>NC_069502.1:419970388-421202888 GCF_027579735.1 Bombina bombina | reverse complement strand
TCTATCAAATGTATATTGCATCTTTTGATCTATGTAATTCGTATCTATCAAATGTATATTGCAACTATTGATCTTAATCTATGTAATTCGTATCTATCAAATGTATATTGCATCTATTGATCTATGTAATTCGTATCTATCAAATGTATATTGCATCTATTGATCGATGTAATTCGTATCTATCAAATGTATATTGCATCTATTGATCTATGTAATTCGTATCTATCAAATGTATATTGCATCTATTGATCTATGTAATTTGTATCTGTAATATGTATATTGCATCTATTGATCTATGTAATCTATCTATCTATCTATCAAATCTAACTATCTCGTGGTTGTGCAAATGGACTGTTTGCGGTTGTTTGCGGTGCGTTACACGGGGAGTTTGGTCTGTCACTGTCAAGCGGGCGTAACCCTTACACTACCTGATCGATACTACATCATACCTGATGTTTTAAAGCACGTTATTCCAAACAATTTAGGAATGTTAGGTGACTTAGGCCCTTTATGGCTTAAAAACCAGACTCTGCATCAACTATGTAATTTTCCGTGGGAGTTTTGGCATGGATCCCCCTCCGGCATGCCACAGTCCAGGTGTTAGTCCCCTTGAAACAACTTTTCCATCACTATTGTGACCAGAAAGAGTCCCTGTGGGTTTTAAAGTTCTCCTGCCTATTGAAGTCAATGGCGGTTCGCGAGATCACTACTCACAGGTGCATTTAGCTTAATCTAATATATACGAGAGAGAAAATACTATGGTGATCATGGACTCTCATTGGATATGAAACAAATAGTGGACCCCCATTATACACAGCAGAAGAATCTAGAGATTATAAAAAACAGTGCCAGTCAATGATCGTTTTGAGTCTATTCGGTTGTACGGTGTTCAAACGGTGGATCTACCTTGCTTCTGTTTGCAGGAGTATCTTGTTCCTATCACCCCCATGTTTCAAAGGTTGGATATGGTCTATAAGCACAAATCGTAGATCATTCACTGTGTGGCCCGCCTCAAGAAAATGCCTCGCCACGGGCTGGTTACTCTTCTTGTGCTTTATGGCATTCCTGATAGATGATCTATGGTTGGCAAACCGTGTTTGGGCATCATCGGAGGTCTTGCCAACATAGAACCTCCCACATCTGCAATTTAACAGGTAAACTATGCAAGTGGTAGTGCAGGTAATGAAGTGCCGAATCATGTACTTCTTGTTAGTGCGTGGATGACCAAAGGTAGAGCCAGTTACCATTGCACTGCAGGTGGTGCAACCTGCACATCTGAACAAATCTTGTTTCTTATTTAGTTGAAGCCAATTAGCTTTTTTGTAGCAGTGGGAAGGGTCCGTGATCATCAAGGTGTCCTTTATGTTCTCTTTTCTTTTATAACCCACCCTGAGATGTTTCCATTTGTTGAACGGAAGAGTTGGGTCACTCCTGATGATATGCCAATGCTGGTTGAGGCTTTTACCCAACTTGCTCATAGCTGGACTTTATATCATGGTTAATGTCAACCTTTGTGTACTACCTTCATCTGTATCCAAAATCTTAATGCCAGAGTCTTCAACCATTCTTTTACTTTGGTCGATTAACCTTGGATTGTATCCTATATATATGAATTTGCAAGCCATTTCGGATAGCTGAGACTGTCTCATTTGCGGTTCACTATTGTTTCTTGCCACACGGATCATCTTGGCCTTAGGAATGGCCTTCAATAGAGATGTCAGATAGTTGCTCATCACGTGTAGCAATGAATTCCTATCCGTTGGTTTGCAATAGAGTGACATGACCAATCGATTCTGTTCTTTCTTAAAGATCTTCAGCTCCAGAAATTCAATTTGCACTCTCATCATAGTTAAGTTTAAATTTGACTGGATTATCCAATTCAAGTGGTCAAACCAGGTCCTCAGTTCTTCAGTAGTACCTCTCCACACTATGAAGAGGTCGTCTATGTAACGACAATAGAACCTCACCTCAGATTTATCGAAGACACCCATCACAGAAACCTCATACTTCTCCATAAATATGTTGGCCAGGCAGGGAGCCACATTTGATCCCATGGCCATCCAGGAGACTTGCTGGTAAAAGGAATTTTCGAAATGGAAATAATTCAGTCTTAGACTTAGATCTAGCATCTTTATGAGGACGTCTCTCGGAGGACCAATGTACGGATGCCTATCCAATGCTTCCATTATGCACTGCTTACCGCTTTCATGTGGTATAATGGTATATAGGCTGTTAATATCAGCAGTCGCTAAAATCCATGTGTCTTCAACATGGAGGTCCACCAATTCATCAATCAGCTGGGACAAATCCCGTAGGTAGGATTGCATGTTTTTGACCAAAGGTTGAAGGTAATGGTCAGCTAAAACTGCTAACCTAGAGGTGATTGAGTTGCATGAACAGGAAGTCTTCATCTTAAGTGGTGGCATAATGAGCATACTAGCTAACCCGAAACATCAAGAGGACAAGGCTTGGGTGCCTTGTCACCCCCAGCACCTGTGAGGAAACTGGTGTGATAAACCCATCCCTGATACCCAGAAATAGTGTTGAGGCTGCCTCCCTGTCAGGGTAGGCCTCCAACCATGGCTTAATTGTGGCCAGGTTCAGGGGGTTGGGCCCCATACTTCCAACGGATCCTATAGCTGATCCTCTAGGCCCTGAACTATCTTTTATTTGGCTACAGTCCAACCTGAGGTGTGGCCCGCTGCAGTAGAGACAGACATGCCGAAAGGAGCAGTTCCTCCCTCTCTCACACTGTTTGTCATTGAATTTCCAATATTCCCCCCCTTTACACCGAATACCTTGCGGGTTACGGGCCACTGCTAAACGCTAAGCTTCGGGCTGAGCAACCGGTTGCTCAGGCCCTAACCGGGCACAAAGATGCATGTCCATTGCTCCAAATGGTAGTATAGTGTTACTAGACAGCTTATAATGAAACTCCATGCCGTAGCTTTGCCATAGACATAGTCTATTGTGTCCATGTATTTTATAATGTCAATCACTCTGTCTGGGTGATGCTCAATGTAACAAGATGCTAAAACATAAAAACAGCGCAGCCATTAAAGATAATCATCAGGGCGCTTCACAATCTTGGGCCCTGTGCCGTCCTCGCTGTGCTCCTTATCCCTATGAGTCTCAAATGAAATCTTGAAAATGTTGACATATTTCAAGTCCCTAATCTTATTCACCACCTTGGGCTTTAAATGGGCGTGAAGCAAGGGGACAAAACAGGGGTAGGAGTCCCCACTCTTAGCAACCTTCTTAGGGGAGATCACTGAACCCCTGCCCTGTACCAACCCATAAGGCACTATGGTCCCTGATGTGCTACCGGCACTACCCACACTAGCATACCCAGTCACAGGCTGTGCCATCCATTGAAGGATGGGCGTCACTGCACCCTGATTGGGGACCCTAAAGGGGTCATTTGCCAGCCCAACAACCCCTCAGGGGCTCCCCGTTTAGACGTTAAGGTCCTGAGCATACGGTACATTCTCTTTTGCCCCTTTGAATTCAGCCCTAGAGAATGACCGCAGTCTGAATCTGAGTCACTACTGGACACCACATCTACCCACTGCCCAAGGAGAACCATCCTACCTTGCAGCTCAGTGCTTGGTCCGCTGACAGTATTCGTGGCATCCATGGTCCTGACTCCGTGCAAAGTATCTGGGATCAATGTGTCCACTGCATGAAAGGGTCCTGCTGAAGCCTCTATGAATCCAGATCCAGCCACCCGCACCTGAGGAGGAGAAAAAGGGAGATGGGAGTAACCAGGCTTGTGGTGTGTGGCCTACTGTACCCTTATTGCCCCCAGCAGCCAAGCCATTCACGACTTGCATACTCCCATGCACACTACCAGGCACCGCATTATGTACAGGTGTGGATGTAGCTATCACCCCTGCTGCCAGCTGTGCCACCTGATCCTGACCATGCCTAACTTCTATGATCGCACTTGCCAGCCCTAAATCCTGATGCCTCAAAGCCTGCGTCTGTCTCCTTACTTTACTCCTCATAATAGCTGCTGTGCCCTTTACTGCCTTTGCTGTGCACTGTATGCTACCCCTGGGTCCTCCTCTGCCCTGACCGGTCACCATGAGTACTCCAATCCTACTGGTGGGCGTAGGTGAGGCCCTCCTTTAACTCCTGATGGTCTGTCTACCGCACTAGACTGGTGTGCTCTGAACGATGGTGCCGGAAGTTGATAGTTGTGCACCTGGAACCATGCTGCTGAGGCCCGCACTTCCTGTTGTCATCAATTACTCAGTGGGGAGTTGAAACAAGGGTGCGGAAGGGGGGATCACCCCTGTTGCCGCCCCAGGGGTTACCGCACCTATGATAACCCACACTAGGGACACCACCGCTGACAAGGCCTCTGCTGACAAGCCTGCCGATGCATCATCGGCTGCAGGATACACCAACCCTGAACCGGGTAGAGGTGAGGGGGTATCAGGGGCTGCGTTCTCATCCGAGGATGGCTGGGAAAAAAGGGAAGGGGTGTCTGAGAGGGAAAATGAGGACTCCAGACCTAGCTCATGAGAAGCAGGGGTCAATCCACTGTCCCCTGGTGAACTGGGGCAGAGGCAAAGGGGGAAGACATGGAGGCAGCAGAAGAGGGGGGTGTAGGAGCAGAAGAGTGGGGAATGGACTCCACCACTTCCTGCATACTCATCTGTTTTTCTGCAGGTGTCCCACGATGTGGAGGAGACTATGAAGACTCCCTGAAATGCTTGGGCAACACTGCAGATCTCCTGGCACTCTCCATTCTGGACACTCAGCTGCAGAAAAACTACTGTGAACAGACTGGAACAAAAGAGGATGGAAACAGGCCTGCAAACTTCTTAAATAGTGAGTACAAAAATCCACCCCTCACACTGACACAATGTTGCAAGGTAACACTCACACTACTAGATCCCATGTCAGGCAGGGGGTAAGGCCCTTAATACCTTCCATGCTGACAAGCTATCACTTTTCAGCATGGAATGACACTATCATTCTGGTTTACAGATAAAAAGTAACAGAGTTGATTTAGTCTAGCTTATTAGCTCAGATAAGGCATAAAGCGAAATCATCATCATTTAAAGTGATCCTTTTAAGCGTAGAGAGTGAGGTTAAAAATTAGATTGCTTAAAGGGACAGTCTACTCCAGAACTTGTATTGTTTAAAAAGATAGATCATTTTTATAACCCATTCCCCAGTTTTGCATAACTAACACTGTTATATTAATACAGTATACTTTTTACCTCTCTGATTACCTTGTATCTAAGCCTCTAAAGACTGCCTCCTTATTTAATTTATTTTGACAGACTTGCATTTTAGTCAACCAGTGCCCTCTCATAAGTAACTTCATGTCTATATGGCACACGTGAACTAACGCCCTGTCAAATACTGTCAAATGCATTGAGATAAGAGGTGGCCTTCAAGGGCTTAGAAATTACCATATGAACCTACCTAGGTTTGGCTTTCAACTAAGAATACCAAGAGAACAAAGCAAATTTGATGATAAAAGTGAATTGGAAAGTTGTTTAAAATTGCATGCCCTATCTGAATCATGAAAGTTTAATTTTGACTAGACTGTCCCTTTAAGTTGGTAAATGCACTTGCCCTGATTTGCTGTTATTGGCTTAGTGAAAAAATTGGATCAAAACACATGAGGTGCTCCATAATCATCAATATAAAATTAATCAGCCGTAATGTATCACTTAAAGTGATGGAAAAATGATACAAATAACAGCATATTCTGAATTAAAATCATTAATGTAGGTGACCTAATACAAAGTCAATTTACAAGTGCTATATTATGGCAAAAAAAAAATACTTTTAATTCCCCCTGTTAAATAATCCCTTTTGCCCCCTCCCTGCTGAAACTTTTTTTCTTTAATTGACATTTGGATATTGTAGCCACTAGTAAAATCACCACCTACCCTATGTATTTCTACAGCAGAGTGGTCTCACACGGCGGCACACTGATCATATTGGAGTTGTTACAGTAATGTAAACAGTCAATTGCTTTAACATTGCAGAATCACTCTGCATAACTATGCATTGGAACTCTGATATGAACAGCAAGCAGCTACTTAAGAGTATGCTGCTATAGAAATATGCTGAACATAGCGCTGGAGGTGCCCTAGCTATTGGCTGTGCAAGTATTTCTTAACTTTAGTCCTCAACTACCCCTAACAAGCGACGTTGTCATGATCTCTTAACTAGAGCACAGGTGAAATTATCAGCTGGTGTTAATAACCTACTCTCACCTGTCAGCTGATTATTTCACCTGCGCTCTAGTTATCATGGAAATCTATCTTCTTAAAGGGACATAATACTTATATGCTAAATTACTTGAAAGTGATGCAGCATAAATCTACAAAGCTGACAGGAAAATATCACCTGAGGATAGTTTATCTCAACATTTCCTCAGCTAACCAGAGTAAGTGTTCTGTAAAAAGAAGAAATAAACAGCAGCCAATCAGCATCAGAAGTGCTGAGGTCATAAACTGTTTTTGTGTGATCTCATGAGATGTCATAGTAATCTTCATTACACTGAATAGGGCAGAGCTTTCCAAACTTTTCATGTTGGTGACACACTTTTTAGACCTACATTATTTTGTGACACAGTTATTCAGTTGTACTAGCAAACAGGAGATTAAACTAACTTGTTTTAAGAGGTACGGATACATACATAAATTATATAATCATGAAATGTATTTACAAGTAACAGTAAGTATGTGCAAGAATTTAAAAAAGTTTAAAAACACCAATAGCTACTTACTATTTTAATGGGATGTATGAGGTTAATGGGATGAACACAGTTTCTGAATATTTGGTGGAATATCAGATAAAGACACTCGCATTTCATCATCAAGCATTTTTAAGCTTCCACTTCCTATCCATATATCAGGAGCAGCAATGCACTACTGGGAGCTAGCTGCAAAAAAGAAAAACACTTTGACTTCTGACTTCAGCTCAGCTTTTAAGCTGCCGCCCTCAGAGCTCTGCGAGTCTGACTGACTACTGCCCGAGCTGCAAACACACTGCTGTCTCACTCACTGACTACACATGCAGTCATGAGCCGATTGAGGAGACTACACGTGCAGTCAGGAGCTAATGTGCCGCCAATGGGAATAGTTTCAGTTCCCGCTGAGCTGCGCCAATAGATTAAGATGATCTGTGACCCACTAGGTATCAATCACATGTCAACCATGTGATATGTGTAGCAGACAGACGGAAACTCAGAAACCAAAAAAAAAATGTAATTAAAAAAAATTTGTGCTGAAGCAGGGACACACCTACACACTGCCACCGACACACTAATGTGTCACGACACACAGTTTGGAAAGCACTTGAATAGGGAAATAACATGAGTGTGGATGAGGCACACTCCCTTGCAGGTCCTGCTTAAAGTCTTTTACAATGGGGTGTGAATATTTAGGACATTTTGAGGTAAAATATCTTTCTTTTTTACATAGAGATGTTCAGATGATATTTTCTAGTCAGTTTTTTACAGCTATGCTGCATCACTTTCAAGTGTATAAACATTTGGGTATCATGTCCCTTTAAGGGTACGTGAGGAGTTGAGAATCATTGGACTGTACTACCTGCCAGTCAATTGAAGTGGGAAATAATCTTTCTTTTTTCAAAATACAGTTTTATGAAAGTTTACATTGTAATTGGTCACCTAAATTACAGATTTTAATTTAAAATACGCAAAGTTATTTCAATTTTGACTGTACATATTTTTAGCTTTCTTTTATGTGTGGAGAAACTTCTGCAACAACAGTGAAATGCATGTATATATTTTCTGTTGCATTAGACTGCATAACACTGCTTAATAAAAAAGAAATAAAATCTAGTCACTTTGCTGCAGCTGGCTTAGCTCAAGTCTTTCTTTATGAAGTGGCAAAATTACTATAGGAGAAAAAGTTTTTGTAAATTCGGAAAGCCAATAAAAGTCTATACTTTGAGGTTTTAAAGAAGATAGGAAAGAGTTAAAGCAATATTTCCTAGAATGAAACTACAGGTGAAAGAAACAAAACATTTCCTAATCACATGAAACTGCTGTTTGACACCCTTGCTGCAATGCTTTTGTGTTTGTATTTTTTTTTTACTATCGGCTCTTTATTTCTGCTAACAAAAACAATTAAGCACCTTTCTGTAATGTGAGCAGTCTGGCCTGTTCTTGCTATGTAAATAATGAATAAGTGACTCCAGAACTGAATGTGAGAGCTATAATATTTGCAGATAATTATCAGCTATGATCTCTCTCTCTTTTTCCTTCCATTGCTTTCATTGTGCTTCATTCTTCATGAAAAATGGAACTTCAATTTCTGTAACAAGTGCCCAAAAATGGTGTATTCTAGATTAGTAAAATATTTAATTTTCCCCATGAAAGCTACCATCCAACCCTCAAAAACTTATTTCATTCTTTGCATATATGTTATCTCCAACTCAAATGGGATTTTTTATTTTCTTTCTATGTATCTGACAAAAAAAATAAAAGCAAAATGTTTCATCAAATGTTTAATAAAGTATAATAAAATGCAATGCATTGTGCTTTCATTTTTGTTGTTGTTTATAGAAAATTGGATTTGCCACCTCACAAAGAGATATGCAGCAGTTTGACTCACCCTGGTACATTATTCAGGGTGAAAACTTAGATCAGTGAAGTCGCTAATCTAGATATTGGGCTCCATTTATCAGGTCTGGCAGACATTATTCACTACCGCAAATCATGTCCACCAGATGTCGCTTGCAAGCTGACAGCATACACTATCCGCATTTAACATTACACAAGCAATGCTTGTGCAATGCTGCCACCTTCTCGCTGGCAGCCACTAGCAGGGGCTTTCAATCACCCCAATCAGATTGAATTGGGATGATTTCAATCCACCTTTCAGGTGGCGGGCACGTTATGTAGTAGCTGACATAACTAAACTAACATTTCAAGTGGCGGCCATGTTAAGTAGTAGCTGACTTATAACTAAACTAACATTTTAGGTGGTGGGCACGTTAAGTAGTAGCTGACTTCTAACTAAACTAACATTTCAGGTGGCGGGCACGTTAAGTAGTAGCTGACTTCTAACTAAACAAAAAATTTCAGGTGGCGGGCACGTTAAGTAGTAGCTGACTTATAACTAAACTAACATTTCAGGTGGCGGGCACGTTAAGTAGTAGATGACTTATAACTAAGCTAACATTTTAGGTGGTGGGCACGTTAAGTAGTAGCTGACTTATAACTAAACTAACATTTCAGGTGGCTGGAAAGTTAGGTAGTAGCTGACTTATAACTAAATTAACATTTCAGGTGGCGGGCACGTTAAGTAGTAGCTGACATAACTAAACTAACATTTCAGGTGGCGGGTACGTTAAGTAGTAGCTGACTTATAGCTAAACTAAGATTTCAGGTGGCGGGCACGTTAAGTAGTAGCTGACTTATAACTAAACTAACATTTCAGGTGGCCGGAACGTTAAGTAGTAGCTGACTTATAACTAAACTAACATTTCAGGTGGCGGGCACGTTAAGTAGTAGCTGACATAACTAAACTAACATTTCAGGTGGCGGGCACGTTAAGTAGTAGCTGACTTATAACTAAACTAAGATTTCAGGTGGCGGGCACGTTAAGTAGTAGCTGGCTTATAACTAAACTAACATTTCAGGTGGCGGGCACGTTAAGTAGTAGCTGACTTATAACTAAACTAACATTTCAGGTGGCGGGCACGTTAAGTAGTAGCTGACTTATAACTAAACTAACATTTCAGGTGGCGGGCACGTTAAGTAGTAGCTGACTTATAACTAAACTAACATTTCAGGTGGCGGGCACGTTAAGTAGTAGCTGACTTATAACTAAACTAACATTTCAGGTAAGTCTGAAACGCTGGGGCACGAAGCTGCTTTCACAGCTTGATAAGTTGAGCCCTTTGTCTCTGATCAGTAACCACAAAGGATTTGCTACCAGTTTTAAATGCTTTTTTTGTCAAGCTATTCTATACATAGCTCCATACATTAAAGATGCACATTATAGGGACATTAAACATTTTAAAAAGGTAATATATTATATAAGAAGTAGCAGTCTTAAGACAGTTGCTCTTTAACTCGTCCACCACCTCTGAGGCAGCAAACAGCCCAATCGGATACAATCGGGTTGATTGACACCCCCTTCAAGCCGTCGAATGGCCGTGAATTTGCAGGGGGTGACATTGCACAAGCAGTTCACCAGAACTGCTTGTGCAATGATAAATGCTGACAGCTGTTTCCGCGTGAGCCTTCAGACTCACCGAAAACATAAGTTAAGAAGCAGCAGTAGTAAGACCACTGCTCCTTAACTCGTCTGCCACCTCTGAGGTGGTAGACAGCAATCATCACAATCAGATAAGATTGGGATGATTGACACTCCCTGCTAGTGGATGAAATGCTTGTGCAATGTTAAATGCTGACAATGTATGCTGTAGTCATTTAGTGATGTCGGACGGACATGATCTGCTACAGTTAAATTGGCCCCTAAGTGCTATTGTATTGTCTTGTTATCATGCATTTGTTGATTATACAAATCTACTCTATGTATTGGTCCTTTAACTGCCACTGTATTGTAAGAGTGTATTCAGCCAATGCTTCCGCTACTATGTTTTTACTCCCTTCGTTTATATTTAGAGAGCTGCAGTATCGGCTTTCCTATTACTAGATATTTATAGACAGTGTTTGACTAATTATATAAAAAAAAATTTGAAATCTTACCATATGTCCGAAACCATTTTTGAACACAAATGCCACAGCACCATTCTTTAATAAAAGCATATTCTTTTATTCTAAAGTTCGAGTTTGAATGTTGGAATAAAATAAGAGTGGTGCTGTGGAGTTTATATTCTGAAGATTGGACTATAGGGTGTGCAGTGACCCTAACCATCTGCATCAACAGTTTGTTGTATAAATATTACGCTAGACAAAAAGAATTGCGCAAAACACATTAAAAATACATTTAAAAGTACAGTTACACTCATGATAACACTATCTAATAAAAAATATTTTAAAAAAAATTGCAATAAAAATTTATAAGGGCTCAAAGTTAAAAGGTCTCAGGTGTTAGAAAAGAAAAGGGTTAGAAAGGGATTTAACATGGAGATACATACATACACATGTCTATATAAGTAGTTGTATGTATATATATATATATATATATGTATATATATATATGTATATATATATATATATATATATATATATATATATATATATATATATATATATATATATATATATACAGGCGTACCTCAGAGATATTGCGGGTTTGGTTCCAGACCACTGCAATAAAGCGAATATAGCAATAAAGTGAGTCACACTCATTTTTTTGTTTCCCGGTGCATATATAAGTTATATTTATACTATACTGTAGTTTATTAAGTGTGCAATAGTGTTATGTGTAAAAAAAACAACTATGTGCATTCCTTAATTAAAAAATACTTTATTGCTAAAAAATGTTAAACATCTTCTGAACCTTCAGTGAGTCATAATATTTTTGCTGGTGGTGTGCATATAGGTGTGTATTCATGTGCAAATATGTGTTTATGTGTGGATATACTATATATTTGAAAAAATGCTCCAATAGTCTTGCTGGACACTGGGTGCTACAAAGAGAAATATCTGTGAATCATAATAAGGCAAAGCGCAATAAAATGAGGTATGCCTGCATATGTATTTGTGTGAATATATGTATGTACATGTATATTTGTATGAACAGACATATATACACATATAAACACATAAATACACATGTATACATATATAGACATATATAAAAGTGCATTGAAGCCCTTTGCAGTCAAGTAACTGAAAACATATAAAATCATATTTATGCAATATTCATATTTAATAAACCTTTTAATTGTGTTTGTACTGTAAATATTTTACATTCCAATGTTCTTCACATAGAGGAATATATTTTAAGTATTTTTAAATAGATATTCCTATATATATACAGTATCTCACAAAAGTGAGTACACCCCTCACATTTTTGTAAATATTTTATTATATCTTTTCATTTGACAACACTGAAGAAATGGCACTTTGCTACAGTGTAAAGTAGTGAGTGTACAACCTATATAACAGTGTAAATGTGCTGTCCCCTCAAATTAACTCAGCACACAGCCATTAATGTCTAAACCGTTAGCAACAAAAGTAAGTACACCCCTAAGTGGAAATGTCCAAATTGGGCCCATTTAGTAATTTTCCCTCACCGGTGTTATGTGATTCGTTAGTTTTACAAGGTCTCAGGTGTGAAAGGGGAGCAGGTGTGTTACATTTGGTGTTATCACTCTCACACTCTCTCATACTGATCACTGAAAGTTCAACATGGCACCTCATGGCAAAGAACTCTCTGAGGAACTGAAAAAAAAGAGTTTTTGCTCTACATAAAGATAGCCTAGGCTATAAGAAGATTGCCAAGACCCTGAATCTGAGCTGCATCACGGTGGGCAAGACCATACAGCGGTTTCACAAGACAGGTTCCACTCAGAACAGGCCTCGCAATGTTCGACCAAAGCAGTTGAGTGCACGTGCTCAGCATCATATCCAAAGATTGACTTTGGGAAATATACGTATGAGTGCTGCCAGCATTGCTGCAAAGGTTAAAGGGGTGGGGGGTCAGCCTATCAGTGCTCAGACCATACGCCGCACACTGCATCAAATTGGTTTGCATTGCTGTCATCCCAGAAGGAAGCCTCTTCTAAAGATGATGCACAAGAAAGCCTACAAACAGTTTGCTGAAGACAACCAGACTAAGGACATGGAATACTGGAACCATGTCCTGTGTGGCGGCAACCAGGTGAGGAGTAGAAAGACAAGTGTGTCTTTCGTACAGTCAAACATGGTGGTGGGAGTGTCATGGTCTGGGCCTGCATGAGTGCTGCCGGCACTGGGGAGTTACAGTTTATTGAGGGAACCATGAATGCCAACATGTACTGTGACATATTGAAGCAGAGCATGATCCCCTCCTTTTGGAGACTGGGTCACAGGGCAGTATTCCAACGTGATACCGATCCAAACACACCTCCAAGATGACCACTGCCTTGCTAAAGAAGCTGAGGGGACAGGTAATGGATTGCCCAAGCATGTCTCCAGACCTAAACCCTATTGAGCGTCTGTGGAGCATTCTCAAATGCAAGGTGGGGGACCGCAAGGTCTCTAACATCCACCAGCTCTGTAATGTCGTCATGGAGAAGTGGAAGGGGACTCCAGTGGCAATCTGTGAAGCTCTGGTGAACTCCATGCCCAAGAGGGTTAAGGCAGTGCTGGAAAATAATGGTGGCCACACAAAATATTAACACTTTGGGCCCAATTTGGACATTTCCACTTAGGGGTGTACTCACTTTTGTTGTCAACGGTTTAGACATTAACGGCTGTGTGTTGAGTTATTTTGAGGGGACAGCAAATTTACACTGTCATACAGGCTGTTGTCAGGGTTTTTTCCCTGTTTTTTGCCATGTGCTGCTGGCAGCCATTTTACTCACATCTCTTCCTGACTATGGTGCATTGTGGGGGATGCTGCTCATTTCCTACACTTCCTTTTATGGCCAGACTGGTGTGCATCATTCATGTGAGACTGGATGCAGTCTCAGAATCACTTATTATTTAAAGGGCCTCTATTCAGTATGCTTTGCCTTTGCATTGTCTCAGACCTGTTTGTGAGAGTTCCTGTGTATTACCTGGCTGCCTGACGTCCTTCCTGGTTCCTGATCCCTGGCTTGTTCCTGACTCTGCTGTTTTCCTTGCTCCTGATTCCGGCTTGTCTGACTATTCGCTTTGGCTCCTCACTCGGCTCGTCTGACTACCAGCTCTGGTTTTGACTTCTGGCTTGTTATTTGACTTGTGGACTTTTTATTATTTTTTGCTATGAATAAAGGTGTGATTATTTTTGCACTTCTCGTCTCAGTCTGATTCCTGGCACCCTGACATTACGCAAAGGCCATGAATCCTGATGGTGCTAATAATCCACCTTTACCTGCCATCATTTCCAGGATGGATGAACAGGATCATCGCTTGGGTCACTTTGCACTAGCCCTGCAAACCCTGCTGACTCGCACTGCACATTTGGACCAAAGTGTTCCGCAAGTTATGGCTGCTCCGTTTTCCGCTGCTGCACCTATGCCTACCAGGAGCATGTCCGGTTCTGGACCTCTATCTCAGCGATATGGAGGCGATCCTATTCAGTGCAGAGGGTTTTTGAACCAGGTGGGAATTTACTTTGAGATGTTACCTCAGGCGTTTCCCTCTGACAGAGCTAAGGTGGGATTTCTCATCTCGTTACTCTCTGACACAGCTCTTGCCTGGGCTAATCCCTTGTGGGAGACTAATAAACCTGTGATTTCAAATTACCTTGAATTTTTGGCCTCCTTTCCAAGGGTATTTGATGTTCCGGCTTGCTCCTCCTCTGATGCTAAACGACTCATGTCCATTCAGCAAGGTACAAGATCTGTTGCTCAGTATGCTATTGATTTCTATACGCTTACTGCAGAGGTAGGTTGGAACAATGAAGCCCTTGTTGCCGTCTTCTTTCATGGGCTCTCTAATGTGATTAAATTCAAAGTTGCTGCCAGAGATTTACCAGAGGATCTTGAGGCATTGGTGTCTTTTTTAACCTAATTGACATCAGACTCAGAGAGAGGCCCTCTTTCAAGGAGCGTTTGCGGAAGCCTCCTGTTCCGTTGTCTCCTATGTGTTTGTTCCCACCCATGCCTCCCTCTCCTCCCATGCCTCCTGGTCCTGAGTCACCAGGTACTGCTGAGCTAATGCAGTTGGGATTCACGCGTCTCTCTCCGCGGTGGAGAGGGCCTTTAGGAGGAGGGAGGGGCTCTGCCTCTATTGTGGGTTACAGGGCCACCTTTTAAAGTCTTGTCCTACACGGCCGGGAAACGCTCACACATAAGGTCCTGTCGGGGGCAGACCTTGGGTGGTTTATCCTCGTCCCCAGAACCGCTTAAGGAGAAACCTTTTGTCACGGTTGTCCTTTCCTGGGTGGACTCCTCCATAGTCACTCAGGCTCTTGTTGACTCCGGTGCTTCAGGCTATTTCATTGACAGTGCTTTTGTATCAAATCACTCCATTACTGTTTTGCCTCGGTCCATTCCGCTTGCTATTGAGGCCATTGATGGCAGTCCCCTTCAGCCCACACTCGTTACTCACGAAACTGTTCCATTGTCCATGGCTGTTGGAGCTCTTCATTTTGAAACCCTCCAGTTCCAGGTGATAAACTCTCCGTATTTTCCAGTTGTTCTGGGTTATCCCTGGCTCCAAAAGCACAATCCCAGTCTTGACTGGCGCAGGTCCGAACTTTTGTCGTGGTCCCCGCAATGTATTTCCACTTGTCTTCGGAAACCAGTTAAAGTCTTGTGCACTTCTTTGGTATCTCAATTGCCAGAGGAGTACCAAGAGTTCCTAGACATGTTTGACAAGGTGCGTGCTGGTACTTTGCCTCCTCACCGGTCTTACGATTGTGCCATAGACCTGCAATCCGGAGCCATTCCTCCTCGGGCCGGGTGTACCCTCTGTCTATTGCAGAGAATTGTGCTATGGAGGAGTATGTTGCCGATGCATGTGGTTTCTTCTCTAAGAAATTGTATCCAGCAACAATGCTGCAATTATGAAATTGGTGACAGGGAATTACTGGCCATAATTTTGGCACTCAAGGAATGGAGGCATCTTCTCAAGGGTACTAGCGTGCCAGTGCTCACTCTTACTGACCACAAAAACTTAAATTATCTGTCTGAAGCAAAATGTTTGTCGTCCCGACAGGCCAGATGGGCGCTATTTTTGTCTCGGTTTAATTATGTGGTCTCCTACCTGCCTGGTAGTAAGAATGTTAGGGCTGATGCCCTCTCTTGACAATTTTCGCCTCTGTCCAAGGAGGAGTCTGTACCTACTCCTGTTATACCTCCTGACCATATTTTGGCTACCATATGTACTAATTTGACTTTTCCATTGGGGGAGGAGATCCTGGCTGCACAAACCAATGCACCTCCTGAGAAACCTAGTGGTAAGTGTTTTGTTCCTGAGAATCTTCTAACTAAACTTTTGCACACTTACCACTATCCTAAAGCCGCAGCTCACCCAGGCAAGAACCAAATGATTTGGTCTGTCACTCGACAATTCTGGTGGCCAGGTCTTCGTTCTGATATTGCTGCGTATGTTGCCTCCTACTCAGTTTGTGCACAGAATAAGACTCCTCAACGTCTTTCTGTTGGTCTTCTTCAACCTATTGCTAATGGTGAGCATACTTGGACACATCTTTCCATGGACTTCATTGCCGAGCTCCCTGTTTCCAATGGCAATACTGTTATCCTTATGGTGGTTGACCGTTTTTCTAAAATGTCACATTGCATTCCCTTGATGAAGCTGCCTACCACTCAGGAGCTTGCTTTGATTTTTGCCCGGGAGATCTTCCATTTACATGGGTTACCCAAGGAGATAGTGTTGGAATGGGGTAGCCAGTTTGTCTCCAGATTTTGGTGTTCCTTTTGTGCTCAAATGGGGATCCAGCTTTCCTTCTCCTCGGCATATCACCCTCAATCCAATGGGGCTGCGGAATGGTCTAATCAAGCTCTGGAACAGTTCCTCCATTGCTATGTCTCAGATCACCACAATAATTGGTCTGAACTGTTACCTAGGGCAGAGTTTGCTCGTAATAGTGCTATTAATGCTTCCTCCAAGTTATCCCTGTTCATGGCGAATTATGGGTTTCAACCATCCTTGTTGCCCGATTTTTTCATGTCTCAGGGTATTCCGGCTTTGGTGGTTCCACGTGGGTGCAGTTTCAGGATTGCCTTCATCATTCTATGCAGTGCCAAAAGTTCCAGGCTGATCGTAGGCGTCTGCCCGTACCTTCCTACCAGGTTGGTGAGAGAGTTTGTCTGTCCTCCCTCAACTTGAACCTTCATATACTTTCCAATAAATTGACTCCCCATTATGTTGGTCCTTTTCGAATCCTGTGGCCTACGCTCTTGACCTTCCTCCTGCTATGCGCATCTCCAATGTTTTTCATGTCTCCCTCTTGAAACCATTGGTTTGTAATCGGTTTACCACTGTGTTGCCTCGTCCCCATCCTATTTTTGTTGACAACCATGAGGAGTATGAGGTCAGCAGCATTATTGACTCTCATATGTCCAGTGGCCGTGTACAGTATTTGGTTCACTGGAGGGGCTACGGTCCAGCGGAGCGTTATTGGGTTCCCTCCTCTGATGTTCATGCTCCCGTCCTCCATGCCTGTTTCCCCAATAAGCCTTTTGTCCTCCCACGGGGGAGGGGTCGTTGAGGGGAGGGTACTGTCAGGGTTTTTTCCCTGTTGTTTGCCATGTGCTGCTGGCAGCCATTTTACTCACCTCTCTTCCTGACTATGGTGCATTGTGGGGGATGCTGCTCATTTACAACTCTTCCTTTTATGGCCAAACTGGTGTGCATCATTCATGTGAGACAGGATGCAGTATCAGAATTGTGATGTCATCACTTATTATTTAAAGGGCCTCTGTTCAGTATGCTTTGCCTTTGCGTTGTCTCAGACCTGTTTGTGAGAGTTCCTGTGTATTACCTGGCTGCCTGACGTCCTTCCTGGTTCCTGATCCCTGGCTTGTTCCTGACTCTGCTGTTTTCCTTGTTCCTGATTCCAGCTCGTCTGACTATTCTCTTTGACTCCTGACTCGGCTTGTCTGACTACCAGCTCTGGTTTTGACTCCTGGCTTGTTATTTGACTTGTGGACTTTTTATTATTTATTGCTATAAATAAAGGTGTGATTATTTTTGCACTTCTCGTCTCAGTCTGATTCCTGGCACCCTGACAAAAATGTGAGGGGTGTACTCACTTTTGGGAGATGCTGTATATATATATATATATATATATATATTTATATATATATGTATACAGTATATATATATATATATATATATATATATATATATATATATATATATATATATATATATATATATATATAATAAAAAGGGGCAACCAGACATGGCCTCCTTGCTCTGTGTGCTTAGAGGAATATGGCTACACCTCACTTGACGAGGCCCACTGAAGGCCGAAACAATTGTCTGTGTTCCTTGTTCTGAGAGGAATATGGCTACACCTCACTGATGAGGTCCAATGGGGTTGCTGTGTTCCTTGTTCAGAGAGCAATTGCCTGGTATTTCAGCACTGGACTGATCATAATTGGCGGGATCAGGCTGATATACTACAGGAAAGTTCTACTTTGTGAAAACCATTACTGCGCTAAAAAGCTGCACCCAGGTGGTAAATTACCATAGAACAGACTAACAATGGTATTGAGCCAGTTGTTTATTCCTGTGAGTGCACTTCTCTCTGTATGTATTTAGTCTCCCTATGGGAAAAATGGGCAACCAGACGTGGACTCCTTGCTCAGTGTGCTTAGAGGAATATGGCTACACCTCACTGATGAGGCCCAATAAAAGCCAAACGATCATCTGAGGTTGCTGTGTTCCTTGTTCAGAGAGGAATTGCCTGGTATAAAAAGCTGCACCCAGTTGGTAAATCACCATATAACAGGCTAACAATGGTATTAAGCCAGTTGTTTGTTCCTGTGAGTGCACCTCTCTCTGTATGTATTTAGTCTCCCTATGCACTTCTCTCTCTCTCTCTCTCTCTCTCTCTCTCTCTATATATATATATATATATATATATATATATATATATATATATATATATATATATATACAGGGAGTGCAGAATTATTAGGCAAGATGTATTTTTGAGGATTAATTTTATTATTGAACAACAACCATGTTCTCAATGAACCCAAAAAACTCATTAATATCAAAGCTGAATATTTTTGAAGTAGTTTTTAGTTTGTTTTTAGTTATAGCTATTTTAGGGGATATCTGTGTGTGCAGGTGACTATTACTGTGCATAATTATTAGGCAACTTAACAAAAAACAAATATATACCCATTTCAATTATTTATTTTTACCAGTGAAACCAATATAACATCTCAACATTCACAAATATACATTTCTGACATTCAAAAACAAAACAAAAACAAATCAGTGAACAATATAGCCACCTTTCTTTGCAAGGACACTCAAAAGCCTGCCATCCATGGATTCTGTCAGTGTTTTGATCTGTTCACCATCAACATTGCGTGCAGCAGCAACCACAGCCTCCCAGACACTGTTCAGAGAGGTGTACTGTTTTCCCTCCTTGTAAATCTCACATTTGATGATGGACCACAGGTTCTCAATGGGGTTCAGATCAGGTGAACAAGGAGGCCATGTCATTAGATTTTCTTCTTTTATAGCCTTTCCTGCCAGCCACGCTGTGGAGTACTTGGACGCGTGTGATGGAGCATTGTCCTGCATGAAAATCATGTTTTTCTTGAAGGATGCAGAATTCTTCCTGTACCACTGCTTGAAGAAGGTGTCTTCCAGAAACTGGCAGTAGGACTGGGAGTTGAGCTTGACTCCATCCTCAACCTGAAAAGGCCCCACAAGCTCATCTTTGATGATACCAGCCCAAACCAGTACTCCACCTCCACCTTGCTGGCGTCTGAGTCGAATTGGAGCTCTCTGCCCTTTACCAATCCAGCCACGGGCCCATCCATCTGGCCCATCAAGACTCACTCTCATTTCATCAGTCCATAAAACCTTAGAAAAATCAGTCTTGAGATATTTCTTGGCCCAGTCTTGACGTTTCAGCTTGTGTGTCTTGTTCAGTGGTGGTCGTCTTTCAGCCTTTCTTACCTTGGCCATGTCTCTGAGTATTGCACACCTTGTGCTTTTGGGCACTCCAGTGATGTTGCAGCTCTGAAATATGGCCAAACTGGTGGCAAGTGGCATCTTGGCAGCTGCACGCTTGACTTTTCTCAGTTCATGGGCAGTTATTTTGCGCCTTGGTTTTTCCACACGCTTCTTGCGACCCTGTTGACTATTTTGAATGAAACGCTTGATTGTTCGATGATCACGCTTCAGAAGCTTTGCAATTTTAAGAGTGCTGCATCCCTCTGCAAGATATCTCACTATTTTTTACTTTTCTGAGCCTGTCAAGTCCTTCTTTTGACCCATTTTGCCAAAGGAAAGGAAGTTGCCTAATAATTATGCACACCTGATCTAGGGTGTTGATGTCATTAGACCACACCCCTTCTCATTACAGAGATGCACATCACCTAATGTGCTTAATTGGTAGTAGGCTTTCGAGCCTATACAGCTTGGAGTAAGACAACATGCATAAAGAGGATGATGTGGTCAAAATACTAATTTGCCTAATAATTCTGCACTCCCTGTATATATATATATATATATATATATATAATACTCTAAGTTCAGCATTTTTCAGGGTCAGCTTAGCGCTAATGCAAAAATATTTAACTTTTAAAGAAAAGCTAAGGGCAGGGTTAGGTCTGCTGAACGATTTCACTACTTTTGTCAAGATGCAAATATCTTCCTCTTCAGTGTCTCAAAATTCAGACACATCCAAGTCCAAGTGGAAGTCTGGTTCCTCTTGGTCTAAGTCCAAACAGAGCAAAAAGCTTATCACTTACTCCAAATCAGCATGATGGTGCAGCCTCCTGTTATGGTGTGGGGGGGGGGGGGACTGAACCAATTTTCAGGAGGCTTTGGAAATATCAGTTTTGGTATTTAACATATATTCACAGGGGTACCACATAGGCTTTTGGTGTTGCCATTCTTGAGAGAGATTCCTTTTGTCTCATATCCAAAAAGATACTTTAAAGGCTAGAACTTTATTAGCGTATGTAACAGAACTATAGGTCAAGAGAGTGATTTTTCTGGTCCCCTTTTCATAGTTTCAAAGAAAAAAGGGATTTACATGTCTATCAGGGATCTAAAAACTCGGAACAAATTTCTGAACGTTTCAATTTTGAAATGGAGACTATTTGTACTATATTACCTTTAGTGCAGTACAGTTTATGTCTGTTATAGACTTAAAATATGTCCCCCTACTAATCTCTATGTACAGATCTCATACACATTTCCTCAGAGTTGCCATTCTAAATTAAAATGTATTTGGCAATCCCATTTGGTTTAGCAACAGCACCAATATTCTTCAGGACACCGCAGTAGCTCCTTACCTAGATTACATTCTGGTACAGGCTGCTTCATTTCAGAAGGCTCAGGAAAAAATAACCACAGTTCTTCAGTTTCTTCATTCTCATGGTTTGAAAATCAAACTTCTGAAGATCTCTCTACTATCACAAACTAGAGTTGCCTTTCTGGGTTTCAAACTATGTAACAATGAGACTATCTTTCACAGATGCTCACAGACTCAAATTGCAGAATACATGTGTTCTTCTCCAACAAACTCTCTTCCTACAGTGCTACAATGCATGGAAGTGGTTTGTTTCTTGATAGCCTCAGATGCAAAATCTTTTTCCAGATTCCATTAACATCCTTTGCAGCTTCAAATGTTGCAAAAGTGGAATGAAGATTACAATAACCTGCCTTAGAATATCTCTTTAGACTTCAACACAAGACATTCTCTAATTAAATGGCAAACTCACCATTAATGTATTCAGGAAGCCGAATTTCTCCATCCAAATTGGGTGGTAATCCCCACAGATGCCAGCCTGCTTGGTTTGGGAAGAAGAGAATTTGGGTCACTCAAGTTTCAAGGTTATCAATCAACTTCTTGGAACTCTGTGAAATCGTATTGCTCTACAGTGTTGGCCCCTGTTAAAACAAAACATGAGATATTAACAAGTGACTAGTGATTCTCTTGTCTTTCCATCTGATTTACATCTTTGTTCTGTTTGTGTTACTCAGAATAATAAACAGGGTAACACAGGAAAGAGCCTTAATATTTCTGATGGCTCTATCATAGTCTTGCAGGTCTTGGTACACAGATCTAGCACAAATGTCCTCCAGTTAGCTTTAGCATCTTCCTCTCAGGAAAGACCTTTCTCTCAAAATCAGCTTTGTTGAATTCGATGGCACCTATACACTCGCCTAACATCTCCTAACATTGTAGCCGCGGACCTGAATACAATCACCATATTTATCATAAAAGCCGGCAAAAAGTTGCGCACCAAGTATAGGGAGATGAGCAGTGGACTGTTGTTAACTAACAGTCATCAATCTCGCTGCAATTCGGCTTTTTACCAACTTTATTTATACCCTGTCACTAAACTACACCACTATACTAAAATGTTTAACCCCTATCCCGCCACTCCCGGACCCCGGCACAACTTTAATAAAGTTATTAACCCCTATCCCGCCGCTCCCGGAGCCCACCACAGCTTTAATAAAGTGATTGACCCCTATCCTGCCGCTCCTGGAGCCCACCGCAACTTTAATAACGCTATTAGCCCCTATCCCGCCGCTCCCGGACCCCTCTGCAACTAAATACATGTATTAACCCCTATCCCGCCCCTCCCGGACCCCACTGCCACTAAATAAATATATTAGCCCCTAAACCCCTGACCTCCCACATCACTACCACTTACTAAACCTATTAACCCCTAAACCGCCAGCCCCCCACATCAATTGAGCTTGCATTCTATTGGCTGATTGGAACAGCCAATAGAATGCAAGCTAAATCCATTTGGCTGATTGGATCAGCCAATAGAATTTTTTCTACCTTAATTCTGATTGGCTGATAGAATTCTATCAGCCAATCGGAATCTAAGGGACGCCATCTTGGTAAGAAGACTTCTTTTGAAGAGGATGCTCCACGCCGTATGTCTTGAAGATGGACCCGCTCCACGCCGGATGGATGAAGATAGAAGATGCCGTCTGGATGAAGACTTCTGCCCGTCTGGAGGACCACTTCGCCCATCTTGGATGAAGACTTCTCCAGGCTTCGTTGAGGACTTCGGCCCGGCTTGGATGAAGACTTCTCCCAGTATGTCGATCTTCAGGGGGTTAGTGTTAGGTTTTTTTAAGGGTGTATTGGGTGGGTTTTATTTTTAGGTTAGGGACTTTGGGCTTACAAAAGAGCTAACTGCCCTTTTAAGGGCAATGCCCATCCAAATGCCCTTTTCAGGGCAATGGGGAGGTTAGGTTTTTTTAGTTAGTATTGTATTTGTGGGTTTGGTTGTGTGGGTGGTGGGTTTTACTGTTGGGGGTGTTGTATGTATTTTTTTTTTCAGGTAAAAGAGCTGATTACTTTGGGGCAATTCCCCGCAAAAGGCCCTTTTAAGGGCTATTGGTAGTATAGTTTAGGCTAGGGATTTTTTTTTGGGGGGGGGGCTTTTTAATTTTGATAGGGCTATTAGATTAGGTGTAATTAGTTTAAATATATTGTAATTTGTTTATTATTTTCTGTAATTTAGTGTTTGTTTATTTTTGTACTTTAGCTAATTTAATTTAATTGATTTAATTGTTGTTAATTTAGTTAATTTATTTAATTGTAGTGTAGTATTAGGTGTTATGGTAACTTAGGTTAGGTTTTATTTTAAAGGTACTTTTGAATTTATTTTAGCTAGGTAGTTAATAAATAATTAATAGCTATTTAATAACTATTGTACCTAGTTAAAATAAATACAGACTTGCCTGTAAAATAAAAATAAACCCTAAGCTAGCTATAATGTAACTATTACACTGTGTGCAGAATTATTAGGCAAATGAGTATTTTGACCACATCATCCTCTTTATGAATGTTGTCTTACTCCAAGCTGTATAGGCTCGAAAGCCTACTACCAATTAAGCATATTAGGTGATGTGCATCTCTGTAATGAGAAGGGGTGTGGTCTAATGACATCAACACCCTATATCAGGTGTGCATAATTATTAGGCAACTTCCTTTCCTTTGGCAAAATGGGTCAAAAGAAGGACTTGACAGGCTCAGAAAAGTCAAAAATAGTGAGATATCTTGCAGAGGGATGCAGCACTCTTAAAATTGCAAAGCTTCTGAAGCGTGATCATCGAACAATCAAGCGTTTCATTCAAAATAGTCAACAGGGTCGCAAGAAGCGTGTGGAAAAACCAAGGCGCAAAATAACTGCCCATGAACTGAGAAAAGTCAAGCGTGCAGCTGCCAAGATGCCACTTGCCACCAGTTTGGCCATATTTCAGAGCTGCAACATCACTGGAGTGCCCAAAAGCACAAGGTGTGCAATACTCAGAGACATGGCCAAGGTAAGAAAGGCTGAAAGACGACCACCACTGAACAAGACACACAAGCTGAAACGTCAAGACTGGGCCAAGAAATATCTCAAGACTGATTTTTCTAAGGTTTTATGGACTGATGAAATGAGAGTGAGTCTTGATGGGCCAGATGGATGGGCCCGTGGCTGGATTGGTAAAGGGCAGAGAGCTCCAGTCCGACTCAGACGCCAGCAAGGTGGAGGTGGAGTACTGGTTTGGGCGGGTATCATCAAAGATGAGCTTGTGGGGCCTTTTCGGGTTGAGGATGGAGTCAAGCTCAACTCCCAGTCCTACTGCCAGTTTCTGGAAGACACCTTCTTCAAGCAGTGGTACAGGAAGAAGTCTGCATCCTTCAAGAAAAACATGATTTTCATGCAGGACAATGCTCCATCACAAGCGTCCAAGTACTCCACAGCGTGGCTGGCAAGAAAGGGTATAAAAGAAGAAAATCTAATGACATGGCCTCCTTGTTCACCTGATCTGAACCCCATTGAGAACCTGTGGTCCATCATCAAATGTGAGATTTACAAGGAGGGAAAACAGTACACCTCTCTGAACAGTGTCTGGGAGGCTGTGGCTGCTGCTGCACGCAATGTTGATGGTGAACAGATCAAAACACTGACAGAATCCATGGATGGCAGGCTTTTGAGTGTCCTTGCAAAGAAAGGTGGCTATATTGGTCACTGATTTGTTTTTGTTTTGTTTTTGAATGTCAGAAATGTATATTTGTGAATGTTGAGATGTTATATTGGTTTCACTGGTAAAAATAAATAATTGAAATGGGTATATATTTGTTTTTTGTTAAGTTGCCTAATAATTATGCACAGTAATAGTCACCTGCACACACAGATATCCCCCTAAAATAGCTATAACTAAAAACAAACTAAAAACTACTTCCAAAAATATTCAGCTTTGATATTAATGAGTTTTTTGGGCTCATTGAGAACATGGTTGTTGTTCAATAATAAAATTAATCCTCAAAAATACAACTTGCCTAATAATTCTGCACTCCCTGTAGTTATATTGTAGCTAGCTTAGGGTTTATTTTATAGGTAAGTATTTAGTTTTAAATAGGAATAATTTAGTTAATGATAGGAATTTTATTTAGATTTATTGTAATTATATTTAAGTTAGGGGGTGTTAGGTTTAGACTTAGATTTAGGGGTTAATAACTTTAATATAGTGGCAGCGACATTGGGGGCAGCAGATTAGGGGTTAATAAATGTAGGTAGGTGGCATCGATGTTAGGGATGGCAGATTAGGGGTTAATAATATTTAACTAATGTTTGCGAGGCTGGAGTGTGGCAGTTTAGGGGTTAATATGTTTATTTTAGTGGTGGCGACATTGGGGGAGGCAGATTAGGGGTTAATAAGTGTAGGTAGGTGGCGGCGACATTGGTGGTGGCAGATTAGGGGTTAATAAATATAATGTAGGTGTCGGCGATGTTGGGGGCATCACATTAGGGGTTCATAAATATAATGTAGGTGGCGGCGGTATCCGGAGCGGCAGATTTGGGGTTAATAAATATAATGCAGGTGTTGGCGATGTCGGGGGCGGCAGATTAGGGGTTAATAAGTGTAAGATTAGGGGTGTTTAAACTCGGGGTTCATGTTAGGGTGTTAGGTGTAGTGAATATGATAGTGAAAGACAGCACCTATTTTCCTTCTGGGGCACGGGAAAAGGGTTAGCCAGACCCCAATGTATATCCAAGAAAAAGTATTTTTCCAGCCACCAGTTAAACTTTAAAAAGACCTTTATTCATTTCTTACAGACATGATTAAGAACCTGGCATAGGTTTGAAACGTTGTTGATATGATGGACCCTGTAAGAAATGAATAAAGGTCTTTTTAAAGTTTAACTGGTGGCTGGAAAAATACTTTTTCTAGGGTGTTAGGTGTAGACATAACTTATTTCCCTATAGGAATCAATGGGGCTGTGTTAAGGAGTTTTACGCTGATTTTTTGCAGGTGTTAGGCTTATTTTCAGCCGGCTCTCCCCATTGATTCCTATGGGGAAATCATGCATGAGCACATACGACCAGTTCACCGCTAACTTAAGCAGCGCTGGTATTGGAGTGCGGTAATGAGCAAAATTTTGCTCAATGCTCACTTCTTGCCTTTTAACGACGGGTTTCTGAAAACTCGTAAAACCAGCGCTGTAGGTAAGTGAGCGGTTTGGGAAATATGCTCATTAGCACCGCATAGCCTCTAATGTAAAACTCGTAATCTAGGTGTAAGTTACTAAAAAAACAAACCACAGTATCAAAAATAAAAAACAATTACACCTAATCTAATAGCCCTATCAAAATAAAAAAAAAATAATAAAAAAAAACCTTAGCCTACAATAAACTACCAATGGCCCTTAAAAGGGCCTTTTGCGGGGCATTGCCCCAAAGAAATCAGCTCTTTTACCTGTAAAAAAATACAAACACCCCCCCAACAGTAAAACCTATCACCCACACAAATAACACCCCCAAATAAAAACCTATCTAAAAAACCTAAGCTCCCCATTGCCCTGAAAAGGGCATTTGTATGGGCATTGCCCTTAAAATGGCATTTAGCTCTTTTACTGCCCATAGTCCCTAACCTAAAATTAAAACCCACCCAATAAACCCTTAAAAAAACCTAACACTAACCACCGACGATCCACTTACAGTTTTCGAAGACCAAACATCCATCCTCATCCAGGCGGCAGAAGTATTCATCCAAGCGGGCTGAAGTCTTCATCCAAGCGGGCAGAAGTCTTCATCCAGATGGCATCTTCTATCTTCATCCATGCGGAGCAGCTCCATCTTCAAGACATCCGGCGTGGAGCATTATCAGCCAGTTTCACTAAAGGTCAATTTTCTGCCAAATCAGTCTTGTATCACAAGAAGATTTTTTTTTTTTATTAAAATGTTTTATTGAGAAAATTAGGTACAAACATAATCATCTTTCATATCCTCACAGTGATATACATATACTTGTACAATGTAATTCAATGTATAACCTAGGGCAAACACAATAAATATCAAAGATAAATAGTAAGTATTCGTAATGAGATTTGTATAAAGGTAATTGTAGTATACACATATTCATCTGCTTATTTCAAGAGGGTTGGAACTATTATTATTTGGAGAATGTCATAATATAAGTGCCCAGGGTTACGGAATTATTTCTCATTTTAAGATATTATACCTTATAGAACTTTGTTTCTCATAGAATGCTCAAAACTGAAACGAAAAGGGGATTTTAAATGATCTACGAGAGCAACATTCTAGGTATACTTTTCAGGATCTTGTGTA
Organism: Bombina bombina; assembly: GCF_027579735.1. Lineage (NCBI taxonomy): Eukaryota > Metazoa > Chordata > Amphibia > Anura > Bombinatoridae > Bombina > Bombina bombina. The sequence continues at coordinate 421,175,522 of NC_069502.1, read as the reverse complement.
GTAGAGAAGAGAGGGGAAGGGGTGTTCAGCGAGAGTAAAGGGGGGTAAGGAAGGGGGAGGAAGCTGCGAATACGTTGTATATAGAAGTACTTTGGGTGTCAATGTAGTATCAATAGGATGGGGCCTATGTAGGGAGAGGGGTTGTTAGGGTTGTTAGGATATATACTTGTAAAACAAGTGTTTTCTGAGTTAAGGCAACTAGTGGTAAGTTAGATAACCTTCTGTTTGTTGAAAATCCTCAGTATACTCTAAAATGAGATGAGATTAGGAACAGAGTAGTAGTTTGTGTGTCCCTAAAGTGTATAAGTTTTTATATCATAGCAGTATAACCATAGGGCTTATAAAGTAGAATATGTAGTATTTCCTCTGTGTGGAAACAGATCTGTAGGTTTTCTTTGTATTTGGCCCTATGATATAGCGTATGGTTGGTGTGTGAAGCCTGTATCATTGAAGGATGGGACCTATTTATGCAGATTTAAGTATGTTGAGGAATTTTGATAAGGTCGGTCTAACTGGTTTCTTCCCTAAGATAGGTGTAGATGTAGAGTAGAGCTATTATCTCGACAATGAGAATGGTAGGTATGAGACCATATCAATCACTTAATTCAATTGCAGTTTCATATAGAATATATATAATTTAACATTGGTCCACGTAAGTGGATTTTCTAATAAGTTAATGTTTAGTGTAATTGTGAGCCAGCAAAACCTCCTATACTAAGAAAAGTTTCACTAGGACTAAAACTATATAACTCATCTGTGAAAGGAAAACAAGGAGTTAGTATAACATCAATACAACTGGGATAAGGTTATAAACTGTTAACTAAATTGAACAGTATATATAACCAAGTGTCCTATATATAACCAAGTGTCCGTAGTTCTGTAAATGTTGTTCCGTTATGGGAACAATCAGGTATCCTCACCTGGGACTGTAAGGAACAGTAATCTGTTGTGGTGGAGTTTGTAAAAATATAGTGGAGACATTCAGGATACAATTTCATAAGAACATAGAATCAGGGGTCTTCATTGGTTGAGGGAATTTCTTTTCTTTTAGCCTGGTAGCTGAGCCTTTGCGGCGATGGGCACCACTCTGGAGCTGTAACGTTTAGTCTCTCTGCATTTTTGGTTGCATCTTTGGGTTGATTTGAAGGGTGAAGTAATCCTACGGAAAGTAGGAGTTTTATCCCCTGATCTGGGATGGAAATGGTGTAAGGACGATCATCTATTTGAAAGAATAGTTTGACTGGGAAGTCCCATCTATATTTAATGTTGTTTTTGCAAATCATTGGGTAACCTGCTGGAAGGAGCGTCTCTTAGCTAGAGTGTGTAAGGACCAGTGTTAATTTCGTCAACTAAAACTAGACTAAAATGAGCATAAAACTAAAGAAATTATGATGACTAAATACGACTAAAACTAAAATGGCATTTTAGTCAAAAGACTATGACTAAAACTAAATTAAAATGACATTTTAGTCAAAAGACTATGACTAAATCAAAATGACATCTTAGTCAAAAGATTGACTAAAACTAAATCAAAATTTGCTGTCAAAATTAACACTTTTTGTAAGGTGTTATAATCAATCCATATCTAATTACTGCTCTTTTGTAAAAATAAAAAAGCAAAGCTATCTTCTTGTTTATTTACAAAACTTGGTTTTATTAAATTTTAAGATAAATGAAGACGTTATATACCAAAACAGTTAAATCTGTATTACATGTTCAAACCTTAAAAGGTTAATAAACATTTTACTCCAGGAGTAAATAATGAGTTTGGAAGTTCTAGAGCAGTGTTAATTTAGTTGCCGAAAAGATTTCGAATTTGTGAACAATCAATTGATTCTTCCTATAGAAATAAGAATAACCCACGAGTATGGGTTTATGTTATGCTGTGCCTGTGCTAGCTGCAGAAAATTTTTGTTGAGTTACTTGATACTTGTTTTAATTATTAACAGAGAACTGTTAAAGTTTTTATATTGGGAAATATGTGCAATGGCGTTACAGCCACTACAGTTTACAGTTCATTTTTTTATATTTTAAAGTTGCACTTCTGTTTGTTTATGAAACTTGGTTTTATTTAAATAAGTTTAATAAAGACGTTATATATCACAACGGCTAAATCTGTGTCTGAAATGCATGTGTAAACCTTAATACCATAAATAATAACAGGCTATTAGATGTTTACTCCTGGAGTATATAATGAGTTTGGAAATTATAGAGAAATGCTTAAATAATGCATAACACTTTAACTAAACCACTTACGGCTAGATTTGGAGTTTTGTCGGTAACGACCCGAAAAACTAACGCCAGCTTTTTTCTGCCTGCACCATAAAAATAACTCTGGTATTGAGAGTCCACAGAATGGCTGCGTTAGGCTCCAAAAAAGGAGCGTAGAGCATTTTTAACGCAGCTTCAACTCTCGATACCAGAGTTGCTTACGCAAGCGGCCAGCCTCAAAAACGTGCTCGTGCACGATTCCCCCATAGGAAACAATGGAGCTGTTTGAGCTGAAAAAAAAACCAAACACCTGCAAAAAAGCCGCGTTCAGCTCCTAACGCAGCCCCATTGTTTGCTATGCGGTAACCCTTCCTACGTCTGCACTTAACACTCTAACATGTACCCTGAGTCTAAACACCCCTAACCTTACACTTATTAACCCCTAATCTGCCGTCCCCGCTATCGCTGACCCCTGCATATTATTATTAACCCCTAATCTGCCGCTCCGTAAACCGCCGCTACTTACATTATCCCTATGTACCCCTAATCTGCTTCCCTAACATCGCTGACCCCTATATTATATTTATTAACCCCTAATCTGCCCCCCACAACTTCGCCTCCACCTGCCTACACTTATTAACCCCTAATCTGCCGAGCGGACCTGAGCGCTACTATAATAAAGTTATTAACCCCTAATCCGCCTCACTAACCCTATAATAAATAGTATTAACCCCTAATCTGCCCTCCCTAACATCGCTGACACCTAACTTCAATTATTAACCCCTAATCTGCCGACCGGAGCTCACCGCTATTCTAATAAATGGATTAACCCCTAAAGCTAAGTCTAACCCTAACACTAACACCCCCCTAAATTAAATATAATTTTAATCTAACGAAATTAATTAACTCTTATTAAATAAATTATTCCTATTTAAAGCTAAATACTTACCTGTAAAATAAACCCTAATATAGCTACAATATAAATTATAATTACATTGTAGCTATTTTAGGATTAATATTTATTTTACAGGCAACTTTGTAATTATTTTAACCAGGTACAATAGCTATTAAATAGTTAAGAACTTTTTAATAGTTACCTAGTTAAAATAATTACAAAATTACCTGTAAAATAAATCCTAACCTAAGTTACAATTAAACCTAACACTATATTATCATTAAATTAATTAAATAAACTACCTACAATTACCTACAATTAAACCTAACACTACACTATCAATACATTAATTAAATACAATATCTACAAATAACTACAATGAAATAAACTAACTAAAGTACAAAAAATAAAAAAGAACTAAGTTACAAAAAATAAAAAAATATCTACAAACATAAGAAAAATATTACAACAATTTTAAACTAATTACACCTACTCTAAGCCCCCTAGTAAAACAACAAAGCCCCCCAAAATAAAAAATGCCCTACCCTATTCTAAATTACTAAAGTTAAAAGCTCTTTTACCTTACCAGCCCTGAACAGGGCCCTTTGCGGGGCATGCCCCAAGAAGTTCAGCTCTTTTGCCTGTAAAAAAAAACATACAATACCCCCCCCAACATTACAACCCACCACCCACATACCCCTAATCTAACCCAAACCCCCCTTAAATAAACCTAACACTAAGCCCCTGAAGATCATCCTACCTTGTCTTCACCTCACCAGGTATCACCAATCCGTCCTGGCTCCAAAATCTTCATCCAACCCAAGCGGGGGTTGGCGATCCATCATCCGGTGGCTGAAGAGGTCCAGAAGAGGCTCCAAAGCCTTCATCCTGTTCCGATCAGCCAATAGAATGCGAGCTCAATCTGATTGGCTGATTGGATCAGCCAATCGGATTGAACTTGATTCTGATTGGCTGATTCCATCAGCCAATCAGAATATTCCTACCTTAATTCCGATTGGCTGATAGAATCCTATCAGCCAATCGGAATTCGAGGGACGCCATCTTGGATGACGTCCCTTAAAGGAACCGTCATTCTTCAGTTGGACGTCGCCGGAAGAAGATGGGTCCGCGGTGGAGGTCTTCAGGATGGAGCCGCTCGTCATCGGATGAAGATAGAAGATGCCGCTTGGATCAAGATGGTTGCCGGTCTGGATCGCCTCTTCTTCCCGGATAGGATGAAGACTTTGGAGCCTCTTCTGGACCTCTTCAGCCACCGGATGATGGATCGCCAACCCCCGCTTGGGTTGGATGAAGATTTTGGAGCCAGGACGGATCGGTGATACCTGGTGAGGTGAAGACAAGGTAGGATGATCTTCAGGGGCTTAGTGTTAGGTTTATTTAAGGGAGGTTTGGGTTAGATTAGGGGTATGTGGGTGGTGGGTTGTAATGTTGGGGGGGTATTGTATGTGTTTTTTTACAGGCAAAAGAGCTGAACTTCTTGGGGCATGCCCCGCAAAGGGCCCTGTTCAGGGCTGGTAAGGTAAAAGAGCTTTTAACTTTAGTAATTTAGAATAGGGTAGGGCATTTTTTATTTTGGGGGGCTTTGTTGTTTTATTAGGGGGCTTAGAGTAGGTGTAATTAGTTTAAAATTGTTGTAATATTTTTCTTATGTTTGTAGATATTTTTTTATTTTTTGTAACTTAGTTCTTTTTTATTTTTTGTACTTTAGTTAGTTTATTTCATTGTAGTTATTTGTAGATATTGTATTTAATTAATGTATTGATAGTGTAGTGTTAGGTTTAATTGTAGGTAATTGTAGGTAGTTTATTTAATTAATTTAATGATAGTATAGTGTTAGGTTTAATTGTAACTTAGGTTAGGATTTATTTTACAGGTAATTTTGTAATTATTTTAACTAGGTAACTATTAAAAAGTTCTTAACTATTTAATAGCTATTGTACCTGGTTAAAATAATTACAAAGTTGCCTGCAAAATAAATATTAATCCTAAAATAGCTACAATGTAATTATAATTTATATTGTAGCTATATTAGGGTTTATTTTACAGGTAAGTATTTAGCTTTAAATAGGAATAATTTATTTAATAAGAGTTAATTAATTTCGTTAGATTAAAATTATATTTAATTTACGGGGGTGTTAGTGTTAGGGTTAGACTTAGCTTTAGGGGTTAATCCATTTATTAGAATAGCGGTGAGCTCCGGTCGGCAGATTAGGGGTTAATAATTGAAGTTAGGTGTCGGCGATGTTAGGGAGGGCAGATTAGGGGTTAATACTATTTATTATAGGGTTAGTGAGGCGGATTAGGGGTTAATAACTTTATTATAGTAGCGCTCAGGTCCGCTCGGCAGATTAGGGGTTAATAAGTGTAGGCAGGTGGAGGCAACGTTGAGGGGGGCAGATTAGGGGTTAATAAATATAATATAGGGGTCGGCGGTGTTAGGGGCAGCAGATTAGGGGTACATAAGGATAACGTAGGTGGCGGCGCTTTGCGGTCGGCAGATTAGGGGTTAATAAGTGTAGGCAGATGGAGGCGACGTTGAGGGGGGCAGATTAGGGGTTAATAAATATAATACAGGGGTCGGCGGTGTTAGGGGCAGCAGATTAGGGGTACATAAGGATAATGTAGGTGGCGGTCGGCAGATTAGGGGTTAAAAAAATTATTTGAGTGTCTGCGATGTGGGGGGACCTCGGTTTAGGGGTACATAGGTAGTTTATGGGTGTTAGTGTACTTTAGAGTACAGTAGTTAAGAGCTTTAGAAACCGGCGTTAGCCCAGAAAGCTCTTAACTACTGACTTTTTTCCTGCGGCTGGAGTTTTGTCGTTAGATGTCTAACGCTCACTTCAGAAACGACTCTAAATACCGGAGTTAGAAAAATCCCATTGAAAAGATAGGATACGCAATTGACGTAAGGGGATCTGCGGTATGGAAAAGTCGCGGCTGAAAAGTGAGCGTTAGACCCTATTTTGAGTGACTCCAAATACCGGCGGTAGCCTAAAACCAGCGTTAGGAGCCTCTAACGCTGGTTTTCACGGCTAACGCCAAACTCCAAATCTAGGTCTTAGATTTTAGTAGACTAAAATCTACTGGAGATTTAGTTGACTAAAATCTACTGGAGATTTAGACTAAAACTAAGACTTAATCAAAATTTGCTGTCAAAATTAACACTGGTGAGGACAGGTCCGGATAGATTTGAATGGCCTAATAGGGGTCCTTATGATTTTTGTTCTGAAATGATGCTCTGAGTAGTTTTTCTTTAAATGTGTACAAATGTAATCTAATGATTACATCTCTAGGTGAACCTGAAGGTGAATTTCTCAGACGGAGTGCCCGGTGAGCTCTGTCTATTAGGGCCTCTTGGTCTTGTATAGGTCCCAGAAGTTCTCTGAATAGATCCAGAAGGTATTTAGAGAGGTCTGTTGTTCCTACTTCTTCTGGGATACCGCAAATCCTTTTGTTGTTTCGGCGCGACCTGTCTTCCAAGTCCGCCATTTCGGATTCTAAGTCTGAAATCATTTCAGTGAGTGACTGGGTATAGGAAAGGAGATTGGAGTGGTCCAGATGAAGGTCTTCTTGTTTCCTTTCCAGAATTTCTGTCCTTTCTCCAAGTGAGGAGATATCTCTTTTAAGTTCGGAGACTGACATTTTAAACTCTTGTTTAAGAGATGAGTGATGAGAGTCCATCTTGTCTGACAACACTTTATAGGAGTCTAGTATAGAGGAATGTATAGTGAGGGACCGCTCTTCCGAGTGACTTGCAGCTCTCTGGGATCCTTTAGTGGAGATCATAGATTCTCTTGGTATGATTGATATAGTAAGTGATAATTTATCTACTTATGAAAGGAAAGCTCTAAAAGAGCTAATGGGAAAGAAGGATATTCAGATCAAACCCTCGGATAAGGGAGGGAACATTGTGATCCTTGATCAAGCAGATTATATGAAGGAAGTATATAGACAATTTCACACAAAAGAACAGTATGAAGAGGTCTCTAGACTCATCTATGAAAGATCTTGTGATGAGCTCTTCCTCATCTCAAATAATGCAAGAGATCAGGGAAATATTACCTAAAAAGAATTTTATTTTCTTGTAAATCCATATCCCATTGAACCCACTTTCTACTGCATACCAAAATTGCACAAGAGCATGAAGAACCCCCCTGGATGCCCCATAGTGTTTAGCATGGGTGGGCCTACGGAAGGGGTTAGTAGATACATTGCTTTCTATCTATGACCCTTCCTTACTGAATTGTCCTCTTATGTGCAGGATACTGGGGACGTCCTGAGAAGACTGGATAAAGTAACAATTGATTAAGATATGCTTCTTCTCACGCTGGATGCGGAGTCACTGTACTCCTCAATCCCACATAATGTGGGTTTGAGTGCAGCAAAACACTTTTTAATGCTGCAAGGAGAGGAATATAGTAACAACACCATCCTAGTACTTAAATTACTAGAATTTGTATAGACCAACAATATATTTATGTTTGACGGTACATACATCTTGGCATTTAGGAAACATTGAATGTTTTCCAGTGTTTGGACCAATGGGTGAAGGCACATGTCGCCCTATGGCTGAGATTTGTGGATGATATTTTGGTGCTGTGGAAAGGTGATATTGAGTCAGCGGGTACATTTGTAGAAAAGCTCAATAGCAATTACAGAAATCTTTATCTGACTTATCAGATTTGACAAGGAGGCCACATTTCTTGATTTGAAGATTACCATAAACAATTGTATGTTACAAACCAAAGTTTATCATAAAGAGACAGCAACCTATAGTCTGCTGCACGCATGTAGTCATTACCCCACTGGGATACCAGTGGGACAGTTTTTAAGATTTTGAGGAACAGGCAACAGAAATGGCCAAAAGGTTTTTACAAAAGGGATATTCAAGGTTGGTGCACAGTGAATTTCAGAAGGAAATTCCCTCAAATTGGCTAAATCACAAGCAGTCAAAGGTTGTCAATCTTGTGGCCGTTGTGTGTATTGCAAATTTATTGAAAAATCATCCAATTTCTGCACTGAATTTTCAGATAAGACCTACTACATAAATGAACAAATTGTATGTAATACTAAGAAACAGAATTTATGCTTACCTGATAAATTACTTTCTCCAACGGTGTGTCCGGTCCACGGCGTCATCCTTACTTGTGGGATATTCTCTTCCCCAACAGGAAATGGCAAAGAGTCCCAGCAAAGCTGGTCACATGATCCCTCCTAGGCTCCGCCCACCCCAGTCATTCGACCGACGGACAGGAGGAAATATATATAGGAGAAACCATATGATACCGTGGTGACTGTAGTTAGAGAAAATAATTCATCAGACCTGATTAAAAAACCAGGGCGGGCCGTGGACCGGACACACCGTTGGTGAAAGTAATTTATCAGGTAAGCATAAATTCTGTTTTCTCCAACATTGGTGTGTCCGGTCCATGGCGTCATCCTTACTTGTGGGAACCAATACCAAAGCTTTAGGACACGGATGAAGGGAGGGAGCAAATCAGGTCACCTAAATGGAAGGCACCACGGCTTGCAAAACCTTTCTCCCAAAAATAGCCTCCGAAGAAGCAAAAGTATCAAATTTGTAAAATTTGGCAAAAGTGTGCAGTGAAGACCAAGTCGCTGCCTTACATATCTGGTCAACAGAAGCCTCGTTCTTGAAGGCCCATGTGGAAGCCACAGCCCTAGTGGAGTGAGCTGTGATTCTTTCAGGAGGCTGCCGTCCGGCAGTCTCATAAGCCAATCGGATTATGCTTTTAAGCCAAAAGGAAAGAGAGGTAGAAGTCGCTTTTTGACCTCTCCTTTTACCAGAATAAACAACAAACAAGGAAGATGTTTGTCTGAAATCTTTAGTAGCCTCTAAATAGAATTTTAGAGCACGGACTACATCCAAATTGTGTAACAAACGTTCCTTCTTTGAAACTGGATTCGGACACAAAGAAGGTACAACTATCTCCTGGTTAATATTTTTGTTGGAAACAACTTTCGGAAGAAAACCAGGCTTAGTACGCAAAACCACCTTATCTGCATGGAACACCAGATAGGGCGGAGAACACTGCAGAGCAGATAACTCTGAAATTCTTCTAGCAGAAGAAATTGCAACTAAAAACAAAACTTTCCAAGATAGTAACTTAATATCTATGGAATGTAAAGGTTCAAACGGAACCCCTTGAAGAACTGAAAGAACTAGATTTAGACTCCAGGGAGGAGTCAAAGGTCTGTAAACAGGCTTGATCCTAACCAGAGCCTGAACAAATGCTTGAACATCTGGCACGGCTGCCAGTCTCTTGTGAAGTAAAACAGATAAAGCAGAGATCTGTCCCTTTAGAGAACTTGCAGATAATCCTTTCTCCAAACCTTCTTGTAGAAAGGATAGAATCTTAGGAATTTTTATCTTGTTCCATGGGAATCCTTTAGATTCACACCAACAGATATATTTTTTCCATATTTTATGGTAAATTTTTCTAGTTACAGGCTTTCTAGCCTGAATCAGAGTATCTATTACAGAATCTGAAAACCCACGCTTTGATAAAATCAAGCGTTCAATCTCCAAGCCGTCAGTTGGAGGGAAACCAGATTCGGATGTTTGAATGGACCCTGAACAAGAAGGTCCTGTCTCAAAGGTAGTTTCCATGGTGGAGCCGATGACATATTCACCAGGTCTGCATACCAAGTCCTGCGTGGCCACGCAGGAGCTATCAAGATCACCAAGGCCCTCTCCTGATTGATCCTGGCTACCAGCCTGGGGATGAGAGGAAACGGTGGGAATACATAAGCTAGGTTGAAGGTCCAAGGTGCTACTAGTGCATCTACTAGAGTCGCCTTGGGATCCCTGGATCTGGACCCGTAGCAAGGAACCTTGAAGTTCTGACGAGACGCCATCAGATCCATGTCTGGAATGCCCCATAATTGAGTTATTTGGGCAAAGATTTCCGGATTGAGTTCCCACTCCCCCGGATGGAATGTCTGACGACTCAGAAAATCCGCTTCCCAATTTTCCACTCCTGGGATGTGGATCGCAGACAAGTGGCAGGAGTGATCCTCCGCCCATTGAATTATCTTGGTCACTTCTTTCATCGCCAGGGAACTCCTTGTTCCCCCCTGATGATTGATATATGCAACAGTCGTCATGTTGTCTGACTGAAACCTTATGAATTTGGCCTTTGCTAGTTGAGGCCAAGCTCTGAGAGCATTGAATATCGCTCTCAGTTCCAGAATGTTTATCGGGAGAAGAGACTCTTCCCGAGACCATAGACCCTGAGCTTTCAGGGATTCCCAGACCGCGCCCCAGCCCACTAGGCTGGCGTCGGTCGTGACAATGACCCACTCTGGTCTGCGGAAGCTCATTCCCTGTGACAGATTGTCCAGGGTCAGCCACCAACGGAGTGAATCTCTGGTCCTTTGATCTACTTGAATCGTCGGAGACAAGTCTGTATAATCCCCATTCCACTGTCTGAGCATGCACAGTTGTAATGGTCTTAGATGAATTCGTGCAAAAGGAACTATGTCCATTGTTGCAACCATCAATCCTATTACTTCCATGCACTGCGCTATGGAAGGACGAGGAACAGAATGAAGTACTTGACAAGAGCTTAGAAGTTTTGATTTTCTGACCTCTGTCAGAAAAATCCTCATTTCTAAGGAATCTATTATTGTTCCCAAGAAGGGAACTCTTGTTGACGGGGACAGAGAACTTTTTTCTTTGTTCACCTTCCATCCGTGAGATCTGAGAAAGGCTAGGACGATGTCCGTATGAGCCTTTGCTTTTGACAGGGACGACGCTTGAATCAGGATGTCGTCCAAGTAAGGTACTACTGCAATGCCCCTTGGTCTTAGAACCGCTAGAAGGGACCCTAGTACCTTTGTGAAAATCCTTGGAGCAGTGGCTAATCCGAATGGAAGTGCCACAAACTAGTAATGCTTGTCCAGAAAAGCGAACCTTAGGAACTGATGATGTTCCTTGTGGATAGGAATATGTAGGTATGCATCCTTTAAATCCACGGAAGTCATAAATTGATTTTCCTGGATAGTAGGTAGGATCGTTCGAATAGTTTCCCTTTTGAACGATGGTACCCTGAGAAATTTGTTTAGGATCTTTAGATCCAAAATTGGTCTGAATGTTCCCTCTTTTTTGGGAACTATGAACAGATTGGAATAAAATCCCATTCCTTGTTCTCTTATTGGAACTGGATGTATCACTCCCATCTTTAACAGGTCTTCTACACAATGTAAGAATGCCTGTCTCTTTATTTGGTTTGAAGATAATTGAGACCTGTGGAACCTTCCCCTTGGGGGTAGTTCCTTGAATTCCAGGAGATAACCTTGAGAAACTATTTATAGCGCCCAAGGATCCTGAACATCTCTTGCCCAAGCCTGAGCAAAGAGAGAAAGTCTGCCCCCCACTAGATCCGGTCCCGGATCGGGGGCTATCCCTTCATGCTGTTTTGGTAGCAGTGGTAGGCTTCTTGGCCTGCTTACCCTTGTTCCAGCCTTGCATTGGTTTCCAGGCTGGTTTGGGTTGTGAAGTATTACCCTCTTGCTTAGAGGATACAGAATTAGAGGCTGGTCCGTTTCTGCGAAAGGGACGAAAATTAGGCTTATTTTTAGCCTTAAAAGACCTATCCTGTGGGAGGGCGTGGCAATTTCCCCCAGTGATGTCTGAAATAATCTCTTTCAAATCAGGTCCAAATAATGTTTTACCTTTGAAAGGAATGTTAAGCAATTTTGTCTTGGAAGACACATCCGCTGACCAAGACTTTAGCCAAAGCGCTCTGCGCGCCACGATAGCAAACCCTGAATTTTTCGCCGCTAATCTAGCTAATTGCAAAGCGGCATCTAAAACAAAAGAGTTAGCCAATTTAAGTGCTTGAACTCTGTCCATAACCTCCTCATACGAAGATTCTCTACTGAGCGACTTTTCTAGTTCCTCGAACCAGAAACACGCTGCCGTAGTGACAGGAACAATGCATGAAATTGGTTGTAGAAGGTAACCTTGCTGTACAAAAATCTTTTTAAGCAAACCCTCTAATTTCTTATCCATAGGATCTTTGAAAGCACAACTATCTTCGATAGGAATAGTAGTGCGTTTGTTTAGAGTAGAAACCGCCCCCTCGACCTTGGGGACTGTCTGCCATAAGTCCTTTCTGGGGTCGACTATAGGAAATAATTTCTTAAATATAGGGGGGGGAACAAAAGGTATGCCGGGCCTTTCCCACTCTTTATTTACTATGTCCGCCACCCGCTTGGGTATAGGAAAAGCGTCGGGGGGCACCGGAACCTCTAGGAACTTGTCCATCTTACATAATTTCTCTGGAATGACCAAATTGTCACAATCATCCAGAGTAGATAACACCTCCTTAAGCAGTGCGCGGAGATGTTCTAATTTAAATTTAAATGTCACAACATCAGGTTCAGCTTGATGAGAAATTTTTCCTGAATCTGAGATTTCTCCATCAGACAAAACCTCCCTCATGGCCCCTTGAGATTGGTGTGAGGGTATGTCAGAACAGTTATCATCAGCGTCCTCTTGCTCTTCAGTGTTTAAAACAGAGCAATCGCGCTTTCTCTGATAAGTAGGCATTTTGGATAAAAGATTTGCTATGGAGTTATCCATTACAGCCGTTAATTGTTGCATGGTAATAAGTATTGGCGCACTAGATGTACTAGGGGCCTCCTGTGTGGGCATAACTGGTGTAGACATAGTAGGGGATGATGTAGTATCATGTTTACTCCCCTCATTTGAGGAATCATCTTGGGCAATATCATTATCTGTGGCATTACTGTCCTTACTTTGTTTGGACACTATGGCACAATTATCACATAAATTTAAATGGGGAGACACATTGGCTTTCATACATATAGAACATAGCTTATCTGATGGTACAGACATGTTAAACAGGCTTAAACTTGTCAACAAAGCACAAAAAACGTTTTAAAATAAAACCGTTACTGTCACTTTAAATTTCAAACTGAAAACACTTTATTACTGAATATGTGAAAAAGTATGAAGGAATTGTTCAAAATTCACCATTAAAAGTATTGCACACCAAATTTCAGAGCTTTAACCCTTAAATTAACGGAACCGGAGCCGTTTTCAAATTTAACCCCTATACAGTCCCAGCTATATGCTTTGCTGAGACCCAACCAAGCCCAGAGGGGAATACGATACCAAATGACGCCTTCTAGAAGCTTTTTTAGTGATTCTTAGATCCTCACACATGCATCTGCATGCCTTGCTCTCCAAAAACAACTGCGCAGTAATGGCGCGAAAATGAGGCTCAGTCTATAACTAGAAAGGCCCCCAGACTAAAAAAGGTGTCCAACACAGTGCCTGCCGTTTTTTAAACGTTCCCCAAGATTATAATGCCAATTATTAGCTAGAATCTGCATAATATGCCCCAATAAAGCAATCGTTATAGCCCATAAAAATGTCTACCAGTTTTTAAGCCCTTTTTTAAGCCCTTTATTCTTTTATATTTGACTAAGAAAATGGCTTACCGGTCCCCATGAGGGGAAATGACAGCCTTCCAGCATTACATGGTCTTGTTAGAAATATGGCTAGTCATACCTTAAGCAGAAAAGTCTGCTAACTGTTTCCCCCAACTGAAGTTACTTCATCTCAACAGTCCTGTGTGGAAACAGCAATCGATTTTAGTTACTGTCTGCTAAAATCATCTTCCTCTTACAAACAGAAATCTTCATCCTTTTCTGTTTCAGAGTAAATAGTACATACCAGCACTATTTTAAAATAACAAACACTTGATAGAAGAATAAAAACTACATTTAAACACCAAAAAACTCTTAACCATCTCCGTGGAGATGTTGCCTGTGCAACGGCAAAGAGAATGACTGGGGTGGCCGGAGCCTAGGAGGGATCATGTTACCAGCTTTGCTGGGACTCTTTGCCATTTCCTGTTGGGGAAGAGAATATCCCACAAGTAAGGATGACGCCGTGGACCAGACACACCAATGTTGGAGAAATGTGATTTACCTTCTACATTACTCATGTCCCAAATTCTACGTTGGGAAGACGACACGTGAACTGAAAGACAGAGTTAGGGAGCATAGGGATAGCATTAAGGACAATGACCAAGACAGACTGGTGGCCAGACACTTCCAAATGCTCCATAACTCTGACTTTACCCAATTAAAAGTAATAGGAATCGAACATATTAGGCCCAAGAAGAGAGGGGGCAATATTGATCAAATATTACTACAGCATGAGTCACGCTGGATGTACATACTTAAAGGGACAGTCAACACCAGAATTTTTGTTGTTTAAAAAGATAGATAATCCCTTTATTACCCATTCCCCAGTTTTGCAAAACCAACACAGTTATATTAATACACTTTTTACTGCTGTGACTAGCTTGTATCTAAGCATCTCCTGACCGCCCCTAATCACATGACTTTTAGTTATTATCTATTGACTTGCATTTTAGCCAATTAGTGCAGTGTCTGCCACAACCCACGGGCGTGATCACAATTCTATCTATATGGTTTACCTGAACTACTCTCCCCTGCTGTGAAAAGCAAATACAAAGCATGTGATTAGAGGCGGCCTTCAAGGGCTTAGAAATTATCATATGAGCCTTCCTAGGTTTAGCTTTCAACTAGAATACCAAGAGAACAAAGCAAAATTGTTGATAAAAGTAAAAATTACATGCCCTATTTGAAAAATAAAAGTTTTTTTGGCCTTGACTGTCCCTTTAATACACTGTCCCCCATTGACCTCAATAAAAAAAATAGAATATGCCTGCTTTTTGTGAATCCTTGGTTTAAATATGAAGAATAATGTAAAGTATACATACAAGTCTTGTGGAATATATGATATGCGGCATTAGGTGCGTAATGCCCTATGACTATATTGGTTTTAAATATGTATAATATTAATATGCTGTCATGATCAATGTAAAAAGTTAGGCCACGTATTGGTGTCACCTCTTATAAGTGCTTTATAATGTATGTAAAGGTAGAACATGGATTACCAGATAAAGGTCAGAATGGTGTTGGGTCTCTTTAAGATATAATAATTTGGGATGTGTAACAATCTAACAGAATTGGTATTTAAACACCACTAGTTGTGGTGACATCATACATCTGACAAAGCCTCAAGTCCAACCCAGAAAGGGGAGGGGCGAAACGTGTAATTTTTGGATGGTAACTTTGCAGCGTGGAGAATGCCATCAGGTGAAGTGGCTCTGATTGTACCTGTTCACAACATCCACCTCTACCAGAGTTTAGCAAGTGAAGACCCACATCATCATCAAAGGAATGTACGATCATGGAGGTAAATTGCAGCAGAATGGCATCCACCGCATGAATCTAGGAAGGTGAAGTAAAGCCATGTGGTTTAAGTCTTGCAACCGTTATCACCCCATCAGCATTGTGTTTTGATTACCCTGTGCAGCTGGATTTGTTTTTCAGTCCTGCTTTATTCATAGGAGACCAGACTTACATCCTGCTACCGGAGCATGTATTTACACTCAAGTGCCCGGATAGTAGCATAGTAAAGGGACGGTACCTGTTTCTGTTTACCGGAGCGTGTTTACTACACTAAGAGCCCGGATTACCACACAGACTGTTTGCTGGCCAGCTTTAATACATGTTAGCATGTAGAGGGTATGGTTGATATCTATGTAATTGTGACATACTATCATCTGCTTTACATTTTTTTTTTTTTTTTTTTTAAATAATTTTTTATTGAGGTTAATTATACAATATCACAGATAAGTGCAATTTCAGGCGACAAACATAAGTACAGAGAAAAGAGCACATCAATCCAAATTATACATTCATATCTGTTCCTTCATGGTGTAGCTAAACAGGTTGAGATTAAACCTCACATTTTCTATGTTTTTTGAAGAGATATAATTGTCCACCTCACTACCAAGAGGACACTTATGGGCCTCACTCAATTAATCCAACATTAAATCTGTAGGAGGACAAAGCTATGAACAATAGAACAGTATTAAACCAAAGAATAATATATAAGAAATAAACCCACATGAAATGTTTGCCAGTACAATATGAATAGCCTTTCATATACAACACTTAAATACAAATCTATAATCTTGCAGTCATGTATTCTAAATGCTATGGCTAAATGTGCAGGCATGAGTTATTGGGTTTAAGCCTTTAAGCTTAGTTTGTAAATGATGATTATATAAATGGTCTCATGAGCTTATAAGCTAGTTATTCTTTAGACAAAAGCTAGCTACACTGGATCCTCAAATTCCTAACTCTCAAAAGGAACAGAGTCTATATGTTTCTCCTGAGGTTTTGTGAGTGATTAGACCATGCATAAGATATATAGCTATATATATATATATATATATATATATATATATATATATATATATATATAACTAACACATTCTGGGGAAATACATACTTCCTAGCTGGAGGACTCCCAAGCAAAAATAACTTAACCAGAGAAATAATTAATAGCAGTTGTATAAGATACCATTGCATCATCTACCACATATAATACAAAACTAGTGTCTAAATTTCACATTCTGTATCAATCAAGAGGACTTATATATATAGCTAGAATCTCTACATATAAGGCAATAGGGGAGACATATACATTTTATACCTAAATATCGAAGAAGATTGCTAGAGTAATGCTAGAGACAACCAAACCTGTCAACGAGGATTATGGAAAATAAGCCATTTCTGCGTTATGGAAGAGCATATAAATCCACAATTAACCAATATATGTAATACAGCGTGCTATCTAGTAACATTGAACTATATAAACATTTTACCCCCCAAAGAGTCCAACATGCAGAAAATCAAAGGGCCCTCTTTCATTTGAGCATGCTGCCATCAAACAGCAAGTCCGGCTGCCAACACCCTGTCGTTAACCTATGCCTTCTCTCCGTGGCTCGGCAATGGTCTTGGGATACATATTACCATCGGATGACAAGCGAGTCTTGCCCCATGCTGTCTGAGTCAGACCAAGTTTTGGTCCTTGAGGAGATATTTGACCCAGTACTGATTTTTTACCAATTTTGTAGGGTTAATGAAACGTCTGAGCAACTGGTAATGGGCACCTCCATTATGCGTGTTGCTCCTAGGCGTCAGAATGGGGGTCAGCATGGCTTGTTTGCAATCGTTAGAGTTCTGTGTACCCTTCTGCGTTGCACAAGTGTCAGGCTCCAGATATTGTGAAAATGGAGCCTCACTGTGCGAGGTGTTTTCACGCTGACATCCGAGATCCAATGCGCTATCCTCCGCACAATCTACCTGCCTGGGGCTCGGCTGAGTAGACAGCTGAGTTATACAAAAATCGCTCACACCAAGCACAGTGTCTAAGGTCTTCTCGAAGGCAGCGCGGTGCTTTGCTAGCATGTGAGCTAGTTCCTTAAGGATGTGGCCGGCATTCATCTTGTATTCCTCACTTTAGTAGAAGCTGGTCTTATTAGGTTAGTGCCAGATGAAATAATGAGACAATGGTTATGCCCGTAATAGTGAAGGATTACAATGGTTATGAGGATCTAGATACTTAGGGAAGGAGAACGTTGTGGCTCATTTAGCTCTCCGTCAATGGGTAATCCCGATGCAAGAGGGCCTTTAGGTAAAATGGCTGCGTTTACCACATGGAACAGATACAAGGTGGAAGCTTTGTATGTATCCTCTATAGATGACTGCCTTCCATCCTCTGTGATTAAACAAGTACCTATGGGCTTTTAAATCTTATAATAAACTTGTATTGGAGAGATAGTTTTTTGTTCCATGGTCCATAAGCCAGGAGCTCCGTTCAGTTGCGACTGACCTCCATGGCGGTTGGCCCCGCCCCATCTGCTTTACATTTTATCTGTCATATAATAATGTGAATTTAGTAAAGGCAGACCCGGTGTCTTTACCACCTCTTTAATAAACGCTTGGTTTAATGTGCTATCCTGTGCAACATTGTCTTTCTTTGGTTCATATTACCTTATATAGAACCCTATCTCTTTAAGTACTAAACATTTATTTGAGACTGTTAGCACGGATCTGAGTGCCCCCTTCCCTAGCAATTGTAATATATATATACAAAAGGAATGATAACACATACAAGGACAAACAAATAGAAAAGTCATTCAAAAGGCTTTTTCTTAGAATGGGGATTGAAATGCAGGCAAACTTTAGGATGTATAATAACATATTTCAACAGTGTTTTGATGTGATATGATTGATGGTAATGTTTGTTATAATGTGATTCTATATGAATAGTAATAATGATTGTTTTAGGGACAACATGTGTTTGTTAGACATGCCCACAATCAGCATTGTTTGCTAATTGGTTGCTTAACAGTTTAAATAGCAGGCTTGATGTAAGGTGTGTTTATGTCTGATGAAACAGCCTTTTTAGTGCAGAGAAACACGTTGCATGCTAGGGGATCACTTTGTAGTTAATATTTTAAGGATACTTTGTATCTGTGAACATCAAGTGTAATTTGTATCTGTTCACATGATATATGTTTCCTATTTGGACAGTGTCTAAGGTTATTACATAGATCCTTTAATTATATCACATCCCTGAAATAATTTTGTGAGGTTGCCCTCTGATGGAGGTGTTGTAAGTTTCCTCATAGAAACTGACAGTTTTTAAGCTCTTTATATTTATCCTTTAAGGCAGTGATTTTTAACCTTTTTTTTTGCCGTGGAACACTTTTTTAAATTAAAAAATCCGGTGGCACACCACCATCCCAAAATTTTTAAAAAAATCACACATTGTAGCCTAATACAGCATATATATATATATACACATACACACAAACACACACATATTGTATGTATTGTGCTGTTATGCCATGCCTCCTACAAACTACCCCTGCACTGGGAGTAAAAACAAGCAAAGTTTAAAAAATATGTCACACTGTTGTCAGTCTGCCGTGGCACACCTGAGGATCTCCCACGGCACACTAGTGTGCCACGGCACACTGGTTGAAAAACACTGCTTTAAGGGACGTCTGTAACAGTAATTCATCTATTTATTTATTATTTTTTATGTTTTGCACATATGCTATAATAAATAAATTAATTTTGGTTTAATACTGTTTTGAAGCACTATTCATAGTCTTTCTGAGTTTCACACGTAATAAAATGTTCTTATTTTAAAACTGAAAACTTTGACTGTTGAGTGTGCTGAATTCCTTATCTTTGCATATAAGGATTACTGATCCTTGTATATTCTCTCTAACTTTTTTTAATAATCTACAGTATTATGTAGAGTGTTTTGCCTCCTTCTATTGGACTTTAATCCCACATGTTGGCTCTCACCATCATGAAAGATATTGAAAGAAATTGATTTATCAGGTAAGCATAATTTTAGTTTTTTCTGAAAAATGCAACTTCAGCTTTACTAAGCCCCTTAATATGCGTGAAAGTTACTTAAATATTACCACTTGCCCTTTTCTCCTCTAAGCTGTAAACATATGAGCCTTTCCTGTTATGTTTTATTTTTTTTTTAGAAAAAAACAACAAAAAGGAGGTTCCATTGCATTTAAAAATCCCTTTATTGTTAAAACATGGGGATCAAACTACAACACAACTTTTTGGGGGCGTTCCCCTTAAGCATGTGATCACATGATTAAGGGGAACGCCTCCAAAACATTGTGTTGTAGTTTGATCCCCATGTTTTAACAATAACGGGATTTTTATATGCAATGGAACCTCTTTTTTGATGTTGTTTTGTACTGCTTGTGGGCTTGGCAGTAGCTCATGGTTGTTCCTAGCATAATTTTAGACAGTGCTGGTCTGACTATTGTGTTTGTTTTATTTTTTTAGGCCATGTGCATTTTAGTGGTCCATCCTTTGAACAGATTCTAGTTTATTATATATTTCTGGAGATATGGCATTCAGAACTGGACACAATACTCAAGATGAGACCTAACTAGTAGAGATGTGCATTCCAGCTTTGGACCAACACAAATTTGTTCGAATTTATACAATTTCAGCAATTTTTCTGCTATAAAAGCAGATTAATACATTATGGGATGAAACAGAAGAAGAATGTGTGTTTAAAGGGACAGTCAAGTCCAAAAAAAATATGCAAGTCTGTCAAAAGAACTCAAATAAGGGGGCAGTCAGCAGAAGTTTAGATACAAGGTAATTACAGAGGTAAAAAGTGTATTATTATAACTGTGTTGGTTATGCAAAACTGGGGAATGGGTAATAAAGGTATTATCTTTCTTTTTAAACAACAAAAATTTTGGTGTTGACTGTCCCTTTAACTAAATTGATTTATTTGTTTGTTCCAACTGTTTGCCGCCATAAATGGTGCAGGATGGGCATTTGCCATTGTATTACTAATGATTGATGTTTAGGATCAGTCAGTCAAGCAGTAAATGCTGATTTTAGTCATACAGGCTTGTCCAATCAAGCCTTAACCTGTTATAGGTAAATG
Source organism: Bombina bombina (assembly GCF_027579735.1). Taxonomy (NCBI): domain Eukaryota; kingdom Metazoa; phylum Chordata; class Amphibia; order Anura; family Bombinatoridae; genus Bombina; species Bombina bombina. Next base: position 421,155,003 of record NC_069502.1, on the reverse strand, counting down.
GGAAACTAGGAGACTCTCAGCCAGACTAAAAAGGTGGTGGTTTAGATGCAATACACAAATTCAGGATGTCCAGAGAGGTTAAGGGAGGCTGCAACCAATCAGCAAATTATAGTGTAGATTGTAATCCTTTTTAAAAGCTTACCTAACTATTTAACTCCAAAAATTCCTATAGACTTAAATGGTGAATGTTTCATCCCTATATGTTGCTTTGGCATTGAAAGGCAGTTTATTTCAGTGTGTGCCTCCTTGGTCACTCTAACCAAAAAAAGTGAATATGTTATTAAAATTATGTGTGATATGTGTGGTTTTGTAATGCTTGTGGGATACTCCTCTATCAGACCAAACTCAGCCAGTAGTCTTGTTATCCCGGCGTCGAGACAGAATGATAGGGAATATCCCAGAGCAGAGAAAGTTAGTAAGATGAGGAGGGCGGCACTCACCACAGGCAGGACAGTCCCCAGTGGCAATGGCAGAGCAGTCCAAGGACAAACCAAAATAATGGTTAGGCAGGCAGGGTTTGGCAATAGCAAAGCAGTCCAAGAGCACACCACTAGAATGGTCAGGCAAGCAGGGTTTGGCAACAAAGAGGCAATCCAGAACAACAGGAGTTACTAAGCAAAGTAGTCAGACAGGCAGGGTTCAGCAACAGTATATCAATCCAGTAATTAAGGGGTATAGCAAGCAGAGTAGTCAGACAGGCAGGGTTCAGCAGCAGTATATCAATCCAGTAATTAAAGGGACAGTAAACCTTAAAAATAATGTTATATAATTCTACACATATTGCAGAATTATATAACATTATATTAGCTAAACTTTATAAAACCTAATGTACCCTTTTAATTTAAAAAAAAACAAAAAAAAAACGCTGTTTTACAGACCCGCTCTCTGTACTCTGCTGAGCGGGTATGTTATATTCACACAGCGCATCGAGCCAGCTGTATAGTCACAGCCCGGCCCAACCGCGCCATAAGGCTAAGTGCAGCTCGCTCCTGCTGTCAGACAGAGCAGGAGAGAGCTGCACTTAGTCTTATGGCGTGGTCGGGCCGGGCTGTGACTATACAGCTGGCACGATGCGCTGTGTTAATATAACAGACCCGCTCAGCAGAGTACAGAGAACGGGTCTGTAAAACAGCGTTTTTTAAAAAAAAATTTAAAGGGTACATTAGGTTTTATAAAGTTTGGCTAATATAATGTTATATAATTCTGCACTATGTGCAGAATTATATAACATTATATTTAAGGTTTACTGAAACTTTAAGGGGTATAGCAGGCAGAGTAGTCAGACAGGCAGCATTCAGCAGCAGTATATAAATCCAGTAGTTAAGGAGAATAGCAGGCAGAGTAGTCAGACAGGCAGGGATAATACACAAAATAGGCAAATTAATACAACGATCTGTCACACCCAGGAGTACACAAAGTAACACCTATACTTGGGCAGTGAGAGATCATTGTAGTAGAACTTACATAAGTGCAGGATTCACGCCACAAATATCCGACCAGCATTAGGAGCATGCGGCGATGACGTCAGTGCCGCACGCATCTGGACCGACACAACCCCTGGCAACGAGCAGGGAAGGAGACGCAAGGAGACACTGCGCCCCTAGAAATGGCTAGAGCAGTGTGGCATGACATATAGTCCCCCTCTCAAGGGTTCCCTCTGGGAACCAGAGTCGGCCGCAAAAGGATCAACAGCATGGATTCTGGAGACCAGAGATGGAGCATGCACATCACGGGCAGGAACCCAGGAACGATCTGCCACAGAGTAACCCTTCCAATGTATCAGATACTGCAGATGTCTGTGCCTGTATCTGGAGTCCAGGATCTTAGCTACCTCATATTCGGGGTCACCACGGACCAGGAGCAGAGGAGGAGGAGCGAGGAGCCGGGTATATCTATTATTGATGTAAGACTTGAGTAGTGAGATGTGGAAGACTGGGTGTATGTGTAGGGTTTTGGGCAAGGCCACTTTGTAGGCAACAGGAGACAGTCTTTTCAGGACCTTGTAAGGGCCGATAAACCTAGGCCCCAATTTGTGACAGGGTTGACGTAGACAAATGTGTTGAGTAGAGATCCAAACATGTTCACCCACTGGGATAGAATGTACAAAAGCTCTATGACGATCAGCAAACTTCTTATATTTAAGGGCAGCTGAACATAGCTGAGAGCGAATACGTTGCCAATGAGTGGTGAGTCCAGTGATGTGTCGGTCTGCAGCAGGAACCCCAGTGGACTGAGCAGAAAGAGGGAAGACATGAGGTTGATACCCTGCTGTGGCTTGAAATGGAGAATATTTAAGAGAAGAGTGCGAATGAGTGTTTCTTGCCAGCTCAGCTAGGGGTAACAACTCAGACCAGTTGGTATGGTGAGCGTTGACAAAGGCTCTAAGATAGGCTTCAAGATCCTGGTTTACTCTTTCAGTTAGTCCATTGGTCTGAAGATGATAGCCAGAAGACAAGGAAACAGTGGTTCCAATCAACTTACAAAAGGCTCTCCAAAAGGTAGAGATGAAATGTGGACCTCTGTTGTAAACAATATTCACAGGAATGCCATTAAGTCGTACCACATGCAAGAGAAAAAGAGATGATAATTCTTGGGCAGAAGGCAGTTTGGTTAGGGGTACAAAATGAGCCAGTCTGGAAAAGTGATCGACCACAATTCAGGTGACTGTATGGTGGTCAGAAGGAGGAAGGTCCACAATGAAGTCCATTGTTATGTGTGTCCATGGTTGTTTGGGAATGGACAATGGTTGGAGCAAGCCAGGTTGGCAGCACAAGTTGTGCAGGCTTTTACATAATCCTGAGCGTAAGACTTCATAGTAGGCCACCATACGTGTTGGGAAACACTCTTAAAAGTCCTAGTCAAACCAGGATGTCCTGAGAGTTTACTATCATGAGCCCAGGATAGCACAGGGGTGCATAGGTTCAGAGGTACAAAGAGGATATTGGAGGCCACGGGGGCTCCGGGAGGTTTACTAGACTGGGCATGTTGCAATATTTGCAGAAGGGTGGTATTTAGTTGAGCAACCACACAGGAGGGCGGTATGATGTGTTCAATAGGAGCTTCAGAGGAGTCACTTGAGTGAGGGAACTGATGGGAAAGGGCATCTACCTTTTTGTTCTTGGTCCCAGGAAGATAAAAGACCACAAAGTTAAAATGGGAAAAGAACAAGGCCCACCTGGCCTGTCAAGGATTGAGTTGATGAGCAGTGTCTAGGTAAGTCAGATTCTTGTGGTCGGTGAGAATCTGAATGGGATTGGCGGTGCCCTCTGACCAATGACGCCATTCAGTCAAAGCCATCTTAATGGCTAAGAATTCATGATTACCCACATAGTAGTTCCTCTAAGCAGGAGTAAAGCATTTAGAGAAAAAGGCTACAGGGTGTGACTTGGAAGTCAAAGGTTTCTTTTGGGTAAGAACTGCACCAGCCCCTATCTCTAATCTAAAGTTAACTGTAGGTCAGTATCAGGATGGTGGAGCACAAGAGCTGAACAGAAAGTCTTTTTCAGACAAGAGAATGTATTTATGACTTTGGGAGGACAATGATTACAATCTTTGTTCCATTTTGTCAATTCAGTGAGAGGAGCGACTGTTTGAGAAAAGTTCTTTATAAAATTGCGGTAATAATTGGAGAACCCCAAGAACCTCCGTAATTCCTTTAAAGAAGTAGGTTGAGGCCATTCAAGAACTGTGGTGAGATTAGCAGGATCCATGGCAAAACCCTCCTTTGAGATGACATAACCAAGGAATTGGATCTGAACTTGATCAAACTCACACTTTTCTAGCTTGGCTACTAAATAATTTTCTCTGAGACATATAAGCACCTGTCTCATGTGTCTATGATGCTCCTCTAAAGTGGAAGAGAAAACAAGGATATCATCCAGATAGATGATGACAGTGCAGTTGAGGAGGTCATGGAAGACATTGTTGACAAATGCCTGGAAGACTGCAGGGGCGTTACACAGCCCAAAGGGCATTACAAGGTATTCATAATTCCCAGATCTTGTGTTGAAGGTGGTCTTCCATTCGTGGCCTGGAAAGATGCAAATCAGATTGTATGCCCCATGTAAGTCCAATTAGGTGAAAAAGCGAGCATCCTGGAGTGAGTCATACAGTTTGGTGATCAATGGTATGGGATAGCGATTCTTGATGGTTATGTTGTTCAAGGCCCTGTAGTCGATGCAGTGTCTGAGCCCACCATCCTTTTTTACTGGCAAAAAAGAAGCCTGCACCAGCACGAGAGGAGAAAGGGTGAATGAAACCTTTAGCTAGGTTTTCTTGGATGTACTCCTCCATGGATTTGGTTTCAGCCTTGGAGAGTGGATAAGTCCTCCCTTTAGGAAGTGGGGCTCCAGGAAAGAGGTTGATCTTGCAGTCATAAGGACAGTGGGGTGGCAGCAGGTCAGCTGCTTTTTTCTCAAACACATCCGCAAAGTCCGCGTATACTGAAGGAAGGTTTGAAGGCATCTGTATACTGGCTATGGGAATGCGGAGCAGAGGAGTAACTTTAGCAAGGCAGGAGTGTAAACAGGAGGTACCCCAGGAGGCCAGTTGTCCCTCAGCCCAGTCAAACTGTGGATTGTGTACCTGAAGTCAAGGAAGACAAAGGATGACAGGCTGTGCTGGCGAATGAATGACCTCAAACTGCAGCTGTTCGGTATGAAGGACTCCCACAGTCATGGTCAGGGTAGCTGACTCAAAATGGATCAAGCCTTAAACAAGGGGGGTACCATCCAGAGTAGTTATTTTGAGACAATTACTTTTCTGCAAAAGAGGCAAGCCGGCTTGAATCATGAAACAGTGATCCAGGAAGTTTCCAGCTGCCCCTGAATCAATGAAGGCTTGAGTAAGGACAGTATTCTGAAGGAAGGTAAGGGTATGAGGTACCAGGATCTGAGAGGAGTGAGGGGATTTAGTAAAGATCATGCTTAGAAGAACCCCTGTGTTATCCCCTAAACATTGGCTTTTCCCGGCCGAATGTTACAGTCCTTTAGTTGGTGGGAGTTAGATCCACAATAAAAGCATAGTCTCAGTCTCCTTCTTCTCTGTCTTTCAGACTCTGAAGGTTTGAAGGAGGAGAGATCCATGTGTTTCTCCACTGAGGTAACTGGAGCTGCTGAAGGGGTAGAGGATACTGCTGAAACCGGACGAACAGGAGGACGGGAGGGAAGGACCCTCCTTGTTCTGTCTCTCTCGGCTTGTCTCTCCTGAAAGTGAGAGTCCAGACTGATAGAAAGTCATCCAAAGAAGATGGAATATCACGATAAGTGAGTTCATCTTTGATGCATTCATGCAGAACCCTCCTAAAGGCTGTCTTGAGAGCACTGCCATCCCAAGTGGTTTCAAGTGCCAAGGTGCGAAACTCGATGGCGAATTGTGCCACAATTCTATTGTCCTGGCGGAGATCCAGGAGAGAATATTCTGCAGCAGAGGTACGGCCAGAAGTCCCAAACACAGAAGATAAAGCAGAAATGAAATCATCAGCATCATGCAAGAGTGGAGCATTCTGTTCCAAAAGGGGAGAGACCCAGGCTAGGGCCTTGTCTTTCAGTAAGGAAATTATAAAGTTGACCCTTGACTGGTGAGACTGAAAGGTGTGAGGATCATTGCGGAAGTGCAGCCTGCATTGGTTAAGAAAGCCCCTGCAATCAGTAGTACCTTCATATTTGTCAGGCAAAGGTATCCAGGGTATACTTCCAGAAGCTGAGGAAGAAGTCACAGTACTAGGAGTAGGGACTGGTAGTGAAACAACAGGAGCGGTATTCCTCGCTGTAACTAGTATGGAGAGTTGAGCGGTAATAGCCAGTAGTCTTGTTATCCCGGCGTCGAGCCGAAATGATAGGGAATATCCCAGAGCAGAGAAAGTTAGTAAGATGAGGAAGGCGGCACTCACCACAGGCAGGACAGTCCCCAGCGGCAACAGCAGAGCAGTCCAAGAACAAACCATTAGAATGATTAGGCAGGCAGGGTTTGGCAACAGCAAAGCAGTTCAAGGGTACACCACTAGAATGGTCAGGCAAGCCGGGTTCGGCAAAAAATATGCAATCATGAACAACAGGGTTTAATAAGTGGATTAGTCAGAAAGGCAGGGTTTAGCAACAGTAAATCAATCCAGTAATTAAGCGGTATAGCAGGCAGAGTAGTCAGACAGGCAGGGTTCAGCAGCAGTATATCAATCCAATAATTAAGGGGAATAGCAGGTAGAGTAGTCAGACAGGCAGCGTTCAGCAGCAGTATATAAATAGTATATAAATCCAGTAGTTAAGGGGAATAGCAGGCAGAGTAGTCAGACAGGCAGGGATAATACACAAAATAGGCAAAATAATACAACGATCTGTCACACCCAGGAGTACACAAAGTAACACCAATACTTGGGCAGTGACAGATCATTGATACAACGATCTGTCTCACCCAGGAGCACACAAAATAACACCTATACTTGGGCAGTAACCAGGAGCATTTCCATCCTATACATCTAAAATGTATTTGATTAATAAGAGCTTATACAGCGTACAATTTTTTATTTTTTTATTTCATGGTGCAGAGGTTTGCCTTTTGCTTATTATATCTTATAAATTCTATGTAGGTCTGCAAATTCCCACAATAACAACTTAACCCCTTAATGACAACTGACGTACCAGGTACGTCATGCAAAAACTAACAGTTAATGACAATGGACGTACCTGGTACGTCAGTTGTCTTACAGAGTGCTGGAAGCGATCACAAATGCTTCCAGCAGCTCTGAGGGTATTGCAGTGATGCCTCGATATGGAGGCATCCTGCAATACCACTTTACAAGCCTCCGATGCAGAGAGAGCCACTCTGTGGCCCTCTCTGCACCGGTAGCGATGGTGCCAGTGTCCGCCGGGTGTGAGGGTGCATGCGCGCGTGCACGATGCGCATGCGCGTGCACGAGGGGTGAGTGTGCACGTGAGCGTGCGCGTGCGGCCGCGTGCACGTGCACCCATTAACCACACTGACACCAATGAATGAGGGCAGAAAGGGAAAAAAAGGGAATTTTTTTTTTAAAATATAAAAGGATCTGGGAGGTGGAGGGGGTGGGGGTGGGGGTATTGTGGGGGGCTGCTACACTACAGAAATAGTTTTTAAGTAAAAAATAAAATAAAAATACTTTTTGGGTTTTTTTGGGGGCCAAACTGGGTACCCAAGATGGCAGGAATTAGGTAGGGGAGAGGGTTAGAGAGCTGGAGGGGGGATCAGGGAGGTTGGGGCTAAGGCAGGGGTCCATCACAGCTAAAATATTTTATTATTTTTATTTAAAAAAAAAAAAAAAACTCTTTTATTTAGTACTGGCAGACTTTCTGCCAGTACTTAAGATGGCGGGAACAATTGTGGGGTGGGGGAGGGAAGAGAGCTGTTTGGGAGGGATCAGGGGGTGGGATGTGTCATGTGGGAGGCTGATCTCTAAAATTAACCCTGCAAGCTCCCTACAAGCTACCAAATTTAACCCCTTCACTGCTGGGCATAATTAACGTGTGGTGCGCAGCAGCATTTAGCGGCCTTCTAATTACCAAAAAGCAATGCCAAAGCCATATAAGTCTGCTATTTCTGAACAAAGGGGATCCCAGAGAAGCTTTTACAACAATTTCTGCCATAATAGCACAAGCTGTTTGTAAATAATTTCAGTGAGAAACCTAAAATTGTGAAAAATGTATATATTTTTTTTTATTTGCTCGCATTTGGCGGTGAAATGGTGGCATAAAATATACCAAAATGGGCCTAGATCAATTCTTGGGGTTGTCTAGTACACTACACTAAAGCTAAAATTAACCCTACAAGCTCCCTACAAGCTCCCTCATTAACCCCTTCACTCCTGGGCATAAAACATGTGTGGTGCGCAGCGGCATTTAGCGGCCTTCTAATTACCAAAAAGCAACCCCAAAGCCATATAAGTCTGCTATTTTTGAAAAAAGGGGATCCCAGAGAAGCATTTACAACCATTTGTGTCATAATTGCAGAAGCTGTTTGTAAATAATTTCAGTGGGAAACCTAAAGTTTGTGACAAATTTTGTGAAAAAGTGAACTTTTTTTTTTTTTATCGCATTTGGCGGTGAAATGGTGGCATGAAATATACCAAAATGGGCCTAGATCAATACTTTGGGTTGTCTTCTAAAAAAAAATATATACATGCCAAGGGATATTCAGGTATTCCTGACAGATATCAGGGTTCCAATGTAACTAGCGCTAATTTTGAAAAAAAGTGGTTTGGAAATAGCGAAGTACTACTTGTATTTATAGCCCCATAAATTGCAAAAAAGCAAAGAACGTGTAAACATTGGGTATTTCTAAACTCAGGACAAAATTTAGAAACTATTTAGCATGGGTGTTTTTGGTGATTGTAGATGTGTAACATATTTTGGGGGTCAAAGTTAGAAAAAGTGTGTTTTTTTCCATTTTTTCCTCATATTTTATTATTTTTTTTTTAGTAAATTATAAGACATGATGAAAATAATGGTATCTTTAGAAAGTCCATTTAATGGCGAGAAAAACGGTATATAATATGTGTGGGTACAGTAAATGAGTAAGAGGGAAATTACAGCTAAACACAAACACTGCAGAAATGTAAAAAAAGCCATTGTCATTAAGGGTAAGAAAATTGAAAAATGGTCCGGTCATTAAGGGGTTAAAACCATATGTTTAGCAGAAAGAAAGAATTTATGCCTAGATTACAAGTGGATCGCAATCGTTAGCACGAGGTGCGCTGTTAAAATTACAGCAAATTAGTTTGCTCAAAATCGCTGTAATTTACGCTCCACATATTTTCTACGGGTAGTGTTGAGCGGTAATGTGCGCTCATATTACAAGTTGAAAGTAAATGCAATCGCATTTACCATTCAAACTTTTTACATGACCTGAAACAGTTGCACTTAACTACACTATTAACCCCTAAACCACCACCCTCCATATTGCAAACTACCTCTTTACACTATTAACCCCTAAGCCTTAACAGCCCTCACTAAAAAGTAACCTACACTATTTAGCCCAAAAAACGACACAGCCCCTACCACAAAGTAACCCACAAACATCTAAACCCCCTAACCTAACACCCCCTAAGTTATCTCTAAAGAGACTAACCTTACCGTTACCAAAAAAAACTAACTACCTTAAAAAAAAATAAAAACTTACCTGAAAAATAAAAAAAAATAATCCTCACCTTTAAAAAATAAAAACACTTTCCATAACTAAAAATGTAACATTACAAAAAAAAAACAACAACATTACTTTAAAATTTAAAAAAATAACATTACAAAAAAATTATAATAATATTACAAAAATAAAAAAAATACAAAAAAATAACAAAAGAGTTATGCTTATTCTAATTCCCAAATAAAAAACACCCCAAAATATAAAAACCAATTCTAACACTAAACTACAAATACAGCCCATAAAAGGGCCTTTTGTAGGTATTGCCCTAAAGTGAATAACCTTCTAACATGAACCCCCACCCTCCCCCAAAAAAAATCTTTCTAAAAAACCTTAAAAAATGGCATTTAGTTATTTTGCTGCCCAGAAACCCCCCAAAAAAACTCTAGAAAAAAAATACCCCAAAAAAAACTAACACTAAACCCAGAAAATGGTACTCACCAAAGATGAATCTGGGCAGCGGCGTTCCATCCTTATCCCGGCGGTGGTCCATCTTCGTCTTGGCAATGGTCCATCTTCTTATTTGTATTGCAGAGATGGTGGTCTTCATTCAACTTCATCTCTTCAACAAAGAGGTCCTCTTCATGCTGTCAACAGCCGCACACTGAATTTTGAATTAGTTACCCCTTTTATATAGGGGGAATCTTGCATTCCTATTGGCTGATTTTCATGTTCAAATTCAAATCAGCCAATAGAAAAATCTATCGTTTTATTGGTTGATTTGAATTTGAACATGGAAATCAGCTAGGCTAGTGTATTCAGTGTCCACTACTGTCCTGAAGGACTCATCTGATCTCTGCTGTAAGGATAGCACCCCAAAAAGCCCTTTTTATGGCTAGAACATCAGTCTTTTTTTTTGCCTGTGTAATTTTGACTGTGAAACATCAGTCTGCTAGTGTAATCTAATTGCAGTTGCCTGCCTGCACTGCCACCACTCATATCTGTTGTAACAGTAGTGTAAATTAAAAAAAAAAACTTTTTTGACTGTGAAACATCAGTCTGCTAGTGTAATCTAATAGCAGTTGCCTGCCTGCCAGCGTGTGTGCCAGGCCCACTTGCCAACTAGTGCCACCACTCATATCTGTTGTAACAGTAGTGTAAATTTAAAAAAAAAAAAACTTTTTTGATTGTGAAACATTAGTCTGCTTGTGTAATCTAATTGCAGTTGCCTGCCTGCCAGTGTGTGTGCCAGGCTCACAGCGTATACTGTGCCCACTTGCCCAGTGGCACCACTCATATCTTGTTTAATAGTAGTGCAAGTGTACATTTAAAAAAATAAAAACTTTTTGGACTGTGAAACATCAGTCTGCTTTTTTGTGTCAGGCTCACAGCGTATACTGTGCCCACTTGCCCAGTGCCACCACTCATATCTTGTTTAATAGTAGTGTAAGTGTACATTTAAAAAAAAAGACAGACAGAGGCAGGCCACCCCGCAGGTGCCGTTGTGGTCGTGGTGCTGTGATTCCCTTTGGCCATAGAATAATGCCCACTGTTTAGAAGCCACGTCCCATGAACTCGAAAAGTTCTGAGGAGGACATAGTTTACTTTTTAACACAGGACACCCAATCTTCTATAGCTTCCGCTCCGAACCTTGGCGCACCATCCTCCTCCAGCTTATCTTCGGGCACCTCTCAAGTTACCACCACTTGCCCGCCTGCCGCCACCACCAACACTAGCACTACAGCCATTTCACTTGATCTGCCAGATGAGTTATTTATACATCAATTGGAAGAAATGAGTGATGTGCAACCATTATTGACAGAGGATGTAGATAATAGTGATATGTCTCAGTCAGGCAGCATTACAGACATGGACATACAGTGTGATGATGATGTTGTACCTGCTGCTGCTTCCTTTGTTGATTTGTCAGATACAAGTGAAGCGGTTGATGATGACGATGCATCCGTGGATGTCACGTGGGTGCCCGCTAGAAGAGAAGAAGAACAGGGGGAAAGTTCAGATGGGGAGACAGAGAGGAGGAGGAGGAGGAGACGAGTTGGAAGCAGGGGGAGGTCGTCGCAAGGAGCTAGTGGCACAGTCAGACAGCATGATTCGGCACCAGGGGTCAGCCAGACAGCACACCAATCAACGCATGCTATTGCCACCACCAGAATGCCATCATGGCAGAGCTCAGCAGAGTGGCATTTTTTTGTGTGTCTGCCTCTGACAACAGTGATGCCATTTGCAACCTGTGCCTAAAGAAACTGAGTCATGGGAAGTCCAACACCCACCTAGGTACAACTGCTTTGCGAAGGCACATGATCGCACATCACAAACACCTATGGGATCAACACATGAGTAGAAGCAGCACACAAACTCAAAGCCGCCATCCTCCTCCTGATCCAGCATCTTCAGCAACGTCAACCACTGCTGTCCTCCTTGAACCCTCTCAACCATCCGCCACTCCGTCTCTCTGCCAGGACAGTTCCTGCTCATCTGCCCACAGTCAGGTGTCTGTCAATGCATGTTTGAGCGTAAGAAGCCAATGTCACAAAGTTACCCCCTTGCCCGGCATCTGAGAGCTGGCTTGTCTGAACTCTTAGCCCGCCAGCTTTTACCATACAAGCTGGTGGAGTCTGAGGCGTTCAAAAAATTTGTAGCTATTGGGACACCGCAGTGGAAGGTACCCGGCTGAAATTTCTTTTCACAAAAGGCAATCCCCAACCTGTACTCGATTGTGCGAAAGGATTAATGGCATGTCTGGCACACAGTGTTGGGGCAAGGGTCCATATGACCACTGATAGCTGGTCTGCAAAGCATGGTCAAGGCAGGTATATCACCAACACTGCACATTGGGTAAACCTGCTGACGGCTGCCAAGCATGGAATGCGTAGCTCTTCAGAGGAGGAGTTGGTGACACCGCCATGACTTGCAGGCAGGCCTGCTGCCACCTCCTCTACACCTCCTACTCCATCCTCTTCCATAACCTCCTCGGCTGAGTTCTCTTCTGCTGCAGTGTCTTGCTCCACATCAACGGCACCCCCACAGCTCCGCAGGTACTATTCCAGATCCCGGAGACGGAAGTGTCACACCGTCTTGGGGTTGACTTGCCTGAAAGCAGAGAGTCACACCGGACCAGCACTCCTGTCTGCCCTGAACGCACAGGTGGATCAGTGGCTGACTCTGAACCAACTGGAGATTGGCAAAGTGGTTTCTGACAATGGAAGTAATTTGATGGCGGCATTGTAATTGGGCAAGTTGACACATGTGCCGTGCATGGCACATGTGTGTAATCTGATCGTACAATGCTTTGGGCATAAGTACCCAGGCTTACAGGACGTCCTGAAGCAGGCCAGGAAGGTGTGTGGCCATTTGAGGCGTTCCTACACGGCCATGGCGCACTTTTCCGATATCCAGCGGTGAAACAACATGCCAGTGAGGTGCTTGATTTGCGACAGCCCAACACGTTGGAATTCAACACTTCTAATGTTCGACCGCCTGCTCCAACAAGAAAAAGTCGTTAACGAGTATTTGTATGACCGGGGTGCTAGGACAGCCTCTGCGGAGCTGGGAATTTTTTTGCCACATTACTGGGCACTCATGCGCAATGCCTGTAGGCTCATGCATCCTTTTGAGGAGGTGACAAACCTAGTCAGTCGCACCGAAGGCATCATCAGCGACATCATACCATTTGTTTTCTTCCTGGAGCGTGCCCTGCGAAGAGTGCTGGATCAAGCCGTAGATGAGCGTGAAGAGGAAGAGGAAGAGTTGTGGTCACCATCACCACCAGAAACAGCCTTATCAGCATCGCTTGCTGGACCTGCGGCAACGCTGGAAGAGGATTGTGAGGAAGAGGAGTCAGAGGAGGACTGTGGCTTTGAGGAGGAGGAGGAAGACCAACCACAACAGGCATCCCAGGGTGCTCATTGTCACCTATCTGGTACCCGTGGTGTTGTACGTGGCTGGGGGGAAGAAGATACCTTCAGTGACATCACTGAGGACGAGGAACGGGACATGAGTAGCTCGGCATCCAACGTTGTGCAAATGGGGTCTTTCATGCTGTCGTGCCTGTTGAGGGACCCTCGTATAAAAAAGCTGAAGGAGAATGACCTGTACTGGGTGTCCACGCTATTAGATCCCCGGTATAAGCATAAAGTGCCAGAAATGTAACCGAAATACAACAAGTAGGAAAGGATGCAGCATTTCCAAAATAAATTAAAATGTATGCTTTACACAGCGTATAAGGGTGATGTCACAGCACAACGTGAATCTAACAGGGGAAGAGCTGAAAGTAATCCTCCGACTCCCACGACCACGCCGGCAAGGACAGGACGCTTTACAGACGTGTTGTTGATGGAGGACATGCAGAGCTTTTTAACTCCTATGCATCACCACAGCCCTTCGGGGTCCACCCTAAGAGAACGACTCGAACGACAGGTAGCAGACTACCTCACCTTAACTGCAGATCTCGACACACTGAGGAGCGATGAACCCCTTGACTACTGGGTGTACAGGCTTGACCTGTGGCCTGAGCTATCCCAATTTGCAATAGAACTTCTGGTCTGTCCCGCTTCAAGTGACCTGTCAGAAAGGACCTTCAGTGCAGCAGGAGGTATTGTCACTGAGAAGAGAAGTCGCCTACGTCAAAAAAGTCTAGATTACCTCACCTTTATTAAGATGAATGAGGGATGGAACCCAAAGGGACTGACATTGGACGATACATTTGAGTAAAAAAGGCCTGATGAGATGAGCTGCCTTGGGCTAAAAATGGTCCACACGCTGCTGTATTTTATCTTCAAATGCCGGATGACTTGCGTGACTTATCCGCCACCAACTAGGGTTCAAGCTTAAATGTTTTAGGGCACTTTCTGCCTGGTAAACAAACATCAATTTTTCTGGCCGCTGCTACAGCAGTGGCTGCAAAATTACCTAATTTCTTAGCAGTGTACATGCCAAATGTTTCTGGCCTCTGGTGCTGCACTATGGCTTCAAAACCCAAACAAAAAAAAAATACACTTAACAGGATTAAACTGATAGGAATAGTACTACTTAACACACCACTCCTATCTGGTGGCACATTAGATTGCACGTGCAGTGCCCCAAATTTGAAGTAGGAGGACCGACCAAGCATCTTTTTCCATCTCCCGGTTCCTAAAATCCATGCCATATACACATCCCTTGATAGGGGACACCGCAGTGGAAGGTACCCGGACGAAATTTCTTTGCACAAAAGGCAATCCCCAACCTGTACTTGATTGTGCACAAGGAAGTAACCTTACCATGGTTCGCAGACCGCACGTCTTGTAATTCTCTGTCTGGGAAATTATCTATCTATCAAATCTATCTATTTATCTATCAAATCTATCTATCTGGCTATCGTATCTATCAAATGTATATTGCATCTATTGATCTTTCTATCTAATCTATGTATCTATCTATCTATCAAATCTATCTCGTGTCCGGACTGTTTTGTGACAGCCACTTGTGTTTCGGCCAAATGTTCGTCGGAAAAATGTCCGTTGGCTAAAAGTCCGGCCATGATTGAACGCGCAGTGCCCCAAATTTGAAGTAGGAGGACCGACCAAGCGTCTTTTTCCATCTCCAGGTTCCTAAAATCCATGCCATATACACCTCCCCCGATAGGGGGAGTAACAGGTATTAAACTGATCAGAATAGTACTGCTTAACATACCACTCATATCTGGTTGCACAGTAGATTGCATGCGCAGTGCCCCAAATTTGAAGTAGGAGGACCGACCAAGCATCTTTTTCCATCTCCCGGTTCCTAAAATCCATGCAATATACATGTCCCCTGGCGCCGCAACTGCCTCTGGGAACCTTACCATGGGTCACAGACCACACGTCTTGTAATTCTCTGTCTGGGAAATTATATATCTATCAAATCTATCTATTTATCTATCAAATCTATCTATCTATCTATCGTATCTATCAAATGTATATTGCATCTATTGATCTATGTAATCTATATATCTATCTATCAAATCTATCTATCTCGTGACCGGACTGTTTTGTGACAGCCACTTGTGTTTCGGACAAATGTCCGTCGGACAAATGTCCGTCGGCTACAAGTCCGGCCATGATTGCACGCGCAGTGCCCCAAATTTGAAGTAGGAGGATCGACCAAGCATCGTTTTTCATCTCCCAGTTCCTAAAATCCATGCCACAAACACCTCCCCTGATAGGGGGAGTAACAGGTATTAAACTGATCAGAATAGTACTACTTAACACACCACTCATATATGGTGGCACAGTACAGTAGATTGCACGCGCAGTGCCCCAAATTTGAAGTAGGAGGAGCGACTAAGCATCTTTTTCCATCTCCCGGTTCCTAAAATCCATGCCATATACACGTCCCCTGGCACCGCAACTGCCTCTGGGAACCTTACCATGGGTCCCAAACCGCACGTCTTGTAATTCTCTGTCTGGGAAATTATATATCTATCAAATCTATTTATTTATC
Organism: Bombina bombina; assembly: GCF_027579735.1. Lineage (NCBI taxonomy): Eukaryota > Metazoa > Chordata > Amphibia > Anura > Bombinatoridae > Bombina > Bombina bombina. Next base: position 421,139,421 of record NC_069502.1, on the reverse strand, counting down.
TATCAAATCTATCTAACTATCTATCATATTTATCAAATGTATATTGCATCTATTGATCTATGTAATCTATGTATCTATCTATCAAATCTATCTATTTTGTGGCCGGACTGTTTTGTGACAGCCACTTGTGTTTTGGCCAAATGTCCGTCGGACAAATGTCCGTCGGCTAAAAGTTCGGCCACTATTACACGCGCAGTGCCCCAAATTTGAAGTAGGAGGACCGACCAAGCATCTTTTTCCATCTCCCGGTTCCTAAAATCCATGCCATAAACACGTCCCCTGGCGCTGCAACTGCCTCTGGGAACCTTACCATGGGTCCCAGACCGCACGTCTTGTAATTCTTTGTCTGGGAAATTATTTATCTATCAAATCTATCTAACTATCTATCGTATCTATCAAATGCATATTGCATCTATTGATCTATGTAATCTATGTATCTATCTATCAAATCTATCATACTCGTGGCCAGACTGTTTTGTGACAGCCACTTGTGTTTCGGCCAAATGTCCGTTGGTTAAAAGTCCGGCCATGATTGCATGCGCAGTGCCCCAAATTTGAAGTAGGAGGACCGACCAAGCATCTTTATCCATCTCCCGGTTCCTAAAATCCATGCCATATACACGTCGCAACTGCCTCTGGGAACCTTACCATGGGTCTCAGACTGCACGTCTTGTAATTCTCTGTCAGGGAAATTATATATCTATCAAATCTATGTATTTATCTATCAAATCTATCTATCTATCTATCTATCGTATCTATCAAATGTATATTGCATCTATTGATCTATGCAATCTATGTATCTATCTATAAATATATCTATCTCGTGGCCGGACAGTTTTGTGACAGCCACTTGTGTTTCGGCCAAATGTCCATCGGACAAATGTCCATTGGCTAAAAGTCCGGCCACGATTGCACGCGCAGTGCCCCAAATTTGAAGTAGGAGGAGCGACCAAGCATCTTTTTCCATCTCCCGGTTCCTAAAATCCATGCCATATACACGTCCCCTGGCGCCGCAACTGCCTCTGGGAACCTTACCATGGGTCCCAAACCGCACCTCTTGTAATTCTCTGTCTGGGAAATTATATATCTATCAAATCTATCTATTTATCTATCAAATCTATCTAACTATCTATTGTATCTATCAAATGTATATTGCATCTATTGATCTATGTAATCTATATATCTATCTATCAAATCTATCTATCTCATGGCCGGACTGTTTTGTGACAGCCACTTGTGTTTTGGCCAAATGTCCGTTGGACAAATGTCTGTCGGCAAAAAGTCTGGCCACGATTACACGCGCAGTGCCCCAAATTTGAAGTAGGAGGACCGACCAAGCATCGTTTTCCATCTCCCGGTTCCTAAAATCCATGCCACAAACACCTCCCCCGATAGGGGAAGTAACAGGTATTAAACTGATCAGAATAGTACTACCTAACACACCACTCATATCTGGTGGCACAGTACAGTAGATTGCACATGCAGTGCCCCAAATTTGAAGTAGGAGGAGCGACCAATCATCTTTTTCCATCTCCCGGTTCCTAAAATCCATTCCATATACACGTCCCCTGGCGCCGCAACTGCCTCTGGGAACCTTACCATGGGTCCCAGACCGCACGTCTTGTAATTCTCTTTCTGGGAAATTATATATCTATCAAATCTATCTATTTGTCTATCAAATCTATCTAACTATCTATCGTATCTATCAAATGTATATTGCATCTATTGATCTATGTAATCTATGTATCTATCTATCAAATCTATCTATCTCGTGGCCGGACTGTTTTGTGACAGCCACTTGTGTTTTGGACAAATGTCCGTCGGCCAAATGTCCGTCGGCTAAAAGTCCGGCCACTATTGCATGCGCAATACCCCAAATTTGAAGTAGGAGGAGCGACTAAGCATCTTTTTCCATCTCCCGGTTCCTAAAATCCATGCCATAAACACGTCCCCAGGCGCCGCAACTGCCTCTGGGAACCTTACCATGGGTCCCAGACCGCACGTCTTGTAATTCTCTGTCTGGGAAATTATATATCTATCAAATCTATCTATTTATCTATCAAATCTATCTAACTATCTATCGCATCTATCAAATGCATATTGCATCTATTGATCTATGTAATCTATGTATCTATCTATCTATCTATCAAATCTATCTATCTCGTGGCCGGACTGTTTTGTGACAGCCACTTGTGTTTCGGACAAATGTCCGTCGGACAAATGTCCGTCGGTTAAAAGTCCGGCCACGATTGCACGCGCAGTGCCCCAAATTTGAAGTAGGAGGACCGACCAAGCATCTTTTTCCATCTCCCGGTTCCTAAAATCCATGCCATATACATGTCGCAACTGCCTCTGGGAACCTTACCATGGGTCCCAGACTGCACGTCTTGTAATTCTCTGTCTGGGAACTTATATATCTATCAAATGTATCTATTTATCTATCAAATCTATCTATCTATCTATCTATCTATCTATCGTATCTATCAAATGTATATTGCATCTATTGATCTATGTAATCTATGTATCTATCTATCTATCTATCTATCTATCAAATATATCTTTCTCATGGCCGGACTGTTTTGTGACAGCCACTTGTGTTTCGGCCAAATGTCCGTTGGACAAATGTCCGTCGGCTAAAAGTCTGGCCACGATTGCACGCGCAGTGCCCCAAATTTGAAGTAGGAGGACCGACCAAGCATCTTTTTCAATCTCCCGGTTCCTAAAATCCATGCCATATATACCTCCCCCTATAGGGGGAGTAACAGGTATTAAACTGATCAGAATAGTACTACTTAACACACCACTCATATCTGGTGGCACAGTAGATTGCACGTGCAGTGCCCCAAATTTGAAGTAGGAGGAGCGACCAAGCATCTTTTTCCATCTTCCGGTTCCTAAAATCCATGCCATAAACATGTCCCCTGGCGCTGCAACTGCCTCTGGGAACCTTACCATGGGTCCCAAACCGCACGTCTTGTAATTCTCTGTCTGGGAAATTATATATCTATCAAATCTATCTATTTATCTATCAAATCTATCTAACTATCTATCGTATCTATCAAATGCATATTGCATCTATTGATCTATGTAATCTATGTATCTATCTATCAAATCTATCATTCTCGTGGCCGGACTGTTTTGTGACAGCCACTTGTGTTTCGGCCAAATGTCCGTCGGACAAATGTCCCTCGGTTAAAATTCCGGCCACGATTGCACGCGCAGTGCCCCAAATTTGAAGTAGGTGGACCGACCAAGCATCTTTTTCCATCTCCCGGTTCCTAAAATCCATGCCATATAAACGTCGCAACTGCCTCTGGGAACCTTACCATGGGTCTCAGACTGCACGTCTTGTAATTCTCTGTCTGGGAAATTATATATCTATCAAATCTATCTATTTATCTATCAAATCTATCTATCATATCTATCAAATGTATATTGCATCTATTGATCTATGTAATCTATGTATCTATCAATCAAATATATCTATCTCGTGGCCGGACTGTTTTGTGACAGCCACTTGTGTTTTGGCCAAATGTCCATCGGACAAATGTCCGTCGGCTAAAAGTCCAGCCACGATTGCATGCGCAGTGCTCCAAATTTGAAGTAGGAGGACCGAACAAGCATCTTTTTCCATCTCCCGGTTTCTAAAATCCATGCCATATACAGGGAGTGCAGAATTATTAGGCAAATGAGTATTTTGACCACATCATCCTCTTTATGCATGTTGTCTTACTCCAAGCTGTATAGGCTCGAAAGCCTACTACCAATTAAGCATATTAGGTGATGTGCATCTCTGTAATGAGAAGGGGTGTGGTCTAATGACATCAACACCCTATATCAGGTGTGCATAATTATTAGGCAACTTCCTTTCCTTTGGCAAAATGGGTCAAAAGAAGGACTTGACAGGCTCAGAAAAGTCAAAAATAGTGAGATATCTTGCAGAGGGATGCAGCACTCTTAAAATTGCAAAGCTTCTGAAGCGTGATCATCGAACAATCAAGCGTTTCATTCAAAGTAGTCAACAGGGTCGCAAGAAGCGTGTGGAAAAACCAAGGCGCAAAATAACTGCCCATGAACTGAGAAAAGTCAAGCGTGCAGCTGCCAAGATGCCACTTGCAACCAGTTTGGCCATATTTCAGAGCTGCAACATCACTGGAGTGCCCAAAAGCACAAGGTGTGCAATACTCAGAGACATGGCCAAGGTAAGAAAGGCTGAAAGACGACCACCACTGAACAAGACACACAAGCTGAAACGTCAAGACTGGGCCAAGAAATATCTCAAGACTGATTTTTCTAAGGTTTTATGGACTGATAAAATGAGAGTGAGTCTTGATGGGCCAGATGGATGGGCCCGTGGCTGGATTGGTAAAGGGCAGAGAGCTCCAGTCCGACTCAGATGCCAGCAAGGTGGAGGTGGAGTACTGGTTTGGGCTGGTATCATCAAAGATGAGCTTGTGGGGCCTTTTCGGGTTGAGGATGGAGTCAAGCTCAACTCCCAGTCCTACTGCCAGTTTCTGGAAGACACCTTCTTCAAACAGTGGTACAGGAAGAAGTCTGCATCCTTCAAGAAAAACATGATTTTCATGCAGGACAATGCTACATCACACGCGTCCAAGTACTCCACAGCGTGGCTGGCAAGAAAGGGTATGAAAGAAGAAAATCTAATGACATGGCCTCCTTGTTCACCTGATCTGAACCCCATTGAGAACCTGTGGTCCATCATCAAATGTGAGATTTACAAGGAGGGAAAACAGTATACCTCTCTGAACAGTGTCTGGGAGGCTGTGGTTGCTGCTGCACGCAATGTTGATGGTGAACAGATCAAAACACTGACAGAATCCATGGATGGCAGGCTTTTGAGTGTCCTTGCAAAGAAAGGTGGCTATATTGGTCACTGATTTGTTTTTGTTTTGTTTTTGAATGTCAGAAATGTATATTTGTGAATGTTGAGATGTTATATTGGTTTCACTGGTAAAAATAAATAATTGAAATGGGTATATATTTGTTTTTTGTTAAGTTGCCTAATAATTATGCACAGTAATAGTCACCTGCACACACAGATATCCCCCTAAAATAGCTATAACTAAAAACAAACTAAAAACTACTCCCAAAACTATTCAGCTTTGATATTAATGAGTTTTTTGGGTTCATTGAGAACATGGTTGTTGTTCAATAATAAAATGAATCCTCAAAAATACAACTTGCCTAATAATTCTGCACTCCCTGTACACCTCCCCCGATAGGGGGAGTAACAGGTATTAAACTGATCAGAATAGTACTACTTAACACACCACTCATATCTGTTGGCACAGTAGATTGCACGCGCAGTGCCCCAAATTTGAAGTAGGAGGTAACCTTACCATGGGTCCCAAACCGCACGTCTTGTAATTCTCTGTCTGGGAAATTATATATCTATCAAATCTATCTATTTATCTATCAAATCTATCTAACTATCTATTGTATCTATCAAATGTATATTGCATCTTTTGATCTATGTAATCTATATATGTAGCTATCAAATCTATCTATCTCATGGCCGGACAGTTTTGTGACAGCCACTTGTGTTTTGGCCAAATGTCCGTTGGACAAATGTCCGTCGGCTAAAAGTCCGGCCACGATTACACGCGCAGTGCCCCAAATTTGAAGTAGGAGTACCGACCAAGCATCGTTTTCCATCTCCCGGTTCCTAAAATCCATGCCACAAACACCTCCCCCGATAGGGGAAGTAACAGGTATTAAACTGATCAGAATAGTACTACTTAACACAGCACTCATATCTGGTGGCACAGTACAGTAGATTGCACACGCAGTGCCCCAAATTTGAAGTAGGAGGAGCGACCAAGCATCTTTTTCCATCTCCCGGTTCCTAAAATCCATGCCATATACACGTCCCCTGGCGCCGCAACTGCCTCTGGGAACCTTTCTATGGGTCCCAGACCGCACGTCTTGTAATTCTCTGTCTGGGAAATTATATATCTATCAAATCTATCTATTTATCTATCAAATTTATCTAACTAGCTATCGTATCTATCAAATGTATATTGCATCTATTGATCTATGTAATCTATGTATCTATCTATCAAATCTATCTATCTCGTGGCCGGACTGTTTTGTGACAGCCACTTGTGTTTTGGCCAAATGTCCGTCGGCCAAATGTCCGTTGGCCAAATGTCCGTCGGCTAAAAGTCCGGCCACTATTGCACGCGCAGTGCCCCAAATTTGAAGTAGGAGGACCGACCAAGCATCTTTTTCCATCTCCCCGTTCCTAAAATCCATGCCATAAACACGTCCCCTTGCACCGCAACTGCCTCTGGGTACCTTACCATGGGTCCCAGACCGCACGTCTTGTAATTCTCTGTCTGGGAAATTATATATCTAACAAATCTATCTATTTATCTATCAAATCTATCTAACTATCTATCGTATCTATCAAATGCATATTGCATCTATTGATCTATGTAATCTATGTATCTATCTATCAAATCTATCTATCTCGTGGCCAGACTGTTTTGTGACTGCCACTTGTGTTTCGGCCAAATGTCCGTCGGACAAATGTCCGTCGGTTAAAAGTCCGTCCACGATTGCACGCGCAGTGCCCCAAATTTGAAGTAGGAGGACCGACGAAGCATCTTTTTCCATCTTCCGGTTCCTAAAATCCATGCCATATACACGTCGCAACTGCCTCTGGGAACCTTACCATGGGTCCCAGCCTGCACGTCTTGTAATTCTCTTTCTGGGAAATTATATATCTATCAAATCTATCTATTTATCTATCAAATCTATCTAACTATCTATCGTATCTATCAAATGTATATTGCATCTATTCATCTATGTAATCTATGTATCTATCTATCAAATATATCTTTCTCATGGCCGGACTGTATTGTGACAGCCACTTGTGTTTCGGCCAAATGTCCGTTGGACAAATGTCCGTCGGCCAAATGTCCGTCGGCTAAAAGTCCGGCCACGATTGCACGCGCAGTGCCCCAAATTTGAAGTAGGAGGACCGACCAAGCATCTTTTTCTATCTCCCGGTTCCTAAAATCCATGCCATATACACCTCCCCCGATAGGGGGAGTAACAGGTATTAAACTGATCAGAATAGTACTGCTTAACACACCACTCATATCTGGTGGCACAGTAGATTGCACGCGCAGTGCCCCAAATTTGAAGTAGGAGGAGCGACCAAGCATCTTTTTCCATCTCCCGGTTCCTAAAATCCATGCCATAAACACGTCCCCTGGCGCCGCAACTGCCTCTGGGAACCTTACCATGGGTCCCAAACCGCACCTCTTGTATTTCTCTGTCTGGGAAATTATATATCTATCAAATCTATCTATTTATCTATCAAATCTATCTAACTATCTATCTATCGTATCTATCAAATGTATATTGCATATATTGATCTATGTAATCTATATATCTATCTATCAAATCTATCTATCTCATTGCCGGACTGTTTTGTGACAGCCACTTGTGTTTTGGCCAAATGTCCGTTGGACAAATGTCCATCGGCTAAAAGTCCGGCCACGATTGCACGCGCAGTGCTCCAAATTTGAAGTAGAAGGACCGACCAAGCATCTTTTTCCATCTCCCGGTTCCTAAAATCCATGCGATATACACCTCCCCCGATAGGGGGAGTAACAGGTATTAAACTTATCAGAATAGTACTACTTAACACACCACTCATATTTGGTGGCACAGTAGATTGCACGCGCAGTGCCCCAAATTTGAAGTAGGAGGACCGACCAAGCATCTTTTTCCATCTCCCGGTTCCTAAAATCCTTGCCATATACACGTCCCCTGGCACCGCAACTGCCTCTGGGAACCTTACCATGGGTCTCAGACCGCACGTCTTGTAATTCTCTGTCTGGGAAATTATATATCTATCAAATCTATCGATTTATCTATCAAATCTATCTATCGTATCTATCAAATGTATATTGCATCTATTGATCTATGTAATCTATGTATCTATCTATCAAATCTATCTAGTGGCCGGACTGTTTTGTGACAGCCACTTGTGTTTCGGCCAAATGTCCGTAGGCCAAATGTCCGTCGGCTAAAGGTCCGGCCATGATTGCACGCCCAGTGCCCCAAATTTGAAGTAGGAGGACCAACCAACCATCTTTTTCCATCTCCCGGTTCCTAAAATTCATGCCATATACACCTCCCCTGATAGGGGGAGTAACAGGTATTAAACTGATCAGAATAGTACTACTTAACACACCACTCATATCTGGTGGCACAGTAGATTGCACACGCAGTGCCCCAAATTTGAAGTATTATGAGCGACCAAGCATTTTTTTCCATCTCCCGGTTCCTAAAATCCATGCCATATACACGTCCCCTGGCGCCGCAACTGCCTCTGGGAACCTTACCATGGGTCCCAGACCGCACGTCTTGTAATTCTCTGTCTGGGAAATTATATATCTATCAAATCTATCTATTTATCTATCAAATCTATCTAACTATCTATCGTATCTATCAAATGCATATTGCATCTATTGATCTATGTAATCTATGTATCTATCTATCAAATCTATCTATCTCGTGGCCGGGCTGTTTTGTGACAGCCACTTGTGTTTTGGCCAAATGTATATCAGACAAATGTTTGTCGGACAAATGTCCGTCGGCTAAAAGTCCGACCACGATTACACGCGCAGTGCTTCAAATTTGAAGTAGGAGGACCAACCAAGCATCTTTTTCCATCTCCCGGTTCCTAAAATCCATGCCATATACACCTCCCCCGATAGGGGGAGTAACAGGTATTAAACTGATCCGAATAGTTCTACTTAACACACCACTCATATCTGGTGGCACAGTAGATTGCATGCGCAGTGCCCCAAATTTAAAGTAGGAGGACTGACCATGCATCTTTTTCCATCTCCCGGTTCCTAAAATTCATGCCATATACACGTCCCCTGGCGCCACAACTGCCTCTGGGAACCTTACCATGGGTCCCAGACCGCACGTCTTGTAATTCTCTGTCTGGGAAATTATATATCTATCAAATCTATCTATTTATCTATCAAATCTATCTATCGTATCTATCAAATGTTTATTGCATTTATTGATCTATCTATCTAATCTATGTATCTATCAAATCTATCTCGTGGTTGTGCAAATGGACTGTTTGCGGTTGTTTGCGGTGCGTTAAACGGGAAGTTTGGTCTGTCACTGTGAAGCGGGCGTAACCCTTACACTACTTGACCGATACAACATCATACCTGATGTTTTAAAGCACGTTATTCAAAACAATTTAGGAATGTTAGGTGATTTATGCCCTTTATGGATTAAAACCAGACTCTGCTTCAACTATGTAATTTTCCATGGGAGTATTGCCATGGATCCCCCTCTGGCATGCCACAGTCCAGCTATTAGTCCCCTTGAAACAACTTTTCCATCACTATTGTGGCCAGAAAGAGTCCCTGTGGGTTTTAAAATTCGCCTGCCTATTGAAGTCAATGGCGGTTCGTCCGGTTCGCCCATTCGCGAACAGTTGCGGAAGATCGAGTCCACCATTCGTGAATGGAATATTTTCAGCTTGCGACATCACTAGTGACCGCATGAAGAGGACCTCTGTGTTGAAGAGCTGAAGATGAATGAAGACCGCTACCGCCGTCACGATGAAGATAAGAAGATTTACCGCTGCCAGGATGAAGATAGGCAACCACCGGGATGAGGATGGACAGCTGCAGGGATGAAGATGGATCACCGCCTCCCGGATTCATCTTTGCTGAGTACTATTTTCTTACCAGTTTTTTTTTTAATGTTTTGTCATGTTTTTAAAAGTAATGGAAGTTTCTTTTGTTTTTTTATTTTGGTGAAGGTATGTTAGTCTATTTTAGTTTAAAGAGACTGTCAACTCCAAATTTTGTATTGTTTAAAATATATATAATCCCTTTATTACACATTCTTCAGTTTTGCACAGCCAACAAGGTTATATTAATATACTTTTAACCTATGTGATTACCTTGTATCAGCCTCTGTTGACAGCCCCCTGGTCCCATGGCTATTTATTTATTATCTATTCACTTGCATTTTAGACAATTAGTGCTTGTCTTAGTGTGAAAAGCTAATAAAAAAGCATGTGATAAGAGGCTGTCTGTTGTGGCTTAGAAATAGGCAGAAATTTAGAGGTTTAAATGTTATGAAGTATATTAATATAACAATGTTGGTTGTGCAAAGCTGGGGAATGGGTAGTAAAGGTGTCATCTATCTTTTTAAACAATAACAATTTTGGTTTTGGCTGTACCTTTAACTTAGGGGGTGTTATGTTAGGTATGTTAGGGGGTTTAGATGTTAGTGGATTAAAGGGTTAAAAGTGTAGTGGGGACTTTGGGGTGGACTATGTTGTAGTTTAGAGGTTATTAGAGAAGGGGTCTTATGGGGATTCTGGTAAGAGTGTAAATATGAGTGTTAGTCCCCCCCCTCTTTTCTCTCTCCATTGAAGTCAATAAGAGAGTGCGTTAACACAATCGTAATATTGTTAGTTCTCCTCTTTGCGCGAGTCAGGTTATCGCTCAAGTGATAACCCTTTACTTTTAACTTGTAATACGAGCGCTACTCGACTCATGCAAATAGGAGAAATCAAGCGGTGATAGCGTGCAAACGGGAGCAGTAATTAACGCTCTACTTGTAATCTAGCTCTTAATGTATTGCTTAGGGATGGGCAAATCTGCTGAAAGTGCAATTAGTTTGGTAGAATGAATAGTCCTAGTTTGGTAGAATGAATAGTCCTGTGGACATTTGTTTTGGACAATCGAATGTTGATAAGAATAAAAATCCATTACATTTTTGGTAATCAAATGTTTTTTCCGGTTTTCAAATGTTACTTTCATTTTCGAATGTTCATAATTAGATCAAAAATCCACATTCAAAATTTTGAATGTAACATTCAATTTAACAAACACTATTCAGAAGTTCAATAGTTCATGTAGTAGGGAATTTATTAAATTGATGCACACAAATATATTCATTTGAATGTTTCTATTTCAAATATTGCATAATTTGAATATTACATTTAAAGAGAGCTTTAGAAATACTATTACAAATATATCAATTCTTTTTTTTCTGAATTTGAATATTGCATAAATCGAATCATTAGAAAATTTTGAATGGAATATTACATTTAAAAAAAACATCAGAAATACTATTTCAATAAAAGAATGTTAGAATGTTGTGCAAACATTCGAAACGAACGAACAAACAAATGTGTTAAAATTCATTTAATTTCTGTGTCTCAATTAATCTGAATAAATGGAATAATATTCTCATTGCACAAAACATATGTATTTTCATTGAAATAGGTAGTGATGTATTATGTATTTTAACCCATTAATAACTAAGAGCTAATAATATTTTAACCTACAGTATTCCATATGGTCAATCAGGCTTTTTGAACTGCTTTAATTGCTCATGATATGCCTTGGAGCGTTGTTTTCAGAAATAATTTCCTGCTACATTCCTGACTGTATTTGAGACTAGGTTTATCCCCTTCCCTGCTGTTAACTGATCTGGCTCGCTGTTACTAGCAGCCCAAACAGACAGCCTGGCTCATGCTACCTGCTGATTAGCTGCAGATTAACTCCATACCAGCCATATGGACCAGCAACCTCACAAATTCCTCTTCCCTTTTTTATGCACTGCGAAAAGTTAATGGTCAGTGCCCTACTTGCAGGAACGCCTGATGCATCATTTGGCAAAAGACAATCAATGCTGTTGAGCCCACTAATTATATTACAAAAGTTAATAAATACATAATTGAATGACAAGTTTTATCATAAGGGGCCATGAAAGTATTTTTATACTTTGAGTATATATCAGCAATCAAACATTGCGTAGCAAAAATCTGCATAAGGAATAAATTATAAGCAAAAAATTGCCATTTTTATTTGTTTATCTAAGCATACACCCCTATAATATAGCCAGATGTAAATAAGCTCCTGCACTGATCTAAACACAAGTTGTAGGGCCATTTAAAGTATTTGCTCTCCAGCTTGTGGGTGCATTACAGAAAAAAGGGAGAATTAATTAATGAATGTACACTGTTTATACTTAGCCTGATTCTGAATTTTAAGTGACTTTAATTAAGCTGATTAGGCATGGAACATTTACTGTAAGTACTGGATATGCAGGGAGGATATTAGAGGGACCAGTACAAATCTGTGTTTGATTTTAGAACAAAATTTGTGGTGATAAATTATTAAATGCCATTGCAAACTTTAAATTACCAATATATGAAAAAATAACTCTTTTGATCATTGCAAAAGAAGAAATTTTAACAATGCTACAGACAAAGCTACGGCACCAATTGTTTGTAGATTCAGAGGTGGAAAGACTCATATTTGTGTTATAACAATGTCATTCACCTTTATTAGTGCTTTAACAGTAAACTTTTCAATACAGAATCACCATTGCATCCAAATAATTTCAGCAGAAAATTGCATTAAATGTTAGGACCAAATTCTATTCTATATTCTATTTTATATATACACTATTTCTTGTCATGTAGTGCTTCAGGTATGTGCACGCTACCTACCTAGGTATCTCTTCAACAAACAATAATATGCAAATGAAGCAAATTTGATAATAGAAGTGAATTGGAAGCTTTTTTAAAATTGTATTCTCTATCTGAATATTAAAAGATTCATGTCCCTTTAAGTGAGTGCATCCCTACTAAAGCATATACAAAGCTATACAATTTATAAATGGACAGTAAACACCTAGTAATTACAATACATTTCAGCTGTGCTGCTATAGAATAACATCAGCCAAGTCTTAAAACTTTAACAAAAATTAAAACACCCTTCTTACTGCAGTTATTTTTTCAACAGCCAAGCTCCACCTATTATTTGCCAATCTGGGTTTTAGTCTGCAGACAACAAGGCTAGCTACTGTCATAAAGTTAGTGTAAAGTAAAGTTGTTTTTTAGTTGTTATCTGCAAAAAGACCAATTATGGACAGATAGGTAGAAGGGTTCGCCTTGAAAAGTCAGTAGGGAATTGCTTAATTTTCAGAGCTAAATTACATGAAAAGGAGACAGAATAAACAATGAAAACATATTGTTTCATTATGCATAAGTAAACATTTTATATAAAAATCTCAAGGTGTTTACTCTCCCTTTAATAAATTAGTATTGATATCAGTTTGCCTAAATGCTTTGTCCCCACCTAAAGGACATGTTTTCATATTTAATACAGTAGTTACCACTTAATGTACAGATCAATCATGCAGTGAGTAAACTCATTTAAGGGTGTTTCTATATTTGTATTTGTCAGTTTTCAGACAACACACACATGTACACATACCTTTAAAGGGATATTCCAGACAAAATTGGAAACCACATTGGTGCATTTCAGTATTGAACAGAAGCAATTTTGTAATACACATGCATTAGCAAAAATGCTTCTAATAAAAGCTATAGCTGTTTCAAAAGTGTATTTAAGTATGCACCGTGCACAAGCATTTTAAACACAGCACTTGCTCAGAGAGCCTAAGGTGCTTGTACCATCTGGTAATGACTCAATTTGTTAATTGCTGACATGATACAAGCCCCAGTGATGATCTGAGCAGCTGCATTATTAAAAATGTGTGTGCCCTGAGAATATCTAGCTATACTTCACATGCACGTGCAGAGAAAAATGTTAACACTAAAACAGCGATAACCTTTACTAGAAGCATTTTTGCCATTACATGTATATTGTAAATATGTTTCTATTCAAAGATGTAATTCATCTATGTGCTTTAACATTTTGACTGGAATGTCCCTTTAAAGGGATACTAACCCCATTTTTTTTTCTTTCATGATTCAGATAGAACATGCAATTTTAAGCAAGTTTCTAATTTACTCCTATTATCAATTTTTCTTTGTTCCCATGGTATCTTGATTTGAAAAGGCAGTAATAAAAGGTTAGGAGCTGGCCCGTTTTTAGTTCAGCACCTCGGTAGCGCTTGCTGATTGGTTTTCTACATTTAGCCACAAATCAGCAAGTGCTGCCCAGGTGCTGAACAAAAAATGGTCCGGCTCTAAAGCTTACAGTACTGCTTTTTCAAATCAAGATAACATGAGAACAAAGAAAAATTGATATTAGGAGTAAATTAGAAAGGTGCTTAAAATCTCATACTCTATCTGAATCATGAAAGAACAAAATTGGGTTTAGTATCCCTTTAAGTTCAGCTTTTAATCAATTAATTATAATTTTCAAACTGCTCAGTCATTTGTGATCTCAAAATGCTGAATAATGCTTACAGTATCTTGGGCACTTTGATCCTTTGATTAATATGCTCTGGGGTTTTTTGTTACAGGACTGTAGAAATAACTTGTTTATAGACAAAAATTGATGAAAAGAATGATACAAATCTGGTCTATGAAAAGACCTGCGGTGTTATATTTGACAGGTGTAGAATATGGCTTTGCAAGCAATCAGCTTGCTTTAAACCTACTGATAAAAGATTTTGTAGAAACTAAAACAAACTAAAGCCTATAATTTTTGACTCATAATGACTATATCAATATCAACAACATTCCACATGGAATATAAGACAGGATTTCTGTTTATATCCATACTCTGATTAAAGTGATCTATTACTCAAACATTTTTCTGTTCTATTTAAAAGGGAATGTTTAAAAATGTATTGAAAGAGCAGCAGTTAAACATATTAAAAATATTGCTTGCGTAATTTTTTTTTAAGTATAAGCAGTTTTACATTTAAGGTAAAACTATCAGGAAAAGTCTGATTATGTAAATTACTGCTCACTTGCTGACAAAGACAGCTCCAAAAAAATAAATGGTTTATTCAGCACATGAAAACATTATTCTGTTCTATTTAAAAGGGAATGTTTAAAAATGTATTTAGAAACAGATGCGTAAACCATTTCATTTTTTGGAGCTGTCCTTGTCAGCAAGTGAGCAGTAACGTACATAATCAGACATTTCCTTATAGTTTTACCTAAATTTAAAAATCTTGTACTTAACTATTCTTTATGCAAACAATCGGCTAGATTACGAGTTTTTGCGGTGCTAACTAGCATTTTATGCTCACCGCTCACCTACAGACAGCGCTGGTATTACAGGTCTTTACAAACCCGGCATTAGCCGCAGAAAAGTGAGCGGAAAGCAAAATTTAGCTCCACATCTCACCTCAATACCAGTGCTGCTTATGGTAGCGGTGAGCTGGCTAAACGTGCTCGTGCATGATTTCCCCATAGGAATCAATGGGGCTGAGCCGGCTTATAAAAACCAAACACCTGCAAGAAAGCAGGTGGGGCTGAGCCGGCTTAAAAAAACCAAACACCTGCAGCTCCTAACGCAGCCCTATTGATTCCTATGGGAAAATACTTTTTATGTCTACACCTAACACCCTAACATGAACCCCGAGTCTAAACACCCCTAATCTTACACTTATTAACCCCTAATCCGCCGCCCCCAACATCGTCGACACCTACATTATATTTATTAACCCCTAATCTGCCGCCCACAACGTCGCCGCCACTATATTAAATGTATTAACCACTAAACCTAAGTCTAACCCTAACCTCCCCTAACTTAAATATAATTTAAATAAATCTAAATAAAATTACTATAATTAACTAAATTATTCCTATCTAAAACTAAATACTTACCTATAAAATAAACCCTAAGCTAGCTACAATATAACTAATAGTTACATTGTATCTATCTTAGGTTTTATTTTTATTTTACAGGCAAGTTTGTATTTATTTTAACTAGGTACAATAGTTATTAAATAGTTATTAACTATTTAATAACTACCTAGCTAAAATAAATACAAAAGTACCTGTAAAATAAAACCTTAGCTAAGTTACAATTACACCTAACACTACACTATAAATAAATTAATTATCTAAATTAAATTCAATTAATTACAATAAAATAAAATAAACTAAAGTACAAAAAAAATCCACTAAATTACAGAAAAGTTTTTTAAACTAATTACGCCTAATCTAATCCCCCTAATAAAATAAAAAAGCCCCCCAAAATAATAAAAATCCCTACCCTATACTAAATTACAAATAGCCCTTAAAAGGGCTTTTTGTGGGGCATTGCCCCAAAGTAATCAGCTCTTTTACCTGTAAAAAAAAATACAATACCCCCCCAACATTAAAACCCACTACCCACACACCCAACCCTACTCTAGAACCCATCCAATCCCCCCTTAATAAAACCTAACACTAACCCCTTGAAGATCACCCTACCTTGAGACGTCTTCACCCAGCCGGGCCGAAGTCCTCCACGAAGCTGGGCAGAAGTGGTCCTCCAGATAAGCAGAAGTCTTCATCGAAGTCGGCCAGAAGAGGTCCTCCAGACGGGCAGAAGTCTTCATCCAGGCAGCATCTTCTATCTTCATCCATCCGGAGCGGGTCCATCTTCAAGACATCCGACGCGGAGCATCCTCTTCCAATGATGTCCAACTGAAGAATGAAGGTTCCTTTAAATGACGTCATCCAAGATGGTGTCCCTTGAATTCCGATTGGCTGATAGAATTCTATCAGCCAATCAGAATTAAGGTAGAAAAAATCCTATTGGCTGATGCAATCAGCCAATAGGATTGAGCTCGCATTCTAATGGCTGATCCAATGAGCCAATAGAATGCAAGCTCAATCCTATTGGCTGATTGGATCAGCCAATAGGATTGAACTTCAATCCTATTGCATCAGCCAATAGGATTTTTTCTACCTTAATTCCAATTGGCTGATTCTATCAGCCAATCGGAATTCAAGGGATACCATCTTGGATGACGTCATTTAAAGGAACCTTCATTCTTCAATTGGACTTCGTTGGAAGAGGATGCTCCGCGTCGGATGTCTTGAAGATGGACCCGCTCCGCTCCGTATGGATGAAGATAGAAGATGCCGTCTGGATGAAGACTTCTGCCCGTCTGGAGGACCTCTTCTGGCCGGCTTCGATGAAGACTTCTGCCCATCTGGAGGACCACTTCTGCCCGGCTTCAAGGAGGACTTTGGCCCGGCTGGGTGAAGACGTCTCAAGGTAGGGTGATCTTCAAGGGGTTAGTGTTAGGTTTTATTAAGGGGGGATTGGGGGGGTTTTAGAGTAGGGTTGGGTGTGTGGGTGGTTGGTTTTAATGTTGGGGGTATTGTATTTTTTTTTTACAGTTAAAAGAGCTGATTACTTTGGAGCAATGCCTCGCAAAAAGCCCTTTTAAGGGCTATTTGTAATTTAGTATAGGGTAGGGATTTTTATTATTTTTGGGGGCTTTTTATTTTATTAGGGGGATTGGATTAGGTGTAATTAGTTTAAAAAACTTGTAATTATTTTATTATTTTCTGTAATTTAGTGTGTTTTTTTGTACTTTAGTTTATTTTATTTAATTGTAATGAATTTAATTTAATTTAGATAATTAATTTATTTATGATGTAGTGTTAGGTGTAATTGTAACTTAGCTAAGGTTTTATTTTACAGGTACTTTTGTATTTATTTTAGCTAGGTAGTTATTAAATAGTTAATAACTATTTAATAACTATTGTACCTAGTTAAAATAAATACAAACTTGCCTGTAAAATAAAAATAAACCCTAAACTAGCTACAATGTAACTATTAGTTATATTGTAGCTAGCTTAGGGTTTATTTTATAGGTAAGTATTTATTTTTAAATAGGAATAATTTAGTTAATAATAGTAATTTTATTTAGATTTATTTAAATTATATTTAAGTTGGGGGGGGTGTTAGGGTTAGGGTTAGACTTAGGTTTAGGGGTTAATACATTTAGTATAGTGTCGGCGACGTTGGGGCGGCAGATTAGGGGTTAATAAATGTAGGTAGGTGTCGGCGATGTTAGGTAAGGCAGATTAGGGGTTAATAAAATTTAACTAGTGTTTGCGAGGCGGGAGTGCGGCGGTTTAGGGGTTAATATATTTATTAAAGTGGCGGCGATGTCCGGTCGGCAGATTAGGGGTTAAAAATTTTATTTAAGTGTTTGCGATGTGGAGGGGGCCTCGGTTTAGGGGTTAATAGGTAGTTTATGGGTGTTAGTGTACTTTTAAGCACTTTAGTTAAGATTTTTATGTTACGGCGTTAGCCCATAAAACTCTTAACTACTGACTCTTAAATGCGGTAACAATCTTGACAGGAGAGGGTGTACCGCTTACTTTTTCCAAGACTTGTAATACTGGCGTTAGGAAAATCCCACTGAAAAGATAGGATACGCAATTGACGTAAGTGGATTTGCGGTATGTTCGAGTCGCGGAAAAAAAGTGAGCGATACACCTGTACCTGCAAGACTCGTAATACCAGCGGGCGTTAAAAAGCAAGACTCGTAATCTAGGCAAATATTTTTAAAGTTTAACTACTGCTAAGAAAGAAAGAAAAAAGGTGCCAGAACTAAAAAAAAAAAGGTGCTGGTTCTAACAGATTATTGATTAATATTTTGTGGTCAGTAAAGGGATAAAGTTTTTGCAATGCTTGATATATTTTGCAGACCCTTCTTGTATTTACATGATGATTACAAATATTACCTGTTATGAGATGGCTGGCAGAGGTGGTGGTACTTAATACCGATGAGTTACCATTTCCATTATAAAAAATGTTTATTAAATTGGTCAAAGATTAAAGCATTTTAATATATATATAATTATTATACTTTTATACTGTTTATTGACTTTCTACTCATAAACTAGAAATGTACTGTAGCTAAGGTTAATTTACAATATGGTTTAATGCCCAATATAGGGCCAGATTACAAGTGGAGAGCTATTTAACTCTCCCGCTTGAGCTTTAACTGCGCTAGAAGTATGCTTTTTGGGTGCGTTGGGTTGGGCTTAGATTATCAGTTGAAAGTAACACTGCTAAAAGCCGAAGTTAGAATAACGCGTGTGTGTTCACGTATTCCCCATAGCAGTTTGGAGAAAAAAAGTGGGGAAAAAAACTTCTACTCATTCTCAAACCTGATCGCATATTGTTATATGCACTAACCCGACAAGAAATTATGAATATTTCACATTCCAATGTTCTTCACATAACAGAAGATGTTCTATTTATTCATAAAACTTCAGCCACACTCCTAGGTCTGACAATAGACAAGGCGGTGGTGTTGGCATTTTACTTTCCTCTCATTGCAACTTTCAACAAATACATCCCTTCTCTTTCCTCACATTTTCTTCATTCGAAACACACATGATTCGTTTATTCTCTTCCCTCTCTATACGCGTTGCAGTCATATACCACCCCCCTCCGCAACTCTATTTCTAGATCACTTTGCCGCCTGGCTACCTTACTTTCTTTCCTCAGATACCCCTGCCCTCATTTTCGGTGACTTCAACCTCCCTGTTGATAATCCCACTGCCTCCTCTGCAAAACAACTTCTGCAACTCACTTCCTCTTTCGGCCTGTCACAATGGACTGACTCTCCCACTCACAAAGATTGTCACTCCCTTGATCTGATTTTCAGTTATCGATGCACTATCTCAAACTTCACCAACTCACCTTTTCCTCTTTCTGACCACCACCTCCTCACTTGTACCATCACTTCCCTCCCTACAACTCTCCCTCCTTCTACCCCCACACTAAACTTCACAGAAGAATCAAGTCATTAGATCACCAACAGCTCCCTAGCTCTCTCGAACCTCTTCTCTCTTCCATCCCCTCCTTTTCCTGTCCTGATGAATCCATCTTCCACTATAACTCAACCCTTACATCAGTCCTTGATAACCTGGCCCCACCTACCATAGCTTGGAAAACATACACTCATCCTCAACCCTGGCATACTCCTCTGACACAGTTCCTACACAGACGTTCCCATACTGCTAAGCGAAAATCTCGGAGTTCTGCTGACTTTCTTCACTATAAGTTCATCTTGAACTCTTACTATTCTGCCCTTAATCTATATAAGCAACACTACTTCTCTACTCTTATCTCTACCCTTTCTTCAAACCCAAAACGTCTGTTCTCCACATTAAATACTCTTCTCCGCCCACCCCCACCTCCTACCACAACTTCTCTCTCAGCCCAAGATTTTGCCATCTACTTTAACAACAAAATCGACTCCATCAGAACTGAAATGAGCTCTCAACATACTACCGGTCTCCCACCCCCTCAAAAGCACACAATCATCCAAAACCCACATAGCCTTAAATTTAGCTCTTTTGTCCCTGTTACAGAGGATGAAGTTTCTGCCCTTATACTATCCTCTAACCTCACTACCTGTCCCCTTGACCCCATCCCCTCACAACTACTCCCCTCCCTCTCTTCTACCCTTACCCCTATGCTCACACACATCTTCAACCTCTCCCTCAGCACTGGTATAGTTCCCACATCTCTTAAACATGCATTAGTTACACCTATCCTCAAAAACCTTCTCTCGATCCAACCTCCCTATTCAACTACCGCCCTATTTCCCTACTACCTCTTGCTTCAAAGCTTCTTGAAAAGCTAGTATATGCACGTCTATCCAATTTCCTTACATTAAACTCCCTCCTTGACCCACTGCAATCTGGATTTCGCCCCCTTCACTCAACAGAGACAGCAATTGTTAAGGTTACCAATGACCTACTTACAGCAAAATCAAAAGGCCACTTCTCTCTACTTATCCTCCTTGATCTGTCTGCAGCCTTTGATACTGTTAACCACCCACTTTGCTATATACCCTCCAATCCTTCGGCATCTGTGACACCTCTCTCTTGATCCTCTTCCTATCTGTTTAACCGTACCTTTAGTGTAGCCTTCTTTGGGGTATCCTCTGCCCTGTTACCTCTTTCTGTTGGGGTACCGCAAGGCTCTGTGCTTGGTCCCCTTCTCTTCTCAATCTATACATCCTCACTAGGTTCCTTAATAAAGTCCCTTGGGTTTCATTATCATGTGTATGCCGATGATAAACAAATCTACCTCTCTGCATCAGAATTATCTCCTTCCTTGCTAACCCGTGTCACTAACTGTCTCTCTCATATCTCATCTTGGATGTCCTCTCACTACCTCAAGCTAAATCTCTCCAAAACTGAGCTCCTTAATTTCCTCCCTTTTTCAAAAATCTCCACCCCCATGTCTCTATAACTGTAGACAACTCCATTATTACCCCTACCCCGCATGCCCGTTGTCTTGGGGTCACACTTGACTCAGATCTTTCTTACAATCCTCACATTTAGTCCTTGACTAAAACCTGCCGCTTCCACCTTAAAAACAATGCTAAAATTAGACATTTCCTTATACAAGACACAACAAAGATTTTAATCCACTCTCTCATCCTTTCCCGCTTTGACTATTGCAACTCTATCCTCTTTGGTCTCCCTGGCTGCCGCCTAGCTCCATTACAATCCATAATGAATGCCTCTGCCAGGCTCATCTTACTTGCACGTCACTCTTCATCTGCCACACCTCTCTGCCAATCCCTTCACTGGCTTCCTCTTGCCTCCAGGATTAAACACAAAATTCTCACTCTGACACACAAAGCCCTCAATTGCATTGCTCCCCCCTACATATCAGACCTTGTCTCCAGATACTCTCCCTCCTGTCCCCTTCGCTCCGCTCATGAACTCCTACTCTCCTCCTCTCTTGTTACCTCCTCACATTCCAGTCTACAAGATTTCTCAAGACTGGCTCCCATCTTATGGAACTCTCTGCCTTGCTCCACAAGAATCTCCCCTAGTTTTAAAAGCTTCAAGTGCTCCCTGAAGACTCTACTATTCAGGGACGCTTACAACCTATACTAACCTTCCTATCTCACTGCTATCCCCTTAAACCCCATAGCATGTAAGCCTATGAGCCCAGCACCTTCATAAGAGCCGACTACAATAGTGCAACTCTCGACAGGACCCTTCACCCACTTGATCCCTGTAATCATTTTTATATACCACCCATGTTCATAGCGCTGCAGAACCTGTTGGCCCTCTACAAATACCTGATAATAATAAAAATAATAATAATAATAAATATATATTTCTACATGTATCTGATGGTATTTTGGTACAATATATATATACATGATTATATATAGGTATAGATATAATTGTAGACCAGAAATAATGGTTGGGTGTGCGAAGAAGGGAGTTTATTTTTTTTGTTGTTGTTATTTTTAGTTTCTTTAAAATAGGGTCTCATTTGTATTGCTAAGATTTTGTATTTTCATTAATGGCATTGATGATTTGACTTGATAAGCTTTTAAGAAATGTATGGAGTGCACACTGATATGGGGTTGATATAATATCATACTCTATTGAAGAATGTCAACCATTGTATTTTCAATTTAAAAATTATAATTTGAATTCATTTTATGTATAAACAACTGTTATATAATCATGGATTGTATACAGATATGACACTAGTATGATATTAATTTTATGTTGTAACTTAAAATGTCCTTCTAATAAAAAGAATAAAACAGAGCTAACTTTTAAAAGCTGCAAGTGAAAGTATAGTAGAATTGATTTTGCAAAGTGTCCATTTAAAGGAACATAATCTTATTTGAAATGCACAACGGAAATATTTTTGTAATCTACAGCATTGTTTTTCAACCACGGTCTTCAAGTACCCCCAACAGGCCAGGTTTTCATTATAGCTGAACTAGTGCATCAGCTGATGGGTGAGAGCAGGTTAGTAACCATGGTGTTACTGATCAGCTGATTACTTCACCTGTGTACTGGGTCAGCTATAATGAAAACCTGGCCTGTTGTTGGTAATTGAGGACCGGCGGTTGAGAAACACTGATCTACAGTATATAAACGCTAGCACCATTACAGTAATATATTTTAATGATTGCATGGCTTGCTGCTAATAAGACTTGTGCAACTGGAAATGTGATGTACACTGTTTATTTCAAAATATACCTTTCTCATAATGTACCTCCCTTAAACAATTCTATAAAATATATACATTTCTTAATTCATTTGTTTTGTGTACAGATATTGAAGCTCAAAAACTTTTGGCAATTAACAGTATTGTCACAGATTTTGGAGCTCTGTCCCTTATTCGTTTTTTCGCATTATTTATGTCCCAGTTTTTTTAAACGTAACCTGGGACTGACAAAACCCCACAGAGGAACAGCCAATCCCACTTTTAGTAGCATATGGACTCTGCATCAATATGAACAACACAGGTTCAGGAATACCAAGCAAACCCCAGTCTCCTGCATTGCCCATAAACTGCCCCAAGCCTTCCAGTCCTGAAATGTGAATGTTGAAGTATTTATGTGCACTAATCTATATAAAGGACATTGTATTATTTGTCTCTATTTCTCTACCTGTGATTATGAACATGACAACTTTCAGCCCTTACAATATATACTTGTAATGTGACCATGTATTTTACATTGAACAACTTTGTCCTTTCTTGGTATTGCATGTCAATTAACTTCTATATACTCCCATCCTTTTTATTATGCTTTGTAAGATAGCAAGTCCCTGGGTTCTTTGCAGCTATGACATATTGTCAGACTTTTTTGCTTAGGATTTTTGTTTGCAACAAGATTCTTCTCTGGTGAATTTGTCAAACTCACTACTTTCTTTTCAAGTTTATATGAAATAATGTTTATTTTATGCAAATACACATTTTTATTTTATTATCGGTTATTTGTAGAGCGCCAACAGATTCCGCAGCGCTAATTTATGATACAATAATAGGAATTGGTATAGATTAAAGGGTCATTTTAGTTGAAAAATATCAGGCAAGATTACATATATGGCACAAGCTTCAACTTAACTGCTGAAATCTGCGCCCCCCCATAATTTCACCTTGCACATCGGGGAATCCAATAAACCCCGCCGGCAGTTCATATACTGCCGTAAGACAGATAAACTAGCGATGTCCAGAAATGTGCATAAATACAAATTTCTGGAGTTGCCAATGACTTTTGAAACTGCCGGCACCTAAGAAAATAAAAAAAAATGTCAAATCTCCCGTAAAAGTCTAACACACCTCACAAAAATAAACCCGACACGTAAAACCCCTATGTCACGAATACCTCAGGATTTAGCTGCTAAGGGGTTAACTCTGTTTAGCCTGTAAGCTAACAAACATCTGTTTTTTCAAAAAAAGAACTGTGTCCTGGGTTTGTTTGTGTTTTCTTTGAAGTGCCAGGAGCCTCATAAATAGTTTCTAAGGCCCATTCCACCAAATGTTATTGTGTATGCATTGAGTCATAAAGCCAGTCAGGCTTTCAGCAGAGGGCATGATGCAAAACAGTGCCTCAGTCACAGAAACTGATAAGGTCAATAAAGGGACATGGGTATAATGTATATCTGTGTTTGAAACTGTTATGACATTAAATGAAGGGAAATATGACAACCATGTCCTATTTGATATCAAATTGATTCTCCCAATGAAACTAAGAGAGTGCCTGTCTGCTTATATGAAAATAGATTTAACTAGCAGAAATTATTGTGTGTTCTATAATTTCAGGCAAAGATTTAGTTTACTGAAGGTCATAAAAGATAAGGGGTTTCTTAGCCTCTGCCCAGGGGGGTGTGGTCAGGCAACTTGATCTCTGGAAAATATGTATAAGAATCTTGTGTTTTAACAATATGATTGTTCATTCTACATGGGGGGCTGCTACAGCATGAGTGACCATCTTCTCTTGCCCATCTCCCTGGGGCTGACTTCTAAGCTAGGAAAGTATTAGGTCTGTTATTTTCTTCATTTTATTTTAACCTGTTTGCTGTGTGTAATTTTATTTGTAACAACTTTTTTATTAATAATGCATTATGCATTGGCATAATAAATAATTCCTTTATTAAGTGTTGGCCTTTGTCTAATAATTGAACCACGTTACTGAAAGGACTGGAGTATTAGAACTATATATTTTAGTTTATTTTGGCTAAATTGTATTCTAAGAGTTAATGTGTAAATCTGGGGTTTCCTTAAGATTTCCCATATCAAATAATCTTAAGTGGTGGCAGCTAGATATTATAGTTAGTTTAATGTGGGTGGCATTAAAGGGGAGTTTTGGGCATTTCTTTATGTCTAGTACAGACTAAAGAGTGCTGTTAACCCTTGCACTCACTGAACTAAATGCCTGGCGTGGCTAGTTTGTGACATATTAGTGACAGTAGAAGGGGTCTGATAACCCTTTCTGTGCCAAACAAGTGACTGGCGCAGGGTTGGTTAACCAAATCTGCAAAATCATTAAAAGATATCTTCCCATATTATATGGGGATGACCTTTTGAAAGATGTGGTTAGTGATGGGTGCAGGTTTGTGTATAAAAGGAACCTCACAATAGGCAATATGGTGTCCCCAAGCCAACTTCGAGCCCCTAGAAGTCAGAGCTCTTGGCTTAGACATAATGGAACTTATAGATGTGGAAAAAATTGCAAGGCCTGTGAATGTGTCAAAGTAGGACCCAATTTTACTTCCTATGTTACCAGAGATTAATATAACACCAAGGGATGTGTCAATTGTTCCACTACCTTTGTGGTTTATTTAATTGGATGTACAGACCACAAATTACAATATATTGGCATGACTAGCCATGACGTACGTACTAGGATACGTGAGTATTTGGGCTATATTAAGAACAAAATTGATTGTTCAGAATTAGCCAGACATTTTATTATGGTACATGGGGGTGATGTGCGCAGCTTTGAATGGAATGCAATAGAGACCATAAACAGACCCCCGAGGGGAGGCGATAAATGGTCTATCCTTGCCAGACAAGAGGTCTATTGGATTAATAATTAACCCTCTATGGATTTAATTCAGAAAATGATATCATTAATTTTTGGGAATAGGTGTTTAATGTAATTAATGCACATACCCTAGTTGTAACATCTTATGTGTCTTTGTCTGTTCTCCTTTTTTTATATACACCATACAGCATATACCATCCAATTATTTACCCTTCTGTTAGTTAAAGGGTTTTGTAAATACATATTAGCATTACTCATTCAAAGTTCCAGCTTAAAAGTTCTTATCTTAGGTGCAGTGACTGATAGGGTGGCATTATTCATATATTTTCCATTCATGAGCTAAATACATTTTGGTACGGTACTAATATGAGTATATATAGTAGCTCTAATCTGCAGTATGGTTTCAAATGTTAATTAATTCAGCCCAGCAGTTATTGAGTTGCTCCTTTTTAAATGATCTCATAGTATCCAAATATTACCAGTTGCTCTGTTGTTAATATATTATGTTAATCTGCCTTCCACATTCACAGACCCACTTCAATGTATAAATTTATTTATCTATTCTATTTTGATACAATTTTGTATTCTCTTTTGTGTCATTTATGTTTGTTTAATTCCTTTGCAGCGCTAAGGGTTAAAAACTTTTGTTTTCTTGCAAGGGAGGGAAGGGGAAGGGTGTGCTATGTTTTAACCAATGGGGAACATTTTACCTTTGTAAATAAGGGTGACACCTGTATGAATCTATGTCTATGATTACGGCTATACCTTGCCGAAACATGTAAGACTTATTCGTCTCTCCCCCTACCCTGATGTACCTCCATATGTTTTTAATGATACTGGATTTGGATCCTGAATAAAGTTTGGACTTTTTATTTATTCAAAGTGGCATTTTTCTGGACTTATTTTTTCTACCTATTGAGAAGGGTAAGGCGCCCTTCTGTCTTAACAGTGCCCTGCAGCCGTGGGATGTTGTATATGCCCTGTGGTTAGTGAGTATGTGGAGGATGGCAATGTAGTGATAACTGCTGTTCAGAGCTGACGTTGGATGACGCTAACAGGAAGTGCCGTTGCGCTGTCGTGCAGCCTCGAGGAGGTGAAGGCACGGAATGCTGAACACACCGGTCGCATTGGAGTTACCTGCTTGTAAGCACTTGGAGCATGACCGGTTGGATGTTGCTGTTCCCCCGTCGAGCGGGTGAGTCTACAATCCTGTGAGTAGCAATTTCTACTTCTGTCAGCACCAATACACAGAATCTAAGCCGCTACGATACTCTCCACATTTAGAGACTGCTTGCTTTCCCCTGGGCTTGCTTAAATTTATACAACTTTATGTTTTATACCCGGCACTAACGTCAGGTAGTGGAGAACACTGTACGCTAGTACTTCTCTTCCTTGGTTAACCTTGGTCGTCACAAATTGGTGGGCAGCGGTGTAAATAATTTTTGATATTAGATTTTAGTGCTTGTGGATTTGCTAGTGTGAAAATCCCAGTACTAAAAAGAAATTGTAACTCACAATTTCCAAAGGCTAAAACTCAGTTCATTATATAGTCACACATTGCAAACAGTCCCCTTCCCTATTCTCTGTTTTTCTTTTCTATTTTATTTTTATTATGGAGCTATATCAGCAACAAACGAAGGAAATGTTAGAACTGTTATGCCAGGAGCGAGATATCCCATCCCGTGGAAAGAACAAAGATGGACTAATACAACTTCTGATTGAATATAACAGCCAAGCCACCCCAGCTGAAGTCTCAGGAGAGATGTCTGCAGCTGGGGACAGCAATTCATCAGGATCTGAGGATTCATTGGCCTGTTATTTGCAAAATGTCCTGAAACATATGGGCTCAGTGGATGCAAGTTTGCGCATGGAACTGATTACAAAATTATATGAGAGACAGG
Organism: Bombina bombina; assembly: GCF_027579735.1. Lineage (NCBI taxonomy): Eukaryota > Metazoa > Chordata > Amphibia > Anura > Bombinatoridae > Bombina > Bombina bombina. The sequence continues at coordinate 421,111,930 of NC_069502.1, read as the reverse complement.
CAGCTGTGGCTGAGAGACAGGCAGCTGTGGAAGCAGCTGAGAGACAGGCTGAGACAGAGTATCAGCTACAGTTTGTACGGTTGGAGAGAGGGATGGTCTCACCTGTTGTTCGTGAGCCTAGAGACCCACCTGTTCCAAGAGTGCGTGCAGAAAACTTTCCCACTCTGGAGAAAGATGGCAATGTGGATGTATTCCTGCGTAGCTTTGAGAAAGTTTTCAGACAGTTCCAGCTGCCAAGGGAGCAGTGGGCCAAGTATCATACCCCTGGCCTGAAAGGTCCTGCACTAGAGGCTTTTGCTGAACTACCCCCAGAGTTTGATCAGGACTATGATTCCATCAAAGCTGCACTGCATAGGAGGTATAATCTTACTCCTGAGGTGTACAGGAAGAAATTCCATTCTCTGCAGAAAGGTTCATCAGATAGCTATACTGCAACTGTTGGAAACCTGATGACAACCTTTAAACAGTGGGTAAGAGGGCTAAAGGTTGCCACTATAGAAGAGTTGGAAGATCTGATAGTGAAGGAGCAATTTTTGCAGCTGTGCCCAGCAGAAGTTCAAGAATGGGTTTTGGATCGTAAACCCATAACAGCATAAGAAGCTGGTGAGCTGGCTGATTTTTACACAGCCAACAGGTCACTGGGGAATGGGAGAAAATCCTTTGCTAATGCGGGATCCACCTGGAAAGGAGCTGCTGCACGATCCCCCTTCACAAAACCTGCTGTGCCTTTGTCTAGTGTGTCTGCTCTCTCTGGGAAAGGAGGGTTGAGTGCTGCACCTGGGCAGGAGGATACCCGTAGGTGTTTTGCTTGCAACAAAGTGGGCCACATCAGTTTCACTTGCCCAGAGAAGATTAACTTGGAGCAATCAGCTGGAGGGGGTAATCCCTCAGAAGTACCAGCATCTGTTTTGTTTGTTACACGTCCAGAGGAAAGCAACCAGGAGAACTTTCAACCTGTACTCGTCGGAACTAAGGTAACACTTGGGCTTTGGGACACAGACACAGCAGTGACTCTTGTGCGTCCAGGGCTGGTGAGCTCTAAGGACATTATTCCTGACAGGACTGTAGCAGTTAAAGGGATTTGGGGAATGAAACTTGCAGTGTCTATGGCACGGGTTTATCTTGATTGGGGAGCGGGGAGAGGTTTAAGAAATGTGGGGGTATCTGAAAATATTCCTAATGATGTTTTACTGGGTACTGATATGGGTAGATTGTTATCTCTTTATGTGCCTGACAATGCTACATGTGACCTAGTGACATTAGTTGTAGACCCTTATGTGAAAAGGGCTGTGTGTGAAAATGCTCATGCACATTATGACCAGTAGGGAGGACAGAGTGAATGTGTAAATCAGATTAGATGAATGCTAAAGGAGCGCCTAATGTGTGTATAGGCAAAGGAATATACTAACTTATGAGTATAAAAATAGTATCACATTTAATGTTCACAAAGAATGCATGGATCCATGCTAAGTAACAAACAATATAATAATAAAAGCAGTATAATGATAAAAACAATGATAAAATTGACAATAAATAAATATACAGGATAAACAAAATATACAGTATAGAATGTTATAGGATTGATCAACCTTATATCAAAACATAGCAACAATATTGTTGATGGAGTTAATCAGTTAGTTAATACTGAAATATTGAAGAAATAGTGCATCAGAATTGATTGAATTAATGTCACCTGGAGGGTGGTAGAATCCAAAAGAATGATAATAAGAAAAAATATATCAGGAAAAAAGTTCCCAATAAACCAAAAAATGTGTGACAAATTATGTTAAAAATGTGTGTGACGGGGGGCGGAGCTAACCGCCGTGCTGATTAGACGCAAACCTTTAGAGCTCCTGAGTTATATTAATTTAAAATAGGCAAATTTATCCTTTTTCCTGCAAAAAAGATTTTGTTTGGGGAGAATATTAGGCTGCATCTGTGTCACACATTCGCAATCCTATACCTAACTTTGGCTGCAGCTACTTACAGACCGGACGGTTAACACCAGGGCCGCATCCACCTGGAAGTGAAGCAGAGGCACCCAGCAGCAGGCTCCGGAGGGTCGGGGACCCGCTCCGGAGCTGAAGATTCAAGAGATACCATCAAATAGGTACTAAGGAAGGGGCAAGCAGCCGACGGAAGACCGGGTGCGACTGAAGATCCCTGGTTTTGATCGCACGTCCCACGCCGCAACCCGGTACTTACCGGAACACCGGTCCATTAATCTCCTCCACACCGCTTGCAGTTCGACGAAGAGAGGTGAGAGGGGGGAGCCTGCGGATCCCTCAGATCAGGTAGAGGACAAACGGAGGCTTGTGAACTCATCCTGGGGCCTTTTGGCGCGAACCGCGGCCATATTGACACTGCAGGGAGAAGGCCGCCATCAGGGTTTGCGGCCTTAAAGCGGGGCCAATTATAAAGCTTTATGCCCAGCTGGTCATCCTAAGGGCTTGAGGAGCCTACTGTGAGGTGAGGTGGGCCGCACAAAAACAGTTACATATATGTCCTCCCAAAAATAGTGGGGTTGAAATCAGAGCATCTGAATTAAACGAGTGGACTGCCTGGGGACACTGTCATTCTCTTTTGATATATGCTAAACCTTTAGGCCCTGAACTACACCATATTGTGAATTCTGCTGATGCCACACCACAGTGACACTAGACACATCTTACCCTAATCTGGATACACCTCACCAGTTTCTATCATCCCCATTCAGATACTCAGGGAGTAAAGACCAAGGAGGGATAAAAACAGTAACCAGCTGTCACACTACACCACTCCTGAACTTACACAGAACAGGATTTAACAGTGACTGGATTAGGTGTGCTACTCTGGGTGATCTCTTTTACACAGTAAACTCACAGAGTGATTGCCACCCACCCAGCAGTACCTTTTGTTCCAGTAGTGCTTCTGGGGTCTAATACCTGTGGACAACTCCAAAACACCACTTCACAACTTGGTTTCACTAGTATGTACTGGCTATAATATTCTGTAGCTGCACCAGCCCTCACTGATACTTCCCACCAAGTTTGGACACCCTCCCCCCCTTTCCTGATGCCCCTAGTGACAGCGGGTCATACCCAATCCCCTTCTCCCACTTCGCCCAAAAGGGGGCACTCTCCTGGGAGGGGGTCATACATGGACCCTGAATCCGCAGTGTTGGCATTAGCATCCTGGGCACATCAAGGTTACTACAACACAAGGCTAAAGATACCCCATTAGGGGTCTGAGATTACATACCCCATCAAGGACAACATATGTGGCAAAAGGCTGTATCTAGGTTTTGAGCCCACCCTAATCTCATAAAGTGAGAGGTAAAGGAATACCTTGTAAAATTCAAAGACACTCTCCTATGCCACAAATGTTCTGCTAATCGCATTGTTTGTGGGGAGGGGGAGATCTTAAGTCCGAATTCTTCAACTTTCTGGCACCACCAGTGAATCCAAATGAGGGACTCATTGACAGGGCGCATAGGGCCCTTCGCCCTAGAAGCCTAGCGACTGATAAACCAAGGGATGTCATTGTGCGGCTGCATTTCTATACGTATAAAGAGCGGCTTGTTAGAGCCTCCCTGTCCAAACCTACTTTGCCAGATCAGTTCAAGGACATCACAATCTTCGCTGATCTCTCTCACCACACCCTTCAACAGCGAAAGTCTTTTGGAGACTTCACTAAGTTCCTTAGAGCACACAATATAAAGTATAGATAGGGTCATCCGACAAGACTTTTTGTTCTAAAAGATAATCAGCAGCATATAGTCACCACAATCGAGCAAAGTCAAAGTCTTCTGCAGAGGTGGAGCTCTACATCTCCACATGGCACCCCACCCCAAAGCTCTTTGAATCCTTTAGTCCCACAATGGGGCCCACTCCCTCAAAGACTACCCAAGGACTCAGCTACACCCAGTCAAACCCAAGAGGAGGGTGATGACTGAGCATGAGGCGCAGGGAAGGTGAAATGTCTACACCCGTTTTTTCTCTCCATCTCTACATATAAACTGCAAGTGACTTTCCTATTGATAGAATTTTTCTTTGCTTTTGCTTTGATACATGCAAAGACCTTAATCCTAAGTGCATATGTGTCCCTCCCCCCTTCCTCCCCCCTCCTCCCCTCTATTCCCCCTTTCTTCTCTACTCCCCCTCCCCCCTCTCTGCTTTTTTTCTGTTTTCCTCTTCTCCCTTTCTTTTTACCTTATCCCCTCTTCAACTGGTATATCCCTTCACACTCAAACTAGGAATTAGGAATGCACTTAAGTCTTTAGGAATGTATTTGTAAATATGCCATTGCTAGTGTGCTATATTCTGCCTAGATGGTGGGGTAGACACATACTGGCAATCTACTACTGGGTCTACCAACCATTGGTTGTGATGACTTCTTATGCACTATTATCTTGGATATGTTATCTGTTTTATAGTTGAATTATATCCTAGACGATGTATACTATAATGTATATGCCATTTTGTGTTACATGCTTCCTTTTCCATTGAGCCTATCTGTCTCGAGATGGGCTTGTGCGCTGTTTGCAATTTGCAGTGCCGGGAGGTATAGTGTTCCACAACTGGCATATTTGCTCTCTCCGATTTGATTGTTAATGTTTTGGTGATGTTCCACAGCCATTGATCTTTGAAGATTATATGCTATTCTTATTGCAACTGTTATTGTTATATTTATGTACTGCGAGTGTTACTGCTGATTTATTTTCTATACCTTACCTAGTCCTCAGACCCCTTCCCCCTTTTTTTTCCTCATCTCTTCTTATCTTATCTCCTCCTCAACTGGTATACCCCTCTACATTCAAACTAAGAACTAGGGATGTACTTAAGTTTTCTAAGAACGTATTTGTACATATGTCACTGCTAGTGTGCTATATTTTGCCTAGATGGTGGGGTGGACACACATTGGCAATTTACTACCAGGTCTACCATTGGTTATGATATCTTCTTACGCACTATTATCTTGTATATGTTATCTGTTTTATAATTGAATTACATCCTAGGCGACACATATTACAATGTCTATGCCATTCTGTGTTGCATGCTACCTTTGCCATTGCTATGCTACTAAGCCTATCTATCTTTAGATGGGCTCGTGAGTTATCTGCAATTTGCAGTATCATGGAGGTATGGTGCTGCACAGTTGGCATATTTGTTCTCTCCGCTTTGATTGTTATTATTACGTTGATGTTTAACAGCCATTGATGTTGGCCTAGCACTTATAGCTCACATATAGCCTTAACCTCATATCCCCCCCTTCCCCCCCATCTTGATAACTTTGTACTAGGTTTGTTATTGGTCCTTTTGCTTATGTGTATTCTATTGTAGTGTATATTGTATATGTTTTTAAAGGGTTCATATGCTACAAGGTGTATACTGCAATGAATATTACTTAATTTTTTTTAATTTTTTTTTCTTCTTTCCCCCTCTTTTCCCTTCTCTCCTCTTACCGCCCCCTCTCCTGGATCCGGGGACTGTGTGCTTCCCCCTCCTCCCTCCCTCTCACATCATATTCTTCCTTCTCTTTACTGTATATTTATCTCTCTAATGTTAAACTAATAACTAAGCTATCAGCTAATACTGGCTACCCCCCCACTTAAAGTACTCTGGAAGCGTGTTCCAGAGGCTACACACGCGGTTTACCTTGTTTACATACCGCATCCTTTGTGCTCGTTTTTTTTTTTCTTGTTTTGTTGTTTGTTTATCTTTTCTTTTCTCAGATATTGTCCGCACCATCGGTTCTCTCTTTAACTTTTTGAGGCTGTGCTGAGTTCTACCTATCTACCCTTTCCCTTTTTTTTTTTTTTTCCTCCCTCCCTTTTCCGCCCCTCCACCCTATTTGCCCTCCCCTCAACTACCCTCTTTTCCATAGTGAACCCCAACTCCTACTTGACAGCCCCTCTGGCTCCTGCCTACAGGAGGAAGAAACACAAGTGAATTATGCCATTCTGTTGTGTAACCCACAATGTAAGGGGGCTCAACTCCCCGACTAAGCGCAGTATCTGCCTTAGGTCTCTAGCCAAATCTGGAGCCCACCTGGTTTTCCTCCAGGAAACTCATTGGGTAAAAGGTGCAAAAATACCCATTCAATCTAAATTATACCCGATAGTTGAGATTGCTAGCTTCTCCCAGAAATCAAGAGGAACGGCTATTCTCATACATAAAGACGTCTCTTATGAGAGCATTTTTGTTGACTCTGACCCTCAGGGTAGATATTTGATTCTTGTTTTTAAGCTGGATGGTGTTATTTATACACTGGCCTCCTATTATGGACCCAATAAGCAACATATCCGCTCACTACGTAAATTTCTCCAGAAACTGGAGGCTTTGCATCAGGGCCTCTTGCTTCTCGCCGGTGATTTTAATATTGTATGGGACCCCAACCTGGATAGGCGATCGGATACGACCCGCAAATCAACTAAACCAGTGGCTGAACTGTCACACAAATTTCGGAATTTTATCTATCAGTTTAATATGTTTGACATGTGGCGTGCCCTTAATTCGACTGCTCGCGATTACACCTACTTTTCTTCGGTGCATCGCTCTTACTCACGATTAGACTTTTTCTTTTGCGATCCGGGTCTCTTGGACGGCGTAACTCGTGCCTGGATCCCCCAATGCTCATGGTCAGACCACGACCCTGTGTATATTAATCTACGCTCCTCTATGGAACGTTCCTCAACGTGGCGCTTACACCCCCATTTGTTCACAGCTCCCGGAATAGAAGCCTCTATTGCCAGGGATCTTGCGGAATTTCTAACTTTAAACGACACTAATGAAGTAGACGACTTCACTTTGTGGGCCGCGTTGAAGGCGTATATTCGGAGGTCGTTCATAAAAATAGCAGCAGCCGAGAAAAAGCGTAAAGGGTAAACTTTAGCGCAGCTCACTATGGCCTAGATTTGGAGTTTGGCGGAAGCCGTGAAAACCAGCGTTAGAGGCTCCTAACGCTGGTTTTAGGCTACCTCCGGTATTTGGAGTCATTAAAAAAAGGGTCTAACGCTCACTTTTCAGCCGCCACTTTTCCATACCGCAGATCCCCTTAAGTCAATTGCGTATCCTATCTTTTCAATGGGATTTTTCTAACTCCGGTATTTAGAGTCGTGTCTGAAGTGAGCGTTAGAAATCTAACGACAAAACTCCAGCCGCAGAAAAAAGTCAGTAGTTAAGAGCTTTCTGGGCTAACGCCGGTTTATAAAGCTCTTAACTACTGTACTCTAAAGTACACTAACACCCATAAACTACCTATGTACCCCTAAACCGAGGTCCCCCCACATCGCCGCCACTCGATTAAATTTTTTTAACCCCTAATCTGCCGACCGCCACCTACGTTATACTTATGTACCCCTAATCTGCTGCCCCTAACACCGCCAACCCCTATATTATATTTATTAACCCCTAATCTGCCCCCACAACGTCGCAGCCAGCTACCTACAATAATTAACCCCTAATCTGCCGACCGCAAAGCGCCGCCACCTACATTATAGCTATGTACCCCTAATCTGCTGCCCCTATATTATATTTATTAACCCCTAATCTGCCCCCTCAACGTCGCCTCTACCTGCCTACACTTATTAACCCCTAATCTGCCGAGCGGACCGCACCGCTATTATTATAAAGTTATTAACCCCTAATCCGCCTCACTAACCCTATCATAAATAGTATTAACCCCTAATCTGCCCTCCCTAACATCGCCGACACCTAACTTCAATTATTAACCCCTAATCTGCCGACTTGAGCTCACCGCTATTCTAATAAATGTATTAACCCCTAAAGCTAAGTCTAACCCTAACACTAACACCCCCCTAAATTAAATATAATTTTAATCTAACAAAATTAATTAACTCTTATTAAATAAATTATTCCTATTTAAAGCTAAATACTTACCTGTAAAATAAATCCTAATATAGCTACAATATAAATTATAATTATAGTATAGCTATTTTAGGATTAATATTTATTTTACAGGTAACTTTGTATTTATTTTAACCAGGTACAATAGCTATTAAATAGTTAAGAACTATTTAACAGCTAAAATAGTTAAAATAATTACAAATTTACCTGTAAAATAAATCCTAACCTAAGTTACAATTAAACCTAACACTACACTATCAATAAATTAATTAAATAAAATACCTACAATTACCTACAATTAAACCTAACACTACACTATCAATAAATTAATTAAATACAATACCTACAAATAACTACAATGAAATAAACTAACTAAAGTACAAAAAATAAAAAAGAACTAAGTTACAAAAAATAAAAAAATATTTACAAACATAAGAAAAATATTACAACAATTTTAAACTAATGATTGGATCAGCCAATCGGATTGAACTTGATTCTGATTGGCTGATTCCATCAGCCAATCAGAATATTCCTACCTTAATTCCGATTGGCTGATAGAATCCTATCAGCCAATCGGAATTCGAGGGACGCCATCTTGGATGACGTCATTTAAAGGAACCGTCATTCGTCGTTCAGTCGTCGGCCAGGATGGATGTTCCGCGTCGGAGGTCTTCAGGATCCTGCCGCTCCGCTCCGGATGGATGACGATAGAAGATCCCGCTTGGATGAAGACTTCAATCGGATGGAAGACCTCTTCTGCCCCGCTTGGATGAAGACTTCTACCGGATGGAGGACATCTTCTTGCTCCGCTTGGATGAAGAATTTGGCTCGGCTGGGTGAAGACGACTCAAGGTAGGGAGATCTTCAGGGGCTTAGTGTTAGGTTTATTTAAGGGGGGTTTGGGTTAGATTAGGGGTATGTGCGTGGTGGGTTGTAATGTTGGGGGGGGGTATTGTATGTTTTTTTTTACAGGCAAAAGAGCTGAACTTCTTGGGGCATGCCCCGCAAAGGGCCCTGTTCAGGGCTGGTAAGGTAAAAGAGCTTTGAACTTTAGTAATTTAGAATAGGGTAGGGCATTTTTTTATTTTGGGGGGCTTTGTTATTTTATTAGGGGGCTTAGAGTAGGTGTAATTAGTTTAAAATTGTTGTAATATATTTCTAATGTTTGTAAATATTTTTTTATTTTTTGTAACTTAGTTCTTTTTTATTTTTTGTACTTTAGTTAGTTTATTTCATTGTATTTATTTGTAGGAATTGTATTTAATTAATTTATTGATAGTGTAGTGTTAGGTTTAATTGTAACTTAGGTTAGGATTTATTTTACAGGTAAATTTGTAATTATTTTAGCTATTTTAGCTATTAAATAGTTCTTAACTATTTAATAGCTATTGTACCTGGTTAAAATAAACACAAAGTTACCTGTAAAATAAATATTAATCCTTAAATAGCTATAATATAATTATAATTTATGTTGTAGCTATATTAGGATTTATTTTACAGGTAAGTATTTAGCTTTAAATAGGAATAATTTATTTAATAAGAGTTAATTAATTTCGTTAGATTAAAATTATATTTAATTTAGGGGGGTGTTAGTGTTAGGGTTAGACTTAGCTTTAGGGGTTAATACATTTATTAGAATAGCGGTGAGCTCCAGTCAGCAGATTAGGGGTTAATAATTGAAGTTAGGTGTCGGCGATGTTAGGGAGGGCAGATTAGGGGTTAATACTTTTTATGATAGGGTTAGTGAGGCGGATTAGGGGTTAATAACTTTATAATAATAGCGGTGCGGTCCGTTCGGCAGATTAGGGGTTAATAAGTGTAGGCAGGTGGAGGCGACGTTGTGGGGGGCAGATTAGGGGTTAATAAATATAATATAGGGGTCGGCGATGTTAGGGCAGCAGATTAGGGGTACATAGGGATAATGTAAGTAGCGGCGGTTTACGGAGCGGCAGATTAGGGGTTAATAATAATATGCAGGGGTCAGCGATAGCGGGGGCGGCAGATTAGGGGTTAATAAGTGTAAGGTTAGGGGTGTTTAGACTCGGGGTACATGTTAGAGTGTTAGGTGCAGACGTAGGAAGTGTTTCCCCATAGGAAACAATGGTGCTGCGTTAGGAGCTGAACACGGCTTTTTTGCAGGTGTTAGGTTTTTTTTCAGCTCAAACAGCCCCATTGTTTCCTATGGGGGAATCGTGCACGAGCACGTTTTTGAGGCTGGCCGCGTCTGGTATCGAGAGTTGCATTTGCGTTAAATATGCTCTACGCTCCTTTTTTGGAGTCTAACGCTGACATTATATGGACTCTCAATACCAGAGTTATTTTAAAGGTGCGGCCAGAAAAAAGCCGGCGTTAGCTCCTTGCAGAGTCCCATCTTGCTAACGGAAATTGAAAAAGCTATTAAATCCCTCAAAGCCTTCAAATCACCGGGGCCGGATGGTTTCTCGGACTTATTTTATAAAAAATTTCAAACTCAGCTGATTCCCATTTTAGGGCGTCTTTTTTCACTGGCAAGTGAGCAGGGAATTTTTGCAGGCCACTATTATCACCCTCCCGAAACAAGGGAAAGACTCAACACTTTGTGGAAGTTATAGGCCAATTTCATTGCTGAACCTTGACGTTAAGCTCTATGCCAAAATTCTAGCCTCGCGCCTTAACTCCTTGCTACCTATGCTGGTCGACTCTGATCAGGTGGGCTTTGTCTTGCAGCGTCAAGGCCCAGATAATACAAGAAGGCTCCTGAATGTCTATTTTGAGGCTCATAGATCGCATCTGCCCTGTGTCACCCTGTCGTTGGATGCTGAGAAAGCCTTCGACAGGGTGAACTGGGAATATATGTTCGCCGTGTTGAGACGATTTGGCCTCCCGGAGCCTTTTATCATGGCGATCGCGGCGTTGTATTCTACTCCGTCGGCAGTGGTCAAGGGCCTGGGATTCTGCTCCAAACCTTTCTTGATAACGAATGGTACGAGACAAGGGTGTCCATTGTCCCCACTCATATTTGCCCTTATGATGGAGCCCCTGGCCGAGGCTATCCGGTCTTGTCCCCAGATTAAAGGGGTCTGTATACATCAAACAGAGCAGAAGACAGCTCTGTTTGCAGACGATTTAACAGTACTCATATCTGACCCTCTTACCTCTCTTCCCCATCTGTTCTCCCTGTTGGACAAATTTGCCTTAGTTAGTTATTATAAACTAAATGTTCTTAAAACAGAGGCTTACGCAATCAACATCTCGGAAGAGACTCTCAATACACTAAAACGCACTTACAAGTTCTTGTGGTCCACATCACATATCAAACATCTTGGGGTCTATCTCTCCCATAGTGTATCGGAGATGATTGACTTAAATTTTACCCCCCTGTTGTCAAACATCGAGAAATCTACTGACACATGGAATGTTCCATCATTGTCATGACTGGGTCGGATAGCAGCTTTCAAAATGAGCCTCCTCCCGAAACTTACTTATTTGTTTCGCTCTTTAACTGTCCCAATCCCTAGATCTACAATTTATAAATTCCAACAACTGTGCAATAAATTCATATGGCGCAATAAGGTCCCGAGATTAGCTACTAACATAGTGCAACAGCCCTTGCTGGCTGGCGGGGCGGCTGCCCCCAATATTTTAAAATATCACGAAGCAGCCAGACTATCCCATGTAACTCAATGGAGCTTGACGTTGGAGAGCCGGTGGGCTGAGATTGAACAGGCATCCCTTCCGGCTGGGTATACCCTGAGAGATCTGCTGTGGATTCCCAAGCACTCCAGGCCGCCTGCCCTTTTAGCTAACCCTATTATAAAATTGAATTTGAGATTTTGGGATAAGCTTCGTAACCTTCCGTCTATAGCACCTCACCCCACGCCATCACACTCACTGAGAGGATTGCTATTGTCACTAACGGACTCTCACCCTAATTTATGGCTTGCTTTGGGCTTAACCAAGATAGAAGACCTCTATGTAGGAGATAAATTACTCACCTATCAAGGTTTCCTTCGGAAATTTAGTCCACCCCCTCTTTTGCACTTTGAGTTTTGGAGACTACATAGCCTCCTCATATCGTGGGGCTTTGATAAAGGCCCTCTGAGAACCAAAACTGTCTGGGAGGTAAGATGGGACTCCCCGTCCCCTCCTGCCAGACTCCTATCTTTCTCATATTTTGTACTTATGAATCCTCCAGTCTTTTACAAATCCCCCCCAATACGGCACTGGGAATCTTCCTTAGCGGTCTCACATGAACCACAACAATGGCGGGTTGCGGTCCAACTCCACAAAAAAGCTATACACTGTACAACTTTGTATGAGTTGTTTCTCAAGGTCGTGCTCCAATGGCATATGACTCCTATCCGCCTTTTTAAAATTTCGCCCGTTAACTCACCTAAGTGCTGGAGGGGATGCGAGGACTTGGGAACCCCTCAACATATTTGGTAGTCTTGTCCACAGATTCAGCCACTCTGGCAGAAGGCAATCCAATATTGCTCTTCAGGGGGTATCCATTTACCCATGTCATCAAGTACATGTCTATTTCACATTTTGCCCAGGCAGTTGACCCTGCCTCAAAAATTGTTCTGTATCTACCTATTCTTAGCCGTTAAACTAGCTGTGGCCGGTATGTGGCTACAGCGTGTTTCACCCTCTTGGGAGCAAGTGACTGACATCTTAAACTTTGTTAAGAAAATGGAATCCTATGTCTCCCACATTCATGGGTCAGAGGACCTCCAGATCAAAATCTGGGCATACAGCCCAGAGTAATTCTTACTGCAAATATTATGGGGTACTCATGGTTCTTTAGTGTTGTTCTTTTCTAATACTATACGAACAATCTTACCTATCCAGCCCCCCCCCTTCCTTCCCTATAATGAATCTGATTCCCCCTTGCCTTTTTCCTAAAATCCCTCTCCCATATTCCCCACCCTCTGGGTTTTTTTTTTCTCTCTCCCCCCCCCCCCCCCCATCTGATAGCTTGGCACAGTCTATACAGGGAGTGCAGAATTATTAGGCAAGTTGTATTTTTGAGAATTAATTTATTATTGAACAACAACCATGTTCTCAATGAACCCAAAAAACTCATTAATATCAAAGCTGAATAGTTTTGGAAGTAGTTTTTAGTTTGTTTTTAGTTATAGCTATTTTAGGGGGATATCTGTGTGTGCAGGTGACTATTACTGTGCATAATTATTAGGCAACTTAACAAAAAACAAATATATACCCATTTCAATTATTTATTTTTACCACTGAAACCAATATAACATCTCAACATTCACAAATATACATTTCTGACATTCAAAAACAAAACAAAAACAAATCAGTGACCAATATAGCCACCTTTCTTTGCAAGGACACTCAAAACCCTGCCATCCATGGATTCTGTCAGTGTTTTGATCTGTTCACCATCAACATTGCGTGCAGCAGCAACCACAGCCTCCCAGACACTGTTCAGAGAGGTGTACTGTTTTCCCTTCTTGTAAATCTCACATTTGATGATGGACCACAGGTTCTCAATGGGGTTCAGATCAGGTGAACAAGGAGGCCATGTCATTAGATTTTCTTCTTTTATACCCTTTCTTGCCAGCCACGCTGTGGAGTACTTGGACGCATGTGATGGAGCATTGTCCTGCATGAAAATCATGTTTTTCTTGAAGGATGCAGACTTCTTCCTGTACCACTGCTTGAAGAAGGTGTCTTCCAGAAACTGGCAGTAGGACTGGGAGTTGAGCTTGACTCCATCCTCAACCCGAAAAGGCCCCACAAGCTCATCTTTGATGATACCAGCCCAAACCAATACTCCACCTCCACCTTGCTGGCGTCTGAGTCGGACTGGAGCTCTCTGCCCTTTACCAATCCAGCCACGGGCCCATCAAGACTCACTCTCATTTCATCAGTCCATAAAACCTTAGAAAAATCAGTCTTGAGATATTTCTTGGCCCAGTCTTGACGTTTCAGCTTGTGTGTCTTGTTCAGTGGTGGTCGTCTTTCAGCCTTTCTTACCTTGGCCATGTCTCTGAGTATTGCACACCTTGTGCTTTTGGGCACTCCAGTGATGTTGCAGCTCTGAAATATGGCCAAACTGGTGGCAAGTGGCATCTTGGCAGCTGCACGCTTGACTTTTCTCAGTTCATGGGCAGTTATTTTGCTCCTTGGTTTTTCCACACGCTTCTTGCGACCCTGTTGACTATTTTGAATGAAACGCTTGATTGTTCGATGATCATGCTTCAGAAGCTTTGCAATTTTAAGAGTGCTGCATCCCTCTGCAAGATATCTCACTATTTTTGACTTTTCTGAGCCTGTCAAGTCCTTCTTTTGACCCATTTTGCCAAAGGAAAGGAAGTTGCCTAATAATTATGCACACCTGATATAGGGTGTTGATGTCATTAGACCACACCCCTTCTCATTACAGAGATGCACATCACCTAATATGCTTAATTGGTAGTAGGCTTTCGAGCCTATACAGCTTGGAGTAAGACAACATGCATAAAGAGGATGATGTGGTCAAAATACTCATTTGCCTAATAATTCTGCACTCCCTGTATATGGTTTGACTAATATATCTGATTTGCAATGTTCTATGGTTAAGTTATGATGTTGGTAAGAACAGTTATGATATGACCTTTATATTTTGTGGAAAATGCTGATCTATCTGGACAATTAGCAATGTGTCTGTCTTCCCACAGCAACTGGCCTTTAGCACTCCCATCTGGAGAGGTGGGGGAAAGATTGGAGATCCACAGGCAATTGACTCTAACATTCAGCATTCTCTCTTGTGTCTCTTATTATGTGTGTCTGTTCTATATATTGTAATTTCCTATTAGTACTGTATTATGTACTATTGATATTTACATATATGCTTTTGATGCTCTTATGTTCACTCATCTTTTAAAACAATAAAAAAATTATATAAAAAAAAAAATGTGTGGGACAAATGTGAGAAAATATATGCAAAAAAAATATATATATCAGGCGTGTGTGATGTGTACAACCTAAAAAAACGACTTGGTGAGTGTGTGAAAAAATATATTAAAAATATGTGAAAAAATAAAAATGAAAAATATAAAAATAAAAATGAGGAAAAAAATGAGTATGGTGGTGAAAAAATACATTAGCCTCATAAATAGTTTCTTAGGCCCATTCCACCAAATTATATTGTGTATGCATTGAGTCATAAAGCCAGTCAGGCTGTCAGCAGAGGGCATGATGCAAAACAGTGCCTCAGTCACAGAAACTGATAAGGTCAATAAAGGGACATGGGTATAATGTATATCTGTGTTTAAAACTGTTATGACATTAAATTAAGGAAAATATGACAACCATGTCCTATTTGATATCAAATTGATTCTCCCAATGAAACTAAGAGAGTGCCTGCCTGCTTATATGAAAATAGATTTACCTAGCAGAAATTATCGTGTGTTCTATAATTTCAGGCAAAGATTTAGTTTAATGAAGGTCATAAAAGAGAAGGGGTTTCTTAGCCCCTGCCCAGTGGGGTGTGGTCAGGCAACTTGATCTCTAGAAAATATGTATAAGAATCTTGTGTTTTAACAATAAGATTGTTCATTCTACATGGGAGGCTGCTACAGCATGAGTGACCATCTTCTCTTGCCCATCTCCCTGGGGCAGAATTTTAAGCTAGGAAAGTATTACGGCTAGATTACGAGTTTTTGTCGGTAAGGCTGTGCGGTGCTGACAAGCATTTTATTCTGACTGCTCCCTTAAGACAACGCTGGTATTACAGGTTTTTATAAACCCGGCGTTAGCCGCAAAAAAGTGAGCGGAGAGCAAAATTTTGCTCCACATCTCACCTCAATACCAGCGCTGCTTACGGAAGCAGTAAGCTGGCTAAACGTGCTTGTGCACAATTTCCCCATAGGAAACAATGGGCCTGAGCTGGCTGAAAAAAAACCTAACACCTGCAAAAAAGCAGCGTTCAGCTTCTAACGCAGCCCCATTGTTTCCTATGGGAAAATACATTTTATGTCTACACCTAACACCCTAACATGAACCCCAAGTCTAAACACCCCTAATCTTACTCTTATTAACCCCTAATCTGCCGCCCCGACAACGTCGCCACCTGCATTATATTATGAACCCCAAATCTGCTGAACCCAAAATTGCCGAACCCTACATTATATTTATTTACCCCTACTCTGCCGCCCCCAACGTCGCCGCAACCTACCTACATTTATTAACCCCTAATCTGCCGCCCCCAATGTCGCCGCAACTATAATAAAGTTATTAACCCCTAAACCTAAGTCTAACCCTAACCCTAACACCCCCCCTAATTTAAATATAATTTAAAATAATCTTAATAAAATTACTACAATTAAATAAATTAATCCTATTTAAAACTAAATACTTACCTATAAAATAAACCCTAAGCTAGCTACAATATAACTAATACTTACATTTGTATCTATCTTAGGGTTATTAACTATTTAATAACTACCTAGCTAAAATAAATACAAAAGTACCTGTAAAATAAAACCTAACCTAAGTTACAATTACACCTAACACTACACTATAATTAAATTAAATCCCTAAACTAAATACAATTAAATATAATTAAATAAAATAAACAAAAGTACAAAAAAACAAACACTAAATTACAGAAAATAAAAAATTATTACACATTTTTAAACTAATTACATCTAATCTAATCCCCCTAATAAAATAAAAAAGCGTGCCAAAATAATAAAAGTCCCTACCCTATACTAAATTACAAATAGCCCTTAAAAGGGCTTTTTGCGGGGCATTGCCCCAAAGTAATCAGCTCATTTACCTGTAAAAAAAAATACAATACCCCCCAACATTAAAACCCACCACCCACACACCCAACCCTACTCTAAAACCCACCCAACCCCCCCTTAATAAATCCTAACACTAACCCCTTGAAGATCCCACTACCTTGAAATGTCTTCACCCAACCAGGCACAAGTGGTCCTCCAGACGGGCAGAAGTCTTTATCCTATCCGGGCAGAAGAGGACCTCCAGACGGGCAGAAGTCTAAAACCCACCCAATCACCCTTAATAAATCCTAACACTAACCCCTTGAAGATCACCCTACCTTGAAACGTCTTCACCCAACCAGGAAAAAGTGGTCATCCAGACGGAAAGAAGTCTTCATCCTATCCGGGCAGAAGAGGACCTCCAGATGGGCAGAAGTCTTTATCCAGGCGGCATCTTCTATCTTCATCTATCCGGAGCGGAGCGGGTCCATCTTCAAGCCAACCGACGCAGAGCATCCTCTTCTTCCGACGACACCCGACGAATGAAGGTTCCTTTAAATGACGTCATCCAAGATGGCGTCCCTTGAATTCAGATTGGCTGATAGGATTCTATCAGCCAATCGGAATTAAGGTAGGAAAAATACTATTGGCTGATTCAATCAGCCAATAGAATTGAGCTCGCATTCTATTGGCTGATTGGAACAGCCAATAGAATGCAAGCTCAATCCTATTGGCTGATTGGATCAGCCAATAGGATTGAACTTCAATTCTATTGGCTGATTACATCAGCCAATAGGATTTTTCCAACCTTAATTCCGATTGACTGATAGAATCCTATCAGACAATTGGAATTCAAGGAATGCCATCTTGGATGACGTCATTTAAAGGAACCTTCATTCGTCGGGAGTCGTCGGAAGAAGAGGATAGGGTAGGGATTTTTATTATTTTGGGGGGCTTTTTATTTTATTAGGGGGATTAGATTAGGTGTAATTAGTTTAAAAATTTGTAATTATTTTTTTATTTTCTGTAATTTAGTGTTTGTTTTTTTTGTACTTTAGTTTATTTTATTTTATTGTATTTAATTGTATTTAGTTTAGGGATTTAATTTAATTATAGTGTAGTGTTAGGTGCAATTGTAACTTAGGTTAGGTTTTATTTTACAGGTAAATTTTTACTTATTTTATCTATGTAGTTATTAAATAGTTAATAGCTATTTAATAACTATTGTACCTAGTTAAAATAAATACAAAGTTGCCTGTAAAATAAAAATAAACCCTAAGCTAGCTGCAATGTAACTATTAGTTATATTGTAGCTATCTTAGGGTTTATTTTATAGGTAAGTATTTAGTTTCAAATAGGATTTATTTATTTAATTGTAGTAATTTTATTTAGATTATTTTAAATTATATTTACGTTAGGGGGGTTAGGCTTAGACTTAGGTTTAGGGGTTAATAAATGTAGGTAGGTGTTGGCGATGTTAGGGACGGCAGATTAGGGGTTAATAATATTTAACTAATGTTTGCGAGGCGGGAGTGCGGCGGTTTAGGGGTTAATATATTTATTAAAGTGGCGCCGATGTCCTGTCGGCAGATTAGGGGTTAAAATTTTTAGTTAAGTGTTTGCGATGTGGGGCCTCGGTTTAGGGGTTAATAGGTAGTTTATGGGTGTTAGTGTACTTTTTAGCACTTTAGTTAAGAATTTTATGTTACGGCATTAGCACATAAAACTCTTAACTACTGACTTTTAAATGCGGTAGGAGTCTTGACAGGAGAGGCTGTACCGCTCACATTTTCCAAGACTCGTAATACCGGCGTTAGGAAAATTTCATTGAAAAGATAGGATACGCAATTGACGTAAGGGGATTTGCGGTATGCTCGAGTCGCGGAAAATAAGTGAGCAGTACACCTGTACCTGCCAGACTCGTAATACCAGCGGGCTTTAAAAAGCAGCGTTGGGACCTCTCAACGCTGCTTTTTAAGGCTAAAGCAAGACTCGTAATCTAGGCATTAGGTCTGTTATTTTCTTCATTTTATTTTAACCTGTTTGCTGTGTGTAATTTTATTTGTAACAACTTTTTATTAATAATGCATTGTGCATAATATTTTTGGCATAATAAATAATTCCGTTATTAAGTGTTGGCCTTTGTCTAATAATTGAACCACGTTACTGAAAGGACTGTAGTAGTATAAACTGTATATTTTAGGTTATTTTGGCTAAATTGTATTCTAAGAGTTAATGTGTAAATCTGGGTTTTCCTTAAGATTTCCCATATCAAATAATCTTAAGTGGTGGCAGTTAGATATTATAGTTAGTTTAGTGTGGGTGGCATTAAAGGGGAGTTTGGGGCATTTCTTTTATGTCTAGTACAGACTAAAGAGTGTTGTTAACCCTTGCACCCACTGAACTAAATCACAAGCTTGCCTGGCGTGGCTAGATTGTGACATATTAGTGACAGTAGAAGGGGTCTGATAACCCTTTCTGTGCCAAACAAGTGCCTGGCGCAGGGTTGGTTAACTTTGGTCCTCACACCCTATATCTGCCATCACCCCCATATCGGAACTAATAATAAATGTATTAACCCCTAATTCGCCAACCCCCCACATCACATTCTAAATAATTAAACTATTAACCCCTAATCCGCCACCCCACATAGCAATCTAACTAATAAATATATTAATCCGTAATCCACCATTCACCCACAATGCCAACTACCCAATTACACTATTAACCCCTAATCCCCCAACCCCCACATCGCAAACTACCTAATAAATCTATTAACCCCCCCAATTCACCATTCAGCCACATCAAATACTACCTAATAAAACTATTAACCCCTTATCCGCCAACACCCCACAACGCAAAGTACTTATCAATACTATTAACACCTAAACCACCAACCCCCCACAATGCATTAAACCTAATTAACCTATTAACCCCTAAAACGCCAACCCCCCACAATGCCAATAACTAATTTAATTACTAAACCCCCTAACTTAACACCCCCTAAATAAACCCCACATACCTAAAATAAAAAAACATACTAAGTTACAATTAAAATTAAAAAGTCTAACATTACTTAAAAACAAAATAAGATTAAATTAAATAAATCTAAAATTACAAAAAATAAAAAATTCTAACATTACAGAAAATAATAAACCATATTATCAAAAATAA
The DNA here is from genome assembly GCF_027579735.1 of Bombina bombina. NCBI lineage: Eukaryota > Metazoa > Chordata > Amphibia > Anura > Bombinatoridae > Bombina > Bombina bombina. The sequence goes on along the minus strand of NC_069502.1, from coordinate 421,092,195 downwards.
AAAAATTAAACCTAATCCCTATGAAAATAAAAAGCCCCCCAAAATAAAAACACCCCCTAATCTAAACTAAACAGCTCTTTTACCTATAAAAAAAATACTAAGTCTCTCCCTAACAGTAAAACCCCCACCCACCAAACCCTCCAAAACAAAATAAACCTAACACTAAAAAAAACTAAACTACTGTTTGCCCCTAAAGTGGCATTTGTATGGGCATTCCCTTAAAAGGGCAATCAGCTCTTTTACGAGTGCCCATGAAATCCCTAATCTAAAACAAAACAAAACAAAAAAATTAAAAAAAAGCTTAAAGGGACAGTCAACACCAGAATTGTTGTTGTTTTAAAAGATAGATAATCCCTTAATTACCAAATCCCCAGTTTTGCATAACCAACACAGTTATAATTATACACGTTTTACCTCTGTAATTACCTTGTATCTAAGCCTCAGCAGACTGCCCCCTTATTTCAGTTCTTTTGACAGACTTGCATTTTAGACAATCAGAGCTGTCTCCATGGTAAATTCATGTGCATGAGCTCAATGTTTTCTATATGAAACACATGAACTAATGCCCTCTAGTGGTAAAAAACTATCAAAATTCATTTAGATTAGAAGCGGCCTTCAAGGTCTAAGAAACTAGCATATGAACCTCCTAGGTTTAGCTTTAAACTAAGAATACCAAGAGAACAAGGCAAAATTGTTGATATAAGTAAATTGGAAAGTTGTTTAAAATTACATGCCGTATTTGAAACATGAAAGTTTTTTTTTTACTTGACTGTCCCTTTAAGTCTAAACCCCAAATAGGTACTCATGGTTCCTGAAGTCCGGCGGTTAAGTCTTGTTTCAGGCAGTGAAGTCTTCTTCCAAGCGGCCGACATCTTCTTCCAAGTGAGGACCTCTTCTTTCTTCATCCAGGACTAAGCCAGCGCGGAGCGGAGGGGACCGCAGAACAGAAGACCAGCGACCGTGGAGCCATCCAGCGTGGAGATCCTCTTCGTACAATCACTGCCACACACTCAAATCAGCCAATAGGATTTCAGTAGCTCTCATCCTATTGGCTGATTTGAAAATGTCAGCCAATAAGAATGCAAGGTACCCCATATTTAAATGGCTACCTTGAATTCAATCCTCAATGTGCGGCGGTGATCGTACGGATCTCCATACTCGATGGCTCCGCGGTTGCTGGTCTTCTGTTCCACATTCACCTCTGCTCCGTGCTGGCTTGGTCCTGGATAAAGATAGAAGATATCGCCACTTGGAAGAAGACTTTAACGCCTGGAACAAGACTTCTCCGTCGGACTTCAGGAACCGTCAGTACCTATTTGGGGGTTAGATTTAGGATTTTTTTTTTTTTAGATTAGGGTTTTAATGGACTTGTAAAAGAGCTGAATGCCATTTTAAGGGCAATGCCCATACAAATATCCATACAAATGTGAACTGTAACATTTAAGATCTGAATGTACAACATGCTAACACTGATTCATCTGGATACATTTTCAAATATTACATTTGATATGCAAATATTAACATTCATCCTATAAAAATGTTTCAGTGGTAGAACTAATCTTAAGAGGAATGTTCTTCTACCATTCAGATGTCAAAAACAGACACATGCCCAGCTCTAGTGGTAAGATGTGTGTTATTTCAATGGTAGTTTTATAGGGGTGAACATATATATGAATCAGCAAAATCAGCAAAAGTCCCTTTTTAATGCAAGTGCACATGGAAAGCAAAAGACCCGCTGCAGGCCTCAAATATCACAAAATGAAGAAGCTCCACAGCACAGTGAAATTCAGCTCACTTTATTCCAGAGTGTGAATCCAACAGACAGCAACATTTCGGGCTCTCAGCCCTTACTCATGCATGACATAGCATGAGTAAGGGTTGAGAGCCCGAAACGTTGCTGTCTGTTGGATTCACACTCTGGAATAAATTGAGCTTAATTTCACTGTGCTGTGGAGCTTCTTCATTTTTTAATTTTATAGGGCAGCACAGTAGTACAAAGGCAGCACCCTTCTTTGAGGCTGCAGCCCTACTATAATCTTTGGGCTGGGCTAGTGGTAAAAATGTTACTTTCTGCTTGCCTAGCCCAGCTCCACCCATAATACACCAAGTTCTGTCTAAAGAACACTTCTAATTAAACTTCTGTATACCTTGAGAACTTCTGCAACTGTCGGTTACCAGAAGTTCATCTCCTAAAGTGTTCATTTTATTGCAAAACTTCACTTATATAATCTTTGAGGGCAAATGTCTCACCTGTATCTGTATATTACAAAAGGCATTGTTATAATCCTATAAGTCAGCATCAACATTCATACAAAAATTCCACAATACACCATTATCGGCAAAGCGGTATTGATCTCTAGGTTCACTCTGAGTGATGTTTATGTGCAAGCGTGCAGTGATTCTAAATAATGTGTATATATGCTGTGTGCATAAGAAAAGATAGATGACTTCACTTTCAACTCTTGATTCGTATCAAAACCAGGTATACACAATGTAAGTGACGTTTCAGTAGAAAAGATTTTCAAGATGTAAGTGAACAAATAGATCGTATGAAACAACCGGTATAACTTCACTGTTATGTTAAATCACAGGTACAGTCTATGACAAGAATTTCCTTTTTTTCTTTTTCACAAAGCTCAAATTTGCTCTTCATAAAGTTCATACACTTTACCCCCACACCTGACAATACCTTATAACTTCAGACTGTTCGTCCTGTCGGTCCTACTCAATGCAGGGAGGGGAAGTGTGATACTGGCAAGCTCTGTTACTCTCCTTGTGTTAGGAACGCTGTACGCACCTGGTGTTCAGCTCGATTGATTGCACGTTACCAGCAACACTTACACTTGCACTATCACCTCAGAGACTAGGCTGGATGCACTGAAAGGATTGTGCATCCAGCCTAGTCTCTGAGGTGATAGTGCAAGTGTAAGTGTTGCTGGTAACGTGCAATCAATCGAGCTGAACACCAGGTGCGTACAGCGTTCCTAACACAAGGAGAGTAACAGAGCTTGCCAGTATCACGCTTCCCCTCCCTGCATTGAGTAGGACCGACAGGACGAACAGTCTGAAGTTATAAGGTATTGTCCGGTGTGGGGGTAAAGTGTCTGAACTTTATGAAGAGCAAATTTGAGCTTTGTGAAAAAGAAAAAAAGGAAATTCTTGTCATAGACTGTACCTGTGATTTAACATAACAGTGAAGTTATACCGGTTGTTTCATACGCTCTATTTGTTCACTTACATCTTGAAAATCTTTTCTACTGAAACGTCACTTACATTGTGTATACCTGGTTTTGATACGAATCAAGAGTTTAAAGTGAAGTCATCTATCTTTTCTTATGCACACAGCATATATACACATTATTTAGAATCACTGCACGCTTGCACATAAACATCACTCAGAGTGAACCTAGAGATCAATACCGCTTTGCCGATAATGGTGTATTGTGGAATTTTTGTATGAATGTTGATGCTGACTTATTGGATTTAATTTCCTTTAAATTCCAACATAAACACCAGAGACTTTACTCAAACACGTTAGTTTTAACACACTGGTGTAAACAGAAACAAAATGGCATACGGTAATATTGCACTGAGACGCACTAAGATGGAGAATCTGATTAAAAGCACAGCCACCCAGGAAAGCACACAGGATGATATTGTACATCTTTTTGCTAATAAAGAGAAACTAAGTATCAAAGAGTTGCGACTTTGGTGGGAAATAGAATTCTTGCAACTATATATTAATGAGAACAAAGTCCCAAGAGGATTAAGGATGAAAAAGTATCCAGCTAATGAAAGAGAGGATATAACATTCATGGAAGATTGGAATGAGACACTCACCAAATGCTCATTGATACTTATGGGTAAACTACTTAATAAAAAGAAAGGAGAAAGAGAAACAGTACTTACGGAACTTACTAACCTGCAGGAGAAAATAGAATTAACCAAACAAGACACAAGATTTGAAGCATTTGACAAACAATTTAATGAAACATTGGAGAAATTGGATAAAGAAATCATGGATAGAAAGATTGGCAAATATCAACGTGACTGCAAGGACTATGAACTGAATATAGTCTATAGTTGGAATATGAGAAGCAAGGGCTCTTCTGAAGAAAAAAAGAAGGGAAGGAGGCAAAGATTTAGAAATAATAAAAAACAGAGCCAAGAAAAAGGCAGAGTCACTTTCAGTGAAAGCAGTGTAAGCACAGAAGGCTCCCTAAGTATGGCTGGAGACCAATCAACTGCTTCAGAGTCAGAACAGGGAACAATCCTGGATGGATCTAACATAATGGATAATGATGAAGTAACAACTACCACCCAACAACAAAGCAAGGGGCTGGGAGCAAGACCAAAGGAGAATACAAAGCGAAAATCCTTTTCTGAATTGGTAAAACAGGACTCTACTACATTGGTGGGCAAAAATACAGGAGCTGATCCAAGCACATCTACACCAAGATACCCGAGCAGAGCCAACAGAGGGTCAAAAAACGGGAAGAACCAGAGGGGAAGAATGTGATCAATCCTTCAAGTACACCTCTGACAGATGAACAACAAAAAGTCTTAGCGAAAGGACTTGGGTTTGCGCCCACCAATGACTTTGATTTGTTTGATGCTCTCCTGGATTTAAACAAATTCATGAGAAAAGTAACTTTAAAAAAACACTTTTCTGAAATAAATATTAGTGAGCAGGCTCCCCTGCCAGATAATGATGTAGTAAATTCGTATAGTGGTAACATCTTATCTAGTAATATTGAACATATGAATTTTGGAGAACTATGTGATCTAACCAGTTTAGCTACATTACATAAGGAGAGCACTAGATGTGGAGAAATACAACATATAATTCCTAAAAGTAACATCAAATATACTAACAAATATTTCTACCCTTCACAGTCTAGAGGTGATAATATAGAATTGTTCCATACAATTGTTGAACAGGAACTGACTAAACTCTATGACTGTGAAAGAGAGAAACATCAAAAAACAAGAAGGGCTAACAATCTATCAGGAACAGAGTGGAGGGCCCTACAAGATTTAAAATTAAATAAAAATTTGGTCATTACCAATTCAGATAAGGGTGGGTCAATAGTGGTCCAAGATAGGATCTCCTATGAAATAGAGGCCCTAAATCAATTAAATGACAATGACACCTATAAACTACTCACGTTCAATCCCACCATAAAATTTGTTAAAGAATTAGAGACTATTCTAGAGGAGGGGACCAGATTAGGCATTCTAAATGAAAAAACTGCAGAGGCACTGCTAGTAAAATTCCCTGTTATCTCTACTTTTAAACACTTACCAAAAATTCATAAGAATCCCTCTAAGCCACCAGGCAGACCCATCATTTCCACAATTGGTACACTAGGCGAAAAATTAGGGGCATGGGTAGATGAATTTCTGCAGCCCATTGTAACAAACATGCCAGGCTATTTACGTGACACAAAACATTTACTTAGAAAATTAGAAGGCCTAAAATTAAATGATACATGTCTTTTTCTCACCATAGACGTAGTTTCATTGTATTCCTGTATTCCACACAGACAAGGCTTACTAGCCTTGGAAGAAACACTAAAGTTTTATACAAACTTTGATATCGTTTTCATTAGCTATTTGGTTGATGTTGTTGGCTATTTATTAACCCATAATTATTTTGTTTTTGAAGGCAAAATGTATTTACAGCATAGGGGTACAGCTATGGGGGCGAAATTCGCCCCCTCATATGCTAACATATACCTTAGTTACTTTGAATTGTTCAAGATATTTGGTGACCTTAATAACTTTAAGGACAACATAAAATTCTATACTAGATTTATCGATGACGTGTTGATAGTCTGGGAAGGGGATGTGTCACTAATTGATGAATTTGTGGAATCATTGAATGATAACAGCATGAATCTCAAATTTACCTATAGTTGGAGTAAAGAAAGCATTAGCTTTCTTGATCTAACGATTAAAATAGAGGAAGAGGGTAAAACAGTAGCAATGGAGGCATATAGAAAGAAAATAGCTGGAAATACCATCTTAAGAGCTGAGTCTAACCATCCCAAACATTTAAAAATGGCCATCCCTAAAGGCCAATTCATGAGGTTACGCAGGAATTGTAGCGATATTAGGGATTATGACAAACATGCAAATCTTCTAAAAGCACGTCTAGCAAAGAGAGGCTATAACAAGAATCTCTTACTTACCACACAAGAGAATCTAAGGCTAATGGATAGGAATGAATTACTCCAGGACAAACATAAATCTAGAACTAAGAACTCTGAGGAGACTATTGTATTCTCTACACAATATAGCCAACAATATAACAAAATATGTAACATAGTCAAAAGATATCTTCCCATCTTGGAGAAAGAACCTACACTAACTAATATTTCAACTAATGGGGTCAAATTTGTCTCTAGGCGGGCTAAGACGTTGAGTCAATATGTAAATAGGAATTTCTCAGAATCAGGTACACTATCCATGCCTAGGACAGAAAGTTGGCTGAGACCTGAGAATGGGACCTTTAAGTGTGGAGTTAAACCCTGCAAGTCTTGTCAATATGTGAAACCAGGCGAATTTTTTGTGTCCCACACTACTAAATGTGAATTTCGAATTTATAGACATTTTACTTGCCAGTCTGACTATGTGGTCTACTTGATCTCCTGCAAATTGTGTGGCTGTCAGTATACAGGAAGAACTATAAGACCCATAAAGGATCGTATACGAGAACATCTCCTGTCTTTGGAAGCTTTGGACCCTAAAACACCGGTGGCCAGGCATTTTGCGAGACATCGAGTAGGCCATTCATATACTAAAGCTATGCTTGCACAAATTCTGTCATATTTTCAATTCCAAGTAATAGATAGGATTCCCAAACTTAATACAGGAGGGGATAGGCTAGCTAAACTAAATAAAAAAGAAGCCTTTTGGATTTTTAAATTAGAAACTGGCAACCCTAAAGGAATGAATAAAATTTGGGACCTTAAACTATACACAGGTATATAGATATAATTATGTTGAACCAGGTTTCAATAACTATCCCTTAACTTAGTATTATGTAACCTGATATGTAATGAGTAAGGCATACAGAATCTTATAATTAATATATGCAGGAAGCCAATATATAAATATATGAATAATAAGATACATAAAAACTCTGTTACTTTGTTACATGTACATTAAATAGTACAAAATAATAATAAAAATAAAAAGCAACTAATAACATACTGCATTTAGGTAATGTTGCCAAATTTCTTTCTCATGCTATATAAATATCCATCTTTTTATATAATAAGTTTACCCTATAAATTGAATTATGCCAACATTTCTCTTTATCTAACATCTAGAATAGTACAACAATGTTTTTATTCTTATTTTTTTGTTATTTCTATTACCTATGTTCTTAAATAGAGTATGAATATAAGCCATTTAGTCCGGTAATGATGTGGCCCTTCTGACACTAAAAACAAATTGATATCCACCTACCCATAACACATCACATGTTGTTGTGATAATTAAAATGTGTTAAGGTGCCGAAGGGGTTAAATCGCATTTACCGGTATAAATGGCAGTACAGGGAATCAGCTGCTATCCCTGATGAAATGCTTTTTGTAGCAGGAAACGCGTCGGAGAGCAGCCTCTCCTGTGTGCTTGGGTGAACTACTATGATGTGTGCTAACATTTTTAATTTTTAAAATTGTAACCAATAAATTGTTGTTTTTAATCATCCATCTTTAGTGCAGCTTGCAATCCTTTCCATCAAAGTGGCTATGTTGATTGTTATAATCCTACTTCTTACTTTTTAGGCAGAACATGAATACATAACTCTATCATGTATGGGGCAATTGCTATGTTTAAGTTTATACCCTAAGCTAGGTTTAACATGTTGCTTGCTTCCTTGACAGCTTTCTTACCTATTCCTATAAAATATATTTCCTTTTGATTGATAAATGTCTAGTTCTCTCACACGCATGAGGTATGTTTATAGTAAAAAGACTCAACTAGGTGATTTTATATACTACCGCTCTAAAATCTTAAATAAATGAGGCTACACACTATTAAAAGTTGAAGACTTTGTTCATTTTTATCTGTAAAAGAGCTGAGCAAAACTTAATATATTTTTTAAAGTTCCTCTATTTCTTGTTGAAATACCATTGTTATTAGGTTGTATAAGGATCTGTCATGCTATTGTCATTATTGTCACCAGTCCCAACACCCAATTGCCTATATAAACATCAATTTAAGAAGATCTATTCCTTTGTTACAAGATACCACATGTATGTTACACTTGCAAACTATACAATTATTCATCAAAACTTTTCTCTTGTGTGTTTGTGGTGTGCTTGTGGTGTACTCACCTGCAATGGAAACTGCCAGCTCCAGCATTGCTATGGATTAGTTAACGGGTGCTTGTGGTTTCTGTGTATTATATTCAATAAATGCAGACCGGATTAGTGTTAGAAAAGCATTAGGGAATAGTACCACAAGCAGCACGTGTAAGGGTTAAACTGTATAACCCCATTCACATTTCTTTTCAAGTTAAACCTCTTAAAAATTCCACTGAATGATATTTCTCAATGTCCACAGCCAAACAATAGTAAAGTAAAACTCAATGGAACACATAATTTAGAATCAAGGCAAAGCACGTAATTTAAGCTATATTTCATTCTTTTAAGATTTTTAAAGGATGAACTCATGTGTTTTGTTACCTTATCCTAATAGGTGTACTGTTTGCTTAATTGTGTTATTATGAAACTTAATGAGCATTTATTTATGACCATGCTATAATATCTACTTTCCATTGGTTAGATTCATAACAGGATGAACTCAGAGCTGAGAGGCGCCAATGTGCTAAAATGTGTGACTGGAACGGCACAAGAAAATTGTGTTGGTTATAAGCAGAGTTTACAAAAGGTGGAATGCTAAATATAAAAATCCTGGAGAACTAATAGTAATCAGGGCATGCAAATAAAATTAGAAAAGAATAATGCAGCTGCAGAGTAGATTCGGTTGGAAATACAGGGCTATAGTTGCAAAAATGAAATGCGTATCAGTGCATTTCAATTTTGGAAAGAAGTACACATGTATTAGCATATATAAATATACCATTTTCATTGAGATTTTGATGAGCACAGAACATATGCAATAAGACAAAAGGTATCTGCTATCAAACAGCGAGCCATTGGTGACACATATTCATCTGCTATCACACAGTATATGACCTATGACCAGGCTTGGTGTTTATGTACAGGAAAATCTTTTAAAGAAACAGTGATAACTTTCAATATAAGCCTTTTTGCTAATACAGGTATATTGCAAAAAGGACTCTATGCAAAATTAAAATGCATTCTTGTACATTTCAATTTTCAGTTGTATGCCCCTTTAATTACAGGCTCTTTAAAATAAAATGGTATATATCCACAGAACGTCGTAATTAAAAACTCTATTGCGGCAAAAAAAAATCTGAACACAAAATAAATGTTATAAAGTGTATTGTTCTGTTTTCAGCAGTCCAAAGCCATAATCCTTCACCTTTCAAATAATCACTGTGTAGAATGCAGCTGAGTCAAGTTTCTAAATCCTGCATGATGCTTTTCAGTTTCCAATAGTGTAGTGAAAACCACAATCAAGCAGGTAAAATAAATCATTAAAGTGCACTGCATAGTTTTTTACTACGTATAATCGATTATTTTATAGGGAATAACATTTTGAGTTCAACGACCCATTACTTTTGTAGTTGGGGGCCTTGGGGAAATGGATTCAAAGATGGACTGGATAGGCTAAACTACGGTAAGGCACTTTCCTAAATGATAGGGATTTAATGCACACATTTTTTTTCTGCTATACTTTTATCAGCACTTTAAGTTTAATTGCTTCCATGATCATAATATTCAGCCCCATATATTAAAGTTCATTTTTAATTTATTTTTAAAGATAGTTTTAAAAAAACCCAGCTTATAGCTCTGTATGATCTTTTAAACAAGGTTTTTATTAATTGTGATGGGTGAATAAAATTACATGTGTTCTCATGATAATGTAATGCAATACTACATAAAACATCACTACTTGAAAAATGTTAAATTCTTGGATAGCGCATGCTTATTAAAAAGTAATTAAAAGCGTAAAGGCACACTGCCAAACAAAACAATATCTTTCATTTCCTTCAGTGTGCTGGAATGTATTGAACAACATGTTTGGCCCATAAGAAAACGTGAAACTGGGAATACAATGGCTTAATATAATGTGAGTAAGACAGCACCTGGATTAAACCTTGGTTTGGAAGTCAATGAAAGCTTTAGTGGCAGCTAAATAACCTGTCATCCAACACAGATTATGCAATTCCTAGGGCTGAAACTATTGATTGGAATGGCTAGTAGCAAGTCACGTAACTCTCAGGAGATTCTCAGTATGGGGTAGAGGAACCATCAGTATTAGCTTCCACCATAACTGCTGGTGATTTAAGTTACACCAATAATAAATAGTGCCCAAGCATTCTGGCATTTACTGCTAGCCTAGCTCAAAAGGACATGAGATCTATTCTGATTCAGTATGCAATTTTAAGCAACTGTCAATTTTATTTCTGTCAAATTTGTTTCATTCTCTTTGTGAAAGGAACAGCAATGCACTACTGGGAGCTAGCTAAACACATTAGGTGCACCATTGACAGGTTTTTTGTATGTGTAGCCACCAATCAGCAGCTAGTTTCCAGTAGTGCATTGCTGTCTATAGGTTATGCTTTTCAACAAAGCATAGCAAAGGAATGAAGCAAATTAGACAAGAGAAGTACATTGGGAAGCTGTTTAAAATGGTTTGCAAACAACTTCTTTACTGTTATTTCACCATTTGAAATAACTGCCTTTGCCTGTTGAAACCACCACCTATACAGAAAATATAAATATGTTTGCATGCAATGTAGAAAATATATGCATACAAGAGTTAACTACAAATTAACCTCCCAGTGGGGGGATAAATACATATTTTGTATCTGAAATAGGTAGTTTTGCTCATTGAACTCTCCCAGCCTTAAAGGGACAGTCTACACCAAAAATGTTCTTGTTTAAAAAGATAGATAATCGCTATATTACCCATTCCCCGTTTTTGCATAACCAACACAGTTATATTAATATGCTTTTTACCTCTGTGATTACCTTGTATCTAAGCCTTTGCAGACAGCCTCCTAATCTAAGTGCCTTTGACAGACATGCAGTGTAGTCAATCAGTGAAGACTACTAAATAACTTCACAGGAGTGAGCACAATGTTATTTATATGACACATGTGAACTAGTACAGTCTAACTGTGAAAAACTTTCAAAATGCTCTGAGCTAGGAGGCGGTTTTCAACTGTTTAGAAATCAGTTTGAGCCTAGCTAGGTTTAGCTTTTCAAAAATACCACCAAGGTAACAAAGCAAATTTTATGATAAAAGTAAATTGGAAAGTTGTTTAAAATTGCATGCCCTGTCTGAATCATGAAAGTTTAGTTTTGACTTTACTGTCCCTTTAATTCGCATTTCAATACCTAACTGTACTCTGTGTACAAAAAGAGACAACAAAACCAGGTTCTTTCTGCATATCCAGCCCATATATTTAATAATCTGCATGGAACACATTTTACAGCACAGTATCTCTTTTATTTTGACTTTATTGTCCCTTTATTTTGTAACATATAGGGCCACTGAAGTTTTTTGCACAAATATATATATATATATATATATATATTAAAAGGAGAAAATAATCAGCGCTAGAAGTGTATGAGTGTACTGTTTGTCTAAATATATATTCCCATCCACTAACTAGAATATATATATATATATGTATTTATATCAGACACTTGCAATTTATGCAGCAAACAGTCTCATAGTTCAGATATGGTAAGTCTATGGAGATGTAATGTTCATTAAAATCCACAGGGCTAGTTCCGGTGTGCTGTGAGTAGTTAGGCAGCTCGTCTTTAGAGAGAAGAATGATCCCCCGCAGGGCGAGGTTCCTCTTGAAAAAATCTGAAAGGTATAGGACAAGACAGGCGCCAGGGGCACACTTCGTATTACACGAAGTGTGCCCCTGGCGCCTGTCTTGTCCTATACCTTTCATATATATATATATATATATATATATATATATATATATATATATATATATATATATATATATATATATATATATATATATATATATATACACATGATTCTATATGAGTATATATATATATATATATATACACATGATTCTATATGAGTATAGATATATACACATGATTCTATATGAGTATATATATATATATATATATATACACATGATTCTATATGAGTATAGATATATACACATGATTCTATATGAGTATAGATATATACACATGATTCTATATGAGTATAGATATATACACATGATTCTATATGAGTATAGATATATACACATGATTCTATATGAGTATAGATATATACACATGATTCTATATGAGTATAGATATATACACATGATTCTATATGAGTATAGATATATACACATGATTCTATATGAGTATAGATATATATACACATGATTCTATATGAGTATAGATATATACACATGATTCTATATGAGTATAGATATATACACATGATTCTATATGAGTATAGATATATATACACATGATTCTATATGAGTATAGATATATATACACATGATTCTATATGAGTATAGATATATACACATGATTCTATATGAGTATATATATATACAGGGAGTGCAGAATTATTAGGCAAATGAGTATTTTGACCACATCATCCTCTTTATGCATGTTGTCTTACTCCAAGCTGTATAGGCTCGAAAGCCTACTACCAATTAAGCATATTAGGTGATGTGCATCTCTGTAATGAGAAGGGGTGTGGTCTAATGACATCAACACCCTATATCAGGTGTGCATAATTATTAGGCAACTTCCTTTCCTTTGGCAAAATGGGTCAAAAGAAGGACTTGACAGGCTCAGAAAAGTCAAAAATAGTGAGATATCTTGCAGAGGGATGCAGCACTCTTAAAATTGCAAAGCTTCTGAAGCGTGATCATCGAACAATCAAGCGTTTCATTCAAAATAGTCAACAGGGTCGCAAGAAGCGTGTGGAAAAACCAAGGCGCAAAATAACTGCCCATGAACTGAGAAAAGTCAAACGTGCAGCTGCCAAGATGCCACTTGCCACCAGTTTGGCCATATTTCAGAGCTGCAACATCACTGGAGTGCCCAAAAGCACAAGGTGTGCAATACTCAGAGACATGGCCAAGGTAAGAAAGGCTGAAAGACGACCACCACTGAACAAGACACACAAGCTGAAACGTCAAGACTGGGCCAAGAAATATCTCAAGATTGATTTTTCTAAGGTTTTATGGACTGATGAAATGAGAGTGAGTCTTGATGGGCCAGATGGATTGGCCCGTGGCTAGATTGGTAAAGGGCAGAGAGCTCCAGTCCGACTCAGACGCCAGCAAGGTGGAGGTGGAGTACTGGTTTGGGCTGGTATCATCAAAGATGAGCTTGTGGGGCCTTTTCAGGTTGAGGATGGAGTCAAGCTCAACTCCCAGTCCTACTGCCAGTTTCTGGAAGACACCTTCTTCAAGCAGTGGTACAGGAAGAAGTCTGCATCCTTCAAGAAAAACATGATTTTCATGCAGGACAATGCTCCATCACACGCGTCCAAGTACTCCACAGCGTGGCTGGCAAGAAAGGGTATAAAAGAAGAAAATCTAATGACATGGCCTCCTTGTTCACCTGATCTGAACCCCATTGACAACCTGTGGTCCATCATCAAATGTGAGATTTACAAGGAGGGAAAACAGTACACCTCTCTGAACAGTGTCTGGGAGGCTGTGGTTGCTGCTGCACGCAATGTTGATGGTGAACAGATCAAACACTGACAGAATCCATGGATGGCAGGCTTTTGAGTGTCCTTGCAAAGAAAGGTGGCTATATTGGTCACTGATTTGTTTTTGTTTTGTTTTTGAATGTCAGAAATGTATATTTGTGAATGTTGAGATGCTATATTGGTTTCACTGGTAAAAATAAATAATTGAAATGGGTATATATTTGTTTTTTGTTAAGTTGCCTAATAATTATGCACAGTAATAGTCACCTGCACACACAGATATCCCCCTAAAATAGCTATAACTAAAAACAAACTAAAAACTACTTCCAAAACTATTCAGCTTTGATATTAATGAGTTTTTTGGGTTCATTGAGAACATGGTTGTTGTTCAATAATAAAATTAATCCTCAAAAATACAACTTGCCTAATAATTCTGCACTCCCTGTATATATATATATATATATATATATATATATATATACACATGATTCTATATGAGTATAGATATATACACATGATTCTATATGAGTATAGATATATACACATGATTTTCTATATGAGTATAGATATATACACATGATTCTATATGAGTATAGATACATACACATGATTCTATATGAGTATATATATATACACATGATTCTATATGAGTATATATATATATACACATGATTCTATATGAGTATAGATATATACACATGATTCTATATGAGTATAGATATATACACATGATTCTATATGAGTATATGTATACTAGTACTAAAGCCTGTGTACACGGGCCATTTTTTGCAGTACAGCGGTCCCACCCCTTGCCCTCTCCCCCCTCTCTTTTGCTCTCTCTTCCCCCCTTTCTTTTGCTTTCTCTCCCTCCTCTCTTTTGCTTTCTCTCTCCCCTCTCCTTTGCTCTCTCTCTCTCCCCTCTTTTGCTCTCTCCCTCCTTTCTTTTGCTCTCTCTCCCCCCTCTTTTGTTCTCTCCCCCCTCTTTGGCTCTCTCCCCCCCTCTTTGGCTCCCCCCCTCTTTGGCTCTCTCCCCTCTTTTGCTCTCTCTCCTCTTTGGCTCTCTCTCTCCCCCCTCTTTGGCTCCCCCCCCCTTTGGCTCTCCCCCCCCCTTTGGCTCTCTCCCCCCCCCTTTGGCTCCCCCCCCTTGGCTCTCCCCCCCCCCCCTTTGGCTCTCTCCTCCCCCATTTGGCTCTCTCTCCCCCCCTCTTTGGCTCTCTCCCCTCTTTTGCTCTCTCTCCTCTTTGGCTCTCTTTCCTCTTTGGCTCTCTCTCTCCCCCCTCTTTGGCTCTCCCCTCCCCTTTGCCCCCCCTCTTTGGCTCTCCCCCCATCTTTTGCTCTCTCTCTTCCCTCTTTGGCTCTCTCCCCCCTCTTTTGTTCTCTCCCCCCTCTTTGGCTCTCTCCCCCCTCTTTGGCTCTCCCTCCCCCTCTTTGGCTCTGCCCCCCCCTCTTTGGCTCTCCCCCCCCTCTTTGGCTCTGCCCCCCCCCTCTTTGGCTCTCTCTCCCCCCTCTTTGGCTCTCTCTCCCCCCTCTTTGGCTCTCTCTCCCCCCTCTTTGGCTCTCTCTCTCCCCCCTCTTTGGCTCTCTCTCCTTTTTGGCTCTTTTTCCTCTTTGGCTCTCCCCCCCCCTTCTCTTTGGCTCTCCCCCCCCCCTTCTCTTTGGCTCTCCCCCCCCCTTCTCTTTGGCTCTCCCCCCCCCTTCTCTTTGGCTCTCCCCCCTTCTCTTTGGCTCTCCCCCCCTTCTCTTTGGCTCCCCCCCTTCTCTTTGGCTCCCCCCCCTTCTCTTTGGCTCTCTCTCCCCCCCTTCTCTTTGGCTCTCTCTCCCCCCTTTGGCTCTCTCTCCCCTCTTTGGCCCTTCTCCCCCCCTCTCCTGCTCCCTCTCTGGCTCTGTCTTGAAGTCTTCACATCGCGGGACCCCGCCCGGCCACGCCCCATAGCGGCGGCACCCTCCCGGCCATGCCCATCGCGGCGCCCGGCCACGCCCCCATCGCAACGCTCCCGTCGGCCACAAACAGCTGTGAGGTCTGGGGAGCGTGTGGCCGCTTCTCACGCAGCACACCTCACAGCTGTTGAGTAGCTCACGCTCCATATCTCTTTCCACAGGCTGTTTCAATCAGCTTACCTCGCGCTCCCCAGACCTCACAGCTGTTTGTGTACCTCGCGCTCCCTATCTCAAGGCCAAGTGTTTGTCTCTACTGCGCATGACGGCTTCAGACAAACACTTGGCCTTTTATAATATAGGATATATATACACATGATTCTATATGAGTATAGATATATACACATATATATAGGAATATCTATTTAAAAATACATAGAACATATTCTGCTATGTGAAGAACATTGGAATGTAAAATATTTACATTACTTACACAGTATGACACTTTATTAAAAATTAATATTGCATATATTTTTTTAATGTTTTCATCTACTTAACTGCAAAGGGCTCCAATGTGTATATATGTCTGTTAATACACATATACCAATATAAATACATATGTACACACTTATAAACATATAAATATACATAAATATCAATCTTTAAACATGTATATGTATATCTATGTTAAAGCCCTTTCCCTTCTTTTTTTAACACCTGAGACCTTGTATTTTTGAGTCCTTGTAACGTTTTACTGCAATATATCATTTTTTAAAATACTTTTTTATTAAATAGTGTTGTTATGAGTGTAACTGTCATTTGTAATGTATTTTTTATGTGGCTTGTGACACGTTTTTGTTTTGCAAAACAGATAACCAGAGTTCTGAGGATGCAGTCATCATTCTTACATAAATTGCGATTGTGCTCATGCGATCGCATTTACTTTCAACTTGTAATACGAGCGGTAAACCCGATGCACGCAAACCCCTTATAGCTTGCCCGTAAATTGTTAGTGCTCAAATCTTAATCTGGCCCATAGGCCCATGGGTGACGTGCGATGTGTCCTCGTTGTACACGAGTATCCCTCATAATAAAGGAATCAGTGCTTTCAAAGTGATAGGAATGAATAGTGGCATATCTAGTAAACACTTAGAGTTCATTATTAGAGGAGTTGAATTTATTTTGCATAATAATTACTTTGATTTTAATGGGACTTTCTATAGACAAGTCCAAGGGACGGCCATGGGCACCCCAATGGCACCTTCATATGCCAATATATATATGGCCTATTTTGAGGACATAAAAATTTGGAACAACAATCCCTATTCTAGCAATATAGTCAAGTATCTGAGATACATTGACGACATCATTATCATTTGGCAAGGTGACGTAAATGTAGCCCAAAAATTCATTAATCACATTAATGACAATACATATAATTTATCTTTCACTAGCAAAATGTCTAAAGAGAGAATTGAATTTTTAGATGTGGAATTTTTTACTGAGGAGTCATCTAAAGTAGTGATGGTAAAAAATTACCGTAAGACAACTGACAGTAATGGATTTTTAAATGCCAAGAGTGGACATAAAAAATCGTGGATACATAATATACCATTTGGTCAGTTCCGTAGAGTCCGCAGAAATTGTACTAAATTAGAGGATTTTAATAATGAAGCTGATGTTTTAGAAAAAAAGTTTTTAGAAAAAGAGTACAACAGAGATCTAATCAGGGAAGCTAGGAACAAAAACACAGTGTGTTCAAGGGAACTGTTGTTATGTCCCAATAAGACACAAAACGATAATGAAAATTCCAATGACAATAAAATTAGATTCATTACCACTTTTAATGAAGGAGCAGGTTTCTTTAAAAAAGTTTTAAATAAACACTGGGGGATACTGAAGGCAGATCCAGTACTTAAGGGAATAATTCAGGATAAACCAGAGATCGTATTTAAGAAGAATAAGAATCTCAAGAATATTCTTGCTCCATCTAAGTTATCCAATACAGATTCAAAAATTTCAAATAGGACTGGTACCTTGGATCAATGGATCTCAGGGAAGCCAGGAACCTTTAAATGTGGCCGCAAAAGTTGTTGCACGTGCCCTCTAATTTGGAATAGGAATAGTGTGATGGATACAAGCAATACCAAGTCATTTCCAATTAAGTCTAGGGGTACATGTCAATCAACTTTTGTGGTGTACAGTTTAACATGCAAATGTGGGAGTGTTTATGTGGGGAGGACAAAAATAAAAATAAAACGTAGGTGCTATGAGCATATTAATAATATTGAAATAGGCCTTAAAACCCACAGTGTATCAGATCACTTTAGAATTGTTCATACGCAAGATCCCAGTAGTTTGAGAATTAGCATTTTAGAGACAGTGCCAGTTAGTTCTAACCCTCATCAAAGATTAATTACATTAAGAAAAAAGGAAACTAAATGGATACAGAACCTTCAGTGTTTGGCCCCCAAAGGCTTGAACATAGATTTAGATCTGCAAGCCTTTATGATGTAGATTTGTGTGATATCTCGATGTGAATAAGTATTAGTTAAGTGGGAATATTCATAAACTGATTGATCTATATGGATAATAAGTCAGCATAGAATAAGGATAAAATAAAATAAATTATTATAAAATAGAATTTACACAATAACAGGGAAGTTGTAAAGTATAAATAAATTAATTGTCATCTTTAATTTATTTATGTAGGGAAACATTGCTTAGATGTTAGGGTCACTGTGTTTCCAGTGCCTTTTGATTTTTTAATTTTTTGATTTTCTGGTTTCTAATGAATTTTGTCAAATCACTATTAAGAAGTCCCTATATTCATAAGATTTTTTAAAAAATATATTTTTTATCAGTTGAGGGGTATGAATGTTTTTATTTATTTAATATTACTATTTTAAATTTTAAATATGAATAAAATGTTAGAATTTTACATGTAACGATTTTTAAGTATCAATGTATTAATGTATTATTGCGTTATATTTGGATATATTTTTTGCAATTTTTGTATTACATGCTATATGAGTTATGGAAGCTATTAACTGTGAATTGCAGTCACTATAGAGGCAAATTGACCACCGCTCCACTATAGGAAGGAAGGTGTGTCCGTTGTAGCCATTGGATTGGAGCATTCTTACCCAATTAGAATGCATAAAGACATTTAAATAGAGGATCCCCGCAGATGATTTTACATGAGTCCTGGGTCTTGAGAAAGTCCGTACTAATCGGATGAAACACGTAGACAGGAGGACAAAGGACAGCTTTACAGACTCTCTTTCGTACCTGCACAAGGAAGAATAGACTGCCACCGGAAGTGTTATTGCATCAGCGCCACTGACTTCCGTACACGCTGGGATAGAACAGGAGTGGAAGGGGCGTCAGCAGTGGTGGAAAAGACTTTGGTGCAGCCGGAAAGATTACATATCAAAAGGCAATATTCTTACAGTTATCTTGTAAGTGCAAATTTGTTTGATAGCGCTAAACTCATAATTAAAACTTTTACCTTGAGTTGCGGTTGCGCTCTGTGTTTGTTTTTTCGTTGGCCCATAGTCTATTACATAATTCTATGATTTTTTTATTTTTTTTAAACGTTTTTATTTTATTTTGTCAGACTAATCTGGCCCACAATGTGTAACATAGAGATATAGGTGGATTGGAATGTCTAGATGCTTACTTATGGATGCATCTTTCTAAGGTAAAAAAAAATAAATATATGAAATATTGAGAAATATATATTTGAGAGTAAATGACATGACTACTACATTACAATAATTACAATATAAGGTCTAAAAATTGTTTTTGATCATAGGATACTAAATGTGCATTGATACACACATTTTAAACCCCACACTTTTTAATATTTTCGACAGAGCATACAATTTTAAGCAACTTAACTATTTACTTTTATTATGACATTTGATTCATTCCCTTGGTATCCTTTGAGAGAGCAGCAATGCATTAAAGGGAGATAGCTTAAGACATCTGGTGAGCCAATTACAAGAGGCATATATGTACAGCCACCAATCAGCAGCTAGCTCCTAGTAATGCATTTCTGCCTACTTAGGTATGCATTTCAACAAAGAATAACAAAGGAACAAAATAAATTTGAAAATAGAAGTAAATTGGAAAGATTTTTTTTTTTAAATTGAATGTTCTACCTGGATCATAAAAGTTTAATTTTGAGTTTACTGTCCATTCAAGGAACAATGTACTATGTTGTTCATATGTAAAAGCATTATTTAACCTTGTTTTAGCTTGAAAAAATGTGTGCTATTAAAATTTAAATTCAAAACAACAGTATTAGTTGTGTACTTCTTACTAATTTTCTTTGACTGAAAACTTACTTCCTGCTAAAGGTCATTGGCTACAAATACTGATTATCTAAAGCTTTCTGGCCTGGCGAGATTATCTAACAATTCTCATCAGTGTTGAGAGATCCTCAAACAAAAGAAAGGCAAAATTTAGCTTGAGTGCTGTTAGCTAGGTGGGGTTCTGGATGTAAAGATTAATTACAGTTACCGTTTCCAGGTGATTTACCATGGACTTGTAATATCAAGTAGCGCACTAATGTTAGTGTGGTTCAGGGATACTGATTATCGCATCCAATGCTATCATTAGCGCCACATCTAATCTGGCCCTTTATAAGTTATATAATGTATATAAAAAGGCTAATAAATACTATAGAGCAATACAGTCACTGCAAATATGTTATGTTCCCACTCTGTATAATGCTTGATAACGTGAAGTGTACAACACAGCTGTTAAAAATCTGGCAACATCACTGATCTGTTTATATGCACTGCTTATGTCGCAGAATGCAAAAATACCTAAGTTCCAAGATGGTACAGACCAGTTTGAAGATGTGGAGCTTCATCAGCTGCCATCAGTAAGGGGTTAAATTAAGAGAACAGCTTTGAAGAGAGTTACTGGCCTAGGAGGAAAAAACAATAACATGGTGAGGTGTAACCCTGCAACTGCAGCTGTGTCAAGCCATTTAATGTCCTTTAAACACATAGGACTAATTTTCATTGGTGTTAACTTTGAGATACAATAGCATTAAACTAACAGTTAGTGAAAAGACGTATCGGTTTCCTTTTCTCACCCAGGTTACATACTTTAGCATTCTGTTTTACCACTGTCTGTTTAGTGCACACTCCTTTTATATGCTTCATAATATATTAAATATGTATATAAAATATTAGTCAAAATAATTCATAAAGGGATTAAAAAAAGTTAAAAATGTAAATAAAGAGCATTTTATATTTGCACTATTGAGTGCATGTAACTATGAGGTTGGTCACAGTCTTGCACCTCTTTTCAACAAATAACCAATTCGAAATAGTGTCAGTTTTTGTCAGTGTGTGTTTCACTGATCACAATCCTGAAATCCTCCTGCCGTTAATGCCCCTCAAGCATGGAATGGCTACCTCCTAAAAACAATACAAAATTATCTGCATCATTAATCTCCAATTTCATAATCCAAAAATCATATGTGCACCATTAATGACAAACAAAATGGCAATTTTGTAGGTTTAGCTATTATATATATTGATTGACCCATTTTTAGAGTATGAAATGATGTTAATAGGAAGTTTGCCAGTTGTCCAGTATTCAACTGGACAGGCCAGTATTTTAGCAGCCTTTCCAGTAAAATCTACACAAAAAGACAGAACCCTTAAATGTCCAGTTTTTAAAGTTCTCTGAGTGTCAGGTAACCTTAGTAGGTCTACCTCTGCTCATTACAAATATGGTCCTGAAAGAAGGGACACTGTGCAGGTAATAAGTGTGCAAGTTACTTGCAGCCAACCAGATAAAATGACTGCTCAGTTGTAAAAATGATAGATTGTGGGGGGAAAGGTGGGACCTAAGGTAGAGCTGGGGGGGGGGGGACATTATGTGACCCCATCTACCACCCATGCCTAGTTACCTAAAGGTCCAGTATTTTTGTAGAGCACAGCTGGCAAATCTATTAAGAGGTGACATATGCAATTACAAAAAACAAAATCACTCCCGGGCGTCACAGGTATGTAAGTTTGACCAGGATATCAGCGCATCCAAAAAGCAGCCTTCCACATAGCAGGAATACTCACAAAGTCACCCACAGGGGATAAACAAAGAAAGTGATGTTAACCTGTTTATTTAGGGTCTGCTAATATTCTGTAATATATCCCCCTTTGGCTATATATTTATTATTTTTTTAGGATATTAATCAGTTTTTGTATAATGCAAATTATGCTAAATATGCATCATTGTCTGAGAATCTAATATATAACGCATTAACTCCAATATATTCACTCTCATAATAGTCCATCTCACATACATAGCTTTATTAGTCAACACTTTAAGTTAAAACAGATCAAGATACAATCTATAATAAGTGGTTATTCCCACTTACAGGAGGTCTTAAATAATTTCCTTAAGTACAAGTAAATAGTTACATGTTCTAAGTAAAGCATTGTTCTAGGCAGGAATGGGTTAATTTGTTGTTTTTATTATTTTATTAGTGTTAATTGACGTCTCTTTAAATAGAGAACATTTCCACAGCAGACAGATAGCAGTGATCAAGGGTGGAGCACTTGATCACTGTCTGCAGTCTTTTTGCTGTGACCCATTCTGTGCATATATGGGGCTGAGGCTCCTTTTTTTTTTTTTTTTTTTTTTTTTAAATATTTATTTATAGACCAACATGAGTACAAAACACAAAATGCGCCACGCAGGGCTTAGTTTGATAACCTATTACAAAAGGAATTGATGCATTTGTCTTAACTAAATAAATAATGATAATACATATCTTTTGTTAATAAATTAATACATATTATACTCAATGAAGGTATTTTCTATTTATTTTATGCATTTAATTACAAAAAAAGAAAAGAAAAAAAGAAAAGCAACTATATTCATTCAGATAGTAAACAGTTTGCTTCAAGGTCAGTTTCATACTCCTCAATTAAATTATCGAGGTAAGGGATATGTGTATAGCTATAATACGGGGAGAGGAGGAGGGGAGAAGGAGGGCGAGAGGAGAGAGAAGGAAAAAAAAAAAAAAAAAGGAGATTTTAAGTGTTACCATCGATCTAGTATCACTACTTCAGAGTGCCTAAAGGGGTAAATTAATTGATCTATTTCTTCTGGTGGAAAAATCTTAACAAATGTCGACCATTTTTTAAAAAAGAGCATTATCTCTCTTTCAGATGTTAGAGTTGTATCCATTTGCTCAATGATGCATTGTTTTTTATGTAATTTTTAATTTCCAAAATACTAGGTATCCTGGGGCCACGCCAGTTCTTAAGAATTAAGTTTCTTGTTGCCAAAATTGTCACATTTCTAGCCTTCATATGTTCAATAACCATAGGCGATTCTTTAAGAAAAACAACTTCCGCCAGAGAGATAGAGAGAGGATGTATCTTCAATGTTTTTTTAAGCCAAAATTCTACTTTTTGCCATAGCTGTTTTATCTTCGGGCATACCCACAACATGTGAACAATATCTGCTGCTAAATATGTACACTTTGGGCTTATATTGAATTCATGGTTATGCCATTTATATCCCTTTAATGGAGTGTAGTAAGATCTATACAATAGTTTAATATGTGATTCTCGCCAACTTGCGGATAAGGTAGTCTGGGCCGTTATAGATATAGATTTTTCTACCTGTTCTATCTCCAAATTTAATTCTGGATATATAAGATTCCATCTCTGCGTTATCTGGCTTAAGTTAGAATTTCCATGAGAGCTAGTCGCTTATTCATACCAGATTGAAACAGAGGTTAAGTCATTTTTTGCAAGAATAGGTCAGCTATCTAATTTTCCCCATGTCCATACCCATCCGAATTTCTCAGTGAGAGAAAAGAGGTAGTGTCTCGCCTGTAAATAAGCAAAAAAGTCCTTATTATTCAATTGGAACTCTTGCTTTAATCTATCGAATGATTTTACTGATAAGGTATCTTGATCTATGAATTGCGTCATAAAGGTTAGACCTTTCTCCTGCCAGGTCTGAAATAATCAAGATTGTGTTCCTTGTTGAAATTCTGGGTTGCCACATAAACATTGAAATTTTGGAATAGAAAGATCAATATTTACTTTTTGTCCAAATTTCTTCCAAGCTTGTATTATTACATATATCGAATTAAAAGACTTCACCTTCTTTGGGATTAATTGTACTGGGCAATGGATTAATGCTATGGGATTATAGGGATATAGGATGTTTTTTTCAAGTTTATTGTTAGTAAAATAGTCTTTGCTCTCAATCCAGTCTATCACTATGCGTGCGAGAAAGACTAAACTGTATTTGCTAAGATCAGGCAGGGCCAATCCCCCATATTTTTTAGGAAGATAAAGTTTGTCTAGGGAGATACGGGGTCTCTTGCATTTCCATATAAAGTATCTGAGAGCCCTGTTCAATTTTTTCCAATCCTTCACTTTTAGAATAACCGGAATATGCTGTAAAGGAAAAATGATTTTTGGGAGTAAAACCATCTTAAATAAAGCGATACGTCCTGATAGGGATAATGGGAGATTTTGCCAACTATTCAAGTACTCTATTGTCTTTGATAATATGGGAGGAATATTAAGACCATACCACTCTTTTGGGTCAGCTGATATATTAATTCCAAGATATCTAAAATGGGAGATTACCTCCTTAAAAGGTATCATCTGCGGAGAAGCCTCGTTTTTCCTAACCCATAATAATTCTGATTTCGAGTTATTGATCTTGTAGCCAGTGAAAGACCCGAAGGAGTTAATGATCGACAGCAATCTTGGAATATTTTTTCCTGTATCCGACATATAAATCAGCACATCATCCGCGTATAAGGCGATTTTTTGCTCTGATGAACCAATTATTATTCCCTCAATAGATTGCCTGATTTTAAGAGCTAGGGATTCCATCGCTAAGTCGAATAATAAGGGTGATAATGGGCATCCTTGCCTCGTACCTCTCTGGAGTTTAATTATCTTAGATTCTAAGTTACCAATGACCAGTTTGGTAGAGGAGTTATTACATAAATTGTCAATAAAAGAAATAAAATTGTCTTTAAAGCCAAAGTTAAGCAATGTAGTTAGAATATGTTGATGATGTACCGAGTCAAACGCTTTTTCTGCGTCAAGCGCGATAATTGCAAGATCAAGATGGTCATATGCCGAAATTTCTTGCGAATGATGAAAATAATCGAGAACAAGAAATAATTCCCTAACCTTAGCCGCTAAATTACGTTTAGAGAGGAATCCTGCCTGGTCTTTGTCGATAAGAACTCCAATCTCACACTGAAGTCTCTTAGCTAGGATGGAAGATAGTATCTTATAATCAGTGTTCAATAACGCAATAGGGCGGTAGGACTCCTTTTTCACGGGGTCCTTTCCTGGTTTCAAGATCAAAACTGTGGTAAATGCGGCAAAATTCCATGAAACAGGTTTTTGATTAAAAAGATTTCTTAAGTGAGGGATTAGAATAGGAGATAGTATCTTATAAAACTCACTAGGTAGAGAGTCCGGTCCAGAAGCTTTTTCCAATTTTAAATTTCTGATAGCATACATAATCTCTTGATCAGAAATAGGAGCATTGATTTTGGCTGTTACTTTCTCAGCCAAACACGGATGTTTAAGCCCTCTCCAGAATAATTCTGAAGCTTCTAGATCTGATTCCCTGAAGGAATATATATCCTTATAATAAACAGAGAAAGCATCAATAATTTCTTTTGGATCTTTAAGTATAGTATCTTGCTCAAGAAGTGAGTCAATAGCGGGACTTCCTTGCCTTATTCTTAACCAATTTAGCCAATAATTTACCTGCCTTATCGCCATATCTATAGAACTTCGCTCTGTATTTTAGTTCGTTTTGGACTGAAGTATGGATTAACAGAGTGTCTCTCACTCTCTTGGCGGAAGTATATTTCCTCCAATTTATAGACGTAGGTTGCGCTAGATATTTATTATAGGCACTAGTGAGTGCTCTCAGCGTTTCTTTTTCTCTATGTTCAGCTTTCCGTTTGAAATTAGCTATGTATGAAATGATATCTCCTCTAATTACTGCTTTACCTGCCTCCCATAATAGACTCGGATCATTAACTGACCCCAAATTTAAGGAGAAAAAATCCGTCATTTTAGTAGTCAACCAGTTTTTATATTTTGAATCCTTCATTAGAAACTTAGGGGGAAAAAAACGGCGTGGTTTACATATTTTATTATACAGTGGGATACTTAGAATAATTGGAGCATGATCGGAGATGGTAACTTGTGTTATTTTAGTTGTGGCTCCTGTTTTTAATATCTCCTCATTGACTAGAAATAAGTCAATTCTTGACAGCGAATTCACACTCCTAGCTTTACACGTAAACTCTCTTTGAATTGGATTATGAATCCTCCATATATCCTTAAGAGCCAGATTCCTAAATAAAGCCTTAAACATTTTGTTTTCTAATTTATCTCTTTTAGAGATATAAGTGTTGCATGTTTGTCTACATCTGTCCAGGGGAATCTGTGGAGTCATGTTGAAATCCCCTGCTACAATTATGTTGCCTTCACCAAGTTGCAAAATTTTAGTCTGTAATGACTCCCAGAATTTAGTTTCAAATTTGTTAGGGGCGTAAATATTACAAAGGGTAAATATGGAGTTTGTACATTTAATTTTTAAAATCAGGATTCTACTTTCTGGATCATAATCTTCTAACAGTACCTCGTATGGGATATTCTTCCCTAATAGAATAGCTGTTCCCCTTTTTCTACCTATGCTAGGTGTAAAAAATACTTCCTTAACCCATGAGGATCTTAGTTTTAATGATTCAATTGCATTCAAGTGAGTCTCCTGGATAAAGGCAATATCTGTGTTTAGTTTCCTTAAATGTGAAATTATCATTTTGCGCTTTATCGGAGTAGAAATGCCTCCTACATTCCAGGAGGATACAACTAATTTCCTTACTTTAGTCGACATTTATCAAGAAATTTGGAGTGAGAAGAAAAAAAAAAAAGGGGGGGGGGAAAAAAAAGGCCTCAGCCTCCCAAGTAGTTGGGATTGTAGGCACGCGCCACCGTGCCCGGAAAAAAAAAAAAAAAAATATATATATATATATATATATATATATATATATATATATATGTATATATATATATATATATATATATATGTATTATAAAAGGATAAAAAATTAAGGACCTTCTCCCCCCCCCCCACTCTCCCGTTAAAAGCAAAATCCAACAAACCCCAATAATAAAGATAGGTAATGGACATTCGAAACATCAGTGATAATCACAGGATTACTCTCTTATGTAAACTTTTAAATCAACATTATTTAACACATCTTTCTGTATAAAACTTTTCTGCATCGGATGCATTATCAAAAAAATATATATGACCCTGCAATTCCACCTTAAGTTTAGCTGGGTAAACAACCGTGGCAGAGAATCCCTCCTTAATCAGTCTACCACAGATTGGAGAGAGCTCCCTTCTCCTCAGGGAGGTTTCGTAGGCAAAATCCTGAAAGAGTAGAATTCTATTTCCTTCTAAGAGGATAGGTGCATTTTTGCGGGATAGTTGTAAGAGCTTAGACTTATCCTGGTAATTTAAATACCTCGCTATTATAGGCCTTGATCTTATTCCATCTTTACCTGACAGGGGGGGTCTCCCCAATCTGTGGGCCCTTTCTACAGCTAGGGGTAATAATTCCTGCGGGATACCAAGAAGTTTGGGAAGAGTCTCATCCATAATTTTTATCAATTCTGTGTGTTGAACCGTCTCAGGAACCCCAATTATTCTGACATTGTTTCTCCTGGAACGGTTCTCTAAATCTTCAATTTTATTTTGTAATTCTGTTAGTGAAAGTGAGTTAGCCTTCAGATTCGTGTCATGTGCTGCTGTCAGATCTTCTAGATCGGACACTCTCTGTTCGACTTCCTGAATCCGTGCCGAAAATTGTTTAATTTCTGCTGATAATATATGTATGTCTTGCTTTATTTCTAATCTAAGAAATTCAAATTTTGGATTCAGGGCTTCCATAATACTATTTACTAATAACTGTGAGTTAGTAGCCTCAGTATGTTTTATGGAGGAAACTGGTTCAGACTGTAACTCGACCAAGGTTTCGGTAGCTGTCTTATTCCTCTTATCTCTGGGTCTAGAAGCCATGGTTGGTGAAGTGTTTTTATTTTGAGATGGTGAGTTTAGATATTTGTCCATAAGTGTTTTAACTGAAAAAGAAGTGCACCTTTTTGTCCCATTCCCTTTACAGTGAGCGTGATTAAAGAGTGTTTAGTGTTGGTGAAAGAAGAGGAGAAGAAAAGAAAAAAAAAAAAAAAATTAAGGAGAGGGAAGGTGAAAAGCAGTGTGAAAAAAACCCACAGAAAATCAAGTGAAATCAAGTGAATATGTGACAAAGTGTAGTTTGTTAGAGTGAGTGTGTAAGACCACCAAGGATCCTAGATCTTTTGGATAGGTTAGTTTAGAGATTACTTATAAAATAGAGAGAGGGAAAGTAAAAAACAGTGTGAAAGAGAGACGTGAAAAATCAAGTGAGATCAAGTGAATGTGTGACAAAGTGAAGTTTATTAAAGTGAGTGTGTAAGACCACCAAGGATCCTAGGTCCTAAGGATAGTTTAGTTAAGAGACTATTTATAAGATAATTACTCTAATAGTTGAGTCCTTAATTTATTCTTCCAGTACAGCCTATAGTCCACAATTTAATATTCTGTTGATTATATCTGAGCAAAATAATCGTTCCAGTTTTCAATTCTCAATTTATGTCTGGCTCCAAAAGATTATGTGTACCCCACTGTGCTATAGAGCTGGTTCCTCTGCTAAGTTTATCTTGTCCTTTTATCCCCTAATCAGAGTTCCTTATCCTTTTTCCCCCTATGTTTCTTAGACCCATGTTAATTAAGCTGAGGAGAAGGAGAAAAAATAACTGAATTTCAGTATCTAGCCTTATGCCAATTAATTAGTAACTCTGCATATTAATGCTCTGTAGATAAGTTCAAATTTATATAGTAGCCGTATCCCTCTTTTGTATTTTAATAGGTTTTTGTTTGTAAATATTCCTGCTAGTGCTGCTCTCAGATAATGGCAAGACTAGAATCCCTTAGTAATAGCAGATCTTATATATTTTTTAATTAGAATATAGTAGATGACAAAATTAGATATTTTGAGGCTTGTTTGAGAATCTTATATAATGTATTTGACTATAGGCCTCTAATTATTTTAATTATATTACTACCTAGAGATATACTAACATGCAGTAAGCTTTAACATACAAGGGTTAATAACCGCTAGTATAGACTATTTACTAGCCATTCTAACAGTGGGTTAGTGACACAATATGCATATTAGAACATACAAACTTTAACCAAGTACTGTTAGTATAATGCGAACTTTAACGCAATATTTATAGTAAAGTCTAAGCAAGGTTAGTCAGCCTTAAATGTTAGCTAGGATACTTTTTCCAGAGTAGTTAATACATTAATAGTCAACAGTTGGCAGAATGGGTTCTTTTTACATAAGATGGATTAGACTTTTTGCATATAATTCCCTTGACTTTAGGTACTTAGTATGTCCAAGTATTCAACTTAACTTTGGGTATTGTTGGAACAGTTTTATGCCCCCAATTACTGAGAATTATTCCTTTGCAAAAAGTAAATCCTGTGCACTATGTAAGAGTAATCATGCACTCCACTTATCAATAAGCACTATTATTTTGAAGCAGTCTCTAGCGTGTTTGTTTAAGCCAAAGTCAGAAAGGAGTTAATAAGCAATGGAGTTAGCTTAGAGGAGTTAGTGTAGCAATGCTAGGAGACAGTACCTTTTTGCACAAATTAAGTTCCATGCAGTATACTTGCAGTTTCTCAGGGTCTTAATGAGAGTAGCTACTTGGAGCCATATCTGAAACGATGACCTGTGCTCTCCTGGCCTGGGCGACAATTCCTTGAGAGAGAATGAAGCATGCAAAGTGTGTCCAGACACTCCGTAAGGGAGGACAGTAGCAGCACGTCTCAGAAGCTGACACCACTTCAAGGGAGCAGCCCTCCTCCAGACCGCAACCTTCACTCTAGCGCGGGAAGCTGCCGATTCCCTGTCAGCCCTGGGCGTGTACTGATCTGCCTCCACCTTCCGTGTATTCACCCACTGACAAGTAAGGGTCTCTGTGCCACTCAGGACCCAGCTGGAGATCGGGTATTTCGTTTCCCAAAAGCGGCAAGAGAGCGACCACCTCAATCCGGTAAGCAGAGTGAATTTCTCAGAGTTAGCTGGTCCTCACTCCTTGTCCTCTTACCCCCGGTCGTGACCCAGATGGGAGGAGGGGGAGGGGGAGATAATGGAGCTCCGTTGAAGCCTTCTATGGTATTTTCAGGCTGTCTACCCCCCTCACGCAGCACCGGTGGGAGGGGGGACTGCCTCTTAAGTTCTTAACCTGTGTGTGGCCTCTCCATGGGATGATCTTCTTAGGGGCCAACACACCGTTGATATCTTGTAGCGCTAAGATGTGACAGCGCTGTGTAGGTTCCTCCAGCAGTGTCCCAGCTGGTTGCAATGATCCCCCGTGGCTGCAGGGCACCTGGCGCGCAGACTACCGCCAAGGTAAATTGCACGGAGGAGATGAGCAGAGCTTGTGCAGCACAGTCTCATGCACAGGCTCCTCCTCCGGAAACCAAGTCCCTCCTTTTTGTTTTTATTATATCCCAATAAAGAGCGCTATTTTTACATCTTAAATTGATGGTGACTTTTTGAGTATTCTTGTTATGTGGAAGGCTGCTTTTTGGATGCGCTGATATCCTGGTCAAGCTTACATACCTGTGATGCTTTTGTTTTTCGTGGATCGATTGTACGCCTTTGACGGAGGTGTGTCTTCCTGGGCTCCAGGCGCTGCAGGCTGGATTACACAGACCGGTGCCGTGGCTGAATACAACGTGCTCCTATACACGGACTCCCATTATTGGTAAGCGCCATCGTCTTTTTCTTCTGTCTGGACATATGCAATTAACCTGTTATGCTCCAAAACCATAGAGGTATGGGTAAATGCATTTTTAAGAGATTTGATCATATCAGATTTGTGTAAAAGTGCTTTTTATTAATATTTTAGCTTTAATTCATTGACCAGGTAGCATTTGTAACTTTTGGGTCACATTGTTTCCTAATAGTATCCAATACAGTAGGTTAATGCATTTTGCTCATGCACAAACCAGTGTTTTATTTGCATACTTTTTTGGGCTACTAGTTCAAAATTTGAACGTGTTTGTTGTTTGGTGTTTAATTAAGTTATTTTATGCTTGGATTTCCATACAAACAACAATCATTAGGGTCCTAATGACCTAATTATAGCAAAATCAAAAGGCCACTTTTCTCTGTTAATCCTTCTCAATCTGTCTGTAGCTTTGACATTGCTGACCACCCTCTCTTGCTCCAAACCCTCCAATCCTTCAGCATCTGCAA
The DNA here is from genome assembly GCF_027579735.1 of Bombina bombina. Taxonomy (NCBI): domain Eukaryota; kingdom Metazoa; phylum Chordata; class Amphibia; order Anura; family Bombinatoridae; genus Bombina; species Bombina bombina. The sequence continues at coordinate 421,061,081 of NC_069502.1, read as the reverse complement.
CACAGCCCTCTTGTGGTTCCCCTCCAGCCAGTAGAACCTTCTCTGGCACATCATCTGACCCTTTATCACTTTCTGTTGGGGTACCACAAGGCTCTGTCCTTGGTCCCCTTCTATTCTCAATTGATACATCATCCTTAGGTTCCTTAATAAAGTCCCACAGGTTTCAATTTCATTTGTATACTGATGACACCCAAATCTACTTCCCTGCACCAGACAAATCCCCTTCCTTACTAAATCATGTCACTAACTTTCTTTCTAATATTTCATCCTGGATGCTCTCTCTTTACCTTAAGCTAAATATCTCCAAATTGTAGCTCCTTATTTCCCCCCTCCCTCTTTCAAAATCCCTACTCCCCAACTTTCTCTTACTGTTGATAATCACATCATTACCCCAACCCTGCATGCCCAATGTCTCGGGGTCACACTTGACTCAGGCCTCTCTTTCATCCCCACATCCAGTCTTTGGACATTTCCTGCTGCTTCCACCTTAAAAACCTCTCCAAAATTCCCTGACTTCCTCAGACAAGACACAACCAAGACTTTAATCCCCTCCCTCATCATTTACCACCTTGACTATTGCAACTCCATCCTCTCCGGCCTCCCTAACTGCCATCTGTTTCTCTTACAATCCATAGTAAATGCCTCTGCCAGGATGATCTTCCATACACGTCGCTCCTCATCTGCTGCACCACTCTGTCAGTCCCTTCACTGGCTTTCTCTAACTCCAAAATAAAACACAAAATCCTGACAGGTAAAGCTCTAAATAGCACTGCTCCCCTTATATCTTCAACCTCATCTCCAGATACTCTCCCTCCTGTCCCTTTCGCTCAGCTCATGACCTCTTTCTCTCCTCCTCTATTGTTATCTCCTCACATTACCATCTACAAGACTTCTCCAGATTGAACCCTATCTTGTGGAAATCTCTACCTCGCTCCACAAGACTCTCCCCTAGTTTTCAAAATTTCAAGTGTTCTTTAAAGACTCTACTGTTCAGGGATGCATAGAATATACACAGACATTTTTTTATCTTAGTTCCTCTCCTCATGTCATCCCCTTGAACCCCTTTAGCATGTAAGCTTACGAGCCCAGCTGCTTTATAGCTCACCTTCATGAGAGCTGATTTACAATAGTGCAAATCTTAGCAGGGCCCTTTATTCCTTTGTCTACCATAATTGTTACATTGCATATAAGACCTATGTTTTAAGCACTGCCTAATCTGGCCTCGCTTCCATTGAGTCGTAATTCAGCTTGCGTGCACTCGCAAACCGTTAAATATGCTGTCGAAAGCAATATCGTTTATCGACTGTTTCCAATGGCGCGTTATACCTCAATATCGGCAGCTGGACTCCGGCTGCCGAAAAAATCTTTGCGTCCCATAGAAAGTAATAGAAGCCGTTAATCGATAAATTATACCAGGTTTCCGATGAAAGCGCAAACCGTTAATATACTGTCGGAGGGCTGTCGATACATTGAGAAATATTACACCCAGCTCAACTAGGTGTAAAAGAGGAAAATTGTGCTTTTTGAGACCTATTTTCTATTGAAATGATAAAACTTGCAAATAATACAAGTGTTTTAATGTAGAAATAAATTGTTATAAGTAATATTTATTGTTGTCTCATGTATAGGAATAGTTGAACTTATATTCTAATAGAAAAATCAGTATATATTTAAATATAATAATATATGCAAGAACATATCTACAGAATGCAAACTAGACCTATGCCTAGGGCAGCAATACATATTACTTATATTTATGAAGTGGTAAATAAAATTATATTAAAAAATAATATTTGATTATTAAAAATATGGATAAGTGTATCTTTATTTTTCTTGAGAGGTGATCACAGGTAAGGAGCACGGACGTTAAATGTAAATTCTATAGCGTAAGGTCGGGTTACCTTAGCAACTAATTGATTTTCAAGAAATCCGATGTCATATGAAAGCGTTAACACAACGTTAACGTACAGCTACACGAAAAGAGCGACTGCACGCTATCCACAAATTATTTCAATGGAAACCTGGTACTAAAATGGAGCCGTAAATTACTTTTAGCTGTCGGCCGCTTCGGTAGCTTACGGCTCCATTTTTAACGACTCAATGGAAGCGAGGCCTAAGTTGGGCTTCTACAAATAACTGATAATAATAATAATAAGTGAAACTGGCTTTGTAAATGTGTGGCTAAGAATTTAGATTGTGATCAGACAAACAGCATTGACACATGTTAAGTATAGAACCAACTGATTGTGTGTGCATTGACATTGAAAAGAGCTCATTGGTAGAAGTTAAAGGGACACTAAACCCAAATTTTTTATTTCGTGATTCAGACAGAGCATGCAATTTTAAGCAACTTTCTAATTTACTCCTATTATCAAATTTTCTTCATTCTCTTGGTATCTTTATTTGAAATGCAAGAATGTAAGTTTAGATGCCAGCCCATTTTTGGTGAATGACCTGGGTTATTCTTGCTGATTGGTGGATAAATTAATCAACCAATAAAAAAGTCCTGTCCAGAGTGCAGAACCAAAAAAAAAAAAGCTTAGATGCCTTCTTTTTCAAATAAATAATAATAATAGGAGTAAATTAGAAAGTTGCTTAAAATTGCATGCTCTATCTGAATCATGAAAGAAAACATTTGGGTTCAGTGTCCCTTTAACATGCAGATAAATATTAAACAAGAGTGATTAACTCCTTCATTTTCAGTGGTCATAGACATGTATGAGAGCCGAAAACGGCCTTCTGATTCCATAGTTTTGTGAGTGCTATTTTTTTACAGCCATCCATTATTAACCCCTTAAAAATCAGAACATTACAAAAAAGATTGTGGATGAAAGAAAAGAAATCCACTTGAAGAATGCAACTCTAGCACTCTATGCCCAGACTAGAGAGGCAGAAAAATAATAAAATATTACTTTTATTCTCCTAATTAAAAATGGGTAAATGAACAATTAAAAACTGTTAAAACAGTGTGAGACCATGTGATGAACTCCAGTAGTAAATTATAATCTGGGTTCCAAGCCAAGATATTAGCAAAATATGCTTTACCACTGGGTGTAGGTAATTGGATAAAGAACCTGCCCTCTAAATATGAGTACTGTCCCTGAATAAGACGGGTCCTCAGGGTTGTTAACTGCACATATTGTGTATATGGTACTGGGTATTATATGGGGCTGAATGCTTATATTGAATAATAAAGAATGGCTCTGTCTCCCCTGCTGCTATTTGTAAACACCACATAGGTTGGAGTGCTGTATAACTCAAAAACTAGTATCTACTGTTAGTCACCTAGTAAGTCCAGAGTTAGCTAACTATAACAACAGTAAAAGCTTCCTTACTTTGTAATATATTTAAATTATTTACTTGCACTATACATAGGTGTCCTTTTTTTCTTTTTCTCTTTTTTGTTCGTTTCTCCTCACGTTTTATTTTCTTTTTTGATTGTTAATGGAAAAATTCTGCACCCAGGTGAAAATTAGTTTGCCCAAAATGCCAATGAAAGCTAAAGATAAGAAAAGTAGAATAACTGATTCCAGTTCTGATAGTCTAAATCATTCTGCTGGGGTCTCAATAGACCATCAAGTGTTGATCTCTAAGTTAACTGACCTATTCTCGCCACAATTTGAGTCCATTAAAAAGGAACTAGGTACTATCTCAATGGAAATAACCACATTATCTACTGAAGTCAGACAGTTCTCAACTAGGCTGCTTGAAGCTGAAAGCAGAATCTCTGACTTAGAGGATCAAATGAATGTACAGGAATCTATAATTCATAAACAAGATTCTAAAATTAAAAATATGCAGTTACGCCTGGAGGATTTGGAAGATCGCTCCAGGCGTAATAATGTCAGGTTAGTGGGCCTTCCCGAAAACCCTGAATATGAGGATTTAATAAAGTTTATCTCTTATACCTTACCTCAAACAGTAGGGATGCCAACTCATATGTTACCGCTTATAATTTAGAGAGCACATAGGATTGGCCCCAAAAGATCAGGCCCAGATGGTACTATAAAAAATAGATTGTGTATAGTCACGTTTTTAAAATTCCAAGATAAAATAGAACTGTTAAAATTTTATAAAAAAAGTGATCCCCCTGTATTTGGAAATAACAAAGTCTTGTTATTTCAAGACTTCTCATCTGAGACTTCTTCCAAAAGGAGATTAATGGCCCCATATTGTACACAATTAATCAAAAAAGGTAACATCTGCTATACCCGGCACGTATTTTAGTCGAGGAGAGGGACGCTAAATTAATCTTTAACGATGTCACTGAAATCAGGAAGTATTTAGGTGTTGAATAGTTGTTTATAATAGTTCTCAGTGAAGCTATATTAATCTGCAGTAGAGATCAGTATTATTAAGCATGTATGCCTTTGATAGGTTGAATTTGTTGTGCTGTCTTTTTTGTTCTCCCCCCCCCCTTTTTTCTTTTTTTTTTCTTTCTTCTTTCTCTATTTTTCCCTTTTCCCTTTTTTTCTCCCCCCCCCCCTGTGCGCCTTCACCAGTACATAATTGTTTTAATAATTTTATCCATAGTATAGCTTTCAAAGATTTTTCCTCCCCTAGTAAGCGTAAACTGATTATCAAAACATTAGCCAGAAATAAACCTGATATTGTCTTTCTTCAAGAGACACACATTAATGAACAAGAAGCGGCTAAACTGAGAATTAAATGGGTGGGGAAAGTTATCTCCTCATCTGGGAGTACTAGAAAATGCGGGGTAGTGATTCTTCTAAATAGAGATCTAGAGTACAAGGTTCTTAATGTAGAAATAGACCCAGCTGCTAGATTTATCTTGTTGCAAATTCAAATAAAAAATGTAAACTTCGTTCTATGTAATATTTATGCAGATAATACATTCTCTAGAGCATTTTGGGAGGAAATAAAAGTAAGGCTAACTCCTTTTATCTCAGAAGCTATTATCTTAGGAGGAGATTTTAATGTAACTTTATGTCCTACGCTGGACAGGCTTACTAAGAAAAATAGAATACAATATAATAGAAATGCAAAATGTTTGAAACAATTTTGTCAAATCTTAAAATTGGTCTATGTGTGGAGAATTAAGAATCCGGATATACAGGCCTTTTCATGTGAGTCAAAAGTTCATAAAACATTTTCTCGAATAGTTTTTTTTTTTTTTTTAACATCTGAAACTCTTGCAGTACACAAACTAGAGGCGGAGATTGGAGAAATCATAATATCTGACCATGCGATCATTTTATTATCTCTTTCAATAACTGAAAATAGGGCTCATACACCTAGATTCTTTTTTCCCAGATATCTATGTTCTAACCCTAGATTTATTAACAATCTGAAGTCTGTGTGGCAGGAATATTGTTCTCATAATATGAATTATTTCGGAAAACCTGAAATATTTTGGGAGGCGTTTAAAACGGTGATTAGAGGAGAAATCCAGGCCTATATAAGCCTAGTTAAGAAAAAGAATAGAGCATGGGAAGTTCAGATTACCAATAAAGTGAGGAATTCTTTCAGAAAATATTGTTCAGATCGCACAGAAACTAATTGTAAGAAGTATCTAGATAATAGGAGAGAAAGAGACTTATTTTTAAAGAAAAGAACACTAGAGGAGGAAGCTAAAATTAGTTTGCAATTTAAAGGTTTCCATGGTTGTTCAGCTAAACATCTTGCTAGGTTAACTAAAATTTGGAAGAAAAAAAATACGATTCTCGCTATTCAGACTGGTAATGATCGCTTTACCGAATCTAGAGAAATCTCTGAGGTCTTTTTTTCCTATTATCAGCAACTTTATTCCAGCATAGAATCAAACGAGTTGAATCAAGAAATGTTTTGGGCTAAGATAAAGATGCCTCAAATACATGTTGATGATGTAACATTAATTAACGCACCCATTTCTATAGATGAAATAAGAAATGCTATAAACAATCTTAAACTAAACAAAGCGACAGGGCCGGATGGGCTGCCAGCAGAGCTTTATAAATGTATTGGTGAAGACCTTCTGCCAATTTTGGAAAAAAATTTTAATCATTATTTTGCGGCTGATGATACTATTTCGAGTTTTTTTTTTCTGCAGCTAATATATCTCTGATATTAAAGAAAGGTAAAAATGCGGAAGATCTAGCATTTTATAGGCCAATCTCTGTGCTCAATTCAGATTACAAAATTTTAATGACCATCATTTCTTCTAGGCTTTCAACGGGCCTACATAAAATTATTCACCCTGATCAGACAGGATTCATGGTTGCCAGAAATTCCACGAAAAATATCCGTAAACTTATAAATTTTCTGGATTATGCTTGGAATATAGATCAAAAGAGTAAGAAACCCCTGTTGCGAGATGTTGCTATTTTATCACTGGACGCAGTCAAAGCATTTGACTCAATTGTATGGCAGTATCTATTCAGGGCATTAGATAATTTCGGGTTTAATGGCAACTTTGTACAATTTATATCTAAACTTTATTCAAAACCAATATTTTTCTTGCTTATTAATGGATTTTTGTCTCCTAAGATAGTTTTACAGAGAGGTATCAGACAGGGCTGCCCCCTATCGCCGTTGTTATTTAACATTGCGCTTGAGCCATTAGCGATCCGCTTCAGAGATATTTTTCTTAGTAGTCCAGATGGGCCCTAAGAAACTCAAAACGTTACTTTATGCTGATGACGTTCTGATTTTTTTTAGCTAATTGTCAGCAATCCATACCGGTTATTTTACAAGCCCTTGATGATTTCAGTTCTTTTTCAGGGTACAGGATTAACTTAGAAAAGAGTGAGTTAATGTGTTTAGGCAATATTTCTTCTATATCTAATATACCGTTTAAAGTGGTCGATACTATTAAGTATCTGGGTTTAGTTTTGCACAAAAATCCGACTCAATGGTATAAAGCTAATTTTGAATCTTTGTTCCAAAAAATTGAAAGAGATCTTCAGATATGGGCGGTATTCCCGCTGTCAATTATGGCCAAGATTAATTTAATAAAATCTATTATATTTCCCCGTCTTCTTTATCCTCTTCAGAATCTTCCATTATTTATTTCAAATAAAGACTTAAAGAAGATATATACACAGTTTTCAAGATTTATCTGGAATAATAAAAAACCTTGTATATCGCTTCTTAGACTAATGCAAAAATCTGAATCGGCTGGCCTGGCTCTCCCCAATCTTAAACTATACAATGTGGTGGCAATGGTTAAAATAGCGGTAGACTGGCTTGCAGGAACTAATATTGTTTCTTCAGAAGATTTGGAAACCTTTCTAATCACGCCATTTTCTTTAAAGGCCATTTTGCATTTTCCGGCACGCAAGCTACCTCAGAACGTTTGTGGACTTTTTACAATTAAGAATATAATTATCGCTTTGCAAAAGCTTTGTAAATGCCTGGATATAGATTTCACATTCTCTGAATTTTTACCTATTATAGGTAATCCTAGCTTTTTACCAGGGATGTATCAGGAAGTATTTAAAGAATGGGCTCAAAAAGGGCTAGTTTTTGTGAATCAGTTATTAGATGGAAACTATCAAATACATACGTGTCGATCTTTATTTAATAAATATGAGCTACCCAAGAAGAATTAGTTTGCATATTTCATAATCCGCCACTTCTTTTTCTCACAAAATTGGCTGTTCCCTTTATCAATCGCATGGTCAGATATTAGACTTTCTATTAAAAAATTTCTCTCAGGAGATTCATCAATCTCATTGTTATATGATATTATGTTGAATAAACAAAGCTTGCTATATTTGGACAATATCTGTAATTCTTGGTCTTCACTAATACCTATAATGGATCATAAAAAAATAAAACAGAGTTTTGACTCTCTTCATAAATGTAGAGTCCCAATGGGCATGAAGGAATCTCACATGAAGTTAATCAATAATTTCTATCTATCTCCACTTAGATTATCTAAGTTTTATACAACAATGGTTAGCAGATGTCCACACTGTTATTATAATAAAGCGGATACAGGTCATATGTTTTGGTTTTGTCCTAGAGTGAGACAGCTCTGGCTAAAGATAATTTTCTGGTTTAATAAACTATACAAAGTTTCGATAGGACTGTCCTTGGAGGAAGTCTTGCTCTTGGTTCCTTCACAAAATGCTATCAGTAATAGTACTAGAAATAGCCTTAATACTATTATACTCCTGGTTAGAGGCTGCTTGCTTAAAAATTGGAAGGCTAAGCACGTACCAGGGCTAGCTTTGGTTTTCAAATCTATCCAGGAACAAATAGTATATGAATCATATCATCTTAAGAATGCGGCAGAAAATAGGATTAAGAACTTCTTATGGAAGTGGACTCCAGCTATTCTAACTTATCCAAGACCACTCCAAAAACGGTCTTTGAAAATGTACTCTGGGTATTTTGCAGGGGATGGGGGTCGGGGGTCTGTGGATTTTTTTTTCCCCCTCTTCTTCTTTTTCTCCGTCTTTCCTCTCTCCCTTCTTTTCCCCCTTTCTGGTTTCTGTTTGTTTATTTGTTTGTCCCTGTGCTGTTTTCCCCTTCCAGGGGAAAAAGAAGAATTTAAAATCCAGCAGTTAAACTGATTTTTGAGAAAATTACTAACTTTAGTACAGAACTTTGTTTTTCTTTGTTACGAGACTGTATGATATAAAATGCTTTGACCCTGTGTGGTGCAAAAAGATAAGATTGGAAAAGTCTTGAATTATGGTTTTTTTTACTTGTTGATTTTGTTCTGTTATATTTTGCTGGATTTAAATAAAAGAAAAAATTTCTGCAAAAAAAAAAACTATAACAAAATATATTAACTGGCATAAACGGTGGATCAATAGTGTGCCAAATGTAATATTATGCTTAAACACATGAGATGATTGTAACCTAGTTGGTTATACAAAGTAACCCGTTGATCAAAACACTGTTGTTGATTGGATTATCAGAGCGTCAACATTCCCCAGCATCTATAGCCTGACAGTTGTATCGTCTGTATGATTTCAACAATATGGGGTATGTCTGCAGGTGACCAATATCATAACGGCATTGCCACGTGCCCCTGGTTAATAAATAAACACTCCCTCTAGGAGCTTACATTAAACATAATAACTAATGTGAGTCTATAAGGATATGGTCAGGAATTGAAAGGTGCTTCCTCCATCCCTAATAGTTGGCATGCGTGCCTGCCAAGTATAAGTGCATGAGCCACTCTAAGAGGTCAATTAGTTAGCAAAATACTAGACTGATAAGCGTTATACTGGTGTATCAGGTACATTCCCAGTTTCATCTTCAGCTAAATTTACCCCACTCAGTACAGATTAGTGCGGTTATCCAAAAATTATAATTTCATATTACTAAATGCAGGCAAGGTTCTATGTGTCTCCACAATTAATTAAAAGCGTCCTCATACACTCTGATGCATTTTGCCCTTACAGGCTTTCTCAAAGGCCCTTAAAAATCAGCCCTGTACAGAGGCTAGTCGTTTAGCCCTTAAGGACCAGCTCTGTACCCAGTATGGCGGCTGTGCCCTGGGCTGCTAGTGTGCCTGTGTCGGCCCTGTCATTAAGACTGCACAATGGAGGACACCCCAGACTAGCGATTGCAGGAACAGGGTGTCCCTGTGATTGCATGCCTGCCAGTGGGTTTTGTATCTCATGCTTCTCTTGGAAGCCTGCATGTGAGGCTAGCCAGCAGCAGTACAGTAACTGTCAAAAATCAGATTTAAGGTGTATACAATCACTGTGACAGCCAGTCATGGTGATTGTATACTTAAAGGGACATTAAACACTAAGGTCCAGATTATGGGGCCAATTTATGAAAGTGCGAGAGGACATGATACGATGTAGCGTATCATGTCTGCCGCACATCGATAAATGCAAATAGCATACGCTGTTGGCATTTATCATTGCACAAGCAGTTCTTGTGTCAATCAGCCCAATCATATAGGATTGGGCAGATTGAAGTCCGCAGACTCATAGCAGGCGGACAAGTTATGGAGCAGCGATTATGGAGAGCTTGATAATTCAGGCCCTATGCGCAGAGTGGTATTTAACGCTCATGCTCATGCGCTAACTCCGCTAGATGTAAGCATTTTGCATGCATCGGGTTTTGCTCATATTTTAAGTTGAAAGTAAAAACCAGAGAAGCGCAAAAATCTGAAGTTAGGATATTGTGACCACGTTAATGTATTTACCCATACACCCTACTAGCGTGCAAACCAGATCGCATTTTCACAAGTGTGCTAATCTGACACGAAAATATTACACATAGCAGAATATGATCTATTTATTCATAAATACATATTTCTACATTTATCTGATGTATTTTGGTATAATATATATCTAGATATCTATATATATAGATTATTATATATAGGTATAGATAAATACATATATATATATATATATATATATATATACCTATTTAAAAAAACTTAGATCATATTCTGCTATGTGCAGAACATTGGAATGTGAAATATATGTAATATATATATATATATATATACACACACACACACAGAGAAGTGCACTCACAGGAACGAACAACCAGCTCAATACCATTGCAAGTCTGTTCTATGGCGATTTACCACCTAGGTGCAGCTTTTTTTTTGCCCAGTAATGCTTTTCACAGATTAGTACTATATCAGTCTGATCCCGCCTATTAAGGTCAGTCCAGCGCAGAAATACCAGGCAATTCCTCTCTAAACAAGGAACACAGCAACCCGAGATGATTGTTTCGGCCTTTATTGGGCCTTGTCAGTGAGGTGTAGCCATATTCTTCTAAGCACACTGAGCAAGAAGTCCACGTCTGGTTGCCCCTTTTTCCCTTATGGAGACTAAATACACACAGAGAGAAGTGCGAACGAATGAAAAACCAACTCAATACCATATTTAGCCAATCTATGGTGATTTACTACCTGGGTGCAGGTTAGAACAAGCTAACAATGGTATTTAAAAAGAAATTATGTTTCCCTCTACTCAACTGCAAAGGGCTCCAATGCACTTATATATATGTAGAAATATGTATTTATATGTGTATATGTCTGTAAATACATATATACACATATAAATACACATATACACACACATATACACACACATATACACACACATATAAACATATATATGTATATATATATATACATATATATATATAAATATATATATATATATATTTTTTTTTTGACATGTATATGTATGCATCTCTATGTTAAATAACTTTGCCTGCCTTTTTCTTTTCTAAGATATGGTGAGTCAACAACGTCATCAATTACTTGTGGGAATATCACTCCTGGCCAGCAGGAGGAGGCAAAGAGCACCACAGCAAAGCTGTTAAGTATCACTCCCCTATCCATAATCCCCAGTCATTCTCTTTGCCTCTGTAAATGGAGGAGGTGAAGTTTTGGTGTCTGAAGAAAATTGGATTTAATTCTCTAAAAGCAAGTTTTGGGTATACTGAATTATATACTGTAGATGCAGCACCAAGAGACAGATACACCTATGGATCTGACTAACTAGCTGGTTATCTAGCTAGCCCGGAGAGATTGAATAGTGGGTGTGTAAGTTCAGAGCGCCTCAATTAGGGCTAGGTAATTAGGAGACTAGGACCTCCGATGAATGCTAGTGATAGTGGTCTAAATATAAGCAAATTTATTAAACATGGAATATCCTGGATACAGTCAATAAAAAACAGATGAAATTTATATGATCATAAAAATCATAAAAAGCTATAAAAAGTTAAAAAAATTGTGGACCCTAACACTAACACCCCCCTAAATTAAATATAATTTTAATCTAACGAAATTAATTAACTCTTATTAAATAAATTATTCCTATTTAAAGATAAATACTTACCTGTAAAATAAATCCTAATATAGCTACAATATAAATTATAATTATATTATAGCTATTTTAGGATTAATATTTATTTTACAGGTAACTTTGTATTTATTTTAACCCAGTACAATAGCTATTAAATAGTTAAGAACTATTTAATAGCTAAAATAGTTAAAATAATTACAAAATTACCTGTAAAATAAATCAGCCAATCAGAATATTCCATCAGCCAATCAGAATATTCCTACCTTAATTCCGATTGGCTGATAGAATCCTATCAGCCAATCGGAATTCGAGGGACGCCATCTTGGATGACGTCATTTAAAGGAACCGTCATTCGTCGTTCAGTCGTCGGCCAGGATGGATGTTCCGCGTCGGAGGTCTTCAGGATCCTGCCGCTCCGCTCCGGATGGATGACCATAGAAGATCCCGCTTGGATGAAGACTTCAATCGGATGGAAGACCTCTTCTGCCCCGCTTGGATGAAGACTTCAGCCGGATCATGGACCTCTTCAGCCCCCCGCTTGGGCTTGGATCAGGACATCGGAGGAGCTCTTCTGGATCGATCGGTGAACCTGGTATGGTGAAGATAAGGTAGGAAGATCTTCAGGGGTTAGTGTTAGGTTTATTTAAGGGGGGTTTGGGTTAGATTAGGGGTATGTGGGTGGTGGGTTGTAATGTTGGGGGGGGGTATTGTATGTTTTTTTTTACAGGCAAAAGAGCTGAACTTCTTGGGGCATGCCCCGCAAAGGGCCCTGTTCAGGGCTGGTAAGGTAAAAGAGCTTTGAACTTTAGTAATTTAGAATAGGGTAGGGCATTTTTTTTATTTTGGGGGGCTTTGTTATTTTATTAGGGGGCTTAGAGTAGGTGTAATTAGTTTAAAATTGTTGTAATATTTTTCTTATGTTTGTAAATATTTTTTTATTTTTTGTAACTTAGTTCTTTTTTATTTTTTGTACTTTAGATAGTTTATTTCATTGTAGTTATTTGTAAGTATTGTAATTAATTAATTTATTGATAGTGTAGTGTTAGGTTTAATTGTAACTTAGGTTAGGATTTATTTTACAGGTAATTTTGTAATTATTTTAACTATTTTAGCTATTAAATAGTTCTTAACTATTTAATAGCTATTGTACTGGGTTAAAATAAATACAAAGTTACCTGTAAAATAAATATTAATCCTAAAATAGCTATAATATAATTATAATTTATATTGTAGCTATATTAGGATTTATTTTACAGGTAAGTATTTATCTTTAAATAGGAATAATTTATTTAATAAGAGTTAATTAATTTCGTTAGATTAAAATTATATTTAATTTAGGGGGGTGTTAGTGTTAGGGTTAGACTTAGCTTTAGGGGTTAATACATTTATTAGAATAGCGGTGAGCTCCAGTCGGCAGATTAGGGGTTAATAATTGAAGTTAGGTGTCGGCAATGTTAGGGAGGGCAGATTAGGGGTTAATACTATTTATTATAGGGTTAGTGAGGCGGATTAGGGGTTAATAACTTTATAATAATAGCGGTGCGGTCCGCTCGGCAGATTAGGGGTTAATAAGTGTAGGCAGGTGGAGGCGACGTTGAGGGGGGCAGATTAGGGGTTAATAAATATAATATAGGGGTCGGCGGTGTTAGGGGCAGCAGATTAGGGGTACATAAGTATAACGTAGGTGGCGGCGCTTTGCGGTCGGCAGATTAGGGGTTAATAAGTGTAGGCAGGTGGAGGCGACGTTGTGGGGGGCAGATTAGGGGTTAATAAATATAATATAGGGGTCGGCGGTGTTAGGGGCAGCAGATTAGGGGTACATAAGTATAATGTAGGTGGCGGTCGGCAGATTAGGGGTTAAAAAAATTTAATCGAGTGGCGGCGATGTGGGGGGACCTCGGTTTAGGGGTACATAGGTAGTTTATGGGTGTTAGTGTACTTTAGAGTACAGTAGTTAAGAGCTTTATGAACCGGCGTTATCCCAGAAAGCTCTTAACTACTGACTTTTTTCCTGCGGCTGGAGTTTTGTCGTTAGATGTCTAACGCTCACTTCAGACACGACTCTAAATACCGGAGTTAGAAAAATCCCATTGAAAAGATAAGATACGCAATTGACGTAAGGGGATCTGCGGTATGGAAAAGTCGCGGCTGAAAAGTGAGCGTTAGACCCTATTTTGAGTGACTCCAAATACCGGAGGTAGCCTAAAACCAGCGTTAGGAGCCTCTAATGCTGGTTTTCACGGCTAACGCCAAACTCCAAATCTAGGCCTTAGTGAATAACATATCACATATATCACAAAAATAAAAAATAGAGGTAAAAATAAAAATAAAAAACAAAAAACTGTGATGAAAAATATGTGCACAAAATTGAGTTGTAATCCAATTGAAATTTGCAGTCTAAGTTAGATATTATAGTTCAGGGTGTCTAGAATGGAAGATAAACAAGGGGCGTCTGACCCATCGCACCGCGGGACATAAGAGGAGCACGCCAAACACCTGAACACATCACCGTTCACATATTAGGATTGGACACTTAATTTTTACATCACAGCATTTTTTGGGACATTGATAAGTACTTTTTATATATTTTACTCATCGCCACAAATATCTTTGTTTATCTGTGATATCTGATTATTTCAATGTATCACTAATATTTGTCCTGAGCACTTGTTTTACTCACAATTTATTTTCGTCATTATTATTAATTTTTCACACATACCAAACACTGTGCTGTTTATATTTTTTTATTTATGCATACGGGTACAAACCCAATCATAAAGTGTTAGGTCCTACTTTGATAACCTGTGTTCCAAGCGCATCCTCTTAAGTTTTTTCCTCCTCAGGAATTTCTTTTTTTAGATATTATAGTTAGATGGAAATTACCTTGTTTCTTCACGAGTGCTACTGTATCACTATCTATACGACCAAAACCCAACTCAGCTTATTATCATTGGTTTTACTAACTATTTTTAAACTACTATCTGTACATTGTGGATCTACAATTTTTTACTTTTTTTAACTTTTTATAACTTTTTATGTTTTTTATGATCATATAAATTTCATCTGTTTTTTATTGACTGTATCAAGGATATTCCATGTTTAATAAATTTTCTATTTTCTATCACTAGCATTCATCGGAGGTCCTAGTCTCCTAGTCACCTAGTCCTAATTGAGGCGCTCTGAACTTACACACCCACTATTCTTGCTGCATTTTCCGAACATGTTGCTGCCCTAGTATAAAAAGCCAGAGTAGGTTTACTCTCTTCTTTCTTTTTTCCACAGGCCTCTGTAAGGAGCTGGCGTCCTTCCACGTTTCTCTGAAGTTGACTGCTTAGAGATTGAACGCTTAGTTCTGTCTAAGCATGGTTTTCTAAGTCGGCCGTTGAGACAATGATTCAGGCTTGCAAGCCTGTTACTAGAAATATTTACCATAAGGTATAGCGTAAATACCTTTATTGGTGTGAATCTAAAGGCTATTCTTGGAGTAGGGTTAGGATTCCTAGGATTTTGTCTTTTCTCCAGGAGGGTCTGGAAAAGGGATTGTCAGTCAGTTCTCTGAAGGGTCAGATTTCTGCTTTATCTATTTTGTTATATAAGTTTCTGGCGGATGTATCAGATGTTCAATCCTTTTGTCAGGCTCTGCTAAGAATCAGGCCTGTTTTAAGTCTGTTGCTTCTCTTTGGAGCCTTAACCTTGTTCTTAAAGTTTTGCAACAGGCTCCGTTTGAGCCATTGCATTCTATAGATATTAAGTTGTTATCTTGGAAGGTTTTGTTTCTTATTGCTATTTCTTCTGCTCAGAGAGTCTCAGAACTCTCGACTTTGCAGTGTAATTCGCCTTATCTTATCTATCATGCTGATAAGGAGGTTCTTCGTAATAAGTTGTTTTTTCTTTCTAAAGTGGTTTCAGACAGAAATATTAATCAGAAAATTGTTGTTCCTTCTATATGTCCTAATACTTATTCTTATAAGGAACGTTTGTTGCACAACCTGGATGTTGTTCATGCTCTAAAATTCTACCTACAGATAACTAAGGATTTTCGTCAGTCTTCTGCCCTGTTTGTTTGTTTGTTTGTTTGTTTGTTTCGCTGGAAAGCATAAAGGTCAGAAAACTACTGCTACTTCTCTTTCTTTCTGGTTGAGAAGTATGATCCATTTTGCAACTAGTTTTCAATCACCTAACCCACTTCCTGTCCTCCAACTCATTGCTCAACCCCCTGCAATCTGGCTTCTGTCCCCAACACTCAACTGAGACTGCCCTCACCAAGGTTACTAACGATCTCTTTTCTGCTAAAAACAAAGGCTTCTACTCTATACTCATCTTACTTGACCTATCTGCTGCCTTTGATACTGTTGACCATCCCCTTCTCCTACGGTCTCTCAGTTCTCTTGGTCTCTGTGACACTGCCCTCTCTTGGATTCACTCTTATCTCTCTAACAGATCCTTCTCGGTCTCTTTTGCTGGTGACTCCTCCTCTCTAATGTCCCTGTCTGTTGGAGTAGCTCAAGGCTCTGTCCTGGGTCCTCTACTCTTCTGTATTTACACTTCTTCACTGGGTAAACTTATCAACAGCTATGGCTTCAGCTATCACCTCTATGCTGATGATACCCAGATCTACCTTTCCACCCCAGCATGGCCTCTCACCACCTCCTTTCCTCCTGGATGGCCTCTCACCACCAAAAAATAAATATGTCCAAGACCGAACTACTTCTAATTCCCCCCTCTAGCTCCACTCCAGTCTCTAATTTTTCTATCACTGTTGGCGGCACCACTATCTCCCCATCACCCCAAGTCCGCTGCCTCTGAGTCACGCTTGACTCAAATCTGTCCTTCATTCCCCACATCCAACTGCTCTCTTCATCCTGCTGCAACCACCTACGCAATATCTCCAAAATTCGCCCGTTTCTGAGTGCTGAAACTACCAAACAGCTCATCCACTCCCTGGTAATTTCCCGACTTGACTACTGTAACAACTTACTAACTGGCCTCCCTCTTTCCCGCCTCTCTCCCCTCCAATCCATCCTAAATGCATCTGCCAGGCTAATCCACCTCTCTCGACGCTCTGTTTCTGCTGCGCCTCTCCGTGAGTCCCTTCACTGGCTCCCCATTCACAACAGAGTTAAATTAAAAATTCTCACCCTGACCTACAAAGCTCTCACCAATGCTGCCCCACCCTACCTGTCCTCACTCATCAACAAATATACTCCTGCTCGTCCCCTAAGATCGAACAACGACTTGCTTCTTGCGTCCTCTACCATCACCTCCTCTCATTCTAGACTACAGGACTTCTCTCGTGCGGCACCAACCCTCTGGAACGCACTTCCTCAAGATGTCAGACTTGCCCCTAACCTCTCCTCCTTTAAACTTCCCTAAAGACCTTTCTGTTCAGGGAAGCTTATTACCCGACTTATTAACAAACTAACTTCAATTAACTAACAGTTGCCCTCTATCTCCTCACTAATATCATTCTCACCTCTGCAGTCCCCACCTCATGTTTCCAATCCTCCTACCCATCTAGATTCTAAGTTCCCATGGGAACAGGACCCTCAATTGCCCCTGTATTTGTCTGTAAAATTTTGTGTCTTATCGTATTGTTCCTCCACTGTACTGTTATCCTTGTACCCATGGGCAGCGCTACGGAATCTGTTGGTGCTTTATAAATAAAGAATAATAATAATAATGAGACTGCTGGACAGCAGCCCCCTGAGAGAATAACAGCTCATTCCACTAGAGCTGTCTTGTCATCTTGGGCTTTCAAAAATCAAGCTTCTGTGGATCAGATTTGCAAGGCTGCAACTTGGTCCTCTCTGCATACTTTTCCCAAATTTTTTACTTTTGCCTTGGCTGAGGCTTCTTTTGGGAGAAAGGTTCTTCAAGTGGTGGTGCCTTCTATTTAGGTCTGCCTGTCTTGTTATCCCTCCCTAGTCATCTGTGTCCCCTAGCTTGGGTATTGGTTCCCACTAGTAATTGATGACATCGTGGACCATATCTTAGGAAAGAAAACAAAATTTATGCTTACCTGATAAATATCTTTCTTTCCGGATATGGTGAGTCCACGACCCCACGCTTTTTTTTAATGACAATTATTTTTTACTAAACCTCAGGCACCTCCACCTCAGCCACCTTTGTGTTATTCCTTTTTTCCATTTCCCTTCAGTCCAGTGACTGGGGATTATGGGTAAGGGAGTGACACTTAACAGCTTTGCTGTGGTGCTCTTTGCCTCCTCCTGCTGGCCAGGAGTGATATTTCCACTAGTAATTGATGACGTCGTGGACTCACCATATCCGGAAAGAAAGAAATGTATCAGGTAAGCATAAATTTAGTTTTTTCCCTAATACCTGAGACCTCATATCTTTGAGCCCTTATAACTTTTTTGTGCAACATTTTGTTTTTAAATTTGTATAAGATAGTGTTATTATGAGTGTAAATGTACTTTCAATGTATTTTTGATGTATTTTGTAACACTTTTTTGTTTTGCGAAACAGTTAACCAGAGCTCTGAAGTCGTGCTATCCTGACACGCATTAACTTAAATTGCGCTCAAGCAATCTCATTTACTTTCAACTTGTAAAACGAGTGCTACATCTGACATGCACATTGAAAAAATAAGGACAACATTCTAGGGCTCCATTACATATGCAGCGTCGCCCGCAAAATCCTGCACGCGATTTTGGTATTACATATACGGCGTAGCATACAAGTTACGCACGCATATTTCACCCATCGGCTGTATTTTTTTCTCCCATAGACTAACATAGAACAGCCGTGCAATTTAGTATCCAGGTTAGAAAGAAAATGGGCGCCTCATAGTGAAATCCATATGTGATATATAATAAAGAAGGTAAATAGTAAAACTCACAATTTTTGAAGGCACTAGATAGTGCAAACAGGCAGGCTGACACTTGCAGTAGTCAGCTAACTGGATACTAATCCTATATCAAGGTAGAGACCAGTTCTCAGGTCACAGGTAAGATCACAGGGAAGTTTGAATCCAAGTATCAAACAACAGGCTGAAGATATGGTGCAGGCAAACCATTTGTGATGTAATGGTTTGTATAGTTCTCTGTGCAGATAGAGCAAATTCAATCTGAATAATCAGGCAGAAAAACTCCTCCGTATATGAATGTTAAAAAGGCAAGTTTAATGTTGCTGCAACACATTTCTCAACCACACAACACGGTCGTTTCATCAGGCATAAAAATAATCTCTTAGTATCCAGTTAGCTGACTACAGCAAGTGTCAGCCTGCCTGTTTGCACTATCTAGTGCCTTAAAAAATTGTGAGTTTTACTATCTACCTTCTTTATTATATATCACATATGGATTTGAACTTTTATTTCTTTAACATGAACACGATTTTTGTCATTTATCAAGGTTAACCTATTTCACATTTGTCACCAGAATTTACTAATTTATTACTTTATCATGTTAAATAATATCTTACCATTTCACAAATTTTTACTCGTTCCTGTGAGTCCACTTATCATTCATATACCTTTTAAAACCAAACCATTCGCCTAGATTTAGAGTTCTGCGTTAGCCGTCAAAACCAGCGTTAGGGGGTCCTCCTAACGCTGGTTTTGGCCTACCGCTGGTATTTAGAGTCTTGAAGGTAAGGGTCTAACGCTCACTTTCCAGCCGCGACTTTTCCATACCGCAGATCCCCTTACGTCAATTGCGTATCCTATCTTTTCAATGGGATCTTTCTAACGCCGGTATTTAGAGTCTTGGCTGAAGTGAGCGTTAGAAATCTAACGACAAGACTCCAGCCGCAGAAAAAAGCCAGGAGTTAAGAGCTTTCTGGGCTAACGTCGGTTCATAAAGCTCTTAACTACTGTGCTCTAAAGTACACTAACACCCATAAACTACCTATGTACCCCTAAACCGAGGCCCCCCTACATCGCCGCCACTCTATTACATTTTTTTAACCCCTAATCTGCCGACCGCACACCGCCACAACCTACATTATCCCTATGTACCCTTAATCTGCTGCCCCTAACATCGCCGACCCATACATAATATTTATTAACCCCTAATCTGCCCCCCACAACGTCGCCGCTACCTACCTACAATAATTAACCCCTAATCTGCCGACCGGACCTCGCCGCTACTATAATAAATGTATTAACCCCTATAGCTAAGTCTAACCCTAACCCTAACACCCCCTAAGTTAAATATAATTTAAATCTAACAAAATAAAATAAATCTTATTAAATAAATTAATCCTATTTAAAGCAAAATACTTACCTGTAAAATAAACCCTAATATAGCTACAATATAAATAATAATTATATTGTAGCTATTTTAGGATTAATATTTATTTTACAGGCAATTTTGTATTTATTTTAACCAGGTACAATAGCTATTAAATAGTTAATAACTATTCTATTGGCTGATCGCATTCTATTGGCTGATCGGAACAGCCAATAGAATGCAAGCTCAATCTGATTGGCTGATTGGATCAGCCAATCCGATTGAACTTGAATCTGATTGGCTGATTCAATCAGCCAATCAGATTTTTCCTACCTTAATTCCGATTGGCTGATAGAATCCTATCAGCCAATCGGAATTCGAGGGACGCCATCTTGGATGACGTCATTTAAAGGAACCTTCATTCGGACTTAGAAGAGGATGGATCCGCGCCAGCTGCTTAAAGATGGTCCCGCTCCGCACCGGATGGAAGAAGATAGAAGATGCCGCTTGGATGAAGATGTTTGCCGGTCCGGATCTCCTCTTCTTGCTGGATAGGATGAAGACTTTGGACCCTCTTCTGGAACTCTTCTTGCCGGATAGGATGAAGACTTCGGACCCTCTTCTGGACAGATCGGTGATACCCAGCGTGGTGAAGACAAGGTAGGGAGATCTTCAGGGGCTTAGTGTTTTTTAAGGGGGGTTTGGGTTAGATTAGGGGTATGTGGGTGGTGGGTTGTATTGTTGGGGGGGTATTGTATGTTTTTTACAGGCAAAAGAGCTGTTTTCTTTGGGGCATGCCCCGCAAAAGGCCCTTTTAAGGGCTGGTAAGGTAAAAGAGCTGTAAAATATTTATTTTAGAATAGGGTAGGCCATTTTTTTTTATTTTGGGGGGCTTTGTTATTTTTTTAGGGGGCTTAGAGTAGGTGTAATTAGTTTAAAATTCTTGTAATCTTTTTTTATTTTTTGTAATTTAGTGTTTGTTTGTTTTTTGTAATTTAGTGTTTCTTTTTTTTGTAATTTTGTTTAGTTGTTTTAATTGTAGATAATTGTAGATAATTGTCGATAGTTTATTTAATTAATTTATTGATAGTGTAGTGTTAGGTTTAATTGTAACTTAGGTTAGGATTTATTTTACAGGTAATTTTGTAATTATTTTAACTAGGTAGCTATTAAATAGTTATTACCTATTTAATAGCTATTGTACCTAGTTAAAATAAATACAAAGTTGCCTGTAAAATAAATATTAATCCTAAAATAGCTACAATATAATTATTATTTATATTGTAGCTATATTAGGGTTTATTTTACAGGTAAGTATTTAGCTTTAAATAGGATTAATTTATTTAATAAGAATTATTTTATTTTGTTAGAATAAAATTATATTTAACTTAGGGGGGTGTTTAGGGTTAGGGTTAGACTTAGCTTTAGGGGTTAATACATTTATTAGAGTAGCGGTGAGGTCCGGTCAGCAGATTAGTGGTTAATCATTGTAGGTAGGTGGCGGCGACGTTGGGGGCAGCAGATTAGGGGTTAATAAATATAATATAGGGGTCGGCGGTGTTAGGGGCAGCAGATTAGGGGTACATAGGGATAACGTAGGTTGCGGCGGTGTACGGAGCGGCAGATTAGGGGTTAAAAATAATATTCAGGGGTCAGCGATAGCGGGGGCGGCAGATTAGGGGTAAATAAGTGTAAGGCTAGGGGTGTTTAGACTCGGGTACATGTTAGGGTGTTAGGTGCAGACTTAGGAAGTGTTTCCCCATAAGAAACAATGGGGCTGTGTTAGGAGCTGAACGCTGCTTTTTTGCATGTGTTAGGTTTTTTTTCAGCTCAAACTGCCTCATTGTTTCCTATGGGGGAATCGTGCACTAGCACGTTTTTGAAGCTGGCCGCGTCCATAAGCAACGCTGGTATTGAGAGTTGCAGTGGCGGTAAATATGCCTGTACGCTCCCTTTTTGGAGCCTAACGCAGCCCTTCAGACAACTCTAAATACCAGCGTTGTTTAAAAGGTGAGGGGGAAAATAACCACGCGTAGCTAACGCACCCCTTTGGCCGCAAAACTCTAAATCTAGGCGATTTTTTGTAAAAAGTTTTTACATTACAAACATTTCTACCAATTCCTTTTTTTTCACTAGTTATTTTTAGTGTGCCACCTCCTGGGTGTTTCATCACCTTCACTTTTCACAATTTGGTATCCAATATACAGCATAAGGACTTACGCGCGCAGAATTCAGAAAATCTACTCCATTCTCATCTCGCCACACATTGCAGGCGCAAAAAAAACGACGTAACTCCCTGGAAGCCTTAACAAACACATACATTTAAGCAGCATCTCAAATAGTTAAAGGGACAGTATACTATGAGATTTGGTTTTTTAAGCTTTATTTGTGTATTTGAAATAGATGATTTTGTATTTTGAAGCCACAACCTAATCAAATGCATGGAGCATGTAGGTATAATCAGATCTCATTACTTTATCACATTGTGTACATATACTTGCTTATTTAGTTTATATTTCTTCTTAAAACAATCACCAATACTTGGAGAGAACAATAGGAAATCATAATTGTATTACCTTTATCTCGTTAGAACCCATTGGGAGTGTAATTTATTCTACTGTTAACACAGCTTGGCATTGATGCTACAATATATAATGGGACAGTCAAGTCCAAAGAAAACCTTCTTGTTTCAAATAGGGCATGCCATTTCAAACAACTTTCCAATTTAATTCTAACACCAATTTTGCTTTGATCTCTTGGTATTCTTAGTTGAAAGCTAAACCTAGGATGGCTCATATGATAATTTCTAAGACCTTGAAGGCCGCCTCTTTGCAATTGTGTCAAACAAATCACAAACAACACAACCTCTCACCTGCAGCCTTAAAACACCTGATAATGCACACCTATCAGTAACATCAGTATTATATATACCCATGTGTCAATTTATATTGGATGTGAGATACATTGATTTACATCTTAGAAGTGAATATTGCTATTTGTACCCTTCATAAACAACTATTGTGGATGTGAGTTATAGTACAAGAATATGTCATAAACATGATAATATTACCTCTATGCTACATTGTTGTATCCTCTCTTGCCTCCTAAAGAACCTTTCTTGGCCTCTTTGTATGCTCTCAGTGCTTGTTATGATGAGCCTCTTCTGGAGTGCAATGAATTCCTCACCCAGGGGAGAATACAATGCATTCACAGGCTCTTGAGCAACAGGGCTTCTAGTTGCTTGTTCACCTGCATCTATTGGTGCTTGTGGGGCATGTTCACCTGCATCTACTGGTGCTTGTGGGGCATGTTCACCTGCATCTACTGGTGCTTGTGGGGCATGTTCACCTGCATCTGCTTGTGCTTGTGGGGCATGTTCACCTGCATCTACTGGTGCTTGTGAGGCATGTTCACCTGCATCTGCTTGTGCTCGTGGGGCACGTTCAGCTGCATCTGATGGTGCTTGAGGTGCAGCAGGTAGTTTCGGATATATTTCCATCAGCAGATGGTGGAGCTCGTCCAATGGATGAGGATGGGGGAGGTCATCCCATGGATGAGGATGGGGGAGGTCGTCCCATGGATGAGGATGGGGGAGGTCGTCCCATGGATGAGGATGGGGGAGTTTGTCCCATGGATGAGGATGGGGTAGGTCGTCCCATGGATGAGGATGGGAGAGCTCTCATGGTTGATTGATAGTTCCACTGATGACCAGTGTGTGACCACTCAGCCTCTCCAATTGGCACTTCTTGTGACATAGTCTGTGGGTAAAATCCATGACTGACATGAGATTGTGTTGTGGGGGGATTAATACATGGACCCTTTGTGGCTGTCTTGGCTCCCCCTCAAAGCTAAAGGAAGGATATTCCTCTGGCCAGGAATCTTGCCAGGGGTCATATGTCAATGGCGGTGGCATCAGTCCCGGGTCCTCAACTGAAGCCATCCAACCATGCTCATGCCTGGGTGCATACTGTTCTTGTGGTTGCCTGAAAACTGGTGATAATGGTGCTGGCATGGATGTTTGCATCCTCATGACAGGAGGTTCTGTGGAGGAGTCAAAGGATGAGAGGGAATAATACAGTCAGATATATTTCCATGTGGGCATGTGGCTTGTGGCCTGTGTTACTCTGAGACATGTTAGTATTGCACTATTCCACCTCATATCATGAATTGCATTGTGTTAAGTAGCAGTAATGTCAAGTGTAATTGTAGATGTTTTTGTTAGTATGCCAAATACCATGCTCCTCATTGTGTACATGAATGTGTGATATTAAAGGATGTTATATCTCAAATACATATAATACTAGTTTGTGGGATGTTACTCACCAGCATGCTGTGCTGTGGTTGCAGCCCCTGAGTCACGAGCCCCTGGAAGTCCATGGACTGCTGTCATACTCAGCGACCTGCGTATCATCTCCTGCCAGGTATTATATGCTATATCCAGGGATGGACCACCACCTGTTCCCTTCTGGTGCATAGCTTCCTGCCCCATCTTTTCTTTGACCCGCCTATTGCAGTCATTCCAGGGCTTTTTCAGGCCCTCAACAGTCCTCCTCTGCGGGGCCACACTATGGCAGCCTCTACCGCCAACGATGCCGTTTTTCTCTTTTTGGCAATACCTTTGCCCTTCTCCTGCCCGAAGAGGGCACTGTAATTGTCCATGATGGCCTGGACAAGGGCAACATTTTCCGCAAATGAGAAGTTGGGACATCTCATCCTCTCATCCTCCATGGCCACTTGGCTACCTCCCTGTGATGTCCCTGGTGTGGGTTCCTCCCTATCCTCTCCCTCCTCCCCCCTTCTGTCCCCATGTGCACCCTCTGTCCCTATCCTGGTTGTGCCTGCTCTCTGGGGCTCTCGGGCATCTTCGCTCCCATCATCCCTTCTGGCTCTCCCTCTCCCCACTCCACTTAATCCCTGATGGGGACTCCACTGCTCCTCCTGTCCTCTCCAATACTCCTCTCCCTGCCACTCCTCTCCCCTCCTCCCTACCTCTCCCTGCCATCCTCACACTAAATCACACACTCACACTCCCAGTTCAATCACACACAATCACAACCAAACACTCAGCCTATCACATTGTAAAACTCAAATAAAATATGTGTGAGGTGTTAAAAAAAAAGTGTGGTGTATTTGTATATGTACAGTATGTATGCAATGTGTGCAATATGTAAAAATATGTGTAAGTGTACAAGCTTACTCAACAACAATGCGACCTAACTAACTCCTCTGTTTGCACCTCTCTCTCTCTCTACTCTCACTAATCCTCCACTCCAGTGTAGTGTGTTGTAGCTCAACGAAAAATCCAAACACACTGAAGAAAATGGTGGCTGCGGAGTGGGTTTATATATGAATTTGAATATCGTAATTACGTGTCACATTTTTATTTGAATTCCTGGTTAGTTTTTTATGCGTGTTAACCTAATTTGCATAAAACTACTCTTTATTGACACTTTCCGTGGACACAAGACTGGCGTAAGTTACTTGCGACGACTAAAATGTGTATTTGCCCACATTTCAGAATATCGCCAGTTTGTCCTATTTACGCCAGTCTAGCATCTAACAGCGCAGCATATTTAATACCCCAATGTGCAAGGTGAAATTACGGGCGGCGTGGGTTTTAACGCTTGCGCCGAAGCCTGCTCCGTATATATGTAATCGCACCCCTAATGTCCATAAAGCAGTGGGTGTCACCATATTGTAACTTAGGTTTGTTTTTCTGCTAAGGCCAATTAGGTTCAGTTATAAAATGCTTACAAGAACCACTGGCTGTGTTCATACCACAGCTGCTTCTACACTTCCACTTTTAACAGGAATTTGGGAAGCCCATAATATTCAGAATTATATTACAGAAAAAGAGAACAAAATAAATAATGAAAGTATACAGAAAAGTTTTTTTACATTAAATATTTTATATATACTGTATATATATATATATATATATATATATATATATATATATATATATATATTTATATCCCTCATCAAAATAATATTATTTTGTCATTCAGTTGTATATTTTGATTTTAAGCTTTTTTTTGTCATTCAGAATGTATTTCGATGTATGTATTTTGAGTAATAACACGCCATAAGTGCTCCCTTGGGGACATTAGTTTTGTAAGTTCTAATTTGCAAACTGTCATATTCAAACTTTGGACAGAGATGCTGACAGCATACGTTACTGTAATACCTGTAATAAAGGGGCGGCTAATGTTGAAAGATTTAAACTATTTCTTATCATCATTGCTTTTTACCGCTACTGTTTTCTTCACAATATAGCCAAAGCTTCTAAAGGATCTAAATGTTTAATATTTTCTACAATGTGCTGTCATACACTATTCCATACAATACAAATTATTATTATTGCTATGCAGCACATTGACACTATGATATGTTGAAACATTGTTGTGGGTTGTGCTTAGAAGACGTGGTGCTGTTCAGCCAGCCTGAAACAAACCACTCGCTTAAATTTATTTCCTGTAGCGCTTGCTCTAGACGCTGCCGCGCATACAGAGACTTATATAGTGAAATACTTATGCAATTCTGCAATTTTTAGTTACATTTAAAAAGGTATTATATTTTTCTGTTATAAAGGAATTATTTCCTGTCAGTGGCAGCCAGTGAGATCATCAGTGAGCAGTACTGATACTGGTAATAAATAATTTGGCTCTTCTTTGAAAGCAAAGAAGAAGTTAATACAAAAGGTACATGACTAGGGTGAATATATTGCCACTTTAAAAAAGGACACATATGAAAAATATATATGTCAGGGCTGTTTTCAGGGCTGTTTAAATAAATGTTTTGTATAAGAACCCTGACGTATTTTTTATATGTGTCCCGTTTTAAAGCGCAATATGGTCAGCCTATACATGACAGAACTGAATCTCATACTAAATACAGCACAGGTCTGTGTTACCTTGGTTCTGACATGTAACGCTTGTATTAACCTCTATTTGCTGTTAATATGCATGAGTACCAAGCAGGCTTCTCTAATCTGTCTTCACACTGACCCATATATTATAAAAAATCATTCCTCTCTTTATAGTCAAGTCAGCCAAACCAGACAGAAGATGAGCTGAGTAGTTTTTGTCTGAGCTCCTTCCTGTGCCTCATGTGGTCCCTTCCATGCCCTGCTAGCACTCATAGCTGGAAGGTTGTGTGAGCTACCAAGTCTGAGAGCAAGATTGTTTTTGGAGCCATTATAAATAAAGGTTTTAAACTTCCTTTTACAAATCTGCATAGATTGATAACCGCAGAATGGGGTGGATCTTAAATAAATGGGAGAGTAAGGCAACCACCAGCTCTGTACAGGGAGTGCAGAATTATTAGGCAAATGAGTATTTTGACCACATCATCCTCTTTATGCATGTTGTCTTACTCCAAGCTGTATAGGCTCGAAAGCCTACTACCAATTAAGCATATTAGGTGATGTGCATCTCTGTAATGAGAAGCGGCGTGGTCTAATGACATCAACACCCTATATCAGGTGTGCATAATTATTAGGCAACTTCCTTTCCTTTGGCAAAATGGGTCAAAAGAAGGACTTGACAGGCTCAGAAAAGTAAAAAATAGTGAGATATCTTGCAGAGGAATGCAGCACTCTTAAAATTGCAAAGCTTCTGAAGCGTGATCATCGAACAATCAAGCGTTTCATTCAAAATAGTCAACAGGGTCGCAAGAAGCGTGTGGAAAAACCAAGGCGCAAAATAACTGCCCATGAACTGAGAAAAGTCAAGCGTGCAACTGCCAAGATGCCACTTGCCACCAGTTTGGCCATATTTTAGAGCTGCAACATCACTGGAGTGCCCAAAAGCACAAGGTGTGCAATACTCAGAGACATGGCCAAAGTAAGAAAGGCTGAAAGACGACCACCACTGAACAAGACACACAAGCTGAAACGTCAAGACTGGGCCAAGAAATATCTCAAGACTGATTTTTCAGGACTGATGAAATGAGAGTGAGTCTTGATGGGCCAGATGGATGGGCCCGTGGCTGGATTGGTAAAGGGCAGAGAGCTCCAGTCCGACTCAGACGCCAGCAAGGTGGAGGTGGAGTACTGGTTTGGGCTGGTATCATCAAAGATGAGCTTGTGGGGCCTTTTCGGGTTGAGGATGGAGTCAAGCTCAACTCCCAGTCCTACTGCCAGTTTCTGGAAGACACCTTCTTCAAGCAGTGGTACAGGAAGAAGTCGGCATCCTTCAAGAAAAACATGATTTTCATGCAGGACAATGCTCCATCACACGCGTCCAAGTACTCCACAGCGTGGCTGGCAAGAAAGGGTATAAAAGAAGAAAATCTAATGACATGGCCTCCTTGTTCACCTGATCTGAACCCCATTGAGAACCTGTGGTCCATCATCAAATGTGAGATTTACAAGGAGGGAAAACAGTACACCTCTCTGAACAGTGTCTGGGAGGCTGTGGTTGCTGCTGCACGCAATGTTGATGGTGAACAGATCAAAACACTGACAGAATCCATGGATGGCAGGCTTTTGAGTGTCCTTGCAAAGAAAGGTGGCTATATTGTTCACTGATTTGTTTTTGTTTTGTTTTTGAATGTCAGAAATGTATATTTGTGAATGTTGAGATGTTATATTGGTTTCACTGGTAAAAATAAATAATTGAAATGGGTATATATTTGTTTTTTGTTAAGTTGCCTAATAATTATGCACAGTAATAGTCACCTGCACACACATATATCCCCCTAAAATAGCTATAACTAAAAACAAACTAAAAACTACTTCCAAAACTATTCAGCTTTGATATTGAGTTTTTTGGGTTCATTGAGAACATGGTTGTTGTTCAATAATAAAATTAATCCTCAAAAATACAACTTGCCTAATAATTCTGCACTCCCTGTATAGAAACCATAGGAAACAATGGGGCTGAGCCGGCTGAAAAAAAACCTAACACCTGCAAAAAAGCAGCGTTCAGCTCCTAACGCAGCCCCATTGTTTCCTATGGGGAAATACATTTTATGTCTGCACCTAACACCCTAACATAAACCCCGAGTCTAAACAACTCTAATCTTACACTTATTAACCCCTAATCTGCCGCCCCCGACATCGCCGACACCTGCATTATATTATTAACCCCTAATCTGCAGCTCCAGACACCGCCGCCACCTACATTATACTTATGAACCACTAATCTACTGCCCCCAACATTGCCGAACCCTACATTATATTTATTAACCCCTACTCTGCCCCCCCAACATTGCCGCAACTATATTAAATTTATTAACCCCTAATCTGCCGCCGCTAACGTCGCCGCCACTATAATAAAGTTATTAACCCTTAAACCTAAGTCTAACCCTAACATCCCCCCTAATTTAAATAAAATTTTAAATATTCTTAATAGCTTAGGGTTTATTTGATAGGTAAGTATTTAGTTTTAAATAGGAATAATTTATTTAATTGTAGTAATTCTACAATTAAATAAATTATTCCTATTTAAAACTAAATACTTACCTATCAAATAAACCCTAAGCTAGCTACAATATAACTAATAGTTACATTGTAACTAGCTTAGGGTTTATTTTTATTTTACAGGCAACTTTGTATTTATTTTAACTAGGTAGAATAGTTATTAAATAGTTATTAACTATTTAATAACTACCTAGCTAAAATAAAGACAAAAGTACCTGTAAAATAAATCATAACCTAAGTTACAATTACACCTAACACTACACTATCATTCAATTAATTAACTAAACTACCTATAATTAATTACAATTAAACTAAATAAACTAAAGTACAAAAAACAACAAACACTAAATTACAGAAAATAAAAAAATTATTACAATTTTTTTAAACTAATTACACCTAACCTAATGTAATCCCCCTAATAAAATAAAAAAAGCCCTCCAAAACAATAAAATTCCCTACCCTATACTAAATTACAAATAGCCCTTAAATGGGCCTTTTGCAGGGCATTGCCCCAAAGCAATCAGCTCTTTTACCTGTAAAAAAAATATAATACCCCCCAACATTAAAACCCACCACCCACACACTCAACCCTACTCTAAAACCCACCAATCCCCCCTTAATAAAACCTAACACTAACCCCTTGAAGATCACCCTACCTTGAGACGTCTTCACCCAGCCAGGCACAAGTGGACCTCCAGAGGGGCAGAAGTCTTCATCCGATCTGGGCAGAAGAGGTCCTCCAGCCAATAGAATGTGAGCTCAATCCTTTTAGCTGATTGCATCAGCCAATAGGATTTTTCCTACCTTAATTTTGATTGGCTGATAGAATCCTATCAGCCAATCGGAATTGAAGGGACGCCATCTTGGATGACATCATTTAAAGGAACCTTCATTCTTCAGTTGGACTTCGTTTGAAGAGGATGCTCCGCGTCGGCTGGATTGAAGATGGACCTGCTCTGCTCCGGATGGATGAAGATAGAAGATGCCACATGGATGAAGATTTCTGCCCCTTTGGAGGTCCTCTTCTGCCTGGATCGGATGAAGAATTCTGCGCCTCTGGAGGTCCACTTGTGCTGGCTGGGTGAAGACGTCTCAAGGTAGGGTGATCTTCAAGGGGTTAGTGTTAGGTTTTATTAAGGGGGAATTGTATGGGTTTTAGAGTAGGGTTGGTTGTGTGGGTGGTGGGTTTTAATGTTGGGGGGGTATTGTATTTTTTTTTACAGGTAAAAGAACTGATTACTTTGGGGCAATGCCCCGCAAAAGGCCCTTTTAAGGGCTATTTGTAATTGCGTATACGGTAGGGAATTTTATTATTTTGGGGGCTTTTTTATTTTCTTAGGGGGATTAGATTAGGTGTAATTAGTTTAAAAAAATTGTAATTATTTTTTATTTTCTATAATTTAGTGTTTGTTGTTTTTTGTACTTTAGTTTATTTGATTTAATTGTAATTAATTGTAGGTAGTTTAGTTAATTAATATAATGATAGTGCAGTGTTAGGTGTAATTGTAACTTAGGTTAGGATTTATTTTACAGGTACTTTTGTCTTTATTTTAGCTAGGTAGTTATTAAATTGTTAATAACTATTTAATAACTATTGTACCTAGCTAAAATAAATACAAACTTGCCTGTAAAATAAAAATAACCCTAAGCTAGCTACAATGTAACTATTAGTTATATTGTAGCTAGCTTAGGGTTTATTTGACAGGTAAGTATTTTGTTTTAAATAGGAATAATTTAAATAATTGTATTAATTTTATTTAGATTTATTTAAATTATATATAAGTTAGGGGGGTGTTAGGGTTAGGGTTAGACTTAGGTTTAGGGGTTAATACCTTTAATATAGTTGCGGCAACGTTGGGGGTGGCAGATTAGGGGTTAATAAATGTAGGTAGGTGTCGGTGATGTTAGGGACGGCAGATTAGGGGTTAATAATATTTAACTAGAGTTTGCGGGCGGGAGTGCGGCGGTTTAGGGGTTAATACATTTATTAAAGTGGCGGCGATGGCCAGTCGGCAGATTAGGGGTTAAAATTTTTATTTAAGTGTTTGTGATGTGGTAGGGGGGCCTCGGTTTAGGGGTTAATAGGTAGTTTATGGGTGTTAGTGTACTTTTTAGCACTTTAGTTAAGAGTTTAATGTTACAGCGTTAGCCCATAAAACTCTTAACTACTGACTTTTAAATGCGGTAGGAGTCTTGACAGGAGAGGGTGTACCGCTCACTTTTTCCAAGACTCGTAATACCGGCATTATGCAAGTCCCATAGAAAAGATAGGACACGCAATTCACGTAAGGGGATTTGCGGTAAGCTCGAGTCGCGGAAGAAAAGTGAGCAGAACACCTGTACCTGCCAGACTCGTAATACCAGCGGGCATTAAAAAGCAGCGTTGGGACCTCTCAACTCTGCTTTTTAAGGCTAACGCAAGACTCGTAATCTAGACGCAAGTCTTTTGCACTCTTTGATCTGGGATAATCAACAATTAATACAGAGAAACCTTCTTTTGTTGTGCGATATGGTGCGATAAGCTCCATACCGCACAAAAGCCAAGTCCTGACTTTCCGTGCTCGTGCATGTTTTCCCCCATAGACATCAATGGAGAAAAAGTGTTAGAAAAAAACACTAACACCTAAATAAAGATATTAACCCCTAAACCACTGACCCTGACATCGCCAACACTAAATAAACCTATTAACCCCTAAATCGCCTACCCCCCACATCACGACTATTAAAATAAACCTATTAACCCCTAAACCTCTGGCCCCCACATCACGACTACCAAAATTAAACTATTAAAACCTAAACCTAACACCCCTAACTTTAAATTAAAGTTACAATATAACTACCTTTTTTTTTTTTTTTTTTTAATTAAGGTTCTTTACAAGGCAAACAAACAGTAGTTATCAATACACCATATAAAAAAAACAAGTTATAACAGAGTAGGTTATTAAAGCAAGTCAGTTAAACGCACTGTATAATTAAATGACAAACTACACTCTCAATATGAACTATATGTGCCACGTAAACTATATACCCACTAGATATGTTAGGCGGCCACTCTTGGACCACATTAAGTTGCAGGAAGCATAATATGTAGTAGGTAACCATGGATAGGAAGGGGCCACTTTTGGACCCCCGGTGGAGAACCTCTATTCTACGTTTCAGAAAGAAAAACAAAAAACAAACAAAGATGCATTGTTCTAAAAAGTGTGTTAAATGCTAGGTTGGTAGATGTCAATGCAAGGGCTGCAGCCAGACACAGCTACATTATATCTCACTCTTCTCATAGCATGGATAGATTTACTAGTGGAAAGTTAGTATGACAGCATTAGTAGATATATGCAAGGCAGCCATAGAACCCAGCTCCCCAAAGCATAACAGTATGGGATACCAGAATGCAAAAATTAAGTTCAGTAACAGCACTTTCAAATAACTAGGCCAACTCGTCATAGGACAAGTCAAAGCATAAGGGACAAACTTTAAAATCCTTTGCTTCACAACATGCTTAATGTAAATATATGATTCCCTGTAAACAGTAACTATAAGTATCTAGGTATAGAGCTATGTTCCTTGTGTGGTAACAGGCTCGTCTCATTCCCCGCAGCTCCGGCTGCAAGCCGCAAGGTCCAGAGACATTAATTTATGCTCCTTAAAAGATGCATCAGTTAATCATATCTTATATAAAAGTAGAGGACTCTAAACTGGTCATCCTAAATATGTATTCATCAACTCAGTATTTGCCGCATTGTGTTGGGGGTCATCAGGTAAAATGGCGATGTTGTCCCGTTTTTCCTCCTGCTGTCTGGACTCGCCTGTAAGTAAGAGAGTCGTAGCGGGATAGCGTGATGTCAGGGCATCCTGTGATGTATTGTCCATAAGGCGCAAGCAAAGCTAATCTGCCCTCCCTAACATCGCCGACACCTAACTTCAATTATTAACCCCTAATCTGCCGACTGGAGCTCACCGCTATTTTAATAAATGTATTAACCCCTAAAGCTAAGTCTAACCCTAACACTAACACCCCCCTAAGTTAAATATAATTTACATCTAACGAAATTAATTATCTCTTAGTAAATAAATTATTCCTATTTAAAGCTAAATACTTACCTGTAAAATAAATCCTAATATAGCTACAATATAAATTATAATTATATTATAGCTATTATAGGATTAATATTTATTTGACAGGCAACTTTGTAATTATTTTAACCAGGTACAATAGCTATTAAATAGTTAAGAACTATTTAATAGTTACCTAGTTAAAATAATTACAAAATTACCTGTAAAATAAATCCTAACCTAAGTTACAATTAAACCTAACACTATACTATCATTAAATTAATTAAATACAATACCTACAATTACCTACAATTAAACCTAACACTACACTATCAATAAATAAATTAAATACAATTCCTACAAATAACTACAATGAACTAAACTAACTAAAGTACAAAAAATAAAAAAGAACTAAGTTACAAAAAATAAAAAAATATTTACAAACATAAGAAAAATATTACAACAATTTTAAACTAATTACACCTACTCTAAGCCCCCTAATAAAACAACAAAGACCCCCAAAATAAAAAATGCCCTACCCTATTCTAAATTACTAAAGTTCAAAGCTCTTTTACCTTACCAGCCCTGAACAGGGCCCTTTGCGGGGCATGCCCCAAGAAGTTCAGCTCTTTTGCCTGTAAAAAAAAACCATACAATACCCCCCCCAACATTACAACCCACCACCCACATACCCCTAATCTAACCCAAACCCCCCTTAAATAAACCTGCCAGGTTCACCGATCCGTCCTGAAGAGCTCCTCCGATGTCCTGATCCAAGCCCAAGCGGGGGGCTGAAGAGGTCCATGATCCGGCTGAAGTCTTCATCCAAGCGGGAGCTGAAGAGGTCCATGATCCGGATGAAGTCTTCATCCAAGTGGGAGCTGAAGAGGTCCATGATCCGGATGAAGTCTTCTATCAACGGCATCTTCAATCTTCTTTCTTCCGGATCCATCTTGCAGACCTCCGACACGGAACATCCTCTCTAAGATGGCGTCCCTCGAATTCCGATTGGCTGATAGGATTCTATCAGCCAATCGGAATTAAGGTAGGAATATTCTGATTGGCTGATGGAATCAGCCAATCAGAATCAAGTTCAATCCGATTGGCTGATCCAATCAGCCAATCAGATTGAGCTCGCATTCTATTGGCTGATCGGAACAGCCAATAGAATGCAAGCTCAATCTGATTGGCTGATTCCATCAGCCAATCAGAATTTTCCTACCTTAATTCCAATTGGCTGATAGAATCCTATCAGCCAATCGGAATTCGAGGGACGCCATCTTGGATGACGTCCCATAAAGGAACCGTCATTCGGCTAGTAGGCGTCGGGAGAAGAGGATGTTCCGCGTCGGAGGTCTGCAAGATGGATCCGGAAGAAAGAAGATTGAAGATGACGTTGATAGAAGACTTCATCTGGATCATGGACCTCTTCAGCTCCCGCTTGGATGAAGACTTCATCCGGATCATGGACCTCTTCAGCTCCCGCTTGGATGAAGACTTCATCTGGATCATGGACCTCTTCAGCTCCCGCTTGGATGAAGACTTCAGCCGGATCATGGACCTCTTCAGCCCCCCGCTTGGGCTTGGATCAGGACATCGGAGGAGCTCTTCAGGACGGATCGGTGAACCTGGCAGGGTGAAGATAAGGTAGGAAGATCTTCAGGGGCTTAGTGTTAGGTTTATTTAAGGGGGGTTTGGGTTAGATTAGGGGTATGTGGGTGGTGGGTTGTAATGTTGGGGGGGGGTATTGTATGTTTTTTTTTACAGGCAAAAGAGCTGAACTTCTTGGGGCATGCCCCGCAAAGGGCCCTGTTCAGGGCTGGTAAGGTAAAAGAGCTTTGAACTTTAGTAATTTAGAATAGGGTAGGGCATTTTTTATTTTGGGGGACTTTGTTGTTTTATTAGGGGGCTTAGAGTAGGTGTAATTAGTTTAAAATTGTTGTAATATTTTTCTTATGTTTGTAAATATTTTTTTATTTTTTGTAACTTAGTTCTTTTTTATTTTTTGTACTTTAGTTAGTTTATTTCATTGTAGTTATTTGTAGGAATTGTATTTAATTTATTTATTGATAGTGTAGTGTTAGGTTTAATTGTAGGTAATTGTAGGTATTGTATTTAATTAATTTAATGATAGTATAGTGTTAGGTTTAATTGTAACTTAGGTTAGGATTTATTTTACAGGTAATTTTGTAATTATTTTAACTAGGTAGCTATTAAATAGTTCTTAACTATTTAATAGCTATTGTACCTGGTTAAAATAATTACAAAGTTGCCTGTAAAATAAATATTAATCCTAAAATAGCTATAATATAATTATAATTCATATTGTAGCTATATTAGGATTTATTTTACAGGTAAGTATTTAGCTTTAAATAGGAATAATTTATTTAATAAGAGATAATTAATTTCGTTAGATGTAAATTATATTTAACTTAGGGGGGTGTTAGTGTTAGGGTTAGACTTAGCTTTAGGGGTTAATACATTTATTAGAGTAGCGGTGAGCTCAAGTCGGCAGATTAGGGGTTAATAATTGAAGTTAGGTGTCGGCGATGTTAGGGAGGGCAGATTAGGGGTTAATACTATTTATTATAGGGTTAGTGAGGCGGATTAGGGGTTAATAACTTTATTATAGTAGCGCTCAGGTCCGGTCGGCAGATTAGGGGTTAATAAGTGTAGGCAGGTGGAGGTGACGTTGTGGGGGACAGATTAGGGGTTAATAAATATAATATAGGCGTCGGCGATGTTAGGGCAGCAGATTAGGGGTACATAGGGATAATGTAAGTAGCGGCGGTTTACGGAGCGGCAGATTAGGGGTTAATAATAATATGCAGGGGTCAGCGATAGTGGGGGCAGCAGAATAGGGGTTAATAAGTGTAAGGTTAGGGGTGTTTAGACTCGGGGTACATGTTAGAGTGTTAGGTGCAGACGTAGGAAGTGTTACCGCATAGCAAACAATGGGGCTGCGTTAGGAGCTGAACGCGGCTTTTTTGCAGGTGTTTTTTTTCAGCTCAAACAGTTTCCTATGGGAGAATCGTGCACGAGCACGTTTTTGAGGCTGGCCGCTTGCGTAAGCAACTCTGGTATCGAGAGTTGAAGCTGCGTTAAAAATGCTCTACGCTCCTTTTTTGGAGCCTAACGCAGCCTTTATGTGGACTCTCAATACCAGAGTTATTTTTATGGTGCGGCCAGAAAAAAGCCGGCATTAGTTTTTCGGGTCGTTACCGACAAAACTCCAAATCTAGCCGTAAGATTATAAAAAAAGTCTAAAATTACGAAAAATACAAAAATCTAAGATTACAAAAAATAAGCGAAATTATCCAAAATAATAAAAATTAAACCTAATCTAATATTCCTATAAAAACAGAAAAAGCCACCCCAAAATAAAAACACCCCTTAATCTAACAATAAACTGATTTGAACAGCCAATAGGATTTAAGCAGCTCTCATCCTAGTGGCTGATTTAGAAATCTCAGCCAATAGGAATGCAAAGTAACCCTTTGGCGTTGCTTTTTGGTAATTAGAAGGCTGCTAAATGCCTCTGTCTAGCAGTGAAGGCATTAATTATGTAGCTTGTAGGGAGCTTGCAGGGTTAATTTTAGCTTTAGTGTAGAGATCAGCCTCCAACCTGACACATCGCACCCCTTGATCCCTCCCAAACAGCTCTCTTCCCTCCCCCACACCACAATTGTCCCCGCCATCTTTAGTACTGGCAGAAATATATATTTATTTTAATAATAATAATTCTGCTGTGTAGGATCCCCCCTTAGCCCCCAACCTCCCTGATCCCCCACTAAACAGCTCTCTGGCTTGTGTGCCATATAAAATATATATTTTTTATTTTTATTTTTTATTTAAAAAATACTGTATATTTTCTTTAGTGTAGCTGCCCCCCCCCCCCAACATCCAACCCTCCACCCTCTCCCAGATTGCTTAATTTTAAATTTCCACCCTCCCCAGTCCTCTCTCCCACGGAGTCCCACCTTACACTTGTCCCATAGTGAAGGGTTCCCACCCGCCCGCACGCGCGCACCCCCGTGCACGCAGGCACACCAGTGTGCGTACCCACACTCGATCCCGCCCCCTCCTTCATCGATGGCTGCCCACCTGCCTCCCTGCATCAGCTCCCACCCCCCAACAATTACGGCTATCAATGGTCGATGTAGAGAGGGCCACAGAGTGGCTCGCTCTGCGTCAGACTGCTAAAAAGTGTTATTGCAGGATGCCTCAATATCGAGGCATCACTGCAATAACATGAAAGCATCTGGATCGCTTCCACTACTTTCAAAGATCAAAGACCTACAGCATACGTCCTTGGTCATTAACTGCATTTGTTTTGCAGGACGTACCCCATACGTCATTGGTCGTTAAGGGGTTAAATAGTAATGTTAGGTTTATTTATAGTTTAAGCTAAAAAAAAATATTTCACAGGTAAGTTTTTATTTATTTTAAGGTAGTTATTCTGTAACTTTAATTGAAAGTTAGTGGGGGTTAATTTTAGTGGTTAATAGTTTAATTTAGTGTGTTGCTATGTGGGAGACCAGCGGTTTAGGGGTTAATAGGTTTCTTTTAGTAGTAGAGATGTGGGGGGTCTGTGGTTTAGGGGTTAATAGGTTTATTATAGTATTTGCGATGCGAGGGGATGGCGGTTTAGAGGTTAATACTTTATTTTAATTTTGGTGATGTGGGTGGGCGGCGGATTAGGGGTTAATAGTTTTATTATAGTATTTGCGATGCGGAAGGGATGGTGGTTTAGGGGTTAATAGGTAGTTTATGGATGTTAGTGTACTTTGTAACGTTTTTGTTATAAGTTTTGTGAAACATTTTTGTTTCACAAAATCCAGAACTACTAGTCTTTGATAGCGGAATGGATCATGGTGGTATAAGCTATAAGGCTAATACAGGTGACTTGAAAATTCCTAATTTAAAAGCCTTTTTATGAGTGTGGAATGGATTGTTGCCGACCGTATAGGCTAAAACGCTAGTGGTATAGCCACACTGCGTGACTTGTAATACTGGGGAGCTGACTATTCTGCTAGTAAAGGCCAATTTTTCAGCGGTATAGCTGTACCACACAACTTTTAATCTAGCAGTAACAGAGGTAAAAAACAAACATAAAGAACAAGCACAGGGTCCCCTCCAAACATTGTGTTTTAGGGGACCCTGTAATAATAGATTGTATCTGGCGTTAAAAGGCATGTTCCTTATAAATGCATAAGGTAAATTTAGGAAGTGGGTGCGCTAGGGGGGTGTAAGCCTCTCTTTAGGAACCGCCTCAAAAAGTTCTAATAAGGTACAAGATAGAAATATTGTGTTTGAGAGGGGGCTGGTTAGCTTAAACACCAATATTACAATAGCTGTTATATTGTTTATAACAAGAGACCTTATAACGTATTCTTCTGGTTATTAAAAAACTCTATTTGAGAGAGATCAATATTTCATATTAGAGACCTTATATCGATACTTCTAACTAATAAAAAACTCTATTGGAGAGAGATCAAAATATCACAATCTAGTAACACCGTATTAATACAATATATATACATTTCATAAGCACTACATGCAAGTGCTAATCTATGCACATAAAATACAAAACTTCCACATAGAGTAAAACTCAGGAATGTCTCCCTTTAGCATATACAAATTGCATGCAGCTTAAAATCAGTGTAACCACCTTGTTCTAAATTAGTTAAAAAGTTCAATGTTTCCTTTTTAGGATTCCATTTGCATAAAAACAATAATGGTAAGAAGCAATAAAGTGCTGATCGATTTTCAGATATTTTTCAGGAATTCCCAGAGACGTTAAATAACACTTTCGGGTCTTTTGTTGAATAGACTCACCACCGGGAGTATCACCTGGTATGGATAGGGCTCATCTAGCCATTAGCTGTGGCTCTTGTCACCCTCCAGCTCCGCCGTGTACTTTTCCTCAGCGTGTGAGTACAACTTCCACTTCCGCGTTTATCACGTGACCCTCTTGCGGCTTTCCATTTGGACAGTTCTTTAAGTCTCTGATTTTGGATGTCAGATTCTCTGTGACTTCAACAAGTACTTGTCCTGTGGTAATCTGTGGTGGACCAGGCAACCCAAACAATGGGTTGACGCGTTTCGCCGGGCTTCTGGGCTTTATCAAGGATGTAATTGAATGTTGGTGCCAAATATTTATACCCATAGTTAACTTCTGATTGGATCCTAATTTAAGGTGGTATTATGACAATCAAGGTGTTTTCAATTTTTAAGGTGGAATAGTATTCTGACAAAGATTCTAATAGTATTTCTTTTTTTTATTACATAAAATTAGATAAAATACAATATCCTAAAAAACTAGAGTAAACTAAGAGTATCGATCACAATATCAATATATACAAAATATAAACAAAATAAAATAAAATAATATGATGACAATGTTTATACATCTGTGAATAATCTAATACAAATACAGTGTAAGTGATAGTTAACATCATTTAACTATTTAAGTAATATATAAAGTCACATGAGTAAATTTTATGATGGGAATAGTTTCATGTGAATAAAATTAATATACAGATTAATGAAATTATAAAAAAATAATTTATAAAAAAGGACTAAGGTCAATCTCTGAATTTAGACCTCTAGGTTTTATAGTCTTCATCTTATAGAAGAGTTCTGCAAGTAAATAAAGAATTGTTTTCTTAGACTTAGAAATAAAGGTAACAGAAGAGGGTCTAAATATTATCCAATTTCAAGTGTACTCTAAGAGTATCGATCACAATATCAAAATATTCAAAATATAAACAAAATAAAATAATATGATGGCAATGTGTATACATCTGTGAATAATTGAATACAAATGCATTCTAAGTTATAGGTAACATCAGTTAACTATTTGAGTAATATATAAAGTCACATGAGTACATTTTATGATGTGAATAGTTTCATGTGAATATAATTAATATACAGTATAATGAAATTATAAAAAATTATTTAGAAAAAAAAATATATGCTTACATGATAAATTTCTTTCTTTCTGGATATGGTGAGTCCACGGCGTCCTCAATTACTGTTGGGAATATCACTCCTGGCCAGCAAAGAGCACCACAGCCAGGCTGTTAAGTATCACTCCCCTTCCCACAAACCCCAGTCATTCGACTGAAGGGAAATGGAGAAAAGGAGTAACACAAAGGTGTAGAGGTGCCTGAGGTTCAGTCAAAAAAACTGTCTTAAAATAAAGGGCGGGGCCGCTGACTTACCATATCCAGAAAGAAAGAACTTTTTCAGGTAAGCATAAATTTTGTTTCCTTTCCTAAGATATGGTGAGTCCCGGCATCCTCAATTACTGTTGGGAACCAATATCCAAACTAAAGGACACGGAGGACTAGGGAGGGACAAGACAGGTAGACCTAACTAAACAGAAGGCACCACTGCTTGAAGAACCTTTATCCCAAAAGAATCCTCAGCTGAGGCAAAAGTATAACATTTGGAAAATTTGGAAAAAGTATGCAGAGAGGACCAAGTTGCATCCTTGCATATCTGTTCCA
The DNA here is from genome assembly GCF_027579735.1 of Bombina bombina. Classification (NCBI taxonomy): domain Eukaryota; kingdom Metazoa; phylum Chordata; class Amphibia; order Anura; family Bombinatoridae; genus Bombina; species Bombina bombina. Next base: position 421,020,154 of record NC_069502.1, on the reverse strand, counting down.
CAGAAGCTTTATTTTTGAAAGCCCAAGAAGAGGAGACAGCCATAGTGGAACGGGCTGTGATTCTCTCAGGAGACTGCTGTCCAGCAGTCCCATACGCCAAACAAATTATACTTCTCAACCAGAGAGAAAGAGAAGTAACAGTAGCTTTCTGACCTTTACGTTTCCCAGAAAAACAAACAAACATGGAAGAAGACTGGCAAATATCTTAAGTCATGTGCAAATAGAATTTAAAAGCACGCACAACATCCAGGTTGTGCAACAAACGTTCCTTATGAGAAGAAGGATTACGACAGAGAGAAGCAACAATTTCCTGATTAATATTTCTATCCGAATAACAGCAAATCATGTCTATTGTGTTAACAACAATACTACAATGGTAATGTATACATACAAAATTGAAAATATACAAGATTATCCCAGAGTAGAAAAAAGTAAAATTTCACTTTAGAAATGTGAAAATCAGTTCTCCTTATATCCAAGAGTGCAAATGCTGGCTACCTCCTCCTCACCGACAGGTCCCGGTTAACTATAAAGATTGAGAAAAAAATTGAATGTGCCTGAAGAAACGGCGTGTTATGCCGAGAAACGCGTTGCATGTTTAGGGGGATACTAGAATACCCCTATTCCACTTTTTTATATTTTTGTTTTTTAATTTGTTTTTAATAAATACTACATTTTTATGAAAAACTATTTTGAGTGGATATACCTTGCCTACCTATTTACCTGCATTCACTGTTACCATATGGGAGCTGAATCATTCTAATACCTCTGCATTTGAACATTGCTTATTGGGAGATCCCTCCTTGGGGTGAGCTGACACACCTATCCTCAAATCTGCCAGCCTGCTTCTACTAGCACATGAGTGTGCTTGGTTAACATGTGAGTACCCATTTGGCTTTTTACAAAGTTGATACAACTGTACTCTGAGTGACCTGCACATATAGTACCTTCTTTGTCTATACTTTATCCCTTTACTGCAGCATATGGGAAATCCTAGTTGTGGGTGAGCTGTTACACCTATAAAATATACAGCCTGCACCTACCACCACATTGGTGTGCTCCACGAATATGTGAGTACCCACTTGGCTCTTATCACATTGTGTTTTTACACACACCAGATGATATTACACATGAGGCGCCCCTCTGTTTTTTCTCAATCTTTTTTTTTTCTCAATCCTTATCTGCATGAAAAATGAGATAAGGCAAATCACACTGCAAAGCTGAGAGTTCTGAGACTCTCCGAGCAAAAGAGATAGCAGTAAGAAACAAAACCTTCCAAGATAACAACTTAATATCTATGGAATACAGTGGCTCAAATGGAGCCTGCTGCAAAACTTTAAGAACAAGGTTAAGGCTCCAAGGTGGAGCAACAGACTTAAACACAGGCCTGGTTCTGACCAAGGCCTGACAAAAAATTGCACATCTGGCACTTCTGCCAGATGCTTGTACAGCAAAATAGATAGAGCAGAAATCTGCTCCTTCAAAGTACTGACAGACAAACCCTTTTCCGGACCTTCCTGGAGAAAGGACAAAATCCTTGGAATCCTGACCCTACTCCAAGAATAGCTCTTGGATTCACACCAATAAAGATATTTACGCCATATCTTATGGTAAATCTTTCTAGTAACAGGCTTGCGAGCCTGAATCATGGTCTCAATGACCAACTAAGAAAATCCATGCTTAGACAGAACTAAGCGTTCAATCTCCAAGCAGTCAGCTTCAGAGAAACAAGATTTGGGTGAAGGAAGGGACCCTGAAGTAGTAGGTCCTTCCTCAGAGGAAGTCTCCATGGAGGGAGAGACGACATCTCCACTAAGTCTGCATACCAGAACCTGCAAGGCCACGCAGGAGCTATTAGAATCACAGGCGCTCGCTCCTGCTTGATATGAGCAATGACTCTTGGAAGGAGAGCAAACGAAGGAAATAGGTATGCCAACCTGAAGTTCCAAGGAACTGCCAGAGCATCTATCAGGAAGGCCTGATGATCCCTTGACCTTGAACCGTACTTTGCAAGCTTGGCTTTCTGTCGAGACGCCATCAGATCAAACTCTGGTACCCCCCATTTGATGGTTAACCTGGAGAACACCTCCAGATGGAGTTCCCACTCCCCGGGATGAAAAGTTTGTCTGCTCAGGAAATCCGCTTCCCAGTTGTCCACTCCTGGAATGTGGATGGCAGATAGACAGCAATTGTGAGCTTCAGCCCACTGAATGATCCAAGCCACCTCCTTCATAGCTAAGGAACTTCGAGTCCCTCCCTCGTGGTTGATGTAAGCCACTGAGGTTATGTTTTCTGACTGGAACTTGATAAACTGGCCTAAGGCCAGCTGAGGCCAAGCCATCAAGGCATTGAAAATCGCTCTCAACTCCAATATGTTTATGGGGAGAGCAGAGTCCTCCTGAGACCAAAGTCCCTGCTCCTTCAACGAGTCCCAGATTGCTAACCAGCCCATCAGGCTAGCGTCCGTGGTCACAATCACCCAGGAAGGTCTCCAAAAATATGTCCCCTGAGACAGATGTTCCTGAGACAGCCACCACGGGAGTCTCTTGTCGACTGATCTAGAACTATCTTCTGAGACAGATCTGCATAATCCCCGTTCCATTGACTGAGCATGCATAACTGCAGAGCTCTCAAATGGAATCGAGCAAAGGGGATTGATGTCCATGGAAGCAACCATCAAACCAATTACCTCCATAAATTGGGCCACTGATGGCCGTACAGCAGACTGTAGAGAGAGGCAAGAGAAAAGAATCTTGTTTCTTCTGACCTCTGTATGAAATATTTTCATTGATAGGGAATCTATAATGGTCCCTAAGAAAACCACACTTGTAGCTGGAACAAGGGAACTATTTTCCAATTTCACCTTCCATCTATGGGAATGAAGAAAAGACAACACAATCTCTTTGTGAGATTTTGCTAGTTGAAAAGATGGCGCTTGATCAAGAATGTCATCCAAATAGGGCGCCACAGCAATTCCCCAAGACCGAATCACTGCCAAAAGAGCCCCCAGAACCTTTGAGAAAATTCTGGGAGCTGTGGCAAGACCAAATGGAAGGGCCACAAACTAAAAGTGAGTGTCCAGAAAGGCAAACCTCAGAAAAGGGATGCATCCTTCAGGTCTATGGTCATCATGAACTGACCCTCTTGCACTTAAGGAAGAATGGAACGGATAGTCTCCATCTTGAAGGACGGTACTCTGAGAAACTTGTTTAGACACTTGAGGTCTAGAATCGGTTGGAAAGTTCCCTCTTTTTTAGGAACCACAAACAGATTGGAATAGAACCTCAGACCCTGTTCCTGTACTGGAACTTGAACTATCACTCCCATGTAGGAAAGATCATGTACACATTTCAAGAATGCCTCTCTTTTTCTCTGGTCTGCAGATAATCTTTATAGGTGGAATCTGCCCCTGGGAGGAAAGGTCTTGAATTCTAATTTGTAAGCCTGGGATACTATGTCCACAGCCCAAAGATCTGGGACATCTCATATCCATGTTTGAGAGAACTGAGAAAGTCTGCCACCCACTTGATCCGATCCTGGATTGGGGACAAACCCTTCATGCTGATTTGGATTCAGCTGAGGGTTTCTTAGATTGCTTTCCCTTGTTCCAAGACTGACTGGGTTTGCAAGAAGGTTTGGACTATTCCTGCTTGGCAGAGGAGGGGGAAGACTTACCTCTGAAGTTACGAAAGGAGCGAAGATTATTCTAACATCCTTTCAGCCTATTCTTCTTATCTTGTGGCAGAAAAGACCCTTTACCACCCATGATATCGGAAACAATTCTTCCAAACCAGGTCCAAACAAGGTCTAACACTTGTAAGGAATCACCAAAAGCTTAGACTTAGATGAAACATCCGCTGACCAAGATTTCAGTAGATATGTTCAATTCGTTTCGGATCGATTTGGAAATTCGGAAATTTCTGCAAATTCGGAGATTCGGATCGAACCGAATTTCCGAATTAAAATACTGCCGAATGTACCGAATAAATCCGAATTAGTTCAGATTTAATCGGTAAATTCGGATTGGCCATGGATTACACTAGTATTGTACAGTATATTAGGTTATATCACTCTGCTATGGGTTACACCTAATATACAGTACATAATACTAGTCTAATCCCACCTAACACTTACCGAAATTCTGAATTTCCGAACCGAATCGAACCGAATCCAGCCGAATTTCTTCGAATCTGAATGAATCCGAAACAAATCTGAACCGAATTGATTCAAAATTTTCCGAATTCGAATCGATCCAAACCGAAATTCGAAAAATTCTGAATCGATCCGAACTGAACTGAATTTTTTCGCCATGCACATATCTAGATTTCAGCCATAATGCTCTACGTGCCAATACCGCAAAACCAGATATTTCGGCTCCCAACTTAATGACCTGCAATAAAGCATCAGTAAAAAAAGGAATTGGCTGACTTAAGGGCCTTAATCCTATCCTGGATCTCCTCCATGGGAGTCTCTGCCTGAAGAGACTCAGACAATGTGTCAAACCAATAAGCTGCCGCACTTGTCACAGTAGCAATACACACTGCAGGTTGCCATTGGAGACCTTGATGAATATACATCTTTTTCAAGTAAGCCTCCAGCTTCTTGTCCATTGGGTCCTTGAAAGGTCAGCTATCCTCAATAGGAATAGTAGTTCTCTTAGCCAGAGTAGAAATCGCCCCTTCCAGCTTGGGCACCATCTTCCACGACTCATTAATGGAGTCTGCCACCGGAAACATCTTTTTAAAAACCGGAGACAGGGAAAAAGGGATCCCAGGGCTCTCCCATTCCCATTCAATAATCTCCTTAACATGGTCTGGTACAGGAAACACCTCCACAGAGGAGGAAACATCAAAGTATCTATTTAATTTATTAGATTTATTAGGGTTGACAATGACAGGAATATTGGTGTGGTCCAGGGTAGTCAAAACCTCCTTTAACAAACCATGAAGGTGTTCAAGCTTAAATCTGAAGGATACAACTTCAGCATCAGAAGAAGGAATTATACTATCTGAATCTGAGATTTCACCCTCAGAGACTACCGACATATCTTCCTCTTAAGACTTATGAGAAAGAGCAACTTGGTTAGCTGGGACTGGATCAGAAAACTTACTATAAGTTTTAATTGCTAAATTAGATTTTTACTGCCCAAAAAATTATCTCCAAAAACCTCCTTTTAAAACGAAATTAAAAAAGTGACAGAAACACCTCTACACCTCAGTGATATAGGGAGGCACCTACCTGCCCCCTCTGCACCACGGAACAGATTGCGACTGAGTTTTCTGTATCGCAGCAGCTCCGGACTCCGATCGATGCAGAGAAGATTATGTCACATGACCTGCTATAAGCTGCTCCACACAGTAAAACCGAGTACTTTTAGCAGCAACTATCGCCTCAGAAAAGGGTCCGACCTCCCCTGGTCTATGTCAGGGACGGTTCCGGCAGCCATAAGAGGTAAATTAGCATATGGACAGCAATTTCTCATTCATATCAGGTAGTTACACAAAGCACCCATCCGTTAAACCGGATTCACATTGAATACAATTCTAATTACTGAGCCACCAATAATTCAACACACTTATGCTGAAATCTCTAGAGTCACAGCCCACAGTGCCTGTTCCCTGCCATTATGATTACTGAACTTAGGAATGTAGCCCAAGTATAAGTGCAACTTTAAATCTGCTTAGTGCCAGTGTTCTTCACAGAAGACAATAAAAGGCACCTACCTGCACCTCTAGCTGTCCAGCAGGAGGACAGCTCACCCAGTATGAGAGGAAGCCACTCCCCACAGAGACCTGTGAAAACAAGAAAGTACAGAGTAAACCTACTCTGTCTTTCTATACAAGGGCAGCAGTCTGTTAGGAAAATGCAGTGAGGGCTACCTCACAAGTTCCTAACTGCTTGAAAGCCACCACTGCCCCACTGAAGAGACTAATGTGGAATACAGCTAGACCCCATCTTGAGAGGAAAGATCAGAGCAAACCTACTCTGGCTTTCAAAATAATAAAATCTTGATAGAAGAGAAATCTATTTCAGACACCAAAACTTCACCTCCTCCTTGCACCAAAGGCAAAGAAAGTGACTGGGGTTTGTGCAAAGGGGAGTGATACTTAACAGCTTAGCTGTGGTGCTCTTTGCTTCCTCCTGCTGGCCAGTAATGATTTTCCCAACAGTAATTGAGGACGCCATGGACTCACCATATCATAGGAAAGAAAGGACTAAGGTCAATCTCTGAATTTAGACTTCTAGGTTTCATAGTCTTCATCTTAAAGATGAGTTCTGCAAGTAAAGAAAGAATTGTTTTCTTAGACTTAGTAATAAAGGTAACAGAAGAGGGTCTAAATGCATGTACACACTTCAAAAAAGTGGACCGCAATAATTATATACACGCAAATAGTTGTCATCTGCAAAAATGGAAAGACAATATTCCATATGGACAGACATTGAGAATCCGTAAAAATTGTACAAAAATTCTAGACTATGAAAATCAAGTAAAAGTGCTGGAGAAGAAATTTGATGAGAGATTATATAAACAAGATATTATACAAAGCGCGATAAACAAGGCAAGAGACAAAGGTAGAAAAAAAGAGTTGATATCAGGAAATAAATTTAGAGAGAGTAACAATGAGGCCAATGACTTGAAAATAAATACACTATTTGTAACTACTTAATGTATAATAGTGACTTCAAAATAATTGATTTAAAAAAAATCCCACTGGAATCTGGTCCAGAGAGATCCCTTAATAGGGGATAAAGTTACCCCTTTTCCCAGAATTATATACAGAAAGAATAAACCTAAAAAAGATACTGGTCCCTAGTGAGTTTAAAAATAAAAAAGAACAAGAGAAAGGAGAAAAAAACAATTATTGAATTAAACTTGCAGGTTTTTATCCCTGTTTGATATGTAAGTCCTGTCAACATGAGGTAAAAAGAAAGACATTGATATCATCTGAAACCAAAGAAAAAATTAAAATGAAAGACATCATTTGATGCTTTGACAATGGCATAATCAGGGCCGCCATCAGGGGGTGACAGGTGTGACTCCTGTCAGGGGCCCAATGGGCTAGGGGGGCCGCATGAGGCAAGAACTAAAAAAAAAAAAAAAAAAAAGATTTTTTTTTTTTTTTAATTTTGGCAGCCACCAGTGGGTACTACAGCAGAGTGCTAATTGAGCATGGGAAATGTTATTACAAGGAGTAAAGTATTAGCATTTGAGAGGATTTCTGAGTGTGCACTAAACCACTATGTACAGTGTGAGACAGACTTGTTGTTTGTACAGCATATGCCTGAGTCAGATGGCTGATCACTTTCATTTGCAGAGGAGGTAGGAGTTACTTAGCAAATGTGTTTTATTTCTTTGTGCAATTTAAGATTGTAACTTCAGTGTGGTAGTAGTTGTATGGTGGGGCCAGGGGTCCATAAAAACACATTTTTAAGCAGCATTGTATTTGATTATTTGACAATGCTGTAGAAATTCTATATTTAAAACCATGCAGAAATTTTTCCTTCTCAATACACAAATGATATATATTACATTCCAGTTTACTGCCCCTTTATGCAAGGACCTTCCAGATACAAGGAGGCATTTTATCTAAGATTTTTACATCTGCATAACATGTTATACTAGACTAAGATTGCTCAGTGTTGGAATGAGACAGGTTAACTTAAAACTGTTCAGTTTACTCTACAGCTGACTTAATTTTGAAATGCATACCAACAAGCTTAAATCCTGAATTTAACCAGATCTAATGGTATGAGTACCACAGCTTATGGTTCCACCAAGACCATATAGAGTACAGCATTTTCAAAATCCACAAGTACAGCTGACAGATGGCAACATTTGTACACTATATTTGAAGTGGTGCTCTTGGTTGGGGAAAATATCGAACAAACATATGTCAACCTTTTAAAAGTACTTTTCTTCATCTAGCCATCTACCCAGATCATTAATGTACAATTTTGAATTCACAGAATTATTTTTGTTTGCACATTTACAAATATGATTCTTTAAAAAGTGATCTCTTTATTTCAGCCTTTTTTTTTATCATGCATGTCACACACTGTTGATTTAGGGGATGCAAGGTGCATAAATGTTTCCTCCTGTGAGTGTTTCTGTGGGTGTCTGTGTTTATGTCTTTGTGCTTTGGTTTGTGTCTCTATGAGTGTGTATGTATTTTTTTCTGTTGGTATCTCTGTGAGGGTGGGTGTGTATGTCTTTGTGCATTTTCTGTGGATGTCTGTGAGGGTGGGTGTGTATGTCTTTGTGCATTTTCTGTGGATGTCTGTGAGGGTGTGTGCATATGTCTTTGAGCTTTTTCTATGGGTGTCTCTGTGAGGGTGGGCGTGTGTTTGTCTTTGTGTATTTTCTCTGGATGCCTCTGTGAGGGTGGGTGTGTATGTCTGTGTTTTCTGTGGATGTCTCTGTGAGGGTGTGTGTGTGTGTGTATGTATGTCTGTGTTTTCTGTGGATGTCTCTGTGAGGGTGTGTATTTTCTGTGGGTGTCTCTGTGAGGGTGTGTGTATGGCTTTGTTTGTTTTCTGTGGATGTCTCAGTGAGGGTGTGTATGTATGTCTTTCTGTGTTTTCTGTGGGTGTCTGTGTGTGTGTGTGTATGTCTTTGTGTGTTTTCTGAGGCTGTCTCTGTTGGTGTTTCTTTGGGTGTATGTGCAAGTTTGAGTTTGTGTGTGTGTCCTTTGTCTGTTCCTTTTTAGGACATTTTGACCTTACTACTGATTATTCACATCTTTCTACAGACTTTGAGACTAATGAGACCTTTCCGGAAGTCACCAATCTACCATTTAACCTTTAAATTATTGTTTAGACAGTTCAGGGCCCTTTCTTTCAGCCACTGCATGCTGTTGTAATCATTTAGTTGGCATCTTCCTTTACAAAAAGATAATCAGAACTCCATATTTTGTTTTCTAAATCTTTTTTTACAAAACTGTAGTTTACCTCATTACTTGTCAGGTTAATGTAAACAAGTGCTAAGTGTCTGTTTGGTTGTCTGTGTCTGAGTTTCTTTGTGTGTTTGCTAGAGTGTCTATATGTGAATCCTTATGTGTGAGTGTGTGTGTGACAGTGTATGATTTTGTCTGTGTGTGTGTATGTTACTACCTTTACAACATTTCCAAGTTTAAATAGACAATTAAGAATAAAGTGCATATACATTTTAGTCACTTGGTCAAAAATTGCACATGTCAAAGGGGGGGGGGGGCTGATCAATGGTTAAGTCAGGGGCCCCAAAATTTCTAGTGGCGGCCCTGGGCATAATATATGTTACAGAGTGCAGCTGTAAACGTCAATATTTAGGGGAAACAACTAGACCCCTAAAAGACAAAATCAGAGAACATCTATACTGTATAAGAAAAGGCAATCTAGACACATATATTTACAAACATTTTAGGGAGGTACACAACAACAGAGAAAGAGATCTGAAATATGGGGGGGGGGGGGGGGTGTCTGTAAAGTAAAGCCCAATTGGAGAGGAGGGGATTATGAACAAAAATTATTACACAAAGAAGCAGTACTCATCTATAAGATGAAGACTCTATAAGAATGACCTTAGACCTTTTTTATAAATTATTTTTTATAATTTCATTATACTGTATATTAATTATATTCACATGAAACTATTCACATGATAAAATTTACTCATGTGACTTTATATATTACTCAAATAATTAAATGATGTTAACTATCACTTACACTGTATTTGTATTAGATTATTCACAGATGTATACACATTGTCATCGTATTATTTTATTTTGTTTATATTTTGTATATATTGATAAAATGTATCTCTCTTGGATTTAATATATGTATATATGTACACACACTTTCTATTCACTTATTAAATTAGTTATTATGGATAGACTAAGATCTATACTCTTTTTGACCTTACGCCCAAATAATATAATATATTATTCTAGTTTTTTAGGATATTGTATTTTATCTAATTTTATGCAATAAAAGAAAGAAATGCTATTATAATCTTTGTCAGAAAACTATTCCACCTTAAAAATTTAAAACATCTTGATTGTCATAATACCACCTTAAATCAAGATCCAATCAGAAGCTAACTATGGGTATAAATATTTGGCACCAACATTCAATTACATCCTTGAAAAAGCCCAGAAACCGGGCGAAATGCGTCAACACATTGTTTGGAGTGCCTGGTCCAACACAGATTACCACAGGACAAGAACTTGTTGAAGTCACAGAGAATCTGACATCCAAAATCAGAGACGTAAAGAACTGACCAATTGGAAAGCCGCAAGAGGGTCACGTGATAAACACAGAAGTCGAAGTTGTACTCACACACTGAGGAAAAGTAAATGACGGAGCTAGAGGGTTACAAGAGCCGCAGCTAATGGCTAGATGAGCCCTATCTGTACCAGGTGATACTCCTGGTGGTGAGTCTATTCAACAAAAGAGCCAAAGGTATTGTGTCATTTAACGTCTCTGTGAATTTCTGAAAAATATCTGAAAATCGATCAGCACTTTATTGCTTCTTACCATTATTGATTTTATGCAAATGGGATCCTAAAAAGGAAACACTGAACTTTTTAACTAATTTCAAACAAGGTGGTTACACGGACTTTAAGCTGCATGCAATTTGTATATGCTAAAAGGAGACGTCCCTGAGTTTTACTCTATGTGTTAGTTTTATATTTTATGTACATAGATTAGCGCTCGCATGTAGTGCTTATTAAATATATATTTTATTAATAAGGTGTTACTAGATTGTGATATTTTGATCTCTCTCCAATAGAGTTTTTTAATAGTCAGAAGTATACGATATAAGGTCTCTCATATGAAAGTTTGATCTCTCTCAAATAGAGTTTTTTAATAGCCAGTATACATTATAAGGTCTCATAAATACTATAACAACTATTGTGATATTGGTGTTTAAGCTAACCAGCGCCCTCTCACACACACTATTTCTACCTTATAAATGCATTCCACGTAACTCCTATTGGTGGAGAATCATTTGCACAAAATTATCCATACAGAACAAAATGTATTAAGCATAGCACAACATAACATACACAATAAACAAGACATGAGTGATAAAAATTAGACATGTGCAACTCGTAAAAATTAGTTTAGTTTCGTTTAGTTAGTTTAGTAAAGTTAAAAAAAAAATTTTTTGGCAAATTAGTTATGTTAAGTTAAATCGTTTTTCGGATCCATTCGTTTTTTTGTATCCGTTCTTTGTTTCGTTTCCATTCTTTATTCATATTCATTATTCTTTTCTGAAGTTTACAATAGAATAATGAATATGAATAAAGAATGGATCCGAAATAAAGAATGGAAATGGATCCAAAGAACGATTTTACATAACATACGGCTAGATCACGAGTCTTGCATTAGCATTAAAAAGCAGGGTTGAGGGGTCCCAACGCTGCTTTTTAATGCCCGCTGGTATTACGAGTCAGGCAGGAATAGTCTACCGCTCCCTTTTTTTCAGTGATTTTAGCTTACCGCAAATCCCCTTACATCAATTGTGTATCCTATCTTTTTAATAGGATTTTCTTAACACCGATATTACGATCGCCTAAAAAAGTGAGCAGTAGACCCTCTCCTGGCAAGACTCCTACCGCATTTAAAAGTTAGTAGTTAAGAGTTTTATGGGCTAACGCCAGAACATAAAGCTCTTAACTAAAGTGCTAAAAGTACACTAACACCCATAAACTACCTATTAACCCCTAAACCAAGCCCCCCCCCCACATTGGAAACACTTACATAAAATATTTAACCCCTAATCTGCCGACCGAACATCGCCGCCACTTTAATAAATGTTTTAACCCCTAAAACGCTGCCCACTCCCGCCTCGCAAACACTAGTTACATTTTGTGAAACTTGGTAGAGAGAAGCTCTAACTCGACAGATTACATATATAGCACTCTTGGGGTGTTAATATAGGGTATAGTTCTAAATGGTATGAAAGACTTTGTTCCTTTAGGCAAAATAGAGTTACTGATGGTCTAGTGAGTTTGCGTGTTCCACGTTAAAACATAACTTTTATTGTGTCAAACTTAATATAAAATACTGGAAATAAATTTAAAAACACACTTAGATGCTAAAGACTCAGTGGTTAACCTGTTCTTTGTAAGTAGATTCTAGCCAGGTAGGTTATAGGTTATACTGGTAACCTTCTAAAGTACAATTGCAACAAGTTGATTGAACCTGATGCAGACTTATAACAAGAGGTCATGTAATAGTTGTGTGTATATCTGTGTAATAGACCTAACAGAGTAAAATATTCTGTAGTCTTAAATAGTAATAATCTTAATAAGACATTACTTAGTTATACGCAACAGTTACTGTATATTATAATTTGACCATTGGTTAATACAGCTCTAATTCTATTGCATCACCTCAATACTGTCTACTGGTGGATAATATACTTTGTATGCTAACATGGGGTAATAAGAGTACCATGAATCTTATTAAAGAAGTTAATGGTGCTGTAGTCAGCAATTTTTAACCCAATGTGTTCATTCTGAATGTCAGATTAATGTCAGATTAATAATCCACATATAGACAGCCCCTACTATCTTCATAGGATTATTGTAGGCTCATGTGTTTGGCATGACACTTGTGCTTCATGACTCACATATATTGGTATGTCATATTCAGGAGCTCAACTCATACATTATTCAACATATTATTGTTGGTTCGTGTGTTTAGTGCAATATTTGTTTGTCAGAGCAGGGCCCCTATGCACAATTAAAAATTCTGCACATGTGCAGGTTCAAGGTTATAGATATTCAGATAGAGCGAGTCAATAAATATAGTATATTATGTTTACAGGTATTAGTGGTACCACCAACTTATTTGTAGACTTATAATTATAACGTAACCGTTATTATCAAATGAGTGAGAGAGGTGATCTTTAATTTGATATAAATGTACACTTGATATACCGTGTTTTCCAGGCAGTGTTAATTCTCATTAATGGAAATTCAGTATACCTATGTCTTACACGCTATAACTACTCAGGTACAGCTCATCCGTTTTTGGTATACTGTGTTACAATTTAAATAACTGATGATACCACACGTTGGATGTAAGTTTGTAACTGTAGCATAGCGGTTATTGCCAATAGGTGACAGAGCTGTTTGCTGATTATATAGAGAGTTTTGAGTGCAGCTAACTCGAACACAAATGCTGTCTAATTTCAGCACACACATGCAATGCCGGTTTTACCAATTCAAATGGGGTTACTGCTGACCACACCACTCGGTATATAGCCGATGGAGTAGATGCAATCTTACCCGGTAATCATTAAATTGTATGCCAGTATTATGTATTTAATATTTGATTCCCAGCTTGCAGGTAAAAGTTTATCTGTGTCGAGTGGCTCCTACAGCTCTGCCCCACAGCTAGATATACAGATTTGGTATCGTTTGCACATCAAGTCTATTAAACGAATATCGAGCGTGTAAGAACAAACATAGTTAGATTTTAACCAGGATAATAACCACCAAAAGCTAGTGTTTAAGTAAATTTAGAACAGGTTTAGTAATATAGCATTCTAAGGCTCATCTAAAAATACAGGAGCTCCAGGACTCCTCACCAATTCCCTAACGTCCCTGACGGCTATATACCGAGTGGTGTGGTCAGCAGTAACCCCATTTGAATTGGTAAAACCGGCATTGCATGTGTGTGCTGAAATTAGACAACATTTGTGTTAGAGTTAGCTGCACTCAAAACTCTCTATATAATCAGCAAACAGCTCTGTCACCTATTGGCAATAACCGCTATGCTACAGTTACAAACTTACATCCAACGTGTGGTATCATCAGTTATTTAAATTGTAACACAGTATACCAAAAACGGATGAGCTGTACCTGAGTAGTTATAGCGTGTAAGACATAGGTATACTGAATTTCCATTAATGAGAATTAACACTGCCTGGAAAACACGGTATATCAAGTGTACATTTATATCAAATTAAAGATCACCTCTCTCACTCGTTTGATAATAACGGTTACGTTATAATTATAAGTCTACAAATAAGTTGGTGGTACCACTAATACCTGTAAACATAATATACTATATTTATTGACTCGCTCTATCTGAATATCTATAACCTTGAACCTGCACATGTGCGGAATTTTTAATTGTGCATAGGGGCCCTGCTCTGACAAACAAATATTGCACTAAACACACGAACCAACAATAATATGTTGAATAATGTATGAGTTGAGCTCCTGAATATGACATACCAATATATGTGAGTCATGAAGCACAAGTGTCATGCCAAACACATGAGCCTACAATAATCCTATGAAGATAGTAGGGGCTGTCTATATGTGGATTATTAATCTGACATTAATCTGACATTCAGAATGAACACATTGGGTTAAAAATTGCTGACTACAGCACCATTAACTTCTTTAATAAGATTCATGGTACTCTTATTACCCCATGTTAGCATACAAAGTATATTATCCACCAGTAGACAGTATTGAGGTGATGCAATAGAATTAGAGCTGTATTAACCAATGGTCAAATTATAATATACAGTAACTGTTGCGTATAACTAAGTAATGTCTTATTAAGATTATTACTATTTAAGACTACAGAATATTTTACTCTGTTAGGTCTATTACACAGATATACACACAACTATTACATGACCTCTTGTTATAAGTCTGCATCAGGTTCAATCAACTTGTTGCAATTGTACTTTAGAAGGTTACCAGTATAACCTATAACCTACCTGGCTAGAATCTACTTACAAAGAACAGGTTAACCACTGAGTCTTTAGCATCTAAGTGTGTTTTTAAATTTATTTCCAGTATTTTATATTAAGTTTGACACAATAAAAGTTATGTTTTAACGTGGAATACGCAAACTCACTAGACCATCAGTAACTCTATTTTGCCTAAAGGAACAAAGTCTTTCATACCATTTAGAACTATACCCTATATTAACCCCCAAGAGTGCTATATATGTAGTCTGTCGAGTTAGAGCTTCTCTCTACCAAGTTTCACATGTTGAAAACTACATAGCACCTTTAGTAGTCCACATTTTTATAAGGGAATTATCCCTACATATACTAAGGACAAATAGGGGTTAAACTGGGAATTAGAAATATTTAAGCCACATTAGGCTAAGTAGTGCCGTTGATACCTCTTTTCTCTAGTAAAACTAGTTAAATTTTATTAACCCCTAATCTGCCGTCCCTAACATCGCCGACACCTACCTACATTTATTAACCCCTAATCTTCTGACCCCAACGTCGCCGCTACTATATTAAATTTATTAACCCCTAAACCTAAGTCTAAACCTAAGTCTAACCTCCCCTAACTTAAATATAATTTAAATTAAACTAAATACATTTATCATAATTAAATAAATTAATACTATTTAACACTAAATACTTACCTGTAAAATAAACCCTAAGCTAGCTACAATATAACTAATAGTTACATTGTAGCTAGCTTAGGATTTATATTTATTTTACAGGCAACTTTGTATTTATTTTAACTAGGTACAATAGTTATTAAATAGTTATTAGCTATTTAATAACTACCTAGCTAAAATAAGTACAAAAGTACCTGTAAAATAAACCCTATACTAAGTTACAATTACACCTAACACTACACTATAATTAAACTAATTACCTAAACTACCTACAATTAATTACAATTAAATTAAATAAACTAAATTACTAAAAAAAACACTAAATTACAGAAATAAAAAATAATTACAAGAATTTTAAACTAATTACACCTAATCTAATCCCCCTAATAAAATAAAAAAGACCCCCAAAATAATAAAATTCCCTACCCTATACTAAATTACAAATAGGGCCTTTTGCGGGGCATTGCCCCAAAGTAATCAGCTCTTACACCTGTAAAAAAAATACAATACCCCCCCAACATTAAAACCCACCACCCACACACCCAACCCTACTCTAAAACCCACCCAATCCCCCCTTAAAAAACCTAACACTACCCCCCTGAAGATCACCCTAACTTGAGCCGTCTTCACCCAACTGGGCACAAGTGGTCCTCCAGAGGGTCCAAAGTCTTCATCCTATCCGGCCAGAAGAGGACTAATAGTATGTAGTTAAAATAAATACAAAGTGGCCTGTAAAATAAATATAAATCCTAAGCTAGCTACAATGTAACTATTAGTTATATTGTAGCTATCTTATGGTTTATTTTACAGGTAATTATTTAGTTTTAAATAGGATTAATTTATTTAATTATGGTAAATTTATTTCGTTTAATTTAAATTATATTTAAGTTAGGGGGGTGGTAGGGTTAGGGTTAGACTTAGATTTAGGGGTTAATAAATTTATAATAGTGGTGGCGACGTTGGCGGCGGCAGCAGATTAGGGGTTAATAAATGTAATATAGTTGCAGCAACGTTGGGGGGTGCAGATTAGGGGTTAATAAATATAATGTAGGTGTCGGCGATGTTGGGGGCAGTAGATTAGGGGTTCATAAGTATAATGTAGGTGGCAGCGGTGTCCGGAGCGGCAGATTAGGGGTTAGTAATATAATGTAGGTGTCAGCGATAGCGGGGGCGGAAGATTAGGGGTTAATAAGTGTAATATTAGGGGTGTTTAGACTCGGGGTTCATGTTAGGGTGTTAGGTGCAGACATAAAATTTATTTCCCCATAGGAAACAATGGGGCTGCGTTAGGAGCTCAACGCTGCTTTTTTTGCAGGTGTTAGTTTTTTTTTCACCCAGCTCAGCCCCATTGTTTCCTATGGGGAAATCGTGCACAAGCACGTTTTTCCAGTTTACCGCTACCGTAAGTAACGCTGGTATTGAGGTGAGATGTGAAGCTAAATTTTGCTCTACGCTCACCTTTTTGCGGCTAACGCCAGGTTTAAAAAAACCTGTAATACCAGCGTTGTCTTAAGGGAGCGGTGGGAAAAAAAGGCTCATTAGCAACGCACCCCTATACCGCAAAACTCGTAATCTCGCCGATAGTATGTAAGAATATGCTGAATACAGAAACAAGATTATCTAAAAATACGCCGTCACCCACATCGCCGACACTAAATAAAGCCAGTAACACCTAAATCACCGTCCCCCCACATCGCCAACAATAACTTAACCTATTAACCTCTAAACCGGCATTCCCTGACATCGCGGATACCAAATAAAGCTATTAACCCCTAAACCACCATCCCCCCACATCGCCAACAATAACTAAACCTATTAACCTCTAAACTGCCGTTCCCCAACATCATATAAAGCTATTAACCCCTAAACTGCTGCCCCTCACTTCGCCAACACTAACTAAACCTGTTAACCCTAAACCGCTGCCCCCCTACATTGCCAACACTAACTAAACCTATTAACCTCTAAACCGCCGCCCCCCCACATCGCAACTACCTAAATTAAACTATATTAACTCCTAAACCTAACACCCCCTAGCTTTAACATAATTAAAATACACTTAAAGTAAAGTTAAAATTATTAACTACCTATTTAAAAATAAATACAAACTTACCTGTGAAATGAAAATAAAACCTAAGCTTAAACTAAAAAAAACTAAGATTACTAAAAATAAAAAAACCTAACATTACAAAAAAATTAAACTACAATCACAAAAAATAACAAACAAAATTATCCAAAATAATAAAAATTATTCCTATTTTTTTTTTTTTGTCACATGTAGAAGAGTGATTTTTTTTTTATTTATAGTTTTTATTGAGGTTATGCAAATGAAATAACAATGCAGGATTTCAATAGTACAGGATAAACGCATATGTCAATATTACATTAGCCATCCATAAACATATAATCACCAGAATATATAACATGGTATAAAACTGAAACCTCTAGAATATTCTTATTCTTATAAAAGTATAGACTGTGTTCAAACACTGAACGTTCAGGTCAAGTATCAGTTGGAAGCCAGAAATTTACTAGAAGTATTTATAAGGATATGGCAGATTTTGTAGGTAAAGTATGAACCGAATGTGAGCCAATGATAGCACTAACTAACGGCTATTTTATGGCCGCACCATAAAAATAACTCTGGTATTGAGAGTCCACATAAAGGCTGCGTTAGGCTCCAAAAAAGGAGCGTAGAGCATATTTAACGCAGCTTCAACTCTCGATACCAGAGTTACTTATGCAAGCGGCCAGCCTCAAAAACGTGCTCGTGCACGATTCACCCATAGGAAACAATGGGACTGTTTGAGCTGAAAAAAAACCTAACACCTGCAAAAAAGTCGCGTTCAGCTCCTAACGCAGCCCCATTGTTTGCTATGGGGAAACACTTCCTACGTCTGCACCTAACACCCTAACATGTACCCGAGTCTAAACACCCCTAACCTTACACTTATTAACCCCTAATCTGCTGCCCCGCTATCGCTGACCCCTGCATATTATTATTAACCCCTAATCTGCCGCTTCGTAAACCGCCGCTACTTACATTATCCCTATGTACCCCTAATCTGCTGCCCCTAACACCGCCGACCCCTATATTATAATTATTAACCCCTAATCTGCCCCCCACAACGTCGCCTCCACCTGCCTACACTTATTAACCCCTAATCTGCCGAGCGGACCGCACGGCTATTATTATAAAGTTATTAACCCCTAATCTGCCTCACTAACCCTATAATAAATAGTATTAACCCCTAATCTGCCCTCCCTAACATCGCCGACACCTAACTTCAATTATTAACCCCTAATCTGCCTACTGGAGCTCACCGCTATTCTAATAAATGTATTAACCCCTAAAGCTAAGTCTAACCCTAACACTAACACCCCCCTAAATTAAATATAATTTACATCTAACGAAATTAATTATCTCTTATTAAATAAAGTATTCCTATTTAAAGCTAAATACTTACCTGTAAAATAAATCCTAATATAGCTACAATATAAATTATATTTATATTATAGCTATTTTAGGATTAATATTTATTTTACAGGTAACTTTGTAATTATTTTAACCAGGTACAATAGCTATTAAATAGTTAAGAACTATTTAATAGTTACCTAGTTAAAATAATAACAAAATTACCTGTAAAATAAATCCTAACCTAATTTACAATTAAACCTAACACTACACTATCATTAAATGAATTAAATAAAATATCTACAATTACCTACAATTAAACCTAACACTACACTATCAATACATTAATTAAATACAATATCTACAAATAACTACAATGAAATAAACTAACTAAAGTACAAAAAATAAAAAAGAACTAAGTTACAAAAAATAAAAAAATATTTACAAACATTAGAAAAATATTACAACAATTTTAAACTATTTACACCTACTCTAAGCCCCCTAATAAAATAACAAAGCCCCCCAAAATAAAAAATGCCCTACCCTATTCTAAATTACTAAAGTTCAAAGCTCTTTTACCTTACCAGCCCTGAACAGGGCCCTTTGCGGGGCATGCCCCAAGAAGTTCAGCTCTTTTGCCTGTAAAAAAAAACATACAATACCCCCCCCCAACATTACAACCCACCACCCACATACCCCTAATCTAACCCAAACCACCCTTAAATAAACCTAACACTAAGCCCCTGAAGATCATCCTACCTTGTCTTCACCTCACCGGGTATCACACCGATCCGTCCTGGCTCCGATATCTTCATCCAACCCAAGCGGGGGCTAGACATCCACTGAAGAAGTCCAGAAGAGGGTCCAAAGTCTTCATCCTATCCGGGAAGAAGAGTAGATCCGGACCGGCAACCATCATCTTCCAAGCGGCATCTTCTATCTTCATCCGATGAGGACCGGCTCCATCCTGAAGACCTCCACCGCGGACCCATCTTCATCCGGCGACGTCCAACTGAAGAATGACGGTTCCTTTAAGGGACGTCATCCAAGATGGCGTCCCTCGAATTCCGATTGGCTGATAGAATCCTATCAGCCAATCGGAATTAAGGTAGGAATATTCTGATTGGCTGATGGAATCAGCCAATCAGAATCAAGTTCAATCCGATTGGCTGATCCAATCAGCCAATCAGATTGAGCTCGCATTCTATTGGCTGTTGGAGCCTCTTCTGGACCTCTTCAGCCACCGGATGATGGATCGCCAGCCCCCGCTTGGGTTGGATGAAGATTTTGGAGCCAGGACCGATAGGTGATACCCGGTGAGGTGAAGACAAGGTAGGATGATCTTCAGGGGCTTAGTGTTAGGTTTATTTATGGGGGGTTTGGGTTAGATTAGGGGTATGTGGGTGGTGGGTTGTAATGTTGGGGGGGGGTATTGTATGTTTTTTTTTACAGGCAAAAGAGCTGAACTTCTTGGGGCATGCCCCGCAAAGGGCCCTGTTCAGGGCTGGTAAGGTAAAAGAGCTTTGAACTTTAGTAATTTAGAATAGGGTAGGGCATTTTTTTATTTTGGGGGTCTTTGTTATTTTATTAGGGGGCTTAGCGTAGGTGTAATTAGTTTAAAATTGTTGTAATATTTTTCTTATGTTTGTAAATATTTTTTTATTTTTTGTAACTTAGTTCTTTTTTATTTTTTGTACTTTAGTTAGTTTATTTCATTGTAGTTATTTGAAGGTATTGTATTTAATTAATTTATTGATAGTGTAGTGTTAGGTTTAATTGTAGGTAATTGTAGGTATTTTATTTAATTAATTTATTGATAGTGTAGTGTTAGGTTTAATTGTAACTTAGGTTAGGATTTATTTTACAGGTAAATTTGTAATTATTTTAACTATTTTAGCTATTAAATAGTTCTTAACTATTTAATAGCTATTGTACCTGGTTAAAATAAATACAAAGTTACCTGTAAAATAAATATTAATCCTAAAATAGCTATAATATGATTATAATTTATATTGTAGCTATATTAGGATTTATTTTACAGGTAAGTATTTAGCTTTAAATAGGAATAATTTATTTAATAAGAGTTAATTAATTTCGTTAGATGTAAATTATATTTAATTTAGGGGGGTGTTAGTGTTAGGGTTAGACTTAGCTTTAGGGGTTAATACATTTATTAGAATAGCGGCGAGGTCCGGTCGGCAGATTAGGGGTTAATACTTGAAGTTGGGTGTCGGCGATGTTAGGAAGGGCAGGTTAGGGGTTAATAAATATAATATAGGGGTCGGCGGTGTTAGGGGCAGCAGATTAGGGGTACATAAGGATAACGTAGGTGGCGGTCGGCAGATTAAGGGTTAAAAAAATGTAATCGAGTGGCGGCGATGTGGGGGGACCTCGGTTTAGGGGTACATAGGTAGTTTATGGGTGTTAGTGTACTTTAGAGTACAGTAGTTAAGAGCTTTATGAACCGGCATTAGCCCAGAAAGCTCTTAACTACTGACTTTTTTCTGCGGCTGGAGTTTTGTCGTTAGATTTCTAACGCTCACTTCAGACACGACTCTAAATACCGGAGTTAGAAAAATCCCATTGAAAAGATAGGATACGCAATTGACGTAAGGGGATCTGCGGTATGGAAAAGTAGCGGCTGAAAAGTGAGCGTTAGACCCTATTTTGAGTGACTCCAAATACCGGAGGTAGCCTAAAACCAGCGTTAGGAGCCTCTAACGCTGGTTTTCGCGGCTACCGCCAAACTCCAAATCTAGGCCTAAGTGTGGGAGTGTTTGGTAATGATGAAAAGGAACTTATATTTATGCTTTTAGGCAACTTCTGAAGAAGGAGCACCGAATATGCCAGAAAGAGGAGAAAGGAGGGGAGGAATTATGGAATAGGAGGAAGAGAGGAAGAAGGAAAAAAAATAAAGGGAATGAAAAGAATCTAGAAGCTTAGATAAGTCTTTGTCGGTTTTAAGTTATAAATCATTCCTATTATAATACCCCGTTTAAAAAAAAAACACCCCAAAATAAAAAACCATTACCTATAAAAAACTATCAATGGCCTTTAAAATTGCCTTTTTTAGGGCATTGCCCTAACAACTCTTTTCCCAAAAAAAATTAAAACAAACACACCCTAAAATTACAAACCCCCACCCCCAAAACCACAATATAAAAAAAAACTAATCTACCCATAGCCCCGAAAAGGGCATTTGCATGGGCATTCAGCTCTTTTTCAGCCCATTAAAAAAAGCCATAATCTAAAAAAAAAACACCCCAAATATAAAAAAATCCCATTACATAAAATAACAAACAAAATTATCCAAAATAATAAAATTAAAAAACCCTAATCTATAATAAACTACCAATAGAAAAAACAACCCCCCCAAAAATAAAAAACCCTAATCTATAATAAAATACCAATAGCCCTTAAAGGGCCTTTTGTAGGGCATTGCCCTAATTTTAACAGCTCTTTTGCAAAAAAATAAAACAAACACCCCCTAATATTACAAATCCCCCACTCCCCAAAACCCACAAAATAAAAAAAAAATAACATAAAAAAAAATAATCTATCCATTGCATCTATCTATTGCCCTGAAAAGGGCATTTTTATGGGCATTGCCCTTAAAAGGGCATTCAGTACTTTTTCAGCCCATTGAAAATAAAAAAATCCCTTATCTAAAAAAAAAACACCCAAAAAAACATGAAAACACCTAACACTATCCCCAAAATCGGTACTCACAGTTGCTGAAGTCTGGTGAAAGATCCTCATCCCAGCAGCGAAGCATCTTCATCCATCGCGGGACTGGCATCTTCTATCTTCTTTATCCCTGTGGAGGCGGAGCAGTCAGTGGATGCGCGGAGGCAGATGTCCAGGTGGAGGTCCATCTGTCCAACGTGGAGGTCCTCTTCATGTGATCACCAGCCGCACACTGAGGATTTAATGCAAAGTACCCCTTTTATATTGGGGTACCATTGCATTCCTATTCCTAAATCCTATTGGCTGTTCAAATCAGATTTGAGCTAATAGGAATGCAATGATACCCCAATATTAAAGGGGTACCTTGCATTGAATCCTCAGTGTGCGGCGGGCGATCACATGAACAGAACCTCCACTTCGTACCGATGGACCTCAGCCTGGACCTCCACCTCTGAGCATCCACCGACCCCTAAGCTTCCGCAGGGATAAAGAAGATAGAAGATGCCGGTCCCGTGATGGATGAAGATGGAACCATCTGGATGAAGATGCATTCGCCGGACTTCAGCAACTGTGAGCACCAATTTTGGGGTTAGTGTTAGGTTTTTTTAGGGGTGTTTTTTTTTTTTAGTTTAGGGCTTTTATATTTTTAATGGGCTTAAAAAGAGCTGAAGGCCCTTTTAAGGGCAATGCCCATACAAATGCCCTTTTGGGGGCAATGGGTAGATTAGTTATTTTTTAGTTAGGTTTCTTTTATTTTGTGGGTTGGGGGGGTGGGGATTTGTAATGTTAGGGGGTATTTGTTTTAATTTTTTTTGCAAAAGAGCTGTTAACTTTAGGGAAATACTCTACAAAAGGCCCTTTTAAGGGCTATTGGTAGTTTTATTGGTAGTTTTTTTGTATTATAGATTAGGGTTTTTATTTTTGTGTGGGTTTTTTTTTTTTAAAACGGGGTATTTGAATAGGAATAATTTTTATTATTTTGTATTATTTTGTTTGTTATTTTTTTGTAATGGTAGTTTTTTTTTATTTTTTGTAATTTTAGTGTTTATTATTTTTTGTAATTGTAGTTTTAATTTTTTAGTAATGTTAGTTTTTTTTTTAGTTTAACCTTAGGTTTTATTTTTATTTCACAGGTAAGTTTGCATTTATAGTTATTTAATAATTGTAACTTTAATTTAGGTGTATTTTAATTATGTTAAAGTTAGGGGATGTTAGGTTTAGGGGTTAATATAGTTTAATTTAGGTAGTTGCGATGTGGGGGGTGGTGGTTTAGAGGTTAATAGGTTTAGCTAGTTTTGGCGATGTCGGGGAACTGCAGTTTAGAGGTTAATAGGTTTAGTTAGTGTTGAAGATGTTTGGGAACTGCGGTTTAGGAGTTAATAGCTTTATTTAGTGTTTTAGTTATTGTTGGCGATGTCAGGGAACTGCGGTTTAGTGGTTAATCGTTTTAGTTAGCGTCGACGTTGTGGGGGGGGGGGCAGTTTAGGGGTTAATAGGTTTAGTTAGTGTCGGCGATGTCGGGGAACTGCGGTTTAGGGTTTAATAGGTGTAGCTAGTGTTGGCGATGTTTGGGAACTGCGTTTTAGGGGTTATTAGCTTAATTTGGTGTTTTAGTTAGAGTCGGCGATGTCGGAGAACTGTGGTTTAGAGGTTAATAGGCTTAGTTAGTGTTGGCGATGTTGGGGAACGGTGGTTTAGGAGTTAATAGCGATGTTGGAGAACTGTGGTTTAGAGGTTAATAGGCTTAGTTAGTGTTGGCGATGTTGGGGAATGGTGGTTTAGGGGTTAATAGCTTTATTTAGTGTTTTAGTTAGTGTCGGTGATGTCGGGATACGGCGGTTTAGATTAGAACAATGACAAATTCCGCATATGAATAAAGAATTGATCAGAAAAGTCGGAAAACTGATTTATTTGTTTTCAGATTTTTCGTTATGGTGCCGATTCAGAAATTCAGGTTCATCCAAATCTCTGAATCGGCCCTAAATCCGCCAAAACAAATTGCACATGTCTATTAAAAATTTAAATAAAAGACCAGTTCATAATTATCCAAACAAATGAATTACTCAATTGATGTCTCATATCTGTCAAATGACGATCACTGTGACACTGTTGATCAATCCTTAAAATGTACACACCCACTACCTGGTTGATAGCCAATCAGAGAGTATTATTGTGAAATATCTCGCCCATTAAAGGAACTAATGAATTACATCAAGCTGATAAAACTGAATGAAGATGATAATGATACATTACAGCACGTACACACAACATTCGGTAGAAAAGACCAATCATGATAATAAGTAACTTAAAACATCCCGCCCACTTTGACCAGACTAGTTACATAGGTGAAATTAAAGAAAGTAATAGTAGTACATTACAATGAATTCAGACAAATTTGAATATAAATTGCCATTCATTAAAGGGCCAGTAAACCTAGGAAACAATGTTATATAATTCTGCACATAGTGCAGAATTATATAACATTAGCTTAGCTCCAGATTTCTAAAGTGAATAGTTAAATAGATATCACGCAAAGAAAACAGAAAGCCGCTCCTGGCTCTACTGAGCGGATCTGTTTTCTTCTGCTAAGCGCATCATGGGCACACGGTCTATTCATAGCGCGCCCCGCGCTATTAAAATCAATGTTGCTCGGTTCCCGCTCTGGTCTGGTAGCGGGATCGAGCTACATTTATTTTAATAGTGCAATCGGGCCTGCTGTGATTAGACAGCGTGCCCAGATGCGCTTAGGAGAAGAAAACAGACCCGCTCAGTAGAGCCAAGAGTAGTATTCTGTTTTCTTTGCGTGATATCTTTTTAACTATTCACTTTTGAAATCTGGAGCTAAGCTAATGTTATATAATTCTGCACTATGTGCAGAATTATATAATATTATTTCCTAGGTTTACTGGCCCTTTAACAGCTGTGCAACAGAAAACATCAACCGTTATATAATCCAAATATCCATTTATAAAATAAAAATCTATATTAACTAACAAGTTGATTACCTTTTTTAATTCTTTGAATTTTGCAATCCATTATTATTATTATCATTGTGTATTCAGCAATATATGCTAAACATCTTTATGCTGAGTGTAACATATATATGTTATGGGTAATCCTAGGATTACCCAGTGGCTGTGGGTTAAGCCAAAAATAAAATCATATTTGGGGTTTAATATGGGGTAATCCTATAATTACCCAAACGCTTCTGGATAAAGCTAATAAAATCATACAATGGGCTTTACCCGGGTAATGCTAAGAAAACACAACAACAGTAAATGAAACATTTTTATTTTGGATTACACAAACACTTATGTTTTGTACAATGTTTTTGTTCCAACAACAGGAAATTAAACATTTTTATATTTCATGTGTGGATTTTTCATATGTTTTGTACCATGTTTTGTTAGAACAGGAAATTAAACATTTTTACAACAACATGAACCATTTTTATTTTTCAAAATTAAGCATTTTTATTTTTCAAAATTAAACATTTTTATTTTTCAAAATTAAACATTTTTATTTTTCAAAATTAAACATTTTTATTTTTCAAAATTAAACATTTTTATTTTTCATATGTGGATTTTTCATGTTTTCTACCATGTTGAGGGCAGATACGCCCCAGAGATTTCTGTTCTAATCAGAGCCTCAGGTGCCGCAACTGCCTCTGGGAACTTAAAGGGACACTGAACCCAAATTTTTTCTTTTGTGATTCAGATAGAGCATGCAATTTTAAGCAACTTTCTAATTTACTCCTATTAGCAAATGTTCTTCATTCTCTTGGTATCTTTATTTGAAAAGCAAGAATGTAAGTTTAAATGCCGGCCCATTTTGGTGAACAACCTGGGTTGTTCTTGCTGATTGGTGGATACATTCATCCACCAATAAACAAGTGCTGTCCAAGGTTCTGGACTTTTTTTTCAAATAAAGATAGCAAGAGAACAAAGAAAAATTGATAATAAGAGTCAATTAGAAAGTTGCTTAAAATTGCATGATCTATCTGAATCACAAAAGAAAAAATTTGGGTTCAGTGTCCCTTTAACCATGGGTCCCACCCCCCATGCATTGCTTTTAAAGTTTCTCCAACAGAATGCGTGTGTAACAGATAATAATCTGACAGAAAAATGTAATTCGGATAACAATACGGTCTGTCCGAGAACCTTTAAAAGCACATTGTGGGTTGGGACCTATGGTTAGGTTCCCAGAGGCGGTTGCGACACCTGAGGCTCTGATTAGAACAGAACTCTCTGGAGCGGCCATTAATGCATGATCTTATCTGATTGGTTGTGCATCCAGTGACTTCATGGAGACATAAACCAATCATATCATGCATTAACGGCCGAGGGCAGATACGCTCCAGAGAGTTCTGTTCTAATCAGAGCCTCTGGTGCTGCAACCGCCTCTAGGAACCTAACCATGGGTCCCACCCCCCACAAAATGCTTTTAAAGTTTCTCAGACAGAATGCATGTGCGACAGATAGTCCGGTCTGTCCAAGAACACAATAACACAAAAATGTTTTTTTCCTGTTGCTGTAAAAAAACATAATAGAAAACATATGGAAAAAAACATATGAAAAATCAAAATGTTTAATGAATAAAAATGTTTCATGTTGATGTTGTAAAAATTTTTAATTTTCTGTTGTTGTAACAAAATATGGTACAAAACATATGAAAAAATCTACATTTCAAATAACAAAACATGGTACAAAATATATGAAAAATCCACATATGAAATATACAAATGTGTAATTTCCTGTTGTAACAAAAACAGTGTACAAAACAAAAGTGTTTGTGTAATCCAAAATAAAAATGTTTCATTTACTGTTGGTGTGTTTTCCTAGCATTACCCAGGTAAAGCCCATTGTATGATTTTATTAGCTTTATCCAAAAGCTTTTGGGTAATCCTAGGATTACCCGGGTAAAGCCCCAAATACGATCTTATTTTGGGCTTTACCCACAGCCACTGGGTAATCCTAGGATTAAAATCCAAAGCATTCCACAGCACCAGGATTGTGACTCAAACAAACTTTTATTGGAATATCAGAGTCATCAGACAAACATGCAACGTTTCGGGCTCTCAACCCTTAATCATGCAGTGTTAATACACCTGTGTAGGTGCCTTAAATACACCTGGATGCACAAACAAATAATCCCTGTTACCAGACCATATATCATGTATAACAATACTACAATACACTTATTGTGACCTCTAGTGGTTAAACATTCATATTACACTCATCAATATTATATATATAACAAATAGGAATTTCTATGCCCTATACACAAGGAATCAACATAATATTCAAAGTTAATAAAACCACACACACAGCTAGTGAAATATCTAGCAGGTGGTGAATAAGAGGCACCAAAGATAGCTAATAAATCTAATGTAAAAAATTATGTTTAGAAAAAAAGTATTATTTCGAAAAAATATATTCCTTAAGAGGTGAAGTGTTTAAAATATGAGTGATTCTACCATATAGTGTTTCACTCCATTGACTTATAAGTGCAAAAAAATATATATATGTGAAAATAGAAATATAACTATATATAATAATAATAATAATAATTGTGTGTATCCAAATAATATCAAAAGGATTATTTACAAAAGAATCACATAGTGAAATAATCAGAATTGAATACCAAAGTAAATCAAAATAAAAATAAAAAATAAAAATAAAAATGTTATATTAATAATAATTATTAAGTGTCCAAATAACCACAAAAAAATGTCCAGTGTTCAAATATAAAATCCCACAAGGTGCTGAAGTGGATGTTGCAGATAATTGAGCGGCAGCTCCTCTAGTGTGTTATGCCACAGTAACAAGGTCACGATATCCTAAAAAACAAAGCATAGAGGGTGCCACATGGTGCAGATCAGGCAACCAAGATGCACAATGTACAAAATAGCCAAATAGCTACTCACATGGTGTAAAGCACAGATTGTGCAATAAGGCAGACCATAACCTCAAGTCGTCCGGTAGACACACAGGCAATGAACAGGATAGGGTAGTCCCACAGAGGTAATCACAAAAGTTCCAAAATCCCACCAGGGGGAGTCCAGGAGAGGAAAATAAGAAGGGGTCAGGTTCCTTGGTGGTGACCCAACGTGCACTCAATCCCACCAGGGGGAGTCAGCAAGTTATATCCAAGGGTGTCCCTTCAGCTTGAGGATATAGTGTTCAGAATTGAACCACTGTGAGTATTACAGCAGATGGGGTAGTGCTGTAATCTCCCAAAGGTAACAAAAGAAGCAGCACAGTGTAGCAGCAGGTACAAAGATAAAAAGTTTAATAAAAAATAGGTTTTAAAAAAGCAACACATTTCTCCGTGTCACAGCACGGTTTCATCAGCCTGATGAAACCGTGCTGTGACATGGAGAAATGTGTTGCTTTTTTAAAACCTATTTTTTATTAAACTTTTTTAGCCTCTCTCCACCGTGAATCAGAACTTTGACTTTTTCAGTAGTTTTCCTTTTAAATGATACTACTCTATTTTTGGGTAAGTGTATGAAATGCTTTGCTATTGCTGAGCTTTCACAATCACATTTCACATTGCTCAGTTGCTCCCTAATATGCAATCTCCCCACCATTTTTTGCAATGGGAAGGTCTTTTAAAACAGCTCATTTTATTAACTATTCCACTGAGTTTGTTGCAATATGTTGGTCTCACCGCAATGGTGGAGAAATTCCGTATTAGAGAGCATCTGAGTAATATAAAATGTGATTGTGAAAGCTCAGCTCTCGCAAAGCATTTCATACAATTCCACAAAAACAGAGTAGCATTATTTAAATAGAAAGCTACTGAACAAGTCAGTGTTTCGATTTGTGGTAAAGACACACTAAAATTACTCAGTTGCCGTGAGATGTTCTGGATTTTTAAATTATGAACCAGATTACCTCACGGCATTAATTCAATTTATGATACAATTAATTTCTAGGAATAATTGGTCAGTGGCTACTACTTATTAATGAGAAGCAATCTTTAGTATACATTGTCATTGTATCATGCTAACTATTGTTTTAAGTTTAACTGATATTCAAAATGTATAAAATGTATATTTCTCTTGTAAGGTGTATCC
The DNA here is from genome assembly GCF_027579735.1 of Bombina bombina. NCBI lineage: Eukaryota > Metazoa > Chordata > Amphibia > Anura > Bombinatoridae > Bombina > Bombina bombina. The sequence continues at coordinate 420,990,599 of NC_069502.1, read as the reverse complement.
AGTTCACAGATCATCCATTACTTGTGGGATATTCTCATTCCCAACAAGAAGTTGCAAGAGGACACCCACAGCAGAGCTGTAATATAGCTCCTCCCCTAACTGTCATACCCAGTCATTCTCTTGCAACTCTCAACAAGCTAGGACGTTGTAGGAGAGAGTGGTTAAATATAGCAGACCCTATTCGGGCCTGGTTGAAGGAGATTATTGCTGATATCACTGGAGGAAAAGGTCATGCCCTTCCTCAGGACAGGTCCAAATCTAGGGCCAAACAGTCTAATTTTCGTGCCTTTCAAAACTTCAAGGCAGGTGCGGCATAAACTTCCTCTAATAATAAACAAGAGGGAACTTTTGCTCAATCCAAGACGGTCTGGAGACCAAACCAGACATGGAAAAAAGGTAAGCAGGTAAAAAAGTCTGCTGCTGCCTCTAACACAGCATGAAGGAACGGCCCCCTATCCGGGAACGGATCTAGTAGGGTGCAGACTTTCACTCAAATCTGTTTGTGGTTCCCAAAAAAGAGGGAACCTTCAGACCAATTTTGGATCTAAAGATCTTAAACAAATTCCTCAAAGTTCCGTCGTTCAAGATGGAAACTATTCGTACCATCCTACCACTGATCCAGAAGGGTCAATATATGACTACAGTGGATCTAAAGGATGCTTATCTTCACATTCCGATACACAAAGATCATCATCGGGTTCTCAGGTTTGCCTTTTAAGACATTACCAGTTGTAGCTCTTCCCTTGGGATTAGCTACAGCCCCAAGAATCTTTACAAAGGTTCTAGGGTCACTTATGGCGGTCCTAAGGCCGTGGGGCATAGCAGTAGCCCCTTATTTAGACGACATCCTGATACAGGCGTCAAACTTCCAAATTGCCAAGTCTCATACGGACGTAGTACTGAAAATTTACCTGACGGAGCCCAGGTTATCAAAGCTTCTAAATTCCTGTTGGGTTCTTCATTCCATTCCGTGCCCTTCGGTGGTTCAGTGTATGGAAGTAATCGGCTTAATGGTAGCGGCAATGGACATAGTGCCGTTTGCACGCTTACATCTCAGACCGCTGCAACTATGCATGCTCAGTCAGTGGAGTGGGGATTACACAGATTTGTCCCCTCAACTGAATCTGGACCAAGAGACCAGGGATTCTCTTCTCTGGTGGCTATCTCGGGTCCATCTGTACAAAGGTATGACCTTTCGCAGGCCAGATTGGACAATTGTTACGACAGATGCCAGCCTTCTAGGTTGGGGTGCAGTCTGGAACTCCCTGAAGGCTCAGGGATCGTGGACTCAGGAGGAGTCTCTCCTTCCATTAAATATTCTGGAACTAAGAGCGATATTCAAGGCTCTTCAGGCTTGGCCTCAGTTAGCAACTCTGAGGTACATCAGATTTCAGTCGGACAACATCACGACTGTAGCTTACATCAACCATCAAGGGGGAACGAGAAGTTCCCTAGAGATGTTAGAAGTTTCAAAAATAATTCGCTGGGCAGAGATTCACTCTTGTCACCTATCAGCTATCCATATCCCAGGTGTAGAGCACTGGGAGGCGGATTTTCTAAGTCGTCAGACTTTTCATCCAGGAGAGTGGGAACTCCATCCGGAGGCATTTGCACAACTGATTCATCGTTGGGGCAAACCAGAACTGGATCTCATGGCGTCTCGCCAGAATGCCAAGCTTCCGTGTTACGGATCCAGGTCCAGGGATCCCAAGGCGACACTGATAGATGCTCTAGCAGCGCCCTGGTCTTTCAACCTGGCTTATGTGTTTCCACCGTTTCCTCTGCTCCCTCGACTGATTGCCAAGATCAAGCAGGAGAGAGCATCGGTGATTCTGATAGCACCTGCGTGGCCACGCAGGACCTGGTATGCAGATCTAGTGGACATGTCATCCTTTCCACCATGGTCTCTGCCTCAGAAACAGGACCTTCTACTTCAGGATCCTTTTAACCATCCAAATCTAATTTCTCTGAGGCTGACTGCCTGGAGATTGAACGCTTGATTTTATCAAAGCGTGGCTTCTCCAAGTCAGTTATTGATACCTTAAGACAGGCACGAAAGCCTGTCACCAGGAAAATTTACCATAAGGTATGGCGTAGATATCTTTATTGGTGTGAATCCAAGGGTTACTCATGGAGTAAGGTCAGGATTGCTAGGATATTATCTTTTCTCCAAGAAGGTTTGGAAAAAGGATTGTCAGCTAGTTAAGCGTCTGGCAGATGTTCCAGACGTTCAGGCATTTTGTGAGGCTTTAGTTAGAATCAAGCTTGTGTTTAAACCTGTTGCTCCACCATGGAGCTTAAACTTGGTTCTTAAGGTTCTTCAAGGAGTTCCGTTTGAACCTCTTCATTCCATAGAAATCAAGCTTTTATCTTGGAAAGTTTTATTTTTTTTTGGTAGCTATTTCCTTGGCTCGTAGAGTCTCTGAGCTATATGCCTTACAATGTGATTCTCCTTATCTGATTTTTCATACGGATAAGGTAGTCCTGCGTACCAAACCTGGGTTCTTACCTAAGGTGGTATCTAACAAGAATATCAATCAAGAGATTGTTGTTCCATCCTTGTGTTACACAATTTGGACGTGGTCCGTGCTTTAAAGTTTTACTTACAAGCTACTAAAGATTTTCGTCAAACATCTGCTTTGTTTGTTGTCTACTCTGGACAGAGGAGAGGTCAAAAGGCTTCGGCAACCTCTTTTTCTTTTTGACTAAGAAGCTTAATCCGCTTAGCCTATGAGACTGCTGGACAGCAACCTCCTGAAAGGATTACAGCTCATTCCACTAGAGCTGTGGCTTCCACTTGGGCCTTTAAAAATGAGGCTTCTTTTGATCAGATTTGCAAGGCGACGACTTGGTCTTCGCTTCATATTTTTTCAAAATTTTACAAATTTGATACTTTTGCTTCTTCGGAGGCTATATTTGGGAGAAAGGTTTTACGGGCAGTGGTTCCTTCCATTTAAGTTCCTGCCTTGTCCCTCCCTTCATCCGTGTACTTTAGCTTTGGTATTGGTATCCCACAAGTAATGGATGATCCGTGGACTGGATACACCTTACAAGAGAAAACACAATTTATGCTTACCTGATAAATGTATTTCTCTTGTGGTGTATCCAGTCCACGGCCCGCCCTGTCATTTTAAGGCAGGTAATTTTTAAATTTAAACTACAGTAACCACTGCACCCTATGGTTCCTCCTTTCTCGGCTTGTTTTCGGTCGAATGACTGGCTATGACAGTTAGGGGAGGAGCTATATTACAGCTCTGCTGTGGGTGTCCTCTTGCAACTTCCTGTTGGGAATGAGAATATCCCACAAGTAATGGATGATCCGTGGACTGGATACACCACAAGAGAAATAAATTTATCAGGTAAGCATAAATTGTGTTATCTTACACAAATTGCTAAATATGCAATAACAATAATGATAATTTTGGATTGCAAAATTCAAAGAACTTGTTAATTCAAATAGATTTTTATTTTATAAATGAATATTTTGACCATATAGAGGCTGATGTTTTGTGTTGCATACGTATATGCATTTGTGATTGGCTGATGGCTGTCACGTGATACAGGAAAATGGAAATAACTTTGAAATTTGTCAGAAACAAATTTACTTCTCATTTGTAGTTTAGGCTAAGTGCTATTGTGTTGCCTTTTTGTCATGCATTTGTTGTTTATGCAAATCTGCTGTATTTACTGGTCTTTTTAATTTCCCCTATGAACTAGTGTGGTTAAAGTGGGTGGGATGACTTAAGTTACTTAGTCCTGTGATTGGTCTTTTCTTCTCAATGTGGATCAGTGTGTCTGTGCTGTCACATTTCATTATCATCTTCTCTCAGTATTATCAGCTTGATGTAATTAATTAGTCCTTTTTATGGTATTGTACTCTCTTATTGGCTATCTACCTGGTAGTGGGCGTGTATGTTTTAAGGATTGACCAACAGCATCACAGTGATTGTTATTTGTCAGCCATACGATACAAGACATCAATCAAGTAATGTTTTTGTTTTGGACAATTACAATTTTTTTTAATTGTATTTATGTTCACTCATGTCTTATATTCAGATATGTTTATGATGAGCTTTGTTTAATATGATATTTTCCCTTTGGATAATTTTGCGCTAATGATTTTCCATCAATAGGAGCTAAGTGAGTTGCATTTATAAGGGACACACCTTTAACTACAAATACAATCTACGATTACGGGTTTTTCCAAAAATGCTTCAGATGTTTGGAGGGGTTTTGATCTATATATTTTTTTTTTACCTCTGCTAAGTTTTTGTATTTTATTGTGTATTTTTCTATAAATGTATTTTCATCCTGGGATTGAGCAGGTTCAACAGCTAGCGCAAAAAGCAAAGACAACAGTGGACACCCGTGTCTTGTGCCATTAGTAATCTCGAACCTAGTAGATTTGAATCCTACTCTGCTTATTCTTGCCGAAGCACAAGAATATAAAGCTTGTACAGCTGTTATAAATTCCTTAGGCATGCCGAAACTTTTAAAGATTCCCATAGGTATTCTCATCTCACCCTGTCAAACACCTTTTCAGCTTCTAAAGACAGGGTAAGAAGGGGTAGTCCTCATTTTTGCTTCTGTAAGAATATGGAGAATATGTCTGGTATTGTCTGGGCCTTCCCTCCATGGTATAAACCCCACCTGATCTCCATGGACCAGAATTGGGATAACGTTAGCAAGACCGTTAGAATTTTGGAATGCAATTTTATATCAATATCAATCAATGATATCGGTCTGTAACTACCACAAAATTGTAGAGCTTTGTCAGGCTTCAGCAGAGAGATTATAGTTACCTCTAGATAGTTATTATTGAATTTACCTAAAGACGTTACTTCATAAATAGTCTAAGGAGAATAGGGGATAACAATTCAATAAAGGTTTTATTAAATCAACATGTAAAGCCATCATACCCAGGTGTTTTCCCTAGTTTTAATTGTTTAATAGCTCTCTGAAGTTTAGTAATAGACATGGGTTCTCTAAGGAACTGCAATTGGTGTCAGGGGGAGTCTAGGTAGGTTAAATTATGTAAGGTAGTTTCTCATCTCTTTGACAGATGCTTTTGATATGTCTGATATGTCTAAAAGGAATTGTAATACTGAAGAAAGGTATCCCTAATTTCAATAAAAGAGAATATGGGTTTAGTGTCATTCAGTTATGAAGCTATTCTACATTGTGCTAGATACTCTGTTTCTAAAGTTATTAGCGAGGAGTGTGGACACTTTTTTTTTATAGTAAAAATTGGCCTAACATTTTCCAGTGTTCTTTGTACATTCAAAAGTTCCAACTCCCTTATTTGGGATTTGGTTTTTCCAAATTGATCAGTTATAGCCAGGGAGAAATTGGTAAGTAACTGTTGTTTAGGGTGCGTAACCTAAAAGAAAAATCTTCAAACAAACCTCCTTGTTTTTTCCAGGCAATGGACACTTTTTTATGAAATTTTCTCTAAAATATGCTTTAAGAGATGCCCACAATATTTAAGTAGTAATTTGATCATCTTTAATGTTCTCTAGAAATTCTAATATATATATATAATACCGTCCCTTGCACAGGATATACCCTCCTAAGGTTGTCTGCCTGGGTGCAGCAATGCAACATATATCTCCAATAAAATAACTGCACTCTCAGGTCTTTTGTAAAGTTGAGAACAAAAAAAGCCTCTTTTTAATGAAATGTTTTCAGGGAGCAAGTCCCCGTCATCAGCATAACATAAGTGTCAAAGTCACATATTAATATACCATAATACAAATTACAAATGCACAATACCTGTGTACCCTCAGTGATCGAAAACCCCGCCAAACATTTGTGTGTGGAACACTGTTTGCGTTCCATTCAATTACAACTGGAAGTATCAACAGTCACATGACTTCCGGTATATGTTATCAAATATTCCAAGTAAATTATATACATCGTTATTGTGAATAAACTCAAAACAGTGTTATTCATCACAAATATCTAGTGTTAATTATTACATGTGCCTTATTGCTAAATATCTATTAAGGTGCTAGTAACTATTTTTAGTTCAGATCGCTGTTTTGCAAGTTAGGCTTCTATCTCAGCCTTCCTTATACATTATGTTACAACATTTCTGTAGTGTCATATATACTCCTTCTGTATACTGTGTATTATAAGGGCATTACTTCTTACTATGATTAACATTAATATCTGTATGCTGTGACATATGTGGCTTTAACATTGTGCGCAAGCTGCATTAAAACTTGATGTTTATCTAAGTTGCCATAGTAACATCAGAATGCTTATTGTCTGCAGCGAGTCATCTTCCGCTCAGAGCTGTCAAACTATTTTACTATGTTGTGTTGCGCTATGCTAGCTGTATCAGTCTCATGTTAGATATTAAAGCCCCATCCATAGTGTCTTATTCAATCTAATGCTGCTACGTTAGCCTTATATTAGTGTATGCCATCTGACAAATGACTAGGTGTCATTATATGTCCTTATACTTTGACAGTTCTATACTTTATATATTTTAAATGTTAAATCATTTTGGGGGTTCTAAGTAGCCAATCAGTTAGCCTCCAATTGAACTCAGTAGGGTTAGTAATTTTGGGGCCTATGGCCATGGAGACTGAATTCTGGTCAGACCAAAAATTGTGTGAATGTTAGACCTAAGAATGCTGTCAAGAGCTCTAGAGCTCATGAAGAAGAAGTCAATCCTTGAAAAAGGATTTATGAGTGTTGAAGTAAAAAATAAACCACATCTCTGCAGAGTTAATGGCTTTCCACACATCATACAGTTCATAATGGAACATGAGTTTTTGGAAGGACTGAGATAAGGATGTGGCAGAGCTATCAATTTTGGTAGCTGGGGGAAGTAGTTTGTCTGTTTTGGGATCCCAAAATAAATTGAAATCACCATTATATAATTAGTTCTCAGGGTTTGACAGTAGACACCAACTGAAATCATCTTTTCAAAAAGCATATTTGGCCAGAGTTTGGTACATTCAAGTTTACTAAAGTGAACAACACATTATTTCATTTGCATATTAATAATATATAGCAGGCCTGTGGGTCACATTCCACAAAAATGGGTTCATATGCCACTGCATTACTGATCAAGATAGTTACTCCTCTAGATATGGTATGAAAAGAGGCTTCAATTGCCTTTGAGTATTGGCGAAATGCATGTGTCTTACCTGGTTGGAGCAGCCAATGAGTCTCCTGCACAAAAGCTACAGCAGTCTTGGATTTTATGAGATTATTAAATAGTAGACTCCTCTTTGTAGGAGAGTTGAGGCCTTTGGCATTGTGGGTTAAGAATCTTAGATCTGCCATAATGAGAAGGGGGAAAGAGAAAGAGAAGAAGAAAGAGAGGGGAAAAAAAGGGGTGAGGAAAATCTAGATACAAAGTTAGGTATTGACTATACCATTTTATCCACTTGTACCTGAGTTTCCTTTATCTATACAGAAGGATAATAAGAAATACAAATAATGCAACAAACTATTATCTTACTCCTATTTATCTCATCTTATCTCTGGTGGGTAGTAACAATAACACACTTAATAATTTTGTAATTACAGGATACTAAAGTATGAAGGGGGTAGACACCAAGGACCCCCCCATTTTAGGGCTCCATGTACTAAGCAGTCAGCGAGCTACCCGTAAATGTTTTGCGTCAAAACTCGCAAAATGGTATGTACAAAGCCATCAACCTATGTTCAAACCCACATTTTTAAAATTGCGAGCGTACTTACCTGCCAAACCTCGCTACCCCTCTCTGTCAATAGACAGATTTGACCACCAACTACTCGCCAGTAAACTAATGTACTAAAAAATCTATTATCCGCTCACTACATTTCTGCTCCCACATGGTTATTTTTTCCTTGCCACCTTTAAGGTGGCAGGCCAAGGTACAAAAACAATAGGAAAGTCATTGTAGACGCCAGGTCTAGACATATATAAAAGGCAGTAATAATCAGTATTGTACTTACATTGTTGATTTAGCAGCTTATGGAGACACTTCTGTATTTGTTTGTTCTCTGTGTGATTCAAATCCGGTCTAGAAGACAGAATACTGGAAATGTCGCTAATCGTTTAGTTAGAAGAAGGAGAGTTTGTGTCCCCCGTGTATTCCTTCCATGGGTTTGTTTGCACAGCCTTTCTGACTGAGAGATCATAACAAAGATTCTGGCTATGATCGTGAATCCATATTACACCTGTATTGAGAGATCGAACGAATATTTGGAGCTGATGACGGCTCATTCACGAGCTATTCCAGGACTATTGAAACTATTAGCTGCATTGCATTTTATGGCAACAGGCTCCTCTTTCAGATGGTTTCTAGCATCTTTATTGGAAAAAGTCAATCAGCTTTTTCACATCCCTTAACAAAGTCATAGAGGCAATGATGATTATTTTTCCTTGCTATGTTTGCTTGCCATCTACCCAAGAAGAATGGCAATCTATAAAATCAAATTTCTATAAGATGGCTGGATGCCCCATGTCCTAGGGGCCATCGACCGTTACCCATGTTGCAGTAAGACCACTTCAAGCTCGGGAGGAGATCTATAGAATAGAAAGCATTTCCATTCCTTGAATGTTCAGATGGTCGTGACCCCAACATGAGGGATAATCAGTTGTCGTTCAAACTACCCAGGCTCATGTCATGATTCTTACATCTTAAGGCAGACTGGCTTATACTGGAAGTTCGAGGAGGAGATATGCCCAAGGATGGCTTCTAGGTAAGCCTAACTGGCGTCTAATTTGTCTATTTTAATTTCCAATGTACATAAATTGCGCCAAATTTGTCCACTGTAATTAAACTGTAATGTGTTGTAAAATTTTATTTTTTAGCGTATTAGTTTATCAATCTTTCTGATTATTTTTATATTAATATTTATATTTTTATGTCCTATTAGGAAAGGAGGGTACTCATGTACAGAATGGCTGTTGACTCCTCAACAACCTACAAACCAGAAATCAAGTTTGTTTCAATAAAGCACATCAATCTACTAGGGGGACTAATTGAGAGGACTTCGGTCTTTTGAAAATGCGATTTCAATGTCTTGATTGTTTGGTGGCGCTATGCAGTATGCACCTGAGAAAGTCGCAAGAATTATATTGTTTGCTGCATACTTCACAATATAGCAATTAAAAGAGGCTGCCCATTAGAGGAAGAAAATACCATACATGCTGATGATTGTGCAAAGAAATATGTATAGAACAACCTAATAGGGTGTGGTATGGCAACAAGGGACATGGTTTCAGAACAATATATTGATGATTAAATTTTATGTCATAAGTTGATTAATAAAAAAATAATTTCCTTTATTAAAGTTTCATCAACTGTTTATTTTTTAATTTAAAATATAATATGATGTAAAAGAACATCTAAAGACAAATGTTCATGTTTCTCATCAACAGACATTAAAAAAGGTAACAAATATTTGCACAACAACTTAACCAAAAAACATCTAAATTAAATTTATACTTAAGGGTATTAAAAATCACTGTTGATAAACATCTAATTACATAAAGTTGTTGCTATTCAATTTATAAATGGTTTAAAATGTAAATTAGAAATCATGTTTATGATAAAAGTCATAAAAAAATTGGCTTGACAATATATTGTTTTGTGACATCACACTACTGTCTATAGCTTCTATAACTCTATTACATAGTATGATTTCTTTTATTTAATCCGTCAATAGCTGGTGTTTATCCATTTTACAGTCTCATTGAATTGTAGACTTACAAATCGGTAGTCTATTCAAAAGTAAAAGTTTCTGGATTCAGATAGGACTTGTAATTTAAAACAACTTTTGTAAAGACTTTAACAAGGGGTAATTGTCTTTGTTTATTGTAATTTAAGGTAGGGCCATTTTCAAATTCCAAAATCCTTGAGGACTTAATCTTATCACTTATTTTTTTTTATTCAGTTACGGCTAGATTACGATGCTTTTGCGTTATGAGCGACTCGGTACTAACTTGCAAGTTATTTCACCACTCTCCTCCCTATAGCGCTGCTATTTCAGGTTTGCAAAATCCGGCGTTTAGCAGGCAATATGGCATCGTTAAGCAAAATTGAGATCCATACCACACTCAAATACCAGCGCTGCTTTGAGCTGGTTTTTGGTGCTCGTGCACGATTTCACCCATAGACAATCAATGGGGAAAGCCCAGCTAAAAAACACCTGCAATAAAGGAGCGTTAAGCTCTGTAATGCAAGCCCCATTGATTCCTAAGGGAAAGACAATTTATGTTTACACCTAGCACCCTAACATAAACCCTGAGGTCTAAACACCCCTATTCTGCCGCCCCAACATTGCTGCCACCTAAGATTACTAACTTATTAACCCCTAATCTGCCACCCCTAACATTGCCATGCACCTACCTACACTAATTAACCCCTAATCTGCCGCCCCCAATGTCGTCTATACCTACATTACATTTCTTAACCACTAATCTTCCGCCCCCAACGTCGCACCACCCACTATACTAAGTTATTAACCCCTAATCTAACCCTAAGTCTAACATCCACTAACTTGAACATAATTAAAATTAATCTAAATAAAAATTACAATTTAATACCTAAATAATTCTTACTTTAAAATTAAATACTTACCTGTAAAATAAAACCTAAGATAGCTACAATATAACTAATAGTTACATTGTATCTATCTTAGGTTTCTATTTTAATTTCACAGCTAAGTTTGTATTTTATTTTACTAGGTAGACTAGTTACTAAATAGTTATTAACTATTTACTAACTACTAGTTAAAATAAATACAAACATTACCTGTAAAATAAAACCGAACCTGTCTTACACTAACACTTAACCTTACACTACAATTAAATAAATACATTATTAAATACAATTAACTAAATTATAAAAAATAAACACTAAATTACACAAAATAAAAAAGAAATTATCAAATATTTAAACTAATTACACCTAATCTAATAGCCCTTTCAAAATAAAAAAGCCCCTCAAAATAAAAAAAAAACCCTAGCCTAAACAAAACTGCCAATAGCCCTTAAAAGGGCCTTTTGCGGGGCATTGCCCCAAAGAAAACCCTAGCCTAAACAAAACTGCCAATAGCCCTTAAAAGGGCCTTTTGCGGGGCATTGCCCCAAAGAAATCAGCTCTTTTACCTGTAAAAAAATATCCTATCTAAAAAAACTAAGCTTCCCATTGCCCTGAAAAGGGCATTTGGATTGGCATTGCCCTTAAAAGGGCATTTAGCTCTTTTCCATTGCCCAAACACTAAGCTAAAAATAAAACCCACCCAATAAACCCTTAAAAAAACCTAACACTAACCCCCCGATGATGCACTTACAGTTTTTGAAGACCAGAAATCCATCCTCAATGAAGCCGGGAGAAGAGTCTTCATCCAAGCGGGCAGAAGTCCTCAACGAAGCCGGGAGAAGTCTTCATCCAAGTGGCAAGAAGTGGTCCTCCAGACGGGCCGAAGTCTTCATCCTGATGGCATCTTCTATCTTCATCCTTCCGACGCGGATCCAATCAGCCAATAGGATTTTTTCCTACCTTAATTCGATTGGTTGATAGAATCCTATCAGCCAATCAGAACTCAAGGGACGCCATCTTGGAATGGATGTCATTTAAGGAACCTTCATTCTTCGTTAGGACGTCGTATGAAGATGGATGGCTCTGCATCGACTGGATTGAAGATGGACCCGCTCCGCTCCGGATGGTTGAAGATAGAAGATGACCGCTTGGATGAAGATTTCTGCTGCTTGGAGGACCTCTTCTGCCCGGATCTGATGAAGACTTCTGCCCTCTCTGGAGGTCACTTGTGCCCGGCTGGGTGAAGACAGCTCAAGGTAGGGAGATCTTCAGGGGGTTGATGTTAGGTTTTTTTTAAGGGGGGATTGGGTGGGTTTTAGAGTAGGGGTGTAGTGGAGTGGTGGGGTTTTAATGTTGGGGGGGTTATTGTATTTTTCTTTTACAGGTAAAGGAGCTGATTACTTTGGGCAATGCCCCGCAAAAGGCCCTTTTAAGGCTATTTGTAATTTAGTATAGGGTAGGGAAGTTTTATTATTTTGGGGGGCTTTTTTATTTTATTAGGGGGATTAGATTAGGTGTAATTAGTTATAATTCTTGTAATTCTTTTTTTATTTTCTGTAATTTAGTGTTTTTTTTTTCCGTATTTAGTTTATTGATTTAATTGTAATTAATTGTAGGTAGTTTAGGTAATTAGGTTTAATGATAGTGTAGTGTTAGGGGTAATTGTAACTTAGGTTAGGATTTAATTTACAGGCAATTTTGTACTTATTTTAGCTAGGTAGTTATTAAATAGTTAATAACTATTTAATAACTATTGTACCTAGTTAAAATAAATACAAGCTTGCCTGTAAAATAAAAATAAACCCTAAGCTAGATACAATGTAACTATTAGTTATATTGTAGCTATCTTATGGTTTATTTTATACGGTAAGTATTTAGTTTTAAATAGAATAATTTATTTAATTGTAGTTATTTTATTTAGATTTATTTAAATTATATTTAAATTAGGGGGGTGTTAGGGTTAGGGTTAGACTTAGATTTTGGGGTTAATAACTTTATTTATTAGTGGCGGCGACGTTGGCGGCGGCAGATTAGGGGTTAAATAAATGTTAACCAGGAATGTGTAAAACAAAGAATCGGAGATGCTAAAAAATCTCAATGTTTATTGATTCCTTTAAAGATTGGCTCACATGTAAAAATATAAAAAATATATATTGATACAGACATGCCAGGCACGTTCTATGCGTTTCAGCTCTAGCTGCCTTATTCATAGTTTTATGAAGGAGGCCTATGAGGACAGGTTTAAAAACCAGTGCTCTATATGTTTTTGATTTTTCTTATTAGAGTGTGCCATTGCGAAAAACACTTAAAAGCGAAACACAAAGAATAAGGCTCTCTGAAAAGGAATCTTTAATTATTGTTATTCAATGGTGGATTCAGGTCTTATCTTATTGAATCCTGGTCAACCTCCTATACATGTTAAAAAAGTTAAAAAGTCCCTTTAGCAGAGAATCATGGGGATACAATCCCTCTACCACCCCCTCATGTACTAAATTTAAACTACTTCCTTTTCCAGAAAGTTTTTTAATTCTAGAAAAAAAATATTATTTACAACAATAGGGTCCCTTTAAAATATGTGCAATGCATGACTGGTATCAAGCTCCGTGGCCAATTACTAAATGCCTCAGGGATGAAGCAGTCTAGTAATGCAAAAAAAGATGGCTCATAGTCATGTGATCACTATGGCCTAGATTTAGGTTGGGCGGTAGCCGTGAAAACCAGCGTTAGAGGCTCCTAACGCTGGTTTTTAACCGCACCTCTGGTATTTGGAGTCAGTCATTAAAGGGTCCTAACGCTCACTTTCCAGCCGCGACTTTTCCATACCGCAGATCCCTTACGTCAATTGCGTATCCTATCTTTTCAATGGGATCTTTCTAACGCCGGTATTTAGAGTCGTGTCTGAAGTGAGCGTTAGAAATCTAACGATCAAAACTCCAGCCGCAGAAAAAAGTCAGTAGTTAAGAGACTTTTGGGCTAACGCCAGTTTATAACCTCTTAACTACTGTGCTCTAAAGTACACTAACACCCGTAAAATACCTATGTACCCCTAAACCGAGGTCCCCCCACATCGCCGCCACTCAAATTTTTAACCCCTAATCTGCCGACCGCACGCCGCTGCCACCCTACGTTATCCCTATGAACCCCTAATCTGCTGCTCCTAACCGACCGACCCCTAACTCTATATTTTATTAACCCCTAATCTGCCGCCCCACCGCTATCGCTGACCCCTGCATATTATTATTAACCCCCTAATCTGCCGCTCCCGTACACCGCTGCCACCTACATATACCTATGTACCCACTAATCTGCTGCGCCTACACCGCCGACCCCTATATTATATTTATTAACCCCTAATCTGCCCCCACTCACTGTCGCCTCCACCTGCCTACACTATTAACCCCTAATCTGCCGAGCGGACTGCACCTCTACTATAATAAAGTTATTAACCCCTAATCCGCCTCACTCTCCGCCTCAATAACCCTATAATAAATAGTATTAACCCTAATCTGCCCTCACCTAACATCGCCAACACCTAACTTCAAGTATTAACCCCTAATCTGCCGATCGTAGCTCACCGCTACCCACCCCTCTAATAAATTTTTTAACCCCTAAAGCTAAGTCTAACCCTAAAGCTAAGTCTAACCCTGTTCCCGATCAGCCAATAGAATGTGAGCTCAATCTGATTGGCTGATTGGATCAGCAATTGGATTGAACTTGAATCTGATTGGCTGATTCCATCAGCCAATCAGAATATTCCCTACCTTAATTCCGATTGGCTGATAGAATCCTATCAGCCAATCAGAATTCGAGGGACGCCATCTTGGATGACGTCATTTAAAGGAGCCGTCATTCGCCGAGTAGGCGTCGGTTGAAGAGGATGGTTCTGCATCGGCTTGGAAGAAGATGGCTCTGCTCCGCTCCGCTCCCGGAAAGAAAGAGATTGAAGATGCGGCTTGATAGAAGACTTATCCCGATGAATGGACTTCCGACTTCAGCCCGATGATGGAGTTCTTCAGCCGCCGCTTGGATCCAGACTTCAGCCCGAGGATGGACGTCACTCTTCAAAGCCCCCCGCTTGGGCTTGGATCAAGACTTCGGACCCTCTTCTGGACAGATCGGGACCCGGTGAGGTGAAGACCAAGGTAGAAAGATCTTCAGGGGCTTAGTGTTAGTTTTATTTAAGGGGGGTTTGGGTTAGATTAGGGTATGTGGGTGGTGGTTTGTAATGTTGGGGGAGGGGGGGTATTGTATGTGTTTGTTTTACAGGCAAAAGAGCTGAATTCTTTGGGGCATGCCCCCACAAAGGGGCCCTTTTCAGGGCTGGATAGGGTAAAAAGAGCTTTGAACTTTTTTAATTTAGAATAGGGAAGGGCATTTTTTTATTATGGGGCTTTGTTACTTTTATTAGGGGGCTTAGAGTAGGGTGTAATTAGTTTAAAATTGTTGTAATATTTTTCTAATGTTTGTAAATATTTTTTTATTTTTTGTACTTTAGTTAGTTTATTTAATTGTATTTATTTGTAGATATTGTATTTAATTAATTTATTGATAGTGTAGTGTTAGTTTTAATTGTAAGTAATTGTAGGTATTTTATTTAATTAATTTATTGATAGTGTAGTGTTAGGTTTAATTATTAGATAATTGTAGGTATTGTATTTAATTAATTTATGATAGTGTAGTGTTAGGTTTAATTGTAACTTAGGTTAGGATTTATTTTACAGGTAATTTTGTAATTATTTTAACTATTTTAGCTATTAAATAGTTATTAACTATTTAATAGCTAATGTACCTGGTTAAAATAAATACAAAGTACCAATAAAATAAATATTAATCCTTAATATAGCTACAATATAATTATAATTTATATTGTAGCTATATAAGGGTTTATTTTACAGGTAAGTATTTAGATTTAAATAGGAATAATTTATTTAATAAGAGTTAATTTATTTTGTTAGATAAAAATTATATTTAATTTAGGGGGGGTGTTAGTGTTAGGGTTATGACTTAGCTTTAGGGTGTTAATACATTTATTAGAGTAGCGGTGAACTCTAAATCTAGGTGATTGTTTATTAGACATGTCTACTTATAAGTTCTCTCATTCATCAAAGCAGAACATACTTTTTTAAGGGATTCAGGGGCTGACAGCTTTGATTTCTCTTAAATATCTTGATCAGGATCCTAATCCTCATTGGAGGAAGAATCAAAGCTGTCATCATGATAGAAAGAAAATTGGGTTTAAGTAGTCTACCTGTAGCTTAAGCTCTACAATTCTGCAGATGCAGGTTAAATACCCTTGTCAGCTAAGACATGTGACAGTTGATGCCTTTAAGAAGATGCCTTTAAGAGAGTACAGTAACATCTCTAGAATTGTCACTGTGGGGAGAAATTGTTTCTTTTTTATCTATCTTTTTGCTATTTTCAGCATCCATCATACAGTATGATTTCCTTTTTTCTACTTCTGCTAAAACTTTAGATGTTTTCCTATACTTGCGGATATTTTGGAATTTATATCCTAGGAATAGGCCACACCAAAATTGTATTTACTCTGAGTTTTTAAAGATGTTTCCTTTATCAGCTTCTATTGTAGAGCTTGGAGAATGTTTTTCAAAGTGGACGTGACAATTATTACTTTAGCCTTTTGATTTACTATTCCCTTTGATGATAGTTCTTATTTTTCAGTGATCCTATGGATAATTAAATTGGACACCAGCTTTGACATTGCTGCAGTCTCTCCACTTTCATGTGAAAGTCAGTCTGTTCCATTTCCTAAAGATTCTGTTAGTGAAGTTTTTTAAGAACCTTTGAATCTTTTAAAACTAGCAACTTGCTTTTTTTTGGCAGTGATTTTAGTCATTCATAATTATGCTAAGATATGATTTTTACAGTTTACCCAGCAGAGCTCTGTGGATCAAATCATGATCTACTTTATGGTCTTCATGGTAGACATTTTCTCTGTTTTTTCTGGGTAATGTTACATACCTTTATTCTACTATGATTAAGGATGTAGGGGGTTTCCTTACTCAGTACCTGAAGTCTAAAGGAAAATACTAATTTGAATAGCCTTTTTTCATTCCTTAGTAAATCTAGAAATCTAAATTATACTCTTTTTTACAATCTCTATATTTTTCCAGATTTGCCTGAAAGTCTTGTGTTATTTTAAATAAAGTCATACAATCTAATAAGCCTTCTTCCTCTTACAAATAAATTGAAACTCAAATCCAGATAATATGCTGGTAGATCGTAGGTTAATACTTTCTTAAAGGGCCTAGTCGCAGTATGTCCAGAATCTCTGGATTCTAATCATAATTGCCTGTGGTTACAGTCTGGGCTTCAGGTCTATATTTCTTTTGATGATGGTTATTCCTGGATTCTTTTCTGAAAGATCCTGTACATATAGTGGTCCTTTTTGTCACTCAGCCATTGACATGGAACCTATGAGGTATTAGTTCCAGATCCAGTTTTTGGAATAAGATCTAGGATTTTATTACTATTTGTACTTTGTTCACAATAAAGAGGGAAATTTTATGGCTTATTTTGGATTTCAAATCTTTTACAGATAACTAAGTCTGCCTTCCTTAAGATGGATTCTGTTTGGTCCATTTTACACTATTTCATCATGGTTCATTTATGTTCACAATAGATTTGATGGATGTTTTGCTTCATATTCCTATCCTCAAGGACCACCATCAGTTCCTAAATATTTCCACTCTAGACAAACACTTTGTGTTTGTGGCTCTTCCTTGGATCTTACAATAGCTACCAAACCTTTTACATAAGTTTTGAGAACTTCTTTGTCTATTATAATACCCCAGGGTATTTTAGAGGTCCCATTTATGGAAACTATTTTTTCCCATTAGCTGTATTTTAGCAATAGATAACTGTTGTTTTTTGCAGAGATAGTAGGAGAATCAATTTTTCTGAAAGTTTATTCTGCTCAATTATGAGTTTTATTTCTGAGAGTCTTTGTAGACTCTATCATTTGACTTTCTCTTTTGGAACAATGCAAATGCATGTTCAAACAGTCTCTGTTCTAGTGGTTTATTCACCACTCCAGTCCTTTATTCATCCCTCTTGGGCAATAATTTATATAAATGCCAGTCTTTCAAGTTAGAGTGTAGTCTGGGAGTTGAAGAGAGTGAGAGGAGATGGTTTTCTTAGGAGGCGAGGTTACAAATAAACTTTGGTTTAAGACTTGACCTTTTCTCAATTGAGATGCTGTTGCTGTTTTTTCAAGTCAGACATTTTGATATTTTAATCTTCGAAGGGGAAACTCTAGTTTCCTTACCAATGAAGGAAGTCACTTGAATTGAGTACTGTACTTTTTCTGCATTTCACATTCCATTAGTAAACTTTTGTGAAGCAGATTGCTTTTGTTTACAATTTCTTCAACTGGGGGACGGGTTTCTCCTTCAAAGGGTTTAGACCTAATATTTGTTTTTTTATCTCAATACTTTCAATTTAATGGCCCATAGATTGATCTCTTTATTCATAAACCAGGTTTTATATTTTTGGTCAATATAGTTGAGATCTTTATTCAGGCAATGCAGACTGTGACAAATTAGGGGTTTCACCAACTTTGAAATTCCCCTCGTTCCTGGTTTGCTAAACATGGCTTTTGCAAATATTTCTCAGAATTTTTAGAAATTCTTTAATTTTTACAAAATCAAGTTTCTTTTAAGAGCTCTGGCATTTAATATTTGTTCTAGATCTATTCACAATAATTATAATAGAGATTTTCTCTTCCTGAGAACATTAGAGGTTTTAAGAGTTTTACAAACTCTTATTTTAAACTTTTGAAGGGTTTAAACATTCTACTTATTGTGAAAGTGATTGTAACTTTTCCAATAATTTTATCTGCAGAGTGTCTTTTTTAATAAGATTTTTACTTTGCATTTTTAAAGGTTATTAAAGGTTATTTTCATTTGTCCACATAGGACTCAGAAGACTACAGTTGTTACTTTAGATTCCTGGTTAAAGTAGTTGTTAAGTATGGCTTCTTGAAAGCAGGACAATTACTTCCAGAATTTTTACAGCCCATTCTACTAGATTAGTTTCTGCTTTGTGGGCTTTTAAAAGGAGGCATCTGTTGTGTAGATTGCACAGACGCAGATTGGTCTTATTTACTCTCTTTCCTTTTGGAATTGCTTTTGACAGGAAAGGCCTACAGTCTTTGTGGTTGCTAATTAGGTGCCTGACTTAACTTTTTCCAACCCATGTACTTGTGAACTCACCAGCTTGGGTATGGAGCTTGAAGCCCTGTGTTTCTGGCGAGCCTTCAGGCGACCGAAAAACTTCTGGTGCACTGATAAATGCCAACAGCGTACGCTGTCAGCATTTATCGATGTGTGGCGGACATGAGCCACAATATCGTATCATGTCCATCCGCACCTTGTTAAATAGGCCCCATAATATGCTCCTCAATTACCTTGCTTTGTCCTTTCCTACTTCTCTATTTTTCTCCTATTCTTGGATATATGTTAGACTGGAATATCATAGAGGTGGCAAGGAGTTGAATTCCCAGGAGTAAATTTATCAGGTAATCATAGATTTTGATTTTTCCATTTTCTCCATTTTTAACTATTCCTTTTTATTATTATTATTTTTATATACCCATATAGGGTATCACTGTTGGTTAAAAAATGGTGTATAATATGTATCGGTGCACTTAAAAAGAGAGCGGATGATTAAGGTGAACCAATAGAGAGCAAAAAATGCATATTTAAGAAAACCTTGGTTATTTAAGGGTTAAATAATTAATATAATAAAAGTAATTATTAATTAATAATTAATACCACCAATAGAAACATAGCCAAAGTTAATTAAGATTAGCAATGCAATTTTTTTTTTTAAAATGTCATGCTTTAATGATAGTAATAATTTTGTGTTTGTAATTTTTGCATTAAAATGCCCTTAATAGGAAAAGGCAAGGTACATTTACATTGTCTAATGGCAACAGATGGGTTAAATTATAAAATTAGTAGCACCTAAATCACTACCCTGTATCTGTGAAGACCATTTTATTTAGGCTACTCATTTATTACACATTATAGTGCTATAAAATGATAAGGATTGGTGAATGTTTAGTTCATATCATCATTTTTAAGTCACAGGTTAAAAAAAAATAAGCTGACGTATTTTACAATGAAAATACATGCAAACTGACAAACAACATATAACTCTACAAGGAGACATTTTCATAAAAACCTAATGAAAGTTTCCCTGTGGATATACATGCCATGCAGCTAATTACTGTGTGACACAACTATTTCTGTATCAGCACATAATTTAAGGAACGGGTATTTAGTGAGCATGTGCTCACCGTCAGTAAGAACCTTAATCTTGCTTTTTTTTGGCAAATCCACTTGAGTGGAGGAGGGAAATATTTATTACTTTGCAATGCAACAAGAAGTCCAAGGGAAAGCCACAGGAATAATCCTTTTAAAATATACAATGTTTGGATTTAGTCCGCATAAAAATTATTCTTAGTAGGTTCTGGTTTAATAGAAATTAAAGGGCAGTATTTATTGTATTTAAGATGAATGATTTAATGTGCATCTGTTCATTAAATGGACATTCAAGTCCTTTTTTAAATGTATCAGGGTTTCTTGCTGCATTGCAGAAGGTCTGACTGCAGACACAATTCTTTAAAAGTATTTAAACTGTCATTTTGTTAGAAAACTTATGCATTATTTTGGATTTCTGGTAGCACCTTTTAGAAAAGTCTGTTGGATGTTGCTTATCTTGTTTCCTTTGCTGTGGATAATTGTGGTTATAAACAAGCTTCTGCACATATCATCCAATACCCGTGCAGCATGTAGCCAAGGTTTTTCACTCCACGGAATACACTCCAACCTCTCTGGTAGGAGTGGAAACACTACAATTGTTAGTATTAACCCCTTAACCCTGTACGTAGCTGGTCTTTCTATGGGGGTGTCTTTTTTTAATAGTGGGGTCTTGTCACCAGCGAAAAGACCACCCTATTTTAGCAAGCCTTCAGGATGGAGGGAGGGTCCAATAGCACAGTATTATACCCAGACAATCCATTAATGACTAGCAACACACATGGTACATTGTGGTCATTAAGGGGTTAAATTACAGGAGAATCAGGCAAAATTAATAATGCAAATGCACTACAAAATTATTTTGTAAATTAGATATGTATTAATAATGAGTTTTAATTTAAATGTCCTATTAAAGAGACATGATACCCAAATGTTGAAGCACTTGAAAGTGATGCTGCACAGCTGTAAAAAGCTGACTAGAAAATATCAACTGAACATCTCTATGTAAAAAAGGAAGATATTTACCTCAAATTTATTACCTCATGTACAGGCACAGTCATATTATTTCCCTATTTAGTTTAAGGAAGTTTACTGTGAAATCTCATGATATCTCACAGCAAAGCAATGCATGACCTTAGCACTGCTGATGCTGATTGGCTATTGTTTTGTTTTTTTTTGTTTGTTTTTTCCAACATGCAGCTGTACAGCAATTGAAGTATAACTATTCACAGAGCACTTACTCTGGTGAGCTAAAGAAATGTTGAGGTAAAATATCTACATAGAGATGTTCAGGTGATATTTTAATGTCAGCTTTTTACAGTTATGCTGGATCCCTTTCAAGTGATTTAGCATATGAGTATTATGTTCCTTTAAGTAGAAAGGAACATATACAGACATATGAGGGAAAAGTTAAAGAAGCATTGACATTTATAGATCCACTAAAATATTAACAATTTCATTAATGTGACAGTACCTACAATGATTGTAAATATTACTGAGATCATTGTTTTGGATTAACAGTTATAAAACAGATTTCATTAGGTGGAACATGAGTTATGAATGAGCAGATAGGTAGAGATTAAATAGTATGTATTTTTTGTTATTTTAATTAATATAATTATTTATGTTTATTTATGTGCCTCTAAACTTTGAATTTGTTGAATATTAAACAAATTCCATTCTTCCAACACTCTCAAAACTAAGGCAAGAAATGTCAAGGAATGCAGAGTTTAATTAGCCCTGCACTTCCTTAGCCTCTGCTGTCAGGGACTGTGATTAATAGCCATGGCAGGGGGACCTCAAGTGGTAGAAGAAAGTTAAATCAATTCCTGCTGACATAGGGCCAGTCACTCTCTGGGAGATTGTACACATTGACACAAGCCTAGGGGCAGGAATCAGACTGATAAAAGGAGTCTTGTGGAGCAGGTTGATCTTTATGGCAAGGATGATGTGAATTTATTGTCAGCCTGTCATGATTAATAGCAGTACAGCAGGTTATTTGCTCTCTATGATGATTGCACTCTACCAGGGCGATACCTTAAAATACGGAAGTCACTCCGGCTGAAAAAAAAAGCAAAAAGTACATTTATAGCGTGGATCTCATTTGCTATTATAAGCTTAGTTGTGTAATATGTTATTATCAATAAGTGGAATTGTAAATAATATTAAAGAAAAGGAAATCATATAGTGTGTTGTTGATATGCATGCGTTCTGTTTTATTTTTAGTTGCTGAATTTTCTTATTATTTATATACAGTTTTGAACTTTCCTTTATGACACACAATCTTTATTTATTTATTTATTGTGCCACCCCATGGTGTTCATGCACATAAATTGCATATTTCTTTATAACATTCCTGGCAAAAAATGTCTTTATGAATAAGAACATTTTCTTTATTGTATTCACTTAAACTGTTGACATCCAGAATGCAATATAAATAGATTAATACTGTTAATTCAATGCATCTCTAGTTTCAGGTCTACTCATAAGCACAGCGTTATTTACTATTGTATCTGTCAGTTCTTATCAGACATATCATATTTATAAGGTACAATAGATGCTGGAATTGCCCTGTTTTTCTTCAAGCATTGTGGAATGTTCTTACAAGGCCCAGTTGGAGCGTGAAATAATCTAAAATATCTGATAACATTCAGATTAAATATAAGTGAAAAGAATCATTGTTAAGTAATTAAATTATGCTTTATAGAATGACACAGCTCCATGTTTTGTTTGTTTGTGGTTTACTTTTTACTTTAAACAGTTTAAATTGAACACTGTTGGTAAACCCTCAGCAATTGGTTTGCATGGATAATTGCCAGAATATTAGACATTCTGAATTGGGACGTTCATGAAGGTCATTTCCATTGTTTTCCTCTCACAGCTGATGAATTTGGAATGTTCAAGATGAAATTTGAAATTAAAACATTAAACAAGAGTAGGTTTATTTCACATGTTTTATCCTTGCTGTTTCTAATACATTGGCTGGGAGAGAGTTCTGCAGCTAATTGTATTATATTGAGCTATAGATCTTTGTAGCACACATTAGGTAATTTGACAAATGAATGTTAAATGTGTGTTTACAGTAATAATAAGAAATGTATGTGCTTTTACAATATTTTACTACTCAAAAATGCAATCTGTATATATTGCTAGTAGTATATCTACTGATCACTGCCATATGTTATATTTTATTTACCTTTTCTTACTTTTCCCTTCTTTTCTTGTCCCAAATCTGTCCACAAGTGAAACCAGGGAGTACCTAAATCTCTTGGAGATACCCCAGCCACTCCCACAGACCATGAACCACATTAATAGACTCTATCAGGTCCTCTCTACTCAGCCAAGAGCCTGGCCTGAATCCCCTGGCCTTTGATACTAGCCAGTTCTCCTCTTTCTAGTTTCTATGTTATCTTAGCCACACAAATCACCTTTCTTCATCATTTACCAACGGCCTTATCTATATAACAAGCATTGCCTGTTTTATACCGGTATTCCAATTAATCCAATAGAATTTGTGTTAGACAATAGTATATTACTCAAAACATGTATACTGCACTATAATTGCTCCTTGGTATATGTGATATTACACATTTTAAAAGGTTTTGAAGTTTAAATGTATTTAATTCCCCTACATCTATATTTACAGTATATTCCTTCTATTGCCAAGATACACCACTGTTAAACTCACTAGCTAATTAACAATTTAACCACCAGAATTTCTTTACCGCAATAAACCAATTTTTAATTAAACCAGTAGAATATGTATACCTTAACTAATAATTTAACCATGGGTTCTACAAACCCAGGCTCCAAGGAGCCCCTAAAGGGATATTGCACACTAAGGGCTAGATTATTAGTGGAGTGTTTAATTATTGAGCAACTACAAATGGGCAAATTTTCCCATTTGTGGGCACACAGTAATTAAACAGCCATTATAAGTGGCTGGTTAATTCTTCTTCGAGCTTGCGGTAGCAATTAGTGCTCAGAAAATTAACCAGAGATCAGATCTCTGGTTAATTTTCTAAGAGAGCCCCAAATGCCCTCAAAATAGAGGGCATTGTAGTTTTTAATTAAAAAAAAAGTAGCATTTTTTTAATAAAAAACAACTAAAGTTGGTGGGAATGGGATGTTAGAAACAAAATGGCACTGGAAAATGCCTTTACATTGCGGTCTATAGGAACTGTGTGTTTCCAGTAAATATATTTCTATATACTTATATACATATATTTATGTGTTAATATATGTATATCCATATATTAACACATACATATATACGTATAACAGTATATATATATATATATATATTTATATTTTCTATCCATCACTGCCCGACTTACCCCCTTCGCTGTGAGAGGTTCTGATGCTATCTCTGACGGCATCAGAACAAGGCTCCCAATGGTGCCTATGGAAATGCTCTCTCATGAGTGCAATGCTTCCCAACAATTCAAACTTGAGCTCGCATTCTCATTGCTGTTAACTTGTAATACCAGTGCACATTAGCGTGCACTGGTATTATATCGCCATAAGTGTAAGCTTTTAGTGTGTATAAAGCAATGGGCACTGCAATGTTGTAACTTGGGTTTCATTCTCTGCTGTGGCCAAATAGGGATAACTATAAATAGGTCACTAGAGTGTGCAGCCAATGGATATGGGGAGTATAACAGTGTTCTGCACTTCCATTTCTAACAGAAACTGGAAAACTCAATATTTCAGAATGTAATTACAGGAAAAGGGGACAGCATAAATAATAATTTTATATTACCATCTCAAAGTTTTTAATGTTTCTTTATAATTATGTCTTGGTGCCTCTGGCAAAGAGTCCTTAAAACACCCATGGGTGCCCCAACCAGCCACACCTAAAGTTTAGCTTAGTGCAGCTGGGAGTGTGGGGTCTGGTCCTGGAAGGGGGGCCCTGGGGTGGGAGGTCTGGTACTGAAAGTTGAGGGACTTGTCTGGTGGGCACTGATGTGACTGGGCATTGAATTAGGGGGATGAGTTAGGGGCATAGGAGGTGATGGGGGCCCTTCTCTAATATGTGCCCAGGGGCCCTGGTTGGTCTCAGTCCGCCCTCAAAAATAATATTAAAAAATTACTGCACAATAAGGTAGTTCACATTCACTAAGGATCAAAAGTTGCGACTAACATTTTGGGCTGGCTAGTAGCTTAGAGCTTGAAATTATGAGCCCTGTATATGTACATACATATACATCATTAGACATGCCTTCCTTTTATTTCTAACACCTGAGACCTCATATCTTTGAGCCCTTATAACTTTTTGGTGCAATATTTTTTTAAATAATTTTTAT
The DNA here is from genome assembly GCF_027579735.1 of Bombina bombina. Taxonomy (NCBI): domain Eukaryota; kingdom Metazoa; phylum Chordata; class Amphibia; order Anura; family Bombinatoridae; genus Bombina; species Bombina bombina. The sequence continues at coordinate 420,965,459 of NC_069502.1, read as the reverse complement.
TAGATGGTGTTATTATGAGTTTAACTACTTTGTAATGTATTTTTGTTACATTTTGTGACACTTTTTAGTTTTGCAAAACAGTTAACCAGAGCTCTGAGGACGCGCTAACCCAACGAGTGTTAACTTCAATTGCTGTTTGAGAAGATCCTATATTCTGCTTGTTCTACTATTACAGAACCTAAGGCAGAACATGTTTTCTGATGGTATTTCTACAGTCCTGCTAAAGTGGGCTAGTGAGTCAGGCCAAAAGGCAATTACATTTTATTTTCTGGAAATGCAACTTTTTGACCAATTGGCAAGTATATCTTAATAGTCCTTGATAGCTATCCGTAGTACCAACACACCATTCAAATAACATATTTAATATTTATTAAAGTGGGACCTAACATATTGATTAGATTTGCTCATCCAACTATAGGTATTCCACTTTTTTCTAGTTGTATTTACCTATAAAATCTCAACATTTGAGGTACTAATCTCATATTTTGTTGAATGTTTGTTTATGAGGATCGTAAAAGTATAATTTACGTGGAGCTTCCTTTATTTTTCTTCTATGCAAAGTCTATCTTTTATTAAAATAATAAGGATGTATAAATGTCATAGATAAATACAAAATTAAAGTAACAACATTTAACCAAATTATTTGCAGAAACGTTGCATTTGTAAATACTTTTTCAGCTCATCTTAAAGGGATAGTCTAGTCAAAATTAAACTTGATTCAGATAGAGTATGCAATTTTAAGCACATTTACTCCTATTATCATTTTTTCTTCGTTTTCTTGGTATCTTTATTTATTTATTTATTTTAAATAATTTTTATTGAAGTCATAAATCAATATTACACGGAAAGGTTCATCCACATACCAGAATGATGAAGAAATTAAAATACATATTAGCAGAACAAAAATATTACAGACAACGATATAAACGTGGATCCCATTATCAATAAGAAGAGGTTGAGCTGGGTGAGTTCTAGGGCTAACCTCATAGCAAACAAAGCTATATCTAAAGTTGTAGCCGTCTGCAAAGTATTATTGGGATTCACCGAAGGGGACAAACATGAAAGGGCAAGACCATCAAATAAGTTCCATTCCTGTGTGGTAAACTGGTGTGGATGCAGATAAATGAGACTTCTTTTTTGTATTATATTACTAAATAAATGAAAATGAAGATGAAAATGTTCCTCCATTTGCTAGAGAGGTCACTTTTGGACCTAAGTTTTCTAATAAAAGTAGGATGTGGGAGGAGAGCTTATGAGTTGGCCGCTCTCGGACCAAGGTATAAAGAGGGGGAAAGGAATTCAGCAGGCAAGAGCCACTCTTGTTAGAAAAAAAGGAGGGGGGGAGGAGGGACGGAGCTATCTTGAATGACCAAACTAGTTTTTAAGGTGATACGTTAGGGTCAGAGGCTTAGTTCTTTATAGGGGTACATATTGCAATAACATAGATGGATTCCTATATCAAAATAGATTAGGAGAACAATCTAGCTTAAATAATTGGGTCAGGTAAATAATAGCGGGGGGGGGTCTCTATCTTCTTATAGGTGGAACGGATGGACTTAGAGGGTCAAACCTATTCTTAATATGAGTATGAGGTATGTGTCTAACTACCCAAATGGCACAGATTAGATATACATTTAGCTCAGGTTCTTTGCTATGGCTATATCTTCCTCCGAAGGAACACAAGCTGATCTTTGTGTCTCCAATTATAGCTTCTGGAGACAAGGTTAGATGACTATAGAGACGGACATGAGGAGATATAAAATATTGCAGTCTCTGATGTTTTAGGTTCTGCAAGGCAATAAGGCAGGGGTTAACAGATAGGGCCACTTTAAAGTGTACAGTGTACCATAAATGAGTAGAAGTAGGGGGCTATGTAGCCTCTGACTTTATTAATCACGTATGTAAGGGCAGTATATGGGAGGATAAACTAACTAATGTAGCTGGAGCCTCTAAATTAAACATTCAAAATCACCTTAGGTATAGCATGTAATTCTTGTGCACTAGAGGACACTTTAAATACAGGGACCAAGGAGGAGGGTTAGCTTCTGGGAGGTTCCCTCATGGGCCTTGGGAGAGGGAATGTAGTACAAGATGAGGGAATTAACATAGAGGGCGCTTTGGAAGAGTGGTGACCTGATATGTCTACTTTAAGTCAGAGCTAGGTTGAGGTCAAACATAAATGGCTTACTAGTCTGGGGACCATCTTATCTGATTTCTCTCTTAAACCTGGGTTTGTTCTATAGTAATTATCAAGTGCTGATACTTAAGTATACAGATAGACAAATTATTCAACATGTACCAAGGTAACTTTAGATGTAAACCGATTGCTTAATAGTAAAAATATGATTATGTTATGAGCTATATGCTTAAATTAAAGAAATTTGCATGGCTATATATTATCAAACACATGACATTAGACAGAGCTTCTCAAATAAAAGTGGTGTGGTACAAAACATATTAGTAAATCCTCTATAATTGTCCCTTGCTCGGTATCCAAGAAATCTTACCCAGTAGATATAACACCTTGTGATAACTAAATAGGTACCTATGTATAACTCAGCATGCCATATAACTAGAAGATCTAACTATTTAAAACTAGGTTGTAAAACTTGCAACGAAGAGAGAAAAAATAAAGTCTCAGATAAAGTTATTCTACCCAATTCCCAGCCTGCAGCATGATGCGATCCGAATGATTCCAGGATCTCTCACCCCCATTACAGGTGGCTGTCTCGGTCTTCTTGAGGCTGTGGCGAGGCTAATGAAGTGTGCTGCTGCTAGGAGGCTCAGACGGTGTCGGGTCTGTAGCGGCCCCAGGGAGGACTCATATAGCTCCCCCGTGGCTAACATATTAATCAGGGACTCCATACAAGTGTCTATGTCCGAGAAGCAAGGTGACAGAGATGCCTCCGCAGAACGTGTGGAAGTGTTGAGATGAGCGGTCTCAAATATAAGTAGGGTGAGCGCGTCCCGCTCCATATGAGTGCCGGCTCCTGAAGCGATGTCCGCTTGCAATCTCAGTCCGCTTTCTATGGCATAGCTGGGGGGAATGGCAGTGATCTTTTCACATGTACCGCTGACTAAGAGGCCCATGGTTTCTTCCTGCTCTGTAGGATGTTCACCTCTGTCAGAAGTAGGATCTTGAGTCGGTGTGGGGGAAAGCGTGTTCCTTTCAGGCCAGGCGACCCCTTCTAGATGTATAGGTTGATGAGCGGTCACAGTTGGATGAGTGAGGTCCATGTCAAGCTTGGACCCTCATGGTTGAGAGGAGAAGGAGGCGGCAGATAGATTGCTTATAAACAGAGGCGGCTCAATGCAGGGACCGCATTCTCCTCCTACAGTATTTCTCTCTAGAACCAGCTCCTCTCGCAGCTGAAGGAAGTGAGAGTCTAGTTTGGCTGCAAGCTGTTGTAGTAAGCGTAGGGGTGTCGCCATTTTGAAAAAGTCTCAGCTCTCGTGATTATCCCTCAGAAAAAGTGTAACTTCTCCTCTAGGTCACTGCTTCCCCTGCTGTTCCTCGGCCCCACAGTTCCTGTTATCCCTTCTGGGGTGAACGTTATAAATTTGATGCTAGTTTTCGGGAATAATAGCTAATGTTTAGTAAATAGTGTCAGGAGCTTCATCGGAACATGTCCTGCTTGTTCAGTGGCTAGCTCCGCCCCTCTTGGTATCTTTATTTGAATGTAAGCTTAGAAGCCGGCCCATTTTTGGTTCAGCACATGGGTAGCGCTTGCTAATTGGTGGCTACATTTAGACCCAGGTGCTGAACCAAAAATGGGCTGGCGCCTATGCTTACATTCTTGCTTTTTCAAATAAAGATACCAAGAGAACTAAGAAAAATTGATAATAGAAGTCAAGTAGAAAGTTGATTCAAATTGCTGCTCTATCTGAATCATCAAAGTTTAATTTCGACTAGACTATTCCTTTAAGATCCAAGAAACAACATATTTTCCATTTTGGCTTATAAAGTCATAGCCCTCACAAATCATGCGCAAGTCATGTAGTTTAATTGCTATGGCCTAGATTACAAGAGGAGCACAACTAATAATGCACCGTGTTTTATGTTGTGTTTGACCCCAATCAATCGATAACAAATGATCAGGTATTATGACTAGTTGGTTAAAAATATGTTAACAAAAGCAATTTAACTTGCCCAATAATTATTTAGTGAACACTATACTATAAAAGGGAAGTGGTAGTATCTTGCTTTTAATAATTGTATTAAAAGTCTTAGATTAAGACAATACCCCTTGCAAATGTATTACTTTTAATACCTGGTGTAAAATATATTTGCATAGGCAGAATATCTGCCTTGCATGACTCTTCTCAGCATTTTAAAAATCTAAACCATTTTAAATAATTTGTAAATAAAACAGCAAAAAAAGTTATCCACTAATCACAAACCTTTGAAGTGCCTTTGTGACACCATGAAACATCCTTATACTGTACATGGGGACATTTAGACTCTGAAATCTTAAAGGGACACTAAACCCAAAAATTTTCTTTCATGATTCAGGTAGAGAATACAAATGTAAACAACATTACAATTTATTTCTATTATTTATTTTGCTTCATTTTTTAAATATCCTTAGTTGAAGAAAAAGCAATGCACATGGATGAGCCAATCACACAAGGCTTCAGTGCAGCAACCAATCAGCAGCTACTGAGCCTATCTAGATTTGCTTTTCAGCAAAGAATATCAAGAGAATAAAACAAATTAGATAATATAATTAAATTAGAAAGTTGTTTAATATTGCATGCTCTTCCTAAATCATGAAAGAAAAAATGTGGGTTTCATGTCCCTTTAACACCTTTTGGCTTCACTCTAAAGGCACATCTTGGATACTTCAACAGTTTTTTTAAATGTTAAAATTTTTTTGCTCATGCTGTTTCCTGGCTTCATACAAAAGTAAAAATAGACATAAAATCACACTTTTAAACTATAAAACTTTCACATAGAAACATAGATTTTGACGGCAGATAAGAACCATAGGCCAAACAAGTCTGTTCAATATTTCCTAAAAGTTTAAACTTATCTAGTTCATAGGAAAGCCTTGTGCTTATCCCAGGCATTCTTAAAGGGACAGTCAACACCAGAGTTTTTGTTGTTTAAAAAGATAGATATAATATACTTTTTACTTCTTTGGTTAACTTGTATCTAAGCATCTTCTGACAGCCCCCTGATCACATGACATTTTATTTTTTATCTATTGACTTTCATTTTAGCCATTTAGTGCAGTGTCTGCCACAAGCCACGGGCATGATCACAATGTTATCTATATGGTTTACATGAACTAGCTCTCCCCTGTTCTGAAAAGCAAATAAAAAGCATGCGATAAGAGGCGGCCTTCAAGGACTTAGGAATTATCATATAAGCCTTCCTAGGTTTAGCTTTTAACTAAGAATACCAAGAGAAGAAAGCAAAATTGGTGATAAAAGTAAATTGAAAAGTTGTTTAAAATTACATATACTATTTTAAACATGAAAGGTTTTTTTGGACTTGACTGTCCCTTTAAAGTCCACTCAGTGTTTATCATTACTACCTCTTGTGGAAGTTTATTCCAGGAATTAATCACCCTTTCTGTAAAAAAGTAATTCTTCCTCAAATTACTCCTAAATAAACTATGATTCAGCTTGGGATCATGACCCCTAATTCTTGAATGTTTCTTTTTATGAAAAGAACTCACAGACCTTAATATATTTGAAAGTTACAATCATATCACCTCTTTCACTTTTATCCTTTAAGCTATAAATATTTAGGCCACAACCTAAATATTAACTAAAAGTGATGGTAAACTTCTTAGGGGGAGATTTAAGAAACTTCGTATCGGCCCCAATGCCTCTGTTTCCGTGCGAGCCTTCAGGCCGCTGCTACTTAACTCGTCTACCTCCTCTAAGGCTGCGGACATCAATCTGCCTGATTGAATACGATCGGGTTGATTGACACCCCCTGCTAGCGGCCGATTGGCCACGAATCTGCAAGGGGCGGCATTGCACAAGCAGGTCACCAGAACTGCTTTTGCAAAGTTAAATGCAGACAGCGTAATTTTTTAAATAATTCACCTTTAGTGTAGTTAAACATTGTGCCATTCCTCTGCACGCAAATCATACTCTATTTGTGTCTAAACAGAATAGATAATGAACATGACTTGTTTAGCCGAGAAACATGTTGCCAATAAATGTAATTGTTTTTATTGAGTGGAACTGCATTTCCTTTGGTGTGCACTCACTTACAGAAGATAAGGAGCAATGCCTGTGTAATCCGCAAGCTGACTCCTGTGAAAGTCAGTCTTCTTGTATAGCAGTCTTATAGTGCCAACAATATTGTGAGTGGATACACATACTACTTACTGTGTGTTTGGTTTTGTTATACAGGATTACACTATGTAGCGCCCCTTCTTTTTTCTTTGCATTTTAAGATCCACCATTTAGTTTGAGGTTCAAGAAAAAAAATATCTGACCAATGAAACTCATGTTTAAACTGTATCCCATCACAATGTTGTTAACATATTTTACAAATTCTATTTCTTGTTCCATTGTTCCTGACCATATAAACATTGTTACTGACTATAAACATGCAATACAAGTACACACAATTTCTGAAAAGATTATTACAACCATTTGTGCCATAATTGCACAAGCTGTTTGTAAATGATTTCAGTGAGAAACCTAAAATTGTGAAAAATTTTACGTTTTTTTTTAATTTGATCGCATTTGGCGGTGAAATGGTGGCATGAAATATACCAAAATGGGCCAAGATCAATACTTTGGGTTGTCTACTACACTACACTTAAGCTAAAATTAACTCTACAAGCTCCCTACATGCTCCCTAATTAACCCCTTCACTGCTGGGCATAAAACACGTGTGGTGTTGCAGTGGCATTTAGCAGCCTTCTAATTACCAAAAAGCAACGCCAAAGCCATATAAGTCTGCTATTTCTGAACAAAGGGGATCCCAGAGAAGCATTTACAACCATTTGTGCCATAATTGCCATAATTGCCATAATAAATGATTTCAGTGAGAAACCTAAAATTGTGAAAAATTTAACGTTTTTTTTTAATTTGATCGCATTTGGCAGTGAAATGGTGGCATGAAATATACCAAAATAGGCCTAGATCAATACTTTGGGATGTCTTCTAAAAAAATATATACATGCCAAGGGATATTCAGGTATTCCTGACAGATATCAGGGTTCCAATGTAACTAGCGCTCATTTTGAAATAGCAAAGTGCTTCTTGTATTTATTTCCCTATAACTTGCAAAAAAGCAAAGAACATGTTAACATTGTGTATTTCTAAACTCAGGACAAAATTTAGAAACTATTTAGCATGGTTGTTTTTTTGGTGGTTGTAGATGTGTAACAGATTTTTCAGGGCCTGCCAGGGCACAGTGTCACACCAGTGCAACTCATATCTGGTGTAACAGTAGTGTACATAAAAAAAAAAATAGCATTTAGTTCTCTGCAAGCGTGTGTGTCAGGCCTACAGCGTCTACTCTGCCAACTTCTGCCAGGGCACAGTGCCACTCATATCTGTTATCACAGTAGCTTGCACGCATAGTACCACTAATCGAAAAAAAAATGACAGGCAGAGGCAGGCCACCCCGCAGGGGCCGTCATGGTTGTGGTGCTGTGATTCCCTTTGGCCCTAGAATAATGCCCAGTGTTCAGAGGCCACGTACCCTGAACTCGAAAAGTTCTGAGGACATAGTTGACTGGCTTACACAGGACACCCAATCTTCTACAGCTTCCGCTCAGAACCTTGACGCACCATCCTCCTCCAGCTTAGCTTCGGGCACCTCTCAAGTTACCACTCGCCCGCCTGCCGCCACCACCAACACTAGCACCACAGCCGCTTCACTTGATCTGTCAGAGGAGTTATTTACACATCAGTTGGAAGAAATGAGTGATGTGCAACCATTATTGCCAGAGGATGTAGATAACAGGGATATGTCTCAGTCAGGCAGCATTACACACATGGACGTACGGTGTGATGATGATGATGTTGTACCCGCTGCGGGAGTTTGGTCTGTCACTGTGAAGCGGGCGTAACCCTTACACTACCTGATCGATACAACATCATACCTGATGTTTTAAAGCATGTTATTCCAAACAATTTAGGAATGTTAGGTGATTTATGCCCTTTATGGATTAAAACCAGACTCTGCATCAACTATGTAATTTTCCATGGGAGTTTTGCCATGGATCCCCCTCCGGCACGCCACAGTCCAGGTGTTAGTCCCCTTGAAACAACTTTCCCATCACTATTGTGGCCAGAAAGAGTCCTTGTGGGTTTTAAAATTCGCCTGCCCATTGAAGTCTATGGGGGTTCGCCCGGTTCACCGGTTCGCGAACTTTTGCGGAAGTTCGCCGTTCGCGAACCCAAATTTTTATGTTCGTGACATCACTATTTAGTAACTATTCTACCTAGTTAAAATAATTACAAACTTGCCTGTAAAATAAAAATAAACCCTAAGCTAGCTGCAATGTAACTATTAGTTATATTGTAGCTAGCTTAGGGTTTATGTTACAGGTAAGTATTTAGTTTTAAATATTAATTATTTAATTATTAATAGTAGGTTTTATTTATATTTATTTTAATTATATTTAAGTTAGGGGGTGTTAGGGTTAGGGTTAGACTTAGATTTAGGGGTTAATAAATTTAAAATAGTGGCGGCGACGTTGGGGATGGCAGATTAGGGGTTAATAAATGTAGGTAGGTGGTGGCGATGTTAGGGACAGCAGATTAGGGGTTAATAATATTTAACTAGTGTATGCGAGGAGGAACTACGGTGGTTTAGGGGTTAATATGTTTATTCTAGTGGTGGCGATGTCCGTAGCGGCAGATTAGGGGTTAATATTTTTATTTTATTGTTTGCGATGCGGGAGGGCCTCGGTTTAGGGGTTAATAGGTAGTTTATGGGTGTTAGTGTACTTTTTATCACTTTAGTTATGAGTTTTATGCTACGGCTTTGTAGTGTAAAACTCATAACTACTGACTTTAAAATGTGGTAGGAATCTTGACGGTATAGGGTGTACCGCTCACTCGTAATACCAGCGCTATGTGAGTCCCATTGAAAATAGACTATACGCAAGTTGCGTAAGTTTATTTGCGGTAAGGCCAAAAAAATGTGCGGTGCCCCTAAATCTGCAAGACTCGTAATACCAGTGGTAGTGAAAAAGTAGTGTTATAACCTGATATGATAACGCTGCTTTTTCAGTATAACGCAAAACTCGTAATCTAGCCGATAGTCACTTATTGGTAGGCTTCGTTACCACCTATAGCATAGTGGATATATACTTGCGGTCTTATGCGGCTTCCCTCAGGGCCAGCAGACAGATTGGCAATTACTACCTCTCGGGTGGGATGGAGCCACAAGCAGCGGACACCTCCATCCTCTTTTTCCTCGACCACTCCACCGGGCGTGTTGGTTATTCTAGCGGCTTCCACTAGCTATAGTACACCATCAGGTAAGGAATTGGCCGCAATAACCTCTGTCTGTGACCGCATCTGCTACATCACACCCCCGGAGCACACTGGGCAGGGAGAAGGTGGGCTCACTGTGCCAATCGGCAAAGTGAACTTCCATGTGCCGATCGGTCCTTTCGATCTCAGATTCAATGCCTGGTGCAGTGTATACTGACCTATAGATATTGGCATTGTGGGAGGTTTTAAAATCAGCAGCTTCTGAGCACACCTAGAAATGCTTTTTAACAAAGGATAGTGTTGTTTTTTTGTGTTGGAGGTGTAGTGGTTTAATGGTTAATAGTTTGGATTTTTTGTGCATTGGAGTTTGTTTGGTTTAGGCGTAAATAGTATAAATTTTTTTTTTTTATTATGGGTTATAGTGGATAGGGGATTAACATTGCAGTAACAAGGCAAATGTTTGTTTAATTATAACGCTGCTTAATTTTTTTATGCCTCTGCTAGACATTGTGCATGCACAACAACTTTGTTTGCCCTAGTGCAATGAACAGAGCTCACAAAATTATTTTGGGTCATAAAAAAATTAACCAACTACAGGTACTAGCAAAAATAGAAGTGGTATAGATTTAGCATACCTGCATACCACTTATGTTTTTGCGCTCCTTATAATCTGGGCCTATGTGTTTAACCCATTTTTAAATATTTTTAAGATATCCTTTGTTGAAGAAATAGCAATGCACATGGTTGAGCCAATCACATGAGGCATCTATGTGCAGCAATGAGCAAAAGTCCCACACTAAAAAAGAACTTCGTGACCATGTGTGGTCGACTTACCACGTCCGGTCCTAGGGAGGGGTTTTCTCCTGTGGTTGGTCTACGGGCTGTGTCCTGGTTAGCGGTAATCCGCAATCCTCATCTGTATGCCAATTTTCTTTTCCTTGGCCCAGGATTGAGCTCCTTGACTCCGCCGATACCAACCAACTTGAACCCCCTCCCTCCTCAGACGCGTGCGGCTCCTCCTATTGGTGAACGATCTGGGACGTCATCACCCGGTCAGTATACCATCCAATCCACGGGAGGGGGAGGGGAGGAGGCTGACAAGCCTCAACTGTGCTCTCCGTTAGGGATCCAAAAGTTCAGATAGATAAAGAAAGACAGGAGCACCAGTGGATGTGTGGATCAGCGTTTATTTCACCAATAACGCTGTAGTAAAAGCACTCGAAAAACAGCAACTTGTGGTAAATGAAGAGTGCTCCAATAATGCTGGCAGCAGCTGATTGTTCAGTAGGATGTGAAGGTAGGAAAACAGCTGATGCGTTTCGGCAGTGTTGCCGTAGTCTTAGCTGAATAAAACTTAAAAACAAGCGCCCTTTTTCTAGGGCTAAACTTCCTCCTATTGGACAATCTGTTGAACCAATCCAGAGCTATTAACAATTGACAGCTGCGGGTACAATTTAAACCCCCTGCTTCACCTTATACTGGGCTGTAAGTAATACTGCTTAATACAGCCCATATAGTTTAATTTTAACATTTTAACATCATATCATAGAGATGAAACATGAAAAGGGTTTTCAGGTGGGACAAACAAAATGTACCAAAGTGTATGTAAATATACAAAAAAAATTTACTTCAAAAATTATAATAATAAATTATTAAATGTAACAACCAGAAATGTACATATATGGTGGACAACGGATTGATAACAATCATAATAAACTCTTGTCTCATATCTAACGTATGTGAACCATACATGTAACATGATTCATATGTGCAACTCGTAAACCTGGGTTACTCCCTTTCTCTCTACATAGTTATTAGGATGAATTCACTCCAACTAAATAAACTGTCATACCCTTTGCAGCACTCTGTCTATATTTTGTATATCATTAATTTCAATAATTAAGGATTAAATATATGGGGGCTGTTGTAAACATAGGGAAGAGTAGCAAAGCAACAATTAACTGCGGTATATTATTACGAAATTTTATAGGCAGTTAGTTCAAATCCCACTATTTTGCTGTGCTAGAGGTTCCATAATGTACAACCCTGAAGATATGTGATTAAGATGTACTAGGACACTTACAGGATAGTTCCACTCAATACCAATAATTGATCAAATCAAAGGCTGAGTTTAATCCTGAAGGTGTTCTGGTCTTCAATTTGAAGATCCAGAACACCTCCTGTCTACCTAGGGCTTTCACCCTATCCCCACCTCTTGGTGGCAAAGGTACATATTCTATGGCCTTCCATCTGAAACTCTCTGTACTTTTTGAGTGTTCAAGTGCAAAATGTTGCACTAGTGGTGTGCTTGATTTTCCTGCTCTAATGGTAGAGCGGTGCTCCCTAATTCGTGATCTGATCTCACGTGTCATTAATCCTACATATTGGACCTTGCACAGAATGCAGGTAACCAAATATATTACATACTTGGACCTGCACGTGATGCATGTTTATATTTCAAATTGTTGGCCTGTGACAGTGGACTGAAATAATTCTCCACATTCAACTTTCTCACAGGCCACACAGTCTCTGTAATTACACCTGTGCATACCCTTTATCACTAGCCATGCTGACCCTCCCGATTGGCTTCTTTTGACTCTAGTGGGTGCTACTGTGTTCCCAATTGTTTTGTTTCTCCTATAGGAGAACTGGCAACCCAAGCTAGATATATTTATTAAATCATCATCCGCAGAGAGCATTTCAAAATGCCCTCTGATGATGTTACAGATTTTGGGGTATTCTACCGAATAATCAGTAAGGAATGTCAGTCCCTGTTTGAAAGCTTTGCTTTTTGAAAAAGAGAGTAGTGCATTGGCCAAAAGGTTAAAAGACAGGGGCTATTCACATGTAACAATAAAGAATGCCGAAGAATCAGTCAGGAATTTGGACAGAGACAGCTTACTCACATCTAAATCAAAAGAGTACAGAGAAAGAAAAGCTTTCAAACAGGGAAAATGAAACAGTAGATCATTCTCTTATTTCTTAGGTACCTTTAAGCAATAATTAAACCACTATCATGATTAAGTACTATGTATAGACAAGATAATACTGGGGACAGTATGCCCTTTGTCTCACATAGAGTCTTCACAGATCTTGATTAGGAAAGTATTATTATTCCATTAAAATAAATGAGAAGTGAATCAAAATTCAATTGCTAGTCATTTTGCTCTTGCCTGTCTAGCCAAATGCAACTCTGTCAAAACTAAAAGACAAATGTGTTGGCAATTATTGAAACAAGTCAGTTTTTTTCTAATAGAACTTGACATATCAGCAGCTAATTAAGGGCTAGATTACAAGTGGAGTGCTACATATAGCTTGCACGCAAGCTATATTAGTGCTCCACTGAGTAATACAGCGCATGCTAATGTGCACTGGTATTACAAGTTAAGCTCAATGCAAACGTGAGCTTGTATTCGCATTGCTAGGAAGCATTATCTTGCAGGCTGAATCATAAGGCAAGGCTGCAACAATGTATGAACTGAACAGCAACTTAGTTGACTTTTATGTAACTATTGAGCTACATTGTTACTTATATGCTTACAATGCAGTTACCTCACTTGCACTTTATGCGATTGGATCGCATTAGGAACATTTTTTCAGTCCTGTTAACATTATGAGCATATTATACATTCAATATCGTTAATTTTCGGCCACTTTGTGGTTTCATTGTTCTCCTTTAAAAATGCAACTGCCATATACATATATTTACATAGCGGATATAGGGGCCGAATTATCATTGTGTGAGCGCACAATTCGATATTGCGGATCATGTCCACTGCACATCGATAAATGCCGACAGCATACGCTCTCAGCATTTATCATTGCACCAGCAGTTCTTGTGAACAGCAACACCCTCAATATCTCAATACAAAAAAGTCGCAAGAAATTACGTGACTCTGGGGTTGATTCGATCGGGTTGATTTGATTGGGTTGATTTCTGGTGATGTCTGTCTGCCGCTTCAGAGCAGACGGACAGGTTATGAAGCAGCAGTCTTTATATATGAAGCTTGATAAATATGCCCCAGAGGCTTTATTATTAACCATAGTATGACAGTCAGTAGCTATCTATTATAGGAGCTTTATTTATTATTTGGCAGTGGCATTGAGATATTTATCAACAATTCAGAAGTGAATGTAAAATCTCATATCATGGCATCATATAGATCAGTGCTCTCCACTTATTTACAAGTCCAAGTCTCTGTCTGTTGTTAATAAATTAATCCCGTTTTAACAAGTGTAATAATAAAGTTTACATGTTTTATTTAAAATTATGAAAACCAGTTACACCAAACACTATATATATGCACTATATTATTATTTTCTTCTGGAATAATAGAGTGTATTCTTTTACAGCTGCTGGCTTTACCAACGACTGTTTTTGTAAATAATTTTACACTAATACACAGCACCCCAAGGCCAGTACTGTATCTAGGAATGTCAGTATATGACCGGGTTATAATACAATATGTTTAATAATTATTCTTTAAAATAAACCCCCAATAAAATGCATATACAAAACAATTAAAATTAATGTAAATTCCTAAATTCTTTATATTAGTTAAATTTATAGACACATTGGATTATATTTATAGGAACCAGGTTATTAATCAAACTATACAAGCGTAAACTGTTACAATATTCTTTACAAAACAAAACAAATATATCTTTAGAATTAACCTTATTCACAATTGAATTGCATTACATCACCACTATGAAATACCACACAGTATGGGTCACCAACTTAAGAGTGCCTAGTTAAACAATATAACAAGATGCTTTAGCAGCCAATTTCTCTGAGCTGAAATAAACTCTTTTTAGCTACAATTAAGGCAAGTTCTAAAATATAATATAGTTACCAATAACTTAATGCACACCGGAAAGATTTACTTACAATAATGGGCCTGACTAAGAAATATGCACCACAAAGGATATTTATCTAGCAAATAAATTAATTACTTAGCATACAAGAGTGACTAGTTAAGACTACACAGGACTATGAATGCAAGCTAAAATACAAAGTGCCCTTTTAAATCTACTAACTGCAATTAGTTATAGTTACCAAATACCTTTGGTTTAAATATTATACATATATTTAGCAATCGCGTACACTTCACCAAAAATAACCAAATCGATATTTCAGCTTCCAGAACTTGTTTCATCTCATATGAAATAAGGGTATTGCAATATGGATAATAAAAAGTAGCCCAATTGCTTTAAGTAACTGTGTCCCAATTTGGCAGCAGTTATTCAGTCACCAGTTTAGCAAAAAGTCAGCCAGCCAGCCAGTTTCTATCCTTTTGCATTCCATCTTCTTTTAATCATCAGTGAAACAATATGATAGGCCCTTCGGAAGTTTGTCGGTGATTCGCCCTTGCAGAGCTTGTCCCTGATTCGCCCTTGGATCTGAACATCTCATATGTTATTTTGGGAAACGCCTCCCTGAGCAGCCAAATAAATGCCTTTTAGGCTGTAATACTGTTTCTGATATATAGGTGGCAGCAGACACCCAGGAATGCAGCCCCACCATCAAATATTTCTAACAGTCTAATTATTTAACCTTAAAATGTTTATCCAACATATTATAATCTCTTGTATTAATAAATCATATGTTTCAAATATGGTCCGCACAGTGTCATCTTCTCTGATCATTTTAAGACCAAACGTGAATATATTCCACTTATAATATATTAAAATGCGTTTAAATTCATATTTTCTATGAAACGATTTAAAAGGATTATAATATCTTCATCATGTTTTTAATAACTTTTTCAGTTATCATCTTACTATGACATACATACCTTGAGAACAGCAAACAGATGTCATTTTCATATAATTATATCTACATTGGATTACTATCCCATACAGAATAATATTTCATATCTGTATATTTCTTTTTGAGTGTATAAAAAATAGGATATTATTTAAAATACCATTTATATATGTACTTATTTGATGCCTGAAAAATATAAAGAAATAGGTTATTAAAATTGGCCATTTTAAATTGAGTGGGGAAGGATTGAATTGTGGTCAGCCAGGCATCTAATGTCTTACAAATAAATGAATCATTTGGTGTAGACAGCCATATATATATATATATATATTAAATAATATATATATATATATATATATATATATATTATCCAATAGCATTCACAAAATTTGGCCTATATATTAAATTCTGGTATATTCCTGTCAGGGTATCCCCTATACCATATACCAGAATTTAATATATAGGCCTGCACTCACAGGAACGAACAACCAGCTCAATACTATTGTTAGCCTGTTCTATGGCGATTTACCACCTGGGTGCAACTTCTTTTAGCCCAGCAATGCTTTTCACAGAGTAAAACTTTCCTGTAGTATATCAGTCTGATCCCGCCTAACAGGCTAACAATGGTATTGAGCTGGTTGTTCGTTCCTGTGAGTGCATTTCTCTCTGTGTGTATTTAGTCTCCCTATGGGAAAAAGGGGAAACCAGACGTGGACTCCTTGCTCAGTGTGCTTAGAGGAATACTGCTACACCTCACTGACGAGGCCCAATGAAGGCCGAAACGATCGTCTGGGGTTGCTTTGTTCCTTGTTCAGAGAGGAATTGCCTGGTATTTCGGTGCTGGACTGACCGTAATAGGCGGGATCAGACTGATATACTACAGGAAAGTTCTACTCTGTGAAAAGCATTGCTGGGCTAAAAGAAGTTGCACCCAGGTGGTAAATCGCCATAGAACAGGCTAACAATGGTATTGAGCTGGTTGTTCGTTCCTGTGAGTGCATTTCTCTCTGTGTATATATATATATATATATATATATATGTTTATATTTTATATTTGTGTTTATATATATACAAATACATACATATAGACACCAATAGACATATATATATATATATATATATATATATATACACACAGTGGGGCAAAAAAGTATTTAGTCAGCCACCAATTGTGCAAGTTCTCCCACTTAAGAAGATGAGAGAGGCCTGTAATTTTTATCACAGGTATACCTCAACTAGAGACAAAATGTGGAAACAAATCCAGACAATCACATTGTCTGATTTGGAAAGAATTTATTTGCAAATTATGGTGGAAAATAAGTATTTGGTCAATATCAAAAGTTCATCTCAATACTTTGTTATATATCCTTTGTTGGCAATGACAGAGGTCAAACGTTTTCTGTAAGCCTTCACAAGGTTATCACACCCTATTGCTGGTATGTTGGCCCATTCCTGCATGCAGATCTCCTCTAGAGCAGTGATGTTTTGGGGCTGTCGCTGGGCAACACAGACTTTCAACTCCCTCCAAAGGTTTTCTATGGGGTTGAGATCTGGAGACTGGCTAGGCCACTCCAGGACTTTGAAATTCTTCTTACGAAGCCACTCCTTCATTGCCTGGGTGGTGTGTTTGGGATCATTGTCATTCTGAAAGACCCAGCCACGTTTCATCTTCAATGCCCTTGCTGATGGAAGGAGGTTTGCACTCAAAATCTCACGATACATGGCCCCTTTCATTCTTTCATGTACACGGATCAGTCGTCCTGTTCCCTTTGCAGAGAAACAGCCCCAAAGCATGATGTTGCCACCTCCATGCTTCACAGTAGGTATGGTGTTCTTTGGTTGCAACTCAGCATTCTCTCTCCTCCAAACACGACAAGTTGTGTTTCTACCAAACAGTTCTACTTTGGTTTCATCTGACCATATGACATTCTCCCAATCTGCTTCTGGATCATCCAAATGCTCTCTAGCATACTTCAGATGGGCCCGGACATGTACTGGCTTAAGCAGGGGGACATGTCTGGCACTGTAGGATCTGAGTCCCTGGCGGCGAAGTGTGTTACTGATGGTAGCCTTTGTTACGTTGGTCCCAGCTCTCTGCAGGTCATTCACTAGGTCCCCCCGTGTGGTTCTGGGATGTTTGCTCACCGTTCTTCTTGTGATCATTTTGACCCCACGGGGTGAGATCTTGCGTGGAGCCCCAGATCGAGGGAGATTATCAGTGGTCTTGTATGTCTTCCATTTTCTAATTATTGCTCCCACAGTTGATTTCTTCACACCAAGCTGCTTGCCTATTGCAGATTCAGTCTTCCCAGCCTGGTGCAGGTCTATAATTTTGTTTCTGGTGTCCTTTGACAGCTCTTTGGTCTTCACCATAGTGGAGTTTGGAGTGTGACTGTTTGAGGTTGTGGACAGGTGTCTTTTATACTGATAACAAGTTCAAACAGGTGCCATTAATACAGGTAATGAGTGGAGGACAGAGGAGCCTCTTAAAGAAGAAGATACAGGTCTGTGAGAACCAGAAATCCTGCTTGTGTGTTGGTGACCAAATACTTATTTTCTACCATAATATGCAAATAAAGTCTTTCCAAATCAGACAATGTGATTGTCTGGATTTGTTTCCACATAGTAGAGGTATACCTATGATGAAAATTACAGGCCTCTCTCGTCTTCTTAAGTGGGAGAACTTGCACAATTGGTGGCTGACTAAATACTTTTTTGCCCCACTGTATATATATACATATATTGGAGCCCTTTGCAGTCTAATACCTGAAAACATTAAAAAACATTTTATTAATCATATTTATGTGTTTTACATGTACATATTTTACATTCCAATGTTTTTCACATAGGAGAAATTGTTATTTTTATTTCTAAATATTTATTTCTATATCTATCTGTCTATCTATCTATCATCTATCTATCTATCTATCTAGCTATATAACAAATATAAATATTCAGCGCTAGCTATATATCTATCTTTCTATATATTCATATAGATATATAGGTAGATGTATATTTTACAAAAATAATAAAAACATATATATATATATATATATATATATATACACAGTATATATATATATACACAGTATATATATATATATATATAATATATATATATATATATATAGTAGTCTAGTCCTTTAAAGTGCACTCACTCAGACATTTAATACATCCACCGGGGCGCAAATATGTGCAGTAATAGTAGATATCAAAACGGGATAGACACAGCACTCACCGTTTTTTTGCAAATAAAACATCACCTTTATTAGGGTACTTTTAAATATTTAAAATTTGGATAAAAGGATGTTTTAAAGTACCCTAATAAAGGTGATGTTTTATTTGCAAAAAAACAAACGGTGAGTGCTGTGTCTATCCCCTGTTTTGAGATATATACTGTATATAAATAACATTTTATAAAAAACATTGGAATAAAAAATGTGACTAACAGCGCTGTAGGATGAATGCAATGTCGGTGATAAGTCTTTGGGAAGAAGTTAACATGGTTACAACGCCCAATGTCCACAACTTAGCGTACATTGGGTTTTCGCTCGAGCACTAACTTTTTACTAACCCTAAGTTTACTTTAATCGGTATTAGCACTCGAGCAGGAGTGATAAATACCGCTCCACTTGTAATCTGACACTAAATAAGTCTGCAACAATATAAAGTACCTATATTGATGGCTTAATGCTGAAACAAAATGCATGTATAATACCATCTCTAATACGGGGAGCAGTGTATATTGTCAGCAACTTTAGCTATCAGGATACTGGGAAAAAAGGAACTGAAAATTTTGATTCCTCTCTGAAGAGTAATTAGCAAGAGCTTGAGAAAGCTGCTTCTGTAAACAAGCACTTGTTTTTATGCCATGAAGTGGCTCTTAATTATCCCAGCCATACTTAATGAAGCTGTGGTTGTTAATCAGGCTTCATTCTAGACAGATAGATGTGCTGCTAATAAATATGCACATGATGCATTGTGTAGTAGGGACACTTATATCAATAAGTATTTGTTTCATTGTAAACGTATCTAATGTCACACTGCCAACATTATGAAAGAAAAGTATAGTTCATTTTTTGCTTTTTAAAAAAAATGCACAATGGACTTTCTTTGATAGAGATGCTTATGAATAATGGATTTAGAGTAAACAAATACGAATACACTAGACACTAAAATAGTAGGTTTAACTCCTTCACAACGGCTGCCATACTCTGTTCTATGGCAGTTGAAAGGCGCTTCCAGGGCTGTAGGTTTGCTGGTCTTGCTGACAGTGGCAAGAAAGTGCTATTTCTGCCTGCCTGTGCTCCTATAGCCCTGGAAGCGCCATGTGGCACTCAACCAAAAAGAAAAAGGTATTGATTATACTTCAACTGGTTAGCAGTATGGGTTTTACAATAGTACAATACAGGAACTGATTAAATTCTGCAATCACCATATATCATTATTTTATGTGTGTGTATAACTGGATGAATTTGCTACCGAGTTTCTCAAGTGTTTACATTGATATCTATATATACGGGGGTACGGCTTTTAAAGGGACAGTCAAGTCCTAAAAAAACGTTCATGTTTCAAATAGGGTATGGAATTTTAAACAACTTTACAATTTACTTTTATCACCAATTTTGCTTTGTTCTCTTGGTATCCTTAGTTGAACGTTGAATGCTAAACCTTATGAAGGCTCATATGATCATTTCTAAGCCCTTGAATTCAGCCTCTTATCACATACATTTTTATTTGTTTTTCACAACAGGAGAGCTAGTTCATGTAAACCATCTAGATAACATTGTGATCACGCCGTGGATTGTGGCAGACACTGTACTAATTGGCTAAAATGAAAGTGAATAGATAATAAATAAAATGTCATGTGATCAGGGGACTGTCAGCAGAGGCTTAGATACAAGTTAATCACAGAGGTAAAAAGTATATTAATATAACCATGTTGGTTATGCAAAACTGGGGAATGGGTTATAAAGGGATTATCTATCTTTAAAACAACAAACATTCTGGTGTTGACTGTCCCTTTAATGCTGAAAAAAATGGCCATTCCAGCGTATTGGCCAGGAACGCATATTACGAGTCACGGCGGTATACCTATACCACAAGCATTTTAGCCTGTAATGCAACGTCCATTCCGCACTCAAAAAATGACGATTTTGTGTGGGATTTTCATAGCGCCGGTATTACAGGTTGTGCATTCAGGCTAAAAAGCTTGCGTTACAGCCTATACCAACACGATCCATACCGCCATCTGAGAGCAGTAGTTATGGATTTTGCAAATCAAAAATGTTTTACAAAACTCATAACTAAAATGTTACAAAGTACACTAACACCCATAAACTACCCATTAACTCCTAAAACGCTACCCTCCCGCATCGCAAACACTATATTAAACCTATTAACCCCTAATTTGCTGCCCACCCACATGACGACTATTAAATAAAGTTATTAACCCCTAATCTGCCGCCTACCCACATCGCCAACACTATTTAAATATATTAACCCCTAAACCGTCACTCCCCAACAACACTGACACTATAATAAAGTTATTAACCCCTAAATCTCCGGCCTCCCACATCTCTGCCACTAAATAAACCTATTAACCCCAAAATCTCTTGCCTCCCACATCGCTGCCACTAAATAAACCTATTAACCCCTAATCCTCCGGCCTCCCACGTTGCCGCCACTAAATAAACCTATTAGCCCCTAAACCTCCAGCCTCCCACATCGCCGCCACTAAATAAACATATTAACCCTAAACCTCTGGCCTCTCACATCGCCTCCACTAAATTAACCTATTAACCTCTAAACCGCCGGCCCCCCACATCACAAAACACTAAATTAAACTATTAACCCCTAAACCTAACACTCCCCTCACTTTAAATTAAAATTACAATATAACTATATTTAAATAAATAAAAACTTACCTGTGAAATAAAAATTAACCTAACATAACCATTATAATAAAATAAAAAATACTACCAATTAAAAAATCTAAATTACAAATTAAAAAAAAACTAACACTACGAAAAAAATAAAAAAATCTAAAATTACAAAAAATAATAAACACTAAATTACGAAAAATAAAAAACACTAAGCTTACAAAAAATAATAAACGAAATTATAAAAAATAAAAACAATTACACCTATCTAATAGCCCCAAAAAAATAAAAAGCCCCCTAAAATAAAAATACCCCCTAACCTACAATAAACTCTCAATAGCCCTTAAAAGGTATTTTATCTGTAAAAAAAAAATACAAAGTCCCCCCCAAAAGTAAAACCCACCACCCAAACAACCTCCCAAAATAAAAAACCTAACTCTAAAAAAAAAAATAAGCTACCCATTGCCCCTAAAGGGGCATTTGTATGGTCATTCAGCTCTTTTTCACTGCCCTTAAAAGGGGATTTAGCTCTTTTACAAAAGCCCAAAGCCATAATCTAAAAAAAAAAACACCCCAAAAAATGAAAAAAACTAACACTAACCCCATAAAATCTACTCACGGTTCCTGAAGTCCAGACATCCATCTTCATACAGGCGGCGACACCTTCATGCATCTCAGGGACGTCTTCTATCATCTTCCCAGTGGCGCGGAGCGGAGCTATCCTGAAAGCTAATACCATCCTGCGCGGAGCGTCCTCTTCATACGGTCACCGCCGTACACTGAAGTTGAATGCAAGGTAGCAGTTTCAAAATGGCGTACCTTGCATTCCTATTAGCTGATTTGATTCTTCAAATTCAAATCACCCAATAGGATGAGAGATTTTGAAATCCTATTGATTGTTCTTAACAGCCAATAGGATGAGAGCTACTGAAATTTTGAAACGGCTACCTTGCATTCAACTTCAGTGTACGGCAGTGACCGTATGAAGAGGACGCTCTGCGCAGGATGGCTTCCAAGATAGCTCCGCTCCGCGCTGCCAGGATGAAGATAGAAGACTTCACCGAGATGAATGATGATGTCGCCGCCTGGATGAAGACTTCTCGCCGCCTGGATGAAGATTGATGTTCGAACTTCAGGAACCGTGAGTAGATATTCTGGGGTTAGTGTTATTTTTATAGGGTTATTAAATTAGGTGTAATTGTTTTTATTTTTGACAATTTCGCTTATTAGTTTTTGTAATTTAGTGTTTATTATTTTTTTTTTTTTTAATTTTAGATTTTTTTTTTTTTTCGTATTGTTAGTTTTTTTTTTAATTTGTAATTTATATTTATTAATTGGTAGTTTTTTTTAATTTTATTAGAATAGTTATGTTAGGTTAATTTATAATTTAATGTTAAGGTTTATTTTTATTTCACAGGTAAATTTTAATTTATTTAAATATAGTATATTGGAATTTAAAATTAAAAGTTAGGGGGTGTTAGGTTTAGGGGTTAATAGTTTAAGTGTTTTGTGATGTGGGGGGGTGACGGTTTAGGGGTTAATAGGTTTATTTAGTGGCGGCGATGTGGAAGGCCGGAAGTTTAGGGGTTAATAACTTTATTATAGTGTCGGCGATGTCGCGAGCAGCAGATTAGGGGTTAATAGCTTTTATTAGTGTTGGTGATGTCAGGGAGTGGCGGATTACGGGTTAAAAGCTTTATTATAGTGTCAGCGATGTCGGGGAGCAGCAGAATAGGGGTTAATAACTTTATTATAGTGTCGGCGATGTCGGGGAGCGGCGGAACAGGGGTTAATTACTTTGTTATAGTGTCAGCGATGTCGGGGGCAGCAGATTAGGGGTGTTTAGACTTGAGGTTTATGTTAGGGTGTTAGGTTTAAATGTAACTTTTTATTCCCCATAGACATCAATGGGGTTGCGTTACAGAGATTTTTCATTCCACACTTCAGGTGCTAGTTTTTTCTCTAACACCCTCCTCTCCCATTAATGTCTATGGGGGAAAGCGTGCACTAGCACGTCAAATCAGCCCTTGGATTTTGTGCGCTATGGAGCTTAACGCAGCATAACACACAGCACAAGAGGCTTTTCAGTAACTCGCAATGGCAGCGCTATGAAGAGTGAAATAACGCATTAGTTTTGCACCCTGTTGAGCGCAGAACTCATAATCTAGGTGGTTATTTGTTAAAAAACATACCACTGCAAACGCATTTTTTAACAGAAAAGCTCCTGAAATTTACTTTTCAAGTGTTAACTACATTTTTTGGAAAAATATACTGGAAGGTCTCTTGAAACTGACACAAACAATTGCTCATTCTCACCTCTTAAGGTTACAGCATAGCTCTAGTCATGTAACATTCGCCTATTGTCATATTTATCTTGGCAGGATGGGCATACATCTATAGCGACTTCAGTGCACCTATATCTGCAAATGGTGTGATTTTACATTTCATTGTATTTCTCACTTGCACTGTCGTGATTGTCACAAACAGTACAATAGTGTTGTGAACTGGAAACAAGATTGCGGATACACATTTCTATGCAAAACACTTAGAATAACTTTTTTTTTACAGGATTTTCATGTTTTTTATAAGGTGCAACCCTCCATAGATTCTAAATTTAAATTAGTTCACGCCTGTATATAGAGTATATTATTTAACTTGTAATCTGGAAAGAGCATTCGTAACTATAAGTTCAATAATAAATGCATTGTCGTGAACAAGTGGGTTGTGATTTACAGTTTAAAAGAAGTGAAAATCTTGTCATAAAATGTTATTATAAATTTTGCATAAAAACATTTAACCACCATCTTGTTTACAGGTCACAACAAAATAGAACTAGGCCTTTAAGAAAAATAAATATAGTTTAAAAGAATCTTTGTGAAAGTTATCAAATGCCCATGTAACGATAGAAAAACAGTGCACAGACTACCTATCCAGATAACCTAAAAGATGCATTTAGATGAGTTAACAGTGGTGTGGATGGAAATAGACTAATTAAGCGATCTCCTTTAAAAAATGGATTTTAATAACCCCAGTACTGTTTGTGACAATCATGACAGTGCAAGTGAGAAATACAATCAAATATGAAAAATTAAATATGAAATCACTCCATTTGTAGATGTAGATGCCCTGGAGTGAATTTTTCTGCAGATCCCCTTAGCTTTACATGAAATCACCTAGTCATCTCATCTACATATATATATATATCCCTATATATATGTAAATGTGTACCTTTTTGACTGTATACAGTCTCACCAATGATAGCATACCTCTCAAATGTCTCCACTGGCCCTTTCAGGATGTTTAACATAGGTAAACAACTATTTGGAAATAGCCGTGAAATTATTTAGCAGGTGCAGGAAAAGCCCTTCCTAGTAGAGCTGAATTTGACAAGCCAAAAACTGGGCTGGAAAAGCGATCAGACAATGTTTTGTGATTGTATAGACGTTTTGGGCACCATAGGGTAAATAGAGCTTTTTATAGAAACTGATAACCCATTTGTGAATGTGGCAGTCAGTCAAAAACATTCTATTGTGACCATACTAAATTAAAAAGAAGCCTTTTCAGCCCAAAAAACAGCCAAAAACGCAACTTCTGATAACTTGGTATCAAAGCCTGTATTAGGTAACCTTTCTAAAAAAAACAGAAATAGAGAATAATTCAACATTTTTCTATAGAAATAACTATTTAAAAAAAAATGTTACATCTCGGCACAATTAATTTCATTCATAAAATTAGTAGGTATAATAAAGTTAAAATAATTAAATAAATATTTATGCTTCATTCTGCAACCAGGGGGCCTATGCACATCGAGAAAAGGGCTTTTGGAGGCCTCTTGCTCACACTTCCCACCCAAATATCTGGTCAATTTAAATTTCATCTAGGGAAACTTGGTTACCTCAATGGTAACTTGACTATAGGCTAAGTACATCTGACGCACTAAAGTTAGAATGAGCTGCAATAAGAAATATCACGACTGTACTAACTTATGAGCATATTACAAGTTGAAAGTAAATGGGAACGCTTAAGCGCAAACAAAAGTTTTAATCAAACACAACATAAGTACATTAAAATAAACTATTACACTCATATCTATCTATCTATCTATCTATCTATCTATCATCTATCTATCTATAATCTATCTATCTATCATCTATCTATCTATCTATACCTCTGATGAAGAAGGACACAAAGTTATATTCCTTTGAAATGCGTTAGGTGCAGTGGACACTATGGGGCCGATTTATGATATGTCTGTCTGACATGATCTGCTCAGCAGATCGTGTCCGTCAGACATCGCTGAATGCATTTGCTGTCAGCATTTAGCATTCTGGTGAACTGCTTGTGCAATGCCGCCCCACTGCAGATTCGTCTTTAGCAGGGGTGTCAATCAACCCAATCGTATCTGATCGGGTTGATTGCTGTCCTCTACTCAGTGCTGGCGGACCAGTTAAGTAGCAGCGGTCTTAAGACCACTGCTTCTTAACTGCTTTTTCCGGCAAGCCTGAAGGATCGTGTGGAAAAAGATGTATTAGGCACCATACAGTGCTTAATAATTTGGCCCCTTTGTATAGTGTTCTATATTCTATGTTCTATGTTTTATTGAATTGATATTTTTATTTGACATTTTGTATTTACCTATCTATTTACATTGACACATATGATCATGTACACAAATTTTTACTACCGGAAACAAATCTGGTTAACGCAAGCTTTCTATTATTCTGTTGTTTAATTTTTGTTTCATTGTATATGACCACTGGCTGGAAGAAGGTTTACTACCTCTACTGCACTACAAAAAGCACTAAAGGCACCATATAAAGAAACACGGATCTGGCGGTGGTTATCGTGTGTGCCATACAATGGCTCTCCAGGAATTCTATCCACTTACCTCATAATGATTGAGTTTTCAGCTTGTAAGGGGCTTGAGGCCCCTTGTTTCCAGTGAGTTATCAAGAAAGTATGAAGCAATGGTCTAAAGACCGCTTGCTCCATAACTTGTCCGTCTGCTCTGAGGCGGCGAACAAAAATCAACTTGATCGAATTCGATCGGTTTGATTGACACCCCCTGCTAGCGGCTGATTGGCCGCAAATATGCAGAGGGCGGCATTGCACCAGCAGTTCACAAGATAAATGCCGGCAGTGTATGCTGTCGGCATTTATCGATGGGCAGCGATGGGCAGCGGACATGATACGCTACTTTGTATCATGTCCGCTCACACATTGTTAAATATGCCCCCAAATATCCTGAGAATTAAGCAAATTTGATAATAGAAATAAACTGGAAACTTTTTTTAAAATGGTATGCTCTGTCTGAATCACAAAAATATTTTTTTGGGGTTTCATATTCCTTTAAATAGATATTGTACTCAAAAGTGTTCATTCGTATAAAAGACCACCATTTAAACATGTTGATTATTTTGCCTGAAAGAAATGTGAGGTAAAAACTGTTTATATTTAATCTGAAACTAATGCATTAGTTTCAGCTGGGAAGCTCCTAAGATATAATACACATCAACTGACAGGTACAAATGGTTAATGAGTATTTTTAGGAAGCCTACCTACCAGACAACCTAACAGCCAATGACCAGTAGAAGAAACAATGTTGATAAAGCTGCTTTTAAAAAAAAAATTAAACAGCATTTATTTTTATTTTTGTTCTGCCAAAATCTTGACCAGAAACGTTTCTAAATATCTATATGTGTTATTGATTCAGGAAAAATTGTTATTCATTCAGGAAAAAAGAAAGCTTAGATGATATGCAAAGTAAAAAACAGATATAGTGCCATAATGTTTTGATATTTTAGCTTTCCTATATAACTTTAAAATTGTTCAGAAATTCCTCAGCGCTTTAAACTTAGCCCTTAATGGTAATAGCGGAAGTTAAAGATAATACTCCCAAGATCAGCAAACTGGCTTTGACTTCCCGGATAAGTAAAATACTTTTGTTAAGTACAGGAAAATAAAAACAGGTAAGATCAAAAAGCAGTATTAACGGCCACTGAAAAAAGGGCAGTGTTCCATGTGAATGCTTTATAGACAATAGGAAACCCTCAAAAGTCGCATCTCCAAATTTCTCTCTCACAACATATTTATAAATACTCTATGCAGTTCCATTTTCTGATCATGATGTAATTCCTCTGATAATGTCATCCGATGTATCGTTTCACTCAAATTCATTTGGCTTTCTCAAGAATTATTTTGGTAGGGAGGTCTTCATTTTCTAAAGAGTTTTACAGCTCTGAAGAATGTAATGTAGTATCCAAGTTATATATCATTACCTTTATATACAAATATTATTGAACTATATACTTATTATTCTGCATATAATCTCAGCCTTCCTGGGCGGATAGCAACTACCACTATTTGAGAGAGTCCCTGGTCAATAGTGAGACTATGGGACACATTTATTATGATGCGGGGCAGACATGATCTGCTGTAGCGATCATGTTCGCCGCACATCAATAAATGCTGACAGCATACGCTGTCGGCATTTATCATTGCACAAGCATTTTCTAATGTGTAATGCCACCCCTGCACATTCGCGGCCGATCAGCTGCTAGCAGAGGGTGTCATCAACCTTATCCTTATCCGATCAGGCTTATTGCTGTCCGCCGCCTCAAAGGTGGCGGACGAGTTAAGGAGCAAGCAGTCTTATGACTGCTGCTTCTCAATTCCTGATTCCTGGCGAAGACGGAATAAGTTGGGTTGACAGCTTAAAAAAATCGCCCCCCCATATATTCTTTTTGTGCATAAAGTACACTTATATACAGTATATAGTTTTTTTTTATTTATTGTAATTTTGATTTTATATTAGTATAAACTGATACTACACTTTTTTTTATATTGAAAACAATGTGGGTAATATAATAGTTTCATTCAGTTTTTTTTCCTAAAAAAAAAAGAGCACCTGACTTCTTCATATACCAAGTTATGTCTCTTTTCTGATTGGCTAAAAATATTGAAAGAAAATAATACATTTAAGCCAATCAGAATGTAGGGGTACTACCTGTTACATTGTATTAGTTATTTTTTAATATGATATTAATTCAACCTAGTTTGTCAAAGCACATTTTATTGTATTATTAGATGGCTTTTAAAGTGATAGTAAACTGTAAAGTTCTATGTGCACTGCAATAAAATCTGTATCATTGAAAACATATGCTACTTATAAGGCTGAGCTTACATAAAAACCTGGCCACCCATTCTGTGATGTATAGTTAGTCAGAAGCTGTACTTCATACACTATTAATAATACTAGAGGTGCACACTGCTAAAAACAAGGGTCTAGCCAAACTATCATGTGCAAATACATACTTTGTCTGTATTCCATATGCAGGGAAACAGGCGTCTTGTATATTCAAAGCATTACTGATGGTGTAAAGCTTTGTATCTGCTCATACTTATGTGTCACATATTTCCACTGTAATATTACAATTTTATTGCAGTTGTAATTTTATGTTTACTATTGACTTTAAGATACTGGCAATATCCTTATATCCCAGAACATGAGTGTTCCATAAGTGCAACTTTTATTACGAACTCTTTAATGCATTTTAAAAGAGTTAAACTCATAGAATACTAGAAATTTGTTTTAAAAATATGTTACTGAAAAGAAGCATTTTACTTTTACACTAGAATGCCCCTTTAAGGGTGTACATGACACACCTTGGAAGTCTATTTTTTTAAATTACAGTCTACTTAATGTTGTATTGTTTAAAAAGATGAATAAATGCCTTTATCTACATATTCCCAGCATTGGGCATAACCAACATTGTTATATTAATATAATCTCTGCCTGTTTTCTAAGATCCTGCATGGCCGTCTCTTATCTCAGTTTCATTTTATTAGCTTTTTAGATCTTGGATAACAGCCAGATATGCTAGTCCATGTGTTCCATATTAGATACCATTGTGCTCACTCCCGTGGAGAATGTTAATTGTTATACAAGGAATTAGCATTGATTGGCTAAAAGGCAAGATTGTATAAAAGTGGCAGGCAGCAGGGGCTTAGATTAAGTTAATCATAGAGGTAAAAAGTACATTTATATACCAGTGTTGGTTATGCAAAACTGGGGAATGGGTTATAAATAGATTATCTATCTTTTTAAACAACAACATTTTGATAAGTAGACTATCCCTTTAAGTAAATGATATATGTTTAACATGATTTACTTGAATGTGGGGAATGATCACTTTCATGATGTGTTTCTATGTGACCTTAGTGAAATGCCAACTATATCTTTAATCAAAATTTCTCTTCATTTTGGATTCCTTCTACCCTTGAGGAAACGGTTTTGTCATGTGCTTCTCTATTTCTTTTTTTTTTCTTCTTTTTTTCCACTCTATAAAAGAATGGCTTTTTTTCTGCTTGGATGCAAAACAATAATTTCCTTCCAGAACCTTGAAAAGGCTTAGATTGCTCAACTTGTCTGTATTCTGAATCCGTTAGATCTCCCAGGCTGAAACCATGGACTTTGTATTTGAACTCACGTTTCCTCCAGACATCTTGTATAAAAACCTTTTTTCATCATCCTGTACTCATGTTACCCCTCAGCTGGAGGGAAAAATCACACCCCATGAAAATTAAATAAATAACGAAGTGTCTGCCAGTTCATTTTTTTTCTTGCTTTTTTTTAGGCATGAGGTAATGCTGAGCTATTCAGAGTGAGATGTGACCAGCTGATGGACTCACTCGCGGGTTGTGTAAGTAGCACTTCCTGGCAATGTCAGAAGATCCCATTTAAAGAACACAGTGAGATTTTGTACTACGTTAACTGGGTTTAATTAATAATACACAATCTCCTTGTCAAGTCGTGCCCCGTTTTTCCATTAGATATGTATTTATTATTTTAAAAAAATGCATTTCAACTAGCCCTCCCAAATACGTACTGTGCATTTATCTTTTAAAGGGGGGGGGGGGGTTAATAATTAGTTTGATTTTTTTTCTTTCATTTCCTTATGTAACCTTAGTGTGCTAAGTTAAATAGTATTACAAGGTACAATAAACTCAAAATGTAATTCCCCATAAAATGTTTAATTAAGGAAAATAAAACAACAAACATTTTTTAAAAAAATATTTTGCCTAATTTTGCTGTAAAATACCTCTATAAATTGTTCTTATTTTACTCCCTCCAGAAAGGCTGGAGACCCTTCATTATATATAAGTATTACACAATTTTACTGACCTTGCAATGATCTACACAGTCATTGTTTAGATCAGAGTACAAGATCATTTACATTGCTCCCTAATTGGTCACAATAAAAAAATACCAAGAGTATGAAGTCTACTCTGCTTTTTAAAGGGTGTATCTTTAAAGGAATAGTAAACACCAAAAATGTTATTGTTTAAAAAGATATACAATCCCTTTATTTGCCATTCCCCAGTTTTGCATAGCCAACACTGTTATAGAAATATACTTTTTACCTCTGTAATTACCTTGTATCTAAGCCCCTGCTGACTGCCTCTTTATCTCAGATCTTTTGACAGACTTGCATAAATTAGTGTTGACTCTTAAATAACTTCACGTGGCGTGAGCACAATGTTATCTAAATGAAAAACATGAACTAACGCCCTCTAGCTGTGAAAAACTGTCAAATGCAGAGACGTTCTTTTAAGGGCTTTAGAAATTAGCATATGAGCTTACTTAGGTTTAGCTTTCAACTAAGAATACCAAAAAAACAAAGGAAATTTAATGATTAAAGTAAATAAGAAAGTTGTTTAAAATTGCAATCTGAATCGTGAAAGTTTAATTTGTACATTACTATCCCTTTAAACTGCTCTTAGTTTGAAAAATCTCATCAGTTGTGCTGAAGAAATAGCAGTGTAAACATTTTTTTTTTTAATATATATATTTATTGAATAAACCCAATGTCAGTATCCATTAGAACAATTCATTAACACAATAAAACAATACAGAGGGGCCGATTTATCAATGTGTGGGCGGACATAATCCGCTGTTGCGGATCATGTCCGCCCCAAATTGATAAATGCCAACAGAATATGCGCTCGGCATTTATCATTGCACAAACATTTTGTATGAAATGCTTGTGCAATGCCGCCCCCTGTACATTCGTGGCCAATCGTATCCGATTGGGATGAATGTTATCCGCCACCTCAGAGTTAAGAAGGCTCGCATGGAAACTTCTGCATTCGCAGCATAGTAAATCGGCCCCAGAGAGTGTATTGAAGAAAACTGAGCAGGGAAGCAGATAATAGTCCTGGGTAAGACCTGATACTCCTCTGAAATTGCATTGAATTACATGAGTAACGTACATATGTAAAATAGGTACAATTGGAGATAAAATACCGTAAAATACTTTGAAAACCTTTATTTTGCATACAGATTTGCAATGGTGTGGTTGATACATGCTATTCACATACAAAAATGACTTTAACCAGCCTTTCAAACTACTAAACAAAATATTACCCAACATCTTGTTGCCGTCTACTGCAGATAAGCTGACTTTGACTTTGAGTACATTCTTTTGTGATTTTTACTTTGTTTATTTTACACTTGAAAGTTTTTTTATTGAATTATAGTAAAAAGATGTAAATTGATCTGAAAAATGCAAGGAATTTATTGATTATAAAATTTACAAAAAACAAATCACATTAACAAAGAAATAAGGGGAAGTAACCTTGGAACAGGCATGTTCTGTATTAATATCAGACAGTAATGTTTCGGTGATGAACTATTTAAAGATAATTGCTGGCAAAGTGTAAGGTAGATAGACATTCAGGGCAATCAAGTCAGTTTAGATGTCATTTCCACATCACTGGACTTTGAGGCATGATGTGCCTGTAGTCAGAATTTGTGTGTTTATTTGTTCATTAAAATTCATATTTGTAAGGTTTTCTTCCATAACTACTACAGAATGTAAGAATGAGTCTTATAACATGATTGTCAAGTCCAAAAACCTGAACCAATATACAGTATAATACTTTATATTTACTTCAAAGTGCTACTCAGGTCCCATCTCTGGGCAAGATTACAAGTCGCAGGGGGAAATCACTTGCGAAACGACGCTGTGCACATTATGGCTTTTTCGCATTTTGGGTTGTGCAGGCTATTACAAGTTGAGAAATAACTTACTTAAGCCACATAATGCAAACTGCGAAATCACGTGCGCATTCACGTATTCACGATATAAGTCAATTGAGAAGACAAATAACAATAATTTTTAAAAAAACTAATCTGTTTTCGCAACAGAATATGTTTCTATTTAATTCAAAATAAATATTTTTCTATATATGTGATGTTTTTGGACTGATATATGTATTTATAGCGAGATATGTATATGATAATATATATGTCTAGATATCTCGAGATCTGTATGCGAATATTGCTTTGAAAATCCCTCTGAGATATTGTTTAATGTGCATAAGATTGTAATGTGAAATATTTTTCATTATCTCAATAGTTAAACATATCTCTATACATATAAATCCATGATTCTCTATATATGTGTATGTATGTCAATGTAAAATCCCTACGTCAGCTTTTTTTTTCTAACACCAGAGATCTCGTATCTTTGAGCCCTTATAACTTTTGTGTGCAATATTTTTTTTACATTTTTTTAATTAGACATTGTTAATATGAGTGTAACTGAACTTTGTAATTTATTAAAACCAATACGTTTCTCAGTGTCCTTAAAAATGTATCAAAAGCAAAACTGAGAAATGTGTTGCTTTTTTTTTTTTTTTAAACTTTTATTTAAATCCAGCATTATATTGAGAAAAAAAGAAATCAAATTACAAATTTTGGCGCCACGCAGGGCCTGATGTTACATATTACAATTAATGTAGACAATACAAGAAAAATAAAAAAGTTGTCAGTATTTCACAGAATTATACCAAAACATAGATTCTAAAATAAATTATATTCTCTGCTGGAGTCTTTTCTTTCCTTTTTTATTCCATTCTCTCAACATTACAACAAATTAGACCTTTTACTATACAGTAATCTGAAAAATTTTAAGAAAAAATAACCGTACAGTAACAAAAAACAAAAAAACAAAAACAAACAAGAAATGTGTTGCTTTTAATACATTTTTAACTTTACAAACAGAGGAATTGCTTCTTTTTTTAGAAGCTATTGTTTCCATTTGATACATTGAAGCGGTTACACCAGCAGTCTATTACCCACAGCGAGTTAGGAGAGCTGAAGCGGCAGTGTCACATACTGCTTCACAACGCTCCAATCTCCTGTTTGGAATCTCCGTTAGAAGTGGAGGTGTAGACGGTGAAACGGAGATGAATCGCTGTATCAGAAGTGGTTTCTGAGACAGACCATATTCACACAAGCGGGTTGCAGAAACGGATCGCTATCACACAAGTGGATTGCCGCGATTTGAGATATTGCCTGTGACTGTCCTACTGGAGGGACCGGTGGTCTCCAGTATCACGCGCACTACATGTAGTGCCCTGTAATCTGTGAGTTTGCCCCTTGTTATTTTTCATGGTCTATTTCACACTGAACGTATTTACCCTATGAGGGCGCCTTCTTTTTTCCCATTTTTCTATTTATCAAATAATTGTATTTGAAGCAATTAAATGTAAAAAATAAGTCTGCAACAGGTAGAGATCCTATTATTTGCTTCTTATTTTCAGGTATAAAATTTTAAATTTTGAATACAAATATTGTTGAACAGATTTTGTTCATACATTTGAGTACCCTCCTGTTCTGGTGACATAATTGCAGTAGAAAAATAATACTGAACATTCTATCTAATAATGACCTTATGCTAGAGATCATTTACCTAGGTTAGATTTAACAACTAAAAAACATTTATTAAGATGGAGACATCAAGACATCATTGAGGAATGAATGTCACCACTGAAATGAGTAAGTGGGTGGATTTAACATATGTTTATTTTGAATTTGAAGCTAACAGAAAGTGCAACTAGAACTTAAAGGGACAGTGTACACCAATTTTCATATAACTGCATGTAATAGACACTACAATAAAGAAGAATATGGACAGATGCTGATCTAAAAATCCAGTATAAAACCTTTTAAAAACTTACTTAGAAGCTTCCAGTTTAGCTCTGTTGACTAGGTAGTCTGGGACACCCACTGAAAGGGGCTGGGTAAGCAAAATGAGCAGACACTCCCCACCTTCCCCCCTTCCCTGCGTATGAAAAGACAGATAACATAAACAGAAGCCTGCAGGAGTCTGTAAACGCGTGTATACATCCGACACTGGGGCTTGGTTAGAAGTCTGAAAATCAGCAAAATTTAAAAATAAACAAAAGTATACATTTTTATAAAAACACTCCCAGATGGGCTATATAAATGGATAATCTACAAAACATTTATGCAAAGAAAAATCTAGTGTACAGTGTCCCTTTAAAAGGATCTGATTATTCTCTGGTTGATAAGCAGATCTCCCACTGCTTTGCTGATAACCTTACAATCATAAAAAAATATATATTTCCCCCTAGTATAAAGACATCTATTAAAAATAAATAACATAAAATCCTATTAATAATTCAAACATTTCCATTAAAAATAAAATTAAAATAAATCCTACAATACATTTAAAATTCCCTCTTTAAAGGGACAGTCTAAGGCCAAAATAAACTTTCATGATTCAGATAGATCATGTAATTTTAAACAATTTTCCAATTTACTTTTATCACCAATTTTGCTTTGTTATCTTGGTATTCTTAGTTGAAAGCTTAACCTAGGAGGTTCATATGCTAATTTCTTAGACCTTGAAGCCCACCTCTTTCAGATTACATTTTAACAGTTTTTCACCACTAGAGGGTGTTAGTTCACATATTTCATATAGATAACATTGTGTTCGTGCACGTGAAGTTATCTGGGAGCAGGCACTGATTGGCTAGACTGCAAGTCTGTCAAAAGAAACTGAAAAAAGGGGCAGTTGGCAGAGGCTTAGATACAAGATAATCACAGAGGTTAAAAGTATATAAATATAACTGGAAATGGGTAATAAAGGGATTATCTATCTTTTAAAACAATAACAATTCTGGTGTAGACTGTCCCTTTAAGTATCTTTGTTATCCCTATACTAATTACTGGGAAATAAGTTTGTTCCAAGCACTATTATATACAGGGAGTGCAGAATTATTATGCAAATGAGTATTTTGACTACATCATCCTCTTTATGCATGTTGTCTTACTCCAAGCTGTATAGGCTCGAAAGCCTACTACCAATCAAGCATATTAGGTGATGTGCATCTCTGTAATGAGAAGGGGTGTGGTCTAATGACATCAACACCCTATATCAGGTGTGCATAATTATTAGGCAACTTCCTTTCGTTTGGCAAAATGGGTCAAAAGAAGGACTTGACAGGCTCAGAAAAGTCAAAAATAGTGAGATATCTTGCAGAGGGATGCAGCACTCTTAAAATTGCAAAGCTTCTGAAGCGTGATCATCAAACAATCAAGCGTTTCATTCAAAATAGTCAACAGGGTCGCAAGAAGCGAGTGGAAAAACCAAGGCGCAAATAACTGCCCATGAACTGAGAAAAGTCAAGTGTACAGCTGCCAAGATGCCACTTGCCACCAGTTTGGCCATATTTCAGAGCTGCAACATCACTGGAGTGCCCAAAAGCACAAAGTGTGCAATACTCAGAGACATGGCCAAGGTAAGAAAGGCTGAAAGACGACCACCACTGAACAAGACACACAAGCTGAAACGTCAAGACTGGGCCAAGAAATATCTCAAGACTGATTTTCTAAGGTTTTATGGACTGATGAAATGAGAGTGAGTCTTGATGGGCCAGATGGATGGGCCCGTGGCTGGATTGGTAAAGGGCAGAGAGCTCCAGTCCGACTCATACGCCAGCAAGGTGTAGATGGAGTACTGGTTGGGCTGGTATCATCAAAGATGAGCTTGTGGGGCCTTTTCGGGTTGAGGATGGAGTCAAGCTCAACTCCCAGTCCTACTGCCAGTTTCTGGAAGACACCTTCTTCAAGCAGTGGTACAGGAAGAAGTCTGCATCCTTCAAGAAAAACATGATTTTTCATGCAGGACAATGCTCCATCACACGTGTCCAAGTACTCCACAGCGTGGCTGGCAAGAAAGGGTATAAAAGAAGAAAATCTAATGACATGGCCTCCTTGTTCACCTGATCTGAACCCCATTGAGAACCTGTGGTCCATCATCAAATGTGAGATTTACAAGGAGGGAAAACAGTACACCTCTCTGAACAGTGTCTGGGAGGCTGTGGTTGCTGCTGCACGCAATGTTGATGGTGAACAGATCAAAACACTGACAGAATCCATGGATGGCAGCTTTTGAGTGTCCTTGCAAAGAAAGGTGGCTATATTGGTCACTGATTTGTTTTTGTTTTGTTTTTTGAATGTCAGAAATGTATATTTGTGAATGTTGAGATGTTATATTGGTTTCACTGGTAAAAATAAATAATTGAAATGGGTATATATTTGTTTTTTGTTAAGTTGCCTAATAATTATGCACAGTAATAGTCACCTGCACACACAGATATCCCTCTAAAATAGCTATAACTAAAAACAAACTAAAAACTACTTTCCAAAACTATTCAGCTTTGATATTAATGAGTTTTTTGGGTTCATTGAGAACATGGTTGTTGTTCAATAATAAAATTAATCCTCAAAAATACAACTTGCCTAATAATTCTGCACTCCCTGTATGTATATTTCTCTTTTTTATACATCTAATGAGAGTGTTGTTTTTATCTATTCCAAGTATATATTCCCTGAATGTAATTCCAACTCAGCAACTCATAATACCCAATATTTCAGCAATAGACACATTTTTAGTTTATTAATTATCACTTTTAAGGAAGCAGACACATTAGAGTGAATGCATTGCAACCAACTACATTGAACGAAGGCAGGCAGCAGGATATTTTTCATTTTCTACCTTCTGACTGAGAGTGGGAATTGGGTTCCAGCATATGTTTTGTCCACAGGTTCAGCATGAATAGCCTAAAAAAGCAGCAGTTCATTTGAGATGGACACTAGCCAAGCCTTGGGAGTAGAAATGTGAATAAATATACAAGAAAAAAAAAAGGAAAACATAAAAGCTAAAAGCAAACAAATGTAGCAACCACTGTGTGAGGCTTCTTAACCATAATGACATAATGACAGTTTATCTATGTAAAACTTTACTGTATGAAACCAAATATTCAATATTTTTTATGCAGTCTTCTGCTTTTAAAGGGAAATAAAACCCAAAAGTTGAATGCACATTAATGCATTTCATTCTGAAAAGAGGCATTTTTGCAGTACACATGTTATACCAGAAATGTTTCTGGTAAAAGTTTCAGTGATGCCATTACTGTGCACACAGCATATGTATGTATGTCCTGTGCATCCTAGTTCAATTGTTTTGCCTGCCCTGCATTTTGTGACTGAGATGACTAAATTTGCTTTGTTGCTAAAGAATACATTCTGTTACTGGCTCTCTGGGCAGGTGCAGTGTGAATGGGAGTGCATGGAGTATATTTACATATGCTCTGTCACTGAAATAGTTGTAACTTTTACTAAAAGTATGTTTGCTAATACATGTGCATTGATTTTTTTTTTTTTTCCAAAACAAAGGTGCATTTATATGCATTTCAGTTCTGAGTTTTATTTTCCTCTTAAAGGGACAATCTACGCCAGAATATTTATTGTTAAAAAAGATAGATAATCCCTTTATTACCCATTCCCCAGTTTTGCACAACCAACACAGTTATATTAATTCACTTTTAACCTCTTTAATTACCTTATATCTAGGCCTCTGCAGACTTCCCCCTTATTTCAGTGCTTTTGGCAAAGTTGCATTTTAATCCAATCAGTGCTGATTTCTATGTAACTCCATATGTGTGAGCACACATGAACTAACGCCCTCTTTTTGTGAAAAAAAAGAAAATGCATTCAGATAAGAGGCGGCCTTCAAGGGTTAAGAAATTAGCATATGAGCCTACCTAGGTTTAGCTTTCACCTAAGAATACCAAGAAAACAAATCAAAATTGTTGATAAAAGTAAATTGGAAAGTTGTTTAAAATTGCATGCCCTATCTAAATCATGAAAGTTTATTTTTGACTAGACTGTCCCTTTAATTTCAATGAATTCCACAGCTTCATGAATTAATATAAAATTTTGTATTTGACAACATAGCCCCTTATATTATGTTTGAACAAATTGTAGGTATTTTAGTATGAGATACTATACAGCTCACAGGTTAGGCGTGTGGGAAAAAGACTTTGAAATTATAAGATATTTCCATTGTTTTGTTGTACAATGACATATAAGCAAAAATA
Organism: Bombina bombina; assembly: GCF_027579735.1. Classification (NCBI taxonomy): domain Eukaryota; kingdom Metazoa; phylum Chordata; class Amphibia; order Anura; family Bombinatoridae; genus Bombina; species Bombina bombina. The sequence goes on along the minus strand of NC_069502.1, from coordinate 420,927,128 downwards.
AAAATAAAATCTGTTTTGACATAAGGAGTCAATTTGCGCTTGAGTCAGCAGCTAACACGGCTAGTCACAATAATATTGATAGTATAAAGTGCATCTCTTTGCAGTTCTTATATGTTAAACCCATTTAGAGAAAGATATGTCACAGGGTTAGCCTTGAGAAGTCTGATGTGGGTTTTTTTTAAGTTCTGAGAATCCGAAAACCCTCCATTTTCAGAGCTAAATAACATGAAAATGGGTCAAAATAAATAATAAAATAATATTGCAAAGTTGTTTTACTAAACATAACTAAACATTTTGGGCCAAATTAAAAGTGAAGCAGTATTTAAAGGGAGAGTCTACTCCAGAATTGTTATTTTTAAAAAAGGTCAGATAATCCCTTTATTACCCATTCCCCAGTTTTGTATAACCAACGCGGTTATATTAATGTACCTTTTTCCTCTGTGATTACCTTGTATCTAAGCCTCTGCAGACTTGCATTTTAGCCAATCAGTGCCCTCTCATAAGTAACTACATGGGTGTGAGTACAATGCTATCTATATGGCACACATGAAATAACATCCTCTATGAAAAACTCTCAAATGCATTCAGATTATAGGCGGCCTTCAAGGGCATAGAAATTAGCATATGAGCCAACCTATGTTAAGCTTTCAACTAAGAATACCAAGGCCTAGATTTGGAGTTTTGTCGGTAACGACCCGAAAAACTAACGCCGGCTTTTTTCTGGCCGCACCATAAAAATAACTCTGGTATCGAGAGTCCACATAAAGGCTGCGTTAGGCTCCAAAAAAGGAGCGTAGAGCATTTTTAACGCAGCTTCAACTCTCGATACCAGAGTTGCTTACGGACGCGGCCAGCCTCAAAAACGTGCTCGTGCACGATTCTCCCATAGGAAACAATGGGGCTGTTTGAGCTGAAAAAAAAACAAACACCTGCAAAAAAGCCGCGTTCAGCTCCTAACGCAGCCCCATTGTTTGCTATGCGGTAACCCTTCCTACGTCTGCACCTAACACTCTAACATGTACCCCGAGTCTAAACATCCCTAACCTTACACTTATTAACCCCTAATCTGCCGCCCCCGCTATCGCTGACCCCTGCATATTATTATTAACCCCTAATCTGCCGCTCCGTAAACCGCCGCTACTTACATTATCCCTATGTACCCCTAATCTGCTGCCCTAACATCGCCGCCACCTACATTATAGCTATTAACCCCTACTCTGCCCCCCTCAACGTCGCCTCCACCTGCCTACACTTATTAACCCCTAATCTGCCGACCGCAAAGCGCCGCCACCTACGTTATCCTTATGTACCCCTAATCTGCTGCCCCTAACACCGCCGACCCCTATATTATATTTATTAACCCCTAATTCTGCCCCCCACAACGTCGCCTCCACCTGCCTACACTTCTTAACCCCTAATCTGCCGACCGGACCTGAGCGCTACTATATAAAAGTTATTAACCCCTAATCCGCCTCACTAACCCTATCATAAATAGTATTAACCCCTAATCTGCCCTCCCTAACATCGCCGACACCTAACTTCACTTCTTAACCCCTAATCTGCCGACCGAATCTCGCCGCTATTCTAATAAATGTATTAACCCCTAAAGCTAAGTCTAACCCTAATACTAACACCCCCCCTAAATTAAATATAATTTAAATCTAACAAAATTAATTATCTCTTATTAAATAAATTATTCCTATTTAAAGCTAAATACTTACCTGTAAAATAAACCCTAATATAGCTACAATATAAAATTGTAGCTATTTTAGGATTAATATTTATTTTACAGGTAACTTTGTATTTATTTTAACCAGGTACAATAGCTATTAAATAGTTAAGAACTATTTAATAGCTAAAATAGTTAAAATAATTACAAATTTACCTGTAAAATAATTCCTAACCTAAGTTACAAATAAACCTAACACTACACTATCAATAAATTAATTAAATAAACTACCTACAATTACCTACAATTAACCTAACACTACACTATCAATAAATTAATTAAATACAATTGCTACAAAGAAATACAATTAAATAAACTAGCTAAAGTACAAAAAATAAAAAAGAACTGTTACAAAAAATAAAAAAATATTTACAAACATAAGAAAAATATTACAACAATTTTAAACTAATTACACTTACTCTAAGCCCCCTAATAAAATAACAAAGCCCCCCAAAATAAAAAAATGCCCTACCCTATTCTAAATTACTAAAGTTCAAAGCTCTTTTACCTTACCAGCCCTGAACAGGGCCCTTTGCGGGGCATGCCCCAAGAAGTTCAGCTCTTTTGCCTGTAAAAGAAAAAATACAATACCCCCCCCCAACATTACAACCCACCACCCACATACCCCTAATCTAACCCAAACCCCCCTTAAATAAACCTAACACTAAGCCCCTGAAGATCATCCTACCTTGTCTTCACCATACCAGGTTCACTGATCGGTCCAGAAGAGCTCCTCCGATGTCCTGATTCAAGCCCAAGCGGGGGGCTGAAGAGGTCCATGATCCGGCTGAAGTCTTCATCCAAGCGGGCCAGAAGAGGTCTTCCATCCGATTGAAGTCTTCATCCAAGCGGCATCCATCCGGAGCGAAGCGGCAGCATCCTGAAGACCTCCACCGCGGAACATCCATCCTGGCCGACGACTGAACGACGAATGACGGTTCCTTTAAATGACGTCATCCAAGATGGCGTCCCTCGAATTCCGATTGGCTGATAGGATTCTATCAGCCAATCGGAATTAAGGTAGGAATATTCTGATTGGCTGATGGAATCAGCCAATCAGAATCAAGTTCAATCCGATTGGCTGATCCGATCAGCCAATCAGATTGAGCTCGCATTCTATTGGCTGTTCCGATCAGCCAATAGAATGCGAGCTCAATCTGATTGGCCGATCGGTGAACCTGGTATGGTGAAGACAAGGTAGGATGATCTTCAGGGGGCTTAGTGTTAGGTTTATTTAAGGGGGGTTTGGGTTAGATTAGGGGTATGTGGGTGGTGGGTTGTAATGTTGGGGGGGGGTATTGTATTTTTTCTTTATCAGGCAAAAGAGCTGAACTTCTTGGGGCATGCCCCGCAAAGGGCCCTGTTCAGGGCTGGTAAGGTAAAAGAGCTTTGAACTTTAGTAATTTAGAATAGGGTAGGGCATTTTTTTATTTTGGGGGGCTTTGTTATTTTATTAGGGGGCTTAGAGTAGGTGTAATTAGTTTAAAATTGTTGTAATATTTTTCTTATTTTTGTAAATATTTTTTTATTTTTTGTAACTTAGTTCTTTTTTATTTTTTGTACTTTAGCTAGTTTATTTAATTGTATTTCTTTGTAGCAATTGTATTTAATTAATTTATTGATAGTGTAGTGTTAGGTTTATTTGTAACTTAGGTTAGGATTTATTTTACAGTAAATTTGTAATTATTTTAACTATTTTAGCTATTAAATAGTTCTTAACTATTTAATAGCTATTGTACCTGGTTAAAATAAATACAAAGTTACCTGTAAAATAAATATTAATCCTAAAATAGCTATAATATAATTATAATTTATATTGTAGCTATATTAGGATTTATTTTACAGGTAAGTATTTAGCTTTAAATAGGAATAATTTTATTTAATAAAAAATAATTAATTTCGTTAGATTTAAATTATATTTAACTTAGGGGGGGTGTTAGTATTAGGGTTAGACTTAGCTTTAGGGGTTTAATACATTTATTAGAATAGCGGCGAGATTCGGTCGGCAGATTAGGGGTTAATAATTGAAGTTAGGGTGTCGGCGATGTTAGGGAGGGCAGATTAGGGGTTAATACTATTTATGATAGGGGTTAGTGAGGCGGATTAGGGGTTAATAACTTTATTATAGTAGCGCTCAGGGTCCGGTCGGCAGATTTAGGGGTTAAGAAGTGTAGGCAGGTGGAGGCGACGTTGTGGGGGGGCAGATTAGGGGTTAATAAATATAATATAGGGGTCGGCGGTGTTAGGGGCAGCAGATTAGGGGTACATAAGGATAACATAGGTGGCGGCGCTTTGCGGTCGGCAGATTAGGGGTTAATAAGTGTAGGCAGGTGGAGGCGACGTTGAGGGGGGCAGATTAGGGGTTAATAAATATAATACAGGGGTCGGCAGTGTTAGGGGCAGCAGATTAGGGGTACATAAGGATAACGTAGGTGGCGGTCGGCAGATTAGGGGTTAAAAAAAATTTTTCTGAGTGTCGGCGATGTGGGGGGACCTCGGTTTTAGGGGTACATAGGTAGTTTATTGGGTGTTAGTGTACTTTAGAGCACAGTAGTTAAGAGCTTTATAAACCGGCGTTAGCCCAGAAAGCTCTTAACTACTGACTTTTTTCCTGCGGCTGGAGTTTTGTCGTTAGATGTCTAACGCTCACTTCAGAAAACGACTCTAAATACCGGAGTTAGAGAAATCACATTGAAAAGATAGGATACGCAATTGACGTAAGGGGATCTGCGGTATGGAAAAGTCGCGGGCTGGAAAGTTAGCGTTAGACCCTATTTTGAGTGACTCCAAATACCGGCGGTAGCCTAAAACCAGCGTTAGGAGCCTCTAACGCTGGTTTTCACGCCACAACGGCTAACGCCAAACTCTAAATCTAGGCCCAAGAGTACAAAGCAAAATATGATGATAAAAGTAAATTGGAAAATTGTTCAAATTGACATGCCCTATCTGAATCATGAAAGTTTAATTTTGACTAGACTGTCCCTTTAACTCTCCCGGTCGAGCGTTAACACCGCTACAAGTAAGTTTTTTTGCACTTGTCAGGTAGCGCTCATAGTACAAGTTGAAAGTAAACTGTTTTTGTTTGTGCAATAACCGGATGCGTGTAAAAAGCCAAACTTAGAATATCACGAATGTGATAACCTATTTCCCCATAGAAGTGAATGGAGCAAAAAAAGTGGGAATAAAACCTAAAACTCCCACTCACAAGTGATGTTTTTTTGCACAAATATATATTCATATCTATATATTTTTATATATATAGATGATTATATATACTGCAGGTATAAATATATACAGATATAAATTTATATATATATATATATATATATATATATGAATATATATATATGAATATATATAGGAATATCTATTTCTATAATATACACTATAACACTTTATTAAAAATGAATATTGCATAAATATGTTTTTACATGTTTTCATCTACTTAAAGGGACGCTGAACCCTAATGTCCTATTATCAAAATGTCTTCATTCTCTTTGTATCTTTATTTGAAATGCAAGAATGTAAGTTTAGATGCCGGCCCATTTTTGGTGAACAACCTGGGTTGTTCTTGCTGATTGGTGGATAAATTAATACATCAATGAAAAAAGTGCTGCCCAGAGGGCTGAACCAAAAAAAAAAAAAAAAAGCTTAGATGTATTCTTTTTCAAATGAAGATTACAATAGAATGAAGAAAAATTGATAATAGGAGAAAATTAGAAAGTTGCTTAAAATTGCATCACCAAAGAAAAAATTTGGGTTCAGTGTCCCTTTAACTGCAAAGAGCTCCTATGCACATATATATATATGAACAAATGGCAGCACTCACTGGTCCTTTAAATGTGTAATTTATTTTGTGACGTTTTGGGGACCGTATCCCCTTCCTCAGGGGATACGGTCCCTGAAACGTCACAAAATAAATTACACATTTAAAGGACCAGTGAGTGCTGCCCCATTTGTTCATTTTTATTATTCAACTCCTGCATGCACCCTGGCAGATTGACCTAAGAAGTGAGAGTGCTCTCCAGCTGCTCATATTTATATATATATATATATATATATATATATATATATATATATATATATAATACCGTCCATACAACACAGGATATATCCTCCAAAGGTCGTCTGCCTGGGTGCTATGATGCTTTAAATAATTCCAATATAAATAACAGCACTCTCAGGTCTTTTTTTCAAGTGAGAACAGCAAAAGTCTCTTTTTAATGAAACGTTTTCGAGGAGCTTGTCCCCGTCATCAGCATGACACACTAGTGAAACACAACATATATTTATACAAACAAACCAATATTTTTAATACCAACAACCTGTGTACCTCTTGGTGTCCCAGAAAACCCGCCAAACACTCGTGTTTGGAACGCACTATGCGTTCCAGTGATTTGTGGCCGGAAGTGCCTAATGTCATATGACTTCCGATCTCTATTATTTTGAGTATATCTTATCCGTGTAACTTATGATTATTATCTAATCGTGATCCAATATATGCCTACTGTGTGTCTATTTAGTGTCTATAATCGGTATGTCCCTGTGTCATTCTTGTGTTATTGTGATCCGCCTGCTTTTTCGCCGCTTCATTAGTATATATCATACCTTACATTAATATTTTTAAACTTCTATGTGCAGGCTTTGTCTCTATATTAGCCACTCTCTTTGTGTGTTCTATGTGATATATTTGTGTCAATTTGTGGGTGTTTATATTTATGTGCATACTTACGATCTTCTTATGTTAACGTTATCTACCTTTTTTATTTATCTCGGTTGCCTTGGTTACCCAGTAGCGCTGACTGTGTACTTTCTATATGTCTTGCACTATCTGTTTAGCATTAATTATAAGGCATACCGTATGCTTTTTCATTGTGTTTATACTTTGTTGTATAATTGTTACCCCACTGTGTGTTTATTTACATTATCTTATTATCCACATTTTACATGTTTATTTATCTTTTCCCAATAGTGTGAGTGTCTAGTTACTCATGATTGGCCTATTCTAATCTTTGATTATGTCTGCCCAAAGATTAGTAGCCAGATTTTGCCTATACAAAACTTAAATTATTTACACACATGATTCTGACATATAATTTCCCAATTCTAATTTTGCTATCTACATATCTTGTACATTAAAATGTAACTTATCCTCTTAATACTGTTTTTTTATCGTCTTCTCCCATATGATTGTATTTCATATTTGTTTTTCTAAGATTGTCTCTTATATGGGAGATCTTGGAATGTTCCCACTACGGTTCACTTTTCTCCTAAAGTTCTGTAAGCCAGATCTATGTTCTTTTGTTGCCATTCCTCTTTTGATTTGTAATTTTGTTCCATCTTTTATGAATTTAGATGATATCCATGTTCTGTGGTTTTCTCTTTGTTATAGTTGGCTACTGTCTATCTAGGTTATGGGAGTAGTTGTTTACTGGTAACATGCCTGTACTGTGTCTTACCCCAAGAGTAGTGAAAGTCACTCTCGTGTCTCCCCTTACTCTAATCATAAGATTATGACTAGGGCACTGCCCCCCTTGGGGTCTGTGTCCCAGTCTATCACTGATATGGTGCACAGTATCTGGGCGTCGTACCTTTGTGTGTATCTCCTACCTATAACCAGTGCCTTGAAGTCAGGTGCTGAATTGAGCCCACCCTGGATATATTGTTCCCAGTCTATACATCCATTCTGCCTCTCTTCTGAGTAGGGCTTTATTGCGGTCCCCTCCTCTCTCCAGCTGGGGGATGTGATCAATTAAGATGTATCTGATGCTGGAAACTTGATGTTGTTTTTGGGTGCAATGTCTGGCTACAGGTTGATCTGAATTACCTGTGTCAAGTGCCACCCTTATCGCCTGCCTATGGTTGGCCATTCTTTCGCGTAATGTCCCACTGGTCTTACCAATGTAAAATCTGGCACATGGGCAGAAGAGTAGTAGATTACATGTGTTGTATTACACGACAGAGAGTGTTTGATGTGATACACTCGGTTAGTGTGCGGATGGTGGAAGATCTTAGTAGCTATTAGGCCATTACATGTGGTACAGCCTAAGCATTTGTATGAACCTTTGATGTTAACCTTTTCTTTTTTTAGATAGCATCTTTTGGGGTCTGTTTTAACCAACAGATCTCTTAGATTCGTGCCCCTCCTGTATGCAATCATTGGTGTAAGGTTATGAGCAAATCTTAGTTTAGGATCCGACTGTACCACGGGCCAGTGTTTCCTTAGGATGTTACCAGCCTCAGTGGTATTTGGTGAAAATGTGGTTGCCATTATGAGCCTGTTGGATGGTTCTTTGTTTTTTTCTTTGTTCATAAGGGTTTGTCTGTGTGTACGGTAGTACTTCTTGTAGGATTGTATCTATTGTATTCTTTTTGTATCCCCGTTGTATGAATTTGTCCCTCATATATTGAAGTTGGGAGACCCCTGTGGCTTTATCTGTGTTGTTGCGTATTACTCGCATCAGTTGTGATTTAATGATCCCTTTGAGTAGAGCTGGTGGGTGACAGCTAGTTGCACATAATAAGGAGTTCCTATCGGTGGGTTTGTAATACAGTGTAGTGCCTAATGTGCCGTTTTGTATGTACACATTTAGGTCCAAGAAATGTATTTCAGTTACACTGTGTGTTATTTTGAATCGCACCGGTGTGTCTGTGCTGTTGATGTATTGGAACCATTCTAATAATGTGTGCTGTCCTCCCCTCCAAATTAAATAGACATCATCTATATATCTTACATAGAATATTATAGATGTTATATCCTTGTTCCACAGGAATGTCTTTTCAAAATCAGACATATATATATTGGCATACGATGGGGCCATATTTGACCCCATCGCCGTGCCCGATGTCTGCAGGTAGTGCTGAGTCTCAAAGCGGAAATAGTTATGTGTGAGACAAAATTGCATGAGTGTCATTGAAGTACTCAATTGGGGGTCCCTCATATTCTGTGTCTTCAATAAGGTGGTTCCTAACTGCTGTTAGTCAGTCAGGTCCGGTCGGCAGATTAGGGGTTAAGAAATGTAGGCAGGTGGAGGCGACGTTGTGGGGGGCAGATTAGGGGGTTAATAAATATAATATAGGGGTCGGGCGGTGTTAGGGGCAGCAGATTAGGGGTACATAAGGGATAACGTAGGTGGCGGCGCTTTTGCGGTCGGCAGATTAGGGGTTAATAAGTGTAGGCAGGTGGGAGGCGACGTTGAGGGGGGCAGATTAGGGGTTAATAAATATAATACAGGGGTCGGCAGTGTTAGGGGCAGCAGATTAGGGGTACATAAGGATAACGTAGGTGCGGTCGGCAGATTAGGGGTTAAAAAATTTTTTCCGAGTGTCGGCGATGTGGGGGGACCTCGGTTTAGGGGTACATAGGATGTTATATGGGTGTTAGTGTACTTTAGAGCACAGTAGTTAAGAGCTTTATAAACCGGCGTTAGCCCAGAAAGCTCTTAACTACTGACTTTTTTCCTGCGGCTGGAGTTTTGTCGTTGGATGTCTAACGCTCACTTCAGAAACGACTCTAAATACCGGAGTTAGAGAAATCCCATTGAAAAGATAGGATACGCAATTGACGTAAGGGGATCTGCGGTATGGAAAAGTCGCGGCTGGAAAGTGAGCGTTAGACCCTATTTTGAGTGACTCCAAATACCGGGCGGTAGCCTAAAACCAGCGTTAGGAGCCTCTAACGCTGGTTTTCCACGGCTAACGCCAAACTCTAAATCTAGGCCCAAGAGTACAAAGCAAATATGATGATAAAAGTAAATTGGAAAATTGTTCAAATTGACATGCCCTATCTGAATCATGAAAGTTTAATTTTGACTAGACTGTCCCTTTAACTCTCCCGGTCGAGCGTTAACACCGCTACAAGTAAGTTTTTTGCACTTGTCAGGTAGCGCTCATAGTACAAGTTGAAAGTAAACTGTTTTTGTTTGTGCAATAACCGGATGCGTGTAAAAAGCCAAACTTAGAATATCACGAATGTGATAACCTATTTCCCCATAGAAGTGAATGGAGCAAAAAAAGTGGGAATAAAAACCTAAAACTCCACTCACAAAGTGATGTTTTTTTTGCACAAATATATATTCATATCTATATATTTTTATATATATAGATGATTATATATACTGCAGGTATAAATATATACAGATATAAATATATATATATATATATATATATATATATATATATATATATATAATATATATATATATATATATATATATATGAATATATATATAGGAATATCTATTTCTATAATATACACTATAACACTTTATTAAAAATGAATATTGCATAAATATGTTTTTACATGTTTTCATCTACTTAAAGGGACGCTGAACCCTAATGTCCTATTATCAAAATGTCTTCATTCTCTTTGTATCTTTATTTGAAATGCAAGAATGTAAGTTTAGATGCCGGCCCATTTTTGGTGAACAACCTGGGTTGTTCTTGCTGATTGGTGGATAAATTAATACATCAATGAAAAAAGTGCTGCCCAGAGGGCTGAACCAAAAAAAAAAAAAAAGCTTAGATGTATTCTTTTTCAAATGAAGATTGCAATAGAATGAAGAAAAATTGATAATAGGAGAAAATTAGAAAGTTGCTTAAAATTGCATCACCAAAGAAAAAATTTGGGTTCAGTGTCCCTTTAACTGCAAAGGGCTCCTATGCACATATATATATATGAACAAATGGCAGCACTCACTGGTCCTTTAAATGTGTAATTTATTTTGTGACGTTTTGGGGACCGTATCCCCTTCCTCAGGGGATACGGTCCCTGAAACGTCACAAAAATAAATTACACATTTAAAGGACCAGTGAGTGCTGCCCCATTTGTTCATTTTTATTATTCAATTCCTGCATGCACCCTGGCAGATTGACCTAAGAAGTGAGAGTGCTCTCCAGCTGCTCATATTTATATATATATATATATATATATATATATATATATACCATCATGTGTGTACATATATATTTATGTGTTTAGATGTATATATGTCTGTAAATACATGGATATACACATAAATAAATTATATATACTGTGTGTATATATATATATATATATATATATATATATAAATTAGACATGTATATGTGTGTATCTCTATGTTCAAGCCCTTTGCAGCCTTATTTTTCTCTAACACCTGAGACCTCAAATCTTTGAGCCCTTATAACTTTTTTGTGCAATTTTTTTAAAAATAATTTTAATTAACTGGTGTTATTATGAGTGTAAGTTTACTTTTAAATGTATTTTTTATTTGTTTTTTAACACTTTTTTTGTTTAGCGAAACCGTTAACCAGAGCTCTGTGGTCACGCTATCCCGATAAGCTGTAACTTCAATTGTGCTTAACGATCGTGTCAACTCATGTAAATCTTAGGACAAAAGTGGTTAAGTGGAACAGTTTAGCAGGATTGTAAATGTTAATCTTATAAATAAAAGCACACATGGATAATATTCCACTTTGTGTAGGAAATGTAACACCTTTAAAACTGTGTATATTTGAATTATGTCGGACTAAAGAAATTTTGCATTGTTTGTCCTAAGTTTGTACATCATATAGGCATGCCAGTCAAATGTGCAAAGATATTAATCTAATAGTCTTTCTTGAATTGATTATAAAATTAAAAAAAGTAGTTGTTTTGTGAAATTTTGTTACTCAGAACAATGTCTAGAGGGGCCTCTTGAGTGAGAAACCCCTACAACTTTTATGAGAAATTTCAGTCTTAAAAAATAATCTATTTACTACAGGGCTGCACAGACTGGGATACATCCAGCACTCCAACATTATTTTGTTTTGAACAGAAGAAATACATCAGTAATGCCCTCTTCTTATTAGGTAAAGAAGCATGTGTAAGTAAGTTTTAACAAACAAATATTAATAATCTAATTTTATTTAGAGATGTTAAGTTTAGCATAAGTGTGAGTATTATTATTATTATTTATTATTCTTATCAGGTATTTATAGAGTGCCGACAGATTCCGCAGCGCTGTAAGCATAGGCGGTATATATGAACATTTATAGGGATTAAATGGGTAGAGGGCCCTGTCGAGAATTGCACTGTTGTAGTCGGCTCTTATGAAAGCGATCTACAAATGGCTGGACTCATAGGCTTACATTCTAAGGGGTTCAAGGGGAAAGCAATGGAGTTAGGAAAGGTTAGTGTAGGTTGTATGCATTCATGAATTGTAGAGTCTTTAGGGAGCACTTGAAGCTGTTAAAACTATGGGAGAGTCTTGTGGAGTGAGGCAGGGAGTTCCACAAGATGGGAGCCAGTCTGGAGAAGTCCTGTAAATGGGAATGTGAGGAAGTAACAAGAGAGGAGGAGATGGTGAGCAGAGCTAATGGGACGGGAGGGAGATTATCTGTAGAAAATGTCTGAAATGTAGGGGGGAGCAGTGCAGTTGAGGGTTTTGTGTTTAATCCTGGAGGCAAGAGGAAGCCAGTGAAGGGACTGGCAGAGAGGTGCAGCAGATGAAGAGCAACATGTAAGGAAGATGAGTCTGGCACAGGCATTCTTTATGTATTGTAAAGGAGCAAGGCGTCAGCTAGGGAGACCAGAGAGGACAGAGTTGCAATAGTCGATGCGGGAATGGATGACAGTGGATTAAAATCTTAGTTGTGTCTTGTGTAAGGAAATGTCTACTTTTAGAGATGTTTTAAGATAGAAGCAGCAAGCTTTATCCAAGGACTGAATTTGAGGAGTAAGTATCAACAGTATCAAAGGTTGCAGACAGATCAAGGAGGATAAGCTGAGAGAAGTGACCTCTGGATTTCGCTATAAGTAAGTTATTGGTAACCTTGACAATTGTTGTCTCTGTGGAGTGATGGTAACAAAATCCAGATTGCAGTGGGTCAAGAAGAGAGTTTAGTGTAAGGAAATGGGATAGACGTGCATATACTAGCTTTTTAAGGAGCTTTGAGGCAAGAGAGAGTAGGGAAATAGGACAGTAGATGGATGAGGAGGTTGGATTGAGAGAAGGTTTTTGAGGATAGATGTGACCAGTGCATGTCTTAGAGATGAGGGAAATATGCCAGTGCTGAGGGAGAGGTTGAAGATGTATGTGAGTATAGGGGTAAAGGTAAAAGATAGGGAGGGGCGTAGCTGTGAGGGGATGGGGTTGAAGGGACAGGAAGTGAGGTGGGAGGACAGTATAAGGGCAGAAACGTCTTCCTCTGTGACAGGGGCAAAAGAGCTAAATTTATGGCTATTTGGGTTTTAAATGATTGTGAGCTTTTGAAGGGATGGGAGATTGGTAGTATGTTGAAAGCTGATTTCATAATCTGATGGAGTCAAATTCTGTTATTGAATTGGCTGGCAAAATCTTGAGCTGAGAGAGAAGTTGTATTAGGAGGAGGGGTGGGCGGAGAAGAGAATTGAACGTGGAAAACAGACATTTTAGGTTAGAGGAAAGAGTAGAGATTAGAGTAGAGAAGTATTGTTGCTTATAAAGATTAAGGGCAGAATAGTAGGAGTTTAAGATGAACTTGTAGTGAAGAAAGTCAGCTGAACTCCAAGATTTTCTCCAGTTTCACTCAGCAGTATGGGAAAATCTGCGTAGGTACCGTGTCAGAGGAGTATGCCATGGCTGACGATGAGAGTGTGGTTTCTGAGCTATGGTAGGTGGGGCCAGATTGTAAATGACCGATGTAAGGGTGGAGTTATAGTGGCAGATAGATTGGTCAGGGCAGGAAAAGGAGGGGATGGAAGAGAGGAGAGGTTGGAGAGAGCTATCGAGCTTTTGCTGATCTAATGACTTAGTGCTTCTGTGAAGTTTGGTGTGAGGGGTAGAGGGAGGGAGAGTTGTAGGGAGGGATGTGATGTTGTAAGTGAGGAGATGATGGTCAGAAAGAGGAAAAGGGGAGTTTGTGAAATTTGAGAAAATGCATTGATAGATGAAAATCAGATTGAGGAAGTGACCATCTTTGTGAGTGGGATAGTCAGTCCATTGTGACAGGCCGAAAGAGGAAGTGAGTTGCAGAAGTTGTTTTGCAGAGGAGGCAGTGAAATTGTCAAGAGGGATGTTGAAATCACCAAGAATGAGGGCAGGGGTGTCTGAGGAAAAGAAATAAGGAAGCCAGGCAGCAAAGTGATCTAAAAATTAAGTTGAGAAGCCAGGGGGTGGTATATGACTGCAACACATATAGAGAGGGGAGAGAATAAACAAATCTTGTGTGCTTCAAATGAAGAAAATGTGAAGGAAAAGAAGGGCTGTATTTGTTGAAAGGTGCAACGAGATGAAAGGAAAATACCAACACCACCTCCTTGTCTATTGCCAGACCTAGGAGTGTGGCTGAAGTGGAGACCCCCATGTGACAATGCAGCAGTGGATGCTGTGTCTGAAGCAGAGAGACAGGTTTCTGTAAGAGCCAGAAGATTGAGAGAGTGGGGGATAAAGAGGTCATGGTTTGAAGTGAGCTTGTTGCAAACAGAGGGATAGTTCCAGAGTGCACAAGTGAAGGGGGTGCCGGCTTTAGATGCAAGAGGAATAATAATAATGTTACCAGAGTTTTGTTTCTGTAGTCGATTGAAAGGCACACATGGATGTGCAAGGCTAGGAAGTTGTGGGGGACCAGGATTAGGAGAGATGTCACCAGCAGCTAGTATGAGCAAGAGGGAGAGTGACATGAGATGAGATGCAGATTTGCAGTAAGGAGTAGGGATGGGCGAATGTTTCGCAACATTCGAAAAACGGCATGAATTTTAACACATTCGTTCATTTGAATCGAATTTCGAATGTTTACATAACATTCTAACATTCGATTTTCGAATGTTCGGTTTCTAATTTTTCGATTACATTCGAAAATATTATTTTAGAAAAATTTGAATTTAGATTGCAATAGTATTTCTAATGCTTTTTCTTTAAATGTAATATTCGAATTATGCAATATTCGAATTCGAAAAATTCTAATTTAGATTGTAATAGTATTTCTAATGCTTTTTCTTTAAATGTAATATTCGAATTATGCAGTATGTGTTTTCGAATTCAAAAAATTCGAATTTAGATTGTAATAGTATTTCTAATGCTTTTTCTTTAAATGTAATATTCGAATTATGCAATATTCGAATTCGAAAAATTCAATTTTATATTCAAATTCGAAAAATTCAAATTTATATGTTTGTAATAGTATTTCTAATGCTTTCTTTAAATGTAATATTCGAATTATGCAATATTCTGTATGGAAACATTCAAAATGATATATTTGTATCTATTATGTATCAATTTATTAGATTCCCGCCCTACCACATGAACTATTGAACTTCTGAATAGTATTTGTTAAATAGAATGTTAAATTCAAAATTTTGAATGTGGACATTCGATATAATTATAAACATTCGAATTCGAAAGTGACATTCGAAAACTGTAAATAACATTCGATTTTCGAATTTTTAAGAATATTCGTTCTTATCGACATTCGGATTTAGAATTCGAATTTCGGTAATAACATTCGTTCTACATTCGAAATTCAAAAATTTACACATTCGCCCATCCCTAGTAATGAGACTGTTTTTGGGATGAAGTGCAAGGGGGAGAGAGAGTCTTTAGGAATGTGTGATGTTCATGAATACAAAAGTAAGGTGAGGTTAAGAGAGAAGGGCTGATGAACAGTTCAGGTGGTGAAGGGGAAGGATTAATAGAATAAAGTAGTTTGTTATAGAGACAAAAGGTAGCAAAAAGGAATGTGAAGATATTGAGCATTATTACAACCTAAGCAAACAGTGGATGAAACACAGTGTTACAAAAGAACTTGACTTATAATAATGTTATGTAGTTTTCAGCCAATCCTGCCATTAGTGACAGGCCAGCCTATGGGCTTAATTTAACAAGCAGCAATAGCTGCTTTCTGAGCCTCAGCATTTGTCTCACACAGAGCGAGCCTGAAACTTTAGTTAAAGGGACATAATACTCATATGCTAAATCACTTGAAACTGATGCAGTATAACTGTAAAAAGCTGACAGAAAAATATCATCTGAGCATCTCTATGTAAAAAAGGAAGATATTTTACCTAACAATTTCCTCAGCTCAGCAGAGTATGTTCTGTGTAAAAGTTATAATTCAGCTGGTGCCCAGCTGCAGATAAAAAAAACAACAACAAAATGAAGGAATGAACAGCAGCCAATCAGCATCAACAGTGCTGAGGTCATGAACTCTTTTACTGTGATCTCATGAGATTTCACTTAACTCTCATGAGATTTCATAGTAAACTTTCTTAAACTGAATAGGGAAGTAAGATGAGTGTGCACGTAAGCTCACTCCCTTACCTGTCCCGGGACAGACATACTGATTTGCTGCTTAGAAGTCCTTTACAATGGGATGTGGCTACTGAGGAATTTTTGAGGTAAAATATCTTTCTTTTTTACATAGAGATGTTCAGGTGATATTTTCTTGTCAGCTTTTTACAGTTATGCTGCATCACTTTCAAGTGTTTCAACATTTAGGTATCATGGCCCTTTAAGTCAATGACTGCTGCCACTTAACCTATCCGTGACACTGTAGGTCGCGGATTTCAGTCATCTTGATCAAATCAGATTGAGATGATTGAAAGCCCTCTCTAGCGCAATTGGCCACGCACATGCAGTGGGAGGCTTTGCACAATCAGCGGTAAGACTGGGCAGACAAGGTTCAAGCCAGTGAATCTCATCCGTCCAGCTTTTGATAAATGGAGCCCTATATTTCTAGAGGCCTTTATACTTTAAGTCAGTTTAAAACTAAAAACTTGTATGCTTTTGCAAAGATTAAGGGTTAGATTGCAAGTGGTAATATCAATTTTGTGACAGCGCTAACTTCACTGCAGTATTACAAGTTGAAAAGTAAACGTGACCGCACATGCTAAAATTTAGTCTAGTCAAGTTAGCACGACCAAAGACCTCAAGTAAAGGGTAAGGGCTAATAAAAAAGGTGCACCAAACACAACATAAATAAATTAAAATAAACTTTTACACTCATATAAACTATGTAATAAAAATGAATCATAAAAATATTATTAAAAATAAGTTATAAGGGTTCAAAGGTATATGGTATATAACAAGGTGTTTGACTGGAAAGGCATATAACATATATTACTTTCACCTTGTAATATATGTGCTAACCCACTTGTGCTGAAACACTAAATACCGCCTCCACTTGTAATCTAGCCCTAACTATTTTTTTTCTTAATCATGTACATAAATTAGCACTGTTAAACCATTTTAACCCCTTAACGACTGAGGACGTGCAGGGTACGTCCTCAGAAAAAAAGGCAGTTAACGCCTGAGAACGTACCCTGCACGTCCTCAGTGTGGAAAGCAGCTGGAAGCGATCCTGCTCGCTTCCAGCTGCTTTCCGGTTATTGCAGTGATGCCTCGATATGGAGGCATCCTGCAATAACCTTTTTTAAAGCCATTCCGGTGCAGAGAGAGCCACTCTGTGGCCCTCTCTGCACCGGAGATCTGTGGCTTACTGCGTTGGTGGGGTGGGAGCCGGACCCGGGAGGCGGGTGGCGGCCATCGATGGCCCTGGTGATGTGAAGGGGGGCGGGATCGTTGGCGGGGGTGGCTGGGGGCGTGCACTGGGCGCGCGATGCGTGCACTGGAGGGTGGGGGGCGGGCGCTGTCGACACGGGGAGGGAGCGGTTGGGAACCGCTACACTACAGAAAATGCTGAAATAAAAAATGTTAAAAAAAATGTAAAAAATGTAAAAAAAAAAAAACAATTAGCAAGGTGGTGGGGGTTTGTCTGTGTGTGGGGGGGGGGGTAGCTACTCTACAGAAAAAAAGAAACAAACAAAAAAAAGCACTTTTTATTGCAAACTGGGTACTGGCAGACAGCTGCCAGTACCCAAGATGGCCCCCAATAAGGCAGAGGGGAGGGTTAGAGAGCAGTTTTGGGGGATCAGGGAGGTTGGGGGCTAAGGGGGGATCCTACACAGTAGCATATGTAAATATGCTAAAAAAAATAATTATTTTTTAAACCCTTTTATTTTAGTACTGGCAGACTTCTGCCAGTACTTAAGATGGCGGGACAATTGTGGGGTGGGGGAGGGAAGGGAGCTGTTTGGGAGGGATCAGGGGGTGGGATGTGTCAGATGGGAGGCTGTTCTCTACACTAAAGCTAAAATTAACCCTGCAAGCTCCCTACAAACTCCCTAATTAACCCCTTCACTGCTAGCCATAATACACGTGTGAGGCGCAGCAGGATTTAGCGGCCTTCTAATTACCAGAAAGCAACGCCAAAGTCATATATGTCTGCTATTTCTGAACAAAGGGGATCCCAGACAAGCATTTACAACCATTTGTGCCATAATTGCACAAGCTTTTTGTAAATGATTTCAGTGAGAAACCTAAAATTGTGAAAAATTTTACGTTTTTTTTAATTTGATCGCATTTGGCGGTGAAATGGTGGCATGAAATATACCAAAATGTGCCTAGATCAATACTTGGGGTTGTCTACTACACTACACTAAAGCTAAAATTAACCCTACAAGCTCCCTAAATTTTTTAAAACCCTTTTATTTTAGTACTGGCAGACTTTCTGCCAGTACTTAAGATGGCGAGGACAATTGTGGGGTGGAAGAGGGAAGGAGCTGTTTGGGCGGGAACCGGGGGTGGGATGTGTCAGATGGGAGGCTGATCTCTACACGAAAGCTAAAATTAACCCTGCAAGCTCCCTACAAACTCCCTAAAAAAAAACCTTAACTGCTGGGCATAATACACTTGTGGTGCGCAGTGGGCATTTAGCGGCCTTCTAATTACCAAAAAGCAACGCCAAAGCCATATATGTCTGCTATTTCTGAACAAAGGGGATCCCAGAGAAGAATTTACAAACCATTTATGCCATAATTGCACAAGTTGTTTGTAAATAATTTCAGTGAGAAATCGAAAATTTGTGAAAAAAATTGTGAAAAAGTGAACGATTTTTTGTATATGATCGCATTTGGCGGTGAAATGGTGGTATGAAATATACCAAAATTGGCCTAGATCAATACTTTGGGATGTCTACTAAAAAAAAATATATACATGTCAAGGGATATTCAGGGATTCCTGAAAGATATCAGTGTCCCAATGTAACTAGCGCTAATTTTGGAAAAAAATGGTTTGGAAATAGCAAAGTGCTACTTGTATTTATTGCCCCATAAATTGCAAAAAAAGCAAAGAACATGTAAACATTGGGTATTTCTAAACTCAGGACAAAATGTAGAAACTATTTAGCATGGGTGTTTTTTGGTGGTTTTAGATATGTAACAGATTTTGGGGGTCAAAGTTAGTAAAAGTGTGTTTTTTTCCATTTTTCCTCATATTTTATCATTTTTTTTATAGTAAATTATAAGATATGATGAAAATAATGGTATCTTTAGAAAGGTCCATTTAATGGCGAGAAAAACGATATATAATATGTGTGGGTACAGTAAATGAGTAAGAAGAAAATTACAGCTAAACAAAAACACCGCGAAAATGTAAAAATAGCCTTGGTCCCAAACAGACAGAAAATGGAAAAGTGTTGTGGTCATTAAGGGGTTAAATGTCCTGTGTTTACACTTTCTCCCATTAGAAAAGACTCTTTATTCTATTTGCAATATTTTCTGAAAGCCATGAAAATTCCTTAAATCTTTTGGTGTAATTAGTGGTATCTTCTTACAGACTGAATTCCATTAATTTAGTAATCATAATTTGCTAACAATAATATGTATTACTCTTTGAGTTTGTATAAGACTGCTATGATAAACAATAAGGTGAGTTATCTATTGTAAGATTACCCATTCTAAAGCTTAGCCATAGTTAGGGTTCCCATATTGCCTCTTTAAGGGAGGACACAGGGAAAATACATATGTCAGGGGTTGTTAAAAGTAATGTTTTTAATAATGCTTCATTATAAAATCCCTGACACATATATTGTTCTTATGTGTCATACTTTCAAGAGACAATAGGCGATATTTAAAAAGCTCCGTACAGCATATGCTGTTGGCATTTATCGTTGTGCAGCGGACAATGATATGCTACATCGTATCATGTCCGCTTGCACTATTATAAATTGACCCCCTATATGGCAACCTTAACCATATTGTGATGCTTTCTATTAAGTATATGCAATCCCTTAGTGCTTTTTTTATTACAACAATGAAATAAACTGTTCAACATCCCTTTAAAGGGCATTTTGAGCTTTTACAACTTAGAAAATGAAGTATAATGATGGTGATTGGCTGCTATGGGTCTCCTCAGACATATGGGAACTGGTGCTACTGCACCTGCTGCACCAATCAAATCAGTTGTAACCAGTAAGTTAAAGTAACTTAAGCTCTGCTAATTGAACTGAAGTTGAAGTTGACTTACTTTGGTCTCGATCACAATCTATCAGCTGGGTTTTTTTTTTAGCTATTTTCTTTCATATGGTGGTGAGAGTCCATGAGCCATTACTCCTGGGATTTAACTCCTGGCCACTAGGAAGAGGTAAATATACCCAATATTTCAATAGCTTTTAATCCTTCTCACCTCTCTGGTATCCCCGTCTTATATTTGCCTCCACAGAAGGAAGATGAAGAATAGAGGTTCTCCAGATTCTTTATTAAAAGGGGTTCTCAGACCTATATGAGACCTATACCCCCTCATATAGCCAGGAACAGAAAAGAGAAGAATATGGAGTACTGGGTAGTGACAGAAAAAAACCCTCTGGGAGTTTGTCACAAGCCTGCGAGGACTTGTCCCTTAGCCTCTTCCTGTTGGGTCAGCCTGTTACATGTGTTGCAGGGACTTGTTTCTTCTTCCTCATGCCAGGTCATCATTTTACTCATCAGCTGTTGCTTGCACAGCACAGGATGGCCTCTCTTCTGAGAGCAGTCTTTTCTGCAACTCATAAGCACTGTAGAGTGGTTGCATCTTAAGGTAAGTGAAGACATTTTCATGCACTTAAATAGCCCACTGGCTATTAGCAGGGACATTACTTTGAGGTACATCATAGCTTGGGGACATACAAATGTATCAGACTAATGCCACCTTTTTTAAAATAGACTTTTCATACTTAGGGGCCGATTTATCAAGCTCCGTATGGTAGCTTGATGCCCCTGTTTCCCGCCCGAGCCTATAGGCTCGCGGGAAACAGAAGTTATGAAGCAGCGGTGTAAAGACCACTGCTCCATAACAGGTCTGCCTGCTCTGAGGTCGCAGACAGAAATCAACCCAATCGAAGATGATCGGACTGATTGACAATCCTGCAAATCTGCAGGGGGCGGCATTGCACAAGCTGTTCACAAGAATATCGATGTGCAGCGGACATGATACATGTCCGCTCGCACTATGATAAATCTACCCCATTGTCTAATAATTATGGAAACATTATTATGGGGTAATATCTGCTATTTAGGGGGGTAGTTATCAAGCCGTCAACCTCAAATACGCTGGAATTCCGCAGCGTATTTGTGGCGATGCTGATTCGCCTTAGTTATCAAAGGCTAGAGACCGGCAAAAGTAGAATTTTGTGACGTAAACTTCGATCCGCCGGACTCAGTCCGACACAGATCGATTCTTACGTCACTCCAGATGTTCCGCACACAAGTGCGGCACAATCTGACTACTTTTGCTAGTTATCAAAAAACTAGCAGGTACGCTCGGCACTTTTACGGCCCAGCGACCTGGTTTTCAAACCGCCACGCCTGGAGGAATCAATGGGAGTCTGACCATAGCGAAAGTACAAGTTCGCTGCTGCCAGACATCTCATTTCATTCCTATGGGAGCTGTCTACACCTAACACCCTAACATGTACCCCGAGTCTAAACACCTCTAATCTGTCCCCCCTACACCGCCGCAACTAAATAAAATGATTAACCCTAAACCGCCGCTCCCGGAGCCCACCGCAAGCTACTCTATACCTATTAACCCCTAAACCTCCGCTCCCGGAGCCCACCGCCACCTACATGATACCTAGTAACCCCTTATCCTGCCCCCCCTATAATAAAGTTATTAACCCCTATCCTGCTGATCCCGCACCTCGCCGCAAATAAATAAATAGTTTAACCCCTAAACCGCCGCTCCCTGACCCTGCCGCAACCTATATTAAATTTATTAACCCCTAATCTGCCCCCCCTACACCATCGTCACCTATAATACATTTATTAACCCTTATCCTGCCCCCCACTACACCGCCGCCACTGTAATAAATTTATTAACCCCTAAACCTAAGTCTAACACTAACCCTAACACCCCCCTAACTTAAATATTAATTAAATAAATCTAAATCATATTTCTATTATGAACAAAATTAATCCTATTTAAAACTAAATACTTACCTTTAAAATAAACCCTAATATAGCTACAATATAAATAATAATTATATTGTAGCTATCTTAGGATTTATTTTATATTTTACAGGTACCTTTCAATTTATTTTAACTAGGTACAATAGCTATTAAATAGTTAACTATTTAATAGCTACCTAGCTAAAATAAAGATAAATTTACCTGTAAAATAAAAACTGACCTAAGTTACAATTACATCTAACACTACACTATACTTAAATAAATTATTCCTATTTAAAACTAAATACTTACCTGTAAAATAAACCCTAAGATAGCTACAATATAATTAATAATTACATTGTAGCTATCTTAGGATTTATATTTATTTTTACAGGTAACTTTGTATTTATTTTAGCTAGTTAGAATAGTTATTAAATAGTTATTAACTATTTAATAACTACCTAGCTAAAAGAAATACTAAATTACCTGTAAAATAAATCCTAACCTAAGTTACAATTAAACCTAAACACTACACTATCATTAAATAAATTAAATAAACTACCTACAAATAACTACAATTAAATACAATTACATAAACTAACTAAAGTAGAAAAAATAAAAAAAGCTAAGTTACAAAAAGTAAAAAAAATAAGTTACAAACATTTAAAAAAATATTACAACAATTTTAAGCTACTTACACCTAATCTAAGCCCCCTAATAAAATAACAAACCCGCCCCAAAATAAAAAAAATGCCCTACCCTATTCTACATTAAAAGAGTTCAAAGCTCTTTTACCTTACCAGCCCTTAACAGGGCCTTTTGTGGGGGCATGCCCCAAAGAGTTCAGCTCTTTTGCCTGTAAAAGAAAAATACAACCCCCCCCCAACATTAAAACCCACCACCCACATACCCCTAATCTAACCCAAACCCCCCTTAAAATAACCTAACACTAATCCCCTGAAGATCATCCTACCTTTAGTCGTCTTCACTCAGCCAAGCCACCGATGGAACTGAAGAGGACATCCGGTACCGGCAGAAGTGATCATCCAAGGGGCGCTGAAGAAATCTTCCATCCGATGAAGTGATCCTCCAAGCGGCGCTGAAGAAATCTTCCATCCGGGTGAGGTCATCTTCAAGAGGCGCTGAAGAAGTCTTCTATCCCGGGGCGAGGTTCCATCTTCGAAGCCGGGTCTTGAATCTTCATCCAGCCGACGCGGAACATCCTTCTATCCCGACGGGTACTACCGACGAATGAAGGCTCCTTTAAGGGACTCATCCAAGATGGCGTCCTTTTCAATTCCGATTGGCTGATAGGATTCTATCAGCCAATCGGAATTAAGGTAGGAAAAATCTGATTGGCTGATGAATCAGCCAATCAGATTCAGTTCAATATCCGATTGGCTGATCCAATCAGCCAATCAGATTGAGCTCCGCATTCTATTTGGCTGATCGGGAACTGCCAATAGAATGGTGAACTCAATAAGCTACAATATAAAATCAAGAATCAAAGAGAGCCAGCTGAGAAAAAGTCTAACACCTGCAAAAAAGCAGCGTAAATCTCAGTAACGAAGCCCCATTGATTCCTATGGGGAAATGAAAGTTATGTTTACACCTAACACCCTAACATGAACCCTGAGTCTAAACACCCCTAATCTTACACTTATTAACCCCTAATCTGCCGCCCCCAACATTGCCGACACCTACATTATACTTATTAACCCTTAATTTGCTGATTCGGACACCGCCACCACCTACATTATATGTATTTAACCCTAATCTGCTGCCCCCAACATCGCCGCCACCTACATTACATATTAACCCCTAATCTCCCTCTCCCAATTTCGCTGCAACCTACCTACATTTATTAACCCCTAATCTGCTGCCCCCAACATCACCACCACTATAATAAACATATTAACCCCTAAACCGCCGCACTCCCCCGCCTCGCAAACATTAGTTAAATATTATTAACCCCTAATCTGCCTTCCCTAACATTGCCGCCACCTACCTACATTGATTAACCCCTAATCTGCCGCCTCCAACGTCGCCGCCACTATACTAAATGTATTAACCACTAAACCTAAGTCTAACCCTAACACCCCCTAACTTAAATATAATTTAAATAAATCTAAATAAAAATTAATATTATTAGCTAAATAATTCCTATTTAAAACTAAATACTTACCTATAAAATAAACCCTAAGATAGCTACAATATAACTAATTTTAGGGTTTATTTTTATTTTACAGGCAAGTTTGTATTTATTTTAACTAGGTAGAACAGTTACTAAATAGTTAATAACTATTTAATAACTACCTAGCTAAAATAAATACAAAAGTACCTGTAAAATAAAGCCTAACCTAAGTTACACTAACACCTAACACTACACTACAATTAAATAACTTACCTAAATTAAATACAATTAAATACATTAAATACAATTAGCTAAAGTACAAAAAAAACACTAAAATACAGAAAATAATAAAAAAAATTACAAGATATTTAAACTAATTACACCTAATCTAATAGCCCTATCAAAATAAACCCCCCAAAATAAAATAAAAAACTAGCCTAAACTAAACTATCAATAGCCCTTAAAAGGGTCTTTTGTGGGGCATTGCCCCAAAGTAATCAGCTCTTTTTACCTGTAAAAAAACAATGCAAACAACCCCCAACAGTAAAACCCACCACCCACACAACCAACCCCCCAAATAAAATACTAACTAAAAAAACCTAAGCTCCCCATTGCCCTGAAAAGGGCAATTGGATGGACATAGCCCTTAAAAGGGCAGTTAGCTCTATTGCAGGCCCAAACCTTAACCTAAAAATAAAACCCATCCAATACACTCTTAAAAAACCTAACACTAACCCCATGAAGATCGACTTACAGTTCCTAAGACCGGATATCCATCCTCAAGGAAGCGGCAGAAGTCTTCATCCAACCATGCCGAAGTCCTCAACGAAGCCGGGAGAAGTCTTCATCCAAGCCGGGCGAAGTGGTCCTCCAGATGGGCAGAAGTCTTCATCCACACGGCATCTTCTATCTTCATCCATCCGATGCAGAGCGGGTCCATCTTCAAGACATCCAACACAGAGCATCCTCTTCATCCGGAATCTTCTTACTGAATGACGGTACCTTTAAGTGACGTTATCCAAGATGGCGTCCATTGGATTCCGATTGGCTGATAGAACTATATCAGCCAATCGGAATTAAAGTTGAAAAAATCCTATTGGCTGATGCAATCAGCCAATAGGATTGAAGTTCAATCCTATTGGCTGGTCCAATCAGCCAATAGGATTGAGCTCGCATTCTATTGGCTGATTGGAACAGCCAATAGAATGCAAGCTCAATCCTATTGGCTGATTGGATCAGCCAATAGGATTGAACTTCAATCCTATGGGCTGATTGCATCAGCCAATAGGATTTTTTCTACCTTAATTCCGATTGGCTGATAGAATTCTATCAGCTAATCAGAATCTAAGGGACGCCATCTTGGATGAAGTCACTTAAAGGTACCATCATTCAGTAAGAAGATTCCGGATGAAGATGATGCTCCGCGTCAGATGTCTTGAAGATGGACCCGCTCCGCGTCGGATAGATGAAGACTTCTGCCCGTCTGGAGGACCACTTCGCCCCGGCTTGGATGAAGACTTCTACCGGCTTCGCTGAGGACTTTGGCCCAGTTGGATGAAGACTTCTGCCGCTTCCTTGAGGATGGATGTCCGGTCTTCAGAACTGTGACGATCTTCAGGGGGTTAGTGTTAGGTTTTTTTAAGGGTGAATTGGGTGGGTTTTATTTTTAGGTTAGGGTTTGGGCCTGCAATAGAGCTAACTGCCCTTTTGAGGGCAATGCCCATCCAAATGCCCTTTTCAGGGCAATGGGGAGTTTAGATTTTTTTTAGTTAGTATTTTATTTGGGGGGTTGTTTGTGTGGGTGGTGGGTTTTACTGTTGGGGGGTTGTTTGTATTTTTTTTTACAGGTATAAGAGCTGATTACTTTGGGGCAATGCCCTGCAAAAGGCCCTTTTAAGGACTATTGATAGTTTAGTTTAGGCTAGGGTTTTTTTTTATTTTGGGGAGGGGGTTATTTTGATAGGGCTATTAGAATAGGTGTAATTAGTTTAAATCTCTTGTAATTTGTTTATTATTTTCTCTAATTTAGTGTTTGTTTTTTTTGTACTTTAGCTAATTGTATTTAATGTATTTAATTTAAGTAAGTTATTTAATTGTAGTGTAGTGTTAGGTGTTAGTGTAACTTAGGTTAGGTTTTATTTTACAGGTACTTTTGTATTTATTTTAGCTAGGTAGTTATTAAATAGTTAATCTGTAACAAGAAAGCAGAGACAGGCGCAGCCCGATTCAAGTGCAGCAAATTTTAATACAGCTAAGTGCACATAGACAAATGGCTACTTACAAGATTAAGCATATAAAACAGCATTTAAAAGCCTGATTTCCAGACTGGGTTTCCACTGATGTAGGGAGGAAGTCCTTTATGCGAATTGACACCCCGGTCATAGTTAGAAACCAAATGTGGCAAAAAGCTGATGGCTGATCCTCCGTGTTGTGGAACAAACACAAAAAGTCAATCTGGAACCAAAGTCCAGTAGTATAAAAGTCTCTACGCGTTTCGTCTGAGGACACTCAGACTTTTTCAAGAGAAGTGATGAAAGTGACATAGAAGGCTCCAACCGGCTTTTTAAAGGAGCCAATGAGTGCAAAGTCTGGTTATTAGCCAATCAATTCCCAAAGTAGTGAAAAAGACCTATAAGATATACTGGCTTAGTCAACTTTGAATAGAAGGCATATGCATAACACATAATGATTTGTATCTTAAAGCAATAGCATGAAGAAATATATAAATATATAATAAATAAAAACAAGTTTGAAATAACCATAAATGGGTCCTATGGAAAATATGTAAAAGCTAAATTAAAAGGGACATATTTAACTTTCAAAAATGTTTATCTCCTAAGTGCCAGCAATTGATAAAAACTTAGTTTAAAACTGTTAAGCCTAGATTTAGAGTTTTGCGTTAGAACGGGTGCATTAGCTACTCGTGGTTTTTTTCCCCCGCACCTTTTAAACAACGCTGGTATTTAGAGTTCTCAGAAGAGCTGCGTTAGGCTCCAAAAAGGGGGCGTACAGGCATATTTACCGCCACTGCAACTCTCAATACCAGCTTTGCTTACGGACGCGGCCAGCTTCAAAAACGTGCTTGTGCACAATTCCCCCATAGGAAACAATGGGGCAGTTTGAGCTGGAAAAAAACCTAACACCTGCAAAAAAAGCAGCGTTCAGCTCCTAACGCAGCCCCATTGCTTCCTATGGGAAAACAGTTTCTAAGTCTGCACCTAAAACCCTAACATGTACCCCGAGTCTAAACACCCCTAACCTTACACTTATTAACTCCTAATCTGCTGCCCCCGCTATCGCTGACACCTGCATATTATTTTTTAGCCCTAATCTGCCGCTCCGTACACCGCCGCAACCTACGTTATCCCTATGTACCCCTAATCTGCTGCTCCTAACACCGCCGACCCTATATTATATTTATTAACCCCTAATCTGCCGCCCCCAACGTCGCCGCCACCTACCTAAAATTATTAACCCCTAATCTGCCGACCGGCCCTCCTGCTACTATAATAAATATATTAACCCCTAATTCGCCTCACTCCTGCCTCAAAAACCCTATAATAAATAGTATTAACCCCTAATCTGCCCTCCCTAACATCTCAGACACCTAACTTCAAGTATTAACCCCTAATCTGCCGACCGGACCTTGCCGCTACTCTAATAAATGTATTAACCCCTAAAGCTAAGTCTAACCCTAACACTAACACCCCCCTAAGTTAAATAAATTTAAATCTAACGAAATTAAAATAAATCTTATTAAATAAATTATTCCTATTTAAAGCTAAATACTTACCTTTTAAATAAACCCTAATATAGCTACAATATAAATAATAATTATATTGTAGCTATTTTAGGATTAATATTTATTTTACAGGCAACTTTGTATTTATTTTAACCAAGTACAATAGCTATTAAATAGTTAATAGTTACCTAGTTAAAATAATTACAAAATTACCTGTAAAATAAATCCTAACCTAAGTTACAATTAAACCTAACACTACACTATCAATAAATTAATTAAATAAACTATCTACAATTGTCTACAATTAAATCAACTAAACTAAATTACAAAAACAAACAAACACTAAATTACAAAAACAAACAAACACTAAATTACAAAAACAAACAAACACTAAATTACAAAAAATAAAAAAAGATTACAAGAATTTTAAACTAATTGCACCTACTCTAAGCCCCCTAAAAAATAACAAAGCCCCCCAAAATAAAAAAATGCCCTACCCTATTCTAAAATAAAAATTTTACAGCTCTTTTACCTTACCAGCCCTTAAAAGTGCCTTTTGCGGGGCATGTCCCAAAGAAAACAGCTCTTTTGCCTGTAAAAAACATACAATACCCCCCAACATTACAACCCACCACCCACATACCCCTAATCTAACCCAAACCCCCCCTTAAAAAACCTAACACTAAGCCCTGAAGATCTTCCTACCTTATCTTCACCACGCCGGGTATCACCGATCCGTCCAGAAGAGGGTCCGAAGTCTTCATCCTATCCGGCAAGAAGAGGTCCAGAAGTGGTCCGAAGTCTTCATCCTATCCGGCAAGAAGAGGGCATCCGGACCGGTAGACATCTTCATCCAGGCGGCATCTTCTATCTTCTTCCATCTGGCGCGGAGCGGGACCATCTTGAAGCAGCCGATGCAGATCCATCCTCTTCTAAAGACGTCCTAAGTCCGAATGAAGGTGCCTTTAAATGACGTCATCCAAGATGGCGTCCCTCGAATTCCGATTGGCTGATAGGATTCTATCAGCCAATCAGAATTAAGGTAGATAAAATCTGATTGGCTGATTGAATCAGCCAATCAGATTCAAGTTCAATCGGATTAGCTGGTCCAATCAGCCAATCAGATTGAGCTTGCATTCTATTGGCTGATCGGAACAGCCAATAGAATGCGAGCTCAATCTGATTGGCTGATTGGATCAGCCAATCGGATTGAACTTGAATCTGATTGGCTGATTCAATCAGCCAATCAGATTTTTCCTACCTTAATTCCGATTGGCTGATAGAATCCTATCAGACAATCGAAAATTGAGGGACGCCATCTTGGATGACGTAATTTAAAGGAACCTTCATTCAGACTTAGGACGTCGTTAGAAGAGGATGGATCCGCATCGGCTGCTTTAAGATGGTCCCGCTCCGCGCTGGATGGAAGAGATAGAAGATGCCGCCTGGATGAAGATGTCTACGGTCCAGATGCCCTCTACTTGCCAGATAGGATGAAGACTTCAGACCCTCTTCTGGACCTCTTCTTGCCGGATAGGATGAAGACTTCGGACCCTCTTCTGGATGGATCGGTGATACCCGGCATGGTGAAGATAAGGTAGGAAGATCTTCAGGGCTTAGTGTTAGGTTTTTTAAGGGGGGTTTGGGTTAGATTAGGGGTATGTGGGTGGTGGGTTGTAATGTTGGGGGGGTATTGTATGTTTTTTTACAGGCAAAACAGCTGTTTTCTTTGGGCATGCCCCGCAAAAGGCCCTTTTAAGGGCTGGTAAGGTAAAAGAGCTGTAAAATTTTTATTTTAGAATAGGGTAGGGCATTTTTTTATTTTGGGGGGCTTAGTTATTTTTTTAGGGGGCTTAGAGTAGGTGTAATTAGTTTAAAATTCTTGTAATCTTTTTTTATTTTTGTAATTTAGTGTTTGATGGTTTTGGAAATTTAGTGTTTGTTTGTTTTTTGTAATTTAGTGTTTGTTTGTTTTTTTGTAATTTAGTGTTTGTTTGTTTTTTGTAATTTAGTTTAGTTGATTTAATTGTAGATAATTGTAGATAGTTTATTTAATTAATTTATTGATAGTGTAGTGTTAGGTTTAATTGTAACTTAGGTTAGGATTATTTTACAGGTAATTCTGTAATTATTTTAACTATTTAATAGTTATTGTACCTGGTTAAAATAAATACAAAGTTGCCTGTAAAATAAAAATTAATCCTAAAATAGCTACAATATAATTATTATTTATATTGTAGCTATATTAGGGTTTATTTTACAGGTAAGTATTTAGCTTTAAATAGGATTAATTTATTAATAAGAATTATTTTATTTTGTTAGAATAAAATTATATTTAACTTAGGGGGGTGTTAGGGTTAGACTTAGCTTTAGGGGTTAATACATTTATTAGAGTAGCGGCGAGGTCCGGTCGGCAGATTAGGGGTTAATACTTGAAGGTAGGTGTCGGCGATGTTAGGGAGGGCAGATTAGGGGTTAATACTATTTATTATAGGGTTTTTGAGGCGGGAGTGAGGCGGATTAGGGTTAATACATTTATTATAGTAGCGGTGAGGTCCGGTCGGCAGATTAGGGGTTAATAATTGTAGGTAGCAGCGACATTGGGGGGGGGCAGATTAGGGAGTAATAAATATTATGTAGGGGTCGGCGATGTTAGGTGCAGCAGATTAGGGGTACATAGGGATAATGTAGGTTGTGGCGGTGTGCGGTCGGCAGATTAGGGGTTAAAAAAATTTAATATAGTGGCGGCATTGCCGGGGGGCCTCGGTTTAGTGGTACATAGGTAGTTTATGAGTGTTAGTGTACTTTAGAGCACAGTAGTTAAGAGCTTTATGAACAGGCGTTAGCTCCTGGCTTTTTTCTGCGGCTGGAGTCTTGTCGATAGATTTCTAACGCTCACTTCAGCCAAAACTCTAAATACCAGCGTTAGAAAGATCCCATTGAAAAGATAGGATACGCAATTGACGTAAGGGGATCTGCGGTATGGAAAAGTCGCGGCTGGAAAGTGAGCGTTAGACCCTTACTTACAAAACGCTGGTTTTGACGGCTAACGCAGAACTCTAAATCTAGGCGTTAGTTTGTACCAGTAATGAAACAACTGATTTACACAAAAAATTAAAATTAATAAACAAAATAGAAAAAGCAAAAATTACATAAAATACTGTCACAGTCATAACCGTGATAATAGATTTCAGGACTGTTATTAAAAACAAACTAAAATGTATATATGCTATCACAGATGAGTGGATAAAAAAGACATTTTAAGTTTAGTTAATAACTATTTAGTAACTATTCTACCTAGTTAAAATAAATACAAACTTGCCTGTAAAATAAAAATAAACCCTAAGCTAGCTACAATGTAACTATTAGTGATATTGTAGCTATTTTAGGGTTTATTTTACAGGTAAGTATTTAGTTTTAAATAGGAATTATTTAGCTAATAATATTAATTTTTATTTACATTTATTTAAATTATATTTAAGTTAGGGGGTGTTAGGGTTACGGTTAAACTTAGGTTTAGGGGTTAATACATTTAGTATAGTGGTGGCGACGTTGGGGGCGGCAGATTAGGGTTTAATAAATGTAGGTAGGTGGTGGCGATGTTAGGGACGGCAGATTAGGGGTTAATAATATCTAAATAGTGTTTGCGAGGCGGGAGTGCAGTGGTTTAGGGGTTAATATGTTTATTATAGTGGCAGCAACATTGGGGGATGCAGATTAGGGGTTAATAAATGTAGGTAGGTGGCGGTGACATTGGGGGAGGGAGATTAGGGGTTAATAAATATTATGTAGGTGGCGACGATGTTGGGGGCAGCAGATTAGGGGTTAATAAGTATAATGTAGGTGGCGGTGGTGTCCTGAGTGGCAGATTAGGGGTTAATAAGAATAATGTAGGTGGCGGCGATGTTAGGGATAGCAGATTAGGGGTTAATATTATTTAACTAGTGTTTGCGAGGCGGGAGTGCGGTGGTTTAGGGGTTATTATGTTTATTCTAGTGGCGGCGATGTCCGTAGTGGCAGATTAGGGGTTACAATTTTTATTATAGTGTTTGCGATGGCTGGAGGGGCCTTGGTTTAGGGGTTAATAGGTAGTTTTTGGGTGTTTAGTGGTACTTGTTAGCACTTTGGTTTAAGAGTTTTAGTGCTATTGCATTGTACCATAAAAACTCATATCTACTGACTTTAGAAAATGCGTTAGGAATCTTGGCAGTTAGAGGGTGTACCGCTCACTTTTGGCCTCCCAGGACAGACTTGTAATACCGGCGCTATGTGAAGTCCCATAGAAAAAAGACTTACCAAGGTTTACGTAAGTCGGTTTGCGGTAAGGCCAAAGAAGTGTGCGGTGCCCCTAAACCTGCAAGACTCGTAATAGCAGCGGTAGTGAAAAAGCAGTGTTAGGACCTGTTAATGGCTGCTTTTTCAGCTTAACGCACAACACGTAATCTAGCCGATTGTTTCCAAACAATTTATATACTGTTTTTATATGTATTTAAAGTAAAATAAATAATTTTGGTGTCTATCTTCATTTATTTTTTTGCCTGTTTGTGTATTCTTTAATGTAGGATACTGTAGCCATCCCCAATTCTATTTATTTACTTTAGAGGGGAGATCCACTGATTGCTTATTTAACACTAGTTAACTTAAGTGTCTATTTTGCAAGTTTTTTTTACTATCAGATACCCTACTAATCTTAGAAGACTTCTAGTTCAGCTTTGCAATTCCCCTATGGATCATATTATGCATTCTGCCTAATACTTATATTCCTCTAAAGGAATCTGTTGTCCCTGTTGCTCTGTGAAAGGGTTTTACAGAATTTGCTCCAGAATAATTTTGTGTGTTCAATCATTTCTGAGGTTTAGGAGTTTATGCCTCCTCAATTTAAGCGCAAATGCATTTGTCTGATACTTGCCCTTCAATTGAATTTCATGGTTTTCTTATACTCATGATCAGACCAGTGGATATTCTTAAATATCAGACTTAGACATATCTTTATAAAGGTTATATTTCTGAAGGTGAAATAATTTAATATGATCAGGAGTCTATTTATTGATCAATTCAGAAATTACCTCTTTAATGTCTAACAGGCCCATTTATCAAAGGTCTTGCGGACCTGATCCGACACTGCGGATCAGGTCCGCAAGACCTCGCTAAATGCGGAGAGCAATACGCTCTCCGCATTTTAACATTGCACCAGCAGCTCACAAGAGCTGCTGGTGCAACGCCGCCCCCCTGCTGACTCGCGGCCCAATCGGCCGCCAGCAGGGAGCTGTCAATCAACCCGATCGTATTCGATCGGGGTTGATGTCTGGCGATTCCTGTCCGCCTGTTCAGAGCAGGCGGACAGGGTTATGGAGCAGCGGTCTTTTGACCGCTGCTTCATAAGTTGTGTTTCTGGCGAGTCTGAAGACTCGCCAGAAACACGGCCCTTCAAGCTCCATACGGAGCTTGATAAATGGGCCTGTATGATTGAACTTATTATTTCTTTGCTAAGAGAGGTTTTATTGTGTTTTACGTGTCCAAGACCCTAAAACTACTGAAAACAGGACTTTTCAAACAACTTTGTTGATTTTTAACTTTCTTCTAAGCCTTCCAGTTCTATTCCTGTTTCTGAGGCCATTCTGGATAATTTCTAGGCATGAGCCAAACAGATTGGGGTCGATTTAACAAAGGCTGAATGGCCCTTGTTCCCCTTGTTTCCACGTGAGCCCTTCAGACTTGACAGAAACAGCAGTTATGAAGCAGTGTTCTAAAGACCGCTGCTCCATAACTTGTCCGCTGCCTCTGAGGCTGCGGTCTTCAATCCACCTAATCCTATACGATTGGGTTGCTTGACACCCCATGCTAGCGGCCGTGAATCTGCAGGGGGGCGTCATTGCACAAGCAGTTCTGGTGAGCTGTTTGTGCAATGATAAATGCCGACAGCGTATGCTGTCGGCATTCAGCGATGTCTGTCTGACATGATACGCTACAGCGTATCATGTCGGACAGACATTCGTAAATCTACCCCTTAGTCCTTTGTTACTCCTTCTTTTAAGCTCATCAGAATGTTTTCTTCGCCAACTTCGCTCTTAGACCATTTGGGGACTTAATTCCAAAGGTGGACAGAGTTATCTCCATTATAGCTGGAGAGTACTAATCCATTTGTGGATTTATTTTTCAGATATCCTTTGGATATGAAATTGGAGTCCTTCCATAGGAAGGCTTTTTGGACATACAGATTTTATGCTTAAACCTCTTTTGGCATCGCTTGTGTAGCTGCAGGTTTTTCACTTTAGTGCGAAACTCAGCTAGATCTATGTTACTGCTAAAGAAGAAGATCTTTTTAAATTATTTACTGTTTCTGAATTTGACAATTTCTTTTATTGTGATGCCATTTTAGACATAATTTTAATTAATGCTACAAATTGCCTCCTCTGTATTTGGGTTAAAGGGAGTTTTTTTCTTTCTCAGGACTAGATGTGTTTTGGCAATTTAGGAACCAAAACATTTCCTTTGTTTTCACAAAATCCTGTCTCTTCCAGATCTTCCTTTAAATCTTATACCATCTGGAACTAGGCCAAACAGAGCAAGAAGTCTTTCTTCTCTTCACCTTGAAGGCTCAATTCCCAATCCAGATCCAATTCTGGCAAGGGACAGCTTAAGCCTTTTTAGAAGATATACAGTAGTTATTGTCTAGTCAGGATCCCTTCGTTTTAACAACATTTTCCCAGGGTTACAGAATAAGTTTCAGTCAGAACTTCTTAGAAGGATCTCCTCTGTCTGATGTTCCAAAAGACCACTTGAAAGTGCTTCCTTTTTCAGTCTGGCCTTAGGCTGGTACTTATGTTAGTATTAGTTTTGGGACATGGTCAAGGATTTTATCCCAATAATTTCATTGTATGCAAGAGAAAACTTTCAGGCCTCTTCTGGAGTTCTTTCAGTTTCTGAATTTGACATTTTCTTTTATTGTGATGCCATTTTAGACATAATTTTAATTAATGCTACAAATTGATTCTCCTGTATTTGGGGTAAAGGGAGTTTTTTTCTTTCTCAGGACTATATTTCTTTTGGCAATTTAGAAACCAAAACATTCCCTTTGTTTTCACAAAATCCTGTCTCTTCCAG
Organism: Bombina bombina; assembly: GCF_027579735.1. NCBI lineage: Eukaryota > Metazoa > Chordata > Amphibia > Anura > Bombinatoridae > Bombina > Bombina bombina. The sequence goes on along the minus strand of NC_069502.1, from coordinate 420,892,219 downwards.
ATCTTTCTTTAAATCTTAAACGATCTGGAACTACGCCAAGCTCAGCAAGAAGCCTTTCTTTTCTTTACCTTGAAGGTTTAATTCCCAATTCAGATTCTTAATTCTGGCAAAGGACAGCTAAAGCCTTTTCAGAAGATATAGTTATTGTCTAGCCAGGATCCCTTGGTTTTAACAACATTTTCCCAGGGTTACAGAATAAGTTTCAGTCCGAACTTCTTAGAAGGATCTCTTCTGTCTGATGTACCAAAAGACCACTTGAAAGTGCTTCCTTTTTCAGTCTATCCTTAGGCTGGTACTTATGTTAGTATTAGATTCGATCATGGTCAAGGATTTTATCCCAATATTTTCATTGTATGCAAGAGAAAACTTTCAGGCCTCTTCTGGAGTTCTTTCTTTAACTTTTTTTTTTTTTTTTAGATTTGCTTACTTTCAAAATGGAAACTAACCATACCATACCATCAGCGTCAATTTATGTACACAATAGGGATTTGAAGGATACTTTCCTTCATATACTTATCCTCAAGGTACTCCTTTTTTTGGCTAGCTACCAGCTTCCAGAAATGTTTTCAAGGCTCTGAAAACTTTTTTTGTTCTGTGATAAAAGATCACTGTATTTCAATGACTCAATGGGGTCAATTTATCAAGCTTCGTTCGGAGCGCTGCTCCATAACCTGTCCGTCTGCTCTGAGGCTGAGGACAGAAATCAACCCAATCAAATACAATTGGGCTGATTAATAACCCCTGCTAGCGGCCGATTGGCCACTAATCTGTATTGGGCGGTATTGCATTAGCAGTTAACAAGAACTGCTGGTGCAATGATAAATGCCAACAGCGTATGCTGTCAGCATTTATCAATGTGCAGCAGACATGATACGCTAAATCGTATCATGTCCGCTCGCACTATAATAAATTGACCCCTATATCTAATTGTTTCTTCTTTTTTTTGTTCTGGCTTTATATTTACCTTTAGTCATAGCTCCTTCCAACAAACGTTTGTTGTTTCTTTACAGACATGGTTGGAGAATCAATATTCAATAAAGTTTTCTAATCCTTAAACAAGAGTTTCCTTTCTGGGAATCACCACAGATCCAAATTGCAGACAACTTTTTCAATCCCACAATCTTTGTATATTCCATCAATAGATCAAAGTTTAAAAGTTTGGGATCAGATGGTTACAGCATCACATGCTTTTCCCTCTGCACCATTTTATATGTGCTCTCTTCAACTTTGTATGCTGGAATGGTGCAGTAATGACAACCAGCTATCTCCTTTGGGATACCAATGTGAGACAATCTCTTTTCTAATGACTTAATCACCAGTCCATTTTCTCTGGGGGCATTCTTTTTTCATCCCATTTTTAGTTTCTAAAGACACCAGTCTCTCGGGTTGCAGACAGGTCTGGGAGTCCAGAGGAGAACAGGGAATTTGATCTCCTAAGGAGGCAAGGTTACCAATAATCTTTCTAGAACTTAATGCAATCTTCTTTGCTCAACAGTTAGCCTCTCATCAAGGAGAGGCTTATTTCAGTCAGATAACGTCATAGAAGTGAATATTAGTCATCAAGGGTGAACTCACAGCTCCTTGCAATGTAGGAGGTCACATGGATTTTGACTTGGACAACAATCTCTGTACAATTTCTGCAATTTTTATCCCAGTTAACATCTAAAAGGCAGACTTGGTTGACAATCCCTTCATCTGGGGAAATTGTCTCTCATCAAGAGGTTTCTGACCAGATTGTGAATCAGTGGGGTCTTCCAGAGATGGACCTAATGATCTTTCATTTAAATAATAGGCTTCCTAGGTACTTTTCCAGACCCAGGGATTCTCAAGCTGAGTTTTTGGATGCTATAGCAGCTCTTTGGTCTTTTCACTTAGCTTACATTTTTCCTCTAACTCTGCTTCCCAGAGTCATGGTTCAGATCAAACTGGATAGTTCATCAGTATTTCTGATTGCTCCAACTTAGCCACTCAGTAATTGGTATGTGGAACTAGTTCAGATGTGCTGTCTTTCCTCTTCAGTCTTTTCCTCTGCATCTTAACCTTCTTTTCAAGGTTTCCTTTTTATTTGTCAAGATCTCAGGCCTCTCAGTTTAATCGGCTAGGAGATTGCAAGTTTAATCCTTAAGAAAGAGAATTTCCCAACAAAGTATTGGAGATTTCAGACTGAAAGCCTGTTATAAAGTAAGAATTATCACAAGATTTGGAAGGTGTTTATTCCCTGGTGTGATAAACATTGTTTTCCTGAAATTCTTTCAGAATTCCAAATATTCTCCACTTCCTATAAGAAGCTTTAGATAAGGACTTATTTTGTTCTTTGCAAGACCACTTTTTTACCCTTTCAGGTTTAATTTCATAGCAAAATTATTAGACTTTCTGACATTCAGACTTTTTCCTTTAGTCAGGGCAAGTTAGGAAATCAATTCAATTACTCCTCCTCAGAACTTTGTTTTAGATTTCAGAGTTTGCAAACTCCTCCTTTTGAGCCTATATGGATTAGACATTCTTCTTCTGTCTTGGAAGGTATTGTTTTCCTTTTACAATCTCTTCTGCCAAGAGTGCTTCTAATATCTCTAACCTTTCTTATGATGCTCTTATTTTCTCCCAGTTTAAGGCAGATTTAAGAACTTAAAAATGGTTCTCTGCCTAAAGTGGTTTCTTTCGAAACAATCAGGAAATTGTTTTTCTGGTTTTTTTTTCAAATTCAAAAGTTTTTTTTTTTTTAGAAAGTCTTTTTTGCATAATTTCAAAGGATTTTAGACAGTCCTAAAGTTTATTTCTGCTTTTCACTACTCCTCGTATGGATCAGACAACTTCAGCTTTTGTTTTAACTTCCTGGTTTAAGCAGTGGATATGTAAGGCTTACTTAGATGCAGGAAAGTTTTCCCCAAAATAATAAACTAGGTCACAAAGTCGCAATCTCATTTGAAGGTTTGCTAAGCAGTTAGATTGTTGGAGGACAAGAGCTTGTCACTAGTATGTTATAACCATACATATGGAGACATCCCGTTACCATTTTTCTGGCTCTTAAGGGGTTACTGCATTATATTGTTTATCATATTGAAGCTGATTTTCATATCTCTCTCTCTTTCTCTCTCTCTCTCTCTCTCTCTATATATATATATATATATATATATATATATATATACAGTATAACATCATCATTAAAATGTTTTATGCTAAGATATGATATACCCCGCACTCTCTGCCTATGCAACCATGCACTTGTAATCCGGGCAGAATGTGGTTTTGCGTTGTCCTGCAGGAAAATGCAGGGATGTCCCTGGAAAAGACGGACGTCTGGATGGCAGCTTATGTTGTTCTAAAATGTATACATATCTTTCTGCATTAATGGTGCCCTCACAGATGTGCAAGTTACCCATGCCATGGGAACAGGACACACCACCATACCTTGACAGATTCTGGCTTTTGGACCTGACGCTGATAACAGCTTGGATGGTCCTTTTTCTCTTTGACCTGGAGAACACGACAGCTGTTTTTTTTACAAAACTATTTGAAATGTTGACTCATCGGACACAAAACATGATTCCACTGTGCTACTGTCCATCTCAGATTAGACTGAGCCCTGAGAAAATTGTCGGTGCATTGGGACAGTGTTGATGTATGGCTTCTACTTTGCATTGTAAAGCCTTAACTTGCATCTGTGGATGAATCCGCAAATGGTTTTGACTGACAAAAGTTTACCAAAGTATTCCTGAGCCCTTGTCAGAATATCCATTTCAGACTCATGACGGATTTTGAGACAGGGACGTCTTAGGGAGATCACGCGTATTCAGAAGTGGTTTTTGGCCTTGCCCTTTTAGGATCGAGATTTGACCGGATTCCTTGAATCTTTTATTTATATTGTGCACTGTAGAAGGTGAAATGCCTCAAATCCTACCAATTTGTCTTTGTGGAATGTCTTTGAGGAATGTTGTTCTCAAAGTGTTGGATTATTTGCTGATGCATCTGTTTGCAGATTGGTGAGCCATCCTTGCTCTTGAGGATTAGACCTTTTTTGGAGGCCCTACCACCACGATTACCCCACCTGTTTCACATCACCTTCTTATTTCAACTTGTCACATCACTATAAGTCCTAAATTGCCCCTGTTCCAACCTTTTTGGAACATGTTAGAGTCATCAGATTTGAAATGAGTGTATATTTTCAAAAATACATTAAATTTGCAAATAATGTGTTAATAATGTATTTTCAATATAGTACAGAGTTAATTGAATTTAAAGTCAACGTTTAAAATAAAAAGTAAGTAAACGATTCGGCTTAAACATAAACCTTAGTCAAGACATCAAAACCTGTTAAAAACATATGTATATGTAGTGTTATAAGACAAAAATCCCACACCAATGCTCAACACTTGATTAGTATCGATGTCCTGTAGGTAAAACCCTGTGTAATAAACTTACATTGTATACTTTAAAATATGAAACCAATGGTTGTTACATATTATATATTATACTTTTTCATAACAGCAACTGATAAATCCTGCGCTTCCCAGGTAATGAATAATGAATACACTGGTATGTAATTATTTACTTTCATATGTCCTTTTTTTAAATTATTTTTATTATAACACTACATATAAATATGTTTTTAACATATTTTGATGTATTGACCAAAGCTTATGTTTAAGCCAAAACATTAATTACTTTTCAAATGGAGATGATTGTATACTAGGTTTTTCTTTGCATAAATGTTATGTAGATAATACCTTTATACAGCCCATCTGGAAGTCTTTTTGTAACAATGTATAGTTTTGCTTATTTTTTAATAACATTGTGCTGATTTTCATACTCCTAACCAAGCCTCATGTAGACCCAAGTCTACAGATTCCTGCTGTTCCTGTTTGTCTAAAGGGTCTTTTCATATGTAGGGAAGGAGGGAGTGTCTCCTCTTCCCAGGTGCGTATTATGGCCTAGGCCAGCAAGGCACGTGCCTATGGTGACAAATTATTTGGGATGGCACTCATACAACCTCTACTGTAGCTGTATGGGGGTAATGCTCTAGCTCCTTTACTAAAAAAACAGTAACCACGGGACTCAAAAAAACACTTGCACCTTCAAATTTTGCCATGGTATTCTGATTTCGAACCCTCCAGACACCTATGGGTACTCTGCTGTTGCTGGTGGTTTAGCCCGCCAGTCATACCTACATTTTTAACCCGTACAACTGGTTTACTGTAGAGCTACAGTGCTAGGCAGACTTGGACGGGCCTTCCTTGTGTGGGTGGAACACTGTCAGGCATGGATCGCTGCAGAAGAAAGATAGCAGTTTGTTGTTTTGCATGTGGTAAGCCATAATCTTGGCTCCTGGATTTTATGCTCTCTCTCTACCCTGCTAAATCTGCTAGCACAATACTGACCAATGTGTTAGCAGTTTAAGGGCAGGAAGGTGCCTACTAAACGATGTGATTCTTTCAATGCCTCCTCTCACAGCCTAGTTAAATAAACTAGCGCAGCACTGAAAGCTGCACTAGCTGTTCCAGGCAGGAGGCACAGCAAAGACCACTAATCTTTCAGTGTATGATGAAAATGCATGTAGCTTTTATTAAAAAATGCAGTATAAACCTCTTTCCCGCATTTTATATGAAGTTTTCACTCCATTGCAGGATTTAAAGCATACCGTATACCCATGAGGTTAGTTGCAACAAAGCTTCTCATACTCACCAAGATTACAAGTTGTGAGCTAAACCCGGTGCATAAATAACACAAAAATGTTGCGCTACCACACTTTCCATAGTGCTGACATTACAAGTTACACAAAAACCTTCTTGTGCTGTGTGTTATGGTGCGTTACGCTCCATACCGCACAAAAGCCAAGGCCTGACTTGATGCGCTCGTGCATGTTTTCCCCCATAGATATCAATGGAGAGAAATTGTTAGAAAAAAATAACACCTCTTTAGTGCCCATTAAAAAATAAAAAAATCCCCCCAAAATTATTTTTATTTTTTTTAAAACTCAGCCAATTGGATTTAAGGAGCTCTGATCCTATTGGCTGATTTGAATTTTTTAGCCAATAGGAATGCAACAGTACCCCAATATAAAAGGGATACCTTGCATTCAATCTTCAGTGTACGGTGGATGATCGCATGAAGAGTATCCACGTCGCTGAAGACCGCCGCCGCTGAAGAGGACCAGCACACCGGATGAGGACCAGCGCTCCGGATCCGTGCATCGCCGAAGACTGCTCTGCACCTCCTAGAAGAAGATAGAAGATGGTGCCGCCCTGGAAGAAGATCTTTGCCACCTGTATGAAGACTTTGCTCCGCCTGGACTTCCAGACTTCAGGAACGGTGAGTACATTTTCTTGGGTTACTGTTAGTTTTTTGTTTTGTTTTTTGGGTGTTTTTTTTTTAGATTAGGCATTTCTTAATTTTTTAATGGGCATTAAAGAGCTGATTGTTGGGTGGGGGGTTTTACTGTAAGGGGGAACTTTGTAATTTTTTTAAGGTAAAAGAGCTGTTTAACTTAGGGCAATGCCCTACAAAAGGTCCTTTTAAGGGATATTCGTAGTTTATTGTTAGCTTAGGGGTTTTTTTTTATTTTGGGGTGTTTTTTTTTTGTTTTATAGGGCTATTAGATTAGGTTTAATTTTTATTATTTTGGATAATTTTGTTTATTATTTTTTGTAATCTTAGTGTTTTTTAGTGGGTTGTTTTTTTTAGTAATGTTAGTTTGTTTCGTAATTTTAGTGGTTTTTTTTTTGCTAAAGTGAGTTGTTGTTTTTTTCTTAGTATTTTTGATTTTTCTGTTATCTGACGCGTTTCATGTCTTATTGGAACTTTGTCAAGCCTTCAAGTATGAACTTTACTTCACCTCACCTTGCTTGCTTGTATACCGTTTAAGTGAAATTGTTGCATTGTTTTTTTTATATATATATATATATATATATATATGTGTGTGTGTGTATCATGAAAATATTAAAAAATATTGGCATGTTGCATCCTGACCAAAATATGGCTTTACAAAGGCCTAAAACCTGGTGGTATGTGTGTGTTTTTGGGAGAGGGCAGCAGAATTTGGAGTGCCTAGGGCAGCACCTAACCTAAATACGCCACTGCCTCTTCCTGATTTCCCAGCCTTTCACTGGGTGTCCCAGCCTAAACTCATCAACATTTCTAAACTGGGAGCTTCTAAGTAAGGTCTAGTTTCCATTGATGTGGTAATTTGTGGAAACTGGTGATAAAAATGTTTATCTTCATTAAAGTCTATGGAGATTATTTATGTTACCACCAGTTTCCAAACTTTACCACCTCAATGGAAACTAGGCCTAAGTTTTTAAAATGTTTTATACATGCAGTTATATAAAAATATATGTATACTGTCCCTTTAATGGATTACAAATAAAGGAAACATTTTAAATACAAAACCTGTGAGTCTTGTAATAAGCACGCAAATTTGCAAGGTGCAAAATTGCTTTAACTTTAGAGCACCACTTGTAATCTACCCCTATGCGTTTTAAATTAAAATTGCTTTTTAAAAAGTGTTTTAGTGTGGCCCCTGAATTTGAAAAAGTTGGATACTCCTAAGGAGCAAAATTATTATACACATTGTTAATTTGTTTTTTTGATATTACATATAGTTATAACTTAAAAACTTGTGGGGGGGGGGATAAAATAAATATATGTGTGTGTGTATATATATATATATATATATATATATATATATACTGTATATACATACATACAGTATATATACATATATATACACACACATCACTTCACTTGAATATTGTGTGACATTTAAATATGTACTCTTTTTTTGATAACTAGTTAAATATGAAAAATATGACAATAATTCACACATTCAGCAATATTGTAGCATGCCCATGACAATTTCCTCTATAAAATCACCATCAAGTGAAAAATCAGCATGTAGATAATGTATTGCAGGCAAAATGTTTCTTCAATAATAGAAGCAAGGCAGTATAATACTGCCCCCTTGTGGAAAAAAAGTAATTAAACAAATACAAACCTGACCATATATCCAATCCATCCATTTAATCATTGTTGTTTCCTATTTTTATCTCTAGACAATAAAATCAATAGTTAAATAATTACTAGCAGTTGTTGTAATTATCAATATGAATCTATCAATGGTTGATTGATCTATAAATGATGTATTTATTATTACCACAGCCTCATCCAAGATAGACTATGTTTAGAACTAATTATTGAACGGAATTATGGCTTAGGCAAACTGATTCTGTAAAAAAAATTTGACAGCTGAATTAATAACTATGGACTGTCCAAAAACCCATAGGGGCCTATTTATCATATGTCTGTCGGACCTGATCTGACACTGCGGATCAGGTCCGACAGACATACGCTCTCCGTATTCAGCATTGCACCAGCAGCTCTTGTGAGCTGCTGGTGCAACGCCGCCCCCTGCAGACTCGTGGCCGCCAGCAGGGGGTGTCAATCAACCCGATCGTACTCGATCGGGTTGCTTTCCGGCGATTCCTGACCGCCTCATCAGAGCAGGCGGACAGGGTTATGGAGCAGTGGTTTTTAGACCGCTGCTCCATAACTTGTGTTTCTGGCGAGTCTGAAGACTCGCCAGAAACACAGCCCTCAAGCTCCATACGGAGCTTGATTAATGGGCCTCATTGTGTAAGGAGGATGTGTTATTAATGATGAAACAATCTGCTATTTGCTATGACTCCTGCAGGGTTCCCCCCCCCCATTTTACTATCATAGTGAAAATCTTCACAGCTCCATCCTCCTAATAAAGAGCAATCTGCAGCAGAATAATTTATAGCCTAATAGCATGGTAACATTTAAAGGGGCATTTAAAGGGAGTAGTCAAAGTGAGAAAAAAACGGCCTTCCCTATAGCAATGCACTTTAGTGGTAAAATTTAAATTAGAATGATAATCAATGGCATTATTATTAAGTGAAAACAATAAAACCTTTCTATAGATTCCACAATTTAATAACACATTGATGCTTTAAAGGGACAGTTGTAGAAACTATTATTCCATTGGTGAAAACAATCTGACCTTCCCAATATAAGATAACCCTTGGAGATAACAACCTAATACCTTAAGTAATACTTTAAGGGATAATTAAAGAGGCTATTGAAATAGTAAGTAGCAATCTAAATCCCTTTTTTCACATTGCACTTCAGTGATATAGTTATAATTAAATGGACGGTTAAAGGTGCTGTTAATGAAAAGATGTAACAACTCTATCCTACGTCAAATGATACCCATTACTAGCACAGTGATGAAATAAAGGGACAAGTGGAGAGACTAGTAATAAATTAAGATCAATCTGACCTTCCTATTACAAGATCACCATAAGGGAAAATTAATAGTATGATGATATAATGCAAATATTCTATTACGAAATAGATTCTGCAATAACATTGTAATAATCTTCTAAATTTAACCTCTTAAGGACATATGACGGAATTTTTCCGTCATAAAACAATTGAGCAAACTGAAAGCTGTGTCCTTAAAGGGTTAAAAACAAATAGCATTGAATGTTTCGCCTGATTTTATTTTCTATCTTATGCACATGTCTAGTGGACATAAGTACCACGGCTCCAGAATGACTCACTATATTAATAGAGGCAATGCATTAAAAAGATATGAAACCCAAAAATGTTTTTCTGTGATTCAGACAGAGCATACCATTTTTACAGTTTCCAATTTACTTCTGCTATCAAATTTGCTTTGTTCACATGGTATTCTTTGTTGAAGAGATACCTAGGTAGGTGTCTGGAGCACAGCTTAAACCCTTGTTTTTTTTAACAAAATATGCCAAAAGAACAAAGAAAATGTTTTTGAAGTAAATTAGAAAGTTGTTTAAAATTATAGGCTGTATCTGACCCATGATAGAAAAAAATGTCCCTTTAAGCCTGGGTGCATGAATGCCTTCCTTGTTTGCTGCAATTGTTTTTTAATAATCCAACCAATAGCAAAAATAACATTGAGCCTATCCTACAAAGATCTTAAAAACCTATGGTTAAAGGGACATTGTACACTAGATTTTTATTTGCAGAAAATATTTTGTAGATGATCCATTTATATAGCCCATCTGGTAGTGTTTTTTTAAGAATGTTATAGTTTTGTTTATCTATACTATAATTGCGTTTGTAATGCATCCGTCGCCGTTGGCAGTTGCGCACTCATCCAAAGAGGAATGTTGGCTGAATCCACCTGGATGCAGCATAGGCAAACGAAGCATTAAGAAAAAAAAACATTCAGCATGAAATAGTAACAAAAAAACACGCAAACCGCCCGCACAAAATAGCAAAAGAACACATAACCAACCACACAAAATAAAACTAACCGCCCGCACGAAATAATAAAAATACCTAACCACCCGCACGAAGTATAAAAAAAAAACCGTATAACAAACACCTAAACCGCCAACCCCCACATCGCAAAATAATAAAGTAATTAACCCCTTATCCGCAAATTAAACAACGCAAATAACATAATAAACCTAATAACCCCTAAACCGCCAAACCCCTGCTTTGCAATAAACATAATTAACCTATTAACTCCTACACAACCAATCCCCCACAACGCAAATAACTAATTTAATTACTAAACCCCCTAACCTAACACCCCTAAATGAACCCCAATTACATAAAATAAAAAAATACTAAGTTACAATTAAAATAAAAAATCCTAACATCAATTTAAAAATAAAACCTAAGATTAAATTACAAAAAATAAAAAAGTCTAAAATTACAGAAAAAAATTATCAAAAATAAAAATTAAACCTAATCTAATACCCCTATGAAAATAAAAAAGCCCCCCCCCAATAAAAACACCCCCTAATATAAACTAAACTACCAATAGCCCTTAAAAGGTCCTTTTGTAGGGCATTGCCCTCAGTCCAGTACTTTACAGAAAGAGTGATTGATTTATAGAATAAACTTCCTCAAGAGGTAGTAGCGACAAACACTGTGGGGGACTTTAAAAATGCATGGAACAAGCATAAGGCTGTCCTACAAACTAGATAAGTTTATACTGTTAGGTAATATCGGGCAGACTTGCTGGGCCTATGGCTCTTATCTGCCGTCAATATCTATGTTTCTATGTTTAAGTTAAACAGCTCTTTTACATAAAAAAATATTAAGTCCCCACTAACATTTGAACAATCCCACCCACCCACCAAACCCCCCAAAATAAAAAAAAGCTAATACTAAAAAAACCTAAAGGGGCATTTTTATGGGCAATCAGCTCTTTTGCTGCCCATTAAAATAAAAAATCTACCCTAATCTAAAAAAAAACACTAACACTAAACTACCAATAAAAAAGGGCCTTTTGTAGGGCATTGCCCTAAGTTAATCAACTCTTTCACCTAAAAAAATAGTTACCCCCTAATACTAAACCCCCTCACCCAATCAACCCCCCAAAATCAAAAAACCTAAGCTACCCATTGTCGCTAAAGGGACATTTGTATGGGCATTTCCCTTCAAAGGGTGATCAGCTATTTTACAAACAGCTCTTTTGCGCCCATAAAAAAAAGATCCCTAATCTAAAAAAAAAAACACCACAAAAAATAAAAAAAAAACCTAAGTCTAACCCCGAAATAGGTACTCGCAGTTCCTGAAGTCCAGTGGCGTAGGTCTGCTTCCAGGCGGTGAAGGTCTTCAGCCGGGGAAATCTTCTATCTTCAACCAGAGCGAAGGCAGCGCAGAGCGGAGGTGATCGCAGAGCTGAGATAATCGTGGAGCACTGGAGCAGGACCTGCAATCGCGGAGCGGGATCAGCTGTCGTGGAGCAGGACCGGTGTGGAGGTTCCTCTTCATGCAGTCGCCGCAGCACACTGAAGATTGAATACAAGGTACCCCCATTAATATTGACTGATTTCAAATTTCAATATTCAGTATGCGGCGGCAAATGCATGAAGAGGATCCTTCACCCCTGTCTTGCTCCGCGACAGCCGGTCCTGCTCCGCGATTGTCGATCCTGCTCCACGGTCATCTCCGCTCCACGATCACCTCTGCTCGGCCCCGGTCTTGCTCCATGGTCATCAGGGTTTTTAGGGTTTTATTTTTTGGGGTGTATTTTTTTTAGATTAGGTTTTTTTTTATGGGCGCAAAAGAGCTGTTTGTATAAGAGCTGATTGCCCTTTTAATGGCAATGCCCATACAAATGCCCCTTTAGGGGCAATGGGTAGCTTAGGTTTTTTTATACTTAGCTTTTTTTATTTTGGGGGTTGGTTGGGTGGGGTGTTTTACTGTTAGGGGGTAATTGGTAATTGTTTTAAGGTTAAAGAGCTGCTTAACTTAGGGCAATGCCCTACTAAAGGCATTTTTTGGGGGGCGTTATTTTTATAGGGGTATTATATTAGGTTTTATTTTTTTATTTTTGATAATTTTGTCTATTATTTTGAGTAATTTTCAATAGACTGGCCTCTGGGCAGGCTTATCGCCTAGTTTTTTAATAACATTGTGCTGATTTTCAGACTCCTAACCAAGCCCCAAAGTGTCAGATGTATACTGAAGTCTACAGATTCCTGTTTTCTCCTGTTTTTGTAATCTGTCTTTTCATATGCAGGGGAGTGGGGGGAGTGTCTGCCCCCAGCCTATTTCACTGGGTGTTCCAGCTAACCTCATGAACAGTGCTAAACTTGGAGCTCTTAGTAAGTTTTAAAAAGTTTTATACTGGATTTTTCAACTCTCTCTTAACACTATCTTTTTCGCCACTTTCACTTTTTCTCTCCAATCTCTCTCTCTCTCCCCTTGTTTATCCTCTCAAATGTAACAGTCTAAGCACTAAAAGGGTCCCTACTGTCCTAGAGAAATAACATATACTTGCCCTTCAATGGATATATATTATCCCATCACATAATATTTTTAATGCATAGCCCAACATGTGTGTTTGTCAGTGCTGCAGTAGGAGTGTAAATTTTGCAAAAAAAAATGTGCTAACAGCTAGATTAAAAGTTTTGCATTGCGGCTTGTAACGCTGAAAATATGGTATTTTGAGAGTTAAAACTGCATCGCAGCCATTACAAGTCTTGTCGGTATAGGTATACTGCACACTTTTTAGCCTGTACCACAACGTCAGTCCCGCACACGTAAAAATTACAAATTTTCATGGGATTCCCATAGCGCTGGTATTATGAGTTTTGCGGTGAGGCTAAAAAATGAGCGTTACAGCCTAAAACCACAAGATACATAACTATAAGATACATATCTAAAGTCAGTAGTTATGAGTTTTACGTTATAAAGCTGTAACATAAAACTCATAACTAAACTGCTACAACGTGCACTAAACACCCATAAACTACCTATAAACCCCTAAACCGAGGCCCTCCCACATCACAAACACTATAATAAATGTATTAACCCCTTATCTGTCGCTCCCGATATTGCCACCACTAAAATGTTTTATTAACCCCTATTCTGCCGCTCCCTGACATCGTCACCACTATACTAAAGTTATTAACCCCTAAACCGCCGCCCTTCCGCATCAAAAACACTATTTAAATATTATTAACCCCTAATCTGCTGTCCGCCCACACCGCCGCTATAATAAACCTATTAACCCCTAAAGCTCAAACCCCCACAACAAAATATACTAAAATAAACTATTAACCCCTAAACCGAAAGCCCCCCCACAACTAAATAAACTATTTTAAAACCCCCACAACAAAATATACTAAAATAAACTATTAACCCCTAAACCGAAATCCCCCCCCACAACTAAATAAACTAATTTAAACTAGTAACCCCTAAGCTAATGACCATCTAACTTTATATTAAAATTACAATTGCCCTATCTTAAATTAAAATTTACCTATCAAATTATTTTTTTTTATTTTAAACTAACAAACTATTATAATTATTAAACTAAAATTAAACTAACTACCAATTAAATAAAACTAAACTACCAATAAAAAATCCTAACACTACTCTAAAAATTACAAAACGTATCTAATTACGAAAAATAACAAAACATTATCAAAATAAAAAGAATTACACCTAATCTAATAGTCCTATCAAAATAAAAAAGCCCACCCAAAATAAAAAAAAAACCATAGCCTACAATAAACTACCAATAGTCCTTAAAAGGGCCTTTTGTGGGGCATTGCCCAAAGATATCAGTTCTTTTACCTGTTAAAAAAATACAAACACCCCCGCAAACAGTAAAACCCACCACCCCCCACAACCAACCCCCCCCAAATAAAAACCCTAACTCTAAAATAACCTAAGCTCCCCATTGCCCTGAAAAGGCAATTTGTATGGGCATTGTCCTTAAAAGGGCATTTAGTTCTTTTACTGCCCAGACCCTAAACTAAAAAAAAAAAAAACACCCAAAAAACCCTTTATGGGGATGTCTATGGGGAAATCGTGCACAAGCACTTCTCAGCAGCGCTCTGATTGTGTGCGGTATGGAGTTCAACGCAACCATATCGCACGCAAAAGGCGTATGTTTGAGAACTTGTAATAGCAGCTCTATAGAAAATTAAATAACGTAACTTTTGTTGCGTTCGTTAATTTCTCTATAGCGCTCAAAACTCGTAATCTAGCTTTGCTACTTACAACATGCCACCAGACTTTGGACAGCGAGTGCATGTTGATTTAACATTCACTAGCTTTCACTCGCCACCTTTAATTTTGAGCCCTGATATATACATAAACATTTTTAGACATGTATATATCTCAATGTTAAAGCCCTTTACCTGAGACCTCATATCTTTGAGCCCTTATAACTTTTTTGTGCAATATTTTTCTTTAATAATTTTTATTAGATTGTATTATGAGTGTAAGTGTACTTTGCAATATATTTTTGATGTGTTTTGTGACATTTTTTTGTTTCATAAAGCAGTTAACCAGAACTATGAGGACGCGCTATCCCAACAAGCGTCAACTTTAATTGAGCTCAAGCAATCACGTTTACTTTCGAACGTGCGCAAACACCACTGATAAACCACTTTTTCGCTCACACGTAACTTTTAAACACTCCACTCATAATCTGGCCCTTTATTTTTAATATAGCATAATGCAGCATATGTAGGATTGAATTGTGGCCCCATGTAAGTATGTAAAAACACTCTTAAAGGGACAGTTTACTTGATTTTTTTATTGTTTAAAAATATAAATATTACATTTACTCCCCACTCCCTAGTTTTGCACAACCATTGTTAGATTAATATACGGCTAGATTTAGAGTTTGGCGATAGCCGTCAAAACCAGCGTTAGGGGCTCCTAACGCTGGTTTTGGGCTACCGCTGGTATTTAGAGTGAGTCAGGAAAGGGTCTAACGCTCACTTTCCAGCTGCGACTTTTCCATACCGCAAATCCCCTTACGTCAATTGCGTATCCTTTCTTTTCAATGGGATCTTCCTAACGCCGGTATTTAGAGTCGTGGCTGAAGTGAGCGTTAGAAATCTAACGACAAAACTCCAGCCGCAGCAAAAAGCCAGGAGTTAAGAGCTTTCTGGGCTAACGCCGATTCATAAAGCTCTTAACTACTGTGCTCTAAAGTACACTAACACCCATAAACTACCTATGTACCCCTAAACTGAGGTCCCCCACATTGCCGCCACTCTAATAAATATTTTTAACCCCTAATCTGCCGACCGCACACCGCCGCCACCTACGTTATCCCTATGTACCCCTAATCTGCTGCCCCTAACACCGACGACCCCTATATTATATTTATTAACCCCTAATCTGCCACCCCAAACGTCGCCGCTACCTACCTACACTTATTAACCCCTAATCTGCCAACCGGACCTCACCGCTAATATAATAAAGTTATTAACCCCTAATCCGCCTCACTCCCGCCTCAAAAACCCTATAATAAATAGTATTAACCCCTAATCTGCCCTCCCTAACATCACCGACACCTAACTTCAAGTATTAACCCCTAATTTGCCGACCGGACCTCGCCAACACTATAATAAATGTATTAACCCCTAAAGCTAAGTCTAACCCTAACACTAACACCCCCCTAAGTTAAATATAATTTAAATCTAACAAAATAAATTAACTCTTATTAAATAAATTATTCCTATTTAAAGCTAAATACTTACCTGTAAAATAAATCCTAATATAGCTACAATATAAATTATAATTATATTGTAGCTATTTTAGG
The DNA here is from genome assembly GCF_027579735.1 of Bombina bombina. Taxonomy (NCBI): domain Eukaryota; kingdom Metazoa; phylum Chordata; class Amphibia; order Anura; family Bombinatoridae; genus Bombina; species Bombina bombina. Next base: position 420,876,135 of record NC_069502.1, on the reverse strand, counting down.
ATTAATATTTATTTTACAGGCAACTTTGTATTTATTTTAACCAGGTACAATAGCTATTAAATAGTTAATAACTATTTAATAGTTACCTAGTTAAAATAATTACAAAATTACCTGTAAAATAAATCCTAACCTAAGTTACAATTAAACCTAACACTACACTATCAATAAAATAATTAAATAAAATACCTACAATTATCTACAATTAAACCTAACACTACACTATCAATACATTAATTAAATAAAATACCTACAAATAAATCCAATTAAATAAACTAACTAAAGTACAAAAAATAAAAAAAGAACTAAGTTACAAAAAATAAAAAAATAATTTACAAACATTAGAAAAAGATTACAACAATTTTAAGCTAATTACACCTACTCTAGCCCCCTAATAAAATAAAAAAGCCCCCCAAAATAAAAAAATGCCCTACCCTTTTCTAAAATACAAATAGAAAAGCTCTTTTACCTTACCAGCCCTTCAAAGGGCCTTTTGCGGGGCATGCCCCAAAGAATTCAGCTCTTTTGCCTGTAAAAAAAACATACAATACCCCCCCCCAACATTACAACCCACCACCCACATACCCCTAATCTAACCCAAACCCCCCTTAAATAAACCTAACACTAAGCCCCTGAAGATCTTCCTACCTTATCTTCACCACGCCGGGTATCACCGATCGGTCCAGGCTCCGAAGTCTTCATCCAAGCCCAAGCGGGGGCTGAAGATGTCCATGATCCGGCTGAAGTCTTGGCCCAAGCAGCGGCTGAAGAGGTCCATCATCGGGCAGAAGTCTTCATCCTATCCGGTTAGAAGAGGAGATCCGGACCGGTAGACATCTTCATCCAAGCGACATCTTCTATCTTCTTCCATCCGACGACGAGTGGCTCCATCTTCAAGACCTCCGGCGCGGATCCATCCTCTTCTTCCGACGTCCTAACACAGAATGAAGGTTCCTTTAAGGGACATCATCCAAGATGGCGTCCCTCGAATTCCGATTGGCTGATAGGATTCTATCAGCCAATCGGAATTAAGGTAGGAAAACTCTGATTGGCTGATTGAATCAGCCAATTAGATTCAAGTTCAATCCGATTGGCTGATTGGATCAGCCAATCAGATTGAGCTCGCATTCTATTGGCTGATCGGAACAGCCAATAGAATGCGAGCTCAATCTGATTGGCTGATAGAATCCTATCAGCCAATCGGAATTCGAGGGACGCCATCTTGGATGACGTCCCTTAAAGGAACCTTAATTCTGTGTTAGGACGTCGGAAGAAGAGGATGGATCCGCGCCGGAGGTCTTGAAGATGGAGCCGTTCGTCGTCGGATGGAAGAAGATAGAAGATGCCGCTTGGATGAAGATGTCTACCGGTCCGGATCTCCTCTTCTGCCCGGATAGGATGAAGACATCTGCCCGATGATGGACCTCTTCAGCCGCCGCTTGGGCCAAGACTTCAGCCGGATCATGGACATCTTCAGCCCCCGCTTGGGCTTGGATGAAGACTTCGGAGCCTGGACCGATCGGTGATACCCGGCGTGGTGAAGATAAGGTAGGAAGATCTTCAGGGGCTTAGTGTTAGGTTTATTTAAGGGGGGTTTGGGTTAGATTAGGGGTATGTGGGTGGTGGGTTGTAATGTTGGGGGGGGGGTATTGTATTTTTTTTTTTACAGGCAAAAGAGCTGAATTCTTTGGGGCATGCCCCGCAGGGCTGGTAAGGTAAAAGAGCTTTTCTATTTGTATTATAGAATAGGGTAGGGCATTTTTTTATTTTGGGGGGCTTTGTTATTTTATTAGGGGGCTTAGAGTAGGTGTAATTAGTTTAAAATTGTTGTAATCTTTTTCTAATGTTGGTAAATATTTTTTTATTTTTTGTAACTTAGTTCTTTTTTTATTTTTTGTACTTTAGTTAGTTTATTTAATTGTATTTATTTGTGGGTATTTGTAGGTAATTAATTTATTGATAGTGTAGTGTTAGGTTTAATTGTAGATAATTGTAGGTATTTTATTTAATTAATTTATTGATAGTGTAGTGTTAGGTTTAATTGTAACTTAGGTTAGGATTTATTTTACAGGTAATTTTGTAATTATTTTAACTAGGTAACTATTAAATAGTTATTAACTATTTAATAGCTATTGTACCTGGTTAAAATAAATACAAAGTTGCCTGTAAAATAAATATTAATCCTAAAATAGCTACAATATAATTATAATTTATATTGTAGCTATATTAGGATTTATTTTACAGGTAAGTATTTAGCTTTAAATAGGAATAATTTATTTAATAAGAGTTAATTTATTTTGTTAGATTTAAATTATATTTAACTTAGGGGGGTGTTAGTGTTAGGGTTAGACTTAGCTTTAGGGGTTAATACATTTATTATAGTGTTGGCGAGGTCCGGTCGGCAGATTAGGGGTTAATACTTGAAGTTAGGTATCGGTGATGTTAGGGAGGGCAGATTAGGGGTTAATACTATTATAGGGTTTTTGAGGCGGGAGTGAGGCGGATTAGGGGTTAATAAATGTATTATAATAGCGGTGAGGTCCGGTCGGCAGATTAGGGGTTAATAAGTGTAGGTAGGTAGCGGCGACGTTGGGGGGGGGGCAGATTAGGGGTTAATAAATATTATGTAGGCGTCGGCAGTGTTAGGGGCAGCAGATTAGGAGTACATAGGGATAACGTAGGTGGCGGCGGTGTACGGAGCGGCAGATTAGGGGTTAAAAAAATATGCAGGTGTCAGCGATAGCGGGGGTGGCAGATTAGGGGTTAATAAGTGTAAGGTTAGGGGTGTTTAGACTCGGGGTACATGTTAGGGTGTTAGGTGCAGACTTAGAAACTGTTTCCCCATAGGAAACAATGGGGCTGCGTTAGGAGCTGAACACTGCTTTTTTGCATTTGTTAGGTTTTTTTTCCAGCTCAAACTGCCCCATTGTTTCCTATGGGAGAAGCACGTTTTTGAAGCTGGCCGCGTCCGTAAGCACCGCTGGTATTGAGAGTTGCAGTGGCGGTAAATATGCTCTACGCTCCTTTTTTGGAGCCTAACGCAGCCATTCTGTGAACTCTCAATACCAGCAGTATTTAAAAGGTGCGGGGGAAAAAAAGCCAGCGTTAGCTACGCGGGTCGTTACCGACAAAACTCTAAATCTAGCCGATAGTTTATAACCTTTAAACCTCTAGTTGTCTGCCTGTTTCTACATCCCTGCAGGACACCTATTATAGCAGTGCATTTTATTAGCTTTTCGCAGACAGACAGTGCAAATTCATGTGTGCCATGTGATATTTAGCATACGACTAACCTTGTTGTTGGTAAAGCTTATAAATCTGTCATACAAGACAATATAATATTTATTTAAGCCTACAAATCTATTCTGCAAGATAATAGAGCATTTATCCAATCATTGATATTAAAAGGTCTATTAAATATAAAAAACGATAATAAATGCCATAATCTTGTATGGTTACAGCCCTTTCACTGAGATATGTATGTGAATGGAAGTTAATACTAATTATAGGCTAATAGCGCTTCAAAAATAAGAATATAAGAATAAGAATATAAGAACACCATCCCCTGAGGGGTAACATTAATAGTGTAAGATCGTATTTATCACGGGTGGTTCTCCACATCAAGCACAATTACATAACGCGATTACCTTTACAATTCAGGTGACCCTGTGTGGGCACACTCACTATCATAATAACATGAGCACCCAGTATCACGTGATATATTTATTGATGAAGCTTTTCTTTTTTTACCCTTTTTTAATTGTTATAACACTTATGTTATACACCATTATCCAATTAACCCTAAACTTATATTCTGCTCACTGAACCAAGTTCATATACAGAGGTGACCTTTATATCATACTTAGATGTGTCAATGCTAGATAGAGCTCACTCAGTGATTTATATGTGTGAGTTGTGGGATCTCAGTAGATTTCAAAAAGTAAATATACATATGCCAAAATAAGGCACTTATTATTTTAAACATTACGGGAAAAGTGCTTAGAGCTTCACCTTTACCTATATGGACGCAATCTTTACAAGTGACAGTGTACATTGTAATGCACCCCAAGTATTAACCCTTGTTTCCTCTTTGTTCAATTGACTTATTATTTTAAACATAATATACATGTACAAATTGTGGTACCTCAGTAGGTTCCAACAAGTGGATACATATATGCCAAAATAAGGCACTTATCACGTTGGGCACTAAAATACCAACTGTAGCCATTTAATATTAAATATACGTGAATTTAGATTTTTATTGTATCTCTCAGGCACAGTTATCACATTACTTCATAAGATACATAATAAAGTAATGCTTGTACTATGACCAACATTGCTTCAAAAATAAGAGTATAAGAGTACCACTCTCATAGGAGCGTCAATAACAGCGTTACATTATATTTTCCATAGGGGTCCTTCATATTATGCGCAAATATAGAATATAGTTACCCTTGTAATCTATGTAACCTGGATTTGGGCACAATTACTACCACATTAACATGAACACTCAGTATCACGCTGTACATACATTGATGTAATATTTTGATTATCTACAAAATATTAATGTGACACACCACTATTTAATTACTTCTCAATTTATATTCTGTCCATTGCACCAACCCCGCATACTGAGGGTGCCTCTATATCAGGCGTAGATTTGCTAATGCTATACTTCAATTAATATTAATGCCAATTCGAGTTTCTATGAGTTTTTAAATCACACACCCTTACACATTGATTTTATACAATTTTTATAGTAATAAAAGTAATGTTTTAATTTAATAATCCGACCTTTAGGTCCTTTTGTCGTTTGATATGATGTCCATCCTGTAGGGCCATTAGAAGTGCTAAACAAGTGCATTCTTTGAGTCCTAATCCCTTTTGTGATTTTGACTATTTCTGTAAGTTGTCCTTTTGCACAAGAACTCTAGCTCACAAGGTATATCCACAATTAAACCAGACGGAGCACCCCCTGTTTATATTTATGTAGTGCTATTGCTATCTCCCTTTGAACATAATTGTCAATACTCCTATAACTTTTATTGGATGCCAGCAATAAAAAGCACACATTGTGACAATCAGCTATGGCGAGTAAATTTGAAATAGACAGACAGACAAAGGAACAGAAAAGACTAGTGGATATGGGTGAAGTATTTAATAATCCATCCTTTACCAATGTAGACACAACCTCCAATAATTTAGACACGCTATTAAGAGAACTGCTTAACAACTTGTTCAAACAGGAGAAACTTTGGTGGGATAAGCAATTTTGTGAACAATATATTGAAAGGAATTTAATACCCAGAGGCCTGAGAATACAATTATTCCCATCTTTCGAATTTAAAGAGAAAAATCTGAGCATAGAATGGGAGGAAGCTCTAAGCGAATGCTCTAAAAAACTAATGAAAATCCTTATCAAGCACGACTCCTCTGAATATGAAAAACTTGAAGAACAAATTCAAATTCAAACTGAGCAATTAAAACAATTTGAAAAGATGCAAGAATTTGAAACTACATATGAAAAATATCAAAAAGAACTTGACAAGTATGAAAATGAAATCAAATTGACCAAAAAGGGCAAGTTACAGAGAGATATACAGGATTTCAACACTAATAAAGTATACAAGTGGAAAAATAGATCCAACATCACGAATACTAGATCCCAAAGAAGAATCAATCTAGTAGAAACTGATGTCTCTGATACAGACAATGAAGACTCAGAGAATAATGAGATAGATAGAACCGCTGAACCCTCAAGTAATTCAGTTATAGTTGAAAACAGAAAGAGAAAGTCTTTTTTAGAAGAGGACTCAAGCACAGATTCCGAGTCACCAGGAGAGGTGGGTGGAAAAAACAAAAGACAAACCAGGAACAAAAAGACAAACCTCAGGTGACCAAGCCTTACAAAAGAAATCCAAGCCCATTCTCCCAAATGAGGATGAAAAATTGAGAATTATAAATCTATCTGATAGAATTCTAACAAAACAGCATATCAGTGTTCTATCCAAAGGGTTATCTTTTTGCCCTAATACCTCATTAGATAAATTTGAAGTCATAAAGGATCTACAATTGTTTCCTCAAAAATTGCTTCTCCAAAAACACTTCTCTAACAAAGAATCTGACAATCTATCAACTGAAGAAGAACTGGAATCATTGCGAATATTGGAAGATCTTATCTCGGAACAAGAACAATGTGAAGGGCCTAATTGGTGCAAAACACTCAAAATAAAATCTAAATTTGTCCCTCCTAATAGTAGCTGCCCGAATATAGATGTCTTCAATCAAATTGTATGCAATAGCATTAACAAACTAGACATCAATTCTAAATCACAAAATCAATCTAAAGAAGAAAGGGAGGCATTATTAGATATGGAATTGTGGGACTATGTCATCATTCGCAATGCAGATAAAGGTGGAAATATTGTTATATGGCCACGTGACATGTATCTTAGAGAAGCAAATGTACAACTAAAAAACAAAAAATGCTACAAGGAATATATCAAACTGATTGACTCAGCCAGTAAAAATGGTCTTATTAACATCAAAGAAAAGAAATTCTTAAATGTATCATATCCCAAAACGGCAAAATTGTATCTAATCCCTAAAGTCCACAAAAATAGCAAACAACCTCCTGTCAGGCCAATAGTGTCTGGGAACGAAAATTTAACCGAAAAAGCCAGTCAATATGTGGACCAGCGTTTAAGACCATTTTTAACTCAGCTATCATCGTATGTGAAAGACACGATGGAAGTGTTACAGCTCATTAAATATATTAACATCTCAGAAAAAACCTGGTTAGCTAGTCACATCCGACATGAAATCTCTGTATACTAGCATTGATCATAATTTGGGATTAAATGCTGTTAAATATTTTCTGAATATGTCATCAGAAGAAAGCCCAGAACATAATCCATTTATACTAAATCTACTTAAATTTGTTCTGACTAAAAACTACTTCTTATTCAATAACAGATTCTATTTACAAACCCAAGGCACTGCAATGGGCACAGCATGTGCCCCCACTTACGCTAATCTGTTTTTAGGGTGGTGGGAGCAAACTACCATTTTTTCAGACACCAATGATCTATATTCCAACAAGATCCCTCTGTGGATCAGATATATAGATGACATCCTGTTTCTATGGGAAGGCACAGAAGAAGATCTGGATGCTTTCCTATTAAAACTAAATCATAATGATCTGAACATTTGATTGACTTACCACAAGAGCCAGACCAATGTATCCTTTCTTGATTTATTAATCTGCAAAGAAAATGATGGCTCCTTAAGTTCCGATCTGTTCAGAAAAGAAACAGCCACAAACAATGTTCTCTTTGCTACTAGCCCCCATGCCCCAAATACTGCAAAATCTTTACCGATTGGTGAATTTTTAAGATTACGGAGGAATTGCTCACAGGATCAAACTTTCAAAGAGAGAGCTCACGAATTGGAGAATCGGTTACTCCTAAGGGGGTACAGTAAGAGATCCATCCTCAAGGCCAAAACAAGAGCATTAAAAACTAAAAGATCAGAATTGTTGAAAATCAAAAGCAAAAACTATGATAATAAAACAAGACTGGTATTAACTTACAATCAAAACACACAACAAATTGTCAATATAATTCAAAAAAATTGGCATATACTTCAAGCTGATTCCCATCTAAAAGATCTAATTGGAGATAGAGTACAACTAAGCTACAGAAGAAGTAGAAATTTAAAGAGATCCTCAGTCCAAGTCATTATGTACCTAAAACAACCAAAACCAGATCTGTTGAAAAAGGATCCTTCTCCTGTGGCAATTGCTCTTCCTGTAGCAACATGATAAAGAAAACATTTAGCACAGACAGATTTGGCAAACATCACCAAATCAAAAGCTACATTAGCTGTAACACAACCAGTGTAATATATGCTCTCCAATGCAAATGTCCATGCACCTACATTGGTATGATGACAAGAAAATTGCATACCAGACTTATGGAATACATGCGAAATATCCGAAATGCTCCAAAAGATCTGTCTAATGATAAAAAAAAAATTACGTCTGTAGCTTCCCACTTCCTTAGACATCACCAATCTAAGCCTTCTGAATTAAAATGCTATGGAATTCAAAAAAATTCTCTGGGTTTAAGAGGCGGTAATCTTGAAAATGCCTTATTGAAAGCCGAAACCAGATGGATATACCTAATGGATAGTGTATACCCAAAAGGCCTCAATGAACAGAATAACTATTCAATGTTCCTATAAAAAGACTAATTTGATAGTATCTTAACACAAACCTCATCATTTGCAAATAAAATCATATAAACAATATACAGAGGATTTATGAAAATAACATGCTCTAAATACAATAATAAATATTAACTCTTTTTCCGTCTATTTTTGTATTCACAATAATGCAATCTAGTCCCTTATATCACATTTTTTAGGGGGCCACGTATATATTTTTGAAAAACCCTCTGACACTCCAGGCACCCACTTTTCACCCAATTTAAGATCATTTTTATAGTCCAGGCAGTGTTGGAACCTTCTATGTACACAGTCACAAAATAATGATTATATCTCATTATGTGCACTATCACAGTTATTGTCTTTTCATCCCCCAAACATGCCCAGTATACTCCATATTATTTCTCCCCCTGCATTTTCAGTATATATCCACACCTTCTTGTATGTTCTTATCCCTTGAATTTCCACCCCCTCTTCATCTTCCCTTCTTTTTCTTCTTCCTTACCAGGTTTCCCAGCGTTCTCACATATTGAATATGTATCCTTTGGATCAATAATAAAACACTCAATAATTCTTTTGAGGCAAAGTTCTCCTGGCACTCATCACCTTTTTTGAAGTCTGTTTTAATTTCAACTTTTCACTCATCACATTTTATTAATTTATTGTAGTTAATAATATATAAAAATAAAAAATATATTTTGTTCACATTTATTTTAGTAACAAGATCACTTATACAACATACCACTCAATTCTCACAGTGCACTTTTAACCCATTCACTCACAATAATTTATACTAGCACAGTGTAACTCTTATGCGATTTATTCTCACTGACGTAAAGCATGCCCACCAACTAGTAAATAACACACTGGGAGTCATTAAAGGTTTTTTAACCAAGTACTCTTAAACTTTATTAGCAGTCTTATTCATTACAGCAGCACTCTGTATCTTTTCAAACTTAGATTCATTCATTTATCCAATTTATAATTTTCGATCATTTGAGGTTTCCAACACACAGTTAATAAATGTGTTAATAGCGTAATGTTCAATAGAAAAATAAAATAGGCAACTACTGCATACTTGATAACCACAAGAATGTATGATTGTCTAACTGTCATCGCAACAGTAGCCCAAGACCCGCCTCAACATGAAACACCCCAATATCCTAGGCTCATGATTGGCCAAAAAAAGCCCAATGGGCGGAGCTAACCTCATAAATACCCACAGACACCGGCGCGCGTCACCTTTGAGAAAGCTGAAACTGTATTGGCGAAACATGTTAGGGAAGGGTATTTTCTAATTACCCTGTTTGTTTTTTTAATAGCATAAAAACTTGCTTAGCAATATAATAAGAGGATTTACTAGCACTTATATGCCTGTGAAATATACAAGACGCCTAAACTATACTATAGCATACTTGGTAATATAAGTATGGGGATTATGGCATTTTAGCCTACCCAATGTTATATTCGTGGGAACTATAATATTGCAGCTAATCTTTTTGGTAGCTAAAATACTCATGCCAAAATAAAGTGTTTAATACTCCAAAGATTCTAATTAAAAATCTCTGTGCTGTGATATTTAGCATACGACTAACCTTGTTGTTGGTAAAGCTTATAAATCTGTCATGCAAGACAATATAATATTTATGTAAGCCTAAAAATCTATTCTGCAAGATAATAGAGCATTTATCCAAGCATTGATATTAAAAGGTCTATTAAATATAAAAAACGATAATAAATGCCATAATCTTGTATGGTTACAGCCCTTTCACTGAGATATGTATGTGAATGGAAGTTTATACTGAGGCTAATACCGCTTCAAAAATAATAATATAAGAACACCATCCCCTGAGGGGTAACATTAATAGTGTAAGATCGTATTTTTCACAGGTGGTTCTCCACATCAAGCACAATTACATAACGCAATTACCCTTACAATTCAGGTGACCCTGATGTGGGCACACTCACTATAAACACTCACTATCATAATAACGTGAACATCCAGTATCATGTGATATATTTATTGATGAAGCTTTTCTTTTTTTACCCTTTTTTATTGTTATAACACTTATGTGATACACCATTATCCAATTACCCCTAAACTTATATTCTGCTCACTGAACCAAGTTCATATACAGAGGTGACCTTTATATCATACTTAGATGTGTCAATGCTAGATAGAGCTCACTCAGTGATTTATATGTGTGAGTTGTGGGATCTCAGTAGATTTCAAAAAGTAAATATACATATGCCAAAATAAGGCACTTATTATTTTAAACATAATATACATGTACAAATTGTGGTACCTCAGTAGGTTCCAACAAGTGGATACATATATGCCAAAATAAAGCATTTATCACTTTGGGCACTAAAATACCAACTGTAGCCATTTAATATTAAATATACGTGAATTTAGATTTTTATTGTATCTCTCAGGCACAGTTATCACATTACTTCATAAGATACATAATAAAGTAATGCTTGTACTATGACCAACATTGCTTCAAAAATAAGAGTATAAGAGTACCACTCTCATAGGAGCCTCAATAACAGCGTTACATTATATTTTCCATAGGGGTCCTTCATATTATGCGCAAATATAGAATATAGTTACCCTTGTAATCTATGTAACCTGGATTTGGGCTCAATTACTACCACAATAACGTGAACACTCAGTATCACGCTGTACATACATTGATGTAATATTTTGATTATCTACAAAATATTAATGTGACACACCACTATTTAATTACTTCTCAATTTATATTCTGTCCATTGCACCAACCCCACATACTGAGGGTGCCTCTATCAGGCGTAGATTTGCTAATGCTATACTTCAATTAATATTAATGCCAATTCGAATTTCTGTGGCCTAGATTTGGAGTTTGGCGGTAGCCGTCAAAACCAGTGTTAGAGGCTACTAACGCTGGTTTTTACTGCCCTCAGGTATTTGGAGTCAGTGATTAAAGGGTCTAACGCTCACTTTCCAGCCGCGACTTTTCCATACCGCAGATCCCCTTACGTCAATTGCGTATCCTATCTTTTCAATGGGATCTTTCTAACTCCGGTATTTAGAGTCGTGTCTGGAGTGAGCGTTAGAAATCTAACGACCAAACTCCAGCCGCAGAAAAAAGTCAGTAGTTAAGAGCTTTTTGGGCTAACGCCGGTTTATAAAGCTCTTAACTACTGTGCTCTAAAGTACACTAACACCCTTAAACTACCTATGTACCCCTAAACCGAGATCCCCCCACATCGCCGCCAATCTAATAAAATTTTTTAACCCCTAATCTGCCGACCGCCACCTACGTTATACTTATGTACCCCTAATCTGCTGCCCCTAACACCGCCGACCCCTATATTATATTTATTAACCCCTAACCTGCCCCCCACAACATCGCCGCCAGCTACCTACAATAATTAACCCCTAATCTGCCGACCGCAAAGCGCCGCCACCTACATTATAGCTATGTACCCCTAATCTGCTGCCCCTAACACCGCCGACCCCTATATTATATTTATTAACCCCTAATCTGCCCCCCTCAACGTCGCCTACACTTATTAACCCCTAATCTGCCGAGCGGACCGCACCGCTACTATAATAAAGTTATTAACCCCAAATCCGCCTCACTCCCGCCTCAAAAACCCTATAATAAATAGTATTAACCCCTAATCTGCCCTCCCTAACATCGCCAACACCTAACTTCAATTATTAACCCCTAATCTGCCGACCGGACCTCGCCGCTACTGTAATAAATGGATTAACCCCTAAAGCTAAGTCTAACCCTAACACTAACACCCCCCTAAGTTAAATACAATTTAAATCTAACGAAATAAATTAACTCTTATTAAATAAATTATTCCTATTTAAAGCTAAATACTTACCTGTAAAATAAACCCTAATATAGCTACAATATAAATTATAATTATATTATAGCTATTTTAGGATTTATATTTATTTTACAGGTAACTTTGTATTTATTTTAACCAGGTACAATAGCTATTAAATAGTTCATAACTATTTAATAGCTAAAATAGTTAAAATAATTACAAATTTACCTGTAAAATAAATCCTAACCTAAGTTACAATTAAATCTAACACTACACTATCAATAAATAAATTAAATAAAATACCTACAATTACCTACAATTAAACCTAACACTACACTATCAATAAATGAATTAAATACAATATCTACAAATAAATACAATTAAATAAACTAACTAAAGTACAAAAAATAAAAAAGAACTAAGTTACAAAAAATAAAAAAATATTTACAAACATTAGAAAAATATTACAACAATTTTAAACTAATTACACCTACTCTAAGCCCCCTAATAAAATAACAAAGCCCCCCAAAATAAAAAAATGCCCTACCCTATTCTAAATTACAAAAGTTCAAAGTTCTTTTACCTTACCAGCCCTGAACAGGGCCCTTTGCGGGGCATGCCCCAAGAAATTCAGCTCTTTTGCCTGTAAAAAAACCACATACAATACCCCCCCCAACATTACAACCCACCACCCACATACCCCTAATCTAACCCAAACCCCCCTTAAATAAACCTAACACTAAGCCCCTGAAGATCTTCCTACCTTGTCTTCACCTCACCGGGTATCACACCGATCCGTCCTGGCTCCGATATCTTCATCCAACCCAAGAGGGGGCTAGACATCCATCATCCGACGGCTGAAGAAGTCCAGAAGAGGGTCCAAAGTCTTCATCCTATCCGGGAAGAAGAGTAGATCCGGACTGGCAACCATCTTCTTCCAAGCGGCATCTTCTATCTTCATCCGATGAGGACCGGCTCCATCTTGAAGACATCCATCGCGGATCCATCCTTCTTCTCCAACGACTTCCCGACGAATGACGGTTCCTTTAAGGGACGTCATCCGAGATGGCGTCCCTCGAATTCCAATTGGCTGATAGGATTCTATCAGCCAATCGGAATTAAGGTAGGAAAATTCTGATTGGCTGATGGAATCAGCCAATCAGAATCATGTTCAATCCGATTGGCTGATTCAATCAGCCAATCAGATTGAGCTTGCATTCTATTGGCTGATCGGAACAGCCAATAGAATGCAAGCTCAATCTGATTGGCTGATCGGATCAGCCAATCGGATTGAACTTGATTCTGAATGGCTGATTCCATCAGCCAATCAGAATTTTCCTACCTTAATTCCGATTGGCTGATAGAATCCTATCAGCCAATCGGAATTCGAGGGACACCATCTTGGATGACGTCCCTTAAAGGAACCGTCATTCGTCGGGAAGTCTTCGGAGAAGAAGGATGGATCCGCGATGGACGTCTTCAAGATGGAGCCGGTCCTCATCGGATGACGATAGAAGATGCCGCTTGGAAGAAGATGGTTGCCGGTCTGGATCTACTCTTCTTCCCGGATAGGATGAAGACTTTGGACCCTCTTCTGGACTTCTTCAGCCATCGGATGATGGATGTCTAGCCCCCTCTTGGGTTGGATGAAGATATCGGAGCCAGGACGGATCAGTGTGATACACGGTGAGGTGAAGACAAGGTAGGAAGATCTTCAGGGGCTTAGTGTTAGGTTTATTTAAGGGGGGTTTGGGTTAGATTAGGGGTATGTGGGTGGTGGGTTGTAATGTTGGGGGGGTATTGTATGTGTTTTTTTACAGGCAAAAGAGCTGAATTTCTTGGGGCATGCCCCGCAAAGGGCCCTGTTCAGGGCTGGTAAGGTAAAAGAGCTTTGAACTTTTGTAATTTAGAATAGGGTAGGGCATTTTTTTATTTTGGGGGGCTTTGTTATTTTATTAGGGGGCTTAGAGTAGGCGTAATTAGTTTAAAATTGTTGCAATATTTTTCTAATGTTTGTAAATATTTTTTTATTTTTTGTAACTTAGTTCTTTTTTATTTTTTGTACTTTAGTTAGTTTATTTAATTGTATTTATTTGTAGATATTGTATTTAATTCATTTATTGATAGTGTAGTGTTAGGTTTAATTGTAGGTAATTGTAGGTATTTTATTTAATTTATTTATTGATAGTGTAGTGTTAGGTTTAATTGTAACTTAGGTTAGGATTTATTTTACAGGTAAATTTGTAATTATTTTAACTATTTTAGCTATTAAATATTTATGAACTATTTAATAGCTATTGTACCTGGTTAAAATAAATACAAAGTTACCTGTAAAATAAATATAATTCCTAAAATAGCTATAATATAATTATAATTTATATTTTAGCTATATTATGATTTATTTTACAGGTAAGTATTTAGCTTTAAATAGGAATAATTTATTTAATAAGAGTTAATTAATTTCGTTAGATTTAAATTATATTTAACTTAGGGGGGTGTTAGTGTTAGGGTTAGACTTAGCTTTAGGGGTTAATACATTTATTAGAATAGCGGTGAGCTCCAGTCGGCAGATTAGGGGTTAATGTTTGAAGTTAGGTGTCGGCGATGTTAGGGAGGGCAGATTAGGGGTTAATACTATTTATTATAGGGTTAGTGAGGTGGATTAGGGGTTAATAACTTTATTATAATAGCGGTGCGGTCCGCTCGGCAGATTAGGGGTTAATAAGTGTAGGCAGGTGGAGGCGACGTTGTGGGGGGCAGATTAGGGGTTAATAAATATAATATAGGGGTCGGCGGTGTTAGGGACAGCAGATTAGGGGTACATATCGATAATGTAAGTAGCGGCGGTTTACGGAGCGGCAGATTAGGGGTTAATAATAATATGCAGGGGTCAGCGATAGCGGGGGCGGCAGAATAGGGGTTAATAAGTGTAAGGTTAGGGGTGTTTAGACTCGGGGTACATGTTAGAGTGTTAGGTGCAGACGTAGGAAATGTTTCCCCATAGCAAACAATGGGGCTGCGTTAGGAGCTGAACGTGGCTTTTTTGCAGGTGTTAGGTTTTTTTTTCAGCTCTAACAGCCCCATTGTTTTCTATGGGGGAATCGTGCACGAGCACGTTTTTGAGGCTGGCCGCGTCCGTAAGCAACTCTGGTATCGAGAGTTGAAGTTGCGTTAAATATGCTCTACGCTCCTTTTTTGGAGCCTAACGCAGCCATTCTGTGGACTCTCAATACCAGAGTTATTTTAAAGGTGCGGCCAGAAAAAAGCCCACGTAGCTAACGCACCCCCTTGGCCACAAAACTCCAAATCTAGGCCTATGTGTTTTTAAATCACACACCCTTACACATTAATTTTATACAATTTTTATAGTAATAAAATTAATGTTTTAATTTAATAATCCAACCTTTAGGTCCTTTTGTCGTTTGATATGATGTCCATCCTATAGGGGCATTAGAAGTGCTAAACAAGTGCATTCTTTGAGTCCTAATCCCTTTTGTGATTTTGACTATTTCTGTAAGTTGTCCTTTTGCACAAGAACTCTAGCTCACAAGGTATATCCACAATTAAACCAGACAGAGAACCCCCTGTTTATATTTATGTAGTGCTATTGCTATCTCCCTTTGAACATATTGATAACTTTGTGCCCACTCCTGTGGAGTTATTTATGGGACAGTACTGATTGGCTAAAGTGCAAGTCTGTTAAAAGAACTGAAATAAGGGGGAAGTTTGCAGAGGGAAAAAAGTATATTAATATAACAGTTTTGGTTATGCAAAACTGGGGAATGGGTAACAAAGTGATTAGCTATCTTTTTAAACAATAAAACATTTTCAAGTAGCCTGCCCCTTTAATATTCTGCCTGAAATAGTTTTAAGACGTAAATGATCTTATCAGACCACAAACAGTAGGCTTGATAAGCTCTTCAGCTGTATGAAAATACACAAAAGCATGTAAGGCTATCTGTAATGTCAAAAATGACCACTAGATGATGCTAATGTTTAGAATTCAACACTAACACATTGAGTGCCAAAATTTTAACAGGTCCATTCCTTATAGCCTTCTATTATTGTGCTATTATTGTATTGTATTGTTTTCAGCAGGGTGGTTTGGGTTTTATAATCTGATTCTCAGGATGACATTTTTTTATAACATATTTTTAACACAGGGCCTTTGATTTAATTCAGTCATTACCTATTGCTTCTATAATATGGTTCATAGCAGGTTGCGTAGTCGGCTTACTCTTCTTTCTATTATTGTTCTTAAAAGGAGGCTGTTGTTTTATACCTTGGCTCACACTGTGATACAATATTACATTAATATTCTCAACAGGGAGCTATTAGCTGAAACTGATTCGCAGTAGAGTTATATTGGATTTTAATTTGGATTACCAAGAGACAACTATTAGTTTATATTCTGATTTTGAGGATGGTATTTTGATCTAAAGAAGGTAGTTTTAACTTTTCATTTTAGTTTTAGATGCTAGCTGCTCTGTATTCTGAGCTGATTTTTTTTTTTTTTTTAGCTGTGAACTGAGCAACTGATATTAAAGGACCAGTCACCACATTAGATTTGCATAATCAACAAATGCAAGATAACAAGACAATGCAATAGCACTTAGTCTGAACTTCAAATGAGTAGTAGTTTTATTTATAACAAATTTCAAAGTTATGTATATTTCCACTCCCCTTGTACCATGTGATAGCAATCAGCCAATCACAAATGCATATACGTATAGTCTGTGAATTCTTGCACATGCTCAGTAGGATCTGGAGACTCAAAAAGTGTAAATATAAAAGACTGTGCACATTTTTTTTAATGGAAGTAAACAGGAAAGTTGTTTAAAATTACATGCTGTATCTGAATCATGAACATTTAATTTTACCTGAGTGTCCCTTTAACAGCAGCATTCTCCATTAAAGGGGGACTGAACCCAATTTTTTTCTTTTGTGATTTAGATAGAGCATGCAATTTTAATCAACTTTCTAATTTACTCTTATTAGCAAATGTTCTTAATTCTCTTGGTATTTTTATTTGAAAAGCAAGTTTAAATTCTGGCCCATTTTTGGTGAACAACCTGAGTTGTTCTTGCTGATTGGTGGATAAATTCATCCACCAATAAACATGTGCTGTCCAGTGTTCTGGACTTTCTTTTTCAAATAAAGATAGCAAGAGAATGAAAAAAACGATAAAAGGAATAAATTAGAAAGTTGCTTAAAATTGCATGCTCTATATCTGAATCAGAAAAGAAAAAAATTGGGTTCAGTATCCCTTTAAAGCATATGAAGATTTGTGTTGTTACTGCCAGATAGAGGTACAATGTACTCAATATCTGTTCCCCATGGGATGAGTATGATCGAAGCATGTTGAATTTTTTTTTTCATTGATGTATTTATCTAAAAATAAATTAAGTTAAAGGGAAAGTCTAGTCAAATTTAAACTTTCCTGGTTCAGATAGGGCATGCAATTTTAAACAACTTTCCTATTTAAACAGCTACACAGCGCTAGTTTATGTGTGCCATATAGATAACATAGTGCTCACTCCCTTGGAGTTATTTAGGAGTCAGCACTGTCAGCAATGCAAGTCTGTCAAAAGAACTGCGATAAGGGGCAGTCTGCAGAGTCTTAAAGACAAGGTAATTACAGAAGTAAAAAGTGTATTAATATAACTGTGTTGGTTATGCAACACTGGGGAATGGGTAATAAAGGGATTATCTATCTTTTCAAATTCTGGAGTAGACTGTCCCTTTAAACATAAATATTTGAGCTGACTAATTGTGTACTTCCTACTAATTGATTTGTTGGTATTCACTTGCTACTAATGCTCTTTGTCTGATAGCTACTTCCTGCTAATTCTCTTTGATTGATGGGTAATTCCTGTTAATCCAGAGCATTAGTAGGAGGTACATAACTGATACTATTTGCTAGCTAACATTTGAATTTAAACAGCTTTAAGTTCATATATATTTAGACAATATAAATGTCAACATATTAAAAGGGATATGGAACAGTTTTCCATAATGCGGGAGTCAACACCAGAATTGTTGTTGCTTTAAAAAATAGATAATCCCTTAATTACCCATTCCCCAGTTTTGCATAACCAACACAGTTATAATAATACACATTTTACCTCTGTAATTGCCTTGTATCTAAGTCTCTGCAGACTGCCCCCTTATTTCAGTTATTTTGACAGGCTTGCATTTTAGCCAATCAGTGCTTACTCCTCGGTAAATTCACGTGCATGAGCTCAATGTTATCTATATGAAACACAAGAACGAATGCCCTCTAGTGGTGAAAAACTGTCAAAATGCATTTAGATTAGAGGCGGCCTTCAATGTCTAAGAAATTAGCATATGAACCTCCTAGGTTTAGATTTCAACTAAGAATACCAAGAGAACAGAGCAAAATTGGTGATAAAAGTAAATTAGAAAGTTGTTTAAAATGACATACCCTATTTGTTTTCTTGCTAACTGAGTACTTAGAAATTCTCAGTGTAGCACTGCCTATAGTTACATAAGAGAGCTGACATGCTTTGAATTTAAGTTGCATTCTGTCTCTTCTGAGCATGGGCAAGATACTGACTTCTTGTTTCTCTAGCATTCACTGAACAGTAAGCCAACTCAACAAGGAAGCAGACTATTTGATATCCTTTTAAATGCTACATTTTTCTATGGATGATAGAACATTTTTTTGTCTACAGTGTCTCTTTAAGTTTATAACTAGAATATGGTCTGGACCGCTGATTTGCCGTTGGATGCTCTTAGTTTTATATTCTGGCTTTTATCATAATCATATTTTATTTTTATGTTAAAATGTTTACTAGGAAATATAGTTTTATATTTAGACTTGTATCATATTCAGATTGGTTTAAATTAGGATGTTTACCAGGACAGAACAGGTTTATGTCTCAGCGGGACAGAATTGGATTTTATTCTCATTCTCAGCAAGCAGTAATTTTTTATATGCTATTTTTCTAGTCTGATTCCCTGCAAAGTGCCAATACTTCCAGGGTGCTTTTCAGGGTGATTTTGGATAATATTATTATATTTGGTAGCTATCAGTTTATATTTTCTCAACAAAGCAGTATTATTTTATATTTGTTTTCTTAGCAAGACATTATTGAATTTCAAAAGCTATATGTTTATATTGTACTATAACAAATAACTACAATATAGTGAAGTATTAGATCATAGGGGGTGCTATTTTGTAAAACTGTGACTAAAAAAGTATATGACCAGTATAAAAAAATGACCAATAATATAAAATAAATATGAAATAAACACGGGTGCAAAATGACCCAAAAACAATGTCCCAAATAATGTCCAAAAAACAGTTGCTAGTGGCAGCGCCTCTTTACTCATTGTTTCCCCCAGTACCCCAGTATTTGCAACTCAAAAAGCCTATTTTCTTCTTTCATTAATATATACTCATAGAACCACACTCTCTTCTCAAACCTCGCATTATGAACTACATTGCAAGTGCCAGTAAACCTAATGACTTGTTGACATTTTTTATATTCTGCTCAGGGGCGGCTTAAGATATTGTGCTGCCTGGGTCTGAGAATAAAATGATGCCCCCCATTAGTAACATTACCAATTAGCATATCAACCTACTAACCTGGCTGTTGACTTTACTAACAAAAAAGGGGTAAGGGAACCTGCGCAAAAATTAAATACTGTGCTCCCCTATAAAAGATCCAGAGAAAAGATCAAACACAGCTATTTAAACAGCACAAAAGGCAGCGCTGGTGCAAAGATTGGAGGTGGCACAATTCAATTCATCGTGATATGTTGATCGATCAAGTGATCAATTAGAAAAAAGTAATAAATTGATGATTAAAAAATGCAGTGTGAATACATACTAGGAAACAATTCATAGGTCTCTCATCTGTAAATTACATTATCGTTTGTGAAGATGATGAAAGAAAAAAAGGTGTATAAATAGTGAAGATAAGTGTATTCTATATCCTATGTATTAATAGAGAATGCAACTTGATCGTGTTAGGCACCAGTAGTGAAGTGGTGTATGTAAAGGAAATCAATTATAGAAAAATGAAAAAACAATAGTAAAATAAATCAATTAATGTCCATACATCTGTCATATGGAACAATAGGTAAAAGGGATAAAAAATGTAGGGCTGATGTATATTTATAAAATTTGCTGTGATATATTAATGAATGACGAGACTTGATTGGGTGGAACATCCATGATAACCCTGCATAAAAGTGATGATGATCACAGACACTAGTGAGAGCTTTGTAAGAGTCTATGATAGTGATATGTAAGAATACATACATATTTGGTGGGTGAATAAACATATTTTACATATATAGCATGAGCCAATATTTGTTATTAGTTTTTTAGGGGAGTGATTTGTTGTCATTGATGAGTGGTTGACAACAAACATATAAACCACACTAAAACCACACTAAAAACAATAAGAAGCATACAATGTGGATAAACTATAGGGGTGTGACCAGTCCTATAGCATGGGAATAGCCAAACATCATATAACAGAGAGTCTTGTTATGACAATAGAAATAACTATGAACAACATGTGGAAACATCTAACAGAGGTACTATACAGAATTATACAATGATGCAATAAGAATAGTCACGGTAGATAAAAAAAAATATGTGAGAAACATTCCTAAAGCAAAGAAACATAAATTATATAGCAATTATATACAATGACTTAAACCAAATTCTCCAAAGGGAGATAAGCAACCTGTCAGAACTGACATAATAGATCCACAAATTGAAAACACTTGAGCATGGTCCTAAAAAGCTGCCAGGTCCACGTTCATGATAAGTCCTAAAGGATGGAGAGTCTTCAACTTGTGGATCCAATAAGTCTCTCTCTGCCTTAATCTTAAAAACCTATTATAAAGGTATGAAGTCGGTATACCTTCTATGGGAGTAATGGTATAGCAGTCGGAATCGCCACTATGTTTCGTATGACAATGTTGAATAACACTATGTGATTTTTTTGTTATTGATGATACTGCGATAATGTTTAGACCATCTGTGGCTAAGGCACCTTATGGTACGGCCTAGGCATTGAATCCCACATTGGCAGGATAACAAATAAATCACATAGCGAAGCACAGGTTAGTAGGATTTTAATAGGATAATTCTTCTTGTTGGTATGGGATTGAAAACAAATCCGCCCATGTCCAATATGGTCACACATTTTACAGTTTCTGAAACCAAACCTGAAGTCTCCCTTCCTAAACTTAAGAATGTGATTGCATTTTAGCTCTTTGTTATTTTTATAGTGGCTAGAATGCCCAGGAGTGTTTTTATGCTTGACGATTCTGCTAGGTGCTAAAATGTTCTTGAGGTTAGAAGACTTCTTAAAAACCACAGTGGGCCTATCTCCAATTAATTCATTTAAAACTGGATCTCTCTTTAGAATCCTCCAGTGGTTATTTAGTGCTTGGCAAATTAATTTATGATTAGAAGTTAACTAAGTTATAAATCTTAATTCTGGTATATTGGGGTTACAGGATGATGCTATATGTCCTTTCTTCTGATCAATAAAGTATTCATCCCTATAATAACCTTTTTCAATAGTTTCCAAGGGATAATGTTTTTCTTGGAACATTTCCTTTAGGATGAGACTTTGTTCTTCATAATTGGATAGAGTACTACAGTTTCTCCTAATTCTTTTGAATTGCCCGTATGGGACATTTTTCTTCCATGAATGGTAATGATTACTGGAGAAATCTAAATAACTATTGCAATCTACAGTTTTGAAATGGGTGGAGCTATCTATTCCTCCAAGATCGTTAAAGCATAAACACAAATCTAAAAATACTACAAATTCATGATGGATACAACTAGTAAAAGTAAGTCCTCTATCGTTGGTGTTTAGATGGTCAACAAACTCATCAGCTAGCTCTCTAGAACCATTCCATAAAAAAATAAGATCATCTATATACCTGCCATAGAATACCAGGTTCACCCCAAACCTAGATTGATAAATATATTGATATTCAAAGAAACTCATGAAATGGTTTTCAAAACTCAGGGCAAACCTGGTACCCATTGGAGTCCCTTTAACCTGTAAATAAAAATCATCTTGAAATAAAAAATAATTGTGCTTAAGGATAAATAAAATAAGTTGCAGAATGAATTGTTTTTGTAATGGAGGGATCACAGGTTATCCATATGAAATTCTCCGTAATCTGGATACTATTTAACTTCTTTAGAAGATCAGAGGAATCTCTGATATACGATTCTAAACCCACAACTTATTTTTGGAGAAAGAAATCAATATATGCAGAGGCGTTGTCAGTCAAACTCCCTATGCCCGCTATTATCAGCTGGCCTGGAGGATTGGAAAGCTCCTTGTGGATTTTTGGCAGGTGATAATAGAAGGCATAGCTGGGTTCTTTGGGAACCAATAATTATTTTTCTTGTTTAGAGACTATCCCTTCATAGAAGGTATGTATTCACACTACATTTTTTTAACCATCAATTTATTACTTTTTTCTAATTGATCACTTTTTCGATCACCATATCACAATGAGCTGAATAATATTATGATGAATCAAATAATGATATAATTTTTATTTGGGAGATAATAAATTCGCTCCCGTTTACATTTACTTTCACATCACATATTTTTTTTTCACATATCATTTTTATTTAAATTGAGTTGAGCAAAACACATATCGTCAGGCACTAGCAGTGCTGATTCAAAAGAGAAGAAAACATACAGTACATAGCAATGATATTAATGATGCACAGATCATCTGCAGTCATCACAGCAAATTGGAAAGAAAACAGGTTATAATACAGTGAGTGATGATCCATTCCTAGCTGTAGGCGTCTGCAGTATGTTTTTATTAAGCATAATTTCTGACCTTTCCATGTGTTCACTCAGCCCCCATCTCCTTATTTTCCAATAAATTAACATTTCTATCTAATACCTAACTAAGTTAAACTAAACATCAAAACCTAACATAAAACTTAAGGACATTCTATGAGATTATCCAAAGTGCGCCAACTTGTGACCCGGCGGTGGCGGAGAAAAAAAAAAAAGGGGGGGAAGAGGGAAAGGGGGGGGGGGAGGAGAAGGTGAGAGTGGAGGGTAATGCTGAGGAGGAAAAAAGGGAAGCAATCTCAACCCGGAGGTATTGTTTCTGTGAATAAGTGTTCCCATTCACCTCGCAGTTCCCCCTCAACAAAAGCAGTTGAGTCTTTAAATGGTATCAGGATCAGTCTCTGGATTTCTAATTCAAAGGTTAGTATAAGCCACTTGCGTAGGAAGAGGCCTAGTCTATTTTGTACGTCCATCCTAACATCCATTTGTTCAATAAATATCTGTGATCTGAGTAGGTTTCTAAAGCCTTGGAAAGAAGGACCCCTTCTCACTGTCCAGCTTTTTAGAATGCATTTTCTGGCTATTAATAGCACCAAGCTTAGCACTGCATCCTGTTGCTTATTCTGTCGTGCCCAGTGTAGAAAAATGACTATTTCTGGCTGAAGTGTGAATCTTATCTGCAAGATTTGATTAATCCAATATTGGATTTTACCCCAATACTGTCTGACTGAAGGACACTCCCACAGGTAGTGTAAGAGGGTAGGGGCTTCCATGGAGCACTTTGAACACTCATTAGGGCGTGAGGGTATCCATTTGGCCAGATGCTTTGGAGTTAGGTACGCTTTATGAAGAAAGCGCACCTGGGTTTCCCTGAACATGGCAGACAAAGTGGTTGACTTAGTTCTTTCCAGTCCTATCCGTATATCCTCCCATGTAATTCCACCAATTCCCTCCTTGATCCAACTCTCCCGCAGCTTCTCACGTACGCCCTCCGAGTGCTGATGTATGAGCGCCTGGTAAATTTCAGATAGGGAAAATCTCCCCATCTGATAGAGAGCTTGGGTGATCTTGAAGGGAGAGCTCTCCCAGAGCTCCGGTGTGCTTCTTATTAAGGTGGTGACATAGTGTCTCACCTGCAAGAAGGCGAAGAAGTGAGTCCTAGGGAGGTCAAACTCTCTTTGTAAGGTCCCAAAGGTTTTTATTTCCCTTGAAAGTGGGTCCAGCAGCTGTTTGAGTGATCTCAACCCTCTCTTTTCCCAAATCAGGAAGGGCTGTGTATCTGAACCCGCCGGAAAGTCCGGATTTTTGACCATTGGTAAGTAACTGGAGGCGCCACATGATTTCTTCAGGAATTTGTGGGCCTGAGGGGTCTGTAAATAGTGTGCTGAGGCCTAGGGTTTTTACTGTCCTCATGTTTGTGATGTGTGGCAGATATGCCAGAGAGATATTCCCCAGGACAGCCTGCTCCAGAGGATGCTGACAGAAGTGGTGTGTGCCTACCTGCCAGTCCAGCACCAGGCGAATTAGGGCGGCCCAGTTGTACAGCCTGAAGTCTGGCAAAGTCAGGCCCCCATTGAGGAAGTCCATACTTAACTTTTCTCTTGAGATACGTGGTTTGCCCCCCCGCCATATGAAGCGGGTTGCTGCTGAGTTTAGCATTTTAATGTCTGCCTTGTACAAGAGCAAAGGCAACATTAAGAGCGGGTAAAGGAGACGGGGCAGGACTATCATTTTTAGCAGGTTAATCCTGCCTGATAGCGAGAGAGGTAGAGATCTCCAGCTATTCATCTGAGTTTGTAGTTTCGTGCAGATGGGCGTTAGATTGTTAGCGTACAGTTTGTTAGGATTGGCAGAGATCTTAACGCCTAGATATGTGATGTCCCGTCTAGCCACCGTGAACGGAAAGTCTCCGTCCCCAGAGAACTTTCGGTGTAACCATAAGATCTCCGATTTCTGTGTGTTCACCTTGTACCCGGAAAACCGGCCAAAATTAGTAAGCGACTCCAGAACCATCGGAATATGTGTTTGAGGATCTTGAACAAACAGTAGCATGTCATCCGCGTACAATGCCAGGTGCTGCGGCTGACCCAAGACATCAATGCCAGGAAAAGCCTGCCGGAGCGTGATCGCCAGAGGTTCAAGGGCAATATTGAAGAGTAGAGGCGACAAAAGACAGCCCTGTCACGTTCCTCTGTGGAGATGAATATTGGATAAGAAGGTTTTATTAGCAAGTATGTTGGCATAAGGAGAGTGATATAGGTTCCTGATAAATTCAAGGAACGGGCCTGAGAAGTTGGCCTTGGTCAAGGTATTGAAAAGGTGATCCCATTAAACGCGATCGAAGGCCTTCTCTGCGTCCAGGGACAGCAGGAAGGCCTCCTTACCATTTTTTACTGAGTCATTATGTTTATTGGTCCAATAGTGTTGTATGACTTGTAGGACACGACGAACATTTACCACCGATGACCTCGCGTGCATGAATCCCGTTTGATCACTGTGAATAATAGCTGGTAAGATATATTTGAGTCTCTCGGCCAATAGCTTTGTCAGTATCTTGTAGTCCGAGTTTAACAGCGAAATCGGACGGTACGATTCTGGTAATAAGCTATCGTTACACGTCTTCGGGATCAAGGTGATGTATGCTGCGGAGAACTCAGGTATCAGCGCTCTTTCTCCCCCTCAAAATACGAAGAGTAAAGAGCTGCCAAGATTGGGGAAACTTGTTCCTTAAGAAGCCGATAGAATTCCACCGGTAACCCATCGGGGCCCGGGGCCTTGCCCAGTGACATTGCTATTATTGTCCTCTGGATCTCTTCCTCTCCTATGTGGGCATTTAATTTCTCCAACTGAGACTCTGAGACCTGTGGGATGTTAATACCTTCCCAGAATTTATCCCTCAGCTCCACTTCATTTGGGCGCTCGCTGGAATATAAAGTAGAGTAATATGTTGCGAACGCTTTCGCAATTGACTCTGCATCCCTTACAATTTAACCTGGGCTCTCAATGCCGCTATGTGTTTAGAGGATGTAGGGATGTTTACCAGGGTTGCCATAAGCTTCCCGGATTTATCCCCGAATCTATAATATTTACCTCTAGATCGTAATAGATCTTGTGAGGCCTGGCTAGCCAGCAAAGCATCATACTCCTTTTTCAAGGTAATATAATTACAGTGGTTCGGGACAGAGGGTGTTGCACAGTAGGTGCGGTAAGCCTCAGTTAAGGTCTCCCTTAGTCTCCCAAGCCTCTCTGTATACTGTCGTTTCCTACGGGCTAGAAAGGCGATGATGTTACCTGCCAGGACCGCTTTAGCTGCGGACCAGAACAGTTCAGGGGAATATGTGTGTTGGGCATTATTTGCCCGGTAGTCATCCCAAGAGTGCACCAGATAACTTTGGAATTCTTGTGAGTGAATGAGATGTTTCGGGAATTTGAGAGTACGTCTGCTAGAAACCGGGGGATTCCCTTCCAAAAAGAGCGCTATGGGGGCATGGTCTGAGACCACCACTTCCCCAATCTTGTTGTCGATAATGTGTGGAAACAGAGAGTTTGAGACCAAGAAGAGGTCTATTCGAGACAGGGTGGGGGAGGCACGCGATGCGTATGTGTAGTCTTTTCCGTCAGGATTAAGCTGTCTCCAAATGTCTACCACATCCAGGGAACCACCCAGAAGCACAAAAATATCTTTTTCGAATTTTTCTGAGGGCCTGGTAGTCTTACCAGGTGTCCCTTTTTGCGGATCTCTCAGCCTATCACAATGAGGGTTGGGGGTGAGGTTAAAATCCCCTCCCAGAATAATATGGGTGCCTAAATAGGGAGTGATAACTGCCACAAGGGCGTTCCAAAAGCTTCTATCCCTCTGGTTAGGGGCATAAATGTTGCATAGTGTATAGGTTTTTCCTGCAATATTTATCTGTACTAGTATGTATCTACCCTCTGGATCCTTGAGTACTTCTGTTATTTCGTATTCAAGTCTCTTCCCCAACAGTATTGCTACTCCTCGACTAGCCGAGCTGTATGATGCATACTCAACCCTCCCCACCCAGTCAGATTTCAATTTTTCATGTTCGGGATCTAAAAGATGCGTCTCCTGTAGGAACGCTATGTCTGCTTTCTTTTTTCTGAGCTGAGTAAGGATCGTTTTTCTCTTTATTGGGGAGTGTATGCCTCCAATGTTCCAGGAATAGAGATTAAATTCTAGTTATTCGGTTAGATCCCACGCAATTGGGTATATGTGTGTAAGGTGTAAATATAGCCAAGATAGTAACCAGAGAATTGGGGGAGGATAGGAGAAAGAGGAGGAGAAGGACAAAAAAGTGGGGGGGGGAAAAAAAAAAAAAAATAAACACCACCAACCTCACCGCATTGTACAGGCTCCCGGTTCAGCCTCCCTCTGCGATGAGCCACCGCCGGGCCCCAGTATATGTCCGATTTCATGAGCTGTTCTATGATAGAAAAAAAAGTGTTTATTATCACATTTAACATAGCAACCTGATATTGCAAGTGGAACAGCTTTTGTACAGTACAACACTTCAAATAATGTATAAGACACTTTACAACCAATCGAGCATAAACATTTAACCCATGAACCTCAACCGATTCTTTCAGCTGAGTTGTGTGGCATTGTTTTTTCCCCACTAGTACAAGCATCCCCGCAAGGACAACAAACCATAAAACATAACTTGCGCAGAATAGCTTAAGTTGTTGCTCTTTATACAAATTCTGAGCCATCATGTAACATTTACTTAGTTTCATGACTAAAGTGTCGTGCTATAGACACACATCTAGTTATTCTCTTCAGCCTAGGTCCCCTCCATCCTGTTCCCTGACTGGGCTATGCGCAGGGGAATCTTGGGCTTCCAGGGGGATGTTGAAGAATCTTGGTCCCCTAGGGGTAATGATTTTCAGCCTAGCAGTGTATAAAAGAAAGGCCTGCTTGCCCTCTCTATGCAACCTAGAGTAAATAGGTGAGAATTCTCTGCGCCTGCGAGTGAGGTCTGCGGAGAAGTCTTGAAACAGCAGCAAGCGTGCATTTTCAAATGTCAGATGTTCCAGCTTTCTCTCATGAT
Source organism: Bombina bombina (assembly GCF_027579735.1). Lineage (NCBI taxonomy): Eukaryota > Metazoa > Chordata > Amphibia > Anura > Bombinatoridae > Bombina > Bombina bombina. The sequence goes on along the minus strand of NC_069502.1, from coordinate 420,848,192 downwards.
AGCTGTTTTTGTTTGAAAATGCAAAAATTTGTTCATGATAGGGCGGGGCTGCGATCTGCCTACGCCTGGCTGTTCTACTCCTACCATATGTGCTCTCTCAACTCCTCCATCTAGATCTCTAAGTGGGATGTTTAGTAAAGTGGGCAGTGTTTTTTCAACAAACTGTAGTATGTCACCCAGTTTAACCTTCTCAGGGAGGCCCAGTAGACGCACATTATTGCGTCGCGATCTGTTTTCCAGATCGTCTACTTTTAATTGTAAAGTAAGAGCCTGTCTTTCCAGATTCCTAATTTTATTGGTGTTGGCTACATTGCTATCTTCTAGGTCAGAGATTCTGCCCTCTGCCTCGGCCACCCTGGTAGAGAATTGCTTGACATCGTCGGTGAGAGTGTCAACCCCTCTTTGTAAATTAGGCATAAATAGCATCGAAATCTGCTTTACTATAGGGTGTGTATCTATCTGACTGGCTTCCTGAAATGGGTCTGCATTAGAACTTTGGGAGGCTTGTTCTGTGGCCGCCCTATTTTTTCTCTCACTATTTTTGTTGCGACTTGACATTGCGTGGTTAGTTAAAAATCTCTCCATGTACCCATAAAGCAATAAAAAACAACAGGGCAGAAGTTACAAGGTTAAGTATAGAATAATACAGCGAGACTAAATGCAGTGTCACTAGTACAAGCCAAACCACACTATACAGTGAATATGTTGCAAGGAAGTGTGTTTCCTGAAACCTTAAAAAAGACTCTAGTGAGCAAGTGCTGTTATACCTGTCAGTATTTATCACATATAGGATCAGTCATCCCTTAAAAGAAATGTACAGAGCACAAAGTACAGCTTTCAGCTATCACGTAGTTTCTGATTGTCTGTGTTCAAGTTAACATATACATTCACTCCATACAAATAAAGCCAATTGTTCCTGCTTCATTCATACATTTTCCTCACACACAGTTAATGATCCTTTAGCCAGTTCAGGGTTCCATCACTATAATGGCACAGTATACAGGGTAAATCAGAGCTACAAGGGAAGGCACTGCGGCAAGAGTCTCCCAGCCCTGTGTTTGAGTGGGTCTGTGCCTATTAAAGCTGTCCCCAGCAATGCCTTGTAAAAGTCAATCACTCTGATAAGATTCAATGTCCCTGTGTGTCGAGTCCCACACTTTGCAGCCTCCCCTTCTCAGGAGCCAGAGATATATAAACAGTGTCAGCCTAGGTGTGTAAACTGCCACGAGGCGTGATGTGATTTAATATGTACCCTTTAATCCTAAAGGTCCCACCAGGGGGACAGAGATGCCTTTAGTGACTGTACCAAGATCTTGCGGCGTAACAGTGTTCTGTGTTGCAGGGTTTAGCCCTGGGGCAAGAGGGGTTAAAGCAGTCAAGGTCTAAACCCCAGGCAGTGTTCCACTACCACTACCATTATGGAGGGGCATGAGAGGAAAAAAGAGGATATCTGTAAAAGGGCCCTTTGGTCCAAGATCAGCGTGTAAGGCCCAACTTTTGAAATGTCCTGTTCCCTCTGCCACCCTGTGCTTAGTGCTGCTTGTTTTGGACAGCGCTTACCCTCTGCCTTTGCCTCCTTGGTCCCTGTTCAGCCGTTGCCCAAGATGGCGCTGTTTTTCACGCCAAAAGAAAATTATGTGCGTGTGAGTCGGCTGCAGGTTCCGGGACACCCCTTACCTTCAACGGTCTCTCCGAGGTCACCTTATTGCACTATGTCAGGTAGAGTCGCGGGTGGGGTTTGAAGTCTTGTGGGAATTGGTGGGGGTCTCCCGTATCAGTGTGCCGCCAGGTCCCTTTCCTCTTACCAGTTTCTCATCGCCCTCCGCTGCAGATGTTCCGCTTGTTTGCGGCCTCAGAGCTCCGGTCTACTCTCTGCAGGGCCACGGAGAGCTTCCATCTAGCTTGGTTGCACTCTTCTGGAGTCTGTGTCCTTAGCGGCCTTCCGGTGGTGGAGCGATGTAGCGCTCACCCGATCTCTGTGGCGGTCTAACAGGTCAAATCCCCACTCCGGGCAGCAAAGTCTGCCAAGGAGAGATCGCTGGATATAAAGTTCACTTGGGGCTCTTATGCCAAGTTCAGTTTGTGGATTCCAGGCTGTATTTAGCCTATTTTAAGGGTATCAAAGCACGGAGCTCCTTGCTTCTGCTGCTGTCTCTTAGACCAGCCCACCAGAAGTCTCCCACATCACATATTTTTTATCTCTAAAATAGATTAAATGAGATTATATAATTCCTGCATTCCCCCTTTATGATCCTATTTTGTTGGTATTATTTTATATTGGATTGATGTTTTTGCTTCTGCTTAGTTTGTTTTTATATAAGTGTTTTTTTGCTTTTGGTCTATTGACCACCCATTCATGAGTACTCTTTCATCGTACTGGTTATTTTTGCAGGCCTGATTGCCCACTTGGGTACTGTGAATATGTGGGTGTGTGATATGCTGCCATTTTCATTGGTTTATTGTAGGTTTAAATGGAGCTTGGTACCCAATGTGACATACAGCCTAATGAAACGGCAACTTGTGCTGAGAAATGCGTTGCTGTGCAACACTATGTTTAAAGTTTGTCTTTTAGATAAATCCTTTTTATTGTATCGTACCTTGCTCTCCCTTGCTGTCACTTGGAGATCTGCTGGGAATCCTACACCACGTAGACCTATCGTAGGAACTACAACTTGATTAGCTGTGTCCCTTCTTGGTCCGTAAACCATTATGTCACCAGAAACAAGACTCCTCACAGCCCCGCCGTCTTGCTGGAGTGTCTGAGTCAGCCGAGCAGCTCTGAAGCCTCGGCCTGTGCATTATTGCACTGGATGTGCAACGTTACTTAAGAGTACCCTGTTGCTTTCATCCACATTTGCATTGTTCCTTGAGATACTACACATAAGGTGCCTCTTTTTCTCTTGTCTTATAGGACACCTTGCCTTCTAATCTGCTAAGACATTTCTAATGTATGCTCTCTAACTTCCCTAGTTGTGTCCTCACGTTTTTCAGAAGTTCTAACTCATCAAAAGGATTTGCATCTTTGCCATCCATTCCATCTCTAGGGGACTTTAAAAGCTGGTGTACTTATAACCACACAAAAGGCTTAAACGTATTCATTCTTGATATCATCTTTTTACAGTTGTGTTAGTTTTAATTATTTTTAGTACATTTTGCAGTTTTTAATTAACGTACTACTCCCTATTATAGATGGAGGAGTGTTATTGACATGTGGACAATAGTTTAGATAGATTTTAACCAGTTCTTATTCCCTTGGAAATTGGAATTGAAATCTTGAGAATACTACAAAATACTGAATGTTTTGGTAATAGGAAAATTCCGATTATCCTAGCTTGTGAAGGTATAATCTAGATTTTATTAAAGACACAGAGATCTAGCTTGTGAAGGTATAATCTAGATTTTTTTAAAGACACAGAGACAAGTATTTTGCATATCTTTCTTTATACTACTCAATGCAGCATTTTTAAAGTGATGATACAGAAGTGAATAAAACATTAAAACAATACAGATAAAACATGGTAAACATAAGTAGCCAATGAAATGGGTACTTTAGTGAAAACAGAAAATATGGACCAATAGGATGTGTCATAGCTTCCATAAACTGTCCAATACGTGCCCCAACTTCCTCTTTCTTGCTTGATGCTGAAGATCCAGAAAATACATATAACAGAAAAAAGTTCCATCATGAAAACAAGAACCAACAGAAAAATTGCAATCCAACTGGAAATGAGGAGACTTCTTTTTATTCCAAAACCTTGAGATGTAGAAGAAAACCAGGATTCTTTGAACTGGGAGAAGAAATTCCGAGGATTGGAAGGGATTGATTGTAGAGACGAATGAAGAGGGATGAAGCCACTTTTCAATAAGTCTTCATGATTAGTTGGTAACTGAAACCAGACATAACGTTAATAATGAAAAACAATAAGGGAGGGTACATGCAGAGGTGGGAAAATACTCGTCTCTGTGTCATTAATAAAATCTAGATTATACCTTCACAAGCTAGGATAATCTGAATTTTATTACAAGACCAGAGACTCCTATTTTGCTAGTTTAAAGCAAATATTAAATAAGTAAATTGTTAGCCGGATGAAGAATGGGTTTGAAATAAAACTGTTTGAAAATAGAGTCCGAAGACCAATCAGCAGAAAATACAATTTGTTGTAAAGGGGCTGCTTTAAGGAAGGCTTTAGAAGCAGCGGAACCTCTAACAGAGTGAGCAGAAAACATTTAAATATCAATACCAGCTTCTTTCATAACCCATTTCACCCAGCGGGAAATAGAAGTATTAGTGACAGGAGCATGAGGAGGAACAAAAGAAATAAAAAGTTGATTAGACGATGAAGATCTGAAAGGAGAAGTTCTAGATTCATACTCTTTGAGACATTTAACCACACAAAGGGAAGGTTCAGAAGGTAAGTAAGGGTAGAAAATAGAAGAAGAAAAAGTTTTTGTTCTACGAGTTAAGAAAAAGGTGACACCTTCAGGAGAGAAAACCTTAGAATTAAAATCTAAAGCACCAACATCCGAAACCCTAAGAAAAGAAATAAGACATAGTAAGGTAGCTAATATAGCGGAAAGTTGTTTTAGGGAAAGAAGGTTATAAGAAGGCCAAGATTTGAAAAGCGAAAAAATCTTATCTACGTCCCAGAAAGAATTATATTTAGGAGTAGGAGGACGTTTCAGTCTAATGGCTTTTAAAAGTCTACAAATAAGAGGATGTTGTCCAATAGGAAAATTATTTAATAAGGAGTGCTTAGCCAAAATAGCAGATCGATATAAATTGATAGATCTGTAGGCTAAACCTGATTCAAAAAGAGAGATCAAGAAATTGATAATATGATTTATATCAGCTGAAAGGGGATCCAAGCCAAGCACCAGCAAGACCATTTTGTCCATGCGTAAAAATAAGATTTTCGGGTACCTGGGGCCCAAGATTCTTGCATGAGAGATTTAGCTCCATCAGAAAGTCCTTCGAGAGGACAGGAATCCCCGAAAATGACCAAGCGATGAGACAGAGTGAGTCTTGACGAATGAGTTTGTGAAAATCTCCTTCTGGATTGGACAACAGATGAGGAAGATGAGGAAGGAGAATAGGAAGTTTGAATGACATTTCCAGAAGAGAAGGGTACCATGGTTGAGTTGGCCAAAGGGGGGTTATTAGCAGGAGAGAAATTTAGTCCCTGCGAACCACAGAAATTGTTCTTGAAATCATCGAGAAAGGAGGGAAGGCGTATGCTCCTTGAGGAGGCCAGAGTTGGAGAAAGGTATCTATTGCAGCTGCTTCTGGATCCGGTCTCCAACTGTAATAAGGGAGAATTTGAAAATTTAAATGAGATGCAAAAAGATCGAGATTGAAGGGACCTCTGAGGTGAGACAGAGAAAGAAAAACTTTCCTGTCGAGTCTCCAGTTGCTGTAATCCATAAGAAAACGGGAACCCCAGTCGGCCGCTGTGTTTGAGAGACCCGGAATGTATTCTGCTTTCACAGAAATATTCCTGTCTAAACACAAGTGTATGAATTATTTGGTAATATTGGAAAGATCTCTGGATTTCGTACCTCCCAAATGGTTCAGATAATGAACTGCAGAGATATTGTCCATGCGAAGTAAAATGGTAAGTGGAGAAGAGTTTTTTATGCTAGTAGTTCTAGACAATTGATAAGAAATCGCTTTTCTGACAGAGACCATTTTCCTCCTGTGATGGAAGGACCGCATCGATCACCCCAGCCGGACCTGCTTGCGTCAGATTCGATGATAAGGTCTGGGGAATTGCCAAAAATAGCTCTCCCATTCCATGCTTCCATATGAGAGAGCCACCAGGAGAGTTCCTCCTTGGCTTCTGGTGAGAGTTGAATTAAATGAGAGTAAGAGAATCCTTTTTGTAAATGGCAAATTTTGAGACGTTGTAATTCTCGATAGTGTAGAGGAGCAGGAAATATAGCCTGAATAGAGGATGAAAGTAACCCTACTATCCTGGCTATATTCCCGATAGGAATAAATTGAGCTGAGAGGGTACGAGATATTTCTTTCTTGATGTTCTTTATTTTGTCTGGAGGTAAGCTGAGGGTAGATTTGGAAGTATCTATGGAGAAACCAAGAAAAATTAGAGATTGGGTAGGAGTTAGAACAGATTTCTGTTTGATTATTATAAAACCTAGATGAATGGTAAGGGATAATTGGTTTTGAAGAGAAAAGAAACTCTGGTTCATAATCAGAATGTCGTCTAAGTAAATAATTAGACGGACACCTCTGAGTCTCAACCAGGCCATAACTGGTTTTAACAATTTTGTAAAAATCCAAGGAGCCGAAGAAAGACCAAAAGGAAGGCAAGTAAAACTCCACAATTGGTCTTTCCAAGGAAAAGTTAGGAATTTCCGATGTTCCGGGGCAATTGGAATGGTCAGGTAAGCATCTGTAAGGTCTAAAATAATTAACAATCGTTTTCTCTGAGGCAGTCTCTTAACATATGAATTCCTTCCATCTTGAAATGATGATAGGAAACAAAGGAGTTTAATTCTCTTAAGTTTATGACAGGATGGAATGGTCCGTTTTTCTTTTTTACAAGGAAAAGTTTGCTGATGAATAAATCCTGAGAAAATTCTGTGTTTTGTATAGCTTGTTTTTGAAAAAGACTTAAAACCTCTGATTGAACCAGATTTTGATCCTCTATTGAAAATTGAATGGGACGAGGTCTTAAGATCTGAACAGGAGGGGAAGAAAACTCTATCAGAACACCTTGAACCGATTGAAGAATCCAAGGGTCTGATGTTATTAGATTCCAATTTTGAACAAAGAGAGAGAGTCTGCCACCAAGATTTTCTGGGAAAGAAGGAAGAGAAGAAGGAAAAAGTGGACTTACTTGTAGGGGGGCGAGATCTTGCTCTGGAACGCTGACCCCTTTGGAACCATGGTCTGGATCGGGATGGGAAGAACTGTGAGGTGGAAGGATCATGTAAAGATCCATGGAAGGGTTGTTGAAACTGCTGTTGATGCGGGAATTGAGGTCTTGTCTAGTAGTTTGTGCAGCCAGGAAAGCGACCTCTGCCTTTCCCGGCCCTGTCAGAGAAACTATTTGGATAGAAAATTTTACGAACTGAAGTTCTGACTTTATTGAGATTAGAGAAGTGTTAAATTGTTATTAAGGTCTTTTAGGAAAATATCCCCAAAAAGAAGACCATTAGCATCAGAGTCTATTTCGTTATAAGCATTGTCACAAATCTTGGGATCGATTTTTCATAGAATGTTTTTTCTACGTTCGATGATAATTGCTGAATTAGCATTTCCAACAAATGAAAGGATTCTTTGAACCCATTCCCTAACTAAAAAGGGATCTAGAGGGGAATTTTCTAATACAGCTTGTTCAGAAATTTCGAAAACTTTGGAAATTGGGCCAACTGAGTCTAAAAGTTTATCTTGGGGAACCAATAAATTTTATAATTTTGGGGTCAATTTCAGGAGTTATGCAGGAATTCTTAGGAAGGAGAGGACGAGGGCATCCAGCTCTCATTTTGCTGTGAGAGTCTTTTTTGAGGGGAAATTTTAATTGGAAATCAATAAAAGTGGCTACGTCTAAAGAAGGGCACCATTCTGAGGATCTTGGGTGGTGCAGGTCGTCTGCACAAAATCTTGGATTACCAAGACAATCAAAAAAATTTGAATCCTCATTTTTTGAGGATGTAGATTTTTTAAGAGATTTTTTAGATTTTTTGGGTCTGGGAGAATCTGAATCTGAAGATAAATTATCCGATATATACTCAAAATCAGAGTTAGATAAATCTTCTGTAGAAGAATCAGAGTTAGAGGATAAGACAACTTTTTTAGATTTTTTAGATTTTTTCATGGATAAAGTCTCAGACATTTTTGATCCCATTTGTAACCCCTTGGGATTAGGGGAAGGCTTTGCGGATGTTTTCCTTCCTTTGCCGCCAGGAATTGTAGTTAAAGTCTGACGAGACTTAGAAAGTAGTTTTTTGCTTGCTAAAACAGAGGCAGAAAAAGGTATGACTTTAGGTTAGGTTGTTGTGATAAAAGTTTAGTCATGTGAGACATAATTTTCCCCATAGAGTTATCAATCATATACTGCACAGATTGTGCAGTAAGAGGTTCATTAGGATTAGATATTTGTGACATGTTAAATAAAAATGTATTTAATATATATATTTAAAATTAGAAATAATTTTTTTATATAAATATTAGATATTAGAAAGAACTTCAGTCATAAAATGAATACCTCAAAGAGTTAAGGAAAAAACGTATAACAATAAATTATTTGTTTTCTACAAACTTGTTTAGAATAACAGTGATATTTAATAGTGTTATAACACCATTTAGTGGCGAATGAATTAAAATGTAAATGACAAAGAACGGATACAAAATATATGCAAGAGTATCCGGTAAAAGCAGCCGATATAAAAGGAGCCCAGGTGATGTGAGAGGAGATGCGTCACAGGGCGGGAAAAAAGGAGGCGGGGATACAAGGGAGAGAGAAGCAATGACGCTGCAAGATGGCGGACGGGTGCATGAGCCATCAACTGAGAAGGTAAAATAAGGGCAGTTGCATAGAGGAGAAAAAGAAAGTAAAAGTACCGGGTAGTGTGGCAGTAGTTATAACGAAGAAGGCTGAAAGAGAAAAACGTAGAAATAAAGGAGAAAGAAAAAATAAATAACAATTGGCTTAAAATAAAAAACGTAGTTAAAAAAGGTACAAAAGAGAGAATAATACAGGGAATAAATATAGATAAAACAAAGTGAAATAATTATATACAAAATATATACAAAATTTCAACAATATATTGATAATAATAATAAGAGCAAATAAGAAACTTATCCTGCAATGAGCAGCAAAAGAAAGAGGAAGTTGGGGCACGTATTGGACAGTTTATGGAAGCTATGACACATCCTATTGGTCCATATTTTTCTGTTTTCACTAAAGTACCCATTTCATTGGCTACTTATGTTTACCATGTTTTATCTGTATTGTTTTAATGTTTTATTCACTTCTGTATCATCACTTTAAAAATGCTGCATTGAGTAGTATAAAGAAAGATATGCAAAATAGGAGTCTCTGGTCTTGTAATAAAATCCCAAATACACTCAAACTCATGGTGAAGTTTGACTTTAATATTTTGTAAAACTGGTTTGTAAATGTTCTAGTCTGGGACACATATTTAATGCTGCATAAATCTAATAATGCTTCAAAGCTGCAAAGTACATATAATTATTTCATAAATCACAGACGTAGGCTACAATCAGTCAGCACTTATGTGTTGGATGCCAAAATGTATATGATAGTTATATGTAATTATTTTGCAAACTTTAGTTTTTCTTAAACTTACAATAGGAAATGAAAAAGTTCCCACTTATTTTAGATTTACATTAAAACATAAAGAACCTGTCAATGATAATATTTAATAATAAATAAATCTATGAATGAGCTCAAATTGTGTTACTTTGAGTGGAAACAAAAACACATTAATTTTTTACATTTTCATCTGTAGCTGATTCGAGTTACTATAGAAATAATGAAGCCTAACTACTAGATCCAATACACATTCATCACCATTACTGCCAAGAACACTAGTTCTCTTGGGTGAAACACTTTTTATGTCCCCAATGAAATTAACCCTTACTTCCCCTTCCACAATTAATCGTAACAATTCTCCTTCATTTGTATTCCACTAGAAAGCCTGGCACACTTATGTGACCATCACCAGGTAAAATACATATCACCCAATAGAACACCCTGTATTACCTCCTTAGCACAACCATACCATGACACCTAAGGAAATATTCTATAACACATGCTAGGGCAATCATCCTAAATATCAGGCACCCCCCAGCAACATACCAATCTCCCTTGATCCTATTTCCAATGTTGTCTTCAAACTCTTCTGGATTTAATTAAGGTTTAAACCTAGTCTGGGTTTTAAGTAGTTCTCATTGGTTAAGTAATTACCAATCAGGATTGAGTATGGAGAGTTGAATTTTCAGAAGGTTTTACTTTAGGACTTAAGGGATGGGAACATAATGAAAATACATGGGCTAACCTGCTCTCCAAGTCTCCTTACTTTGTATGACATACTAAGGGGGGAAAAGGAGCCACAATAGCTGACTAACAGTGCTGCACCTGGGTTTCACATTCTGACTTCTTGCAGTTTTAACTTTAGGCTTGTCAACAGAATGGTCTAATTCACTTTTTCTAAAGGCTCCCAGGTATTTCCTATGGGCTCTGATGGTGCACTCATTTCCTTTACTTCTATATATGGGGGCTGGCAGAATTTTAAGGAGGGCTTTTACATACATGGAGTGCCCAATTTCATGAGAGCCATAGATTGCACTAATAATAAATCCAAAATGAAGACGTGCAATACAAGAACCATAAAAAGCCATTGCTTTTTTAGTGTATGTAAACTAATACTACATAATGATCATTTAGAGGATTTAGTGTGCTGTTAAGGATGGCGTTTGCATCTGTTTAGATTATTTTAACCTTTTAGCCACCATAAGGGCTACAGACTATCATATTACACTGTACAGAAAATAAATGAATACAATTGCATGCACCTGGGGCTGTAATTATTATTATCATTTATTTGTATAGCACCGCCATATTCCGTAATGCTGGGTACAATGATAGGGGTATACAATATACAAAAACAAAACTAAACAAATCTAGTACAGGAGGAAGAGGGCCCTGCTCTGGAGAGCTCACAGTCTATATGTTTAGGGTGCAGAGAGATAAGGTTGGGGTAGCTTGTTACATCGGTTGTAGTTGCAGAAGTGAGTCAGGCATTTCATGTATTAGTTTGGTTAGGATGAGAGATGGAGGAGAGATGGTAAGCCTCTCTGAATAGGTGGGTTTTCAAGGAGCGTCTGAAGCTATATGAGGTTGGAGACAGTCTTATGGAGCGAGGTAGAGAGCTCCAGAGGACAGGAGCAGCACGTGCAAAGTCTTGGAGGTGGGAGTGGAACGTAGAGATAACTGGAGTGTAGAGACGTAGGTAAGAGGTTAATAGAAGATGACAGGATGGGGAATATTTCACGATATAGTAACAATTGAAGTCCACAGCACCAATAATTTGAAGGAAAAAGGTTTTGCAAGCTTTATAGCATTTATTTATCCTTTACAGCTTCATACAGCATAGACACCCAGCAGCAAATGCAACGTTTCGGGCGTTAACCCTTACTCATGCTCATTGCTACATTACAGAGTGGCGTTTGCAGTAGCCCTCCATCACGTGCATCAGGTGTGTGCTGTCTGTCATATGTGAACTCCGAATATTTCACCATGAGAGAGGAGATATAGTTGGGAGTTAGACTGTAGTTAGGGTTAATACTTTAAATTGTATTCTGGAGTGTATGGGGAGCCAGTGTAGAGACTGGCAGAGTGGAGCAGCTGATGTAGATCGGCGACTTAGGTGGATGAGTCTAGCAGAAGCATTCATAATAGATTGGAGGGAGGAAAGGCGGTATCTTGGAAGGCCATTTAGTAATTGATTGCAATAATCAATGCGTGACAAAATGATGGAATGAATAAGTATTTTTGTAGTTTTTTGAGTAAGGACCTGTAATAGGTAGGCCTGACAGTACATAAATATCTAAAATACACCTCCAAGGGAGGAGGACAAGGATGTGCCTAGAGATCCTTGGACAGAGCATGCAACAGTTTATTATGATTTTTGGCTTAAACTGATGATAACCACAGAACAGGAATGGCAGGGTTGGCAGTGACAGCAGGCAGCAGAGTTACTGACAGCACAGGAGGGTAAGGATATGCTTAGAGACCCTTGGACAAAGCAGGTAATAGTTTACTAATTTTTTTTACTTTAACTGATAATGACCACCACAGAGAAAGAAGGTCAGGAGCTAGAGTTGCAGCAGCAGGCAGCAGAGTTACTGGACTACGTAGGTCTGATAGTATGTAAATCTCAAAAATACACCTCCAAGGGAGAAGGGTAAATAGTTTACTATGATTTTTTACTTTAGCTGATGATGACCACCACAGAGCAGGAAGAGCAGGAGTAGTAGCAGCAACAGGCAGCAGTTACTGGACTAGGTAGGCCTGACAGTACATAAATATAAAAAATACACCTCAAAGGGAGGAGGACAAGGACATGCATAGAGACTTTTGGATATAGTAGGTAACAGTTTACTATAATGTTTGACTTTAACTGATGATGACCACCACAGAGCAGGAAGGACATAAGTTGGAGTGACATAAGCAGCAGGCATCAGATTTATTGGACTACGTAGGCCGGACATGACATCAATCTCAAAAATACACCTGCAAGGTAGAAGGGACCCTTGGACACACTGGGTAACAGTTTACTACATTTTTTTTAATTTAAATGATGATAACTTCCCAGAGAAGGAAGGGCAGGAATTGCAACAGGAAGCAGAGTTACTGGACTATGTAGATATTCCTGAAAGTACATAATCTGGAAAATACACCTCCAAGGAAGGAGGACAAGGACGTGCTTAGAGACCCTTGGATACATAAGTTAACAGTTTACTACTATTTTTTACTTTAGCTGATGATGACCACCACAGAGCAGGAAGGCCAGGAGATAGAGATGAAGTAGCAGCAGGCAGCAGAGTTTCTGGACTAAGTAGGTCTGACATTACATAAATCTCAAATATACACCTCTAAGGGAGGATGACAAGGATTAGCTTAGACACCCTCAAACACAGCGGGTTACAATTTACTACAATTTTTTACTTTGATAGATGATTACCACCACAGATCAGGAAGGGTAGGAGCAGGAGCGGCAGCAGCAGCAGCAGCAGGCAGCCGACTTAATGTTACTAGGAAGGCATGACATAATTCTCAAAAATACATCTCCAGTGGACGAAGAGGGCAAATACCTACCTAAAGCCCTTTGGACAATGCGGCCAGCATTTCCTTGAGGATTTGGCATTGATGGATGATGGCCACCACAGAGCAGGAAGGGCTGGAGGAGAAGTGGCAGCAGCAGCACTCAGCAGAGTTACTTAAATAGATAGGTAGACTAGACAGTACATAAACCTTACAAATACACCACCAGGGGAGGAGTAGGGCAAACACGTGTCTAGAGCCATTTGGACACAGCAGCCAGCAGTTCTCTGAGGATTAAGAATTGACAGATGATGACCACCACAGAGCAGGGAGGACAAGGGCTGGAGTGGAAAAAAATTCAAATTCAATCGGTGTCAAAGCTGGACATGTTAAATTTGAGAAATGCCATTTGCTCAATGAGCTGCGGACACATTTGTGAGAGCTAAGGTTTCAGTATATTACCAGTTAATGGAAACACTCACTCACTTTGCATGGTGTTTGGGGGGAAAGAGAGGAGTCCCTGAACTACTGTAGCCAAAGCAGGCTATGCAGTCATCTTTCCATCCCAATAGGCCAGAGAGTATACTGTAGTGGAAAAGGAGGTTTGCATTTGCAAAGATAAGCCTTTACCATGCATGAGGCACTTGTACTACTCCCATTCCTTTAGTTAATATTTTTTGTTTTTTATAATTAATTGTGAGTGATTATACACATTGGAATATCTATTTATCCCATGTATTATGCTCTATCAATAGGTGAGTGAACAAGGGTATGATTTTACTCAGAATCGCAATGTTTTAGCTCAGGTTCTTGGTCACATCTCTTAAAGGCTTGAGACCTGTCACTAACTGACCAATCTTCAAAGTCATAGCATGGATAGCCCTTTGTTGCTCCAAGATACGTTCCAGCCAGTCGAGTTCCACCTAGTTGCTATATATTGCTTAAGATGTTGTTGGGGAAGTCCTGCCTTTTCCTAAGGAGCTGACTGGCTTTAACACTGTGGTAGAAGTAGACTGCAATCCTTCCGCACCATACAAGTACACTTGATAACCTAGAGTTTCTTTCAGGGATAGCAGCCTTTAACAAAATGTGGAGGATGTGAGCAGAACCACACACATCAATAAAGTCATCCTTATGGAGGGCTTTTGCCATGTTGGGTGTTCAATTACACCCTACTGCCTGCCCACTCTCTTACCCACTGCACCATCATTATCCTTAGATCCTGCAATTTATTTTCAGCGGTATGGTGCTCATCTAATATTTTGGCATGGATGAAGAATGATCAATTGCCCTGAAGATCTACTGACTCACTTCTGCACTTATCAGAGCTGCCTGCTGCTGCACCACCACTAGCAACTGCAGTATCACTACCCTCGTCCTCATCACAAACACTGGGCTACCACCAGTGTGCCTTCAGGGAGAGGAAGGCATGATGGATGCAAGAAGCACTCCATAAGTTGGTGGTAAAGTGCACTGACTGTCCAGAAGCTTTCACCAGCTCTTCCTTCAACACAACAACTCAGGATCAGTATAGTGAGGGAACTATATAATTTCTGAAAGTGCTACATGAAGGGAGGTGGTAGTGGGGAACAGCTGCTTTCATCAGCAGTTTGAAAGGCTCCCCTTTGAGCATCCCCTAGAATTAAATGCCCCAAAATCATCTAGGGTTGGTTAAACAAGGCATTGTGATGTAGAAGGTGGTACATGAATCTGCTGACTGACATCAATACTGTGTGACCTGTTCTGACTACTTTAAGTAGTGCTTCTCCTAGTAGGTGGCGCTACCGGGTGATGATAAGCAGATTGTTGTGCTCTTGCAGCTTTTTGCCCCACCTCCTTCACTCAATAACACAGCCTTTTGGTGCCTGCAGAGATGTTGGTTCATCCAGGAGCTGGTGAGGTGACCTAACACTCTCCCTCTGCTAGCTTCTTTGCCAAACAATTTGTGCTTCGCAAAGCATCCATTTCTGATGCTAACAAAGTGGTTCCATACCTTCAAGTGACTTGAAGCAGTTTTTGCCTCTGCCTGCCTTTGTACTGCTGTTGAGGTCTCCTTGTCATTGCATTGAGATGTGGCACTGCTAATTTTCTCTTCCCTCCCTGGAACACTTTTTCCTCTCCTATTGGTGGAGGTGGAACTGCCAGTGATTCTAGTACTGACAGACAACATAATGTAGTGTAATGAGCGAGGCTGCTGTATGAACTGGCTGTTCCACAACAGGGGATGATAATGGCGATGGAAAGAATACAGGAGCAGACTGTTGGTCTAAAAGTGGGGAGGAAGTTGTGCTGCTGCTGTTCCTCCTGGTCCAGAGTACAACCTATAGCAGACATGCTGGGAGTTGCAGTAAGATCCACATCGACCAAAACAGAGAGGGGAAAGAAACCTATTCAATACTTCCCTCTACTTCCTGACTGCTTGGCACAATGCAGTGCCTGCTTTGCTGCTAAAGTTGCTCAGAGACAGCATTTCAGATTGTGATAAACCCACCGGCTGCTGCTATAAAACATGGAGGGAACCAGGAAAGTGGTTGAACTAGCAGTGGTAGAACTGATGGTGGAAATTAGGTGAACACTGCTGCTGGTGGTTTTGGGAGTAGACAGTGTAAAGAGCTGACAAGTACACAGAGGCCGCTTGGTAACCTCGGACCCCTTCCTAATCTACTACTAGGCTTTGAGTAAAGCTATATCGATTCAGCACCTTCAACTTTAGTTCCTCTCACTAAACACTGTCTGCTTTGTTTTATGGGTGGGCTCACATGACCCTTACTGCTACTCATGCTGCTGATTTTACTAGTAATGGCAGTGGTGAGCCTTACATATCTACTACTCCTGGTGGACATGGGAATGCATGCTACTGCAGATGCTGAAGATGATCCTGCTGCAACTGCCGCTGCTCCTCTAGATGATTGAGGAGCAGACAGTGGCCTTGAAAATTATATTTGACTTTGTAAAACAGAGCCAACATTGCTTGGCCCACTTAGACAATTAAAACAGATGTGAACTCTGCAGTGGTAGTGATGGTGCTAGTACTACTAACGATGGTGATGGTGGCAGCTGTAAACATAGTACACCCTGACATTCTAGCAATTTGAGGACAGAATAATATAATTATATAAGGATTTTTTGGTTGGTGCCCCCTCTACAATAGAAATATTGGTTTTAACTAGATGAGGGGTACTAGAAATATTCTATAGCTATATATATGTATATATAACAGGTGTTTTCTAATGCAATTCGATGAGTAAAGTAAGACAACGCATCCCATACTACCTGATGAAGAAGCGTGTACCTTGAAATGTGTAGTGGAGTTTGTGTATCATTCAGTCGGTCGTCTGTGTTTTACTTGCAGCTAAATTTCTAGGATGAAGCTTCTTTCAGTTTTTAGTATATTTTATTCTGTAAATTGGATTGACATTTTTATGTATCTTTTTTAGTTTAATTTCTGAAATTGTGGAAGAAGAAAAAATTTGATCCGAGTTTCATTAACAATAAATGAGTGCTGTCCTTTTGCCCCCTGCCTATTTAAGAGGTAGAAATCTAAGTTTGTGTTAGATTATAAAATATATATATTTGCTAGATATATATATATATATATATATAGATTTTTTTTTAAAATATGCAGGGGGTGGACTTGGCCGGGGGACAATTGTCACCACCGCACAGCCTTATTAGGACAGCGCGTCCGTGAGTGACTGAGCAGGAGGGGTCAGGGGACAGTACATGTATACAGCGACTGTGATACTGAGCATCAACTTAAGTCTTAATTACGGTGGCTGTATGACATGTAGAGAGTAGAGACTGAAATTCTGACAAGTGCTGGCTGGCTGCTGCTATCATTAACTGATTGATTCGGCTGGCCTGGGGTCAGGGGGTGCATGGTATGAGGATAGGAATCATGATGAATAGTGCCGGGGAGGGCTTCACATGTAGTGATGGTGCGATCTCTCGCTCAGCGCTCCCTGACACTCATTACTTCCTCCCTCCTAGACACCCAGCAGCATTCTATGCAGCTGAGCACGCATGGGAACTGGGAAGAGAGTGAGAGCTGAGAGGGAAGCAGCGAGCTGAGGCAGCTAGTGAGGCAAGAAGAAGCAGCAGCAGCAAGGATAGCCGGTATCGTCACGTGGTGTCTGTCACGTGGTGAGTAAAAGCAAAGCATCACATTCACCAGGCAGATGTAATTTAGATTTTTCTGCTCAGTTTTTGTTTTGGGATGGTGGATCGACCTTTAATGTATGCAGCAAGCCATTATGACTCATCATGAGTCATGCATGCACACAACAAAAGTATTTTATGTGACTCTCACAGGCATCAAGATTCAAGAGCCTGACCCTGTAATTTATATAAAATCATATAATGGTTAGAGTTAGAGCATTTTCCTCATGATCATTCATCTAAGTCAAAATAGGACTAGTCCTAGTAAATACACATTGTAGCCTAGTTGTATAAATATATAAAAAAATCAATCGCCTAGATTACGACTTGCGTTAGGCTTAAAAAGCAGCATTGGCTGGTCCCACGCTGCTTTTTAACGCCCGCTGGTATTACGAGTCTTGCAGGTACAGGTGTACCGCTCAATTTTTGGGCCAGACTCGGAAATACCGCAAATCCACTTATGTCAATTGGGTATCCTATTTTTTCAGTGGGACTTGCATAGAACCGGTATTATGAGTCTGACAAAAAGTAAGCGGTAGACCCTCTCCTGTCAAGACTGGTACTGCATTTAAAAGTCAGTAGTTAAGAGTTTTACACTACAACGCTGTAGCATAAAACTCTTAACTAAAGTGCTAAAAAGTACACTAACACCCATAAACTACCTATTAACCCCTAAACCAAGCCCCCCCCCCCCCCACATCGCAAACACTTTAAAAAAAAAATAACCCCTAATCTGCCGAACCGGACATTGCCGCCACTATAATAAATATATTAACCCCTAAACCGCCGCACTCCCGCCTCGCAAACACTAGTTAAATTTTATTAACCTCCAATATGCCGTCCCTAACATCGCCGACACCTACCTACATTTATTAACCCCTAATCTGCCGCCCCCAACGTCACCGCCACTATATTAAAGTTATTAACCCCTAAATCTAAGTCTAACCCTAACCCCCCTAACTTAAATATAATTTAAATAAATATAAATAAAATAACTATCATTAACTAAACCCTAAGCTAGCTACAATATAACTAATAGTTACATTGTATCTAGCTTAGGGTTTATTTTTATTTTACTGGCAAGTTTGTATTTATTTTAACTAGGTACAATAGTTATTAAATAGTTATTAACTATTTAATAACTACCTAGCTAAAATAAATTCAAAAGTACCTGTAAAATAAACCTAACCTAAGATACAATTACACCTAACACTACCACTATAATTAAATTAATTCCCTAAATTAAATAACATTATCTAAAGTACAAAAACAAACAAACACTAAATTACAGAAAATAAAAAAATTACAAGATTTTTAAACTAATTACACCTAATCTAATCCCCCTAACAAAATAAAAAGCCCCTCAAAATAAAAAAAGCCCTACCCTACACTAAATTACAAATAGCCCTTAAAAGGGCCTTTTGCGGGGCATTGCCCCAAAGTAATCAGCTCTTTTACCTGTAAACAAAAATACAAATCCCCCCCAACATTAAAACCCACCACCCACACAACCAACCCTACTCTAAAACCCACCCAATCCCCCCCTTAAAAAAAACTAACACTAACCCCCTGAAGATCACCCTACCGGGAGACGTCTTCATCCAACCAGGCAGAAGTGGTCCTCCAGACGGGCAGAAGTCTTCAGCCAAGCCGGGCAGAAGTGGTCCTCCAGACGGGCAGAAGTCTTCATCCAGACGGCATCTTCTATCTTCATCCATCCGGCACGGAGCTATGACTGAATGAAGGTTCCTTTAAATGAAGTCATCCAAGATGGCGTCCCTTCAATTCCGATTGGATGATAGAATCAGCCAATCAGAATTAAGGTAGAAAAAATCCTATTGGCTGATGTAATCAGCCAATAGGATTGAGCTTGCATTCTATTGGCTGATTGGATCCAATCAGCCAATAGGATTTTTTCTACCTTAATTCCGATTGGCTGATAGAATTCTATCAGTCAATCGGAATTGAAGGGACACCATCTTGGATGACTTCATTTAAAGGAACCTTCATTCAGTAGTAGCTGTGGAAAGAAGAGGATGCTCCACGTCGGATGTCTTGAAGATGGACCCGCTCCGCGCCGGATGGATGAAGATAGAAGATGACGTCTGGATTTAGACTTCTGCCCGTCTGGTGGACCAACTCTCCCCGGCTTGGATGAAAACTTCTGCCCGTCTGGAGGACCACTTCTGCCCGGTTGAAGACGTCTCCCGGTAGGGTGATCTTCAGGGGGTTAGTGTTAGTTTTTTTAAGGGGGGATTGGGTGGGTTTTAGAGTAGGGTTGATTGTGTGGGTGGTGGGTTTTAATCTTGGCGGAGATTTGTATTTTTTTTTACAGGTAAAAGAGTTGATTACTTTGGGCAATGCCCCGCAAAAGGCCCTTTTAAGGGCTATTTGTAATTTAGTGTAGGGTAGGGCTTTTTTTATTTTGGGGGGGCTTTTTTTATTTTGCTAGGGGGATTAGGTTAGGTGTAATAAGTTTAAAAATCTTGTAATTTTTTTATTATTTTCTGTACTTTAGTGTTTGTTTGTTTTTGTACTTTAGATAATTTTATTTAATTTAGTTAATTTATTTAATTATAGTGTACTGTTAAGTGTAATTGTAACTTAGGTTAGGTTTTATTTTACAGGTACTTTTGTCTTTATTTTAGCTAGGTAGTTATTAAATAGTTAAAGGGCCACTGTAAGTAAATATTTTCTATGCCTGTTACTAACTAACTACCCCAAATACTCTTTTTATCAATATCATTTCATTAACATATCTCTACCGTATATCAGAAATCTTGTCTGCAAATTTAATTGTTTTCCAAACCCACTCCGTGGGTATCCTTTGCTCTGTACAAATCCGTTTACAATACCTAGGTTTCAAAATGGCGCTTTAAACACAAAGTTATTGGTTTAAGTATTTTGAACACTCAGTGCTGAAAATAGTGGGCAGAATAACGTGACATCATCGGCGAATAAAAGATATAACTTTTAGAACGTTATGAAACTTCGTTTTGGAGAAAATATAGGTCAGTAGGTTTTAATTAATGTTTATTAAAGGATTACTTTCTGTTATAATTTTTAAGCTAAACAACTAACATATTAAAGTTAATAAACCTTAATTAAAACCGACCTATATTTTCTCCAAAACGAAGTTTCATAACGTTCTAAAAGTTATATTTTTTATTTGCTGATGATGTCACGTTATCCTGCCCACTATTTTCAGCACTGCATGTTCAAAATACTTAAACCAATAACTTTGTGTTTAAAGCGCCATTTTGAAACCTAGGTATTGTAAGTGGATTGGTACAGAGCAAAGGATAACCACGGAGTGGGTTTGGAAAACAATTCAATTTGCAGACAAGATTTCTGATATACGGTAGAGATATGTTAATGAAATGCTATTGAAAAAAAGTGTATTTGGGGTAGTTAGTTAGTAACAGGCATAGAAAATATTTACTTACAGTGGCCCTTTAACTTTAATATGTTAGTTGTTTAGCTTAAAAATTATAACAGAAAGTAATCCTTTAATAACTATTTAATAACTATTGTACCTAGTTAAAATAAATTACAAACTTGCCTGTAAAATAAAAATAAACCCTAAGCTAGCTACATTTTAATTATTAGTTATATTGTAGCTAACTTAGGGTTTATTTTACAGGTAAGTATTTAGTTTTGAATAGGAATAATTTAATTAATGATAGTTATTTTATATATATTCATTTAAATTATATTTAAGTTGGGGGGGTTAGGGTTAGACTTAGGTTTAGGTAGTGGCGGCGACGTTGGGGGCGGCAGATTAGGGGTTAATTAATGTAGGCAGGTTGCGGCGACATTGGGGGCGGCAGATTAGGGGTTAATAAATATAATGTAGGTGTCGGCGATGTTGGGGGCAGCAGATTAGGGGTTCATAACTATAATGTAGGTGGCGGCGGTGTCCATAGCGGCAGATTAGGGGTTAATAATATAATGTAGGGGTCGGCGATGTCAGGGGCGGCAGATTAGTGGTTAATAAGTGTAAGATTAGGGGTGTTTAGACTCGGGGTTCATGTTAGGGTGTTAAGTGTAGATATAAATTTTATTTCCCCATAGGAATCAACGGGGCTGCGTTAGGAGCTAAACGCTGCTTTTTTGCAGGTGTTAGACTTTTTTCAGCCGGCTCTCCCCCATTGATTCCTATGGGGAAATCGTGCACGAGCACGTTCAGCCAGCTCACTGCTAACGTAAGCAGCGATGGAATTGAGGTGAGATGCGGAGCAAAATTTTGCTCTACGATCACTTTTTTTGCGGTTAACGCTGGGTTTGTAAAAACTCGTAATACCTGCAAGTGAGCGGTGAGCATAAACTGCTCGTTCGTTAGCACCGCACAGCCTCTAACGCAAAACCCGTAATCTAGCCGAATGTAAACTAAAATTATATTACATTTTTAATGACCTGACCAGGCACATGATATAATATGATTTTTTTTATCATAACCATATATCCCTAATATATATTGTATTTATACATTTCTGGAAGAACATTAATATAAAAAAAGAGTAGCACACTTTTTTGACACATTATTTTTATTTAATATTTTCTTATATTATTCTTTATATAACATTTATTATTATGTTTATACTAAACTATACTATTATACTAAAGGCAGCAAAGTTTAAAATAATCTTGGCAACAGCAGATAAAGCTTGCTAAACTCCTTCAGCAATTCATTCAGCAATACCATTCATTCACATATTCATCCATTTTAAAATTCAGGCATTTTACTAATTTATTGGTGTGTGTGCCTGGAAATAAAAGGAACTTCTACTTACAAAAAAAATAAAATTAATTCATTAAGTGGCAATAAAAAAAGTTGTCTGCCAAAGCCTAACCTAACCATTTATTATTACTACGATATTTGCATAAAATGTGGATATGTGCAGGTCAGATTATATAATCAGATGTACTGTAGGACACACCATATGACATATAGGGGCCAATTTACCAAAGTTCGAGCGGACATAATACGATGTAGCGTATAATGTCTGCTGCACATCGAGAAATGCCGACAGCATATGCTGTCGCCATTTATCATTGCACAAGCAGTTCTGGTGAACTGCTTGTGCAATGCTGCCCCCTGCAGATTCATGGCCAAATGGTGATATAATCTGACCTGCACATATTTATATAATAATAGTGTGTCCTACAGAACACCTGATGATATAATCTGACCTGCACATATTTATATAATAATAGTGTGTCCTACAGAACATCTGATGATATAATCTGACCTGCACATATTTATATAATAATAGTGTGCCCTACAGAACACCTGATGATATAATCTGACCTGCACATATTTATATAATAATAGTGTGTCCTACAGAACATCTGATGATATAATCTGACCTGCACATATTTATATAATAATAGTGTGTCCTACAGAACAACTGATGATATAATCTGACCTGCACATATTTATATAATAATAGTGTGTCCTACAGAACATCTGATGATATAATCTGACCTGCACATATTTATATAATAATAGTGTGTCCTACAGAACACCTGATGATATAATCTGACCTGCACATATTTATATAATAATAGTGTGTCCTACAGAACATCTGATGATATAATCTGACCTGCACATATTTATATAATAATAGTGTGTCCTTCAGAACATCTGATGATATAATCTGACCTGCACATATTTATATAATAATAGTGTGTCCTTCAGAACATCTGATGATATAATCTGACCTGCACATATTTATATAATAATAGTGTGTCCTACAGAACATCTGATGATATAATCTGACCTGCACATATTTATATAATAATACTGTGTCCTGCAGAACATCTGATGATATAATCTGACCTGCACATATTTATATAATAATAGTGTGTCCTGCAGAACATCTGATGATATATTCTGACCTGCACATATTTATATAATAATAGTGTGTCCTACAGAACATCTGATGATATAATCTGACCTGCACATATTTATATAATAATAGTGTCTCCTACAGAACATCTTTATTTTAGCTAGGTAGTTATTAAATAGTTAAAGGGCCACTGTAAGTAAATATTTTCTATGCCTGTTACTAACTAACTACCCCAAATACTCTTTTTATCAATAGCATTTCATTAACATATCTCTACCGTATATCAGAAATCTTGTCTGCAAATTTAATTGTTTTCCAAACCCACTCCGTGGGTATCCT
Source organism: Bombina bombina (assembly GCF_027579735.1). Lineage (NCBI taxonomy): Eukaryota > Metazoa > Chordata > Amphibia > Anura > Bombinatoridae > Bombina > Bombina bombina. The sequence continues at coordinate 420,825,031 of NC_069502.1, read as the reverse complement.
TTGCTCTGTACCAATCCGTTTACAATACCTAGGTTTCAAAATGGCGCTTTAAACACAAAGTTATTGGTTTAAGTATTTTGAACACTCAGTGCTGAAAATAGTGGGCAGGATAACGTGACATCATCGGCGAATAAAAGATAAAACTTTTAGAACGCTATGAAACTTCGTTTTGGAGAAAATATAGGTCAGTAGGTTTTAATTAATGTTTATTAACTTTAATATGTTAGTTGTTTAGCTTAAAAATTATAACAGAAAGTAATCCTTTAATAACTATTTAATAACTTTTGTACCTAGTTAAAATAAATTACAAACTTGCCTGTAAAATAAAAATAAACCCTAAGCTAGCTACATTTTAATTATTAGTTATATTGTAGCTAGCTTAGGGTTTATTTTACAGGTAAGTATTTAGTTTTGAATAGGAATAATTTAATTAATGATAGTTAATTTATATATATTCATTTAAATTATATTTAAGTTGGGGGGGTTAGGGTTAGACTTAGGTTTAGGTAGTGGTGGCGACGTTGTGGGCGGCAGATTAGGGGTTAATTAATGTAGGTAGGTTGCGGCGACATTGGGGGCGGCAGATTAGGGGTTAATAAATATAATGTAGGTGTCGGCGATGTTGGGGGCAGCAGATTAGGGGTTCATAACTATAATGTAGGTGGCGGCGGTGTCCATAGCGGCAGATTAGGGGTTAATAATATAATGTAGGGGTTGGTGATGTCAGGGGCGGCAGATTAGTGGTTAATAAGTGTAAGATTAGGGGTGTTTAGACTCGGGGTTCATGTTAGGGTGTTAAGTGTAGATATAAATTTTATTTCCCCATAGGAATCAACGGGGCTGCGTTAGGAGCTAAACGCTGCTTTTTTGCAGGTGTTAGACTTTTTTCAGCCGGCTCTCCCCCATTGATTGCTATGGGGAAATCGTGCACGAGCACGTTCAGCCAGCTCACTGCTAACGTAAGCAGCGATGGAATTGAGGTGAGATGCGGAGCAAAATTTTGCTCTACGATCACTTTTTTTGCGTTTAACGCTGGGTTTGTAAAAACTCGTAATACCTGCAAGTGAGCGGTGAGCATAAACTGCTCGTTCGTTAGCACCGCACAGCCTCTAACGCAAAACCCGTAATCTAGCCGAATGTAAACTAAAATTATATTACATTTTTAATGACCTGACCAGGCACATGATATAATATGATTTTTTTTATCATAACCATATATCCCTAATATATATTGTATTTATACATTTCTGGAAGAACATTAATATAAAAAAAGAGTAGCATTATTAACATAATAGTGTGTCCTACAGAACACCTGATGATATAATCTGACCTGCACATATTTATATAATAATAGTGTGTCCTACAGAACATCTGATGATATAATCTGACCTGCACATATTTATATAATAATAGTATGTCCTACAGAACATCTAATGATATAATCTGACCTGCACATATTTATATAATAATAGTGTGTCCTACAGAACATCTGATGATATAATCTGACCTGCACGCATATTTATATAATAGTGTGTCCTACAGAACATCTGATGATATAATCTGACCTGCACATATTTATATAATAATACTGTGTCCTACAGAACATCTGATGATATAATCTGACCTGCACATATTTATATAATAATAGTGTGTCCTACAGAACATCTGATGATATAATCTGACCTGCACGTATATTTATATAATAGTGTGTCCTGCAGAACATCTGATGATATAATCTGACCTGCACATATTTATATAATAATAGTGCGCCCTACAGAACATCTGATGATATAATCTGACCTGCACATATTTATATAATAATAGTGTGTCCTACAGAACATCTGATGATATAATCTGACCTGCACGCATATTTATATAATAATAGTTTGTCCTACAGAACATCTGATGATATAATCTGACCTGCACGCATATTTATATAATAATAGTGTGTCCTACAGAACATCTGATGATATAATCTGACCTGCACATATTTATATAATAATAGTGTGTCCTACAGAACATTTGATGATATATTCTGACCTGCACATATTTATATAATAATAGTGTGTCCTACAGAACATCTGATGATACATTCTGACCTGCACATATTTATATAATAGTGTGTCCTACAGAACATCTGATGATATAATCTGATCTGCACATATTTATATAATAATAGTGTGTCCTACAGAACATCTGGTGATGATATAATCTGACCTGCACATATTTATATAATAATAGTGTGTCCTACAGAACATCTGATGATATCATCTGATCTGCACATATTTATATAATAATAGTGTATCCTACAGAACACCTGATGATATAATCTGACCTGCACATATTTATATAATAATAGTGTGTCCTACAGAACATCTGATGATATAATCTGACCTGCACATATTTATATAATAATAGTATGTCCTACAGAACGTCTGATGATATAATCTGACTTGCACATATTTATATAATAATAGTGTGTCCTACAGAACATCTGATGATATAATCTGACCTGCACATATTTATATAATAATAGTGTGTCCTACAGAACATCTGATGATATAATCTGACCTGCACATATTTATATAATAATAGTGTGTCCTACAGAACATCTGATGATATAATCTGACCTGCACGCATATTTATATAATAGTGTGTCCTACAGAACATCTGATGATATAATCTGACCTGCACATATTTATATAATAATAGTGTGTCCTACAGAACATCTGATGATATAATCTGACCTGCACATATTTATATAATAATAGTGTGTCCTACAGAACATCTGATTATATAAACTGACCTGCACATATTTATATAATAATAGTGTGTCCTACAGAACATCTGATGATATAATCTGACCTGCACATATTTATATAATAATAGTATGTCCTACAGAACGTCTGATGATATAATCTGACTTGCACATATTTATATAATAATAGTGTGTCCTACAGAACATCTGATGATATAATCTGACCTGCACGCATATTTATATAATAGTGTGTCCTACAGAACATCTGATTATATAATCTGACCTGCACATATTTATATAATAATAGTGTGTCCTACAGAACATCTGATGATATAATCTGACCTGCACATATTTATATAATAATAGTGTTTCCTACAGAACATCTGATGATATAATCTGACCTGCACATATTTATATAATAATAGTGTGTCCTACAGAACATCTGATGATATAATCTGACCTGCACGCATATTTATATAATAGTGTGTCCTACAGAACATCTGATGATATAATCTGACCTGCACATATTTATATAATAATAGTGTGTCCTACAGAACATCTGATGATATAATCTGACCTGCACGCATATTTATATAATGGTACAGTACATGATACATGTCCATTTAATTTATGTTTGCTTATATATATTGCTTATATATATCAGATTAAAGAATAATCTAATTATTTATTTTAAACATGTGGTTTGTTTCAGTTTCTTTACCATGTTTGTTTTAAATTACATGGGGACGGAAAGTAGGTAAGCAGGTGCGGTAAGGAGGTGGGCAGGGGGTCAAATTGACATGGGCCTCTGGGTTGTACTTGCCCTCTAGGTCAAAAGTTGCCCTGATGCAGTAATTTGCAATAACTACAAGAAACAAAAATTATTCTGCACACAAAGGGTTAAACTTTAATTAAAACTTTTTTTTAACTCCAACAAAAGCAGCTTGTCTACCTACCACTCACAGGCTATGCCCCCACAGCAATATAATAAATTAAACAAGCAATTTAAAACTAACTGCAAGAAAGTAGAATGTTTTTGCAAACTTGGGGTTAGATTTAACAAGCAGTGGATGCTGCTTTCTACGCCCATCGTTTCTGACTCCCCGGATATGTAAGTTAAGAAGCAGCAGTTGTAAGACCGCTGCTCTTTAACGTATCCACCACCTTTTAGGTTGCGGACTACAATCATCCCGATCCAGGATGATTTACACACCCTGCTAGTGGCCGATTGGCCAAAAATATGCAGGGGGCAGCATTTCACAAGAAATGCTTGTGCAATGTTAAATGCCGACATCATATGCTGTCAGCATTTAGTGATGTCGGGCGGACATGATTTGCTAAAGCGTATCATGTCCGCCCGGCACTTGAGAAATCTAACCCAAAGGGTTAAACTTAGGGGTCAATTTGAGCGGGAACACATTGGAATGGAATTCCAGTACTACCTTTGCAGGGGGAACTAAGTTCCCTCTGGACAGTCAACAGAAACACTTCAGTAAACACTGCTGCTGCTGGTGGGAGGAACTGGAGCACAGTCTGGCTAGAGGGATAGTGAGATCCTCTAGTAATGGGCATTAACACTTTCTACAATACACTCAATTTAAGACTGTCAGCAATCCTGCTGTGTTATCACCCCGCAATGTGTGTAACACATGGTGCTTACATTTCTGTGTGGCTTGCTCTGAGGTTATTTAGCTCCCCTCAGCAGAAATAGAACTGTTGCACCTTAAGTAGGTGAGACTCTGTGACAGAGGACGAATCTTAGGCCCAAACGCAACCATTCATCTCTTCACTGGATTTAATCTGCTTTCATTAACCAAAGTGTATAGATTATAAACATATAAATACAGTGTGTGTACATATATATATATATATATATATATATATATATATATATGTATAAATAAAACAATATTAAGTGTTGGGGGGGGGATCTTGGCGAGTTCCCAAACTTTTTTTTTGTAGGACTTGACGCCTGGTTAAACTTAATGTAACCCCCCTCACACATAGCTACCTATCAGTCACAGGCTGTGCGCCCACAGCAATAAAGAAATCTAAACATGCAGTTTTAATCTAACTGCAAAAAAATGGAACGTTTCTACTCACAAAGGGTTAAACTTAAAGGGATATAATACATATATGCTAAATCAATTCAAAGTGATGCAGCATAACTGTAAAAAGCTGGCATGAAAATATCAACTGAGCATCTCTTTGTAAAAATGGAAAATATTTGACCTCAACATTTCTTCCGCTCACCAGAGTAAGTTCTCTGTGTACAGTTATACTTCAACTGCTGTCAAGTAACAAGTTGAAAAAATCAATAGGTGATCAGCATCAGTAGTACTCAGACATCCCAACTCTCCCTGAAGTTCAGGGAGTCTCCCTGATTGTAATAGCGGCTCCCTGATGCCAGCAAATGGAATGCAATCTCCCTGAAACTCCAAGTACCATGAACCAATGTGGCCCAAATACAGAAAAGTGTTTCTTTAAGGAATGCCTTTAGTTGCTGGGACGTTATAGAACCCTCAAAGCATGCACCAGTAACCAAAAATTCCCCACTGATTTTAATAAAATAAAACACAAATATTACCTTATTTACTGCACGTAATTAAACTTCGTATTCTAAAATATTTAAGCATTCAACAAGCGTACGATCACTGGAAAATAGGTTTGTTGTATGTGGTTGTGCAATAAAGCTACATTTTTTTAATGTGACTTTAGTGGGAAGCTGCTTTAATGATAAGTCTCTATCTTATTTAGGGTTTCAAGGTGTCCAATATATAACTGGGGGGGGGGTGCAGTAGCGGGTGAAGCCACCTCCCTGAAATTCGTTTTTGCAGGTTGGGATGTCTGAGTACTGAGGTCACACTTTGCTTTGTTGTGATCTCATGAGATTTCACTGAAATAAACTTCCTTAAACTGAATAGGAAAATAGCATGACTGTGCCTGCACATGCCAGATGCACACTCCGTTGCATGCCCTGGGACTAGCATCCTGATTGGCTGCTTAAAGTTTCTTTACAGTGGTGGTGTAAAAACTTGACATTTTGAGGTAAAATATCTTCCTTTTTTATAGAGATGTCCAAGTGATATTTTCTAGTCAGCTTTTTACAGCTATGCTGTATCACAGTGCTTCAACATTTGGGTATCATGGCCATTTAAATTATTCCCCAACCCCCCAAATAAAGGGAACAGGCCTACCTATAAGTCATAGACTATGCTCCCACAGCAATATAATTAATAAAGTTAACATGCTTAGCATGCCGCCAAATGGATAATTGGGCCAAAATTCTAAATGAAACAAATTGCACGTGTCATATTCATTCAGTAATATTTTTCACATATGCACACAGCACGTGTTAAATGTGCAACATAAGACTTTCATTGTCTGATCATTTTAATGAATAAAGTGTCTTGCAGTATATATAACAATATAATAAACACAGGAAAACCTATTTAAGATGTTTAAATACTTAGGGGTAGATTTATTAAATGTCAGACTTGATCCGCTGTAGCAGATCATGTCCTCCTGACATTGCTAAATGCCGACAGAATACGCTAACATTGCACATACATTTCTGGGGAAATGCTTGTGCAATGCCGCCCCCTGCAGATTTTGCGGCACTAGCAGGGGGTGTCCATCATCCCGATCATATCTGATCGGGATGATTGCTGTCTGCCACATCAGTGGTGGCGGATGAGTAAAGGAGCAGCATAGTAAATCTACCCCCCCCCCCGCAGTGCAAATTAATATTTAATAGACAACACTTTTTTACACTTTGCTTTGCATATTACTAGCACTATTTCTAGGAATCTGCAGTTCATAATATGTTATATCTCTTGTTCTGTCATTTTACATTTTGTCATTATTTTCAGTTAATTTTTCAGACTGTCTATGTAATTATTTTTCTGCTGAGTTTTGTGTATGACCTCTTGCTGTCGCCTAATCTGCCTTTGGTTCATGATGCAGCTTATGCCTGAATACCAAAGTATGAAGCTGCTCAGCTCACCCAAGTCTGATTATCAGTACTGCTACAGTTAAACCTCTATTGGAAGTTATTAGAGTTTATTCTACAATTTAATCTCCTCCTGCTTGAATACCTGTGTATTACCCTGTTTTGCTTGCTGACTTGTTAGTAATCTACAACACTATAGGCTCCATTTAAAAGGACGCTGAACCCAATTTTTTTCTATTGTGATTCAGATAGAGCATGCAATTTTAAGCAACTTTCTAATTTACTCCTATTATCAAATTCTTTTCATTCTCTTGGTATCTTTATTTGAAATGCAAGAATGCAAGTTTACATGCCGGCCCATTTTTGGTGAACACACTGTGTTGTTCTTGCTTATTGGTAGGTAAATTCACCTACCAATAAACAAGTGCTTTCCATGGTCCTGAACCAAAAAAATAGCTTAGATGCCTTCTTTTTCAAATAAAGTAAGCAAGAGAATGAAAAAAATTTATAATAGCAGTAAATTAGAAAGTTGTTTAAAATTGCATGCTCTATCTGAATCACGAAAGAATTTGGGTTCAGTGTTCCTTTAATATTGGATGGGCTGACATGTTTCGCTACCACAAATCATGTCCACCAGACCTTGCTGCAAATGGACAGCAGTACGCTGTCTGCATTTAACATTGCACGAAAACTGCACCAAACGGCAACTAGCAAGGGCTGTCAATCATCCTGATCATAGCAGATCTTTTAGGTGTCCGACAGATTAAGGAGCAGAGGTTTTAAGAGCCTGAAATGCCTCTGAAGAAGCAATCACTGCTTGGTTAATGGAGCCCTTTGTAGTCCTCTTTGTAGTCCTCTTTGTAGTCCTCTTTGTAGTCCTCGTTGTAGTATCACCTATTCCAGCTACTATGTTTCACTGGGCTGAACAAGATATCTGACTGCTGCTTCACCTGTTACATTACACTGACATGTTAGTATTATGGCCATGTAAAATTTCATTTCTAATGTAAAGAAGGCAGGGAATTAGGAAACGTTGTTTTGTTTAATCTACTAATTGGCAGGTATATATTGAGGTCATAACATTCAATATTAATAAAATAAGCATTTTTTTCATTTTTTATCTAATTGTGTAATGAGATTTAGTATATGTCATCTATTGCAATTGTCGTCTTTAACCCTTGGGTGCTAATGACGGCTCAAAGCCGTCATTGGCACTCAACTTCTTTTTTCCAATCTGGGGGCCCCCACCAGCTCCTACCCCGGCGATCGGACCTGCTTAGTGACAGGCATCGCCGGGGCTTCCCGTTACGTGCAGTGACGTCACGCGCAATGACGTGATGACGTCACCGCGCAACTTTATTTAAAATTGTCCATACAAAGTATAAGGAAAGAGGGCATGCTGCTTAGAAACCTGTATCTCAGGGATCTAAGCAGCTACAGACCCCCAAGACCTACCATTGGAAAGGTAATCGCCTAACCTTTCCAATGGTATAAGTCTTGGGGATCTGGGGGGAAAATAAAAAAGTTTAAAAAAAAAGTTTTTTTTTTACAAAATAGTAAAAAACAGAAAAATATAGAATTCAGCTTAGCACTCAAAGGGTTAATATTCTGATGTTCCAACACCATACTTGTTACCTATACTCTAGGTCAAGCTGAGAATACCTATAATCCCTTAAAAGGACCAGATCCATGATTGTGTAAACGGCATAAAGCAATTCAAGAAAAAAGGTAAGTAATGCAGAATACAGCTACACTTGGCTAGAGTCTCAAAAGAAATAAACTCACAAGCTCGCGGTAGCAATTAGCGTGTATAAAATTAACCAGAGTTCACACAGCGGTGTGTATTTTTTTAAATACAAAAGTAAATTGACAGGAGCGCTACAGCTAAAGGTGGATGAGGCAATGACTAATAAATATATGTGAAAGATAAATCAATACAAATGTCTAGAGAAGTGTCTAGAGCAGTGCAAGCAATGAAATACTAGTGATATATTAATTGTGATAGTAACATGATATTTATTGTAGCAATGATGAATTCTATTAAAATCAGTGATGAATTTTAGTAAAATCAGTAAAAAATTATCTAAATAATGATAATGAGTGATAAATATAATGAATCAATACCAATCGTATGTGTAAATTAATATGGCTTATGCCAAGGTTTAATAAAAACAGCAAATAAAGACAAATAATAAAAATAAAAACAATCTCAGTATAAGCGAAATAGCTAAAAAACGGACGTCTCCGTTTGTTTATAGAAAAAAGTTTGCCACCACATAAGGGATAAAAAACAGTCTCAAAGTGTCTTTTCTTACAGACAATTGTAATAGCGAATCCGGATAAATAGTTTGTAAGCAGAAGCTGCAGGCTTACCCCCAAGTAGTGTGTAGCTCAGTTGCTTCTGTGAATGAAGTTACCGCCGTGGTGGGGTGACGTCACCTTTATACGCGTCGTCCGGGATAAGCAATTCAATTGGTCCTTACCCGATCAGCTTGTAACTGTAGCTGCCGTACTCCACAGAACAGAGTATCCGCTCGTTAGCGCCTGAAAGCATGCAGGGTACTCTTTAGGGATGTTATGCGGAAAGTGCAGGTTGTGACATAGATGAACGATGTTTCCAATGAAGAGGTTAGTAACCTCGCTTTAAACCAAGTTTGTAGTATTCAGTGCACAAATGAGCACCAATATAAAGTTGGTTCGTGCTGGCTCGTTAGATCGTACTGGTTTTAAAAGAAGATTGCTCCACACTATTTTAACCAGGGACCAGAAGCGTCACAGTTCTGAACAGTAGATTATTAAAGATTGTATCAGATGCACCACTAAGGGGGTTATTTATGCTCTTAAATGTACGTATGATTTAGTGTATTTTGGAGAAACAAAAAGGATGATCAGGGACAGAATAAGGGAGCATCTCCTGTGTATTGTAAAGGGGACTGATGATACTAATTTCTACAAACATTTTAAACAAGTACATAATGGTAGAACCAAAGATTTAAAATATTGGGGGATATTACAGGTTAGGCAGAATTGGAGGGGTGGAAACACAGAATTTTTTTAAAAAATTAAAGAGGCTGAATTTATTTATAAATATGAAACGTTATTCCCTGCTGGTCTAAACTCAGAGTTGGATATCTCCCCATTCCTATTGGACTAATTCTGTTTGGACCAATCTTTGTCAGAGTATTTTTAATTTTATTTCTATTATGCACTTTTAGCATTTGTAAAAATCCCCCTCCTTTTTAAAGCACATCATTTTAGACTTACATCTTGTGTCTTTTTTTTTTAAATAGTTTTTTATTGAGATCATTGGCAAAACATCGTCAAATAAACAAGCTACAATTAACAGTCAGAGACGTTCTCTTAACATAAGCAATTACATAAAAGTACACCAGAAAGAGACATTCTCTTCAATGGGTAAGACCTAAAGTAACATCACTATGATTATACTTAATATGCTGAACTGAAACTTCATTTTTTACTTTCAAGAAACTCCCTCTCCTGATATATTAAGCCTCTCTTAGGCTCATGTTGCCTAAAATATTATCTAGGGGGAGTAAAATGATGAAAATGGTCTCTCTCGGACCAATGGTAAATTAGAATAAGATTCACAACTGATTAATACATCTGAAATACGAATACAGAATAGTGTATGTTAGTTATAACACAATTATCAACAAAAATATAATGAATATTCTCAAATCTATAGAAAATCAAAACATAGCTCAAAATAGCGGACCAAAGCCACTCTTTATAAAACCCAGCCTAATTGCTGGGTATGCAACCCCCACCCATACATAGAATAACGATTACGCTGTTAAATATAACATTAAATGTGGGTATGAGGGAGGGGGGGGGTGAGGAGAGCAATATACTCTCAATATAATATGCTGAAAGTAAGGCCATTTATGCACTCTTTTCTAGATATATGGTTTCAAGTTACCAGTGGGAAGAGAAAAAATGTAGGCTAAAGATAAAAAGAGCATTATCAATCTTGGGAGGTATTTCTAATCACAATGTTCTAGTACTGTCCTATGAACTAATGCATTATAGGCAACAATCTAGAGTTTTAGCGTATTAAGATAGCCTCCACAAGCTAGTGATTTGGCTTAAGTATTTTGCTGCTGAGCTAGGAAGGAAAATAATTAGAATGCTGCAAAATAAGCATAGAAGTCTCCTCCCTATACCCAGGGGCAGTGAAGAGCAATGGGTATTTATAAAGATTATGAAAAGTCCAGATGTTTAAGTGCTGGAGCTGGCACCTGCCTCCGTACAAAATTGTGAAAATAGAAGGTACACTAAGGGATCGCCCCATTGTATGAGGTGGGAATACCACATTAAGTTTCCCCCAAAAGGTCAAACACTGGTAAATTATCCCTATAGAAAAGGGATAAGTTATTATACAAATAAATGCTTCTAAGTTGAAAAACAATACCGGGTCAAAGGTAATAATATCTAATGGCACAGTAATATTATTAGAGCTAGTAGCAACCCCATGTGTCATCCTGTCATCTTGGCGCCAGCAAACTATATACACAAAATATTGTAACTTTCCAGGAGATAACACTTGCCCAGCACTATACCAAGAGGTGCATATGAAGAGTTATAAATATTAGCTCCTGAAAGTGATATGAAATATGTGATAAGGCACAACTGCAACAGGTATATGTGGATCTGTAGGGGACAGACACGGACAGAACATGTAGCATTACAAACCTCCCAAAGTGAGCCAACACAAAAACAGCATAACTCCACATTGCAACATCCAAATATAAACAAAAATAGACTATGCAGCGTAAGACAGTTAATGTTAATACAGTCTCACATCGCAGTAGAAATGACCATAGCTCCATAGCTTCATGAGGGGACATTCAACCTATATGAGCGCCAGAGCAGTCTCCGCTTAACCAATTCCAGTCACATCATGTTGACCCACACTCTGTGAAAAATTGCTACTCAACGGAGTCTGACTCAGGAGGTACAGAAACCACCACCAGATCGGCACACATGATTGACTGGGTATATTGCTGGGGAACATATATAAGCCACTAGGCAATCCACGTCTTGTGATGTCCTGCCACCCAGCAATGCGCAAGCAGTGTCGAGATTCTCCCCAGCTTCCCCTCTCTGCTATGATCTGACTTTCAATGCCCAGGGATTCGATTTTATCAGGGTTACTTTTCAGGAGGTTGGCAGCATCCTCCAGAGAGCCCTTAAATAGGGGTTCTATTTGGGGTCTCTCCTGCAATGCCATAAGTGTAGGATAAGTCACAGCCTGTGAGATATCATAGTCGCTCTTTGGTAGGGTAAAGTTCCGCTCCACGTCAATCTGGCTAGATAAGTTTCCTCTGCATTCCGCCATCTTAGAAGTGTCACTAAATCCTCTCCCCAGTGAAACTTTAATGGTATTCTTGAGGTCATCAAAATTACTTTGCATCGGGGGCGGAGCCAACCTTGAAGCTGAGCAGACGCAGGTTTGAGAGCTCCTGCTCAATTAATATCTTAACCTCCACTAAAATCCCTCAATACTCAAGCCTTCAATGAATAAGTTGGATTTAAGCCGTACAGTACATGAAGAAGCACTAGCTGGACACTACTAATAATCGGATACGATTGTGACTAGCTGGAGAGGATGGACTCGCAGATTTGGGCCGCACTCGCCGCTCTAGGGCTCCGCATGGATGCTCAGTTTGAGTCTCTTGCCCGATGCTTTTCTTTTGACGGGGAGGTACAGGAAACTGACCCAGAGGATGACCCCAACATTGCGGAATCCCTAACCACAGAAGATTATGTCTCACAGCTCACCTATTCCTACAGCGAGAGAAGAGATGAGATTAGTGGTGTTACATACCCTCCTCACACAAGGTCTTCTGACGTAGATTCCCACTCCGCTACTCCCCCGGCACCAGATCTCCTTAAGACACACGCAGCTCTCTGTTTTACTCCTGTTCCGAGGCGGCCGACCAGAATGGAGCTGAGGAGCAGAAAGATTATTGCTAGCCGCACTAGAGTCGCTTACAAGTTAAGTAGCCACACGGAGGGTGCCGAGGGAAATGTATGGGGGCGCGCAAAACAACTGCGGACAATCTCGCTAGGGTATTTGGTCATGGCGGATTTGCAGACTTCATGTTCTTCCCTCTATTACCTGCTCCTCTGCCGTTGGGATCAATTAAGAACTTACGGTTATCAACCCTATGTCGAAGAGGCAAGAAATATTCTATTGGCTCCCCACAAGATCCTTTTGACCCAGGCGGCTTATATTGTCAGTCATGAATACCATGGGCGCTGACGGCTTGTATCTTTACTTCAGGAGTCATCTTATAGTGGTAATATGGTTACGTCTGTGTGCAGAGTCTCATAGCTCTTTCAACAGCCCTATTATCACCCATTTCAGCCCATTATTTTTGAGGCACTTTAATGAGAGCAAACAGGACTTGTAAAGATCCCCCCTACAACACGGGCCTGCCCAACGCTATATGTGTGCAAATCTGATGAGGGGTAATAACTCTACTATAAAATATGAATCCTTAGCCAACCTGCTGGAGATTCAACTTATTAAATCTTGTTAGATTGTTTTCCCACACTCTTGACTTTAGAGACAACATCTTGCATAGAGACTTACTATGATTGGGAAATATATGTAGTGTTAATAATGTTAAGTCCTTATGGAATACTTCTTTACATGTACTATAGTCATAATTTATATGCAATTGTTCAAATTGAAGTTACTTTAGCAACAGATGCAAGTTTAGATATCTAGCTCTTATCATGCGGATTTAAAGTGTTGCATGCTTTTCTTTTTTTTTTCTTTTATTTCTTTTTTTTTTTTTTTCATTTGAGCTAATAGATTGTTTAGCACACCACAATAGTTTTACAGTACTTTATATATATATTGAGAATGCCAATCCTCCTCTGATGATGGGGATTCTTTGTGATTACTGTTGTAGATAGTGTAGTGCCTGAAGCATTCACACTTGCAGTTAGCATCTTTCCATTTTGTTGTTATTCTTAAAATGAGCTGAGACGTTACTCTTAGGTAATATAGGCTGGATATACTCTGTATGCTTCAATTGTGCCTCTATAGTATCCGCTCCTTTCACTGAACTCACATGGGAATATAGTGGGGCAGAGAGGTTTTTACTCCGCTATAAGTATAACATACCCTATATCAACTCCTATAAGCCTACAGTTTACCACAGCTGCATTGCTAGTCTATCAGGCTAGTTATTATTTTTTTATCACCAAAAGATATATAGGGTTCAACTATAGCTATGCTTTAATAGCCATATCCCTCTACCTCTATAGTTGGTTCAGTAGTCTCGTTAGTGGGCTGAGGTTATTTATATATATATATGGGGTTCAGAAGATACCCGTCTTCACGGCATACACTATGTACTGATGCCCCTCTCCCCACATAACGTTACTGAAAGATACTCTCTCTCCCATGGCTAACCTCATTCTGCTGCTCCATCATAATAGGCTCCGGCTCCCTGCTTTTTCCTCCCCCTCCCCTCCCCCCCCTTATTTCAAGTGGCTCTGGCCCACTGCAACCCCTCTTCCTTCAGGTTCTCTGTGACCCCTTTGTGGTCATCCTCAATACTAATTCCCCACATCAAGTCAGGACTTTCTATCTTATTCATTACATAAAGGTGGAGATTAGATCCTAATCACTAAAATATAAAATGAAGTCTCATTACTATCTGCCCAGACTTATATTTAAATACCTCTCTAGACATAGCATGGGTTCCTATCAGTTCAAGCCAACCTTTAAATATCATTACTGTAAGAATATCTCTGTAAATCCTAAAATGCTGGATTCAATTCACTACCTGGTATAATCATTCCCTTACCAGCCACATAGATAACCCATATGTTATATCATTGTGTGTTATACTCAGATGTCTATTTTATGCATGGGCAAATGTTGTATTTTGAATTTCCTTGTTTGTTGAAACTTCAATAAAAAATATATATATATATAAAAAAAAAAAAATTACTTTGCATCTGCACATCCAGTTTTATAAGAAGTGTTTGCAGCGCAGAAAAGTAATTCTCCATGATCAAAACAGTGCTACTCCAACCCGCCAATCGGGAGGGTTGTTGGAAGTTCACATGCAGGCCTCCGCCTATATTGAAAAAAGGAAAACCAATGGCACTACTTCTTTGTTAAGAAAAAGCTCTAGATCTCTCCGTATAGGGTGATCCGTGATATGTGCCAGATCCCTATATATCTAGTATTGGAGTCAGTGGTGCTGTGTACTATTTATGAACTTAGAAAGGTAGATAGTGGTTAAAGAGATAACCACTAAAAAGAGTACACTTATAGCACTCAAGAGCTATATACATATAATAGGTTGTACTTGGGTGTTGGATAAGACTGATTATTTGGTTCTGGAGTATCACAGATCTCTAAATATTCTATTACCTAACTAAAATTAAAACTTAACGTTTATTAATCAAACTGTGCTAAAAATTTGCGGAAAAGAAAATGTGATTTAAAAACACAAACTAAAATTGGTGTAGTTATCTCAAATAGATCGAGTAACAGGCTAGTAGGATCGTTAGGGGGGTCTGTTGATGGATCGAACCTGAATAGAAGTTGTGAACTGAGTTATAATGTTAAATGTAGTCAATTCAGTGGAGTAAGGGTATTGACTATATTGGTTGTTTATGCCTACGGTAAGTAATGTTCAACTGTGGGTGTATTAATAACCAATTATGCCAGGTAGATTAGCAAAATTGGGTTACCATATACACTCTGGATAATTAGGAATGTCTTAGCCCTTCGTAATTACCAAGTGTTAGCTATGCTGAAAGAGTGTTGCTTAAATCCTATGTTAGAGTAGTATAATCTGTGTGGAGTTAGCTAAATCCTAACTTAATTATCCAGTTAGTTGACTGATTCTATCACATTTATTCCTTGTAGTTTTGTACTATAAATAATTTAAAATATATAGATGGTAAGTAAATTTGGGCAAAGGTTGTATGCTTTATTAAATTAGTAATGCATCAGAGGAAAATCATAGCTTATGTTGTGTAGGATTGAATTTTTCACAACGTCTGAGTTTAACTTAACAGTAAATTAAGGTACATATAAATAAATGTTATTATATAAGACTCAGATTATATTTATTATTATGTATTTTCCTGGGCTTGAAGCACCATTCCCAGAGCTTAGATGCAAGGTAACATTGGTAGTACTTGTAATTGTGTGTTAAAGGGTTTGATTGGTAATGTTTGTGATTGTTTGTATAATCTTAATACATTGTAGCAAACACCCTTCCTTTATATCATGGTGTATGTAATTCCACACTGCTTTGACTAAATTCTAGCACACTGGTTATTAATGTAATCACTCATTCGGATACAATATTATAATTTTGTATACGTTTGTGCAGTAAGGAATTAGGTTATATACCGTTGCTCCTTTATTCACAACAGATTGGTATAAATTGCTCATCTTTCACACACACACAGTAACTGGACTTATCCAATATTTAGTGACATAAACTCCGGAATTTTATTCAAGGGCGTTTGTGCATATGTTAACCGTAACAAAAAGTAACGCGACCTCTCAGTTTAAAACTGATTAGTGCTTGTGATTGTTAGTTTAGTTTAATACATTGTAGCAAACATCCATTCTTAGTAACAAAGTACTGGTTTTCCACCACCGTTTTAACTAAATTCAATCACACTAATTATTAATGTAACCTCTCATTCAGTTACAATATTGTAGTGTTATATGTGCTAAAGTAGTAAAAAATTGGATTGTGTGTCGTTGCTCATTTATCTACAGCAGGTTGATATAAATTACTGATCTCACACATGCACACAGTAGCTAGAGTTATCCTGTATTTTGTTACGTAAATTCTGATATTTTACAAGGGTGTTTGTGCACTTTAAGACATAGGTAACACAACCTTTCAGTATGTAACTAATAGTTAATTAACTACAAAAGAGTAAATAAATATGGTTATCCTTATATTGGTGTAGCCTCAGGTAATCCCCTCAGTATACAATAATACTATTAACCAACCACTGAAGTAGAATATAAGGTAATACCCGGTGCCTGGTAAAAGTAGTTTGGCGCATAAATTATCAAGCTGACTAACTGCTAAGGCAATATAGCTTGCAAGCGGTAGTTAGATCCATCATTGCACCTGATTGAATTATGCTTCAGAGGTTACAAGTTATGCTAGAAGTAATATCCCATAACGAAAGTACATTTAAGTAAAGTATAGCCTGTTTGTATAAAAAGTCATTATATTCCACCAATTAAAGTAAGCAACTAAAATACAGGAGCTCGCAACGACTCCTCACCAAGTCCCTAACATGTTTCGCTGTCTAACACGGCTTTTTCAAAGGGTTATCTCCGCCTATATTTCCCACTGGCTGGACCCAAGCACCTTTAAAAGTCTCCCCAAGACTCTCGTCTATGTCTGGCTGTGTCCCAACTCTAGTGTAGGTCCAACTTTGGTTTTTTTTGGGGGTATCTAGACATCTTTTATCAATATTCTTAAGAGGAGCTATATCTCAATGCGTCTGTCCCACACAGCGGTTGGCTCCGCCCCCCCATCTTGTGTCTTTTTATAGACCCTCTTCCTTTTTATAGACCATACTCCTTCGTCATTTCACTCATGAAATAGTATTTTATTGATTTGTTCTCTAATGATATTTATTATATAGTATATATTTTTTTTATTATAGATGGAATTCTCTATTTTTAATTATTTGTAATATCTGCAATATTTTTATGAAATATCACCATTGCACTTTATACATTTGCACTCCAATCACCTTAAGTTATTGATTAGGTATTCTATATGTGTAATATACTAAAATGTTTGGTTGCCTTAGATCAGGGGTGTCCAAACTTTGCTCTCCAGAGGCTTTGGAACTACATTTCCCATAATGCTCAGCCAGCATTTTATCTAGCTGAGCATCATGGGAAATGTAGTTCCAAAACCTCTGGAGAGCAAAGTTTGGACACCCCTGCCTTAGATAATACAGGTTTGCCAATACCACCATGAATACTCTATACCACCTTAACTGGGACTTATTTAATTTGACCAATGAGGAAATGGGAAACACCTTTAAAAAGGTGCATTTGTTGCAACATTCTCATCTTGAAAAAGCCCTGTATAGGGAGAAACGCGTTGATGTCAGTTGCAACCTACAGACATTGCCTATCCATTCTGTAGTCAAAGCTACAGTATCTAATCTACTGTTCAGTACTGTGACGCTTATGGTCCCTGGTTAAAATAGTGTGGAGCAATCTTCTTTTAAAACCAGTACGATCTAACGAGCCAGCACGAACCAACTTTATATTGGTGCTCATTTGTGCACTGAATACTACAAACTTGGTTTAAAGCGAGGTTACTAGCCTCTTCATTGGAAACATCGTTCATCTATGTCGCAACCTGCACTTTCCGCATAACATCCCTAAAGAGTACCCTGCGTGCTTTCAGGCACTAAAGAGCGGATACTCTGTTCTGTGGAGTACGGCAGCTACAGTTACAAGCTGATCGGGTAAGGACCAATTGAATTGCTTATCCCGGACGACGCCTATAAAGGTGACGTCACCCCACCACGGCGGTAACTTCATTCACAGAAGCAACTGAGCTACACACTACTTGGGGGTAAGCCTGCAGCTTCTGCTTACAAACTATTTATTTATCCAGATTTTCTATTACAATTGTCTGTAAGAAAAAACACTTTGAGACTGTTTTTTATCCCTTATGTGGTGGCAAACTTTTTTCTATAAACAAACGGAGACGTCCGTTTTTTAGCTATTTCACTTATACTGAGATTGTTTTTATTTTTATTATTTGTCTTTATTTGCTGTTTTTATTAAACCTTGGCATAAACCATATTAATTTACACATACGATTGGTATTGATTCATTATATTTATCACTCACTATCATTATTTAGATCATTTTTTACTGGTTTTACTAAAATTCATCACTGATTTTAATAGAATTCATCATTGTTACAATAAATATTGTGTTACTATCACAATTAATATATCACTAGTATTTCATTGCTTGCACTGCTCTAGACACTTCTCTAGACATTTGTATTGATTTATCTTTCACATATATTTATTAGTCATTGCCTCATCCACCTTTAGCTGTAGCGCTCCTGTCAATTTACTTTTGTATTTACTATTTGAACCTAAGATAGGGACTCCTAGGTGTTTCAGGAGTTTGGTGGCCTCACCCTGCGCTCATTATAAACTTCTTTTAGGTGTATTTTATTAAAAGATAAAAATGGTAGAATTTTTATTTTTTAATAAAATAACTACACCAGGCAGTTTTTGGGGGGTTAACGTTGGCTGGTGTGGGGTGTTAGAAAAAAAAACGGCACTTAAACGTGCCTTTACATTGTGATCTATGGGGACTGTGTGTTCCCAGTAAATATATGTGTATGCTTATATACATAGATATTTATGTGTTAATATGTGTATATACACATATTAACACATAAATATGTATATATATATATATATATATATATATATATATATATATACTTACAATTTGCTGCCATCCCTGTGCGACATACCCAATTCGCTGCGCTAGTTCTCATGCCGTGTCTCACGTCATGAGAACGAGGCTCCCATTGGAGCCTATGGAAGTGCACTCTTGTGAGTGCAATTCTTCCCGGCAATGTGAACATGAGCTTGCGTTCACATTGCTGTCAACTTGTAATACCAGCGCACAATAGCGTTTACTCAGTAGAGCACAAATAACACTTTCACAAAAGCGACATTTAGTGCTGCACTTGTAATCTGGACCTTAGTATTTAATACACTTTTTAAAGCCATGCCTATTCTATTGAGACTATATTTGTATTTTACTGATATGTGAACATAATTTATGAACATTGTTAATTTAAAAACAAACTCCAGAAAATCTACTTAGCCATGATACAGCTAATAGTTAAGCCAGGCTTTTAAGTATTCAACATAAAGAATAGAAAAACTTGACATATGTTTTCATAGAAGTAGACAAGTGCAAAATAACATGGACCAAGAAAATGATCACTTTATTGGGACAAGGTCTACCACAGAGGGTTAGTGGATTGCTGACATTTTATCAAGATAATCTCTGACATCATTGGAAGGCTTGAATGAAATTATACTCTGCTAATAGCCCAGTGGGTATACTTTAGTTACTCTGTATATTTTTCTGAAGAGATATCAAATTAACTTTTGGAAAGTTTAAATTTAAACAGCGAACCTGGATCTGTAATTACTGCAAGGTAAACCCTGTTCTTTTTGTCTGCAAAAATACAGTATTATTTTTATTCCTGGAAAGTATATAAAGAATCATTTTGTATCAGTGTATGTCCTTAAGCATAATCTTTGGAAGGACAATATATTGGCTTTAATAAGATAGGTAGACAGATGATAGATAGATAGATAGATAGATAGAGAGATAGAAAGAAAGAAAGATAGATAGATAGATGGATAGATAATTGATAGATAGATAGATAGATAGATAGACAAATATATTTGTTCATATGGCACTACAATTTTTTATTAGATTTACAATATATTTTAAAAGATAAGCTTTGAATAGTTTCTACATCATTAAGAGGAACATCATTAAGAGGAACAACTTTCAAAAGCTTGTCTTTTAAAATGCACATTAGTTAAAAAGTTATTAAAACTTACTATAATATTTTTGATTATTTGACTGCTGTCTAAACATTGTCTAATACGGACTTTCCATTCTACATACAAGCCTATACCTTTATAAATACGAATATTGTGACTAATGTGAATTTTAAAATATAAATGATTAGGTAAATGCATCATATTTTTGTAAACAAATGTCACTTCAGAGACTAAGGGCTCAGTGTTAAAAGGATTGGTGTGTTCAACAAAAAATATTAATTTCTGTGTCACCAGTCAAATATTAATTTCTGTGTCACCAGTCTCGCAATGTAAAACGTTCTAAAAAAGTGTCCTTTCCCTCACCATATAGATGATTGCTGATGTTATTTCTATAGGAAAGTATAGATCTCACTATTTCAGAACATTCTGAAAACTTTACTAATGCATGCAAATGTCAGCAGAATGGAGGAGGCACCACTTTAGAACCTTCTGAAATCATTTCTGATGCTGATGCTTGCAAATGTCAGCAGCATGGAGGGGGCATATTTTCAAGAGATGTCTACATATTATATAATGTGGTTTTTGCTATTTTGAAAAAAGGGCTAGATTTATCAATTTGCGGAGGGGCATATGTTGTGAACCTGTCCTCATTTCATCCCAAATTGTAGGGTGATTTGTTACCCATATTTATAATTGCACTAGCATTTGCCCTCATGCAACCAAATGCATGGCATCGAGTAGGGCTTGGCAATCAACCCGGTCAAATAAATCCGAGGTGATTTTCATCCGCCAACTAGAAGTTGGTGGAAATGGTTTATAAAGCAGTGGTTTAAACCTCTGCGTCATAAATATCAGTTGCAGGCTTAAATGAAAGAGGACCTTTGGAACTTGGTAAATTTAGCTCTATATTAACACATATAAACACATAAATTTACATGTATATATATATACACTTTATAGCCCTTTCCAGTCAAATACATTGTCATATACCTTATCCTTTTTAAAGGACCAGTAAAGAGTAATTTTTTCAAATACATATAAAAGACACTAATAAAAAAGTAAATCATAATTCATCCTCAGATATATAATTTTTTAAAAACAAAGATTGACCTCATTTTTTACAGATTTATGTATTCCTTCATTGAGCTACGGCAGCTCCCAATACCTCCCAGCACCTTTGTAGGTGTAACATTGACATTTTCTGTAGTCCAATGATGTTGCTCGCTTCTATATTTCATTGCAGCTCCGGGCATGCAAGCTATAAAGAACAGCACAGCCGGCACCTCTCCATATTATTTTGAAGGTGCTTGTTGCTGATATTGCTGTCAGAATTTTTTTTTTGTCCCTTGCACTGTAACCTGTCCTCAGCAAGAAATAGAGGAATCCTATCAAGTGTCAATGTTAAAAAACACTAAACAAAAAAGGTTACCAATCAATAAAACAATGATTATATTGCAAATATCAATAAATTAATATTTATTAAACCAGGTATTAAATATTAATAGTTCAATCTTTCAATATTGCACATTCCATATCACTGTGTGGATAACGTATAGTTGAGACAGTCTCACTCCAGATATAGCTGTAATACAAGAAATACTTATCACCATATCATCCACTCGGTTTGGAATCTTGAAGGGAGTAAGTTGATTCCAAACCAAGTGGCTAACAGCATCCTATTGATGGCCTACTGCTGATGAGAGGGTAGTCCTCCAGAGGAGCAGACAAAGTAACATCTGGTGGAAACGCTTGCTTACTGGTAGGGATGGGCAAATATGTAAATTTCCGAATTCGAATGTTAGAACAAATGTTATTACCGAAATTCGATTTATAAATCCGAATGTTGATAAGAACGAATATTCTTAAAAATTCTATAATCGAAAGCTATTTACAGTTTTCGAATGTTACTTTCGAATTCGAATGTTTATAATTATATTGAATGTCCACATTCGAAATTTCAAATTTAACATTCTATTTAACAAATACTATTCAGAAGTTCAATAGTTCATGTGGTAGGGAGGGAATCTAGTAAATTGATACATAATAGATACAAATATATAATATTACATTTAAAGAAAGCATTAGAAATACTATTACAGATATAAATTCAAATTTTTCGAAACGACTATTTTCGAATGTAATCGTAAAATTCGAAACCGAACATTCGAAAATTGAATGTTAGAATGTTATGTAAACATTCAAAATTCTATTCAAACGAACGAATGTGTTAAAATTAATTTCATTTGTTTGAATGTTTCGAAACATTCTCCCATCCCTACTTACTGGTGAAAAGGATTTTTTGTCTTATAGTTATTTGAAGTAAGACTGTCTCAACTATCTGTTATCCACAGATGTACACTTGTCCTCTTGCACGCAGGCACTTTTCTGCCTAGATGGGTACTGCTCCACCACAAATGCACGGTCCCGGATTGCCGATGACATCACATGCAATGTCACTGATTCCTATAGAGCATATGGGGAGCCCGCAAAACTGCATATACGTATATGCAGTTTTCATTAGCCAACAGTACCCACGTGATTTGGGAGGACGAGGAAAGCCATAATAATTTTAAAACTATCATTCTCAGGGATTATAAAATGGATATAATACAGGTGCCTCTCTACAGTTTTATTTTTAAATTGTGTACACATTTCTGTTAATATCCTGCAGTGTTCACTGGTCCTTTAACCCTTATAATAAAATGTTATTAATATTTATTTGATTTTTTTATTAGTAACTGTATATATGAGTGTAAACCTATTATAATGTATTTGGTTGAATTTTTTTTTAACCCTTACACTTTACACAAAGGTCTTCGTTTGCACTAATCTGTTGATCACAAATTTTGTTTGCGCTTAAGCGCACCCGTTTACTTTCAGCTTGTAATATATGCGTTAGTTAGCATGGTTGTGACACCACTTGTAATCTAGCCCATAATCTTTTATGCATTGCATTCTGTAGATCTTGCCAACCACAATATTTATATATAAAATATATATATATATATATATATATATATATATATATATATATATATATATTATATTTAAAAAAAATCCTTTATCTTCTGCAAAACTTTAGGTTTTTTTTTGAGCATTATATTATTATTATGTTTGTGTCTCCCCTTCATGCCCAGAACTATGCATAACTAGATGAACAGCTGACAAACAGTAATTTGCTTTTCTAAAAGTCTTTGAGAGACTCAAAAACACAGAGATGAATATTTAGCTTAAAACTTTATTTTTCTGCTCTTTGCAGGTATTTAAATAATAGTAACAAATGATTACTAAAAAAACCACATCAAAGGTACAATACAGTGAATAAGTACAGTTTAGGGATGTAGCCATATTAGTCAATCTCATGATGACCATAAAAAGTCCAGAGTGACCCCTGTCTTCCTTTTTCTTGTTTAATGGGGAAAATAAGAAAATTATAAAATGTAAGTCCACAAAACACATTGAATAACAATTCCTAATAAAAGAAACAATGCAAAGTTTGAAGGAGAAACATAGAATAAACCGATAAGTAAAGCTGTGTTTCCAAACTGTGAGTTTTTAAACTTGGATGCAGATGAGAAACAGTTGTTAAATATGCAAAAAAAAAAACAAAAAAAAACAAAGAAGCTAATTATAAAATCTTATACATAGTAAAGGAATTGAAAAGAATACTAATAAAAATTTGTAGAAAGAGAAGAGAAACGGTGGGAAATATTTGACTCTGTGTATTTAATAAAATCTAAATTATTCGAGTGTTAACTGTGCTAGAAGTAAGATTTTTGTAATCAGTATGCTTGTATTATGAGTGTAAAGTATTTTCGCTCGATGAGCGCAAAAAGCCGAACTTAGTATATTGCGTGTATCTTCACGTATTCCCTCATAGAAGTCCACAGAGCAAAAAAAGTGAAAAACCAAACACCCAAATCGCATTTACTCAGTTGTGCTAACCTGACATGAAAATATGAATATTTCACATTCCAATGTTCTTTACATAGAAGAATATGTTCTATTTATTTATAAATACATATTTCTATATATGTCTGAAAGTATTTTGGTACAATATATATTAATACCTATATATGGTATTTTGGCGCTGGACTGAATGTTATAGGTGGGATCAGACTAATATACTACAGGAAAGTTCTACTCTGTGAAAAGCATTACTGGGCTAAAAGAAGCTGCACCCAGGTGGTAAATTGCCATAAACCAGGCTAACAATGGTATTGAGCCGGTTGTTCGTTCCTGTGAGTGTGCTTCTCTCTGTGTGTATTTATTCTCCCTATGGGAAAAAGGGAAATCCAGACGTGGACTCCTTGCTCAGTGTGCTTAGAGGGATATGGCTACACCTCGCTGACGAGGCCCAGTGAAGGCCGAAATGATCGTCTGGGGTTGCTGTGTTCCATGTTAAGAGAGGAATTGCCTGGTATTACAGCGCTGGACTGACCGTAATAGGCGGGATCAGACTGATATACTACAGGAAAGTTCTACTTTGTGAAAAGCATTACTGGGCTAAAAGAAACTGCACCCAGGTGGTAAATCACTATAGTACAGGCTAACAATGGTATTAAGCCGGTTGTTCATTCCTGTGAGTGTGCTTCTCTCTGTGTGTATTTATTCTTCCTATGGGAAAAAGGGAAATCCAGACGTAGACTCCTTGTTCAGTGTGCTTAGAGGAATATGGCTACACCTCACTGATGAGGCCCAATGAAGGCCGAAATGATGGTCTGGGGTTGCTGTGTTCCTTGTTCAGAGAGGAATTGCCTAGTATTTCAGCTCTGGACTGACCATAATAGGCGGGATCAAACTGATATCCTACAGGAAAGTTCTACTCTGTGAAAAGCATTACTGGGCTAAAAGAATCTCATAGAACAGGCTAACAATGGTATTGAGCCGGTTGTTCATTCCTGTGAGTGTGCTTCTCTCTGTGTGTATTTAGTCTCCCTATGGGAAAAAGGGGAATCCAGACATGGACTCCTTGCTCAGTGTGCCTAGAGGAATATGGCTACACCACACTGATGAGGCCCAGTGAAGGCCGAAACGATCGTCTGGGGTTGCTGTGTTCCATGTTCATAGAGAAATTGCCTGGTATTTTGGCACTGGACTGACCGTAATAGGCGGGATTAGACTGATATACTACAAGAAAGTTCTACTCTGTGAAAGCATTACTGGGCTAAAAGAATCTGCACCCAGGTGGTAAATCACCATATAACAGGCTAACAATGGTATTGACCCGGTTATTCATTCCTGTGAGTGTGCTTCTCTGTATTTTTTCTCCCTATGTGAAAAATGGGAATTCAAACGTGGACTCCTTGCTCAGTGTGCGTAGAGGAATATGGCTGCACCTCACTAATGAGGCCCAATGAAGGCAGAAGCGATTTTCTGTGGTTTCTGTGTTTCTTGTTTAGAGAGGAATTGCCTTGTATTTCAGTGCTGGACTGACCGTAATAGGCGGGATCAGACTGATATACTACAGGAAAGTTCTACTTTGTGAAAAGCATTACTGGGCTAAAAGAAACTGCACCCAGGTGGTAAATCACTATAGAACAGGCTAACAATGGTATTAAGCCGGTTGTTCATTCCTGTGAGTGTGCTTCTCTGTGTGTGTGTGTGTGTGTATATATATATATATATATATATATATATAAATAAATATATATATATATATATATATAAATAAATATATATATATATATATATACAAAAGTTCATAGGGATTTGCACTCTCACCTCTTAAGATACGAGACAGGGTGTCAGGAGCAGCAATATCCAATTCCAAGTAATATATCCGCACTCACAGTAGGTTTTTTAACGTCCAGCGAGTGCGGATCTATTACTTGGAATTATATATATATATATATATATATATATATATACACGCATGATTATATATAGGTATAGATATATACTGATATATACAGGAATATCTATGTGCAAAACATTGGAATGTGAAATATTTACAATGAATAAACAGTATAATACTTTATTAAATATTTATATTGCATAAATATGCTTTTCCAGAAGCAGAAAAATTTGTGGTGATTCTGTGAGTCTGACCATCCAATTTTTGTACTATAGTCAGTCTTTGAGAAGATGTATACCTTCCATATTGAAATGTTGTTAAGAGACAAAAGCGTTTCGAATTTGTGAGGTGAAATTTTTTATTTGTCTTTTTTTACAAGGAAAATGTTGCTTTTAAAACTGTCTCAATTCATCAGAAAAAGTTCTATACCTTGCTTGGTGGCCAAATTGTAAATGTATGTGTCCACCGTGTATCTTGAGTGGAGAAAGTTATAGGTTGAGTTATGAGAGTTTTAGCTGGAAAAAAAAAAATAAAATCTGTGCTTTTTTGAAATAGTGTAAAGGAAACAAGGAGCTAGATTACATATACGGTGTAGGCTTCAACTGCTGAAACCCACGCCGCCCCTAATTTCACCTCGCACATCAGGGTATCACATATACAGCGCCGGCAGTTCATAAGTCGGATAAACTAGCGATGTCCAGAAATGTGCGTAAATACACATTTCTGGAGTCGCCAGTGACTTATGGCACTTTAGAAACTGGCGGCGCCTAAGAAAATAAAAAAGGGCATTCAGCTCTTTTAAGAGTGCCCAATAAATCCCTAATCTAAAAAAAAAACAAAAAACTGAAGTCTAACCCCCAAATAGGTACTCACCGTTCCTGAAGTCTGGAGGAGAAGGTCCTGTTCCAGGAGGTAAAGTCTTCTTCCAAGCGACCGACATCTTCTTCCAAGTGGGGACAACTTCCTTCTTCATCCAGGACCAAGCCGGCGCTGAGCGGAGATAAGCGTGGAGCAGGACCAGTGACCACGGAGCCATGGAGCGTTTAGGATCCTCTTTGTACGATCACCGCTGTACACTGAATAGTGAATTCAAGGTATGCATTTAAATGTTGCGTCCCTTGCATTCCTATTGGCTGATTTGATTCTTTAAATTCAAATCAGCCAATACGATGAGAGTTACTGAAATCCTATTGACTGCTTTTGGTTTTACTGAAAAATAAGAGGGTGCTAAATATGCTAATAGGATCCCTAGCAGTTATTTTATTAACATTTTTGTTAAAAATCTTAAGGAGTGTACATACACCCACTTAATTGTGTGATATATATAAAAAATTATATAAAAAATTAAGGGATTATGACCCAAAAAAATAAATAGTATAATAAATAAATATTGTGTGAGTTGTTGAAAATTCAAAATGTCCTAAATTCAAGGACTATGTGTTTCGGTGAAATACACAATTATCTGAATATATGATTTATAATTCAAAACTGTGTGTTTCTGTTATAGTAAGATTGTTTCATAGAGTGTTTTTGGATTATTCAGACGAGTTCCTCAGATAAACTCTATCAATAACATTCATCAATAACATATAGTGAATAAAAAATATATAGTGAATAACATATAGTAAATAAAAATTAAATTTCTTATAAAGAAATAATGTGGACAATTAATATGATGAAACCTGTTGATAACATCCACTTTGGGATCTTATGCTCTAAAATACATATATTTATACACAGATCAATTAGGTAATGAAAAATAAGTAAATAAAATAGGTAAAAAAGAGAACAGGTATTTACTTTAAAATACAATCAATTAAAATCCCATTCGGGGCATCAGAACATTAACGGCATCAAATCAATAGATAATTCATTCGTAGCAATCATATGGCGACAAACCCAAACTCCCTCAGAAACTTTTCAAGTTTTAAAATGTTCTCCAAGGAATGATTTTTCATATATAGGAAATTCTTTGTTAGCTAACAGATTTTTTCAGGTATACCAATATATATATATATATATATATATATATATAAATCTTTATTATTAATTCAGCTTTTTCTGTGTTGAAATCTTCCCGGATCTCCTTCCAGTTCTTTGATCAAAAGTCTTCTCTCTTTTTGAGAGAATCTTACCTCCGATCCGACACTAGTACATATGTACGCTGGTATCAAACACAGACACGGATCCTGCGGGTTAAGATTGATGTTATTGGGGGTTTCACGTTCTTTCACAGCTTTTGTTTTTTTCTGTTAGAAGGGGGACTTAGTAGTTTTCAAGTTAAAAGAGCTGTTTAACTTAGGGCAATGCCCTAAAAAATGCCCTTTTAAGGGCTATTGGTAGTTTAGTATTAGATTAGGGGGTGTTTTTATTTTGGGGGGGCTTTTTTATTTTCATAGGGATAAGGTTTAATTTTTAAATTTTTGATAATTTGGTTTATTATTTTATTAAATGTTAGACTTTTTTGTTTTTTGAAATCTTAGATTTATTTAAAGGGACAGTCAAGTCCAAAAAAACTTTCATTTTTCAAATAGGGCATGTAATTTTACACAACTTTCCAATTTACTTTTATCAACAATTTTGCTTTATTCCCTTGGTATTCTAGTTGAAAGCAAACCAAGGAAGGCACATATGATAATTTCTAAGCCCTTGAAAGCCGCCTCTATTTTATTTACTTTTCACAGCAGGGGAGAGCAAGCTCATGTAGGCCATATAGATAGCATTGTGATCACGCTCGTGGCTAGTGGCAGACACTGCACTAATTGGCTAAAATGCAAGTCAATAGATAATAACTAAAAGTCATGTGATTAGGGGCGGTCAGAAGATGCTTAGATACAAGTTAGTCACAGAAGTAAAAAGTGTATTAATATAACAGTGTTGGTTTTGCAAAACTGGGGAATGGGTAATAAAGGGATTATCTATCTTTTTAAACAACAAAAATTCTGGTGTTGACTGTCCCTTTAATGTTAGTTTTTTTATGTTTAAGTAATGTTAGCTTTTTTATTTTAATTATAATTTAGTATTTTTTAATTTAGGTAATTGGGGTTAATTTAGGGGGTGTTAGGTTAGGGGGCTTAGTAATTTAATTAGTTATTTGCATTCTGGGGGTTTGGTGGATTAGGGGTTAATAGATTTATTACGATTAATGCATTGTGTGGGTTTGGTGGAATAGGGGTTAATAGTTTTATTAGGTTTATTGCATTGTGGGTTAATGGTGCATTAGGGGTTAATAGTTTTATTGCATTTTGGGTTAATGGCGGATTAGGGGTTAATAGTTTTATAAGTTTTTTTTGCGATGTGGGTTCATGGCGGATTAGAGGTATTACATTTATTAGGTTTATTGTGATGTGGGTTAATGGTGGATTAGAGGTTAATATACTTTATTAGTTATTGCAGTGGGGGATTGTGGTTAACAGGTAGATATTGCGCATGCGTTAGGTGTTTGTTAATATTTTAAGGCAGTTACAGGAGTTACGGTGCTCACATTTTCAGCATAAGGCTTGCAGGGCCTGCCTATGTGTGGTGAGGTGAAAATGGAGTAAAATTTCTCCATTTTCGCGGCGTAAGTCCTTGCCCTATATATGTTATACTGATTTGCCACGCGGTTCTATGTTAGCTTATGGGAGTAAAATTTGCGGGCAACAGGTGAAATATGCGAGCTGCATTTATATGCGGTGCCGTATATATGTGATACCAAAACCGTGTAAAAACTGGCATCGCCGGCTTTTGCGGGCGACGCTGCATATGTAATCTTGCCCAAGGATTTAAAGGGACATTGCACACTAGATATTTCTATGCATAAATGTTTTACAGATGATTCATTTATATAACCCATCTGGGAGTGTTTTTGTAACACTGTATAGTGAGAAGACCAGGATCTTGACCTCGAAGTGAAGAGTTGTCGGCTTGCTGTAATGATTGAAATTGGTTTTGTTGGAAATGGAATCATAAAGTTGGAATCCCTGCATTCCTGGCTATGTTGAAACATGACATCCATGTTCCAATAAAATGATTGATTATTATATGGTGATGTGGGACTGTGTTCTTATATTTGATGTATGGGGTATGAGCAGCTACCCTAACCCAATTTGCGCATATCCTGAGATGGCAAGGTGCTGTATATACCTTGTTTGGATTTGTTGAAAAGGAGCTCAGAGTAAAGGGTCTTTTTATAGAAGTCTTGGTTTTGAATAACTTTGCAAAGAATTTAGCATAATTATTTAGCTTTGGTATATACATTTTGCCAAACAGTAGGGTAGAGGTGCAATAAGAGGGCTCAGTAGCCACAAAATCCCCCTACTGGTGATATATTATTTTTAGAATGGACTGCCTCCTATCATTAGTTTAAGCTGCATTAGTATTGCCCAAAAGGCATATTGAGAGCTGGATCCACTCATGGATTATAAAGGGATCTAAAGCAATGTCATGGTTGCAACCTCTACTGACTCAAAATTTGTCAGTTGGATGGGACCTCAATATTCAAGTCTATGTTTGTCGTCAAAGAAGAGTTTCTTGGCAGAAAAGGTCAAGGGCATTCAGCCTTTAGTTTGCTTCAAACCTTGTTGGGAAGGAGATGTCTAATATAGAGGTCCAGATATTCAGCAATTTCTGGAATGGGAATACACTCAGAAGACCAAGGATGTCTTAGGTCACCTGGTTTAAATAATGGTTGCCTAGAGGTTTCAAGAAAATTTTGTGAGTGGAAATTTTCAACTTCACTCTTTTTCTTCTTTTGAATTAAAAATATACAACAAAATCAGAGTCTTCAGAGGAATAGTCGTAATATTTTTTTTAAGTTTTTTTCCTCCTCACCGGAGGAAGTAAAACTAAATTTATGGGATACATTTATGATTTATTTTAGTTTAATCTAGCTCTGAAACATGACCTTCTGACATATAGCTTCCTATTTGTACAGATGTGTGGATGCCTGATTTCTGCATGTGCATAGGGTTAGTCGCTGGTGGGCATGGTCAGGATCTGAGGTCTGCAAACACACAGAAGAAATGTTGTCTGGCAACAGACTGGGGGTCTTTTAAAAAGGAAGTGATAAATTAGTTCATTTTGTCATCCATTTGTGACATAAAACCAGCAAGGAACTGCATAAAGTTTGACAGCATTAAGCTTAAAGGGACACTGTACCCAAAAATTTTCTTTTGCGATCCAGATTGAGCCTGAAATTTTAAGCAACTCTCTAATTTACTCCTATTATCAAATTTTCTTCATTCTCTTGGTATCTTTATTTGAAATGCAAGAATGTAAGTTTAGATGCCGGCCCATTTTTGGTGAACAACCTGGATTGTCCTTGCTGATTGGTGGATAAATTCCACCAATAAAAAGTGCTGTCCAGAGTACTGAAACCAAAAAAAGCTTAGATGCCTTCTTTTTCAAATAATGATAGCAAGAGAACGAAGAAAAATTGATAAGAGTAAATTAGAAAGTTGCTTAAAATTGCATGCTCTTTCTGAATTACAAAAGAAAAAATTGGGTACAGTGTCCCTTTAATGTCAATTTCACTGACTGAGACATAGTTCAAATACTAGATCAGAATGTGTAAAATATTAAAATATCAGATAAAAAGGAAGGAAAACAACTTTTAGGTAGATATGAAAAAATGTAATTACTCATGAGAAATATATTAAAGTAAATAAAAAATTGAGTAACTTAAGTGGGAAAAAATAATGGAGCTTTAATGACACCCAGTGACCAGTCCTAAATTATCAGGAACAGTAAAACAGTAAATTACAGTGAATTGGTTTACGCTAACTGTCTGTAATTTGCGCACCTCATATTTTCTATGGGCAATGTTGTGCATCAATGTGCGCTTGTATTAGAAGTTGAAAGTAAATTCGATCACTGAAACACAATCGCAATTTTGTGCTCAAATGTTTTACATGAACTCAAAGCTCACGTTAAGAGTTTGCTTACCACAAATTACCTCTCTACACTATTAACCCCTAAACTGCCATATAGCCCACCTCTATAAACTCCCTTTACTAGTAATCTCTAAACTGCCAATACCCTAATCACAAACTACCCCCTAACCTATTAACCCCTAACCTCCACAACCCCCATTACAAAACCTAACCTCCTAACACCTAACCTAACAGTCCCCTAAGTTACATAAACACTTCCCCTGCCATGAAAAGGTAATTTGTCGGTCAGTGCCCTAGTTGAAGTAATTACCTCTTTTGAATAAAAGAAATCCCTATACTAAAACCAAAATAACCCCCACCCCAAAAAACTTTTAAAAAACTTATACTAAAAAAAGTTGTCTTGAAAAAGGGCATCAGTGATTAAGCTCTTTTGCCTAAAAAGAAAACCCTATCCTAAAACGAAAATAAAACCAACCCAAAAAAAAAACTACCGCTAAACCCCAAATATTGGTACTCACCAAACTTGAATACGGCTCCTTAGGAGGGGAGCTACAGATCCATGGCAGAACTCCCCTGGGGCTGTTCTGTTCCATCTTTCATCCATCTTTTTTTCTTCTGATTATCCTTCTGGCTTCCTCTTCATGCTGTCCCTGTAGCACACTGAAAATTGAATGCAAGGTACAATTACTGACTTCACTGGTTAGTCCGGGAGCAAAACTTTGTTCACTGGTTGAAAAGCT
Source organism: Bombina bombina (assembly GCF_027579735.1). NCBI lineage: Eukaryota > Metazoa > Chordata > Amphibia > Anura > Bombinatoridae > Bombina > Bombina bombina. The sequence goes on along the minus strand of NC_069502.1, from coordinate 420,792,291 downwards.
ATACTTAAAGGAAAAACACAGTTGAGTTTTGAAGCAAGCCCCATAGAAGTCTCTGAGGTGATGGATTTAGCACTGCTGTGCTATCCAATCTCCAGATGTTAGCGTGTCGAAGTTTTTTGCTCAAGTTCTACCTTTTTACTTTCAACTTGTAATATTAGCAGAAAAATAAGCGCAATATCGATTTAACTTTAGGGGTTTTAGCGCTAACATTTTTGTGCTCTACTTGTAATGTGGGTCATAATTTGAAATATTCCCCTAAAGAGGAATATTAATGTAATTTATTTCACCATGTTTTAAAATAAAGAAACTATTTATTTATTTTTTTGTTGTTAAAAAAAAAAGTCATACCACTTTAAAAGCTATATATCCTCAAGAAAGTATAAGATACCTAAAAGAGGGTTAAATGTAGGCAACATATTTTTTGTATACCATAATGACTGTTAGTTACTATCAAATTCAGTTGCTTTGAATAGAAAATGTATTCAGGTATTAATTGGAAAAGGCTTGGTATCATTTTAAAGAAAATACCATGGGCTGGATGTGTACACAGAAATTTTCTGCTTACTGACACTGCTCTTTAGTGAATTAACGAGTGTAGCATAATACCTTTGCCATAATGGATGGCTCCTGTCATCTGGAATCAGGTAACTAATTATTTCATTTGAATTACAGGCTTAAAAATCAGCCAAGTGCATTAAAAATGACTCATATCAAATGCCCTAAACTTAGCACCTGCAACTTTAGCTTTTTTGGTTCTCATGGTGGTAAATGACTGCCTTACCCAGAGAACAAAATTCATTGTTGGAGTGAGACCTCCCGACAGATGTTTTATAAGCCCTGCTTTATTGCACGTACTACATTCTGTTACTGTAATTATAATCTATTTGTTCAGTGAGGAGTTTAATAGCAAGATGGAAAGCTTTCAAAATAGTGATACAATCTAGTTTAATATTTGTTGATCTTGTTCTAGCTGTCTTGGAAAAATGAAATGTAATAGCTATTTCTTTGGGTTTATTTTTCTACTGTTCATTACTGTTTTTCTTTCCCTGATGTTTCTCATTTCAACCAAAAAATCCTTTATGAAACTGTGTATACAATTCTTATACAAGTCATAAATGGTACCTGTGGGAACCTTAGGAAATGACTAATAAAATAGGAAGATTTTTTTTTTTTTGACAGTAACACAGACAAAAGGGATCTATACTTTGTCATTCTATCTCCTCTCACAGCATGGTAATCACTATAACAGGTTTTACACCATAATATTTAAACATTGCCTGGGAATATTTTCGGAATTGAGACAATATTTTCGGAATTGAGACAAGGCCCCATTCTAAATCTACTCCCTGGATAAATGTATTACAAAAAATAGTCCATCTATGTTATTAATTTCCAATAAAACAAATGTTTACACCTTTATACATTTTCTTGATATTTTCACTCAGCTGCTAATTTAATTATCTAATTATGAATTTGATAACAATTCTTTATAAAAATCTATCAAGTTCGTTTCCATAGACATGAATCATTAGATGCTTTTTCTAAAGGATTGTTATCAACACCTACAAACACAATCAGTAGGAAGAACATTATTGTCATGATCAATAACATAATGTATTATTATTAATATTATTACTAATACTAAGAATATCATATTGTATGTATATATATATATATATATGTATAGTAGTTGTTGGAGTCTGCACTCACATTTCTCATATTCAGCTATCAGGGTGTCAGTATCCAGGTGTCTGTATTTACTTAGTATAGAGTAAATCCGCATTGACTGGATTTTCAAAAGTCAAACAAAAGTTTATTTTAGTGTGATGTTTCAGGACATATGCCCCTTCTACACACAAAAGTTTACTCTCTACTAAGTATATATATATAATAAAACCTTAGAGCAGGCGGACAAGAAGACTAGAATAATTCTAAGAAAAACATTATTAGAAGGAAGAAATGAGGATAATTCACACAAACATACAGTACATCCTGTAGTCTAGTAACTACATAAAATGAGGGTGCCAAAGAAATTAACAATATTTTAAAAAAACATTGGCACATCTTGAAAAAAGATGAGTTACTGAAAGAGATAGCAAAGGATAATCCGAAAGTAATATATAAGAAAAATAAAAATCTAAAATCCATTTTAGCGCCAAGCCAACTAAGAACCAATCCAATAAATAACTCGAATTGGCTAGGGAGACAGTCTGAGGGCTTCTCTAAATGTAATCCAAAAAGTTGTGAGGCATGTATCCATCACTTCCCTGGAAACAAACCTACAAAAAGATTCAAGTCCAGTAACACAGGAAAGGAATTTGATATAAAAACTTTGTGCAACTGTAAAACTGAATACGTAGTGTATATGTTACAGTGCAGTTATAATTTATATATTGGTAGGACCATTAGACCATACAAGAAAAGGCTATTGGAGCATTTAACTAACATAAGTGCAGGGGAGAAAACACATAATTTGTCCCTACACTATAAAAATGTTCATAATAAAGGCCCACAATGTCTTAGGGAACTATCATTGAACATGTGAAACCACATAAACGAGGGGGAAATATGGAGAGTGCATTAAGAAAAAAAGAAACTTTTTGGATCCATACTATGAATACTCTCATACCAAATGGTTTTAAATAAAGATATAGACCTAGCTGCCTTTTTGGAAAATTAATGAAGTATGTGCCCCCCTTTTTTAATTTGAGTGTAGGTACTACAATCATATGCATATGTATGTATATATATGTTTTTAAGTTTTTATTATATATATTTTTATATATATATTATTTATTTAATATTATGGGTTTTATCAAATAAGTCAGAAATATGTAAAAATTGTATAAAATTCTGTTGTTTGCCTTTTAAATCATGTTACATATATTTATATATATTGTTTTCCTGATATACCTGACCTTTTAAAACAATTGGTTCTAAAATTTTAAAATATTATGTTTTAAAAGTGTTTTAATTTTAATCCATACGGTCCATTTTATGATAAATAATATATTAAGATCATTCTTTTCTTTCTTTATTACAATTTATTGGTCCCCTATTTTTAAAAATATTGTTCCAAATGTGCTATAGAAAATGTGCTTAACAACAGCGATATTAATTCCTTAGTAATGAACAATGATTTATTTATACACATATGTAATGCAATTGTATGGAAAGATTCTCCCATTCCGGTCTGTCATTGAAAAATAGTTAGTGAATCAGCAGTAAACAGTGCTGGCATATCACATGCTCCTAAACTAGCCAATCCGGGTGACGCATTGACGTAGGAGAAGGTGTGAACACTCTAACGCAGATGGAGTGATAGCTGTTTGCTGAAGACAAGATTATCTAGCTAATTCCAAGGATTAACATGGATTCAAAGAGGGACTATATTTCAAGTAAGGAACTCTGTGCAGTGTAAGGATATCCCAGAAAAAACGGAACTACTTACTGAGAGTGACGTCACGCACCCGGGAAACCAGCGACACAGAGCTGTATAGACACCTGTGCACTGTGATACTACACGGCAAGTAGAAATTACATGCAGGTAAGCACTTAAAGGTGTAATTGCCTGTGAGTGTGGTCTTATTCCCTTGGGTTAGCGATCGGACATTACAGATAAATAAGGCACCTATATGGAAGCCCACCTTTAAAGCCTAAGACACTAATATTTGCACAACGAGCTCATACGATTGAAAGGTGATATCTACCTACATTGAGTCCAATGGTATAACATTGTAACGCAATAATTGCATATGGATCTCCACTGAAAGACTTTTTAAACATATGTGCAAAACATCTTTTGTTTATATATCAACTTACGACATAGGACATTTTAATATTTTGCATTCTTACATTTTAGCCATATTTTAACTAAGATCATTAGTTTGTTTATTAAATATAGATGATTTAATTTAATTTATGTATAGCGTTTTTTGAATATCGCATAACTTACAGTATCATCTGAAGATCCTTTTAATTCTGTGATTCTTTACGCTCAATCTATTCACTAGGAGTGTTGGTTATATTTTAACATGTATATTTGAAGACACATTAGGTGAAAGTAATACAGTTTATTGATGACCGGTCATGTGTATATGTATATATAGGTATTTTTAATGATTTAGGTACATTTTATGACATTATATTAGGAATTCAATTATATATATTATCTCAATTGAGTAATCTTTTTCTTTGTTGACTGACCCCGTAGCTGATAGCGCACATTTACTACCTCTTATATTAACTATTCAATACCTTTCTATCTGGTTTATGTGAACACTCTAGCCAACGGAAGCATTGCTAAAAACAATCCTCACAGACCGCAATATGCCTTTTAAAAGAGAACAGCCGCTCGTTTTAGTATAAGTCTCTGAAGAAGGACGTATTGCTAACAATCCTTTGAAACGCGTTACACTGAACTTTGATCACCTTATACCGGATGACCCGGATTCATTCCTGCTACTCGAACTGTTTGGGCTTACTTTTTGACATTGGCATATTCCAGATAAGACCTAGCTGCCTTTTTGGAAAATTAATGAAGTATGTGCCCCCCTTTTTTAATTTGAGTGTAGGTACTACAATCATATGCATATGTATGTATATATATATGTTTTTAAGTTTTTATTATATATATTTTTATATATATATTATTTATTTAATATTATGGGTTTTATCAAATAAGTCAGAAATATGTAAAAATTGTATAAAATTCTGTTGTTTGCCTTTTAAATCATGTTACATATATTTATATATATTGTTTTCCTGATATACCTGACCTTTTAAAACAATTGGTTCTAAAATTTTAAAATATTATGTTTTAAAAGTGTTTTAATTTTAATCCATACGGTCCATTTTATGATAAATAATATATTAAGATCATTCTTTTCTTTCTTTATTACAATTTATTGGTCCCCTATTTTTAAAAATATTGTTCCAAATGTGCTATAGAAAATGTGCTTAACAACAGCGATATTAATTCCTTAGTAATGAACAATGATTTATTTATACACATATGTAATGCAATTGTATGGAAAGATTCTCCCATTCCGGTCTGTCATTGAAAAATAGTGAATCAGCAGTAAACAGTGCTGGCATATCACATGCTCCTAAACTAGCCAATCCGGGTGACGCATTGACGTAGGAGAAGGTGTGAACACTCTAACGCAGATGGAGTGATAGCTGTTTGCTGAAGACAAGATTATCTAGCTAATTCCAAGGATTAACATGGATTCAAAGAGGGACTATATTTCAAGTAAGGAACTCTGTGCAGTGTAAGGATATCCCAGAAAAAACGGAACTACTTACTGAGAGTGACGTCACGCACCCGGGAAACCAGCGACACAGAGCTGTATAGACACCTGTGCACTGTGATACTACACGGCAAGTAGAAATTACATGCAGGTAAGCACTTAAAGGTGTAATTGCCTGTGAGTGTGGTCTTATTCCCTTGGGTTAGCGATCGGACATTACAGATAAATAAGGCACCTATATGGAAGCCCACCTTTAAAGCCTAAGACACTAATATTTGCACAACGAGCTCATACGATTGAAAGGTGATATCTACCTACATTGAGTCCAATGGTATTACATTGTAACGCAATAATTGCATATGGATCTCCACTGAAAGACTTTTTAAACATATGTGCAAAACATCTTTTGTTTATATATCAACTTACGACATAGGACATTTTAATATTTTGCATTCTTACATTTTAGCCATATTTTAACTAAGATCATTAGTTTGTTTATTAAATATAGATGATTTAATTTAATTTATGTATAGCGTTTTTTGAATATCGCATAACTTACAGTATCATCTGAAGATCCTTTTAATTCTGTGATTCTTTACGCTCAATCTATTTACTAGGAGTGTTGGTTATATTTTAACATGTATATTTGAAGACACATTAGGTGAAAGTAATACAGTTTATTGATGACCGGTCATGTGTATATGTATATATAGGTATTTTTAATGATTTAGGTACATTTTATGACATTATATTAGGAATTCAATTATATATATTATCTCAATTGAGTAATCTTTTTCTTTGTTGACTGACCCCGTAGCTGATAGCGCACATTTACTACCTCTTATATTAACTATTCAATACCTTTCTATCTGGTTTATGTGAACACTCTAGCCAACGGAAGCATTGCTAAAAACAATCCTCACAGACCGCAATATGCCTTTTAAAAGAAAACAGCCGCTCGTTTTAGTATAAGTCTCTGAAGAAGGACGTATTGCTAACAATCCTTTGAAACGCGTTACACTGAACTTTGATCACCATATACCGGATGACCCGGATTCATTCCTGCTACTCGAACTGTTTGGGCTTACTTTTTGACATTGGCATATTCCAGATAAGAATGAATACTTGTCCCTGTAAGCGACTTTCTAAGGCTATAATAATACATCATATTGGCTTGAGGTTAATTCATATAAGCAGGCATTTTTAAAGTGTTTTTAATGTAAATAAAGTGTGTTGTTATAAACGGTATGACACTATTTGTGGCTTTTTTTCTTTACATATACCCACTTGGGGAGAAAATCTTGAGAGATCTACCATACTCTTGCATGAAAGATTACATATCGGAGAGGCAGGAGGAACACTGACTCGGACAGAGTACCTGGAAATTTACCCTATACTAAGAGGGGAATAAGCTACATCTTCTTAGATACCAGTACACGCCAAAGAAGTATCTCCCTACAGTGTGAACATCTTGCCTCATAGGATTGAGGTTTTATCCTGTAAGTGAGAATTTTAGATATTCACACAGGAGTGAGAACATATTTTCTTATTAGAGCCTTTTATTAGCAATATTATCTAGAACATTGTCTAAAGAATTTTCCATTGGGTTACATATATATATATATATATATTCTCTGTTTATTTATCTTATTTAACACAAAATGTTGTTTGTATCTTACTGTCAATATTTATTTATGTATATGTGTTCATATTTATACTTGCGCTCAGATTAATTAGTGCTCAGAATTATTTATTTTTTAACAACACAAAATATTTTAATATTCTATCCCTATATTACCATTACCATTATCACTAATCTATGTCTCATATATGTGTTCTATTTATGTATCCCATTTAACATAAACAGCGCCACTTTATTTCCTTTTCATTCTCTTTTCACATATTCACATTGGAGAGTACATGCTGGAGTTTTTAATGCCAGTGCACACATTCGTTAAAGGGATAGCAGCTTAGGTTTCTGGTTATTGTTTGAAGAACAACTGCAATCCAGTTCACATTTTTTTGTCCCTCTTTTTGTGCCCTAGCTTTTCGCTAGGGTTATGGAGCACCTCAGATCCATTTAGGATCCAGAGTCCAAAACTCCCATAGCCAAACATTTCAGACATAATCATAACTCAGATAGTGCATTACTCAAGGTTCAAGGTATAGATTTTATACCCAGGCATCCCCGGGGTGGAAGCAGAGAAAAAAAACTAGATGAAAGAGAGTTTTTTTTGGATTCTCCACCTTAAAACCAGGGTGCCCACAGGTTAAATTCCAGAATGAATGTTAATATGTTTATTCAACATTAAAAATCATAAAATTAATTGGTGTACCTAAATTTGTACATATCAGCAAAATAATTTTAAGAAAATAATACATATGTTCAATTATTTGTAACTTATAAAACATGGTGCATAGAATATAAGATACACATATATACATGTATTTACTTGATTATATCTAAATAATTTTAATGTGTATATTTCTATATATAACCTATTTCAAATTGATTGAATTCAAATTCATATGAATGCTTGTTGTTTACAATCAGATGTGGGAATTTTAACAAATCACCCAGTTATTTTATTATTTATTAGTTATTTTATGTTCATGATAGAGCCTCAGCAATACTTGTGATGTGCCATATTTAGTAAGGGTAACTTAGGGGTTAATGTTTGACATGTTAATTGATGTTTTTTCATTGGATGTGATACTGCTTATAAAGAGCCTATTCACCACCTGTTCTCAATCAGTGAACAAGTGCCCCAGAGGCATGAAACGCGTTTGATGTCACAGGAGGGTGATGTTCAACCTGTTTTCCTTTTCTACGTATGATTTTACTGGGCTGTTGTATGTGGGTTTATGCTTTTAAGCTGCGCTAACCAATAAAGGAACTTTTATCTTATCCTGACTTTTGGAGTGCCGAGGAGTTCTTTGTTTCCTTATATATATATATATATATATATATATATACACAAAAAATATAAGATGGCACTATAAGCAGCTCATGTTCATGAGCTGTAGATAATCTGAGTGATTTAAAGGATTTTTCTATCTGATATCCTTATAAATACTACTTATGCTAGAATGTATGTATATGTTGCATATATGCTATTAATGTTTAAGACATATATACACAACCATACAATATCAGTACAACAAGAAATATAAATATATCTATATAAATATATATATATATATGAAAATTGAAGTAAGATATAATGAAAAGTCTTTTTCAAAACATTCTTAAAAGAGTTCTCAGTCCCAATGAATAATAAAGCTTCCAACAGATGGTATTCCTGCACCCAATCAGACGTGCACTTACTTTTAAGAACCTCAATCAGTATGAGGTAAGTAGATGGTGTATATAATCGATCGCTTTACAGAGTATGGATCCAGCAGTTTGTGTGTTGCACACACTCCTCAGGTTTTGCTGTCTTTGATATTAGAAACTTCCAAACACCTCCAAGTGCTCTCCAATGGTGACACCCTAAGTATTCCAGTTGTTGGTAGCTCGATAACCGTGGAAAGAAACACAAGCCAGAAGAGGCTAATAGTGTTATATTGTTTTATTAAGGTGCAAACTCATCATTTCCGGTTTAGGTTAATGCAGGGTCACATTAACCTAAACCGGAAATGATGTCAGTTTGGCGCCTTTTTTGACAGGAAGAAGGAGTTTGCACCTTAATAAACAATATAACACTATTAGCCGCTTCTGGCTTGTGTTTCTTTCCACAGTTATCGAGCTACCAACGACAGGAATACTGAGGGTGTCACCATTAGAGAGCGCTTGGAGGTGTTTGGAAGTTTCTAATACCAAAGACAGCAAAACTTGAGGAGTGTGTGCAACACACAAACTGCTGGATCCATACTCGATTATATACACCATCTTCTTACCTCATACTGATTGAGGTTCTTAAAAGTAAGTGCACGTCTGATAGGGTGCAGGAATACCATCTGTTGGAAGTTTTATTATTCATTGGGACTAAGAACTCTTTTAAGAATGTTTTGAAAAATACTTTTTGTTATATCTTACTTCAATTTTCATATACATATATATATTTTTATATATATATATATATATATATATATATATATGTTTTAAAGCCTTTTTTGTTGTACTGATATTGTATGGTTGTGTATATATGTCTTAAACATTAATCGCATATATGCAATATATACATCCATTCTAGCATACCATATATGCCGTTTATCCTTTGCTAGTGATAAGTAGTATTTATAAGGATATCATATAGAAAAAATCATTTAAATCACTCAGATTATCTACAGCTCATGGACATAAGCTGCTTATAGCGCCATCTTATATTTTTTGTATTTCTATTTTTTAGAAAAGTCTGAGGGACTTATCTTAGCCTTTTGAGACTGGCTGCTTGGTTCCTTCTGTGTATATACTATAGATTTATATGATCTTGAATCATTATATAACAGAATTAGGACTCCTGTAAGTGTGAGCGCTTTGGGGCTTGTCTGAGGACATTTCTTGTCATCAGATATTCTAGTTTTTGTTCATATATATATATATATATATATATATATATATACAGTATATACATACATTCGCCTCAAGTTATCAAGAGCTGCTGGTGCAACGCCGCCCCCTGCAGACTCAAGGGCCAATAGGCCGCCAGCAGGGGGGTGTCAATCAACCCGATCGTACTCGATCGGGTTGATTTCCGGCGATGTCTGTTGTGTCTTTGTGACCGCTGCTTCATAACTGCTGTTTCTGGCGAGTCTGAAGACTCGCCAGAAAAAGAGGCCATCAAGCTCCTTACAGAGCTTGATAACTAGAGGCCATTGAATGTATTACCTATTTTTTTCCATAGGGTGAAGTGTTATGAATGCTTTATATCTATTTATATGCTTACATTATTACTTCAAACATTAGGTGAAAACAAGAACTTAAACATATGTGTTTATAAAGTTGAAAATACATATTTCTATTTCTCCAGTTCCACCATAAAAATGTAACAGAACAGCATGGTGGCACTGTAAGCTTTCATCTAAACAATTGCATTGCGTGAAAGTGTTGGCCTTTTGTTTTAACATGTCAAAAATTAGGAAAAATATTATAACTTTCATTTTAACACTGAAATAAGTGTTATGTATCAAGATACCAAATTTGTAGTGAATACAAATATTAACATATTACTTTTCAACTGACTGTTGTGTTTTTCTTCTGCAAAACAGAAAACTAATTGGAGTATAATTTATTTATATTTTTAGAAAGAAACCAAAAGAAGAAATATTGAATGCTGGGCACTGTAGAAGCTCAGTGGAAAAAGTAACAACTGACTTCCTTAAGTTAGACATGTGCCCCAAATAAAATACGGATAAAGGCTAATGTTAGAAATACAAAGATTCTTGCTAAAAATACATACTCTGAAATATACACACACATGGAAGTGTCTAAAAATAAATACACCAATATGGAATTATACTTATTACATTTCCTCAGCTCACAGCAGCAAAACCATTCATTTGAATCCTTTTAGACGCATGCTTACATAAGTGGCTAAATTACCTCTTAAGAAAAGTATCTATAATAAATAGTATTATTGATACAACCTGTACCGAAAATGTAAATCCATAAATCTCTTTCTTATTATTTCTAATTAGCAAAGTAATCTTAATCTCATTTCTGTTTTTCTCCTTCTTTTCAATACTATAATTGTCTTAAATTTATTCAGTTATTTTTAATTTAGAATATTTGAAAGGATAGAGATTATGGACTAGATTAAGAGTAGCAGTTATACGCAAGCAAAAAGGGGTTTATCACTCAAAGGGGTTTATAAGGGCTCAAAAATATGAGGTCTCAGGTAAAAAAAAAAAGGATGCAAAGGGATTTAACATAGAGATACACAAATACACGTCTAAATATGTATATGTATGGCTATATATATAAATATATATTTGTTTATATATGTGTACATGTGAATTTATGTATTTTCATGTGTATATATGTATTTATAGACAGATATACAGATATAAGTGCTTTTTGGTTTTTTTTAGTAATGTTAGAGTTTTTTTTTAGCAGGGGCAAAACTACATGGGGTGCAGAGGTCGCAATTGCGACTGGACCTCCAAGGGTGGGGGCCCAACTTAAAAAAAATATATATATATATATATTTTTTTTTTAATGAAAAACGTTGACCTGCCACTGCCTGCACTGATATCATGTGAGTGTGACATGATGCTTCACTAGTATCTCTGACTACAGGGGTTAGTGTTTCTGTTTTACCAATTGGTGTTTATGTGTGTGTGTGTATGTATGTATGTGACTGTGTGTGTATTTATGCATGTATGTGTGTGTGTGTGTGTGTGTTTGTGGAACCGACAAATTACAGAACTTGTTACTACAGCATGGGGGAGGGGGTAAACAATGTCACTATACAGCACCACTATATACAGTATGGGGGGCTGGACTATGTCACAGACTACTGTGGTCACTTTATAAAGTACTGGGGCAGGTAGAGTCAGGCCAGCCATCTCACTGGCAGATTACAGACTGTGTCACTGACAGTACTTGTGGGTTAAGCAGTGTCACTATATACAGTAATAGGGGGTCAGACCATCTCACAGACTGTGGGCGCAGGGTACCTCCTTTTGCGGACATGTAATTTGATTCACATTTTTTTTCTGTGTTAAATGTAAATAAAAAAAGATATGTATCAAATTCATTTTTTTTGGGGGGGGGGGTGGGGGTGGGGGGGGCTTCTTAGATTATTGCACCTGGGCCCTGTGGTTTCTAGTTATGCCTCTGTTTTTTAGTAATGTTTTTTCTTTTAGTAATGTAAGATTTATGTAATGGTATTCTTTTTTTAAGTAATAGTAGTTTTTTTTTTAACATATGTTAGATTTATTTTTAAGATAAGATTAGGTTTTATTTATTTTTACAGGTAAGTTTTCTATTTTTTTAAGGTAGTTAGGTTTTATTTTGTAAGATTTGAGTATTTTAATTTGGGTTAAGTTAATAGTGTAGTTTAGTGTTTGCGATGTGGTGGGCTGGTGGTTTAGGGGTTAACAGTATAGTTTGGTACTTTGTGATGTGGGGGATGGCTGTTTAGGGGTTAATAGTTTATTAAAGTACTTTCCGATGTGGGGGATGGCGGTTTAGGGGTTAATAGTTTATTTAGGTACTTTGCGATGTGGGGTGTCAGTTAAGGGGTGAATAGTATAGTTAGGTACTTTGCAATGTGGGGGGATGGCAGTTTAAGGGTTAATAGTTTATTTAGGTGGTTTGTGATGTGGGGTGGCTGTTTAGGGGTTAATAGTGTATTTATTATTACTATTTCACCTAGAAAAACTCTTTACATGAAGTTTAAGTTCATGTAAAAAGCTTGATCGATAAATGCGATGGCACTTGCATGACCGCATTTACTTTCAACTTTGCGGTAATTTTGAGAGCTCCCCGCTTGTAATATGGATTTGTGCGTAAAGGGACTCGCGACCTCATAATCACATTTATGCTCCTATCGCTATCAATAGCACTCCATTTGTAATCTAGCCCTTAATAAAATGCTTTTTTATGCACGAGTAAGGGTGTTAGGTTTTTTCCACTTTGCGTGCTCCATTGAAGTTTACATGTGCAAAAACCCAAAGTCTAGAGGGATTATCACAAGATTGGGTGCGCAAACTACAGCTCCACTCATTATCTAGCCCTATGTTATCCACTTGCTTATCTATTTTAAATGATTTACAGTTTTAACAAGCCACCCTAAGTAGAGAATCGACTATGTGAAATATCACTTACTGGGGAGCAGAGTTTGGCCACATGGGAAGATGACTGCATAAAGAAAGAACTCCTTAACCCTGTGTGTTTTCTGTGACAAAAAATGCGGTCACCAACCTTTTCTTTTGTCCCCTTCACACACTTGTGAAATAAATACTCCTGGTATCTGTGGATGAAGCCCTGAAAGCCCACTTGATAAAGCTGGATTCACAAAAGCTGAAAGTGAGTGCAGCACTTACCCTCTCTTATAGGACACATCACATCAGGTAGGCCAAGGATTAATGTCACCCACACTCTTAACATATAGTGAAATTTGAGGCACATCTTAATCAATTTAGACTTGAGGGTCTAAATTACCATCCACTACAGCAGCTCTTACACAATAGGTATACTTCTGCCCTCTTCCCTCATTGGCTCCAGGGATCTTTACCTGTACAGAGTTTGCCTATTCTTTACTTACCTCCTCCAACTCACTTTACATCGTGGCAGAGAAACATAAATGGAAAGACCCAGAAATACACAGTTAGGAACCTTGAACTTAACTTTATACATTATAGACTTCTTTCTACCAGCTTAGGTTGCTTGAATAGTGTAATCCCCTTTAGTTGATGCTTAATATACTAGGGATTTTTTTATTCACACTCATCTTAAAACTCACCTTACCCTCATAAACTACTGCCAACTAGTGATGTCGCGAATAGTTCGCCGGCGAATAGTTCCCGGCGAACATAGCATGTTCACGTTCGCTGCGGCGGGCGAACATATGCGATGTTCGATCCGCCCCCTATTCGTCATCATTAAGTAAACTTTGTCCCTTTACCTCACAGCCTGCAGACACATTACAGCCAATCAGCGGCAGACACTCCCTCCGAGACCCTCCCACCTCCTGGACAGCATCCATTTTAGATTAATTTGGAAGCTGCATTCTTAGTGAGAGGAGAGACAGTGTAGCTGCTGCTGATTTAATAGGGAAATTGATAGCTAGGCTAGTGTATTCAGTGTCCACTACAGTCCTGAAGAACTCATCTGATCTCTGCTGTAAGGACAGCACCCCAAAAAGCCCTTTTTAGGGCTAGAACATCAATCTGCTTTTTTTTTTTTTTTTCCTGTGTAATCTAATTGCAGTTGCCTGCCTGCCAGCGTGTGTGTCAGGCTCACAGCGTATACTGTGCCCACTTGCCCAGTGACACCACTCATATCTGGTGTAACAGTAGTGTACATTTAAAAAAAAACAACACTTTTTTTGACTGTGAAATAATAGCAGACAGCTGCCAGTACCCAAGATGGCCGCCAATAAGGCAGATGGGGAGGGTTAGAGAGCTGTTTTGGGGGGGATCAGGGAGGTTGGGGGCTAAGGGGGGGATGCTACACCACAGCATATGTAAATATGCTAAAAAAAAAAAAAAAAAAATATTAAAAACCTTTTATTTTAGTACTGGCAGACTTTCTGCCAGTACTTAAGATGGCAGGGACAATTGTGGGGTGGGGGAGGTAAGGGAGCTGTTTGGGAGGGATCAGGGGGTCTGATGTGTCAGGTGGGAGGCTAATATCTACACTAAAGCTAAAATTAACCCTGCAAGCTCCCTACAAACTACCTAATTAACCCCTTCACTGCTAACCATAATACATTACACGTGTTATGCACAGCATTTAGCGGCCTTCTAATTACCAGAAAGCAACGCCAAAGTCATATATGTCTGCTATTTCTGAACAAAGGGGATCCCAGAGAAGCATTTACAACCATTTGTGCCATAATTGCACAAGCTGTTTGTAAATGATTTCAGTGAGAAACCTAAAATTGTGAAAAATCTAACGTTTTTTTTTTTTTTTTTATTTGATCGCATTTGCCGGTGAAATGGTGGCATGAAATATACCAAAATGGGACTAGATCAATACTTTGGGTTGTCTACTACACTACACTTAAGCTAAAATTAACTCTACAAGCTCCCTACATGCTCCCTAATTAACCCCTTCACTGCTGGGCATAAAACACGTGTGGTGCGCAGCAGCATTTAGCAGCCTTCTAATTACCAAAAAGCAATGCCAAAGCCATATAAGTCTGCTATTTCTGAACAAAGGGGATCCCAGAGAAGCATTTACAACCATTTATGCCATAATTGCATAAGTTGCTTGTAAATCATTTCTGTGAGAAACCTAAAGTTTGTGAAAAAGTGAACAATATTTTTTTATTTGATTGCATTTGGCGGTGAAATGGTGGCATGAAATATACCAAAATGGGCCTAGATCAATACTTTGGGTTGTCTACTACACTACACTTCAGCTAAAATTAACTCTACAAGCTGCCTACATGCTCCCTAATTAACCCCTTCACTGCTGGGCATAAAAGACGTGTGGTGCGCAGTGGCATTTAGCAGCCTTCTAATTACCAAAAAGCAACGCCAAAGCCATATAAGTCTGCTATTTCTGAACAAAGGGGATCCCAGAGAAGCATTTAAAACCATTTATGCCATAATGGCATAAGTTGTTTGTAAATAATTTCTGTGAGAAACCTAAAGTTTGTGAAAAAGTGAACAATATTTTTTTATTTGATCGCATTTGGCGGTGAAATGGTGGCATGAACTATACCAAAATGGGCCTAGATCAATACTTTGGGATGTCTTCTAAAAAAAAATATATACATGTCAATAGATATTCAGGTATTCCTAACAGATATCAGGGTTCCAGTGTAACTAGCGCTCATTTTAAAAAAAAGTGGTTTTGAAATAGCAAAGTGCTTCTTGTATTTATTTCCCTATAACTTGCAAAAAAAGCAAAGAACATTGGGTATTTCTAAACTCAGGACAAAATTTAGAAACTATTTAGCATGGTTGTTTTTTGGTGGTTGTAGATGTGTAACAGATTTTTCAGGTCCTGCCAGGGCACAGTGTCACACCAGTGCAACTCATATCTGGTGTAACAGTAGGGTACATTAAAAAAAATTTTTTGACTGTAATAGATTGAATAGCAGTTAGTTGTCTGCAAGCGTGTGTGTCAGGCCTACAGCGTCTACTCTGCCAACTTCTACCAGTGCACAGTGCCACTCATATCTGTTGTCACAGTAGCTTGCATGCATAGTACCACTAATGGAAAAAAAAATGACAGGCAGAGGCAGGCCACCCCGCAGGGGCCATCGTGGTCGTGGTGCTGTGATTCCCTTTGGCCCTAGAATAATGCCCAGTGTTCAGAGGCCACGTACCCTGAACTCGAAAAGTTCTGAGGACATAGTTGACTGGCTAACACAGGACACCCAATCTTCTACAGCTTCCGCTCGGAACCTTGACGCACCATCCTCCTCCAGCTTAGCTTCGGGCACAGATCAAGCTACCACTCGCCCGCCTGCCACCACCACCAACACTAGCACCACAGCCGCTTCACTTGATCTGTCAGAGGAGTTATTTACACATCAGTTGGAAGAAATGAGTGATGCGCAACCATTATTGCCAGAGGATGTAGATAACAGTGATATGTCTCAGTCAGGCAGCATTACACACATGGACGTACGGTGTGATGATGATGATGATGTTGTACCCACTGCGGGAGTTTGGTCTGTCATTGTAAAGCGGGCGTAACCCTTACACTACCTGATCGATACAACATCATACCTGATGTTTTAAAGAACGTTATTCCAAACAATTTAGGAATGTTAGGTGATTTATGCCCTTTATGGATTAAAACCAGACTCTGCATCAACTATGTAATTTTCCATGGGAGTTTTGCCATGGATCCCCCTCCGGCACGCCACAGTCCAGGTGTTAGTCCCCTTGAAACAACTTTTCCATCACTATTGTGGCAAGAAAGAGTCCCTGTGGATTTTAAAATTCACCTGCCCATTGAAGTCTATGGGGGTTCGCCCGGTTCGCGAACTTTTGCGGAAGTTCGTGTTCGCCGTTCGCGAACCCAAATTTTTATGTTCGCGACATCACTACTGCCAACTATTCTCTATGCTATACAGCTCTTTAAGGACTGGTATCTTAACTTTCCTGTACAGAGTCTTGGTCATATCCTCTAATACTAACCTGTAGCTACTTTATATAGTGCCAACTGCCTTTGCATGTTGTG
Source organism: Bombina bombina (assembly GCF_027579735.1). NCBI lineage: Eukaryota > Metazoa > Chordata > Amphibia > Anura > Bombinatoridae > Bombina > Bombina bombina. The sequence continues at coordinate 420,775,227 of NC_069502.1, read as the reverse complement.
TCAGAATTAAAGCTCAGGGGTAAGCCCTTTGGGTCATCAGAGGCTAATGCACCTACTGAAAACATCAACAAAATGTGCTAGCCTTATACCACTATCTACTTCAAATATCTGGTTACTCAGTTTTATATGCAAAAGTCGCTTGCTTCCTGATAAAGTGTGTATGTGTGTCTATCCCACTCTGTGTAACTCTCTTTTGGTATGTCAGTTGAGTCCCTGTACCATATCCTGCAAATCTGACTGTTTTCTACTGCTATCCTACTCTGTGTAACTCTCTTTTGGTATGGCAATTGAGTATATAATTGTATGCTGTTAAATAAGTCCTGTATTTTTGCTATGATATTTCCAAAGTCTAATGTTGTGTCATTTGCTATGTGACATTCAAGCCTTGTCAATACTTAAATTTATATTTGACTAATGTCATGACTTCAAATTCCTCCATATTCTATTGTCTATTAATTTTAACTTATCTCACCCTAACCTGGCCTGAATCCAAATTCTCAGTTGGCTCTTTTGTCTGTGATGCTGTCATTAGCTAATTCAGGCATCCCAACTCTCCCAGAAGTTCCGGGAGTCTCCCGCATTTTAATAGCAGCTCTCTGATGCCTGCAAACTATATACAATATCTCGGAACTCAAGCAAGAGAGAGTTCAATGGTCATTTCTAATGGTAGACGGGCTCTGGAGAAACCTGAGAGAGCAAGTGACAGACGTGGTGAGAGAGTGACACAGGATGCATCCTGATTAGTCTCTCTTTGTGCTAACTAACCTATCAGTTTTCTTGGTAGGAGACCTTTACAGTCAACCTCTTTCTCTCCAGTTCAACCATCAGTTCGGTTCATAACCATCAGTTCGGTTCATAGCAAAAAAAGAGGCTGCTTCTAGGGTGGTAACTAGCCATAGAACAAGCTATTATGCTATTGTTCGTTCCCAAGTTGAGCGCTTCTCTTTTTTTATTTATGCAAATTATGACACTTAGGGAAGTCTCCCTAAGTTTGATGTGGGAATCCAGATGTGGACCCGTTGCTCAGTGTGCCTAGAGGGATATGGCTGCACCTCACTGACGAGGCCCACAATAGGCCGAAACGTACGTCTGGGGTTTTGCTGTTTCTCTTGTTCAGAGAGGGATTGCCTGGTATTTCGGGGCTGGACTGCACTGTTAAGTCAGGATCAGACTGATATGCTACAGGAAAGTTCTTCTCTGTGAAAGGCACATATTGAGCAAAAAGAGGCTGCTTCTAGGGTGGTAACTAGCCATAGAACAAGCTATTATGCTATTGTTCATTCCCAAGTTGAGCACTTCTCTCTTTTTATTTATGCAAATTATGACACTTAGGGAAGTGTCCCTAAGTGTGATGCGGGAATCCAGACGTGGACCCGTTGCTCAGTGTGCCTAGAGGGATATGGCTGCACCTCACTGACGAGGCCCACAATAGGCCGAAACGTACGTCCATGGTTTTGCTGTTTCTCTTGTTCAGAGAGGGGTTGCCTGGTATTTCGGGGCTGGACTGCACTGTTAAGTCAGGATCAGACTGATATGCTACAGGAAAGTTCTTCTCTGTGAAAGGCACATATTGAGCAAAAAGAGGCTGCTTCTAGGGTGGTAACTAGCCATAGAACAAGCTATTATGCTATTGTTTGTTCCCAAGTTGAGCGCTTCTCTCTTTTTATTTATATCAGTTTGGTTCAGTTTAGTGACTGAAGCGCCATGGCAGAGTGCCCATGGTGGGTTGAATGACTGTAAAAGAAGTGAGTTTAATAGGTGTCATTTGTCCATTAGCACTGCTAACGTTATTTTAACTAGATGCTATAAGGAGCTATTGTACAATGAACGTTTGCAAAATAAGTAGAAAAGCTATTTGCATTATTGTGTGTAAAAAGTGTGTGTAAGTAGTTGCAATATGTTGTTAAATAAATAGTTTTGTCCTATCATAATAAAATGTCATGTTCTTGTTAATACATGTTTGGTGGCTGTATGTGTGTGTGTGTGGAGGTGGAGGTGGGGGGTGCAATAGCCGATGAAGCCACCTCTCTAAAATAAGTTTTTGCAGGTTAGTGGACTCAGCTGACTGCGCTGCCCTATAATTTTAACACTAGTTTGGTGAATGCAAGGCAATTACTTTTGTAATATTGTGTTTGATGTTTTTCACTGACTCTTTACTTACAAACATGCTCCCTATCTTCATGTTACTTTTTGCTTCCTCTTGTATAGTATATTTTTTATTTACTCTTTCCCCCTTATCACCTGTATTATTCATTGGCCCATCTCTCTTCTTCTCACTTTTGTTCATGAGCTTCACACATTCCTAAAGTCTCTCTCTCCTCTGTGCACCTCATCCCTAAGCCACTATCCCTCATGCTCACACTAGCTACTGGGGATTTCTATCCTGGCCCCCACAATTTCCTAATCTCGTCCATCCATGTATGCCTTTCCATAGACCTAGATACCATAACACTGGACAACTTACACAAGTTCCTTTTGTATCAAAAGCCAACCACCCCCCTTCACTTGTGCAATCTGGACTTTTTCTCTGTTTGCCCCAAACTCACTTCTATCAATGACATCTTCATCACCCTTTCCCTCAACCTTCTTGCCCTCACAGAAATCTCTCTTTCAGACACAGTCTCCCTTGCTGCATTGTCACATGGGGCCTCCACTTCTGCCACACCCCTACATCTGGAAACAGACAAGAAGGTGGTGTAGGTATTAAATACAACCCATCTCTTCCCTCACATCTTCTTCCTTTGGAACCCACATGATTTGCTTATACTCTCCCCTCTCTCTATGTGTTGTGGTTATATATTGCCCCCTGGCTCCTCAACTAAATTTCTTGATCATTTTGCAGACTGACTACCTTATTTCCTCTCTTCAGACATCCCTGCCTTGGGGACTTCAACTTCCCTATTGACAATCCCACTGCCCCTACAGCAACAAAACTTCTCCAACTCATTTTCTATTATGGTCTGTCACAATTGACCGACTCTCCTACTCAAAAAGATGGACACTCCCTTTATCTGATTTTCAGCTATCAGTGCACTCCTTTAATCTTCACAAATTCCTCTTCTCCTCTTTCTGACCATCATCTCATCATGTGCAAAATCACAGCACTTTCTACAACTATCCCTCTTTCTAACCCTTAAACCAAACTCCACAGAAGCATTAAGTCACTAGATCAGAAACATCTTTCAAACTCCCTCAAACCTCTGCTCTTCTACCTTCTCATCCTTTTCCTGCCCTGACCAATCTATCTATCGGATGGGAACCGTTACACTATGGAACAGTTAGTTAGAGGTAGAGAGGGGGAATAAAAAATTATTAAAAATCATATATAATCAAAGTGATCTGGGAGGGGGTGGGGGTTTAGTCTTTAGGGGGGGGGGAAGCTACACTACAGAAAAGTGGGGGAAAAATGTAAAAATATATATTTTTTTGTAAACTGGGTACTGGCAGACAGCTGCCAGTACCCAAGATGGCGCCCAATAATGTAGAGGGGGAGGGTTAGAGAGCTGTTTGGGGGGGATCAGGGAGGTTTGGGGCTAAGGGGGGATCCTACACAGCAGCATATGTAAATATGCTATATAAAAAAAAAATATACCTTTTATTTTAGTACTGGCAGACTTTCTGCCAGTACTTAAGATGGCGGGGTCAATTCTGGGGTGGGGGAGGGAAGAGAGCTGTTTGGGAGGGATCAAGGGGTCTGATGTGTCCTAAAATTGCGAAAAAATTTAAGTTTTTTTAAATTTGATCGCATTTGGCGGTGAAATGGTGGCATTAAATACACCAAAATGGGCCTAGATCAATACTTTGGGTTGTCTACTACACTACACTAAAGCTAAAATTAACTCTACAAGCTCCCTACAAGCTCCCTAATTAACCCCTGCACTGCTGGGCATAATACACGAGTGGTGCGCAGTGGCATTTAGCGGCCTTCTAATTACCAAAAAGCAACGCCAAAGCCATATAAGTCTGCTATTTCTGAACAAAGGGGATCCCAGAGAAGCATTTGAAACCATTTATGCCATAATTGTATAAGTTGTTTGTAAATAATTTCTGTGAGAAACCTAAAGTTTGTGAAAAAATTTGTGAAAAAGTGAATTTTTTTTTTATTTGATCGCATTTGGCGGTGAAATGGTGGCATGAAATATACCAAAATGGGCCTAGATCAATACTTTTGGATGTCTTCTAAAAAAATATATATACATGTCAAGGGATATTTAGGGATTCCTGACAGATATCAGGGTTCCAATGTAACTAGCGCTCATTTTGAAAAAAAGTGGTTTTGAAATAGCAAAGTGCTACTTGTATTTATGGCCCTATAACTTGCAAAAAAGCAAAGAACATTTTAACATTGGGTATTTCTAAACTCAGGACAAAATTTAGAAACTACTTAGCATGGTTGTTTTTTGGTGGTTGTAGATGTGTAACAGATTTTGGGGGTCAAAGTTAGAAAAAGTGTGTTTTTTTCCATTTTTTCCTCATATTTTATAATATTTTTAATAGTAAATTATAAGATATGATGAAAATAATGGTATCTTTAGAAAGTCCATTTAGTGGCGAGAAAAACGGTATATAATATGTGTGGGTACAGTAAATGAGTAAGAGGAAAATTACAGCTAAACACAAACACCGCAGAAATGTAAAAATAGCCCTGGTCTTTAAGGGAAAGAAATTGAAAAATGGCCTTGGTCCTTAAGGGGTTAATCCCCTTCTCTGCCCACCCACACCTCCTATTACCACTTCTCTCTCTTAGCTCAAGTTTTTGCAAGCCACTTCAACAACAAATCAATTCCATCAGAAACAAAATCATCTCTCAACATACTATGAGTCTCCAACTGCCTCAACCATTCGCAAATGTCCATAACTCAAAAAGCCACAAATTCAGTTATTTTGCCCTGTTACTGTGGAAGAAGTAGCTGCTCTTTTTTCTCACCTCACTAAATGTCTTCTCAGTCTCATCCCCTCACAATTACTGCCCTGCCTCTTTCTTACTCATATATTCATATTTTCCATCTCTGCCTCAGCACTGGTATATTTCCCTTATCCCTTAAACATGCACTAGTCACACCTATCCTCAAAAAACATTCTCTCGATCCAACATCCCTATCCAACCTATTTTCCTAAACCCCACTGGCTTCAAAACATCTTGAAAGGCTTGTATATACACATTTATCACATTCTCAAAAAACTGAATGGGCCTCCTATATAACTATTCGTGATAAAGTGTGTAGTGTTATGGTGCTTGCGTTACAAAAAATCAGAATGGTGTCACAGTGAAAGTGAAATTAACCCTAAACATAGAATTCACCAAAACAAAATCCAAATAATGTTAAAAATAAAAATACAAAGTGCCACCAGTCAAACAAAATCCAGATGGTATTGATTGGAACTAGAGTTGTTTACTAAAGTCCCAACAAAGTCCAAATAAGAAAAGACTGCTTAGCTGTATTTTTAAAATGACTGCTGACTTCTCCAAACTCCAAACAGGACAGGAGCCGATGAAACTGCAAAGACGAAAGAGAAGAGAGAAGGCGCCACCATAGTGCGCTATCACTGAGGTATGAAAAGATGTGCACAAAGGTATTCACATCATACTCACAATTTTTACAGCACTTAAAAAGTTCCAGAAGTGCATACTGAACTCTCACGAGCTGTTCAGATAGCTCACCCAAACGTAGCAGATCCCGGTTTTGCCAAACGAATCTTCAGTGCAAACACAGGTGTGCTTGTAGTGGAATAAGCAACCTGCTTACAATGCTGTGTGATGCAAAACTCCCCCAATCAGGGTGATGAGTCAAAGATAAAAAAGACATGCTGCTGAATGTCTAAAAACAATAGACTTTAATAAAAGCAAATGTTTACAATATTCACAACGCATTTCCCAGTCTACTCAGGAGTGCTTCATCAGGTGAATAATAAGAATTAAACAGCACAGCATTTAAAACACTTCAGGGGATTGTGAATGGATTGATTTGTTTGCACCTGAAAAACTTACACTCCTCTGCAGTGGCGTACTTATTGCAGGTGGGGTCAGACTTCCCACAATGAAATTAGCAATATGTTATGAAATCCAACACTTAGAAGTATCACTCAAATCGGATACTATATATAATACAAAAATGAATGGACTATTCATTAGGTCTAGTATTCACAGATGGAGCTGTTTATGTGTAAAAGCTGGTCCATTCAGAAAGGGATAATAGAGTGACAGATCCCAAATGTATAAACACACAAACTCCGACTTAATTCTAATTTGTATGGGCCTAGGGAGTGGTTTAAAAAACAGGTAGCACTGAACCAATCCACATTAGCAATAATAGCCACAAACATAACACATATAAATGTACATATAAAACCAACAACATCAACAGATAAAAAAATATATAATGGCTATATATCTATGTGTAGATATATGTGTATATGATTGGATACAACAGGAACACATGTGCCCAAAGGTTAAAAACCACAGACTTGCGGTCAAAAGATCTAAATAAAATACAATGGGTACATATGGTATACATAAACACCTGTCCGTATACCAATAAAAATTAAAAAAAAAAACACTGAAAAAAAACTGTAAAAAGAATACTGAAAGAAATACTAATAATAACACTGAAAAAATAATAATAGACATCCAAACTCCTAATTAAATGCTGCCATATCTATATGTTTGTTTAGGCCAAAGGGATTCAAGGTTTTTAATTTCCATATCCAGAAGGTTTCCTTTGGCATAAACAAACTAGCCCTTTGGTGCCCCAACTCTTTCGTATATGGTCTATAGAAAAAATTCGGAAGGTGTCAGATCTACTCTGGTGCTGGCACATACTGTATCTAGGGACACTATGATTTAGAATGGGTTTCTTGAGATTCCTCAAATGTTCTCCCCATCTCTTTTTGAGGGGTCTACAGGTTCTCCCTACTTACTGGATCCCAAATATACACTCTAAAATAAACACAACATACTGAGAATCACATGTGAAACGTGTGGGTATATCAAAGGATTCATTAGCTGTGAAAGAAGTAAAAGCTGTTCTTGTTCCAAAAGTGTATGCACATAGACCATAACCATTCCTATTGCATTTATAAAAACCTGTTTTACCCAAAATGCTATTATTCCTTGTATTTTTAAATTTTTGTTTTCCCATCGTTGGTTTTAATTTACTCATTACTACTTTACTTGGTGCCAATCTGTTCTTTAAAGTTGGGGCTCTCCTAAATGTGCATATTGGGCTAGGGCCAACCATAGGAACGGTTGTGGTCTATGTGCATACACTTTTGGAACAAGAACGGCTTTGACATCTTTCACAACTAATGAATCCTTGGAGATGAACACACGTTTCACATGTGATTCCCATTATGTTGTGTATATTTTAGAATGTATATGTGGAATACAGTACATAGGGAGGACCTGTAGACCCCTTAAAAAAGAGATAGGGAAAACATTTGAGGAATCTCAAGAAACCCCTTCTAAATCATAGTGTCCCTAGACGAAGAATGTGCCAGCACCAGAGTAGATCTGAAACCTTCAGAATTTTTCCTATAGACCATATACGAAAAAGTTGGGGTACCAACAGGCTAGTTCATTTACGCCAAAGGGAAACCTTCTGGATATGGAAATTAAAAACCTTAAATCCCTTTGGCCTAAATGAACATATAGAGCGTTTAATTAGGAGTTTGGATGTCTATTATTATTTTTTTCAATATTATTATTATTATTTCTTTCAGTATTCTTTTTAGAATTTTTATTTAGTATTTATTTGTTTTGTTTTAAGCTTTTATTGGTATACAAACAGGTGTTTAAGTACCCATTGTATTTTATTTAGGTCTTTTGACTGCAAGTCTGTGGTTTTTGACCTTTGGGCACATGTGTTACTGTTGTAGCCAATCATATACACATACAGTATATCCACACATAGATACATATCCACTATATATATTTTTTTATCTGTTGAGATTGTTGGTTTTATATGTACATTTATATATGTTTGTGTCTCTTATTGCTAATGTGGATTGGTTTGATGCTACCTGTCCTTTAAACCACTCCTTAAGCCCATACAGATTGGAAATAAGTCAGAGTTTTGGGGTCTGTCACTCTATTATGCCTTTCTGAATGGATCGGTTTTACACTTAAATTGCTCCGCCTGTGAATACTAGACCTAATGAATAGTCCCCTCATTTTTGTATTATATATAGTATCTGATTTGAGTGATACTTCTAAGTGTTGGATTTCATAACACATTGTAGCTAATTTCATTGTGGGAAGTCTGACCCCTCCTGCAATAAGTACGTCACTGCAGAGGAGTGTGAGTTTTTCAGGTGCAACCAAATCAATCCATTCACAATTCCCTGAAGTGTTTTTAAATGCTGTGCTGTTTAATTCCTATTGTTCACCTAATGAAGCAGTCCTGAGTAGATTGGGAACCGCATTGTGAATTTTTTAAACATTTGCTTTTATTAAAGTTTATTGTTTTCAGACATTCAGCAGCACAACTCTTATCTTCGATTCATCACCCTGATTGGCGGAGTTTTGCATCACTCACCATTGTAAGCAGGTTGCATATTCAACTACAAGCGCACCTGTGTTTTTGCTGAAGATTCGTTTGGCAAAACCGTGACCTGCTATGCACTTCTGGCACTTTTTAAGTGCAGTAAAAATTGTGAGTATGATGTGAATACCTTGGTGCACATCTTTTCATACCTCAATGATATTGCACTATTGTGGCACCTTCTCTCTTCCCTTTTGTCTTTACATTTATTACATTACCTTACATTAAACTCTCTCCTTGAGCCTTTGCAATCTGGATTTTGCCACCAACACTCCACAGAAACAGCAATTATAAAGGTTACTAATGACCTAATTATTGCAAAATCGAAAGGCTACTTCTCGCTGTTAATCCTTGTTGATCTGTTTGCAGACAACCCTCTCTTCCTCAAAACCCTCCAATCCTTTGACATCTGTGATGCAGCCATCTCATGGTTCTCCTTATATCTGTCTAACCGTACCTTTAGTGTAGCCTTCTCCGGCGCATCCTCTGCGCTTTTACCACTATTTGTTGGGGTACCACAAGGCTCTGTCCTTGGTCCCCTTATCTTCTTAATTTATATGTCATCCTAGGTTCCTTAATAAAGTGCCATTGGTTTCAATATCATTTTTATACTGATGATACCCAAATCTTCCTTGCTGCACCAGACCAATTCCCTTCCTTGCTAACTTGTGTTAGTAACTGTTTTTCTAATATTTCATCCTTGATGTCCAATCACTAACCTTATCTTCTCTCCAAAAGTGTGCTCCTTATTTTCTCCCTTTCTTCCAAAATCCCCCAACTTTCTATAACTGTTGATAATAATATCATTACCCCAACACAGCATGCCCAATGTCTTGGGGTAAAATTTGACTCAGATCTTTATTTAACTTCTTACATCCAGTCATTGGCCAATTCCTGCCATTTACACCTTAAAAACATCTCCAAAATTTGCCACTTCCTCACACAAGATACAACTGAGATTTTAATCTACTCTCTTATCATTTCTCGTTTTGATCATTGCAACTCCATCCTTAAACCGAGTTGAAGATCTAGATAATCATAGTAGAAAAAATAACCTGCAAATCAGAGGAGTTCCAGAGAACATAGCCCCCCAATCAACGGTTCCCTCTGGGAAACAGAGCTGGCTTTAAAGGATGAGCAGCATGGAATCTGGAGACCAAAGATGGAGCATGCACATCATGGGCAGGAACCCAGGAATGATCTGCCACAGAGTAACCCTTCCAATGCACGAGGTACCATAGTTGCCTGCGCCTGTATCTGGAGTCCAGGATTTTAGCCACCTCATATTCAGGGTCACCATGAATTAAGATCTTAGGAGGAGGTGGTCGGAGCTGAGTATATCTGTTCTTGATGTAGTGTTTGAGTAGTGTGATGTGGAAGACTGGGTGTATGCAAAGGGTTCTGGGCAAGGCCACTTTGTAGGCAACAGGAGACAGTCTTTTAAGGACTTTGTAAGGGCTGATATACCTAGGCCCTAATTTGTGACTATGTTGACGTAGACGAATATGTCAAGTAGAGATCCAGACACGTTTACCTACCAAAAAGGCACGAACAGAAGCTCTATTATGATCAGCAAACCTCTTGTATCTGGAGACAGCTGAACGTAACGGAGAGAGAATACGTTGCCAATGAGTAGTGAGGTTAGCAACATGTCGATCTGCAGCAGGAACCCCTGTGGACTGAGCAGAAAGAGGAAAGACATGAGGTTGGTAGCCTACTGTGGCTTGAAATGGAGAACATCATAAAGAAGAGTGCCAATGAGTGTTCTTTGGCAGGTCAGCTAGGGGCAACAATTCAGACCTGTTGGTATGAAGAGAATTAACAAAAGTTCTGAGATAGGCTTTGAGATCTTAATTCACACGGTTGGAGTAAGCCAGGAGGCAAGGATCGGGGCAGTCTAATTGGCAGCAAAAGTCATGCAGGCTTTCACATAATCCTGAGCATCAGACTTCATGGTAGGCCACCATACATGTTAAGAAAGAAGCTTAAAAGTTCTTGTCAAACCAGGATTTCCTGAAAGTTTGCTATCATGAGCTCAGGATAGCACAGGGGTCCGAAGGTTCAGAGGTAAAAAGAAGATATCAGGAGCCACGTGGGCATCAGGAGGCTTCCTAGACTGGGCACGTTGCATGCAGTCTTTGAAGAAGAGAGGTGTTAAGTTGAGTAACCACACAGGAGGGGGTGTGATGTGTTCCATAGGAGCTTCAGAGGAATCACTATACTGAGGAAACTGACGTGAAAGGGCATCAGCCTTTTTATTCTTGGTCCCAGAAAGATTAGAGACCACAAAGTTAAAATGGGAAAAGAATAAGGCCCACCTGGCCTGTCGAGGATTGAGTCAAGGAGCAGTCTCTAGGTACATCAGATTCCTGTGGTCAGTGAGAATCTGAATGGGGTTGGCGGTACCCTCTAGTCAATGATGCCATTCAGTCAGGGCCATCTTAAAGACTAAGAGTTCATGATTACCCACATTGTAATTCCTCTCTGCAGGAGTAAAGCATTTAGAGAAAATGGCTACAGGGTGCAACTTGGAGGTAAAAGGATCCCTTTGGGTTAAGACTGCTCCAGCTCCAATCTCGGTTGTGTCAATGTCTAAAGTGAACTATAGGTCAGGATCAGGATGGTGGAGCACAGGAGCAGAACAAAAGGCCTTTTATAGATGAGAGAAGGCATCCACGGCTTCTGGAGGCCAATTTTTGCAGTCTCTGTTCAGTTTAGTCAACTCAGTGAGTGGAGCAACTATTTAGGAAAATTCTTTATAAACTTGCGGTAATAATTGGTGAACCCAAGAATATCTGTAGTTCTTTTAATGAGGTGGGTTGAGGCCATTCCAGAACTACGATGAGTTTAGAAGGATCCATAGCAAAACCCTCCTTCGAGATGATATAGCCAAGGAACTGGATCTGAACTTGGTCAAACTCACATTTCTCCAGTTTGACTACCAGAGAATTGTCTCTGACGTGAAGAAGTACCTGTCTCACGTGTTCATCATGCTCCTCAAGGGTGGAGGAGAAAATAAGGATGTCATCCAGATGGATAATGACAGTGCGATTGAGGAGGTCACGGAAAACATCGTTGACAAATGCTTGGAAGACTGCAGGGACCTTACACAGCCCAAAAGGCATTACGAGGTATTCATAATGCCCTGATCTCATGTTGAAGGCAGTCTTCCATTCATGCCCTGGGAATATACCAATAAGATTATACGCCCCACATAGATCCAACTTAGTGAAGTAGAGAGCATTTTGGAGCGAATCATAAAGTTCAGTGATCAGAGGAATAGGATAACGATTCTTGATAGTGATGTTGTTTAGGGCTCTGTAGCCGATAAAGGGTCTGAGCCCACCATCCTTCTTACTGACAAAAAATAAGTCAGTCCTGGCAGGAGAAGAGGAAGGACGAATAAAACCTTTAGCTAGGTTTTCTTGACTATAATCCTCAATGGCCTTGGTTTCAGCTTTGAAGAGTGGATAGGTCCTCCCTTTAGGAAGTGGGACTCCAGGAAAGAGGTTCATTTTGCAGTTGTAAGGACGGTGGGGTGGCAGCACATCAGCTGCTTTCTTTTCAAACACATCTGTAAAATCTGTGTATACTTGGGGAAGATTTGATGGGGTCAGTTGACTGGCTATGGGAATGTGGGTCAGAGGAGTAACCTTAGCCAGGCAGGAATGGAGGCAGGATGTACCCCAGGAGGCCAACTGTCCCTCAGTCCAGTCGAATTGCGGGTTGTGTATATGAAGCCAAGGAAGACCAAGGATGACAGGCTGTGCTGGGGAATGAATGACATTGAACTGCAACTGTTCGGTATGAAGGACTCCCACAGTCAGGGTTAGGGGTTCTGATTCGAAATGGATTAACCCTGATCCAAGGGGAGTGCCACCCAGAGTAGTTATTTTGAGACATTGTTTTTTCTGCAGAAGAGGCAACCCTGCCTGAATCATAAAACGGTGATCAAGAAAATTTACAGCTGCCCCTGAATGAATGAAGGCTTGAGTGTGGACAGAATTCTGAAGGAAGGTAAGGGTCACATGTACCAGGATCCGAGAGGAGTGAGGGGATTTAGTAGAGATCGTGCTTAGAGGTATCCAAGTTTTATCCTCTAAGCATTGTCTTTTCCCAGCAGAATATCACAGTTCTTTAGTTGGTGTGAGTTAGAACCACAATAGAAACACAGTCTCATTCTCCTTCTTCTCTGTTTTTCAGATTCTGTGGGCTTGAGGGAGGAGAGATCCATTGGTTCCTCTACGGTGGTAACTGGAGGTGCTGAAGAGGAAGAGGATAGTCTAGAGACCAGACGAGTAGGAGGACAAGAGGGAAGGGTTCTACGAGTTCTGTCTCTCTCAGCTTGTCTCTCCTGAAAGCAAGAATCTAGACTGATACAAAGTGAATTCATCCAGGGAAGAAGGAACATCATGATAAGTAAGCTCTTCCTTCATGTGCTCATGCAAACCTCTCCTAAAGGCTGCCTTGAGAGCATTGCTATCCCAACTGGTCTCAAGTGCCAAGATGTGAAACTCAATGGCGTATTGTGCCACAGATCTATTGTTCTGGTGGAGATCCAAGAGAAAATACTCTACAGCAGAAGCACGGCCGGAGGTCCCAAACACAGAAGATAAAGCAGAAATGAAGGCATCAGCATCGTTCAGGAGTTGAGCGCTCTGTTCCAAAAGGTGAGAGACCAAGGCTAGGGCCTTGTCTTTCAGTAAAGAAATTATAAAAGTGACCTTTGACTGATGAGACTGGAAGGTATGAGGATCATTGCGAAATTGCAGCCTGCACTGCTTGAGAAAACACCTACAGTCGATAGTACTATCATACTTGTAATGGTATCTGGGGTATACTTCCAGAAGTATAACAGTTCAGGGGTAATGCAATAGAATGGTCAGACAGGCAGAGTTCAGCAATGGTAATGCAATCCAGTACTTTAGGGGTTAAGCAAGCAGATAAGTCAGACAAGCAGAGTTCAGTAACGTTATAGCAATCCAGCACTTTAGGGGTAAAGCAAGCAGAGTGGTCAGACAAGCAGAGTTAAGTAACGATATAGCAATCCAGCACTTTAGGGGTAAAGCAAGCAGAGTGGTCAGACAAGCAGAGTTCAGTAACGATAAGGCAGTTCAGTAATAGTAAGTAACACAGCACCCAGGAGCACACACAATAACACCTATACTTGGGCACAGGTGAGAGCAACTGTGGTACTTACATAGGGCAGGATTCGTGCCACAGGAGGGATCCGGAACCGGCACCAGAAGAGGGGCGTGTGGATGATGACATCATTGCCGGTGCCTGAAGACAGATGCTGTGGCGGCAGGAACAGCGCAACAGTGCAGCGGCATGACAGCCAGATTGTCAAGGATGGATGTAAGGGTGGAATTATAGTGGCAGATAGATTGGTCAGGGCAGGATGAGAGGAGAGGTTCGAGGGAATTAGCAAGCTGTTGCTGATCAAATGACATAATGCTTCTGTGAAGTTTGGTGTGAGGAGTAGAAGGAGGGAGAGTTGTAGGGAGGAATGATATATTGCAAGTGAGGAGATGGTGGTCAGAAAGAGGAAAAGGGGAGTTTGTGAAGTATGAAATAGTGCATTGATAGCTAAAGATCAGGTCATGGTAGTGACCATCTTTGTGAGTGGGAGAATTAGTCCATTGTGACAAACCGAAAGAGGAATTGAGTTGCAGAAGTTGTTTTGCAGAAGAGGCAGTGGGATTGTCAAGAGGGATTTTAAAGTCACCAAGAATAAGGGCAGGGGTGTCTGAGGAAAGGAAATAAGGAAGTCAGGCAGCCAAGTGATCTAGAAAATGAGTTGAGGAGCCAGGGGTTCGGTATATGACTGCAACACACATAGAGAGGGGAGAGAATAAGTGAATCATGTGGGTTTGGAATGAGGAAAATGTGAGTGAAGAGATGGGTTGTATTTGTTGAAAGGTGCAATGAGAGGAAAGTAAAATTCCTACACCACCTCCTTGTCTATTACCAGACCTAGGAGTGTGGCTGAAGTGGAGACCCACATGTGACAGTGCAACAGTGGATGCTGTGTCTAGGGGAAAGAGCCAGGTTTCTGTTAGGGCCAGAAGGTTGAAGGAGCGGGAGATAAAGAAGTGAGCTTGTTGCAAACAGAGCAAGATTTCCAGAGTGCACAAGTGAAAGGTGTAGTGGCTTTAGATGCAAGAGGAATGTGAGTAAGGTTGCCAGAGATTTGTTTTCGGAATCTATGGAATGGTACACATTGATGTGCAAGGCTAGGAAGTTGTTAGGGACCAGGATTAGGGGAGATGTCACCAGCAGTTAGTAAAAGCAAGAGGGAGAGCGACATGAGATGAGATACAGATTTGCAGTAATGAGACGAGGTGCAGGGGGGGGGGGGGAGAGTGTTTAGGAATAGGTAAAGTTCATGAGTACAAAAGTAAGGTGAGTTTAAGAGAGATGGGCTAGTGAACAGTGCAGATGGAGAGGGAGAAGGAGTAATTGAATAATGTAGTTTGTTATAGAGACAAGAGATAGCAAAAAGGAATATGAATATATTGAGCATTTTTACAAAAGTGGAAACCAATTAAACACATAAGACACAGTATTACAGCAGCAATTGCATAATGAAACAATGAGATACATTAAACATAATATTACAAAAGTACTTGCCTTGTGTCTTGCCCCTTGCCCAATCCTTGTTTAATTCTTGTATAATTATTTTCTTAATACCTTACTTATAAAATGTTCACTTCAAAACATATGTTGTCGTAACAATGCACACTGCCCAGGCAATGCACAGCCCAAGCTAATGTTAAATATATAGGCACCGTACGTCCATGTGTGTAATGCTGCCTGACTGAGACATATCCCTGTTATCTACATCCTCTGGCAATAATGGTTGTGCATCACTCATTTCATCCAACTGTTGTGTAAATAACTCCTCTGACAGATCAAGTGAAGCGGCTGTGGTGCTAGTGTTGGTGGTGGTGGCAGGCGGGCGAGTGGTAACTTGAGAGGTGCCCGAAGCTAAGCTGGAGGAGGATGGTGCGTCAAGGTTCCGAGCGGAAGCTGTAGAAGATTGGGTGTCCTGTGTTAGCCAGTCAACTATGTCCTCAGAACTTTTCGAGTTCAGGGTACGTGGCCTCTGAACACTGGGCATTATTCTAGGGCCAAAGGGAATCACAGCACCACGACCACGACGGCCCCTGCGGGGTGGCTTGCCTCTGTCTGTCATTTTTTTCCCATTAGTGGTACTATGCGTGCAAGCTTCTGTGAAATCAGATATGAGTGGCACTGTGCACTGGCAGAAGTTGACAGAGTAGACGCCGTAGGCCTGACACACGCTTGCAGACAACTAACTGCTATTCAATCTATTACAGACAAAATTGAATTGTATTGTTACACCAGATATGAGTTGCACTGGTGTGACACTGTGCCCTGGCAGGCCCTGAAAAATCTGTTACACATCTACAACCACCAAAAAACAATCATGCTAAATAGTTTCTAAATTTTGTCCTGAGTTTAGAAATACCCAATGTTAACATGTTCTTTGCTTTTTTTGCAAGTTATAGGGAAATAAATACAAGAAGCACTTTGCTATTTCAAAACCACTTTTTTTCAAAATTAGCGCTAGTTACATTGGAACCCTGATATCTCACAGGAATACCTGAATATCCCTTGACATGTATATATATTTTTTTTAGAAGACATCCCAAAGTATTGATCTAGGCCCATTTTGGTATATTTCATGCCACCATTTCACCGCCAAATGCGATCAAATAAAAAAATGTTGTTCACTTTTTCACAAACTTTAGGTTTCTCACAGAAATTATTTACAAACAACTTATGCCATTATGGCATAAATGGTTGTAAATGCTTCTCTGGGATCCCCTTTGTTCAGAAATAGCAGACTTATATGGCTTTGGCATTGCTTTTTGGTAATTAGAAGGCTGCTAAATGCCACTGCGCACCACACGTGTTTTATGCCCAGCAGGGAAGGGGTTAATTAGGGAGCATGTAGGGAGCTAGTAGAGTTAATTTTAGCTTAAGTGTAGTGTAGTAGACAACCCAAAGTATTGATCTAGGCCCATTTTGGTATATTTCATGCCACCATTTCACCGCCAAATGCGATCAAATTAAAAAAAAAACGTAAAATTTTTCACAATTTTAGGTTTCTCACTGAAATCATTTACAAATAGCTTGTGCAATTATGGCACAAATGGTTGTAAATGCTTCTCTGGGATCCCCTTTGTTCAGAAATAGCAGACTTATATGGCTTTGGCATTGCTTTCTGGTAATTAGAAGGCTGCTAAATGCTGCTGCGCATCACACGTGTATTATGGCTAGCAGTGAAGGGGTTAATTAGGTAGTTTGTAGGGAGCTTGCAGGGTTAATTTTAGCTTTAGTGTAGAGATCAGCCTCCCACCTGACACATCAGACCCCCTGATCCCTCCCAAACAGCTCCCTACCCTCCCCCACCCCACAATTGTCCCCGCCATCTTAAGTACTGGCAGAAAGTCTGCCAGTACTAAAATAAAAGGTTTTTACATTTTTTAATTTTTTTTTAGCATATTTATATATGCTGTGGTGTAGCATCCCCCCTAAGCCCCCAACCTCCCTGATCCCCCACAAAACAGCTCTCTAACCCTCCCCATTTGCCTTATTGGCGGCCACCTTGGGTACTGGCAGCTGTCTGCTATTATTTCACAGTCAAAAAAGTGTTGTTGTTTTTAAATTTACACTACTATTGCACCAGATATAAGTGGTGGCACTGGGCAAGTGGGCACAGTATACGCTGTGAGCCTGACACACACGCTGGCAGGCAGGCAACTGCAATTAGATTACACAGGGAAAAAAAAAAAAGCAGACTGATGTTCTAGCCCTAAAAAGGGCTTTTTGGGGTGCTGTCCTTACAGCAGAGATCAAATGAGTCCTTCAGGACTGTATTGGACACTGAATACACTAGCCTAGCTATCAATTTCCCTATTAAATCAGCAGCAGCTACACTGTCCCTCCTCTCACTAAGAATGCAACTTCCAAATTAATCTAAAATGGATGCTGTGCAGGAGGTGGGAGGGTCTGGAAGGGAGTGTCTGCCGCTGATTGGCTGTAATGTGTCTGCTGACTGTGAGGTAAAGGGTCAAAGTTTACTCAATGATGAAGAATAGGGGGCGGATCGAACATTGCATATGTTCGCCCGCCGCGGCGAACGCAAACATGCTATGTTCGCCGGGAACTATTTGCGACATCACTATTGATAAGGATTGAACATCAAATGGCAATTAACAGAATATTAGAAATAAGACATTGGATAACATTACAACAAATGCAGGACTAAATTAACAGCCTAAAATCATTTGCCCAATATACATGTACACATACCAAAAGAGAGTTGCAGGAGAGGAAAAACACCGGAGTGCAGTAAATAGTTTGCAGATTGACAGGGACTTTATTCACGTACAAAGAGAAAGTTACAGGAGAGGAAAAAACACCAGAGTGCAGTGAATAGTGTTCAGATGTACAGGGACTCTATTCACGTACCAATAGACAGTTACAAGAGAGGAAAAAAACACCAGAGTGCAGTGAATAGTTTGCAGATTGACAGGGACTCTATTCACGTACTCTCAATTCCTTAATCCACATCATGTGTCTTTCCTGTTGTCTCTCCTTCTCCCCTCTTTTTTTCCCTCTCATTCTTCCTCACACTCCCTCTACCATCTATCCATTTATTCTTTCCCTCTTTTTCTCTTTGTCTTTTAAAGCTTATAAAGGTGACCCCAATTGTTTATTAGTTATTGTATTAATATTTTGAAAAGGACACAAGGGTTTACAACCCCACTGAATTGTACATTTTTGCACTGTTGACTTTGCTTATATATTCCTCATTCCTTCACACCCAGCTTATATATTCCTCATTCCTTCACACCCAGCTTGTAGTGGAGATCCCTTCTATATCCTGCTTGTAGTTAAATTTGCTTATAGATCCGGGACCAACCACTATCTTTAGCCAATTATTCTCCTCTTGTGTTTTTTCCTTCTTCCTTCTTTAAGATGCTTTAACTAATTATTATATTATAGCCCCATTCCTGACTAAACCACAAATACATGCACCACAGCTGATGACAGACAATTTCAAAGACCTGAACAGCACCAGTAAACGGTCTATAATGATGTGTAAAATACATAGATTGGGGAGTGATATAGTGTATATACAGGAAACACATTACCAGAAAGGTAAAAAGAATAACATAATCACAGATACTCTGTTGTGTATTTCACCTTAAGCCCAGAAAAGAGAAATAGGGTTGGAATCTTGATGCATTATCCTATTTCTTTTCAGCCAACACACATAGAAATTAACCCTGGGGCAGATTTCTTTACTTGTAGGACTATAACATGAAAGACCAGTTACCTTGGCCAACATATTTTTTCCCAACACACATTTTTCAAGGAGGTCAATAAAGTAATCCTAGGGGTCAAAAGTCCACCTTATTTCTGGGAGGGAACTTTACCATGCCTTTAAATCCCAGAAATTATACATTAGGGGGTACAACAAGTATATCCAACCCAATTATTAAAATCCTAAATTCCAGAATTAGAGATTAATACATCATATCTGGCACACTTTACATCTTACTATCAATGATTACACCTTTTACTAAAAAATCTCACAAAAAGCTACTAAAAAAAGGTTACTGCCTGGTAATTTTATTTTAAAAAACATAGCCTTAGTTTGCTTTTGATTTTCTTTTGAATTTTTTTTACTATGGAAGTATAAAATATTAAAAATGACTGCACAATAATGTTTTCACAGTGCCTAAACCTATGCAAAGAGGGGGTGGAGTAGTGGATGTGGTGTGGGCAGGTAGTGAATAGGATCAGAAGTGGCGAGTAACATTTTGGCCTGGCTAGTAGCTTACGACCTGAAATTTTGAGCCCTGACATATATATATATATATATATATATATATATATATATATATATATATATATATATATATATATACACACATATATATATATATATATATGTATGTATGTGTGTGTGTATATATATATATATATATATATATATATATATATATATATATATATATATATATATATATAAATATATATATATATATATATATATATATATATATATATATAAAGTAGCTCTGTAGATAGAGGGCACTCACAGGACTTATAGATAATATAATCTTTATTTACAACATCAGTTTCACATCAAAGAATGTTGACATTTCGGCCCATCTAGAGGCCTTCTTCAAGACAATTCATAATCTAAGAAAAACATAGACATAGAAATACAATCATGATCAAAGCAATTAAGCTCAAATGTACACCAGTGACAACCCTCCACCAAAGATAGCCGCTATATACCACCACCAAACAACAAGATATGGGCAAAGCCCAACAAGTGGACACAAAACACCAAATACAAGCAATAACATAGCAGAATCCTCAGACATTACCATTAATACCACCAACATATATAGAATAAAACAAGGACACATAGTTATTACAAACACACAGAGACACCAGCACCCCCCATCTGAATGAGAGGAAACTAACCCTCGTGCAAGCTTACTCATGTTTAAAATGCAATGATATGACAATACCAGCCACTTCCATATCTCATCCTCAAAGATTATATACACAAGATCAAATTCACACACATCAAGCTGATGTGCTAGCACCAAAACACAATGTTTATACAGCAAAACGGCAAAGCCCATAATGAGCGTATCACCACGACTAGAAATAACCTACGGCAGGCAGAGGAGCCATTAGCTAAACATATGTCTATAATAAAGTGGATCAACAGGACTGAACCAAGAAAGAAGCGTATACAGAGATCTGACTACAGAGCTAGAGACCTTTAAAGTCACAGCCTGACAACACCCAAAGTGCTCACATAGTAACATATACAGGATGTAACCTACACGTAAAACTCATATGGCAACACCTATAATGGCCCACATATATCAATGTTCGCTAGGTACAAATCAGCCAAATTCACAAAAGCATATACACACCCAATATTCACACACGGTACAGGCCATCCAGCTTAAACATGTTAGCTATGTCACAAAATGCATGAAATTCTGCGTGGAAATCTATTAAGAGCCGCAGTACTACCCATATCCATTCTCACCTTCGTAAGTGCATGCAGCACATCACAACGGGCTCCCAGCAAGAGATTCGGAGATACCGGAACTGCAGTTCCCAGGCGCTTAAAAAGGGGATTTCCCCTTACCGGTAACCTATCACAGGAGCACAAACGTGCACACCTCCCAATCACCACCTATTGCCTGCACCTGGTAGTCAGACAGAGGCGGCAGCCCACAATCCCCGCTACAAAGCTCTTATGGCTACATAGTAACCACATTCCTAACCACATGATTGTAAAACAGAGGTATACACAAGATCCACAGAAAACATACATCACTGAGCTCCAACCCTATTCGGTACAGACAGAAAATCTGAACGTTAAACCACATGTCAAAATCCCATATCATATAAAACACATCAGGGTACTAACACACAACAGCATAGTGCTACCTAGGTATATCAAAATGTAACAGTGTAGATCCAGTCCCACCGTATAACCTACGAGCCATCCCACAGGTGAAGAAAAAAACAGGGAGGGCAAATAGCATGTTGAGATTGTACACCATGTCTCAGACCGGGAGACTTCGTCGCCCACGGCACACTATACTTCACTATCACATAAAGTGAAGCCAAACAGATATACCATGCAAAAGAACAGGTATATATCCTATCCATTTCATGTGGCTGCATGTCACACAGCTCCCACATTTATAGCATCCATTTTTGATCGTGTGGATCCAGGTCCTCTCCTTTTTCCATGAGTCCGTTTCCATCAATAAGGATTTCAGACTCCGACTGCTCTTATGAACTACTTTGGCCAATTCTTCTGAATAACATTTCGTATTTTGCCGGTTGCAGGAGTGTAGTTGGTCACA
Source organism: Bombina bombina (assembly GCF_027579735.1). Lineage (NCBI taxonomy): Eukaryota > Metazoa > Chordata > Amphibia > Anura > Bombinatoridae > Bombina > Bombina bombina. The sequence continues at coordinate 420,753,734 of NC_069502.1, read as the reverse complement.
AAGTTTAATGGTGCTTCTTCAGTGGAGGCAGTGATCAGTCTAGACTCTCTACTCATGAGACTCCCACGTTCATAGAGCATCACTTCATCCAGAGTCCTTTGTACCATAGTTGGGTTATTGCCCCTGTCAAGGAACCTCATTCTCATCTCCTCCAATTGGGATATCATCTTACTCTCTTCAGAGTTATTGCACACGACTCGCAAAAGTTGGGATTTTATTATGCCCTTCTTCAACTGTAGGGGGTGATGGCTGTCGAACTAGAGTAGAGTGTTCCTGTCTGTGGGCTCTGAATACAATGTAGTTTTCAACTGGCATTCCCCCGCCATCTCAGACTTATAGATGCATAGGTCCAGGAAATGTATCGTATCCAAGCTTATTTCGCTCTTGAATTTAACAGCAGTCACCGAAGTGTTAAGGATATGGATCCAGTCCTATGGATCCAGTCCTAAAGCTCTTTAGTAGAACCACCCGAAATCACAAAGACCTCTTGATACGCTCATTATGGGCTTTGTCGTCTTTGCTGTATAAACATTGTGTTTTGGTGCTAGCACATCAGCTTGATGTGTGTGAATTTTATCTTGTATATATAATCTTTGAGTATGAGATATGGAAGTGGTTGGTATTGTCATACCATTGCATTTTAAACATGAGTAAGCTTGCACGAGGGTTAGTTTCCTCTCATTCAGATGGGGGGTGCTGGTGTCTCTGTGTGTTTGTAATAACTATGTGTCCTTGTTTTATTCTATATATGTTGGTGGTATTAATGGTAATGTCTGAGGATTCTGCTATGTTATTGCTTGTATTTGGTGTTTTGTGGCCTGTGTTTCATTTTGTCATATTCTTTTTCTTTTCTGGTTTACTGCTTTTGCCCTGGCTTTTAAATATATAAGTCCACTTGTTGGGCTTTGTCCATATCTTGTTGTTTGGTGGTGGTATATAGCGGCTATCTTTGGTGGAGGGTTGTCACTGGTGTACATTTGAGCTTAATTGCTTTGATCATGATTGTATTTCTATGTCTATGTTTTTCTTAGATTATGAATTGTCTTGAAGAAGGCCTCTAGATGGGTCGAAACGTTGACATTCTTTGATGTGAAACTGATGTTGTAAATAAAGATTATATTTTCTATAAGTCCTGTGAGTGCCCTCCATCTACAGAGCTACTTTATACTTCAATTTGAGGATTGCATTCAGGCTTTGGCTACATACGTGTGGAAGGAGTGCTAGGACACCGGCTACATATTATATATATATAAATATATATATATATATATATATATATATATATACACACACACACACACTCAGTATGTATATATATATAAACACACCCAATGTGTATACACACAGTATACACAGTATATATGTATATACTGTATGTATATATATATATATATATATATATATATATATATACACAGTATATACATACACACATATTAATACACACTTTTTTTTTTAACCCCCCCCCCCCCCCCCCACGCTTATCTGTCCGGAATTTTTGTTGCAGACACTTGGCAACCCTAGCAGCAAGATAGGACCTACTGTCAGACTGGGGATCTTTTAATAGTGCCAGTTAACATGTTCCTTTATTATGTTAACTTTATATATATATAAAAAAATATAAAATATATATATATATTTATATATATATTATATATATATATATATATATATTATATTAATATATATATTATATATAAAAATATATATATTATTCAGCGCTAAGTATAAGGCAATAAATGGTCACTATTGAATAGTGATCTGTATTACAGACTGGTACCTCAATCATATGAGGTAAGTTAGTTGTAGTATACATTCAAATATATCTTATATGATTGAGGTACCAGTCTGTAAGTAGACTACAATAAGAGAGTGCTGTGGTATAATTTTGTACCGTCTGAATAGATGTTTCTTACATGTTCATGAACTCTGCATGTCTCTGTCAACATTCCTTTGTTGCATATTATTTACTCATATATGTGTAATACAGATCCCTATTCAATAGTGACAATTTATTGCCTAATACTTAGTGCTGAATATTTCCCAGTATTCTTCTTTTTCATTTTTCATTTTTCTCGGGTTTTCTTGGGAAAGGTTATCCCGCATTTCTGGTGATTATATGCTTAGCAGCTGGTATTTATATCCATCTTTGATGACATTATATTTATAATATTGAGAATATATTTATTATATTTACTATTCTATTTCCAGCATACTGTAAATTCGTTCTAACAAACTTTTGACTATCAGCTTCTTTTTATGTATTCTTTTATGCATACTTAGTACTTGTGTATATAACAGATACATAGAATACATTCGGCCAGATTACGAATTTTGCGGTAAGAGGGTGCGGTATTAACTTGCATATTATTGTCACTGCTCACTTACCTACAGCGCTGGTATTACAGGTTTTTATAAACCCGGCGTTAAAAGACAAGAAGTGAGCGTAGAGCAAAATTCAGATCCATAACACACTCCAATACCAGCGCTGCTAAAGTCAGCGGTGAGCTGGTTGTACATGCTCGTGCACGATTTCCCCATAGACATCAATGGGGAGAGCCGGCTGAGAAAAAGTTTAACACCTGCAATAAAGCAGCATAAAGCTCAGTAACGCAGTCCCATTGATTCCTATGGGGAAACACATTTTATGTTTACACCTAACACCCTAACATGAACCCCGAGTCTAAACACCCCTAATCTTACACTTGTTAACCTCTAATCTGCCGCCCCCGACATCGCCGACACCTAAATTATACTTATTAACCCCTAATCTGCCACACCGTACATCGCAGACACCTACATTATACTTATTAACCCCTAATCTGCTGCCCCCAACATCACCGACATCTATATTATACTTATTAACCCCAAATCTTCCGCTCCTTACATCGCCGATACCTACATTATAATAAATAACCCCTAACCTGCCGCTCCCGACATCGCCGCCACTATAATAAACATATTAACCCCTAAACCGCCGTACTCCCGCATCGCAAACACAACATCGCCGCCACCTACCTACATTTATTAACCCTAATCTGCCGCCCCTAACATCGCTGCCACTATACTAAAGTTATTAACCCCTAACCCTAAGTCTAACCCTAACAACACCCCCTAACTTAAATATAATTAAATTAAATCTAAATCAAACCTACTATTAATAACTTAATAATTCCTAATTAAAACTAAATACTTACCTATAAAATAAACCTTAAGCTAGCTACAATATAACTAATAGTTACATTGTATCTAGCTTAGGGTTTATTTTTATTTTACAGGCAAGTTTGTATTTATTTTAACTAGGTAGAATAGTTAGTAAATAGTTATTAACTATTTAATAACTACCTAAAATAAATACAAATTTACCTGTAAAATAAAACCTAACCTGCCTTACACTAACACCTAACCTTACCTTACAATTAAATACATTACCTAAATTAAATACAATTAACTAAATTCAATACAATTAGCTAAATTACAGAAAAACACACTAAATTACAGAAAATAAAAAACAAATTACAAGCTCTTTAAACTAATTACACCTAATCTAATAGCCATATCAAAATAAAAAAGCCCACCCAAAAAAAAAAAAAAAACCTAGCCTAAACTAAACTACCAATAGCCCTTAAAAGGATCTTTTGCGGGGCATTGCCCCAAAGAAATCAGCTCTTTTACCTGTAAAAAGAAAATACAAGCAACCCCCCAAATAACTGCCGGGAGAAGTCTTCATCCAAGCGACAATATGTCCTCAACGAAGCCGGCAGAAGTGGTCCTCCAGACGGGCAGAAGTCTTCATCCAGACGGCATCTTCTATCGGATTTTTCCTACCTTAATTCCGATTGACTGATAGAATGCTATCAGCCAATCGGAATTCAAGGGACACCATCTTGGATGACGTCATTTAAAGGAACATTCATTCGTCGTTAGTCCGTCGGCCAGGAAGGATGCTCTGCATCGGATGTCTTCAAGATGGTGCCGCTCCTCGTCGGATGGAAGAATATAGAAGATGCAGCTTGGATGAAGACTTCTGCCCGGATGGAGGACCTCTTCTGCCCGGATCGGATGAAGACTTCTGCCCGACTGGAGGACCACTTGTGCCCGGATCGGATGAAGAATTCTGCCCGGCTGGGTTAAGACGTCTCAAGGTATGGTGAACTTCAATGGGGTAGTGTTAGGTTTTTTTTAAGGTGCGATTGGGTGGGTTTTAGAGTAAGGTTGGGTGTGGGTGGTGGGTTTTAATGTTGGGGGGGTTGAATTTCTTTTTTTACAGGTAAAAGAGCTGATTACTTTGGGGCAATGCCCCGCAAAAAGCCTTTTTAAGGGCTATTTGTAATTTAGTATAGGGTAGGGCATTTTATTATTTTGGGGGGCTTTTTTATTTTATTAGGGGGCTTAGATTAGGTGTAATTAGTTTAAACTTCTTGTAAAAAAAATTATTTTCTGTAATTTAGTGTTTGTTTTTTATTGTACTATAGTTTATTTTATTTAATTGTATTTCATTTTAGGTAATTGTAGTTAATTTATTTAATTAATTTAATGATAGTGTAGTGTTAGGTGTAATTGTAACTTAGGTTAGGTTTAATTTTACAGGTAAATTTGTAATTATTTTAACTAGGTAGCTATTAAATAGTTATTAACTATTTAATAGCTATTGTACTTAGTTAAAATAAATACAAAGTTGCCTGTAAAATAAAAATAAATCCTAAAATAGCTACAATGTAACTATTAGTTATATTGTAGCTATCTTAGGGTTTATTTTATAGGTAAGTATTTAGTTTTAAATAGGAATAATTTAGTTAATAATAGTAATATTATTTAGATTTATTTAAGTAATAATTAAGTTAGTGGGGTGTTAGGGTTAGGGTTAAACTTAGGTTTAGGGGTTAATAACTTTATTATAGTTGCGGCGACGTTGGCGGCGGCAGATTAGGGGTTAATACATTTAATAGGCTATGGCTATTTAGGGGTTAATACTAGAATAGGTTTATTGCGGTGTGGGCTATGGCGGTTTAGGGGTTAATACAGTTTATTAGTTATTGCGGTGGGGGATTGCGGTTGACAGGTAGATAGACATTGCGCATGCGTTAGGTGTTAGTTTATTGTTTCAGGCATTTTAGGGAGCTCCCATACGGTGCTCCCATACTCAGCGCAAGGCCTGCTACGGCTGCATTTTATGGCAAGGTGAAAATGGAGTAAGATTTCTCCATTTTCGCCAAGTAAGGCCTTGCGCTGGAAATTATATACCGGTCCCATGTTAGCCTATGGGAGTAAAAATTGAGAGCGACGGGGGAAATATACGGCCGTAACTTGTATGCTACGCCGTATATGTAATACCAAAAATCGCACAAAATCTGGCGTTGCCGGCTTTTGCGGGCGACGCTGCATATGTCATCGAGGCCTAACTTGGTAACAATCTGGGACTATTTGTGCCATTCAATTTTATACTAAGTACAAACAAGCTGGAACACGAATCAAAGCTTATTTCTGTATATTATTCAGAGGTTTTGCAGAGACTCACTCATTCTCATCTACTGCATTATTCAAGATCTATATTTATATATTCTCAAATTGTATGCAGTCTCTATCTTCTTTCTGAGTAACACGCTCATTCAGTTTAACCCTTCTTTAACCTAAACCTTGTTAATCTGGGGTTATTATTTAAATAGCAACAAGACTGGTTTTTGACCAATTAATCCATTTTACTTACAACTTTAAGTGAACATTCAGAATAGAAGATGCCATCTGGATGAAGACTTCTGCCTGTCTGGAGGACCACTTCTACCGACTTCATTGAGGACATCTTGCCGCTTGGATGAAGACTTCTCCCGGCTTCGTTGACAATGGATGTCAGGTCTTCAAAACTGTAAGTGGATCTTCGGGGGTTAGTGTTAGGATTTTTTAAGGGTGTATTGGGTGGGTTTTATTTTTAGATTAGGGTTTGGGCTGCAAAAGAGCTAAATGGCCTTTTAAGGGCAATGCCCATCCAAATGCCTTTTTCAGGGCAATGGGGAGCTTAGTTTTTTTAGTTAGGGTTTTATTTGGGGGTTGGTTGTGTGGGTGGTGGGTTTTACTGTTGGGGGGGTGTTTGTATTTTTTTTACAGGTAAAAGAGCTGATTACTTTGGGGCAATGCCACACAAAAGGCCCTTTTATATTAAAGTAGTTTTTATTAATATTTTAATATCTTTACAAAAGAGAAAAGAAAAACAGTAACAATGTTTTGAGTCATCGTCTAACAATGTTAATACATCACAGATAAAGGCTTGAGTGAATTTTACAAACTGTAGACGTTAAAATGAAAGGTAAGGTTTCTCAATAGAAAAGAAAAATAAAAACGCCTCTTATAACCATATAATATGGAAAAACATTGTAGAACAGCACTTATCTTGCATATTATGAAAAATAGTATACAGTAAAAATAAAGAAGAAAAAGAGAGTAGAATTAGGGAGGGTGAGGGAAAATGGAAGGGTAGGACTGTGTTGGGTTTGTTCCATCAAAACACCTTGAATCTGGTTTGGCATCTATTGAGACACGGAGGGACCCTGTGGCTAAGAGTTTAACGAGCCCATGAATAAGGGCTCCTCATCGTCTGTAGACCCAGAACTATGGCAATTCGTGCATAATCCAATAGTACCAAACCTTCTGGAAGGTTTCTTGCGAGTCTTGTGTAATGGCCGCTTGTGCTGACATATTGTAGTAGTGTTTGATCTTGAGTACAATTTCCCCCCAAGGTGGAGCCCCCACCTTCCAATGGTGCACTATACATACCCTTGTAGCTGTGCAGGTTATCTTAATAAATTGATTTATGTATTTATTAAACTCCCGAAGTCTGGTGTGTAGTAGTGCTTGATCCACAGTCTGATGGGGCAATCTAGAATTGTGCTTAAAAATTGGGACAGTTGGTTCCACGTTCTATATGAGTGGGGACAGTCCCGCCACATATGTCTGTAAATGCCCTCTTCTCCACATCCTCTATAGCAGAGTTTGGAACCATTTCTGATAACGTGTGAAGTTATCAGTGGGGTGAGATACCAAAGAAAATTGGTTTTGATACAACTTTCAAGCATGTCTGCTCTCGGCAAACCTCTTCCAGCATTATATAATATTCAATGCCAGTTTTCTATATCGATTTCGGTGTTAAGATCTGTTTCCCATTTCATTTGCAAAGGAATTTTGGTGTTCCCCACGGCTGCTTGGATTGCCTGGTATATTTGCGTTATAGTTTTCTTAGGTCTGGATGTTGAGCTACATATAGCTTCTAGTGTAGTGAGGGATCCACTAAACCTTAAGGGTAAAAGGTGGTGTATGGTAGAGGTGATTTGCAGGTATAGAAACCAATTGAGTTTGACTGGGTATAGTTTGTCTTGTAATTGAGTGTAGGTAAGTATTTTGCCCCTTTCCAACAAGTCAGCTATCCTGTATAATCCTCTATTTTCCCACTTCCTGATGATCAGATTGTGTTCTGATTTCATTATACAACTAAGCAGGGTTTTAATAGATCTGTAGGGTAGTAGCTTAAGAGATGAGGTTAGCTTGGACCACTGTTTAGTCATGAAGTCAGAAATTGGGAATCTACTTGAGTGTCATTTTGAATCCCATAGAACTCACGTGGATCATTATCCGTAATGTCTGCTTCTAGTTTCGTCCAGATTATTTTGTCTTCTAGTTTATTAAGGAGAGTGGTTTGTGCAAGTCTAGCCGCCTGATAGTAATGTCTAAAATTTGGAGCCCCAACCCCCCCCAACCTTCTATGTCTGTTGAGAATATGTGAGGAAATTCTATCTCTTTTATTGCCTCTTATGAAACTGTCAGTACATTTTTGGAGGTCATCTAGATTTTGTGTCGGGATATTTATTGGTAAAGTGCGAAACAAGTACAGAATCCGTGGTAGCACTGTCATTTTAATCGCTGATAACCTTCCAAACCAAAAAAATCCTAGTTTGTTCCAGCTACTTATATCCTGTTTGATAGACTTATATAATGGAGGATAGTTGGCCTGGTATAGCTCTGATGAGCGTCTAGTAAGATTAATCCCTAGATATTTAAGGTGATTTTTAACCCATTTGAATAGTGATGTCGTGAACATAAAAATTTGGGTTTGCGAACGGCGAACGCGAACTTCCGCAACTGTTCGCGAACGGGCGAACCGCCATAGACTTCAATAGGTAGGCGAACTTTAAAACCCACAGGGACTCTTTCTGGCCACAATAGTGATGGAAAAGTTGTTTCAAGGGGACTAACACCTGGACTGAGGCATGCCGGAGGGGGATCCATGGCAAAACTCCCATGGAAAATTACATAGTTGATGCAGAGTCTGGTTTTAAGCCATAAAGGGCATAAATCACCTAACATTCCTAAATTGTTTGGAATAACGTGCTTTAAAACATCAGGTATGATGTTGTATCGATCAGGTAGTGTAAGGGTTATGCCCGCTTCACAGTGACAAACCAAACTCCCCGTTTAAAGGGACAGTCTACACCAGAATTTTTATTGTTTTAAAAGATAGATAATCCCTTTATTACCCATTTCCCAGTTTTGCATAACTAACACATTTATAATAATATACTATTAACCTCTGTGATTATCTTGTATCTAAGCCTCTGCAAACTGCCCCTTTTTTCAGTTCTTTTGACAGACTTGCAGTCTAGCCAATCAGTGCCTGCTCCCAGATAACTTCTCGTGCACGAGCACAGTGTTATCTATATGAAATATGTGAACTAACACCCTCTTGTGGGGAAAAACTGTTAAAATGCAATCTGAAAGAGGTGGGCTTCAAGGTCTAAGAAATTAGCATATGAACCTCCTAGGTTTATCTTTCAACTAAGAATACCAAGAGAACAAAGCAAAATTGGTGATAAAAGTAAATTGGAAAATTGTTTAAAATTACATGCTCTATCTGAATCATGAAAGTTTACTTTGGCCTAGACTGTCCCTTTAACGCACCGCAAACAACCGCAAACAGTCCATTTGCACAACCGCAAACTCCCCATTTGCACAAGGTTGGATACCAAGCAAGCCATGTCCCGTTCCTTGTCCTCACTGATGTCATTGAAGGTCTCTTCCTCCACCCAGCCACGTACAACACCAAGGGTCCCCAAAAGGTGACAACAAGCCCCCTGGGACGCCTGCTGTGTTTGGTCTTCCACCTCCTCAAAGCCACCTTCCTCCTCTGACTCCTCTTCTTCAGACTCCTCTCTCTGCATTGCCTCTCTCTGCATTATTATAAGGTGTGTTAAGTAGTACTATTCTTATCAGTTTAATCCCTGTTACATCCCCTATCAGGCGACATGTATATGGCATCGATTTTAGGAACCGGGAGATGGAAAAAGATGCTTGGTTGGTCCTACTACTTCAAATTTGGGGCACTGCGCGTGCAATCTAATGTGCCACCAGATATGAGTGGTGTGTTAAGTAGTTCTATTCTTATCAGTTTAATCCCTGTTACGTCCCCTTTCAGGGGACGTGTATATGGCATCGATTTTAGGAACCGGGAGATGGAAAAAGATGCTTGGTCGGTCCTCCTACTTCAAATCTGGGGCACTGCGCGTGCAATCTAATGTGCCACCAGATATGAGTGGTGAGTTAAGTAGTACTATTCCTATCAGTTTAATTCCTGTTATGTGCCTTTTTTTTTGTTTGGTTTTTGAAGCCACAGTGCAGCACAAGAGGCCAGAAAAATTAGGCATGTACACATGCCTGAAAAATTAGGTATTGTTGCAGCCCCTGCTGTAGCAGCGGCCAGAAAAATTGATCTTTGTTTCCCAGGCAGAAAGTGCCCTAAAACATTGCGGCTTGAACCCTAGTTGGTGGCGGATAAGTCACGCAAGTCATCCAGCATTCAGAGATCAAATACAGCAGCGTGTGGACCATTTTTAGCTCAAGGCAGCTCATCTCATCAGGCCTTTTTTATTCGAATGTATCGCCCACTGTCAGTCCCTTCGGGATCCATCCCTCATTCATCTTAATAAAGGTGAGGTAATCTAGACTTTTTTTGACCTAGGCGACTTCTCCTCTCAGTGACAATACCTCCTGCTGCACTGAAGGTCCTTTCTGACAGGACATTTGAAGCGGGGCAGGCCAGAAGTTCTATCGCAAATTGGGATAGCTCAGGCCACTGGTCAAGCCTGCACACCCAGTAGTCAAGGGGTTCATCGCTCCTCAGAGCGTCGATATCTGCAGTTAAGGCGAGGTAGTCTGCTACCTGTCGGTCGAGTCGTTCTCTGAGGGTGGACCCCGAAGGGCTGTGGCGATGCATAGGACTTAAAAAGCTCTGCATGTCCACCATCAACAACACGTCTGTAAAGCATCCTGTCCTTGCCGGCGTGGTCGTGGGAGGAGGAGGATTACTTTCACCTCTTCCCCTGTTAGATTCCAGTTGTGCTGTGACATCACCCTTATACGCTGTGTAATGCATACTTAATAATTTATTTTGGAACTGCTGCATCCTTTCCGACTTGCGGTAATTTGGTAAAATTTCAGGCACTTTATGCTTATACCGGGGGTCTAGTAGCGTGGACACCCAGTACAGGTCGTTCTCCTTAAGCCTTTTTATACAAGGGTCCCTCAACAGGCACAACAGCATGAAAGACCCCATTTGCACAAGGTTGGATGCCGAGCTACTCATGTCCCGTTCCTCATCCTCAGTGATCTCACTGAAGGTATCTTCTTCCCCCCAGCCACATACAACACCATGGGTACCAGATAGGTGACAACGAGCACCCTGGGATGCCTGTTGTGGTTGGTCTTCCTCCTCCTCCTCAAAGCCACATTCCTCCTCTGACTCCTCTTCCTCACAATCCTCTTCCAGAATTGCTGCAGTTCCTGCAAGCGATGCTGATAAGGCTGTTTCTGATGGTGATGGTGACCACAACTCTTCCTCTTCCTCTTCACGCTCATCTACGGCCTGATCCAGCACTCTTCGCAGGGCACGCTCCAGGAAGAAAACAAATGGTATGATGTTGCTGATGGTGCCTTCGGTGCGACTGACTAGGTTTGTCACCTCCTCAAAAGGACGCATGAGCCTACAGGCATTGCGCATGAGCATCCAGTAATGTGGCAAAAAAATTCCCAGCTCCGCAGAGCCTGTCCTAGCACCCCGGTCATACAAATAGTCGTTAACGTCTTTTTCTTGTTGGAACATTAGGAGTGTTGAATTCCAACGTGTCGGGCTGTCGCAAATCAAGCGCCTCACTGGCATGTTGTTTCGCCGCTAGATATCTGAAAAGTGCGCCATGGCCGTGTAGGAACGCCTGAAATGGCCACACACCTTCCTGGCCTGCTTCAGGATGTCCTGTAAGCCTGGGTACTTATGCACAAAGCGTTGTACGATCAGATTACACACATGTGCCATGCACGGCACATGTGTCCACTTGCCCAAATTCAATGCCGCCAACAAATTTCTTCCATTGTCACTAACCACTTTGCCAATCTCCAGTTGGTGCGGAGTCAGCCACTGATCCACCTGTGCGTTCAGGGCGGACAGGAGTGCTGGTTCGGTGTGACTCTCTGCTTTCAGGCAAGTCAACCCCAAGACAGCGTGACACTGCCGTATCCGGGATGTGGAATAGTACCTGGGGAGCTGGGGGGGGGGGTGCCGTTGATGTGGAGCAATAAGCAGCAGCAGAAGAGGACTCAGCCGAGGAGGTTATGGAAGAGGATGGAGTAGGAGGCGTAGAGGAGGTGGCAGCAGGCCTGCCTGCAAGTCGTGGCGGTGTCACCAACTCCTCTGCAGAGCAACGCATTCCATGCTTGGCAGCCGTCAGCAGGTTTACCCAATGCGCAGTGTAGGTGATATACCTGCCCTGACCATGCTTTGCAGAACAGGTATCAGTGGTCATATGGACCCTTGCTCCAACACTGTGTGCCAGACATGCAATTACTTCTGTTTGCACAATCGAGTACAGGTTGAGGATTGCCTTTTGTGCAAAGAAATTTCGGCCAGGTACCTTCCACTGTGGTGTCCCAATAGCTACAAATTTTTTGAACGCCTCAGACTCCACCCGCTTGTATGGTAAAAGCTGGCGGGCTAAGAGTTCAGTCAAGCCAGCTGTCAGATGCCAGGCAAGGGGTGACTTTGTGACATTGGCTTCTTACGCTCAAACATGTCCTTGACAGACACCTGACTGTGGGCAGATGAGCAGGAACTGCTCAAGGCGAGACACGGAGTGGCAGATGGTTGAGAGGGGGCAAGGAGGACAGCAGTGATTGACGTAGCTGAAGATGCTGGACCAGGAGGAGGATGGCGGCTTTGAGTTTGTGTACTGCTTGTACTCATGTGTTGATCCCATAGGCGTTTGTGATGTGCAATCATGTGCCTTCGCAAAGCAGTTGTACCTAGGTGGGTGTTGGACTTCCCACGACTCAGTTTCTTTTGGCACAGGTTGCAAATGGCATCGCTGTTGTCAGAGGCAGACACACAAAAAAATGCCACACTGCTGAGCTCTGCAATGACGGCATTCTGGTGGTGGCAAAAGCATGCGTTGATTGGCGTGCTGTCTGGCTGACCCCGGGTGCCGATGCATGCTGTCTGACTGTGCCACTAGCTCCTTGCGACGACCTCCCCCTGCTTCCAACTCGTCTCCTCCTCCTCTCTGTCTCCCCATCTGAACTTTCCCCCTCTTCTTCTCTTCTAGCGGGCACCCATGTGACATCCACGGACGCATCGTCATCATCAACCGCTTCACTTGTATCTGACAAGTCAACAAAGGAAGCAGCAGCGGGTACAACATCATCATCATCACACCGTACGTCCATGTGTGTAATGCTGCCTGACTGAGACATATCCCTGTTATCTACATCCTCTGGCAATAATGGTTGTGCATCACTATCACTCATTTCTTCCAACTGATGTGTAAATAACTCCTCTGAAAGATCAAGTGAAGTGGCTGTGGTGCTTGTGTTGGTGGTGGTGGCAGGCGGGTGAGTGGTAACTTGAGAGGTGCCCGAAGCTAAGCTGGAGGAGGATGGTGCATCAAGGTTCCGAGCGGAAGCTGTAGAAGATTGGGTGTCCTGTGTTAGCCAGTCAACTATGTCCTCAGAAATATTCGAGTTCGGGCTACGTGGCCTCTGAACACTGGGCATTATTCTAGGGCCAAAGGGAATCACAGCACCACAAACACGACGGCCCCTGCGGGGTGGCCTGCCTCTGCCTGTCATTTTTTTTTCGATTAGTGGTACTATGCGTGCAAGCTACTGTGAGAACAGATATGAGTGGCACTGTGCACTGGCAGAAGTTGGCAGAGTAGACGCTGTAGGCCTGACACACACGCTTGCAGACAACTAACTGCTATTCAATCTATTTCAGTCAAAATTGTATTTTTTTTTTAAAATCTACACTACTGTTAAACCAGATATGAGTTGCACTGGGGTGACACTGTGCCCTGGCATGCATTCACTGAAATGCACACGTGTGAAGGAAACTGACTGCGATTATTTAACACAGTCATAAAAGTGTTGTTGTTTTTAAATCTACACTACTGTTACACCAGATATGAGTTGCACTGGGGTGACACTGTGCCCTGGCAGGCGGGCCCTGAAACGCACACATGTGAAGGAAACTGACTGCTATTATTTAACACAGTCCAAAAAGTGTTGTTTTTTTTAAATCTACACTACTGTTACACCAGGTATGAGTTGCACTGGGGTGACACTGTGCCCTGGCAGGCAGGCCCTGAAACGTACACATGTGAAGGAAACTGACTGCTATTATTTAACACAGTCAAAAAAGTGTTGTTTTTTTTTAAATCTACACTACTGTTACACCAGATATGAGTTGCACTGGGGTGACACTGTGCCCTGGCAGGCAGGCACTGAAATGCACACGTGTGAAGGAAACTGACTGCTATTATTTAACACAGTCAAAAAAGTGTTGCTTTTTTAAATCTACACTACTGTTACACCAGATATGAGTTGCACTGGGGTGACACTGTTCCCTTGGCAGGCAGGCACAGTAACGCACACGTGTGAAGGAAACTGACTGCTATTATTTAACACAGTCAAAAAAGTGTTGTTTTTTTTAAATCTACACTACTGTTACACCAGATATGAGTTGCACTGGGGTGACACTGTGCCCTGGCAGGCAGGCCCTGAAACGCACATGTGTGAAGGAAACTGACTGCTATTATTTAACACAGTCAAAAAAGTGTTGTTGTTTTTTAAATCTACACTACTGTTACACCAGATATGAGTTGCACTGGGGTGACACTGTGCCCTGGCAGGCAGACCCTGAAACACACACGTGTGAAGGAAACTGACTGCTATTATTTAACACAGTCAAAAAAGTGTTGTTTTTTTTAAATCTACACTACTGTTACACCAGATATGAGTTGCACTGGGGTGACACTGTGCCCTGGCAGGCAGGCCCTGAAACGCACACGTGTGAAGGAAACTGACTGCTATTATTTAATACAGTCAAAAAAGTGTTGTTGTTTTTTTTAATCTACACTACTGTTAAACCAGATATGAGTTGCACTGGGGTGACACTGTGCCCTGGCAGGCAGGCACTGAAACGCACACGTGTGAAGGAAACTGACTGCTATTATTTAACACAGTCAAAAAAGTGTTGTTTTTTTTTTTAAATCTACACTACTGTTACACCAGATATGAGTTGCACTGGGGTGACAGTGCAGAAAAGATAACAAATAGACTAGAAGGCTATCTGAAATCTGAATAGCTTCAACATAATATTTCAAAACTCTTACCACATCCAAAGAATGTAAGAATCTTACCAAAGAATTCTTAGGATTAGGACACAATGAAAAGACAATAATTCCTCCACTAATGTTGTTAGAATTCACAACTTTAGGTGAAAACTGAAATGAGGACAGCCAAAACCACCTTATCCTGATGAAAAATCAGAACAAGGAGATTCACAAGAAAGAACAGATAATTTAAAACTGTTCTAGTTGAAGAGATGTCTAAAAAGAACAATACTTTCCAGGGGAAATTAGGGGGATATCTGTGTGTGCAGGTGACTATTACTGTGCATAATTATTAGGCAACTAAACAAAAAACAAATATATACCCATTTCAATTATTTATTTTTACCAGTGAAACCAATATAACATCTCAACATTCACAAATATACATTTCTGACATTCAAAAATCAAAACAAAAACAAATCAGTGACCAATATAGCCACCTTTCTTTGCAAGGACACTCAAAAGCCTGCCATCCATGGATTCTGTCAGTGTTTTGATCTGTTCACCATCAACATTGCGTGCAGCAGCAACCACAGCCTCCCAGACACTGTTCAGAGAGGTGTACAATTTTCCCTCCTTGTAAATCTCACATTTGATGATGGACCACAGGTTCTCAATGGGGTTCAGATCAGGTGAACAAGGAGGCCATGTCATTAGATTTTCTTCTTTTATACCCTTTCTTGCCAGCCACGCTGTGGAGTACTTGGACGCGTGTGATGGAGCATTGTCCTGCATGAAAATCATGTTTTTCTTGAAGGATGCAGACTTCTTCCTGTACCACTGCTTGAAGAAGGTGTCTTCCAGAAACTGGCAGTAGGACTGGGAGTTGAGCTTGACTCCATCCTCAACCCGAAAAGGCCCCACAAGCTCATCTTTGATGATACCAGCCCAAACCAGTACTCCACCTCCACCTTGCTGGCGTCTGAGTCGGACTGGGGCTCTCTGCCCTTTACCAATCCAGCCACGGGCCCATCCATCTGGCCCATCAAGACTCACTCTCATTTCATCAGTCCATAAAACCTTAGAAAAATCAGTCTTGAGATATTTCTTGGCCCAGTCTTGACGTTTCAGCTTTTGTGTCTTGTTCAGTGGTGGTCGTCTTTCAGCCTTTCTTACCTTGGCCATGTCTCTGAGTATTGCACACCTTGTGCTTTTGGGCACTCCAGTGATGTTGCAGCTCTGAAATATGGCCAAACTGGTGGCAAGTGGCATCTTGGCAGCTGCACGCTTGACTTTTCTCAGTTCATGGGCAGTTATTTTGTGCCTTGGTTTTTCCACACGCTTCTTGCGACCCTGTTGACTATTTTGAATGAAACGCTTGATTGTTCGATGATCACGCTTCAGAAGCTTTGCAATTTTAAGAGTGCTGCATCCCTCTGCAAGATATCTCACTATTTTTTACTTTTCTGAGCCTGTCAAGTCCTTCTTTTGACCCATTTTGCCAAAGGAAAGGAAGTTGCCTAATAATTATGCACACCTGATATAGGGTGTTGATGTCATTAGACCACACCCCTTCTCATTACAGAGATGCACATCACCTAATATGCTTAATTGGTAGTAGGCTTTCGAGCCTATACAGCTTGGAGTAAGACAACATGCATAAAGAGGATGATGTGGTCAAAATACTCATTTGCCTAATAATTCTGCACTCCCTGTAGATGAGATGCCAACAGATCTATTACTGGAAGCCCTCACATCTGAAAAATTGAAAAACATATCTGGGTAAAAGGACCATTCTCCTGGATGTAAAGCTTGACTAACAGAGATAATCCGCTTCCCAATTGTCTATACCTGGGAAAAAGACCACAGAAATTAGATAGGAGCTGAATTTAGCCCAAGCAAATATCCAAGATACTTCTGTCACAGCCTAAGAACTGATAGTCCCACCCTGATGATTTACATACGCCACAGTTGTGACATTGTCTGTCTGAAAAAACAATAAACGTCTCTTCTTCAAAAAGAAACCAAACTGAAGAACTCTGAGAATGCACGGAGTTCCAAAAATATGAAATAGTAATCTCGCCTCCTGAGATTTCCAAACCCCTTGTGCTGACAGAGATCCTCAGACAGCCTCCCAACCTAAAAGACTCGCATCTGCAGATCATGGTCCAGGATGAAAGAACCGAAGAGACCTATAGAACTAAATGATGGTGATCTTAACCACCGAATCAAAGATAGTTAAACATTAGGATTCAAAGATATAAAAAGTGATATCCTAGAATCCCTGCACCATTATTCAGCATAAGAAAACTGGAAAGGTTTCCTAAATGAGCAAAGGGAATCGAATCCAATGCTTCAGCCATGAAACCTAAAACTTCCATGCATATATAGCAACTTGAAGGAAATAATAGAGACTGAAAATTTCGACAAACGGAACCCAATAAACTTCTCACTTGTCTTTTAGAGACAAAAACATTGACACAATTTATCTGGAAACCTAAAAAAGGTGACCCTTGTGTGAGGAATCAAGGAGCTTTTGATAAGAAGATCCTCTAACCATGTCTTGAAGAAACAACAAAGTTGAATCGCATGAGATTCCACAGAATGAAAATACTGAACCAGTACCACAATACCGTCCAAATAAGGAACACTGAGAACCTTAGAAAAGATTCTTAGAGCTGTCGCTAGACCAGAAGGAAAAGCAACAAATTGGTAATACTTGTCAAAAAAAGAGAATCTCAGAAAATAAAAAATAATCTGAATGAAAACAGAAAATGAAGATATGCATCTATTGTATCTAATGTAAACAAATAATGCCATCACTGACCAAAAAGGCAGACTAGACCATATAAACACCCTTCTAAAAGATGGTACATTTATATGACAATTCAAAAAGATTTTCTATCTTTGGAACAATGAATAGTCTTGAATAAAACCCCAAAACCCAGTTCCTATAAATGGAACTGGAATAAATACCCCAGAAGACTCCAGGTCTGAGCAGCGCTTGAGCCCCAACAGGTGACCAGCCGCGCTTCACCAGTACCCAAAACATATAGGTCTGAAATACACTTCAGGAAAGTGTTAGTCTTACTGAAATAGCTGGAATACGATAGAGAAAAAAGACTTCTCACAGATGGCTTTACTCTGAATCCTATTCTGTACCCAAAGTCTAAGAAGTTTGGACCGAATAGAACTAAACAAATTTCAAAAAAGTCTTAACCTGCCCCTTACCAGCCAAGCTGGAATAAAAACCGCACCTACATGCAAATTTGGGGAGCTGACTTTTAAAAGGCTTAATTGAATGAAGATAAAAACTTCCAATTATAAACATGTTAATTGGGGAAGAATTCAGGACTCAATTCCTTAGTAAGAACAGAAAACTAATATAAGCTTAAAGTTTTAGTCTTAGAACTCAATCTTGAAGCCCATAGTAACAGTTAAAGAATTGAATCTAATTATGAACCAAATAATTGATTACCTTGGAAAAAAAGAAATATGGATTTTAGAAATCAAATTAGCATTCCAAGATTGAAATCACAAAGTTCTTCTAGCTAAAATAGCTAGAGACATAGATTAAACCTCATTTGCGAAAATATTTAATAGAATGACAACACAAATGAAATTATTAGCATGTTAATTAAGTTAAAGGACCAGTCAACACACTGGACTTGCACAATCAACAAATGCAAGAAAACAAGACAATGCAATAGCACTTAGTCTGAACTTCAAATGAGTAGTAGATTTTGTCCTTTTAACAATGCTAAACAAATAATAATCTGATACTTGATTTTAAAGTATCCAACCAGAAAGATGAAGCAATTGCAACATCAGTTAAATAAATTACAGGTCTAAGAAAAGTACCTGAAAATAATTTTCCTTAAATAAGATACTACCATCTGAAGGAAAAAAATAAATACTATTTGCTATAAGAATAATAGTATATTTAGCAGACGTAGAGATATCCCCATTAACTTGGGGAATCTTTCCTCAAAACTGAAAATTAACTGCCTATTCCATTCCCTAGTATCAGGAACTGGAAAAACTTCTGAAGAAAATAAATAAGCAGAATTTAAATGTTAGCTAGTCTTTAAAATCAAAAGAACTAGTTACTTCAATATCCAAAATAATCAACACCTTTTGAACAAAGAACAAATGTACTCTATTAAAAAATAAAAAAGTAGATTTGTTAGTGTCAATATCTGATGAAGAAAAAATTCTGAATGAGAAAAAACACCATCAGAGAAGGATAATTCAGTATGTTGTTGGTCATTTGAAACTTCATCAACTAAAAAGGAAGTTTGAAAAAGACCTAAAATTTTATTAGAAGGCGGGATGTCAGACAAAGCCTTTAAAATAGAATCAGAAAAATATTCTTATAAATTTCTAAGTATATCTTGTACATAAGATGTAAAAAGAATAGCAATATATAAAGCATAAATACTAATGGACTCTGCATGTAAAAGTATATCATGATAACTTATTACAAACCATAGCTAAAGATAAACATTCATAACATTAAAATAAATGAACTAAGCTTTGGTAGGACTGATCTCAGTCAACAGGAATCCCTCAGCATGTTTTGATACAGGAACAGTGTATGTAAAATCTTGCAATATGTAATAGAAAAAAAGAACATATAAAGCAAAATTATCAAATTCCTTAAATGAAATTTCAGGAATGGGAAAAAATGCAAAACAAACAAGCCTCTAGCAACCAGAAGCAACAAAAAAGTGAGACTTAAATAATGTGATAAAAAAGTGGAACAAGTATGACGCCCACATTTTTGGCGCCAAGTATGACGCCCACATTATTGGCGCCAAGTACGACGCCCATATTTTTGGGTGCCAAGTATGACGCCACATCCTCTGACGCCGAAAACGATGCCCACATTTTTTGGCGCAAAAAAACATCTAAACAGACATGCGTCAAAAATGACGTAATAACGAACAAACTTCCGGCGTCAACTATGGCGCCGGAAATGACAAAATTTTGCGCCAAAAAAGTTTGCGCCAAGAATGACGCAATAAATTGAAGCCCGCAGGGAAAAAAGTCAATTGAAAATTTTCAAGGTAAGAAAAAAATATTAATTCATATGCATTATCCCAAATAATGAAACTCACAGTCTGAATGAAGGAATACTGATTATCCTGAATCATGGCAAATATAAGTTTAAACACATATATTTAGAACTTTACATATAAAGTGCCCAACCATAGCTTAGAGTGTCATAATAAAATAAGACTTACTTACCCTAAGACACTCATCTAGATATAGTAGATAGCCAAACCAGTACTGAAACGAGAATCAGTAGAGGTAATGGTATATAAGAGTATATCGTCGATCTGAATAGGGAGGTAGGAGAAGAAATCTCTACGACCGATAACAGAGAACCTATGAAATAGATCCCCTAGAGGAAGACCATTGTATTCAAATAGGCAATACTCTCTTCACATCCCTCTGACATTCACTGCACTCTGAGAGGAAAACCGGGCTCCAGCCTGCTGCGAAGCGCATATCAACGTAGAATCTAGCACAAACTTACTTCACCACCTCCATGGGAGGCAAAGGCCTAGATTTAGAGTTGGGCGGTAGCCGTGAAAACCAGCGTTAGAGGCTCCTAACGCTGGTTTTTAACGCCCTCTGGTATTTGGAGTCAGTCATTAAAGGGTCTAACGCTCACTTTCCAGCCACGACTTTTCCATACCGCAGATCCCCTTACGTCAATTGCGTATCCTATCTTTTCAATGGGATCTTTCTAACGCCGGTATTTAGAGTCTTGGTTGGAGTGAGAGTTAGAACTCTAACGACAAAACACCAGCCGCAGAAAAAAGTCAGTAGTTAAGAGCTTTCTGGGCTAATGCCGGTTCATAAAGCTCTTAACTACTGTGCTCTAAAGTACACTAACACCCATAAACTACCTATGTACCCCTAAACCGAGGTCACCCCACATCGCTGCCACTCTATTAAATTTTTTTAACCCATAATCTGCCGAACGCCACCTACGTTATCCTTATGTACCCCTAATCTGCTGCCCCTAACACCGCCGACCCCTATATTATATTTATTAACCCCTAACCTGCCCCCCACAACGTCGCCGCCAGCTACCTACAATAATTAACCCCTAATCTGCCGACCGCTAAGTGCCGCCACCTACGTTATCCTTATGTACCCCTAATCTGCTGCCCCTAACACCGCCGACCCCTATATTATATTTATTAACCCCTAATCTGCCCCCCTCAACGTCGCCTCCACCTGCTTACACTTATTAACCCCTAATCTGCCGACCGGACCGCGCCGCTATTATAATAAAGTTATTAACCCCTAATCCGCCTCACTCCCGCCTCAATAACCCTATAATAAATAGTATTAACCCGTAATCTGCCCTCCCTAACATCGCCGACACCTAACTTCAAACATTAACCCCTAATCTGCCGACCGGAGCTCACCGCTATTCTAATAAATTTTTTGACCCCTAAAGCTAAGCCTAACCCTAACACTAACACCCACCTAAGTTAAATATAATTTAAATCTAACGAAATAAATTAACTCTTATTATATAAATTATTCCTATTTAAAGCTAAATACTTACCTGTAAAATAAACCCTAATATAGCTACAATATAAATTATAATTATATTGTAGCTATTTTAGGATTAATATTTATTTTACAGGTAACTTTGTATTTATTTTAACCAGGTACAATAGCTATTAAATAGTTAAGAACTATTTAATAGCTAAAATAGTTAAAATAATTACAAATTTACCTGTAAAATAAATCCTAACCTAAGTTACAATTAAACCTACCACTACACTATCAATAAATTAATTAAATAAAATACCTACAATTATCTACAATTAAACCTAACACTACACTATCAATAAATTAATTAAATACAATATCTACAAATAAATACAATGAAATAAACTAACTAAAGTACAAAAAATAAAAAAGAACTAAGTTACAAAAAATAAAAAAATATTTACAAACATTAGAAAAATATTACAACAATGTTAAACTAATTACACCTACTCTAAGCCCCCTAATAAAATAACAAAGCCCCCCAAAATAAAAAAATGCCCTACCCTATTCAAAATTAAAAAAGTTCAAAGCTCTTTTACCTTGCCAGCCCTGAACAGGGCCCTTGCGGGGCATGCCCCAAAGAATTCAGCTCTTTTGCCTGTAAAAAAAAACATACGATACCCCCCCACCAACATTACAACCCACCACCCACATACCCCTAATCTAACCCAAACCCCCCTTAAATAAACCTAACACTAAGCCCCTGAAGATCTTCCTACCTTGTCTTCACCATGCCAGGTTCACCAATCGGTCCAGAGTCTTGATCCAAGCCCAAGCGGGGGGCTGAAGAGTGACGTCCATCCTCGGGCTGAAGTCTGGATCCAAGCGGCGGCTGAAGAAATCCATCATCGGGCTGAAGTCGGAAGTCCATCATCGGGATGAAGTCCTCTATCAAGCCGCATCTTCAATCTTCTTTCTTCTGGAGCGGAGCGGAGCCATCTTCTTTCCAACCGACGCGGATCCAACCTCTTCAACCGACGCCTACTCGCCGAATGAAGGTTCCTTTAAGGGACGTCATCCAAGATGGCGTCCCTCGAATTCCGATTGGCTGATAGGATTCTATCAGCCAATCGGAATTAAGGTAGGAAAATTCTGATTGGCTGATGGAATCAGCCAATCAGAATCAAGTTCAATCCGATTGGCTGATCCGATCAGCCAATCAGATTGAGCTTGCATTCTATTGGCTGATCGGAACAGCCAATAGAATGCGAGCTCAATCTGAACGTGGTTTTTTTGCAGGTGTTAGGTTTTTTTCAGCTCAAACAGCCCCATTGTTTCCTATGGGGGAATCGTGCACAAGCACGTTTTTTAAGCTGGCCGCGTCCGTAAGCACCGCTGGTATCGAGAGTTGAAGTTGCTGTAAATATGCTCTATGCTCTTTTTTTGGAGCCTAACGCAGCCCTTCTGTGAACTCTCAATACCAGAGGTATTTAAAAGGTGCGGCCAGAAAAAAGCATGCGTAGCTAACGCACCCTTCTAACGCAAAACTCCAAATCTAGGCCAAAGTTTGTAAAACTGAATTGTGGGTGTGGTGAGGGGTGTATTTATAGGCATTTTAAGGTTTGGGAAACTTTGCCCCTCCTGGTAGGAATGTATATCCCATACGTCACTAGCTCATGGACTCTTGCTAATTACATGAAAGAAAGTGTTGTTTTTTTTAAATCTACACTACTGTTACACCAGATATGAGTTGCACTGGGGTGACACTGTGCCCTGGCTGGCAGTCACTGAAACGCACACGTGTGAAGGAAACTGACTGCTATTATTTAACACAGTAAAAAAGTGTTGTTTTTTTAAATCTACACTACTGTTACACCAGATATGAGTTGCACTGGGGTGACACTGTGCCCTGGCAGGCAGGCACTGAAACGCACACGTGTGAAGGAAACTGACTGCTATTATTTAACACAGTCAAAAAAGTGTTGTTTTTTTAAATCTACACTACTGTTACACCAGATATGAGTGGTGGCACTGGCCAAGTGGGCACAGTATACGCAGAAAAAAGTGGGCAATTAGATTACACAGAAAAAAAAGCAGCCCTAAAAAGGGCTTTTTGGGGTGCTGTCCTTACAGCAGAGATCAGATGAGTCCTTCAGGACTGTAGTGGACACTGAATACACTAGCCTAGCTATTGATTTCCCTATTAATCAGCAGCAGCTACACTGTCCCTCCTCTCCCTAAGAATGCAGCTTCCGAATGAATCTAAAATGGATGCTGTCCAGGAGGTAGGAGGGTCTGGGAGGGAGGGTCTGCTGCTAATTGGCTGGAATGTGCCTGCTGACTGTGTGGTACAGGGTCAAAGTATTACTCAATGATGACGAATAGGGGGCGGATGGAACATCGCATATGTTCGTCCGCCGCGGCGAAAGCGAACATGCTATGTTCGCCGGGAACTATTCGCCGGTGAACTATTCGTGACATCACTACATTTGAATTCAAAATTTCATTCTATCAGCTTTTTGGTATGATCTAGGAGCTCTATGGGCATAGCTTTGCACATTTCCAAATTTACCTTATATCCAGAGATTTTGGAAAATAGCTCAAGAGTTTTATACAGGTTTGGTAGGGTAATCAAGGGTTTGGTCAGATATAGAAGGATGTCATCCGCGAAAAGAGTAAGCTTATAGTCTCGCTGTTTTATTGTGATCCCTGTAATGTCAGGGGATTTTCTGATATGTTGAGCCAATGGTTCTATGCATATTGCAAACAGTAGAGGGGACAATGGACATCCTTGACGGGTGCCATTGAGAACCGCAAATCTATTCAACTGGTGACCCATAGCCCTAACCCGTGCTGTAGGGGAGGAATATATGTTTTTGATAGCAACCATAAATGGTCAATAGTGAAAAATGGTCCCCCAATGCCAGTCTCTGTCAAGACTGCTTGCATAAAGTCCCAATCAACTCTGTCAAACGGCCTCTCTGCGTCCAAATAATCTAGCAGGGCTACCATTCTCCTAATATTATCTGGTGCTTCTCTATTTTTAATAAAGCCAACCTGATCAGGGTGGATTAACTTGGGAAAGAGATGTTTGAGGCAGTTGGCTA
The DNA here is from genome assembly GCF_027579735.1 of Bombina bombina. NCBI lineage: Eukaryota > Metazoa > Chordata > Amphibia > Anura > Bombinatoridae > Bombina > Bombina bombina. Next base: position 420,729,469 of record NC_069502.1, on the reverse strand, counting down.
AAATCTTCGTGAAGATTTTTAGGTCCTGATTAATTAGGGATATTGGTCTATAATTATGGCATATCGTCTTGTCTTTGCCTGGTTTGGGAAGAACTATAATTTTGGCTTCTAGGAGTTCAGAGGGGATAGAGTGACCTTGAAAAATATGGTTACAGAATTTGACCAAATGAGGTATAAGAGAGGATTTAAATAGCTTGTAGTAGTCTGCAGGGAAGCCATCAGGGCCAGCCGCTTTCCCTGGTTTTAGTTCCTGTAAAACATTTAGCACCTCTTTGTTCGTAATGTCTGCGTTTAGGGCGTCTAGTTCTTGTTGGGTAATCTTAGGCATGTCTGCCTCCCCTAGGAATTTGTCAAGTAGATTTTGTGTCTGTATTGTTTTATTGACTTTCCTCCCGTCATATAGTGAGCCGTAATAAGTTGCAAATATGTTAACTATGTCTATGGGTTTATAGGTAATTAACCCTCCAGAGTTGCGAAGTATAGGGATGGAAATATCCCTAATTTTGTTTCTAATTTTATTAGCTAAAAATCTGTATGGCTTGTTCGCATAAACAAAGTATTTCGATTGTAAACCCTGCTCTAATCGATTGATTGTTGAGTATGTTATCTAACGCTTGACGTTTGTCCTGTAATGTTTTATATGTACTAGCCGAACCAGTCAGTTTATGTCTCTTCTCTAAAATTGCTATTTCCGCTTGAAGGGTATTAAATAGCGCTTTTGCTTTGTGTTTTTTGCATGTGATTTAATTTGAATTAATAGGCCCCTCAAAACTGATTTGTGGGCCGCCCACACCTGAATAGGTTTATCTACTGTGTCAGTCTTGATGTTCCAATATTCTAACATGTTCTTCAGTATTACCTCTCTATGTAAAGGATTTTTCATGAGTGTGGGGTCGTATGTCCAGCTTCTCATGGTGTTGGGTGGGAGAAGCCCTTCTACCCTTATTTCAACTATGGAGTGATCAGACCACACACATGGGGAAATAGAAGAGGACATCACATTTGTTAATAGTGTTTGACTCAAAAAAATATAGTCCAGCCTAAAATATTTGTAGTGTACCGTAGAAAAAAAAGGTGTGGTCTGAGGTTGTTCCATATAATGCTTTCCAGGAGTCTAAAAGATAATGGCTTTCCATAACATTTAATATTGATTTAATTTTTTTTATTATTTCTGTAGTGTGCGTTATGTTGTTGGGTGTTTAATGGATGGCCCTGATTGTATAGAGACACGTTAAAATCCCCAGCAAGAAAAATCCTGGTTGAGTTCCAGCTTGAGAGGAGGTAGGACAATTTATTAAAGAACTGCTCTTGCTGTTCATTTGGGGCATATACATTCATTTAAAGTACCTCTAACAATGATGTATCTGCTTTCTTTATCAGTAATGGTGTCTATGGGATTAAAATTCAGAGAAGAATGCAGCAGGATAGAAACTCCTCTTTTTTCTTATCAATGATGGAGTGGAAATGTAAGGGGAACTGTCTCGCCCAGTATTTCGGAGTATGCCCGGACCTAAAATGTGTCTCTTTCAAAAATATCACATTAGCTCCTAGCTGTCTGTATGGGGATATGGCTTTTCTTCTCTTAATATCAAAATTAAGGCCTCTCACATTGTGAGAGATTAGAGTGATACTAGGGGAGGCCATTAGAATGTTTTTTATGTGTAGGAGGTCCCCCCGTGTCTCGTAGTGACTTGAATAAATGGTGTGAAACAAATAGCTCACCCAATCCCCTGGTTCTGAAGACCCAGACCAAAAATTCCGCCTCTTGCAAATGTGTTATAATTTTCTGCAGTCCTTTTGGAGTTGGGAATGGAGAGGGGGAGAAGGCAGTAGAGAAAGAGAGAGACTGAAAAAAAGAAAAAAACAGGTTATTAAAGGTTAAAACAATGTAAATAACTTGTATAGACCAACCTGATGTGAAAAACAAAAATTTATGAATCTGATGTAACATATAATGATCAAGGGGGATCATAAGAACTAGGGAGATGCCATCTATCTCCTGATATAATACTTCTTGGAGAGATTTTTGAGTCACCTTATAACCTTGGTGGCTCGGAGTAAATAACTACTATCTCTAGGCTTCCTGTAGTGTAAGTAACAACAACTTAACTGTATTTACTGTAACTGTACAATCTAACAGAAAATCTAAGGATTATACTAAACTCCAAATAGCATAACATTCAATTTAAAAGATTTGTAAACTCAGATCTGAGGTTCATAGGCCAGTGATGTGATTCAACCTGTATCACCAGCTAAGACAACCTGTAAGGAAGAAAAGAAAATGTCCCAGACATTTTGTATTGAGTCCTTCACTTATTCTTTTGTCTCTGCCCACTGTGATTTCTGTGATTTCAGAGGTATTCTTTGTGGTTTGGGTTTCTCCGTTGGTGGGGAGGGTTCTGGTGTAGCCGGGGTTTCCAGGCCCAGCGCTTCACATATGTCCGGTATCCCTATGGCATCCCTGATTGTGAGAGTTTTATTATCCTTGGTAATATGCAGAGCAAAAGGATAGCCCCAAAAGGCCCTTTTAAGGGCTATTGGTAGTTTAGTTTAGGCTAGAGTTTTTTTTATTTTGGGTGGGCTTTTTTTATTTTGATAGGGCTATTAGATTTGGTGTAATTAGTTTAAAGATCTTGTAATTTGTTTTTTTTATTTTCTGTAATTTAGTTTTTTTTTGTAATTTAGCTAATTGTATTGAATTTAGTTAATTTATTTAATTTAGGTAATGTATTTAATTGTACGGTAAGGTTAGGTGTTAGTGTAATGCAGGATAGGTTTTATTTTACAGGTACATTTGCATTTATTTTAGCTAGATAGTTATTAAATAGTTAATAACTATTTAGTAACTATTCTACCTAGTTAAAATAAATACAAACTTGCCTGTAAAATAAAAAATAAACCCTAAGCTAGAAACAATGTAACTATTAGTTATATTGTAGATATCTTAGGGTTTATTTTATAGGTAAGTACTTAGTTTTAAATAGGAATTATTTAGTTATTAATAGTAGGTTTGATTTAGATTTAATTTAATTATATTTAAGATAGGAGGTGTTAGGGTTAGGGTTAGACTTAGGGTTAGGGGTTAATAACTTTAGTATAGTGGCGGCGATGTTAGGGCCTGCAGATTAGGGGTTAATAAATGTAGGTAGGTGGCAGCGATGTTAGGGGCTGCAGATTAGGGGTTAATAAATGTAGGTAGGTGGCAGCGATGTAAGGGATGGCAGATTAGGGGTTAATAATATTTAGCTAGTGTTTGCGAGGCGGGAGTGTGGCGGTTTAGGGGTTAATATGTTTATTCTAGTGTTTGCGATGCGGTAGGACCTCGGTTTAGGGGTTAATAGGTAGTTTATGGGTGTTAGTGTACTTTGTGACAGTTTAGTTATGAGTTTTATGCTACAGCTTTGTAGTGTAAAACTCATAACTACTGATTTTAGAATGCGTTACGAATCTTGACGGGATAGGGTGTACTGCTCACTTTTTGGCCTCCCAGGACAAGCTTGTAATACCGGTGCTTTAAAAATCCCATTGAAAAAAAGACTATACGCAATTTGCATAAGTTGATTTGCGGTACGGGCAAAAAAGTGTGCGGTGTCCCTAAACCTGCAAGACTCGTAATACCAGTGGTAGTGAAAAAGCGTTATAACCTGATAACGCTGCTTTTTCACTATAACGCAAAACTCGTAATCTAGCTGAAAGTTTGCATCATTACTTTCTGGTAGCGAATTGCCGGAAACTTTTAATTATAACTTTATTTGGTTTTGCACTCCATAAAAAAAGCTTACACCTACACTTGTTGTAGAGGTAATTTACTTTGTTGATATATATATATATATATATATATATACACATACTGTATATATATATATATATATACTGTGTGTGTATGTATATATATATATATATATACTGTGTGTGTATGTGTATGTATATATATATATATATATATATATATATACGTATGGATATATACGTATAATTACTTTTTTTGGATAAACTATTACAGCATGAAGTATCAAGAATGTCCTTGTTTATCAGAGATACTGGATATTTTATTGGAAAGGTTATAGATATGTATTTTCCTTAAGATAAATTTGTACTCTTTACTATGGATGTGAAGAGTCTTTATACCTCTTTTAAGCAGAAAACAGGTATTATTTATAGGAAATATTCAGAGATTCAGTGTAACTTTATTAAAGAACTGTTGCGATTGATTCTATATTGGAGCTATTTTCTCTTCCAGGACAACTGTTACATTATGTTCAAGGGCACAACCATGGGGTTCATCGTCACCCCATCATACACCAATATATTCATGAATTACAAGAGGAGAGAATAGTCTATGAAAACAAACATTTTAGACAGTATGGTCCCACATGGTGGCGCTATATCAATGATATATTTGGTGTATGGTGGGGTGATGAAAATGTTATAAAAAAAATTCAAGTCAGAGGTCAGGGGTTTAGAGTTTTCATTGACATGTATTGAGACATCAGTATATTTTTTTGGACACATAGGTATATAAGAACGGAAATATTATCCAGTTTGATTTGTACACTAAAGACACTAACAAAAATACCTTATTGACATATGACAGATTTCATTCTCGTAAGCTGACTCTCTTCCAAAAATTTGTCAAAAGAGGGTATCCAATACAGTTGATAAAACACCATCTAGACAACTTAAGAAACTGCTGGCGCCTAAGAAAAAAATAAAAAATAATGTTAAATCTCCCGTCTTAAGTCTAACCCGTCTCCCAAAAATAAACCCGACACATAAAAACCCCTTTATCCGCAATCCCCCCACATCGCAACTAATAATAAAAGTATTAACCCCTAAACCGGTAACCCCACACATCGCAATAAACCTAATAAACGTATTAACCCCTAATCCGCCATTCACAGACAACACAATTAAACTAATAAATGTATTAACCCCTAAACTGACAACCCCCCACAACAATGTGTCTATTTAAACTATTAACCCCTAATCCGCCAAACACCGACAATGCAAGTACCCTAATTAACCTATTAACCCCTAATCCACCAAACACCCACATCGCAAACAACTAACGGCTAGATTACGAGTTTTGGGGTATGAGTGAAAAAGCAGCGTTAAGCCTCATAACCTCACTACCGCTTGTATTATGAGTCTTACAGGTTTAGCAGCACCGCACACTTTTTTAGCCTTAACGCAAATTAACTTACGCAATTTGCGTGAAGTCTTTTTTCAATGGGCATTCCACATCGCCGGTATTACGAGTCTGTCTGGGAGGCCAAAAAGTGAGCGGTACACCCTATATCGCCAAGATTCGTAACGCAATCTAGTCAGTAGTTATGAGTTTTATGCTACAACGCCATAACATAAAACTCAAAACTAAAGTGCTAAAAAGTACACTAACACCCATAAACTACCTATTAACCCCTAAACCGATGCCCACCCGTATCGCAAACACTAAAATAAAATGATTAACCCCTAATCTGCCGCTCTGGACTTCGCCGCCACAAGAATTAACATATTAACCCCTAAACCGCCACACTCCCGCCTCGCAAACACTAGTTAAATATTATTAACCCCTAATCTGCCGCCCCTAATATCGCCACCACCTACCTATATTTATTAACCCTCTAATCTGCCGTCTCCAATGTCGCCGCCACTATACTAAATTCATTAACCCCTAAACCTAAGTCTAAACCCTAACCCTAACACCCCCTAACTTAAATATAATTAAAATGAATCTAAATAAAACATATGAAATAATAACTAAATAATTCCTATTTAAAACTAAATACTTACCTGTAAAATAAACTCTAAGTTAGCTACAATATAACTAATAGTTACATTGTATCTAGCTTAGGGTTTATTTTTATCTTACAGGCAAGTTTGTATTTATTTTAACTAGGTAGAATAGTTAATAAATAGTTATTAACTATTTACTAACTACCTAGCTAAAATAAATGCAAATTTACCTGTAAAATAAAACCTAACATGCCTTACAATAAAACCTAACCTTACACTACAATTAAATAAATGACATAAATTGAATACAATTACCTAAATTACAAAAAACAAACAAACACTAAATTACACAAAATAAAAAAACAAATTATCAGATATTTGAACTAATTACACCTAATCTAATAGCCCTATTAAAATAAAAAAGCCTCCCCAAAATAAACAAAAACCCTAGCCTAAACTAAACTACCAATAGCCCTTAAAAGGGCCTTTTGCGGGGCATTGCCCCAAAGAAATCAGCTCTTTTACCTGTAAAAAAAAATACAAACAACCCCCCCAACAGTAAAACCCACCACCCACACAACAAACCCCCCCAAATAAAATCCTAACTAAAAAAACCTAAGCACCCCAGTGCCCTGAAAAGGGCATTTGGATGGGCATTTCCCTTAAAAGGGCATTTAGCTCTATTGCTGCCCAAACCCTAATCTAAAACTAAAACCCACCCAATAAACCCTTAAAAAAACCTAGCACTAACCCCCGAAGATCCACTTACAGTTTGGAAGACCCGACATCCATCCTCATCAAGCAGGGAGAAGTCATCAACGAAGCGGCAAGAAGTCCTCAATGAAGCTGGGAGAAGTCTTCATCCAAGCCGGCAGAAGTGGTCCTCCAGACGGGCAGAAGTCTTCATCCATACAGCGTGGAGCGGGTCCATCTTCAAGACATCCGGCGCAGAGCATCCTCTTCTTGTGACGACTAAAGACAAATGAAGGTTCCTTTAAATGACATCATCCAAGATGTCATCCCTTTAATTCTGATTGGCTAATAGAATTCTATCAGTCAATCAGACTTAAAGGGTAAAAAATCCTATTGGCTGATGGATTGAGCTCGCATTCAATTGGCTTTTCCAATCAGCCGGCTTGGACCACTTCTGCCGGCTTGGATGAAGACTTCTCCCGGCTTCATTGAGGACTTCTTGCCGTTTTGCTGAGGACTTCTCCCGGCTTCGTTTAGGATGGATGTCCGGTCTTCAAAACTTAAGTGGATCTTTGGGGGTTAGTGTTAGGTTTTTTAAGGGTTTATTGGGTGGGTTTTTGTTTTAGATAGGGTTTGGGCAGCAATAGAGCTAACTGCCCTTTTAAGGGCAATTCCCATACAAATGCCCTTCTCAGGGCAATGGGGAGCTTAGGTTTTTTAGTTATGATTTTATTTGGGGGGTGGTTTTGTGGGTGGTGGGTTTTACTATTGGGGGGGGTTCATTTTTTTTACAGGTAAAAGAGCTGATTTCTTTGGGGCAATGCCCCGCAAAAGGCCTTTTAAAGGCTATTGGTAGTTTAGTTTAGGCTAGGTTTTTTTTATTTTGGGGGGTCTTTTTTTATTTTGATAGGGCTATTAGATTAGGTGTAATTAGTTTAAATATCTGATAATTTGTTTTTTGTTTTGTGTAATTTAGTGGGGTTTGATTTTTGTAATTTAGGTAATTGTATTTAATTAATTTAATTTATTTAGGTGTTAGTGTAACTCAGGTTAGGTTTTATTTTACAGGTAAATTTGTATTTATTTTAACTAGGTAGTTAGTAAATAGTTAATAACTATTTAGTAACTATTCTACCTAGTTAAAATAAATACAAACTTGCCAGTAAAATAAAACGCTCGCCGTATTCAGCATTGCACCAGCAGCTCATAAGAGCTGCTGGTGCAACGCCGCCCCCTGTAGACTCGTGGCCAATGGGCCGCCAGCAGGGGGGTGTCAATCAATCCGATCGTACTCTATCGGGTTGATTTACGGTGATGTCTGTCCGCCTGCTCAGAGCAGGCGGACAGGTTATGGAGCAGCAGTCTTTGTGACCGCTGCTTCATAACTGCTGTTTCTGGCGAGCCTGCAGGCTCACCAGAAACACGGGGCATCAAGCTCCATTCGGAGCTTGATAGATAGGCCCCAATGTAACTATTAGTTATATTGTAGCTAGCTTAGGGTTTATTTTACAGGTAAGTATTTAGTTTTAAATAGGAACAATTTAGTTATTAATAGTCAGTTTTATTTAGATTTATTTTAATTATATTTAAGTTAGGGGGTGTTAGGGTTAGACTTAGGTTTAGGGGTTAATAAATATAGTATAGTGGCGGCGACGTTGGTGGCTGCAGATTATTAGTTAATAAATGTAGGTAGGTGGCGGCGATGTTAGGGGTGTCATATTAGGGGTTAATAATATTTAACTAGTGTTTGCGATGCGTGAGTGCGGCGGTTTAGGGGTTAATATGTTTATTATAGTGGCGGCGATGTCTGGAGTGGCAGATTATGGGTTAATAAGTGTAATGTAGGTGTCGGCGATGTCGGGGGCAGCAGATTAGGGGTATTTAGACTCGGGGTTTATATTAGAGTGTTAGGTGTAAACATAAATTTTCTTTCCCCACAGGAATCAATGGGGCTGCATTACTGAGCTTTACGCTGCTTTATTGCAGATGTTAGGCTTTTTTTCAGCCGGCTCTCCCAATTGATGTCTATGGGTAAATTGTGCACGAGCACGTACAATCAGCTCACTGCTGACTTAAGCAGCGCTGGTATTGGAGTGCTGTATGGAGCACAATTTTGCTCTATGCTCACTTCTTGCCTGTTAACGCCGGGTTTATGAAAACCTGTAATACCAGGGCTGTAGGTAAGTGAGCGGTGACAATAACGTGCAAGTTAGCACCGCACCCCTAGTAACGCAAAACTCGTAATCTAGCCGTAATTTAATTACTTAGCCCCCTAACCTAACACCCACTAAATTAACCCCAAATTACATAAAATAATAAAATACTGAATTACAATAAAATAAAACAATTCTAACAGTACTTAAAAAAATAAACCTAAAATTAAATTAAAATAAATTAATCTAAAATTACCGGGGAATCACAAAAACCCCGCCGGCAGTTCAGAAAGTGCCGTAAGTCGGATAAACTAGCAATGTCCAGAAATGAGCGTAAATACAAATTTCTGGAGTCGCCAGTAACGTACAGCACTTTAGAAACTGCCGGCGCCTAAGAAAATAAAAAAAAACAATAAATCTCCCGTCAAAAGTCTAATAAAAACCCCTTTATCCGCAATTTCCCCACATCGCAACTAATAATAAAAGTATTAACCCCTAAACCGACAACCCCACACAACACAATAAACCTAATTAAAATACTAACCCCTAATCTGCCATTCACCTACATTGCAATTAACCTAATAAATGTATTAACCCTTAAACCGACAACCCCCACAGCACAATATGCCTAATTTAACTATTCATTCTCTGCACAAGTCTTGCAGTGCCTGCCTATGTGTGGTGAGGTGAAAATGGAGTAAAATGTCCTTGCACTGAATATGTGATACCGATTTGCGATGCAGTTCTATGTTAGCATATGGCAGTAAAAATTACGGGCAACAGGTGAAATATAAGCACCGCATTTATATGCGGCGCCGTATATATGTGATACCAAAACCATGTAAAAACCGGCGTCGCCGGCTTTTGCGGGCGACGACGCATATGTTATTTTGCCCTAGGAGCAAGTGTTGGGTGCTATGGATATAATATTAGGTACATTATTGCCAAACAATATTGCCAAACAAGCCCTGCACCCTTCTTTTTCATGCTATCCCAAAAATAAAAGATAAAGTTAAAATATCCCTAACAATCATAATGTTAAAAAGTGCAAAAGAGCTGATCTCCCAACATCGGAAATCCTCTACTGCCCCTACAAAAATGATTGGGAAGCTTAGGTAACAGAAATCTTACAGTTGGAAAGGTATCACTACATGCGAGCAGGAGATTTAATGGGAGCCTGATGGAACTCCACGAAACCCTTGATAGCTACATTTCCTTTGTATCCCCCCCCCCACCTCCCCTTCTTATTTTGTCCTCTCCTTTTTTTCTCCCATACAATTGGCTAGCTCAACCTAGAAAGGTTAAAATGTAGCAAGATTACTATGCTTGATTTCTTTACAAATAATTATTGACTACCCTGTGATGGTATCAAAGACAAAATATCTTCTTGCAATTTATAATTTAATTTATAAGTTGAATATTTCTACACTCTGTTTAAAAAGTTAACACTTTTTTTATGTATTTAACAATGTTTCCAGCAATGACTGTCAAGATTTATATCTGGGCTAATTCATATTATTTGTATTATTATGAAAAAGATCAAATTTTAACATGTCTATTTTGGGGACATGTGGTGGAGCTTTGAGAAGTGCCCCTCTGTTCATCTTCTTGCGGCAACAGAATCTTGGACTCTCCAAGACTTTGAGCACTGATATTTACTTATTTGAATCTGTTCTTTCTATATTTACATGTGAGCATGATAATGTAATTTGAACTATTTCAATAAAGCTTACTGAACACACAAAATAATAAAGTAAAATAAAAAATAAATATGTTAAATTGTGAAAATAAAATTACTTACTGGACCCAATAGTGTCTCCCATATTGGGGGATATTTATCAAGCCGTCAACCACAAATATACGCTGGAATTCCGCAGCGTAATTGTGGCGAGCTTGATTCAACCTAGTTATCAAACCCTATAGACCGGCAAAAGTTGAAATCTTTGACGTAACATACGATTTGCCGGTCTCAATCCAACACAGATCGATGCTGACATCATTACAGATGTTCCGAATACACATTCGGCACTATTTGACACTTTTTCAAAGTTATCAAATAGTTAACAGGTACGCTCGCAGCTATTCCGGCCAAGCGTACCTTGTTTTCAATCCGCCACCCGGGAGGCCGCGGATGCCATAGGAATCAATGGGAGTCTGAAAGCAGCGAAAGATTATGTTCTATGCTGCCAGATATCCCATTGATTTATATGGTAGAAAACAGTAACGTTTACACCTAACACCCTAACATAAGCCCCGAGTCTAAACACCCCTAATCTGCCTCCCTGACATCGCCGCAACCTAAATAAAGTTATTAACCCCTAATCCTCTGGCCTCCCACATCACTACCATTAACTAAACCTATTAACCCCTAAACTCCCAGTCCCCCACATCGCCATAAACTAAATTAAGCTATTAACCCCTAAACCTAACAACCCACTAACTTTACAGTAAAACTACAACATCCCTGTATTATAATAAATTAAAACTTACCTGTAGAATTTAAATAAACTATATTAAACTATTAATTAACCTACCCTAACTATTATACTAAAATTACAATAAACTAGCAATTAAATTAACTATATTGCATATTAAAAAACCCTAACCCTACTCAAATTATTAAAATCTACTATTAAAAATTACTAAATTGGGGGGGCGTGTCCGGGCCAGGGCCTAAGATGGCCACTAATTTGGGAGCTCCATAACATATTATTACAATCCGCCTTGTAATCAGAGTATTTTCACCCATCCAGACTGAAATTGAGTCTTATGAAGCTGAAAACAAGTTGTAGGTCTGGAATATATTTATATTTGAGGTAAAAAGAAGCTTCCCAAACCGGATCGCAGAGATTTCTGGGCAGCCTTCAGGGAAGGGAAACTCAGCACCCCCCCCCCCCCGGGGAACCGGGGTAAACAGAGGACTTTTGTATCCCTCTATATTTGGGAGTCTATCCAGCACTAGCAAGCTACCATGGAGGGCTTATACCTGGTCGTTAAGGCTCTGATGTAGAAGCGGGAAGCGCTGATATGTGCAAGAGCCAACCGAATTGTGGTGCAGCAATCCGCACCACGCCTACAGGAAAGTGCAGTTCAGCCTAACGGAGCATCGCATAGTGACCCGCCACCCTCCCCATCTCATAGTCCGGGCCCTGCGAACAAGAGCAGCCAAGAGTACAACGTACCTGAAGTTCTGCCGTCTGGCTTGGGTGTGGAGCGAAGTGGACCGGGAGGGCCGGGTGACGCTGTGAGAGAGAGGAGCCTGGGTGTTGCAGACCAGCACCTCCCGATCAATGGAGCCATCAAACGGGGTCCCGGCCTGGGTTTGGTCTTGTTCGTTGCCCGGGGAGATGCGGCCGGCTCTCCTGGGTGGGGAGTGAGGCTCCCGGGCGGGATCTCACCTAAACATTGCGGTGGTCTATCCTGGAGGTCCATTGGCTGGCGTTCCTCCTGTTTCCTCAGGATCCTGACTCTACAAATAGCTGCCCGGGCTCCAGAAGGTACTCACTGCTGTTCTACCCTTTTGAAAGTGGGTGTCGGGTGAAGCTCCCAGCATGGTAGGAATCTGGGACTTGCAGGCTTGACATATTATAATATAGAACAATAAAACAAATGGCTTTTACACAATATGCCATCTGGAGATCAGGACTGTAGTTTAAGACTGTAAAGTTTGTCGATGAGGCCCACCACGTTATAATATACAGGGAGTGCAGAATTATTAGGCAAATGAGTATTTTGACCACATCATCCTCTTTATGCATGTTGTCTTACTCCAAGCTGTATAGGCTCGAAAGCCTACTACCAATTAAGCATATTAGGTGATGTGCATCTCTGTAATGAGAAGGGGTGTGGTCTAATGACATCAACACCCTATATCAGGTGTGCATAATTATTAGGCAACTTCCTTTCCTTTGGCAAAATGGGTCAAAAGAAGGACTTGACAGGCTCAGAAAAGTCAAAAATAGTGAGATATATTGCAGAGGGATGCAGCACTCTTAAAATTGCAAAGCTTCTGAAGCGTGATCATCGAACAATCAAGCGTTTCATTCAAAATAGTCAACAGGGTCGCAAGAAGCGTGTGGAAAAACCAAGGCGCAAAATAACTGCCCATGAACTGAGAAAAGTCAAGCGTGCAGCTGCCAAGATGCCACTTGCCACCAGTTTGGCCATATTTCAGAGCTGCAACATCACTGGAGTGCCCAAAAGCACAAGGTGTGTAATACTCAGAGACATGGCCAAGGTAAGAAAGGCTGAAAGACGACCACCACTGAACAAGACACACAAGCTGAAACGTCAAGACTGGGCCAAGAAATATCTCAAGAATGATTTTTCTAAGGTTTTATGGACTGATGAAATGAGAGTGAGTCTTGATGGGCCAGATGGATGGGCCCGTGGCTGGATTGCTAAAGGGCAGAGAGCTCCAGTCCGACTCAGACGCCAGCAAGGTGGAGGTGGAGTACTGGTTTGGGCTGGTATCATCAAAGATGAGCTTGTGGGGCCTTTTCGGGTTGAGGATGGAGTCAAGCTCAACTCCCAGTCCTACTGCCAGTTTCTGGAAGACACCTTCTTCAAGCAGTGGTACAGGAAGAAGTCTGCATCCTTCAAGAAAAACATGATTTTCATGCAGGACAATGCTCCATCACACGCGTCCAAGTACTCCACAGCGTGGCTGGCAAGAAAGGGTATAAAAGAAGAAAATCTAATGAGATGACCTCCTTGTTCACCTGATCTGAACCCCATTGAGAACCTGTGGTCCATCATCAAATGTGAGATTTACAAGGAGGGAAAACAGTACACCTCTCTGAACAGTGTCTGGGAGGCTGTGGTTGCTGCTGCACGCAAAGTTGATGGTGAACAGATCAAAACACTGACAGAATCCATGGATGGCAGGCTTTTGAGTGTCCTTGCAAAGAAAGGTGGCTATATTGGTCACTGATTTGTTTTTGCTTTGTTTTTGAATGTCAAAAATGTATATTTGTGAATGTTGAGATGTTATATTGGTTTCACTGGTAAAAATAAATAATTGAAATGGGTATATATTTGTTTTTTGTTAAGTTACCTAATAATTATGCACAGTAATAGTCACCTGCACACACAGATATCCCCCTAAAATAGCTAAAACTAAAAACAAACTAAAAACTACTTCCAAAAATATTCAGCTTTGATATTAATGAGTTTTTTGGGTTCATTGAGAACATGGTTGTTGTTCAATAATAAAATTAATCCTCAAAAATACAACTTGCCTAATAATTCTGCACTGCCTGTATACTTTTGGACTCTTGCAGCCTACACCAGTTTTACTGTAACTATTCTTACGATGGTTGTATTATGTGTGATTTACATAGCTAAGGGAGCCAGGCTACACGAGTATAGACTGAAGTGTGAACATGTACATCAGTGGACTTATGAGACTCGGGTTTGGCTCCCAGAGAGGATTTATAGAGTATAAATGGGCCACCTTTTCAGTTCATTATGTTACCTGTATGTTTTTTACTTAAGGAGATATACCTGAAATGTAAATTTAGTTATGTATTCAGAGTCAGTTAATTTTCCCTCGCTGTTGTGTGCCATTTTGCCCCATGAGAAGGGTCCACAGTCATGTAATACTATTATAACTGCATTTCCCATAGAATAGATAACTCAAAGTTAATATGTGCATTTTTGCATTAAAGACCTATTGCGTTAAATATTCCTTAGTACTTCACTCCAAGCTATTACCACCTGATATGCTGTTAGTGTCTTTGGGGCTCCTAATAGTGACACAGGTATGCAGTTTATGCATGCTTAGTTGCATGCATGCCCCTGAAAATTGCTTAGAAGATTAATACTTTTTGTGCACATTTGTTCTGGTGTGAATGATTTGAACACTCAAAGGCCTATTTTTTTTATTTAGAACCCTATATGACAGCCAGGCCGTTTGACTACTATTTGTTAATTTACTTAATGGCGTTCAAGTTAACATGCACTTATATAGGACATATATGTTCTGTTGTGAATGATATGGACACCCAAAGGCCTACTTTTTATTTAGTACCCTACACGAAAGCTAGGCCGTTTGACTACTACTTGGTAATTTACTTAATGGTGTTCAAGCTAACATGTACTTATATTAAAAAAAAGAGGTGCCACTCATGGCTTGTTATATCTTCCTACTGGTTAAGATCTAATATTGTTTACGGTCACTAGGACATGCCTTCTGTATATGATACATGAGAATGAGTGTATGTTGATAGGCTTGTTGCCATGACAAATGTAAGAGTTTGTTTTTGTATGTCATTGCTACCTCAATAAAAACTATTTAAAAAAAAAAAAATTACTAAATTACAAAAAAATTAATGCTAAGTTACAAAAAATAAAAAACACTAAATTACGGAAAAAAACAAACCACAGTATCAAAAATGAAAATTAATTACACCTAATCTAATAGCCCTATCAAAATAAAAAGCCCCCCCAAAATAAAATAATCCCTAGCCTACAATAAACTACCAATGGCCCTTAAAAGTGCCTTTTGTGGGGCATTGCCCCAAAGAAATTAGCTCTTTTACCTGTAACATCACAAAAACCAATCAATCTAATCAACAATGACAGCATGTGATGATGTTGTCTAAACACACTTGTAAAACACACTCTGCAAACAATGTGCCTCCATGGACCCGGTCCCATAGAAGTCTATTAAATACAGAGTGTGCTCCACAAGTGTAAGAAGACAACATCATCACATACCTCACCTTTACACATTAACTTTAAATTAAAAACAATTACATCTAAACATAATTACTTCTTCCTCCTTCCCTTCTTCCCACGAGACTGAGGCACTGGGGTGGCCAAATGCCCCCTTTGACGTGTCCTCATTGGAGATGGTTGTGAAAGAAGGGGAGGAGGAGTACTGTGAGTGACTGGGTAGGATATGGAGGAGGCACAGGAGATGATGGTCCAGGAGCTGATGGTCCAGGAGTTGATGGTCCAGGACTCGGAGTTGATGGTCCAGGCTCTTGTGGTCTTCCCATTTCTGGATATGGTCTGCTTGCCAACTCCTGGAGGACTTGTAATATGTTATTTTTAACATTCAACATATTTGTTTGTCCTTCTATCAGGGTGTTCATTGTGTGTGTGCTTGTTGTGCCCTCCGGAAGGTCTATATTTCCTTGAGGAAGACCTTCATTAGCTCCACCTCTGGCATTTTGGGGGGATGTTCTCCTGCTGCATGGTGGGCTGCTACTGTATGGGGGGCTGCTGCTGCTTGGATATCTTCTGCAGCGGGGGGCTGCTGCTGCTGCTGCAGGGGTAGTGATGTCGCGAACCTAAAAATTTCGGTTCACGAACGGCGGACTCAAACTTCCGCAACTGTTCGCGAACCGGCGAACCGGGTGAACCGCCATTGACTTCAATAGGCAGGCGAACTTTAAAACCCACAGGGACTCTTTCTGGCCACAATAGTGATGGAAAGTTGTTTCAAGGGGACTGGACTGTCCCCACCTGGACTGTGGCATGCCGGAGGGGGATCCATGGCAAAACTCCCATGGAAAATTACATAGTTGATGCAGAGTCTGGTTTTAAGCCATAAAGGGCATAAATCACCTAACATTCCTAAATTGTTTGGAATAACGTGCTTTAAAACATCAGGTATGATGTTGTATCGATCAGGTAGTGTAAGGGTTACGCCCGCTTCACAGTGACAGACCAAACTCCCTGTGTAACGCACCGCAAACAACCGCACACAGTCCATTTGCACAACCATGAGATTGATAGATTTGATAGATAGATAGATAGATAGATAGATAGATAGATAGATAGATAGATACATAAATTACATAGATCAATAGATGCAATATACATTTGATAGATACAAATTACATAGATCAATAGATGCAGTATACATTTGTTAGATACAAATTACATAGATCAATAGATGCAATATACATTTGATAGATACGAATTACATAGATCAATAGATGCAATATACATTTGATAGATACAAATTACATAGATCAATAGATGCAATATACATTTGATAGATACAAATTACATAGATCAATAGATGCAATATACATTTGATAGATACGACTGATAGTTAGATAGATTTAATAGATAAATAGATAGATTTGATAGATATATAATTTCCCAGACAGAGAATTACCAGACGTGCGGTCTGGGACCCATGGTAAGGTTACTTCCTTTTGCTCAATCGAGTACAGGTTGGGGTCCGGGATTGCCTTTTGTGCAAAGAAATTGCGGCCGGGTACCTTCCACTGCGGTGTCCCCTATCAGGGGATGTGTATATGGCATGGATTTTAGGAACCGGGAGATGGAAAAAGATGCTTGGACACCCAGTACAGGTCGTTCTCCTTCAGCCTTTTTATACGAGGGTCCCCGACCCTCAACATGCACGACAGCATGAAAGACCCCATATGCCATGACTTCCTTTTGCACAATCGAGTACAGATATGGCATCGATTTTGGGAACCCGGAGATAATTGTTAGGAACCAGGAGATGGAAAAAGATGCTTGGACACCCAGTACAGGTCGTTTTCCTTCAGCCTTTTTATACGAGGGTCCCCGACCCTCAACAGGCACGACAGCATGAAAGACCCCATATGCCATGACTTCCTTTTGCACAATCGAGTACAGGTATGGCATCAATTTTAGGAACCAGGAGATAATTGTTAGGAACCGGGAGATGTAAAAAGATGCTTGGACACCCAGTACAGGTCGTTCTCCTTCAGCCTTTTTATACGAGGGTCCCCGACCCTCAACAGGCATAACAGCATGAAAGACCCCATATGCCATGACTTCCTTTTGCATAATCGAGTACAGGTATGGCATAGATTTTAGGAACCCGGAGATAATTGTTAGGAACCGGGAGATGGAAAAAGATGCTTGGACACCCAGTACAGGTCGTTCTCCTTCAGCCTTTTTATACGAGGGTGCCCGACCCTCAACAGGCATGACAACATGAAAGAACCCATATGCCATGACTTCCTTTTGCAGAATCGAGTACAGGTATGGCATCAATTTTAGGAACCCGGAGATAATTGTTAGGAACAGGGAGATGGAAAAAGATGCTTGGACATCCAGTACAGGTCGTTCTCCTTCAGCCTTTTTATACGAGGGTCCCTGACCCTCAACAGGCACGACAGCATGAAAGACCCCATATGCCATGACTTCCTTTTGCACAATCGAGTACAGGTATGGCATCATTTTTAGGAACCCTGAGATAATTGTTAGGAACCGGGATATGGAAAAAGATGCTTGGTCGGTCCTCCTACTTCAAATTTGGGGCACTGCACGTGCAATCTACTGTGCCACCAGATATGAGTGGTGTGTTAAGTAGTACTATTCTTAGCAGTTTAATCCCTGTTATGTGCCTTATTTTTGGTTTGGCTTTTGAAGCCACAGTGCAGCACCAGAGGCCAGAAAAATTAGGCATGTACACATGCCTGAAAAATTAGGTATTGTTGCAGCCGCTGCTGTAGCAGCGGCCAGAAAAATTGATATTTGTTTGACAGTTAGAAAGTGCCCTAAAACATTGCGGCTTGAACCCTAGTTGTTGGCGGATAAGTCACGCAAGTCATCCGGCATTCGAAGATAAAATACAGCAGCGTGTGGACCATTTTTAGCCCAAGGCAGCTCATCTCATCAGGCCTTTTTTACTCGAATGTATCGCCCAATGTCAGTCCCTTCGGGATCCATCCCTCATTCATTTTAATAAAGGTGAGATAATCAAGACTTTTTTGACCTAGACGACTTCTCTTCTCAGTGACAATACCTCCTGCTGCACTGAAGGTCCTTTCTAACAGGACACTTGAAGCGGGGCAGGCCAGAAGTTCGATTGCAAATTGGGATAGCTCAGGCCACAGGTCAAGCCTGCACACCCAGTAGTCAAGGGGTTCATCGCTCCTCAGAGTGTCGAGATTCGCAGTTAATGCGAGGTAGTCTGCTACTTGTCGGTTGAGTTGTTCTCTGAGGCTGGATCCCGAAGGGCTGTGGCGATGCATAGGAGTTAAAATGGTCTGCATGTCCTCCATCAACAACACATCTGGAAAGCGTCCTGTCCATGCCGGCGTGGTCGTGGGAGGAGGAGTATTACTTTCATCTCTTCCCCTGTTAGATTCCCGTTGTGCTGTGACATCACCCTTATACGCTGTGTAAAGCATACTTTTTAATTTATTTTTGAACTGCTCCATCCTTTCCGACTTGCAGGAATTTGGTAACATTTCAGTCACTTTATGCTTATACCGGGGGTCTAGTAGCGTGGACACCCAGTACAGTTTGTTCTCCTTCAGCTTTTTTATACGAGTGTCCCTCAACAGGCACAACAGCATGAAAGACCCCATTTGCACAAGGTTGGATGCTGAGCTTCTCATGTCCCGTTCCTCATCCTCACTGATCTCACTGAAGGTATCTTCTTCCCCCCAGCCACGTACAACACCACGTGACAACAATGAGCACCCTGGGATGCCTGTTGTTCTTGGTCTTCCTCCTCCTCCTTAAAGCCACATTCCTCCTCTGACTCCTCTTCCTCACAATCCTCTTCCTGCGTTGCCGCTGGTCCAGCAAGCGATGCTGATAAGGCTGTTTCTGGTGGTGATGGAGACCACAACTCTTCCTCTTCACGCTCATCTATGGCCTGATCCAGCACTCTTTGCAGGGCACGCTCCAGGGAGAAAACAAATGGTATGATGCCGCTGATGGTGCCTTCAGTGCGACTGACTAGGTTTGTCACCTCCTCAAAAGGACGCATGAGCCTACAGGCATTGCGCATGAGCGTCCAGTAACGTGGCAAAAAATCCCCAGCTCCCCAGAGGCTGTCCTAGCACCCCGGTCATACAAATACTTGTTAACAGCTTTTTCTTGTTGGAGCAGGTGGTCGAACATTAGGAGTGTTGAATTCCAAAGTGTCGGGCTGTCGCAAATCAAGCGCCTCACTGGCAGGTTGTTTCGCCACTGGATATCTGACAAGTGCGCCATGGCCGTGTAGGAACGCCTGAAATGGCCACACACCTTCCTGGCCTGCTTCAGGATGTACTGTAAGCCTGGGTACTTATGCACAAAGCGTTGTACAATCAGATTACACACATGTGCCCAATTTCAATGCCGCCACCAAATTACTTCCATTGTCAGAAACAACTTTGCCAATTTCCAGTTGGTGCGGAGGCAGCCACTAATCCACCTGAAAGCATGAAAGACCCCATTTGCACAAGGTTGGATGCCGAGCTACTCATGTCCCGTTCCTCATCCTCAGTGATCTCACTGAAGGTATATTCTTCCCCCCAGCCACATACAACACCATGGGTACCAGATAGGTGACAACGAGCACCCTGGGATGCCTGTTGTGGTTGGTCTTCCTCCTCCTCCTCAAAGCCACATTCCTCCTCTGACTCCTCTTCCTCACAATCCTCTTCCAGAATTGCCGCAGTTCCAGCAAGCGATGCTGATAAGGCTGTTTCTGATGGTGACCACAACTCTTCCTCTTCCTCTTCACGCTCATCTACGGCCTGATCCAGCACTCTTCGCAGGGCACGCTCCAGGAAGAAAACAAATGGTATGATGTTGCTGATGGTGCCTTCGGTGCAACTGACTAGGTTTGTCACCTCCTCAAAAGGACGCATGAGCCTACAGGCATTGCGCATGAGCGTCCAGTAATGTGGCAAAAAAATTCCCAGCTCCGCAGAGCCTGTCCTAGCACCCCGGTCATACAAATAGTCGTTAACGTCTTTTTCTTGTTGGATCAGGCGGTCGAACATTAGGAGTGTTGAATTCCAACGTGTCGGGCTGTCGCAAATCAAGCGCCTCACTGGCATGTTGTTTCGCCGCTAGATATCTTAAAAGTGCGCCATGGCCGTGTAGGAACGCCTGAAATGGCCACACACCTTCCTGGCCTGCTTCAGAATGTACTGTAAGCCTGGGTACTTATGCACAAAGCGTTGTACAATCAGATTACACACATGTGCCATGCACGGCACATGTGTCAACTTGCCCAATTTCAATGCCGCCACCAAATTACTTCCATTGTCAGAAACAACTTTGCCAATTTCCAGTTGGTGCGGAGTCAGCCACTAATCCACCTGTGTGTTCAGGGCGGACAGGAGTGCTGGTGCGGTGTGACTCTCTGCTTTCAGGCAAGTCAACCCCAAGACAGCGTGACACTGCTATATCTGGGATGTTGAATAGTACCTGGGGAGCTGGGGGGTGCCGTTGATGTGGAGCAAGACGCAGCAGCAGAAGAGGACTCAGCCGAGGAAGAGGTTATAGAAGAGGATGGAGTAGGAGGAGTAGAGGAGGTAGCAGCAGGCCGGCCTGCAAGTCGTGGCGGTGTCACCAACTCCTCTGCAGAGCCACGCATTCCATGCTTGTCAGCCGTCAGCAGGTTTACCAAATGTGCAGTGTCGGTGATATACCTGCCCTGACCATGCTTTGCAGACCAGCTATCAGTGGTCAGATGGACCCTTGCCCCAACGCTGTGTGCCAGACATGCCATTACTTCCTTTCACACAATCGAGTACAGGTTGGGGATTGCCTTTTGTGAAAAGAAATTTCGGCCGGGTACCTTCCACTGTGGTGTCCCAATAGATACAATTTTTTTGAATGCCTCAGACTCCACCAGCTTGTATGGTAAAAGCTGGCGGGCTAAGAGTTCAGACAAGCCAGCTGTCAGACGCCGGGCAAGGGGGTAACTTTGGGACATTGGCTTCTTACGCTCAAACATGTCCTTGACAGACACCTGACTGTGGGCAGATGACCAGGAACTGCTACAGAAGAGAGACTGAGTGGTGGATGGTTGAGAGGGGTCAAGGAGTACAGCAGTGGTTGACGTGGCTGAAGATGCTGGACCAGGAGGAGGATGGCGGCTTTGAGTTTGTGTGCTGCTTCTACTCAAGTGTTCATCCCATCGTCGTTTGTGATGTGAGATCATGTGCCTTCACAAAGCAGTTGTATCTAGGTGGGTGTTGGACTTCCCATGACTCAGTTTCTTTTGGCACAGGTTGCAAATGGCATCGCTGTTGTCAGAGGCAGACACACAAAAAAAATGCCACACTGCTGAGCTCTGCGTTGACGGCATTCTGGTGGTGGCAACAGCATGCATTGATTGGCGTGCTGTCTGGCTGACCCCGGGTGCCGATGCATGCTGTCTGACTGTGCCACTATCTCCATGCGACGACCTCCCCCTGCTTCCAACTTGTCTCCTCCTCCTCTCTGTCTCCCCATCTGAACTTTCCCCCTCTTCTTCTTCTCTTCTAGCGGGCACCCACGTGACATCCACGGACGCATCATTATCAACCGCTTCACTTGTATCTGACAAATCAACAAAGGAAGCAGCAGCGGGTACAACATCATCATCATCATCACACCATACGTCCATGTCTGTAATGCTGCCTGACTGAGACATATCACTGTTATCTACATCCTCTGTCAATGATGGTTGCGCATCACTCATTTCTTCCTACTGATGTGTCAATAACTCCTCTGACAGATCAAGTGAAGTGGTGGTGCTAGTGTTAGTGGTGCTAGTGTTGGTGGTGGCGGCTGGCGGGCGAGTGGCACTGGTCACTTGAGAGGTGCCCGAAGCTAAGCTGGAGGTGGATGGTGCGTCAAGGTTACGAGCAGAAGAAGTAGAAGATTGGGTGTCCTGTGTTATAAAGTCAACTATTTCATCAGAACTTTTCGTGTTCATGGTACGTGGCCTAACACTGGGCATTATTCTATGGCCAAAGGGAATCACAGCACCACGACCATGATGGCACCTGCGGGGTGGCCTGCCTCTGCCTGTCATTTTTTTTTTAAATGTAGACTTACACTACTATTAAACAAAATATGAGTGGTGCCACTGGGCAAGTGGGCACAGTGACAGTATACGCTGTGAGCCTGAAACAAAAAAGCAGACTGATGTTTCACAATCCAAAATTATTTTTTTTTAAATGTACACTTAGACTACTATTAAACAAGATATGAGTGGTGGCACTGGGCAAGTGGGCACAGTATACGCTGTGAGCCTGACACAAAAAAGCAGACTGATGTTTCACAGTCAAAAAAGTTTTTTTTTAAAATATTTACACTACTGTTACACCAGATATGAGTGGTGGCACTGAGGAAGTAGGCACAGTATATGCTGTGAGCCTGACACACAGGCTGGCAGTGGCAGGCTGGCCTGGCAACTGAAATTAGATTACACTAGCAGACCGATGTAAAAAAAAATTAAAAAAAAATCTACACTAATGTTTCACCAGATATGAGTGGTGGCACTGAGGAAGTAGGCACAGTATATGCTGTGAGCCTGACACACAGGCTGGCAGTGGCAGGCTGGCCTGGCAACTGAAATTAGATTACACTAGCAGACTGATGTAAAAGTTTTTTTTTTTTAAATTTACACTAATGTTACACCAGATATGAGTGGTGGCACTGAGGAAGTAGGCAGAGTATATGCTGTGAGCCTGACACACAGGCTGGCAGTGGCAGGCTGGCCTGGCAACTGAAAATAGCAGACTGATGTTTCACTGTCAAAAAAGTTTTTCTTTAAATATTTACACTACTGTTACAACAAATATGAAGTGTACCACTAACTTGGCAAGTGGGCCTGGCACACACGCTGGCAGGCAGGCAACTGCAATAAGATTACACTAGCAGACTGATGTTTCACAGTCAAAAAAGTTTTTTTTTTAAATATTTAAACTACTGTTACAACAAATATGAGTGGTGCCACTAACTTGGCAAGTGGGCCTGGCACACACTGGCAGGCAGGCAGGCAGCTGCAATTAGATTACACTAGCAGACTGATGTTTCACAGTCAAAAAGTTTTTTTTTAAATATTTACACTACTGTTATAACAAATATGATTGGTGGCACTAGTTGACAAGTGGGCCTGGCACACACGCTGGCAGGCAGGCAACTGAAATTAGATTACACTAGCAGACTGATGTTTCACAGTCAAAAAAGTTTTTTTTTTTAAATTTACACTACTGTTACAACAAATATGAGTGGTGCCACTAACTTGGCAAGTGGGCCTGGCACACAGCAGGCAACTGCAATAAGATTACACTAGCAGACTGATGTTTCACAGTCAAAAAGTTTATTTTAAAATATTTACACTACTGTTACAACAAATATGAGTGGTGCCACTTACTTGGCAAGTGGGCTTGGCACACACGCTGGCAGGCAGGCAACTGCAATTAGATTACACTAGCAGACTGATGTTTCACAGACAAAAAAGTTTTTTTTAAAATATTTACACTACTGTTATAACAAATATGATTGGTGGCACTAGTTGGCAAGTGGGCCTGACACACACTGGCAGGCAGGCAACTGCAATTAGATTACACTAGCAGACTGATGTTTCACACTCAAAAAAGTTTTTTTTTAAATATTTACACTACTGTTATAACAAATATGATTGGTGGCACTAGTTGGCAAGTGGGCCTGGCACATACGCTGGCAGGCAGGCAACTGCAATTAGATTACACTAGCAGACTGATGTTTCACAGTCAAAAAAGTTTTTTTTTTAAATATTTACACTACTGTTATAACAAATATGAGTGTTGGCACTAGTTGGCATGTGGGCCTGGCACACACGCTGGCAGGCAGGCAACTGCAATTAGATTACACTAGCAGACTGATGTAAAAGTTTTTTTTAAAAAAAATTATACTAATGTTACACCAGATATGAGTGGTGGCACTGAGGAAGTAGGCACAGTATGCTGTGAGCCTGACACACAGGCTGGCAGTGGCAGGCTGGCCTGGCAACTGAAATTAGATTACACTAGCAGACTGATGTAAAAGTTTTTTTTTTTTTAAATTTACACTAATGTTACACCAGATATGAGTGGTGGCACTGAGGAAGTAGGCACAGTATATGCTGTGAGCCTGACACACAGGCTGGCAGTGGCAGGCTCGCCTGGCAACTGAAATTAGATTACACTAGCAGACTGATGTTTCACTGTCAAAATTTTTTTTTTTTAAATGTTTACACTACTGTTATAACAAATATTATTGGTAGCACTAGTTGGCAAGTGGGCCTGGCACGCTGGCAGGCAGGCAACTGCAATTAGATTACACTAGCAGACTGATGTTTCACAGTCAAAAAAGTTTTTTTTTTAAATATTTACACTACTGTTACAACAAATATGAGTGGTGCCACTAACTTGGCAAGTGGGCCTGGCACACACGCTGGCAGACAGGCAACTGCAATTAGATTACACTAGCAGACTGATGTTTCACAGTCAAAAAAGTTTTTTTAAAAAAATATTTACACTACTGTTATAACAAATATGATTGGTGGCACTAGTTGGCAAGTGGGCCTGGCACACACGCTGGCAGGCAGGCAACTGCAATTAGATTACACTAGCAGACTGATGTTTCACAGTCAAAAAAGTTTTTTTAAAAAATATTTACACTACTGTTATAACAAATATGATTGGTGGCACTAGTTGGCAAGTTTAACAGTCCAAAAAGTTTTTTTTTTTTTAAATATTTACACTACTGTTATAACAAATATGATTGGTGGCACTAGTTGGCAAGTGGGCCTGGCACACACACTAGCAGGCAGGCAACTGCAATAAGATTACACTAGCAGACTGATGTTTCACAGTCAAAAAAGTTTTTTTTTTAAATATTTACACTACTGTTACAACAAATATGAGTGGTGCCACTAACTTGGCAAGTGGGCCTGGCACACACGCTGGCAGGCAGGCAACTGCAATAAGATTACACTAGCAGATTGATGTTTCACAGTCAAAAAAGTTTTTTTTTAAATATTTACACTTCTGTTATAACAAATATGATTGGATGCACTTGTTGGCAAGTGTGCCTGGCACACACGCTGGCAGGCAGGCAACTGAAATTAGATTACACTAGCAGACTAAAGCGTCTATTTTGTTAACGTTCAATTTGTAGTAACTGATCATTCCGAAGGTATGAAGAAGCTTAAAAAGAGCTGGAAGGGATGGGGTAGGACTCCCTAGGAAGACAGTGAGGTCATCAGCAAATAAGGCAGTTTTCTGGGGTATGCCCTCTATGACCACACCGACGATATCTTCAGTGGATCGAATTGCCTCAGCCAGTGGCTCCATTATTAATGCGAATATCAGGGGTGATAAGGGACATCCCTGTCTCATTCCATTGGTGATAGGGAAGGAGGGGGAAAGGAAACCGAGACCTCTGACTGTTGCCGAGAGAGAGGAGTATAGTGCTCTGACACAGGATTGAAAGTATGGCGGAAAACCAAATTTATGTAACACTTCAAAGAGATAAAGCCAATTTACCCGGTTGAATGCCTTTACAGCATCTAGGGCCAGGGTTGTGCATGGGATGTTTTTTCGTTTGGCTTTTAAGAATATATTTAAAATGTGTCTAGTGTTATCAGGCCCCTACCTTCCAGGGGTAAATCCTACTTGGTCCCAGTCTATCAGTGAGGGGAGAATATGATTGAGTCTGGTGGCTAGAATTTTGGCTAGAAGTTTTATGTCTACATTGATTAGCGATATAGGTCTGAAGTTCTCACATGCATTTGGGTCCTTGCCAGGTTTTGGTATGGCTACAATGGTCGCTTCCAAGAACTCAGAAGGAATAGTACCTGTTTGTCTAGCTAGCATAAATACTCTGGTGAGTAGTGGTAAGAGGGAAAGGCTAAATTTCTTTTAGAAGTGGGCAGTATACCCATCTGGGCCTGGGGCCTTATGAGGTTTTAAGGCCTTAATGGCTCGAACCACCTCCTGTATACTAATAGGAGCATCTAGGAGGCCTTTCTGCTCATCCGTCATTGATGGAAGGGATAATGTGCCCAAGAAGTCTCTGATTGTTATAGATGAAGGTGTAGAGGTATCCGGAGAGTTTTTTTAGGTTGTATAGATCGGAATAGTATTTGGCGAAGGCCTTACCGATATCGGTAGGAAGCCAAACTATGCCATCAGGTGTTTTGATATACGGAATACGAGCATCTGCTGTCCTCTGCCTCAGTTTGTTGGATAGGATGCGGTCTACCTTGTTGCCTTTGGCGTAATAGAGTTATTTCACTTTTTGCAGTTGCCATTGTATTCTTGTGTTCTCTAAGTCAGTGTTTTTCAACCAGTGTGTAGTGTGCCTTGAGAGATCCTCAGGTGTGCCACGGCAGACTGACAACAGTGTGACATATTTTTGAAATTTTGCTTGTGCTTGTTTTTTACTCCCAGTGCAGGGGTGTCTTTGAAATATTGGGAGGTATGTGACAGGCATCATTTACAACCATGTCATATTGACATTTATTCACAGACAATCATGATTGTTTGTGAATGAATGTCAATATGTCACGCATAGTTTGTAGGAGGCATGGCATCACAGCACAATACATACAGTATGTATGTGTGTGTATATATATATATATATATATATATATATATATATATACACACACACAGTATTCGGCTGCAATGTGTGATTTTTTAAAATTTTGGAATGGTAGTGTGCCACAGGATTTTTTAATGAAAAAAAGTGTGCCACGGCAAAAAAAAAGGTTAAAAATCACTGCTCTAAGTTAGTAATTTGCATCTTATCAGTAGCTATTTGGGTAAGAACTTCAGGGTCAAGTGTTGTGATATAAGAAGACTCTGTATATTTTAAAATAAAAAAATAAGAGATATTAGCACAGTTCCAAATAAAGATGTAAATGTTATATTTGAAAGAGTATTAATGAGGCTTCCTTTGTAATTCAATTATAACCAAAAGCAATCAATACAATTTAAGTATTTGCAAACCCATCTTTCGGATATCTAGATGGTCACTATGAATGTATTTTTGCGTGCATCTTAAATATGTTTAAATGCACACCTAATTTGTAGACTAAATACAAATGTGATAGCTTTCTTCAAATCCAACTTTCTCAAGGTAATTCTGAATGCGTTTACTTAATAATGTTTAAAAAAAAGCGTAATTGCGTTAGTCATATCCATAATTTATTTTGTGTGTGAATGGGTTATGAGGTGGATGTAAAGAGGTTAGTAAATGAGCTTACCAGCAGATGAGAAGCGCAGGTTCCCGATATCGAGTCCTCCTTCGATCCCGACTAGGGCCACCTCAGAGATGTTGGGACAAAGCATTTCCTCACGGCAGCTGTAGACAAATGTCTGCTCTGGGCTGCCACCGGTCCTGGCATTGTATTCTCTCTCCCTCGATATTTTCATCTTTAGCTCACTTTTGCAATCCCGGTAGAGGTGCTGTATAGATTTTACATCCCTCCTGAACTCCACCACTGCATTGACAGCATTCCTTATCGCCCATCCACACATGGGTGGCATTCGGTGCCTGCAGCCTCCTAGCCCTCTTCATATAGGCCGCTATAAGGGCCTCCTTCTCCTCCCTGGTATACCTCTCCTACCTCTCCCTGTTCTCCGGACTGTACTGAGCCCTGTCTGCGCTCCTGACCTACACCACTGGGCCCAGTCACTTGTTCATCTTCAGCAATGTGGCATGGCCCACCCACCCTGACCTCTCCCCCTTCCTCTCTCTCTTCCTCTCTAGTTCCTCTCCCCCTTGCTCTCCCCTTCCTCTCCCCGTTCCTCTATATTTACTCTCCCCCTTCCTCTCCCCCTTCCTCTCCCACTCCCTGTCCCACTCTCCTTGCTCATCTCCTCCCTAACCTCTTCCCTAACCTGCTGCCTAATAATCTCCATCATCTCCTCACTAATTTCCTGCCTCGGCTGTCCCCTAGTCCTCCCCTAGTCCTCCTTCCCGCCATACCCTTTCTGAAGGTGAAAGTGCCCAAATGAAAGGGGGTCAAAATAATTAAATAAAAGTAAAAAGTGCTCAAAGTGTGAATGGGATTTATAAAATAGGGTAAGGGGTAGTAATAAACAGACAAACGTATAAAAAAAGGACTAAATGAGGGTATGTAAAAAATAAGTCGGTCTAAATAAAACAAAATCTAACTATGGGCTTTGTAGAGTTTTAAAGGGAATGGGGTATGGAGTGTATGTGTGTGTATGTAGTGTTACTGCTATGTGTATGTATGTATTGAATGTGTTTGCTTGTAAATTAAAGTAAATGTGTTTAACTATGTGTAAGTAACGAAAAAAAAGCACTTGCACACTCACCCAGACAAATTTGTACACAAAATCTTACAAACTCTCTCACTAACTCTCTTACTAACTCTTTTTCTCTCTCTCACACTAACTCTCTCTGTCTAACTAACTCTCTCTCTTTCACTATCTCCCTCTCACTAACTATCTCTCTCTCATTAACTCTCTCTGTCTCACTTACTCTCTGTCTCACTAACTCTCTGACTATCTGTTATCTCCAACGCCTAGACCTGTACCTATCTCTAAAAAGCAATCGTTAGCAAAGTAAACGAGGTCCAGGGTTGCTTTATTGAATATTTATATGTGTGCAATGATGAGTAGTTGTTTTAATTTGCACATGCTCATATTGAGTTTCTAAATGCACATGATTTTCTCGAATGTGTATAATGCGATGATGTCATAGAGATCATTTTGCATAACATTCTCTTAATTTAGTATATCAAAATCCAAATGTTGATTTCTGGTCGTATCGTATTTGTTAACTGTTGTAAATGTTTATTTTTAATAATGTTTCTTAATCGCCAATGCAAATGTTTTGTTTGTGTATCAGTGTGAAAAACTTTTTTCTTGTTGTTTTGTTCCGTGGAGCAGATCCAAACGTATTATCCAAATCGTCGTTTAGTGTAAATGTAATGTAGTATTTGAAAGGAGAAAACACAGAGGCTCCAAAGGCCTAGTACCAGCAACACAATCAGGATATAAATCAAAAGAAAAGGACTACTCACTAACAAATAGCACCAAAAGGTGCCAACAGGCAGACTGGAACCTCACAGTTGTCCAGCTAACTGTATGGGGGCCACCCAAGTTCTGAAGTGAAGTCCCAGCAATGCATATAGATATATTTCTAGATGGAAAGAAACAGAGCCAACATAGCCCAGCACAGTTTGGTCCAAATGTGGATGTAATGTGAAAAAAACACACTTACATGTTCCAAAGCACCTCCAGGTGCAATACAAGCAGGCTGGAGCTTCTCAGCCACCCAGCTGACTGGTTCCAGCAGATAATTAGCAGGTCACACAGCAATTGCAGGGTATAAAATAAGAAGTGCAATCCAAGACAGCAGCAAATGTATAGTATAAAACAAACTTTAATAAAAGTGACACGTTTCTCAGCCACCTAAGGGCTGTTTCCTCAGGCTATTGTACAAAAAATAAAAATACACTTGCTATTTAAAACACAATCAGCTAAAGTTTTCAGCGCTATAGGGAAATTAACGACCGCCACAAAAGCAGCGTTATTTAACCCCTATAGCGCTGCTATTACAGGTTTACAAAAAGCAGGCTTGTGCGGGCAATATCATGGCATTGAGCTCCATACCGCACTGAAATACAAGAGCTGCTTTGATGTGCTCATGCACGATTTCCCCCTAGACATCAATGGGGAGAGCCGGCAAAAAAATAAGTCTATCACCTGCGATCGCGGAAACAAAAGCTCCGTAACGTAGCCCCATTGATGTCTATGGGGAAAGAAAAAGTTATGTTTAAACCTAACACCCTAACATAAAAACCACATATAAAACACCCCTAATCTGCTACCCCTGACATCACTGCAACCTACATAATGTTATTAACCCCTAATCTGCCGCCCTTAACATTGTCGCCACCTAAAAAAAATATTAACCCCTAATCTGCCACCCCCAATGTTGCCGCCACTATACTAAAGATATTAACCCCTAAAACACTGACCTCCACCATCACTAACACTAAATAAATATATTAACCCCTAAACCTAACCCTAACCCTAAGCATAACCCTAACCCTAACGTAACCCTAAGCCTAACTCTAACCCTAACACCCCCTAACTTAAATATAATTAAAATAAAGCTAAATAAACCTTACAATTATTACCTAAATAATTCCTATTTAAAACTAAATACATACTTACCTGTAAAATAAAACCTAAGCTAGCTACAATATAACTAATAGTTATATTGTAGCTAGCTTAGGTTCTATTTTTATTTCTATTTCACAGGTAAGCTTGTATTTATTTTAACTAGGTAGACTAGTTAGTAAATAGTTATTAACTATTTACTAACTAACCAGTTAAAATAAATACAAAGTTACCTGTAAAATTATACCTAACCTGCCTTACACTAAAAACTAACATTAAAATAAAATAAAATAAATTAAAATATTAAAATACAATTTTCTAAATTACAAAAAAAAAATAAACACAAAATTACAACAAAAAAAAACATTATCAAAAATAAAAATGAATTACTCCTTATGTAATAGACCTATCAAAATAAAAAAAGCCCCCCCCAAAATAAAAAAAAAAACCTAGCCTACACTAAGCTACCAATGGCCATTTAAAGGGCCGTTTGTGGGGCATTGCCCCAAAGAAATCAGCTCTTTTACCTGTAAAAAATAAATACAAACACCCCCAACAGTAAAACCCACCACCCAACCAACCCCCACAAATAAAAACCTATCTAAATAAACCTAAGCTAACCATTGTCCTGAAAAGGGCATTTGGATGGACATTGCCCTTAAAAGGGCATTTAGCTCTTTTACATTGCCCAAACCCTAAGTTAAAAAAAAACACCCAAAAAACACTAACCCCTGACGATCCACTTACAGTTTTCAAAGTCCGGACATCAATCCTCATACAGCTGACGAAGTCATCATCCAGGCGGCAAGAAGTTTTCATCCGGGCAGCCTATTCCATCTTCATCCAGCCGGCAAAGTCCTCATACAGACGGCAAGAAGTCTTCATCCAGATGACATCTTCTATCTTCATCCATCCAGGGCAGAGGGGGTCCATCTTCAAGACATCCGGCGAGGAGTATCCTCTTCTTATGATGGTCGCTGTAGAATGAAGTTTCCCTTTAAGTGACGTCATCCAAGAAGGCGTCCTTTACGTTTCCTATTGGCTGAAAGATTTCTATCAGCCAACAGGAATTAAAGGAGAAAAAATCCTATTGGCTGTTCCAATCAGCCAATAGGATTGAGCTTTCATCCTATTGGTTGATCCAATCAGCCAATAGAATGAGAGCTCAATCCTATTGGCTGATTGGATCAGCCAATAGGATGAAAGCTCAACCCTATTGGCTGATTGCAACAGCCAATAGGATTTTTTCACCTTTAATTCCTATTGGCTGATAGAAATCTTTCAGCCAATAGGAATGTAAGGGACGCCATCTTGGATAATGTCATTTAAAGGGAAACTTCATTTTACAGTGACCATCATAAGAAGAGGATGCTCTGTGCCGTATGTCTTGAAGATGGACCCGCTCCGCGCCGGATGGATGAAGATAGAAGATGCCGTCTGGATGAAGATGGAAGAGGCCGCCCGGATGAAGACTTCTTGCCACCTGGATGAGGATGGATGTCCGTACTTCGATAAACGTAAGTGGATCGTCGGGGGTTAGTGTTAGGTTTTTCTAATTTTTTTTGGGTGTTTTTTTTTTAGTTTAGGGTTTTGGGCAATGTAAAAGAGCTTAATGCCCTTTTAAGGGCAATGCCTATCCAAATGCCTTTTTTCAGGGCAATGGTTATCTTAGACTTATTTAGATTAGGTTTTTATTTGGGGGAGTTGGTTGGTTGGGTGGTGGCTTTTACTTTTGGGGAGTGTTTGTATTTCTTTTTACAGGTAAAAGAGCTGATTTCTTTGGGGTAATGCCCCACAAAAAGCTCTTTTAAGGGCCATTGGCAGTTTAGTGTAGGCTAGTATTTTTTTTTATTTTGGGGGGATTTTTTATTTTAATAGGGCTGTTAGATTAGGAGTAATTCATTTTTATTTTTGATAATGTGTTTTTTTATTTTTGTAATTTAGTGTTTATTTTTTTGTAATTTAGAAAATTGTATTTTAATAATTTAATTTATTTTATTGTAATGTTAGTTTTTAGTGTAAGGCAGATTAGGTTTTATTTTACAGGTAATTTTGTATTTATTTTAGCTAGGTAGTTATTAAATAGTTAATAACTATTTACTAACTAGTCTACCTAGTTAAAATAAATACAAACTTACCTGTGAAATAAAAATAAAACCTAAGATAGCTACAACATAACTATTAGTTATATTGTAGCTAGCTTAGGTTTTATTTTATAGTTAAGTATGTATTTAGTTTTAAATAGGAATTATTTAGGTAATAATTGTAAGGTTTATTTAGCTTTATTTTAATTATATTTAAGTTAGGGGGTGTTAGGGTTAGACTTAGGGTTACATTAGGGTTAGGGTTAGGTTAAGGGGTTAATATATTTATGTAGAGTTAGTGATGTGTGAGGTCAGAGGTTTAGGGGTTAATACTTTATTTAAGTATATTTTGTTGTGGGGGGCTTGCGGTTTAGTGGTTAATAGGTTTATTATAGCGGCAGTGCGGGCGGACGGCAGATTAGGGGTTAATAATCTTTAAATAGTGTTTGCGATGCAGGAGAGCGGCGGTTTAGAGGTTAATAGGTTTATTATAGTGGCGACGATATCGTGGAGCGGCGGAATAGGGGTTCATAATTTTTTTTTATTGGTGCCGATGTCCGGACCGGCAGATTAGGGGTTAATAACATTATTATAGTGTTTGCGATGTGGGAGGGCCTCGATTTAGGGGTTAATAGGTAGTTTATGGGTGTTAGTGTACTTTTTAACACTTTAGTAATGAGTTTTATGCTACAGATTTGTAATGTAAAACTCATAACTACTGAGTTTAGATGGCGGTACAGATCTTATCGGTTATAAAGGCAAACTCGTAATACCGGTGCTATGGAAGTCCCATTGAAAAAGGATTTTTTTTAAAGTGCGGTACTGACGTTGCGTGACTGCCAAAAAGGTGTGTGGTACACCTATGCCTACAAGACTTGTAATAGCAGCGTTAGGGAAAAAGCAGCTTTATGAAGCATAACAATGCTTTTTCACTCATAACCCAAAACTCGTAATCTAGGTGATTGTGAGCTATGATTGGAGACGTGGTAATTGATACCATGTGTTTGGAATTCTCATTAGCACAGCCACCATGGGAACCAAAGTATATAGAAAGTGATAAGCTCAGTTCCCATGGAAGCCATAGTATATACAAAGTGAGAAGCTGTTAATGTTTAACACAATACAATGTGATCAACATATGCATATATGGGTATATTATATAACACATAGTATAAACCCACAAATTTATTCATAACATAATCCCTTAATAGGAATACAGAAATATACTTTGCCCCAGAAAACATCCCGGTCCCCAACTCATAAAAAATAAGAATGAATTCCCATTGGAGTGCATGTAGCGTATCAATACCTCCCAAACATAAATTATTTAAAATATTTTAAATAATTTATGTTTCGGAGGTATTGATGCGCTACATGCACTCCAATGGGAATTCCACACACATGGGGGCCTATTTATCTCCGTATTCAGCACTGCACCAGCAGCTCTTGTGAGCTGCTGGTGCAACGCCACCCCCTGCAGACTCTCGGCCAATCGGCCGCCAGCAGGGGGTGTCAATCAACCCGATCATACTCAATCGGGTTGATTTCAGGCGATTCCTGTCCGCCTCATCAGAGCAGGCAGAAAGGGTTATGGAGCAGCGGTCTTTAGACCGCTGCTCCATAACTTGTGTTTCTTGTGAGTCTGAAAACTCGCCAGAAACACGGGCCCACAAGCTCCGTTAGGAGCTTGATAAATGGGCCCCATGGTATCATTTACCACATCTCCATTCATAGCTCACATTCAGCTAGATTACGAGTTATGCGCGCTATAGGCAAATTAACGAACGCAACAAAAGTTGCGTTATTTAACACTCTATAGCGCAGTCATTACAAGTTTTTTAAAAACCAGGCTTGTGCATGCGATATGGGATTTTTAAGCTCCATACCACACAAAAAACAAGCGCTGCTTTGACGTGCTCATGCACGCTTTCCCCATAGACATCAATGGGGAGAGCGGGTCAGAAAAAAACACCTGCGATTGCGGAAAGAAAAGCTCTGTAGCGCAGCGCCATTGATGTTTATGGGGGAAATAAGTTAGGTTTAAACCTAACACCCTAACATAAACCCCACGTCTAAACACCCCTAATCTGCCGCCCCAACATCGCCGGCACCTACATAATGTTATTAACCCCTAATCTGCCGCCCACGATATCGCCGCCTAAATAAAGTAATTAACCCTTAATCTGCCGCACCCCAACATCGCCGCCACTATATTCAACTTATTAACCCCAATTCCGCTGCACCCCAACATCGCTGCCACTAAATAATGGTATTAACTCCTACACCTCTGGCCTCCCACATCACTACCACTAAATAAACCTATTAACCCGTAAACTGCCAGCCCCCACATCGCAACAACCTAAATTAAACTACATTAACCCCTAAACCTAACCCTAACTTAACCCTAAACCTAACTGTAACCCTAACCCTAACACCCCCTAACTTTAACATAATTACAATAGAGCTAAACTAAAGTTACAATTATTAACTAAATAATACCTAAATACTTACCAGTTAAATAAAACCTAAGCTAGCTACAATATAACTAATAGATATATTGTACCTAGTTTAGGTTTATTTTTATTTCACAGGTAAATTTGTATTTATTTTAACTAGGTAGACTAGTTAGTAAAAATAGTTATTAACTATTTACTAACTACCTAGTTAAAATAAATACAAACTTACCTGTCAAATAAAACCTAGCATGGCTTACACTAAAACCTAAAATTACAAAAAATAAAAAAAAACTACCATTACAAAAAATAACAAACGAAATTATCCTAAAAAATTAAAATTATTCCTATTCTAATACCCTTTTAAAAAAAAGCACCCCAAAATAAAAAAGCCTAATCTAGAATTAACTACTAAGGGCCCTTAAAAGGGCCTTTTGGGGGCCCTTAAAAGGGCCTTTTGTTGAGCATTGCCCTAAAGTTAACAGCTCTTTTGCAAAAGAAAACAAACACTCGCTAACAGTATACAAACCCCCACCCCCCTAAAATGAAAAGGGCATTTGTATGGGCATTGCCCTTAAAAGGACATTTAGCTCTTTTGCTGCCCAAGAACTAATTTAAAAATAAAAACCCACCCCAAAACAAAAAAAATACATTACACAAAATAACAAATTATCATAAATATTAAAAATTATTCCTATTCTAATACCCATTTAAAAAAAAACACCCCAAAATAAAAAAACCTTATCTAGAATAAACTACCAATATCCCTTAAAATGGTATTTTGTAGGGCATTGCCCTAAGTTAAACAGCTCTTTTACAGCTGTTTTTACAAAGACCCACTAACATTACAAACTCCCACCCCCCCAAACCCACAAAATAAAACAACTATCTAACAAACCTAAGCTACCCATTGAAAAGGGCATTTGTATGGGCATTGAGGGCATTAAGCATTTTTAGGAATAGCCCAAACCCTAATCTAAAAAAAAAAAAAACACCCAAAAAAAACTTTAAAAAAGACCTAACACTAACCCTCGACAATTCACTTACAGTTTTTGAGCGATCTTCATCCAGGGTGCGAGAAGTCTTCATCCAGGGGGCCTCTTCAATCTTCATTCATGCTGCATCTTCTATTTTGATCCCGGCGGCGAGGAGCAAGTCCATCCTGAAGACATTCGGTGCGGAGCATCCTCTTCATACAGTAGCCCCTGTACACTGAATCTTCAATGCAAGGTATGAGATTCAAAATGGCATCCCTTGCATTCCTATTGGCTGAAAAATATGAATCAGCCAATAGGATTTAAGCAGCTCTTATTCTATTGGATAAGTAGTTTATGATTGTTTGGTGTACTTTGTAGTAGTTTAGTTCTGAGTTTTGTGTAACAGATTTGTAATGTAAAACTCATAACTACTGTTTTTAGATGGCGTTATAGATCTTGTCGTTTTAGGCTGTAACGCAGGTTTTTTAGATTCACCACAAAACTTGTAATGGCAGCGCTATGGAAGTCCCATGAAAAAACATAATTTTTACGTGTTCTGGACTGACGTTGCGTTACAGGCTAAAAGGCTTGCGGTACAGCTACATGGAAAAGACTTGTAATGGCTGCGGTGCTGCTTTAACTCTGAAATTACCATTTTTTCAGCTTTAAAACACAAACGCATAACTCGTAATCTAGGTGACTGTGTTTTAAATAGCAAGTGTATTTTTATTTTTTGTACAATAGCCTGAGGAAACAACCCTTAGGTGGCTGAGAAACGCGTCACTTTTATTAAAGTTTGTTTTATACAATACACTTGCTGCTGTCTTGGATTTCACTTCTTATTTTATACCCTGCAATTGCTGTGTGACCTGCTAATTATCTGGAACCAGTCAGCTGGGCGGCTGAGAAACTCCAGTCTGCTTGTATTGCACCTGGAGGCGCTTTGGAACAGGTAAGTGAGTTTTTTCACATTACATGCACATTTGGACCAAACTGTGCTGGACTATGTTGGCTCTGTTTCTTTCCATCTAGGGATATATTGATATCCATTGCTGGGACTTCACTTCAGAATTTGGGTGGCCCCCATACCGTTAGCTGAACAACTGTGAGCTTCCAGTCTGCCTGTTGGCACCTTTTGGTGCTATTCATTAGTGAGTAGTCCTTTTCTTCTGATTTATATCCTGATTGTGTTAATGGTACTAGGCCATTGGGTGCTTCTGTGCTTTCTCCTTTCAGATTGTTTGAATTCCAGGATCCTGACCTTCCTGTGACAGAGAGCTTCCTTTACTCCCCCCTGGAGTATTTTTTTACTTTTTTCACTTGTTTTATAATAGTTTGCTTATACATTGTTTAGTTTATCTTATTTTATTATATATTTTTTGTACATTTATGAAGAGCGCCCCTAGAGGAAACTTGTGTAAGCACAATTTTTCTTTTTTAGTAGTATTTGTTGTGAATGTTGATTGCGGATGTGCTATGCTGTGTGAGCTATTATTGTTTATATATTTGAGCTGATTCTTTTTAGTGTCCATTATGTTGTATGTGTAATATGACAGAGCAGTGTGTAGCTCTCGCGATATCGAGTGTTAGATGAAAAATCAGTTTATTCTTCAGTTTGCATTAATCTCTATGGGAGAATCCATTACGCGTCCGTGATTACACTAGTGAAATAAACGCTGTACTTGTGCTACCGCGATGCGTAACAAGGTTCTTTTCAAATGTGTAATACCTACGTTATGAAGAGTGCACAATGAAAATAATGCATGCGAACAGCCATTACGCAAAACTTGTATTCTAGGTGAATGTTAGAGACAGAGTTCTATACCCATTTAAAAACAATGAATACATTCTAACTGAAAACCTCAAGGGAAAGTGGTGTTTTTCAGAGGACATAAAATAATTTACACTATTCCCAGAAAATCGCACTGACCTGAGCAGAGAGTCCATGGTTGGTGGTCTGTGGGCCCTCCAGGTAAGCTCTGTCTGTGTTAATTGCACTATTTTGTTTATTTGTTTTATTTGATAGTTTGTTATTATATTCTGTTTTAAAAAAAAAAGAGAGAAAAAGTAAGAGGGAAGACCTTGAGCAAAGGCTTTATTGTCACACAAATTTAGGACTGTAACTGCAACAATGCCGTTCACTGGACTAAAGATACCTCACTAATGTCTTGTTTCAAATACAATATGTAAAACTATTTTCTATTTATGTATTACATGTACCAACACTGTATGCTCTTGAGACCCCCTTTTTATTAAATAAATAAATAAAGTTAAAAAAAAAAACATAGAAAGTGCCACTCATGTAGCCATAGATTTGAATGTTGTCATTTTTACATGCCTGTGCTTCATAGCAAACTATATACTGAATCTTTAAATTTTTCTTTTTATTTGAGCAATGGTCCTGTTTTTATAACTAAGTTCTGCTATTCCTCTTGATGTCAGGACTCTTACCTTCGCTGGATCGGGAGAACCCGGCCGCGGCTAACACAGAAGCTGCTACGCTCCTTCTCGGCGTCCCTCCATGTGGGATCCATCTGTATGGTAGCTGCAGCTGCAGCTCTCTAGGTGTGTGCAGCTACACACTGCCTAGATTTAAAGGGCCAGTCATTAATTATTGGAACTCCCACCTGGAGGACTCAGATGTGTGAGTCCCTATAAAAGCACACTCAGTCCATCACTCTGGGCCTAGATATTACCTACTTACCTGTCTCCTAAAACTAAAGCATCCTTACCTTGATACCCGTATATGCTCACCTTGTTCTTGAAACGGGAATGCTCACCTTGTTCCTGAAACCAAGCATCCTTACCTTGATATCCGTGTATGCTCTTCTTGTTCCTGAAACCAAACATCCTTACCTTGATCACAAAGAAAAGTATAAAGCAGGCACTTGGGTGACCTTTCTCTAGCGGGTTCATTTCTGCCAATGCCGAGGTCCATGGACTTTTTGCTTGCATCCTTACCTTGACACCTGTATATGCTCACCTTGTTCCTGAAACCAAGCATCCGTACCTTGATACCTGTGTATGCTATCCTTGTTCCTGAAACCAAGCATCCTTACCTTGATACCAGTGTATGCTCACCTTGTTCCTAAAACCAAGCATCTTTACCTTGATACCATGTATGTTC
Source organism: Bombina bombina (assembly GCF_027579735.1). Lineage (NCBI taxonomy): Eukaryota > Metazoa > Chordata > Amphibia > Anura > Bombinatoridae > Bombina > Bombina bombina. Next base: position 420,690,380 of record NC_069502.1, on the reverse strand, counting down.
ACCTTTTGTTCCTGAAACCAAGCATCCTTACCCTGATACCTGTGTATGATCACATTGTTCCTGGAACCAAGCATACTTAACTTGATACCTGTGTATGCTCACCTTGTTCCTGAAACCAAGCATCCTTACCTTGATACCGGTCCGTGAATGGTCACCTTGATCCTGAAACCAAGCATACTTACCTTGATACACGTTTATGATCACCTTGTTCCAGAAATCAAGCATACTTACCTTGAAACCCTTGTATACTCACCATGCTCCTGAAACCAAGCATACTTACCTTGATGCCAGTGTATGCTCACTTTTCTCCTGAGACCAAGCATCCTTACCTTGATACCTGTGTTTGCTCACCTTGTTCCTGAAGCCAAGCATCCTTACCTTGATATTGTGTATGCTCACCTTGTTCCTGAGACCAAGCATATCTGCTGTGATACCTGTGTATGCTTACCTTGCCCTTAAGACTATCTGTTGTGATACCTGTGTTTGCTTACCTGCATCCTGAAAATCAATCCAAGATCTCTAAAACTGGTGGGTGTTCATCCTTTATCCCCAAGCTGTGTCAGTTGTCTTTACCTGGACATATAAAGAAACCTCACCAGGGGGCAGAGTTAACCGCCAGAATGATCAGACGTGTCTTTCAACAGCTCTGCTCAAGAAACCACTATTTTCTTATTTTTTGGCAACTAAACCTGAAGTTTTGTGCTCTTATATACTTTCACCTGCGGCATTTGGCATTTAAGGACCTATTGGCCATATTTCTGGACTTTTGCACGCAGTCCTTGTACCACCTATTTCCACTTGACGGTGCGTGTACTGAGTGTGGCCACGGAAGATCCCACTCTCCGGAGGGTCGGGGCTCCGCTCCGGAGATCTAGAAGCCTCTCTTCTCTGAAGACCCAGTCAAGGGACACATTCCCAATAACAACTGCCGGGGACCAACTGGCGCAGCATTAGGACTACGCAGCATCTTCTTTATCCTGCCTTCTATCGCCACTACTCTGCACCCGCCTATCTACCACACTCTGCTCCGGAGGGCCGGGGATCCGCTCCGGAGCACCTACCTACTTGTTTGGTGTCAGACAGGTAGCCAGAAAATTACCTGGACGCCCCATTCTGCAGTTGCTTACCCTTGCCTTGGAGGTGGAAGAGAGGCATGACGGACCAAACTCAGAGGTGCCTGCGGAGCCCTGGGGGTACACTGAGGTCCAACTTCATGAGGAGGAGTTTCAGGAGGCATCTATTGCATCATGAGTCCAATCCTGCATTGGGTGAAGAAAATATCCCACTTACCTCACAGATCACCTAAAGGGCACGAACGGCTGCCATCTTGGGCCAATACGCTTCTCCACTGCACCAGCTGACCCGACATTGAGGACCGATGCTGCATAGAGGCCGCTCACACTGGTATCACGGTGCATACTTCCTTCATCTGTCTTTAGCCCTCTTTGGAGCCGCCTGACTGATACAGGAGCAGACCGGGAGGACCACAAACCCTCAGGAGGTAAGCTTCCTACTTTACTACCTGACTTACCTCCTCAGCCCCTGCACACACCAAAGCCTAATTGCCCCAAGCAGCATCAAAATAATAGTTGCACATAGCAATCATTGGGCCCTTACTTTATCATTTTTTGTACTGCATCTATTGGGATACTTACAGGCCTCAGAACAACAGGACCCTGTCTTTCCTATATCCTATATGCCCTATATGGTGGAGACACTTGTTTACCACCTGAAACAGAAATAAGCCCTTAGCCCAGATCAACATACAGTACTGGTTGTCTCAGTACACTCTTCTATAACCCCACACCCCTGGGCCTATCCCGGAGCTTCACCTCCATTTTGGCTCCAATATATACTTTGTGGAGGGCTAACCTGCCGTTCTGTTTAGGGGAGGGAGTTGAGGGCTCAAAATCTACTTTTGATCTAAACTCTAATACCCACTGCTGACAAGGGCTCATGGATAATTGATTCTACTGGGACACTCTATAGGAGACTTTGCCTCTTCCAACCACATCCTAGCAGTACCTTTAGTAGTGCTCACTGGACCCCCTGGATGTGACTTGGGGTCTGGACTCTCCTAATCTGAATAAAGGAAAACATTTTTTATAATATATATATTTTTATTTATTCATATTTTCTAAGGCTGCTGCATCAGCTCAGGTGTCTCGGGATTTTATATTTAGAGTGTAGTGTTCTTAATTTAACCTGAACCTTTCTTTCACAGGGTTCTTGTTTTAGCATACGTCATTAGCCCACGTGTCCTTCCCTTACCACATCAGCCTTTTTTTACGTAGGGTGCCAGCTCACATTGTACACTTTTTGGGCAAGAAATTGGGCATATCTATTACTCACAGAGAGTCATATATTCAGGCCTACCCCTCCCTCCCCAGCTACCTCTATACATATTGGTCCTTCTGCCAAAGTTACTCCTAAGCCTACATTATAGCCCACCTGGGACTTTGGCCATTTATACCGTATAGCACCAACAGTGGAGCACTCCAATTGACCCACTATTTTTACTGGGGACTTTATTGGGACTATCACCTCTCTCTCCCATTCAGCCAACCTCAACACTTGAGAACTTTACAGGACCTTCCATAGGGCTGGGGGTACTCACTCTTACTAATAATACAGTCTCCCTCTGTTCACATTTGAGTCCATTTAGGGCCCTCATACATGAGACTTTTCTCACAATATATTTAAGAGTGATCATCTACAATATTCACCTGTGTTTGGTCACATAAGACTGTGTCCTTCCCACAGAGTTGCAAGTAGCAACCTCCACAAATGTTGACCTGGATTTTCTAATACTTATTTGAGCTGCACTCATATATGTTTTGCCTGACTATTGCTGCTGTGTCAACTTTGTTGTCTTTGGGTCGTCAGTCCAAAGTGTAGTGTCATTTCTATATCTGATCTAACACCTTGTTTTTACAGGCCTCCTGGATTGTTATAATACTACCATAAGCTGGTTCTCATATACCTTGTTAACGCTGTGTTTAAAACTGTAAATTTTTTCTTGGTGTATTGTAATAAGTGTGATCCCATCGAGACTCTCCCTTTCCGGCCCAGCCAGCCTGGGTTGGCCACTTCCACTTCCCTTTTCCACTTCCTTCGGGTCATATTCGCTGTTCCCTTAGTCAAGAGGGGACCTTCTGGCCCTTGTTAAGTGAAAAGCTCTGTGCACTGACAGGGGTTAGGATCAAAGTATCCTTAGCTGCTCATCTTTACCAGTCCCGTATCAGCTCACTCACCAAGTCCCTTTACCTTGTGTGTTTCCGGTAAGGAAATGGTAGACTATTAACATTGCGATGTAGCTTTTGTGACAAACTGCCTAGCCCCACTCTAAAGGTATTTGTGTAGTACTAGAAATGACAATTGTGCACTTAACCAACTTATTCCTTAAACAGTGGTGTGTATATCTCTTGGTTGCATAACGGCCTGCTACTAGTTCCTTGTATGGGTGACTGAGCACCATCCACAATGCCTCATTCCACCAGGAAGCACCTCAAGTCCAATCCTAAATCCAAGTTTTTGATCACTTTTCGCAGGCGACCAAAGAGTTGGCTTTGGAACCTAGCAGAGAGATGAGCGACCCAGTTTCTCAAGATGAGGAGTCCCTGTCTAGTACACACTCTATTGCTGCTTCACAGCACTTCATTACAGAGTCCACACTCAAGAAGCTGCTGGCCACTCAGACCCGTTCTATTACCCAAGAGTTCCAATGAAGCTTGGCTGAGTTGAAGAAGGAGATCTCTGAAATTGGAGAGAGAGTGGATGCGTTGGAGCGCAAACAGGATGATATCATTGTAGATCAATCCAGCCTACTGGCCTATTCTGAAAACCTCACTGAACAAATTTCACAATTGGAGTTCAAACTTGCAGATGTGGAGGACAGATCCAGGCGCAACAATATAAGGTTCAGAGGCATTCCAGAATCTGTTTCACTGCCTGCCCTACAAGAATATCTGCAGGCTCTTTTCCAGGAACTAGTTGGCTCTCCTGAAGGGTTAACGGGTACTATGGAGCAAGCACACAGAGCCCTCCATTCCAGGATAGTGACCCTGGACAAACCGAGAGACATTATAGTGTGCTTTCATAGCTTCCTGTATAAGGATCGGCTGATGCAAGCCGCCTTTAAAAGGCCAAGCCTAAGCAATAGATTTGGCGAAGTCCAGCTTCTCCCTGACCTGTCCGCCTACACCCTCCAACAACAACGACAGTTCCAACCTGTCACTACTACACTACGCAAAACCAACATCAGGTATAGATGCGGTTATCCCACTAGACTTATTATTTCCAAGGACAAACAAACAGTTGCAGCCTCCACTGTCTCTCAGGGTCTATCCCTCCAGCCACGAGACTCTCTTAGTCATCCTGGGACTACTGCTTGATTTGCTGAAAAAGTTAATGGGTCTTATGGGTCCTTCTTTCTACCTCCCCACTAGGCCCTTTTAACCAGGCAAACATGTCTGGTTGGATGTCAGGGTTGTTACTTTTATGCATTTAGAAATGCACCAATGTTCATGTTTATTGCACTATTTTCCACTGGATAACTTAGAATTTAATGCTGATTACTTATTGACATGTAGTTATTTATATTAGGCGGGGCTGGCATTCTGATTCGTCTCCATTTGCTCGAGTCTCAAGCATTAGGTTCTCCCCCCCACCTAGAAGTGCACTCTAGGGTTCCTTTGAGGTGGACTATTTCCATCACACTCCAGACACTTTTCAGTGTTTTTCTCACCCTTCCTCCTCCCCTTCTTCCCCCTCCACTTCCTGCCCCATACTAAGAGGCCGTTGTATCTAACTCTGGTTACCTCCACACGTTAATGCATGGCCCGGTCCATTTTAATACTTTTTACCCATAATGTCAGAGGTCTCAATTCCCCCCATAAACGTAGCCTCCTACTGCGATCCCTGAAGCATCATAACCCTGACGTATTCCTACAGGAAATGCACTGGCTAGCGAATGAACCCCTCAGAATCTCCTCAAAGTCATACACTCACATCAAATATGTCTCTTTCACTTAAAAAGCTAGAGAAACTGCCATCCTACTCCACAAGCACCTTGCTTTTGAGCCTATTCAGGCTATTAAGGACCCACAATCTAGATACGTCATTTTGATCTGTAAACTGAATCATATGCTCTATACACTGGCCTCTGTCTACCTCCCAAATACTCACCAACCCAAATATTTGAAACATATTCTTCATACAATAGACCTGTTTAAGCAGGGTAGAGTAATTATGGCTGGGGATTTTAATATGGTCTGGGATCCCAGGGTGGATAGAAAATCTGCTGACACAAACAAGACACACTCAGCTGCTGAACTTCTAGCCAATACGTTCCGCAATTTAATGTCCTGCTCAGGCTATTATGACTTCACGCATTACTCATAACCGCATAAGCAATACGCTAGACTAGACTACATTTTCTCCACAGCAGACTTTCTAGACCTCATCACGCAAGCCAATATCTCACTCTGTGCTTGGTCGGACCATGAGCATGTCCTGCCCGACATTCATTCGACAAACACTCTGCACGCTAGAGCCCCCTGGCGAATGCCTCATCACCTTCTAAGTGATGTCCCGTTTCGAGAGGAACTACATACAGAATTTAAACATTTCATACAAGCTAACGATATCGCACTTATGATGCCGCAAAAGCGACCATCAGGGGGATCATAATAAGTAAACAGGCGAGCCTCAGAAAGTAAGCGGGTCTAACCTTGTTGCAGGCCCACATTAAGCTGAGAGAACTTGAATCTCAAAATAGATCCACCCCATCAACTGACCTTGCACTTCATATTGTTAATATCAAGAATCATATCTCCCAAATTGAACTTAAAAGGACCCAAATTAATCTAACCAAATTAAAACAATTGTTTTATTACAAAAGTAATAAGGTGGATACCCTTCTGGCTAACAAACTCAGAAACAGAACTGGTGCTTTGCATATCCACAGTATACGTTCAGCACACTCCCTCCTTAAAATTCCATCTCAAATTGGCAAAGAATTTGCTAAATATTACTCAAATCTCTATAACATAAACAGTTCCAAAAAGCCTCAATCGACATCCCCGGATTGTGTGCGCATGTATCTAAAGTCTTTAAATCTCTCTGTACTTTCTGCAGAACAACATGACCTTTTAAGCTCCCCTTTTTCCATCACCGAAATACAGCAAGTTATCAAAAACTCAAAGTCCTTTAAATCCCCTTGCCCAGATGGCTTCCTAGGTCACTTCTACAAAATATATAGCCGTGAAATCTCCCCCTTACTTCTCAGGCTCTACAATCTTGCTCAGGAAGAGGGCACTTTCAAAAACGAATTTCTTGAAGCTACCATCATAACGATATTAAAGCCTAACAAGGACCCCTCCCTCTGTGCCAGTTATAGGCCAACATTGCTCATTAATACTGACATAAAGTTATATTCAAAAGTGTTAGCTATTCAAATAGCAAACCTTCTACCGCACCTCATCAACCCAGATCAGGTGGGATTTGTTCCAAAAAGAGAGGGCCCTGATAATACTAGGCATTTACTAAACATTTTTTAGCCTCTCCTCTAGCCTTCATAAGCCATTATCAATCATCTCATTAGATGCTGAGAAGGCTTTTCATCGTGTGCGCTTGCAGTTTCTATGGGAAGTCCTCGAGAACTTCCGATTCCCTAGTGACTTGATTAGAGCAATTAAGGCCCTATATTCTGCTCCCTCTGCCCTGGTGAGAACACTTGGTTTTCAGTCTACTCCATTTAATATAACTAATGGCACCAGACAGGGCTGTCCCCTGTCACCCCTCTTATTCACGGTGGCTATTGAGCCTCTGTCTGAGCAGATTAGAGCCGATCCTCAAATTAGGGGTGTCACTCTTTTTGGTACTGTATATAAAATCACCTTATTTGCAGACAACCTTACTCTTTTCTCGTCAGATCTGGCACTCACTATTCCCAGATTACTACAAATTCTGGACTCCTTCAATGCCCACTCCTATTACAGACTGAACCTTTTGAAAACTGAGATTTACACTCAGGGCATCCAGAGCTCCCTCTTAACTCCCTTGAAGTCAAAGTTTGCCTTCCACTGGACGGAGTCCTCAGTCCTACATTTGGGGGTCAAGTTATCTGGCGACTTAAACCGAGTTGTCAAGGATAATTTTCTTCCTTTATTGTCAGAGCTTCCCTCCCTTAAAAATAATTGAAATCTAACCCATGTCTCATGGTTAGGTAGGATAGCAGCTTTGAAAATGTCCTTCCTACCTAGGCTTACATACTTGTCCCAGTGTCTCCCTGTTAAGGTCCCTAAACAGGGCCAGATTGGCCTACCAGGATACCAGGAGATTTCCTGGTGGGCTGCAGCAGCTGGGGCTGGAAAGCTACAATTTAAAGGGCCGACTAATGGATGCAACTGGGTTGTAGGGTGCCTATATAACATCAATCTGACATTTTTATTTAATACAAAGTAATATAATTTAATTCTGAAAAAAATATTGGGGAAGGAGTGTCCCAGTAATCCCCTTTGAAAAAAATGGGTCATGTGCATTCTACCGACTGAATGGAAAATAGGGCTGGTCTTCATTTTTTTTTCAGGACTGCTTTTTATTCCCAGTCCGGCCCTGTCCCTAAACACATTCTTTTACAATTTCAGAGTGAACTTACCAAACACATCTGGCAGGTTAAGCCCCCCAGAGTGGCACACAAAATACTTCAGCTCCCTAAGAACTGTGGAGGTATAGGATCTCCCTCTGTGATAAGACACTACGAGGGAGCAATGCTCACTCATGTTGCACAATGGGGGGGGGTTAAACACTCCTTGTGCAGATGGAGAGTCATTGAACAGGCTTCACTGCCTTTCAACTTAAATTTACGAGACCTAAAATGGACCCCTCCGCATTGTCACAGAGAACTAAACTTGATAAATCCTATTATCCGTGAATGCCTCAATTTCTGGAACAAACTCCGTCATTCCCCACATATAGCCCCGCACCCTTCCCCTATAACTTCTCTTGCTGGCCTCCTTAGGGGTTTGCAGGATACCCACCCACTTAAATGGGCCCAGCTGGGGGCCACTACAGTGTCGGACCTCGAGCTCACTACCCTGAGGGATACCTTTAAACACATTTACCAGTTTGGAGCTAACCTCTTACTCCTGCGATACTTATCGTTTGAATTTCACAGAATGAAAAACTTTTTGGTCAGTTGGGGTTTCAAGCCTACGTTGGCCCATCCACTGACCCCCTGGGAGTCCATATGGAATCAGGGTAACAGACTCCATAGGCCTTTGTCTTTCCATTATACCCTTTTAGGCTATACTCCATCCCCAGACACACCGGCCCATCTCCAACGGTGGGAGTCCCTCCTAGGGACAGCAGTAGAGACAGATACTTTGGGGCATACCCTAGAACTCATGCAGAAGGCTATCCACTGTACAACTCTATACAAAACCTTCTATAAACTGTTAGCACTCTGGTATTATGACCCTACCAGACAATCTAAAATGTTTCCGAGTGTCTTTCCTGACTGCTGGACAAACTGTGGCCAGAAGGGTAACACAATGCATATATGGTGGGAATGCCCCAAGCTCCGCCCCTTATGGAATGCTTGCTTTCTAGTATTGTCCAAATTAGGCATATCTCTCCATAGATCGCCTGCTATAGCCCTATTACACATAGGAGTACACTTCCTATCGAAACATTACTCGTACATTTGTATATATCTTTTCATTTGTACATTTGTATATATCTTTTCATTTGTACATTTGTATATATCTGTGTTTTATCTTGTTTTCATGTCAATTAAACAGCTTGTGAGTGGAAGAAAGAACTCCCCCCCAGTTGGTCCAAAATTTGTAGTTCAATGGCCTACTTATACACTATGGAGAGGGATATCTTCTACAAACTGGGTAATTCAGATTTATTTGAACTGACTTGGGCAGATTGGAAACATAACTACAACACGGGTTGGAAACCCATCCTCCTGTTCACAGACCGACCTAGCCTTTATGATAGATGACCATGTTCTTCTTGGTAATCCCTGTGCCTGTAAAACCCCTCCCCCTTCCTCTTCCTTCTCCCCTCCCCCCACCCCTATTCATTATACTAGATATATCAAGGACTATTAGTCCTTAGCGGCACTCTAAATTTGTATTGTATGTTTGATTGAAAGAATTCTGTTATCTGTACGTTGACTAACTATGCCCATTTAATAGCAATGTCTTGATCTGTTAGTCTTGATCCGTTTGTTTATATTGTTGGGCCATGGACACTTTAGGCCTTCATTTGACTTCTTTCTTCATGTAACTTTGATTGAATATCAATAAAGCTTTTGAAAACGAAAAAAAAAAAAAAAGAAACCTCACCAACAGTACCCGCTGGTGCTTGTTGTGAGACCTGTGCTAATTATACCATAGTTATTCTTTTCCTTCTCCCCAACACCAGTATATTGTCGACTATATTTTTACAAAGACTTTTATTTGATTACCATCAGGTTGGATTGTGATCTCAAATTGCTTTACCTGCTGTTTCTTTTCATCGCTTCAGTAAAGTTTTCAAGAAAAGGCTTTCTTTGTTCTGTGTTACTATTCCTGCATACCGAGATCCACACCTCCCCTCTCCCTCACACTTGTGTTTATTGGTATTACATTTTTTTTAATTTGGGTCACCCACACTTTACTAAGAATACTCATATCACACTTTATTTTAACCTGTTGAACACAAGACAGTTCTTAGAAAAAGCCTCTGATTGTTTTAACACCAGCCTTGCAATCATGTTGACAATTTCTTTGCCATGAGAAATGTTTTAACAAACATACAATGCCCTGCACCTGTAGAGTCCTGCAAATATGTTGCGACCTTTCAAACTCTCCCCACTGTTCAGTGACCCTTGTTATAATCATCAATACATTCGCCTTTAAACACTTCGTTTACTTAAGTCCGTAAATTTTGGGATAAACACACAACTGAGCTTACCATCTGGGACCCATCCCCATCGCTAGACAACCTGAATATCACCTGTGGTTTGTCTCGGGGACTCCACTCACTCGCGGATGCCCAGCTCTCTCAGCGTCCTGTGTCTCGAATCCCTCTTCCGTGTCGGCGGTTGCGTCCCAGTGCGTGCTTCAGTCACATGGCTAACAGTGGGGGCGTGGTGGCCAGATATCCTTGCTCTCTGTGAGTGCTCTCTTCCGATCACTTCCTATGTTCCCAATATAAAGAAATAGAGGCACCTCTACGATTTCGCAGTTAAAAAGTCTTTTATTCAGCAGATGGTAAATACTGTTACAGTTCAAACAGCTTGGGTTGAAAGATCATGGGTGATTCCCAGGGACCCACTGACGCGTTTCGGCTCGCTGGCCGTAATCGTAGTGTGGTCATTTAGCCTACCTCGGCTCATTTTAAATGTACAGGCTGTCGCCCATTGGTTAAAACCAAAACCTGGGAATTAACCCTTGACTCTCAATGTGCTTAACTTATTATTATTGTGCTTATCATATCAATTGTTCTGCACCTTGCAATACTTCCTATTATTCCCTTCATAGGACCAAGTTATATTACATGATATATACATTTATAATATACATTCGTATTTACCATTGTTCATGACAATTATTTAGGTTAAATTCCTATTTATCTATTAAAGAATTTCTCATATAACGGACACTTTCGCAAACTAATTCACAAAATTATAGCAAATGATAAAGAAACAAGAGATGACATTAACTTATATAAGACCTCTTATCAAGTTCGTTTTTACATATATAGTTGACCACTAAGTATTTTATGTGTAAATTATAGCTGTATTGATATCATTGTATACAGAATTTATTTCTTAACAACAATATATTTCCCAAAAAGGTTTTCTCATTCTATAGACATATGTACCTTTCAGGATGCACAGACCTAGGACTACTGCCAAAAATTGATTAAATCATATTCAGAATTGAGTCCTTGTGGCATCCTGGTCCTTAGTCTGTGCATCCAGAAAACCTCTCTCTTTTCTAAGATTGAATCTTAGAAAAGAGAGAGGTTTTCTGGATGCACAGACTAAGGACCAGGATGCCACAAGGACTCAATTCTGAATATGATTTAATCAATTTTTGGCAGTAGTCCTAGGTCTGTGCATCCTGAAAGGTACATATGTCTATAGAATGAGAAAACCTTTTTGGGAAATATATTGTTGTTAAGAAATAAATTCTGTATACAATGATATCAATACAGCTATAATTTACACATAAAATACTTAGTGGTCAACTATATATGTAAAAACGAACTTGATAAGAGGTCTTATATAAGTTAATGTCATCTCTTGTTTCTTTATCATTTGCTATAATTTTGTGAATTAGTTTGCGAAAGTGTCCGTTATATGAGAAATTCTTTAATAGATAAATAGGAATTTAACCTAAATAATTGTCATGAACAATGGTAAATACGAATGTATATTATAAATGTATATATCATGTAATATAACTTGGTCCTATGAAGGGAATAATAGGAAGTATTGCAAGGTGCAGAACAATTGATATGATAAGCACAATAATAATAAGTTAAGCACATTGAGAGTCAAGGGTTAATTCCCAGGTTTTGGTTTTAACCAATGGGCGACAGCCTGTACATTTAAAATGAGCCGAGGTAGGCTAAATGACCACACTACGATTACGGCCAGCGAGCCGAAACGCGTCAGTGGGTCCCTGGGAATCACCCATGATCTTTCAACCCAAGCTGTTTGAACTGTAACAGTATTTACCATCTGCTGAATAAAAGACTTTTTAACTGCGAAATCGTAGAGGTGCCTCTATTTCTTTATATTGGGAAATGTTTTAACAAGTCATATCTGCATTTGCTCCATTTAAATGAACATTCATCAAATGTAAGGAATGCTAACATTGTATGTTAGACATATCATTAATATTATCCTTAAAGGACCATAAACAATGATAATCTTCATACATTAAAATCATTTAATCTTTTTTAATGAATGGGCATGTTAATTTTTTTTTAATTATTATTTTATAATCACCTACATTATACCTCAAAGCCTGCAAAATAGTCCCACTACGATCTTTTTCCAAACGCCCCTAAAAACATAAATTATGCTTATCTGATAATTTCATTTCCATCTGTTGGAGGAGAGTCAACTGCTTCATTCATTACTTGTGGGAATTAAATGCTTAAATACCTCCCCCACTCCCCTCATCCCCCAGTCCTGACAAGGGAACAAATAACAGTAGGAGAAATATCAGCGTATAAATGGTGCCAGAAGAATAAAATTAAATTTAGGTCCGCTTACCGGAGAAACGGGCGGGGGCAGTGGACTTGTTTCCCACAGATGGAAATGAAATTATCAGGTAAGCATAATTTATGTTTTCCATCTTAATGGGAGGAGAGTCCACTGCTTCATTCACTACTTGTGGGAACAAATACCCAAGCTCTAGAGGACACTGAATGAAAAAAAACAGGAGTGCAAAAGGAGGCGGACCCTAAACTGAGGGCACCAGAGCCTGCTGAACCTTTCTCCCAAAAGCTGCTTCAGCCGAAGCAAAAACGTCAAATTTATAAAATTTTGCAAAAGTATGTAAGGAAGAACACGTGGCCACCTTACAAATCTGCTCCATAGAAGCCTCATTCTTAAAGGCCCAGAGAAGAAGCCACAGCTCTAGTCGAGTGAGCCGTAATCCTCTGAGGAGGCTTGTGTCCCGCTGTCTCATTAGCCAGATGGATCAAACTCCTCAACCAAAAAGAAAGAGAAGTGGCAGAGGCCCTTTGCCCCTTGCCCTTCCCTGAGTACACAACAAATAAGGACGAAGTCTGTCTGAACTCCTTCGTAGTCTGAAGATAAAACTTCAAAGCCCGAACCACATCCAGATTATGAAGTAACCTCTCCTTTCGAAGAAGAAGGGTTAGGACACAAAGCAGGAACTACTATTTCCTGATTAATGTTACGACTTGACACTACCTTGGGAAGGAATCCCAATCCAGTGTGAAGAACAGCCTTATCAGCATGAAAAACCAAGTAGGGCGGTTCACATTGCAAAGCTGCCAACTCAGAAACTCTGTGTGTCGATGCAATAGCCAGTAATAACAGGACTTTCAATGAAAGAACCTTAATGTCAAGAGCATGCATAGACTCAAACGGAGCCCTCTGCAAAACCTTAAGAACCAAGTTTAAGCTCCAAGGAGGAGCCGGATTCCTGAAGACAGGCCTGATCCTATCCAGTGCCTGAACAAAGGACTGAATGTCAGGAAGCTCTGAAAGTTTCTTATGCAACAGTACAGATAAGGCCGAGATCTGTCTCCTTAGGGAACTGGGGGCAAGGCCTTTTTCCAGACCATCCTGGAGAAAAGCCAAAATTCTAAATACCCTGACCTTATGACCTCACACCAGGACAAGTAGGTCCTCCACACCTTATGATAGATGCGCCAAGTGACCGGCTTCCTGGCCTGAATGAGAGTTTCAATCACCTTTTCCGAAAATCCTCTCTTGGCTAAGACTAGCCATTCAATCTACTTGCAGTTAGTCTCAGAGAATCGAGATTTTGATGTAGAAAGGGAGCTTGAACCAGCAGATCCCTGCGACAAGGTAACCTCCATGGTGGAGATGACAACATCCCCACCAGATCTGCAAACCACATCCTCCTCGGCCACGACGGAGCAATCAGAATAGCCAAAAGCTTGCTCCTGCTTGATGCGGGCCACTATACAAGGTAGAAGAGGCAACAGTGGAAATATGTAAATTAGGTTGAAGTCCCAGGGTACCGCCAAGGCATCTATCAGTTCCGCCTGGGGATCCCGTATCTGGGTAGCTTGCAATTGAGTCTAGTTGCCATGAGGTCTAGCTCCGGCATCCCTCATCTGCTGTAGATCTCTGCGAACATCTCGGGATGGAATGACCATTACCCAGGATGAAACGTCTGTCTGCTCAGAAAATCTGTTTCCCAGTTATCCACACCCGGAATGTGGATTGCTGAGAGCGAACAATTGTGAATCTTTGCCCATTCCAGAATATGAGATTCTTCCATCATGGCTAGGGAGTTTCTCGTCCCCCCCTGGTGGTTTATGAAAGTCACAGAGGTAAAGTTGTCCGATTGGTATCTGATGAATGGAGAGCATTGAATATCACTCGAAGTTCCAATATGTTTATGGGTAGACTCGACTCAACTCTTCTCGAGTCTATCTGCCCTGTGCCTTTCTTGCACTTCAAACAGCTCCCCATCCTGATAGACTGGCATCCATGGTCACAATCTCCCAGGATGGTCTCAAGAAGGATGTCCCCTGTGACAACTGCCCCAGTCGGGTTCACCAAGACAGGGACTCCCTCACTGGTCTGCCTAGAGATATCTGTGGAGACAGATCTGAATGATCACCGTTCCATGGTCTCAACATGCACAGCTGAAGAGGTCGGAGATGGAACCTGGGGAATGGAATGACATTATGCTGGATACCATGAGCCCAATCACCTCCATGCACCTGGCCACAGATGTCCTGGAGGATGACTGAAGAGCTAGACAGTTGGATGCAAGCTTGCAATGTCTCTGATCTGTCAAAAATATCTTCATGACTGAAGAATCTATTATCGTACCCAGGAATTCCTGTTGCTGGGACCAGAGAGAGAGGCCTTAATAACATTAAAGGATAAGAAAGATACAATATATAAGCAGGCGGATAAGGGTGGTGCCTTAGTGGTACTTAACAAAGGATATTATGTAGATGAGATAAGGTCACAATTATGTGATACAGGGGTATACCAGTTACTGAATTCTAATCCTACATGGGCTACACAGAGAGAAATTACTAGTTGCTTAGATAATGCCATTAAAAATGGGTTAATTGATAATGAAACTAAAAAGTTTTTGCTTGTAGAAAATGGGATAATACCCGTTTTTTATACTTTACCAAAAGTACATAAAAAACTAGATAAGCCACCAGGGAGGCCCATAGTGGCGAGTACAGAGTCCATCTTTTCTAATATATCTATATATTTGGATAAAATCCTGAGGGGATTTGTTGAACAATCCACTTCCTACATAAAAGATACTGGAGATTTCTTAGATAAAATACAGAACCTTATGGTACCAGATAGATGCATATTGTATAGTCTTGATGTGGTCAGTCTATATACCTCTATCGAACATGAAGGCGGATTGGGCGCTGTAAGAAATGTTTTAGCAACGAGTGGTATCTATACTGTCCAATAACAAGAATGCTTGCTGAATCTTTTGAGTATAATCTTATATTGTAACTACTTTCTTTTCGAGGACAATTTCTATATGCAGGTTAAAGGTACTGCAATGGGATCCAATGTCGCCCCTACCTATGCGAATATATTTATGTCAATATTTGAAGAGAAGTTTGTTTATCAGAATAAGATGTTTCTTCTATATGGCGCCACCTGGTGGCGTTATATAGACGATGTCTTTGGAGTATGGTGGGGTGACATTGGATCCCTATTGGAGTTTGTAGAAGATTTGAATAGAGCCACAAGATGTATTAAATTTACCCTTACTTGGGATGAGCAATCTATCAGTTTTCTAGATACTTTGGTATATAAGGAAGGTGGGGGCCTTAAAACAGATTTATACAGGAAAACTACAGACAAGAACAGCTTACTACATTACACTAGTGCACACCCACTGTCTCTTATTAAATCTTTACCTAGAAGTCAAATGACTAGGGTAAAAAGAATTGTATCAGACGAACAGCTTATGGGATCTAGATTAGAGGAGATGGGAGAAAAGTTTAGAGAAAGAGGCTATCCTGTTGATCTTATTAGTAATGAAATAAAGAGAGCTAAGCAAGACAACAGTGGCAATAAAAAGAAAGTGGCCAGTAGAGATGATAGAATTATCTTTGTTTCAGAGTATAGCAATCAAAGTCATAAAATACAAAGAATTGTGAATAAATATTGGTTTTTGCTAAGAGATTGCCACCAAGATTGTAAGATTTTTGCTAATGGAACAATGCCGGCATATAGGAAAGGTACCAGTATAAAAGATAAACTTGTAAGAGCAGATGTAGGGAGTAAGAAATTGAAACAAAGTTTTATCTCTGGAAAGAATTTGGGTTGTTATCCCTGCTTAGGGTGTGGTAATTGTAATAACATGGCTAAGGGCCGTAATTTTACACATCCTCTAACTGGTAAAGTATTTAAAATTAATGGCTTCTATACTTGCAATACAGAGTATGCAATTTACTTAATTAAATGCCCATGTGGGTGGATTTATATTGGAGAGACCACCCAAAGGGTGAGGGACAGAATCATACAGCATAAGTCCAATATTAGGTGCATAGATTTTAATGCCCCTGTCTCCAATCATTTTCTGACCTTTGGCCATTCAATTGCACAATTAAAATTCCAAATTATAGATCATGTCCCTGTCCCACGGAGAGGTGGGAATAGAGAACTGATCTTAAAAAAGAGAGAATCTATGTGGATTTATAGGCTAGATTGTCTGTATCCAAAGGGAATGAACCGTGAAATTGATTTTAATATCTTTTTGTGATTTTGCAGATTCTACAATAATTCCCTTTCTATATATAAAGGACCAAGATGAAGAGTTATCCATCATTACCATTCTTGTAAATATTAAATTGTGCATTGTTCTGTGACTTTGATATGAAATGTAAGATGCAGTTGAAATACGAGTATGTAACACTGTTAGACTTTTTTATATAGTTTATTTGATGTATTAATTGATTTACACCACTAGGTGGCGAGAGTAGTATAGAATTGTAACAGGTACAAGATTAAAATGTGATTGTACACACCTGTGGTGTGGGGTATTTAAGGATGTTGTATACAGCATGAGGGTCATATGATTAAGGGCTATTGAGCCCGAAACGTCATGTTTTTACCTCCAGGTATTAATAAAGTTTGAAAGATAAACTACTGTGGTGCTGCTGGACTTTCTTTGATTCTGATGTTTGGGAGTCTTTGAGCAGTGGCTCCTCCAGCTTTGCACACTTAATTTGTACCACTGGTGCTTGAGTCGTTTGAGAGTTTGGACTAGTCTGCCTAGAGATATCTGTGGAGACAGATCTGAATGATCACCGTTCCATGGTCTCAACATGCACAGCTGAAGAGGTCGGAGATGGAACCTGGGGAATGGAATGACATTATGCTGGATACCATGAGCCCAATCACCTCCATGCACCTGGCCACAGATGTCCTGGAGGATGACTGAAGAGCTAGACAGTTGGATGCAAGCTTGCAATGTCTCTGATCTGTCAAAAATATCTTCATGACTGAAGAATCTATTATCGTACCCAGGAATTCCTGTTGCTGGGACCAATGAACTCTTTCCTTCATTTATCTTCCACCCGTGGGACAGAAGGAGAAGAGATCTTGAATTATCCTCTGCAAGACTGTAGGATGGAGCCTGGACCCGGATATTGTCCAGATAAGGTGCCACTGCAATCCCTCTGGCTCTCGCTACTGCGGGAAGAGCTCCCAGAAACTTTGTAAAGACTCATGGGGCAGTCACCAGACCAAATGGAAGGGCCACAAACTGGAAGTGCTGGTCTAGGAAAGCGAATTTTAGAAACCTGAAGTGATCCTTGTGTATTGGAACATGAAGGTAAGCATCCTTCAGGTCTATAGTCATCATGAATTGACCTGATTGTCTCCATCTTCAACGATGGAACTGACAAAAACTTGTTTAGGGCCTTTAGGTCCAGAATTGGACGAAACATGCCCTACTTCTTTGGGACCATGAAAAGGTTTGAATAATACCCCAGACCTCTTTCTCCCGGAGGGACTGGGACAAGTACCCCGAGGGATAAGAGATCCCTCACACACCCCAGGAAGGCAACTCTCTTTTATGGTCTTGAAGATATGTTTGACAGGAGGAATCGTCCTCTGGGCAGAAATGACTTGAAACCTATCCTGTAACCCTGGGCTATGACCTCCAGAACCCAAGGGTCTATAACGTTTCTTCTCCAGGCCTCCACAAAAAGAGATAGTCTGCCCCCTACCTGATCCAAAGATGGGTCGGGGGACGCCCCTTAATGCCGACTTTGACTTGGCGGGCCTTCTTGTTCTGCTTGGACTTGTTCCAAGAATTAGCTGGCTTCCAAGATCCCTTGGACTCAGACTTTGCGGCAGGCTGCTGACGCTGAGGATTGTCTGCACAAAAGGGATGCAAAGTAGACCCCTTAGGTTTAGCCTTCTTATCCTGAGGCAAGAAGGCACCCTTGCCACCCGTGACCGTAGATATGATAGACTCCAGACCCGGACCAAACAAAACTTTCCCTTTGAATGGGAGGGAAAGCAAGCGAGACTTAGAAGTCATGTCAGCAGACCACAACTTTAGCCATAGAGCCCTGTGGGCTAAAACAAAAAACCTGATGTCTTAGCATTCAGGTGAATAATCTGCATGTTAGCATCACAAATGAATGAATGCGCTATCCTTAAGGCCTTGATTCATTCTAGAAACACAGTGTTCCCATATCGGGATACACCTATTGTGGTGCACGGTAGTGGTAAAAAATTTAAATCACACTAAGAGAGAAAACAGGCCACTATTGTCCAGCACTAGACTGTAACTCAAAAATGAATAATATTCCCACAGAAGGAATCAGAGAGAGAGTGAGCAAGAAAAGTTAACAAACACTGATATAGTTGATACATTTAATTGTAACAAATGGCAACATTAATATCTGAAAGTTTGTTTCAAATTAGGGCAATGAGGGCTGCAAAATGACAAAAGAAATGTCCATCTATAATGTCCATTAGTAATAATCCAGAAATAATGGATGACATATTTTGTGGTACATAATGCATCATGCAGATCCAATTCTGACCTCAACTGTTATGATGGATATCCACAAGGTTGTAATCCCATTCAAAATAAACCAAACACTCCCTCTGACTCTCAAAAACCAAATAAACTGATGTTGGCTTTTCCTGAATAAATAGACACATTCACAGAGGGTCCATATTAGTGTGGTTATGAAAAACTGTTAACTTGTGAGGAGGTGGAGAAAACAACATTCAAGGCATGTATTTGTAATCCGCAGGCATATGTTAATATATGATTGGTTAGTGGAGCAGGCTCAGCTTTATTGGCAAACATTCATACAGGTTTTCCATATTGTTATATACCATTACAAACGATCCATCACACCCTCTGACTCTACAGTCATTTCACAAAAGATTTTAGTTAGTGTGATTTGTAAGAAACAATGGAACGATTACCTTTTTTGATGTCAGTTCAAGTATAAGCTGTGTTAACCTCTTGGTCACTGTAAATCGTTTGCGGTTCTGAGACAAACTAATCCGCTCCGTCTCCTGTCACGCCAAGTTGTATGTCAGATGATAGTGAAGGCCCATTAGTGCATAGCATGCCTTTAGACAGGCCTGGACCAAGCAAAACTTTCCCTTTGATTGGGAGTGAAAGCAAGCGAGACTTAAAAGTCATGTCAGCAGACCACGACTTCAGCCACAGAGCCCTGTGGGCTAAAACAAAAAACCTGATGTCTTAGCATTCAGGTGAATAATATGCATGTTAGTATCACAGATGAATGAATGTGCTATCCTTAAGGCCTTGATTCGTTCTAGAATCTGATCGAGGGTAGTCTCCACCTCGACCATGGATGAAAGAGTGTCACACCAATAGGTAGCAGCACCAGCCA
Organism: Bombina bombina; assembly: GCF_027579735.1. NCBI lineage: Eukaryota > Metazoa > Chordata > Amphibia > Anura > Bombinatoridae > Bombina > Bombina bombina. Next base: position 420,670,754 of record NC_069502.1, on the reverse strand, counting down.
CCACAGCGTCCTCCGTCACCGATTGGAAAAAAGGACCCCGTGAGTTGGAACAGCTTCCACAACATGGACTCCATCTTTTTATCCATGGGTTCCTTGAAAGAGAAGCTATCCTCTAGTGGAATAGTCATTCTCTGAGCAAGCGTGGAGATAGCACCATCCACCTTAGGAACGGTTCCCCACAGTTCAAGCTGCACTTCTGGAACTAGGAAAAGTTTTTTAAAAGAAGAAGAGTGGGAAAAGGATGAACCAAGTTTCTCCCATTCATTCTTAATAATGTTAGCCATCTTGACTGGAACCGGGAAGCCCTAGGGCACTACCCTGTCCTCGTAAATCCTATCCAGTTTATAGAGCAAAGGTTCCTCCAGTAGCTTCAGTTCCAGAACCTCCATTGTAGCAAGCACCTTTTTCATCATAAAGTGTAAAGGCTCCATCTTAAATTTAATATCTGGTTCCTAGAAGTAGCGGATTCCGACCCAGAAGGAACAACCTCCGATAACTCTGCGTTGTCCTCCTCAGCTGTTAATCTGTCTGAGACATCCAGCAGACCCCTGAGACGGATAGCAGTGCCGAACCTTCCGCTTGCGCTTAGTAGGGCGAGGCATTGCATTAATGGCTACAGAAACCGCCATCTGTAACTGATCGGCGAAGTCTGGAGGCCAAAGGGCCCCTCCCGCAGGAGGATTAGTAGTGCCCTGGGGAACTGCGTGTGTAAACGGAGATGATTGTAGGGAACATACCTCATGGGACAGAGAACCCTCAGAGGTGGACGGCTCAGTTGTACTAAATAATTTATTCTTTTTGAATATAGCAATATTGTCAAAGCATGTGGAACAGAGTTGTGTAGGTGGTTCGACTGGAACTTCCTCACACTATACAAAGTTAATAGGTTTAGATAAAGAGGGAGTATCCTGTAATATATCAGAGTCTTCCATAACTTGCTAATTTATTACGAACTTAATCAAAATATAAATGGCACCTTTATATCCCAATGGCTGGGGCACTCACCAAATCCTATGACCCGGACTATAAGAAACAGCTTTCGTCTCCCCCAAAAGCAAGTTGAGAAAGAGGAAGTTACAGAGGCCACACCGGGTCACATGGAGTGCCATGTAGGACCGCCCCTGCACTGGAGAGAGAGATGTGCCAAAACAAGCCGCTTCATTTCTTGCTAATAAACTGACTGTTTCACACTGATAGAGCCTTATCTCACACAAATGCAGCAGAGAACACAATAAACAATATTATGCATAATAAAATCCCCCTGTTCAATAATCCCCTTCCGAGGGTATTACCCTAGATTCTATAAAGATAAAGGAGCCACACTGTGACCCTGTCTTCTTGCGTTATTAAATATATATAAATGAAACGATCTTACCAGAATTTACGCCGTGGAACAGAAAAACGGCCCTTCAAGTGGGACAGGGTAGTAGCATTGCTCCTGACATGGACTTGAGAGAAGAAAAGCAGTCAGCGAAACTCGTCAACGCTGATTGCTAATGGAGTTGTTAAAATGAGTGGGGATGGGTTTGCAGAAAGACTTTCTCTGCATTTCCGGACTCTAACATTCACCCATGCTCTCACTGAGAGGCTGACAGGACTACTTAAAACTGCAGTCCCATTTCGAAGAGTACTACCCTCCATAAGAGACTACTACGAATCTTCCGACACTTCTCTGCCAACCTCCTGTAATGAAAGGCAAAGAATGACTGGGGGATGAGGGGAGTGGGGGAGGTATTTAAGCCTTTGGCTGGGGTGTATTTGCCTCCCCCTGGTGGCCAGGTTCTTAATTACCACAAGCAATGAATGAAGCGGTGGACTCTCCTCCCATTAAGATGGAAACTGGGCATTTTTTTTTTTTACTTATTTTGCCTTGTCCATTTAGCATTGCCATGCTGATCAGACACGTGAGCGCACATGAAACAGGGTGCTGACAGATGATCATGATCAATGCTTGAATAATACGCTAACAGAGAAACTGGTGGCCCCTAGCAAAGTTGACACCAGCTTTCCTAACGTGTCAGTTTAGGCAAGCTACTGCAGCCAGATGTTTAAATAAGAACCCTTCATGTATTGAGAGAGAGTCAATATATATCTATATATATATATATATATTCCGGAAAAATAGTCGCACTCTCAGGTCTTTTGGTGAAAATCGTAGATAATTTTAATGAAACGTTTTCGGGGTATTCCTCCCCATCATCAGCATAAACATACAGTGCATCAAACAAACTTAAATAGAGGCATATTACTCATCAAACTAATACAAAATACCTGTGTGTGAAAAAAATTTCTCAGTGTGGTGGCGCCAAACAGTGTGTGTGTGGAACGCATATTCTGCGTTCCACTGTGAGAACCGGAAGTGTTCAGTGCAGTGTTATTTCCGGTATCCTCAGTTTTACAGAAAAATAATTATAATATTGTATTTCGCAAATAAACTTGCGGTGTTCATTTGTAATTAACCACTAGTGGCTAAGTGTGCCGTAGTGCTTCATTGTCTGTGCCATTGTTGACAGTGCATCACATTCTTTGTGAGTTATTCAAATTACGTGAATTTATTTTACTGATGCATTGTCCACTACTCATAAACTCTTATATGTGCACATTATTCCCTATTACCTTAAATTACATCCCCCTGTATGTAGTCTTACTAGTGTCCGTCTCGATCATTTGTATGAATGGTTCAATAGGACACGCTGTCATAGTCTGGTTGTCATAGAAACCGTTTGTTATGCCGGTTCTACTTAGGCGGATTGATCTGTTTATTTCTCTTTATCAGATTTTACTATATCATATAACCAGTATAGGCTACCTTCGTGCCTTGCTATTATCTTGGTATTTGCATGGTTTTATGGAATTTATTCATTTATGTGTCTCTTTTGCTTGTCCTAGAACATGCCTATTAGAGGTATATGTAGGGGCTAAAGAGTATTCTCTGGCACTTGTTGTGTGTACTATCTGTGTATCATCCCGGTTATCGTTAGTGTGCTTCTAAGTTATCAATGTGGACTGTGTGTTTGATCCACACCAATAGACCTGGGTTACAGTAAAAAAATAAAAGCATCAAAAAATCTAACATAAAATAAAAAATGAAAAGCAACCTAAACGCTGTTGCTACATTGTACACTTAGCATTAGCAATGTATAATTGGTTTCGATTTTGTTCTAAATTATATCTATCCCTCTTGTGCCTGCATACTCTTTACGTATAATGTACACATCTTAGCTCTCTTATTGTATATTAAAGGAAGCTATTATTGCCCTATTAGTCCATATAGTTATTTTGTGTCACATTACTATATAGTAGCTTCCATCCGTGATTCAATCTTTAGGTTTTTAGATTCATCATAGTTTGATAGTCCTAGTAGAGTGTCCCTAGTTTTTTTGTATTAGCACAACCTGACCCTGGGGTGTATGGGGTGTGTTCCTCAATTTTGGGGTTAATGTCATCTCTGACATGGTTGTATGTCCATGGTTCATAGATCTGTAGCTTTGTGGTGTTCCTGTTGGTTGATTTCTGCACGTTGAGATTATCACCTTGGGTTGATGTAGATGGGTGATCTCTATGTAATTGCTATGTATTTAAAGGAGGCTCAGTGTTTTAAGACTGCATGAGAACTTGTTGGCAATTGGCATTGATAGACCGAGTGCTGCTACATTGGAGGGAATCATTACCATGACTCCCCCAACAACAGGTAGTGCGCCCTGCACTGAATAGTCTACCCCCCAAGAGGCCTGACTCCCAGTGCATCGTCACATACTACTCGAGGTGTATTTGCCATGCCCCAGTGTGTGTCTCTGCTTAAATGAGCGCTTTAAAGTCTGGAGGTGAGTTTAACCCTCCTGGGGCTATAGTGCCCAATCTGTATATCCATTCAGCCTCTCTTCTAAGCAGGGCCTTGTTTCTATCGCCACCCCTATCAAGGGGGGGGATGTGATCAATCAGGATATACCTGATAGTGGACACCTGGTGTCTCATATTGGCGCAATGTCTGGCCACTGGTTGATCCGATCCTCCTTGATCCAATGCCAGCCGTATTGCCCGTCTATGGTTAGCCATCCTGTCGCGGAGTGTTCCGCTCGTCTTGCCCACATAGAACCGGGCACATGGGCAGAATAACAGATAGACTACAAATGTTGTGGTGCAGGATATTGAGTGCTTGATCTTGAATACTTTATTTGTGTGAGGATGGTGAAAGTTCTTAGTTGTCATGAGACCATTGCATGTTGTGCCCCCTAGGCACCTGTATGAGCCTTTGATGTTAATATGGGCAGTGTCCATGTAGCTTGATTTAGGATCTGTGCGTACCAAGCTGTCCTTTAGGTTAGTACCCCTCCGGTATGCTATCATTGGTGTCAGGTTGTGCGTAAAGGTCAATTTTGGGTCAGACTGTACTATTGGCCAGTGTTCTCTTAGTATGTTCCCAGCCTGTGTTGTGTTAGGTGAAAACGTTGTTGCCATTATCAATTTGTTCGGTTTCTCTGTCAGTTTCCCCTTGTAAATCAGACTGTCCTGGGTGTATGGAAGGACTTCTCTTAGGGTACTATCAATTATCTGTTGCTTGTATCCCCGCTGCAAGAATTTGTCCCGCATGAGCTGCAACTGTGAGACCCCTGTAGCTTTGTTGGAATTATTGCGCACGACTCTAGTCATCTGTGATTTGACTATCCCTTTTAGTAAGGCTGGGGGGTGGCAGCTTGTTGCACTTAAAATGGAATTTTTATCAGTAGGCTTACTGTAGAGTGTGGTGCCTAAGGTACTTCCCTCTATGTAAATATTGAGGTCTAGAAATTGTATCTCCTTGTGATGGTGCGTGATCTTGAATCTCACTGGTGTAGGGGTATTGTTCCATTTCATGAACCACTCTAACAGTGCCTGTTGTCCGCCACGCCACACCATGAACACATCATCGATGTATCTTGCGTAGAAAACAACCGGCGATGTGTCAGTGCTCCATAGGAATTGGTTTTCAAACTGAGACATATATATGTTGGCATACGATGGGGCCATATTTGACCCCATCGCAGTGCCCGTAAGTTGCAAATAAAAGGATGTCTCAAAGCGAAAATAGTTCCTAGTGAGGCAATATTCCATTAGTGTCAAAAAGTAGTCAATAGGGGGTCCCTCATATAGTGTGCTGTCTATGAGGTGTTGTTTGGTAGCCATGAGTCCTGTATCATGAGGGATGATAGTGTAGAGACTGTTGACATCCAGGGTGACCAGGATGTCCCCAGTCTCCACACGCACATCCCTCATCTTCCTAATTAGGTCGTTGGTGTCTGAAATAAATGATCTGACTGTCTTGACAATGGGTTGAAGGAAAATATCTATTACTTGTGCCACAGGCTGTGTGAGTGACTGTACTGCGGAGACTATGGGCCGCCCTGGTGGGTGGTGTAGGGTTTTGTGTATTTTTGGGGTGGTGTATAATATTGGGATTCTTGGGTGTGTTGTAGTGCAGTACTCAAAGAGTTGTTCCGTTAGGTATTCTTGTTCAAATCCTAATTTAAGGATACCATCCAGTTCTTTTTTGTATTTGACCGTAGGGTCACCTAGTAGCTTTCTATAGGTGTTGTTGTCAGTCAATTGCATAAGTATATCTTCTTTATAATCCTCATAGTCCATTAGGACTATTGCCCCGCCTTTATCCGCGGGGCGGATGACCAGAGCATGGTCGTTTTGTAGGGTTTTAATGGCTGCTCTTTCTGTGTGTGTGAGGTTATGTCTCCATTTGTTGGACTTTCTATGTGTTTCCATGTCTTGTGCTACTAGCCTTATAAAGGTCTTGGTGCTAGCACTACTGTTTGTTGGCTCAAATGTACTAGGCTTTTTGCACTTATAGATAGGATTAGTTAGTTCTGGTCTTATTGGGGCGTTTTGAAAATATTCTTTAATTTTCATTGTGCGGTTCAATTTATGCAAGTCTAACTTGAGGTCCATTTCATTAGTATTGTGACTAGGTATAAATGATAGACCTTTATTTAACATGGAGCTCTCTGCTGTTGTAAGAACATGCTTACTAAGGTTGATCACTATATCCTCCGTCTGTTGCGGCGTGTGGGTCTGTACCTGCCCCCTTGCCCTCCTGATGTGTGGTCTAGAGTGCCTCCCCCTCCTCTGCGTGACCTCGTGGTAACCCCTAAAAAATGATCTGGGGTGGATTGTCCCCTGTGTGTATATGGGGGATGGTATGGAGGTTGCGTCTGGTATGTATTTGGTGATGTGGGTGTGTGTCTTGTAATGCTAGTGTCTGTTTCTGACGAATCAGCACCGCTGGTGTCAACTGTTGTAAATTGTACTCTCCTAGGTCGGTAGGGTCTCCTAGCTCTACCTTCTAGTGAGTTAGTTAACCACTTGTAAACTCTACCATTAGTGTAGTCTGCTTTCACTGACTCCAATTTTCTGTTTTTAAATACTGATAGTTCAGTTTTATATTTGTCAACTTGTTGCTGTAGTTTGGTGAGCCAATTCTCTTGCTGATCTGTTACAAGTGTCTCATTATGTATTTGTTCAAATACCACTATCTCCTTTTTGACCTTATTAAGTACTGTAGTGACCTCCTCTATTACTAGTAAGATCAAATCTAGGGAGCACTTATTTAATATATGACACCACTTCCTTCTAAATTCAGGGTTATCACGACCTATTGTAGGGATGTTTTTTACCCTAAAACCCCTAGGGATATGACTCAATCTGTGATATTCTGAGAGATAGCTACCGTGTAGTGTTAGGTCTATCTCTCGCTTTTTAAGTTTCAATAGGTTATGGTATGTATTAACAGGGGTCTCACCAGTAGTTGCTCTGTTGATAGGGGCGAACAGGATCCTTGCCGCATCATCTGGGGTGTATGTGACAGTGCCGATCTGGGCCCCACGGGCTTGTGCTCCTGCATCCGGATCTTGTTCAATGGTAGTTGTCCCAATAGGTGGAAGGGTCAAAGGAGTAAGAGATACTGGCTCCATACCTGCGTTTGCTGTTTGTTATGGAAATACACAGCGTAAATCCCAATTTATATTAGTGTATGCACTGCAAGGGAAATTCAAAACCAATACCAAAACTATAGTTCACTGAGTGAAAAAATCAGGCTGAGGGGGTACACTTGTATATAAATATCAAATCCCATCAGTTGTACAGTGTTACCCTCCAATGGTCATCTGCCTGGGTGCCAACATGCAATTAATATTCCGGAAAAATAGTCGCACTCTCAGGTCTTTTGGTGAAAATCGTAGATAATTTTAATGAAACGTTTTCGGGGTATTCCTCCCCATCATCAGCATAAACATACAGTGCATCAAACAAACTTACATACACCCCAGATGATGCGGCAAGGATCCTGTTCTCCCCTATCAACAGAGCAACTACTGGTGAGACCCCTGTTAATATATACCATAACCTATTGAAACTTAAAAAGCGAGAGATAGACCTAACACTACACGGTAACTATCTCTCAGAATATCACAGATTGAGTCATATCCCTAGGGGTTTTAGGGTAAAAAACATCCCTACAATAGGTCGTGATAACCCTGAATTTAGAAGGAAGTGGTGTCATATATTAAATAAGTGCTCCCTAGATTTGATCTTACTAGTAATAGAGGAGGTCACTACAGTACTTAATAAGGTCAAAAATGAGATAGTGGTATTTGAACAAATACATAATGAGACACTTGTAACAGATCAGCAAGAGAATTGGCTCACCAAACTACAGCAACAAGTTGACAAATATAAAACTGAACTATCAGTATTTAAAAACAGAAAATTGGAGTCAGTGAAAGCAGACTACACTAATGGTAGAGTTTACAAGTGGTTAACTAACTCACTAGAAGGTAGAGCTAGGAGACCCTACCGACCTAGGAGAGTACAATTTACAACAGTTGACACCAGCGGTGCTGATTCGTCAGAAACAGACACTAGCATTACAAGACACACACCCACATCACCAAATACATACCAGACGCAACCTCCATACCATCCCCCATATACACACAGGGGACAATCCACCCCAGATCATTTTTTAGGGGTTACCACGAGGTCACGCAGAGGAGGGGGAGGCACTCTAGACCACACATCAGGAGGGCAAGGGGGCAGGTACAGACCCACACGCCGCAACAGACAGAGGATATAGTGATCAACCTTAGTAAGCATGTTCTTACAACAGCAGAGAGCTCCATGTTAAATAAAGGTCTATCATTTATACCTAGTCACAATACTAATGAAATGGACCTCAAGTTAGACTTGCATAAATTGAACCGCACAATGAAAATTAAAGAATATTTTCAAAACGCCCCAATAAGACCAGAACTAACTAATCCTATCTATAAGTGCAAAAAGCCTAGTACATTTGAGCCAACAAACAGTAGTGCTAGCACCAAGACCTTTATAAGGCTAGTAGCACAAGACATGGAAACACATAGAAAGTCCAACAAATGGAGACATAACCTCACACACACAGAAAGAGCAGCCATTAAAACCCTACAAAACGACCATGCTCTGGTCATCCGCCCCGCGGATAAAGGCGGGGCAATAGTCCTAATGGACTATGAGGATTATAAAGAAGATATACTTATGCAATTGACTGACAACAACACCTATAGAAAGCTACTAGGTGACCCTACGGTCAAATACAAAAAAGAACTGGATGGTATCCTTAAATTAGGATTTGAACAAGGATACCTAACGGAACAACTCTTTGAGTACTGCACTACAACACACCCAAGAATCCCAATATTATACACCACCCCAAAAATACACAAAACCCTACACCACCCACCAGGGCGGCCCATAGTCTCCGCAGTACAGTCACTCACACAGCCTGTGGCACAAGTAATAGATATTTTCCTTCAACCCATTGTCAAGACAGTCAGATCATTTATTTCAGACACCAACGACCTAATTAGGAAGATGAGGGATGTGCGTGTGGAGACTGGGGACATCCTGGTCACCCTGGATGTCAACAGTCTCTACACTATCATCCCTCATGATACAGGACTCATGGCTACCAAACAACACCTCATAGACAGCACACTATATGAGGGACCCCCTATTGACTACTTTTTGACACTAATGGAATATTGCCTCACTAGGAACTATTTTCGCTTTGAGACATCCTTTTATTTGCAACTTACGGGCACTGCGATGGGGTCAAATATGGCCCCATCGTATGCCAACATATATATGTCTCAGTTTGAAAACCAATTCCTATGGAGCACTGACACATCGCCGGTTGTTTTCTACGCAAGATACATCGATGATGTGTTCATGGTGTGGCGTGGCGGACAACAGGCACTGTTAGAGTGGTTCATGAAATGGAACAATACCCCTACACCAGTGAGATTCAAGATCACGCACCATCACAAGGAGATACAATTTCTAGACCTCAATATTTACATAGAGGGAAGTACCATAGGCACCACACTCTACAGTAAGCCTACTGATAAAAATTCCATTTTAAGTGCAACAAGCTGCCACCCCCCAGCCTTACTAAAAGGGATAGTCAAATCACAGATGACTAGAGTCGTGCGCAATAATTCCAACAAAGCTACAGGGGTCTCACAGTTGCAGCTCATGCGGGACAAATTCTTGCAGCGGGGATACAAGCAACAGATAATTGATAGTACCCTAAGAGAAGTCCTTCCATACACCCAGGACAGTCTGATTTACAAGGGGAAACTGACAGAGAAACCGAACAAATTGATAATGGCAACAACGTTTTCACCTAACACAACACAGGCTGGGAACATACTAAGAGAACACTGGCCAATAGTACAGTCTGACCCAAAATTGACCTTTACGCACAACCTGACACCAATGATAGCATACCGGAGGGGTACTAACCTAAAGGACAGCTTGGTACGCACAGATCCTAAATCAAGCTACATGGACACTGCCCATATTAACATCAAAGGCTCATACAGGTGCCTAGGGGGCACAACATGCAATGGTCTCATGACAACTAAGAACTTTCACCATCCTCACACAAATAAAGTATTCAAGATCAAGCACTCAATATCCTGCACCACAACATTTGTAGTCTATCTGTTATTCTGCCCATGTGCCCGGTTCTATGTGGGCAAGACGAGCGGAACACTCCGCGACAGGATGGCTAACCATAGACGGGCAATACGGCTGGCATTGGATCAAGGAGGATCGGATCAACCAGTGGCCAGACATTGCGCCAATATGAGACACCAGGTGTCCACTATCAGGTATATCCTGATTGATCACATCCCCCCCCTTGATAGGGGTGGCGATAGAAACAAGGCCCTGCTTAGAAGAGAGGCTGAATGGATATACAGATTGGGCACTATAGCCCCAGGAGGGTTAAACTCACCTCCAGACTTTAAAGCGCTCATTTAAGCAGAGACACACACTGGGGCATGGCAAATACACCTCGAGTAGTATGTGACGATGCACTGGGAGTCAGGCCTCTTGGGGGGTAGACTATTCAGTGCAGGGCGCACTACCTGTTGTTGGGGGAGTCATGGTAATGATTCCCTCCAATGTAGCAGCACTCGGTCTATCAATGCCAATTGCCAACAAGTTCTCATGCAGTCTTAAAACACTGAGCCTCCTTTAAATACATAGCAATTACATAGAGATCACCCATCTACATCAACCCAAGGTGATAATCTCAACGTGCAGAAATCAACCAACAGGAACACCACAAAGCTACAGATCTATGAACCATGGACATACAACCATGTCAGAGATGACATTAACCCCAAAATTGAGGAACACACCCCATACACCCCAGGGTCAGGTTGTGCTAATACAAAAAAACTAGGGACACTGTACTAGGACTATCAAACTATGATGAATCTAAAAACCTAAAGATTGAATCACGGATGGAAGCTACTATATAGTAATGTGACACAAAATAACTATATGGACTAATAGGGCAATAATAGCTTCCTTTAATATACAATAAGAGAGCTAAGATGTGTACATTATACGTAAAGAGTATGCAGGCACAAGAGGGATAGATATAATTTAGAACAAAATCAAAACCAATTATACATTGCTAATGCTAAGTGTACAATGTAGCAACAGCGTTTAGGTTGCTTTTCATTTTTTATTTTATGTTAGATTTTTTTATGCTTTTATTTTTATACTGTAACCCAGGTCTATTGGTGTGGATCAAACACACAGTCCACATTGATAACTTAGAAGCACACTAACGATAACCGGGATGATACACAGATAGTACACACAACAAGTGCCAGAGAATACTCTTTAGCCCCTACATATACCTCTAATAGGCATGTTCTAGGACAAGCAAAAGAGACACATAAATGAATAAATTCCATAAAACCATGCAAATACCAAGATAATAGCAAGGCACGAAGGTAGCCTATACTGGTTATATGATATAGTAAAATCTGATAAAGAGAAATAAACAGATCAATCCGCCTAAGTAGAACCGGCATAACAAACGGTTTCTATGACAACCAGACTATGACAGCGTGTCCTATTGAACCATTCATACAAATGATCGAGACGGACACTAGTAAGACTACATACAGGGGGATGTAATTTAAGGTAATAGGGAATAATGTGCACATATAAGAGTTTATGAGTAGTGGACAATGCATCAGTAAAATAAATTCACGTAATTTGAATAACTCACAAAGAATGTGATGCACTGTCAACAATGGCACAGACAATGAAGCACTACGGCACACTTAGCCACTAGTGGTTAATTACAAATGAACACCGCAAGTTTATTTGCGAAATACAATATTATAATTATTTTTCTGTAAAACTGAGGATACCGGAAATAACACTGCACTGAACACTTCCGGTTCTCACAGTGGAACGCAGAATATGCGTTCCACACACACACTGTTTGGCGCCACCACACTGAGAAAATGTTTTCACACACAGGTATTTTGTATTAGATTGATGAGTAATATGCCTCTATTTAAGTTTGTTTGATGCACTGTATGTTTATGCTGATGATGGGGAGGAATACCCCGAAAACGTTTCATTAAAATTATCTACGATTTTCACCAAAAGACCTGAGAGTGCGACTATTTTTCCGGAATATTAATTGCATGTTGGCACCCAGGCAGATGACCATTGGAGGGTAACACTGTACAACTGATGGGATTTTATATATATATATATATATATATATATATATATATAGTGTATACATATATATATATATATATATATATATATAGTGTATATATATATATATATGTATATATATATAAATATTCATTCAAGTACAAGTAATAAGTTGTTCAGGATGCTTCAATAGTTGCTATATCAACTGTTGGCGATCGGTTCTCTCGTGAAAGTGTTGAGAATGGCCGTATTGGCTTTTGATTGACAGATAAAAGCCTTAACTACTTTCCATATGCCTAGAGGAGCAATATGAAAATAGTTATCCACATGATCCATCTCCCATGTCGGTCGTATGACTCGGAGCTCCATAGGGGAATTAAAAGTAGATTTTTATGGGCAGTGGAAGAGATGCAAAATTGCAAGTAAAATATATTGAAAACACTTTTAAACATTTAATAGGTATATATTGACAATGTTTTGTGCACAAACTTAACTTTATATTACACCTTTGATCAAAAATGAATGGCCCTTTAATTTCTAAAGAGACCACAAATTCCAAATATTGCTGTATACATCAGTAGGGGTGCACAATGACAATGGTAAAATAAAATACATACACATAAGGCTGACTAAACAAATGCATAAGAAGTAAGACCCTTCTCCAAGGACCTTTTATTCTACACATTGAAGGGTAGATAGACATAATGTGTGGGTTAGCCTGTGATGTGATTTGTAGTATCAGCAGGGAGCCAGAACAGTTCAAGATTTATTTGGTTTGTTAAGATGACTAGGAACTTACACAGAAGATGTAATAAGCTTCACTAAATAGGAGTGCATAAGAATGTAAAAATATTAAAATTTAAATGTTTTTTTCCTAAACTTTTCCTAAATGTTAATCTAGAAAATTAAAATAAAATGTAACATTCAAATACTGAATTATGAAGGAACAAAAAAGCAAATAAATAAAAAGATTCACACTTCATTATAATGTATAACTGGCCATTCTTTAGGATACAACTTGCTGTCACATTATTATTATTATTAGTTGTAGCAGTTTAGAGTTGTTGGTTAACCCTTCAGGTCCCCTAAACAAATAGAGATATAACATTCTAACACCAAGGGGTTAAATAAATAAATATATATACATACATACACATTTATTTATTTCAAAATGAAAGAAAGCACTCTCAGGACTTCTCAATTTGAGAAGTCCTGAGAGTGCTTTCTTTCATTTTGATATACTTGTTCGATGTTAGCACCCAGGCTGTTGACACAGGAGGTTGGATTTACTACAAGGAGGAATATATATATATACATATCAGCACTGCTAGTATAATAGATATGAGTGTCATATACAAAACACAGTGTTCCCATATCGGGATACACCTATTGTGGTGCACGGTAGTGGTAAAAAATTGAAATCACACTAAGAGAGAAAACAGACCACTATTGTCCAGCACTAGACTGTAATTAAAAATGAATAATATTCCCACAGAAGGAATCAGAGAGAGAGTGAGAAAGAAAAGTTAACAAACACTGATATAGTTGATACATTTAATTGTAACAAATGGCAACATTAATATCTAACAGTTTGTTTCAAATTAGGGCAATGAGGGCTGCAAAATGACAAAAGAAATGTCCATCTATAATGTCCATTAGTAATAATCCAGAAATAATGGATGACATATTTTGTGGTACATAATGCATCATGCAGATCCAATTCTGACCTCAACTGTTATGACGGATATCCACAGGGTTGTAATCCCATTCAAAATAAACCAAACACTCCCTCTGACTCTCAAAAACCAAATAAACTGATGTTGGCTTTTCCCGAATAAATAGACACATTCACAGAGGGTCCATATTAGTGGGGTTATGAAAAACTGTTAGCTTGTGAGGAGGTGGAGAAAACAACATTCAAGGCATGTATTTGTAATCCCCAGGCATATGTTAATATATGATTGGTTAGTGGAGCAGGCTCAGCTTTATTGGCAAACATTCATACAGGTTTTCCATATTGTTATATACCATTACAAATGATCCATCACACCCTCTGACTCCCAGTAACAACAGGCTAATTTTTTAATATACAGTCATTTCACAAAAGATTTTAGTTAGTGTGATTTGTAGGAAACAATGAAACAATTACCTTTTTTGATGTCAGTTCAAGTATAAGCAGTGTTAACCTGCATCTTGGTCACGGTAAATCATTTGTAATTCTGAGACAAACTAATCCGCTCCGTCTCCTGTCACCCCAAGTTGTATGTCAGATGATAGTGAAGGCCCATTAGTGCATAGCATGCCTTCAGAGAATCTGCCCAAAATATTTGAAACAAACTGTATATATATATATACACACAAACACACATATACATTAATATAAAGTTAAAACCTGATGCGTTTCCAAAAACCAAACTTGGAATAGCGTGACTGCATTAACGTATTCCTCCATAGACATCAATGGAGAGCGATTAGTTAAAAAACCTAACACCCTTACTTGCGCGCAAAACTGATCACATTTTCTCAAATGCGCTAACCTTGACATGAAATATTAGTTTTTCACATTACAATGTTCTTCACTTAGCAGAATATGTTCTTTTTATTTATATATATATATATATATATATATATATATATATACACATACATACATACACACACTCTGGTTGTGGGATCCAAGCACTCACTGTAAGTGGAATTGCCTGGGTGCACTCTATGGTAGATAGGTAGAAACTTTTGTGTAGAGAAGAGGCACACTCAGGGCTTAGTTCACATAAATTTTATTGATAATTCATTAATTCAGTCAACGTTTCAGTCCTCACAGGGACCTTTGTCAAGACTGTTCTCCGTGGGAGGGTGTCTAGTGCTGCCACCACTGACTGCACTAGACACCCTCCCACAAAGAACAGTCTTGACAAAAACGACGAAACGTTGACTGAATTAATGAATTATCAATAAAATTTATGTGAACTAAGCACTGAGTGGGCCTCTTCTCTACATGAAAGTTTATATATGTAAATATATATATATATATATATATATACAGATATATATATATATATATATATATATATATATATATATAGGAATGTCTATTTAAAATACTTAGAATTAATTCCCCTATGTGAAGAACATTAGAATGTGAAATATTTACATTAAATACATAGTTAAACACTTTATTAATTTGGAATATTGCATACATATGCTTTTACATGTCCTCAGCTAGTTGACTGCAAAGGGCTCCAATGCACACACACACACACACACATACATACATATATATATATATATATATATATATATATATATATATATATATATATATATACATACATATGTATTTATGTGTTTATATATGTCTGTAAACATACAGCAAGAGAAAAAAACAATATACCCCTGACTCAAAGTCCATTAATAATAAATGTTAGTCAAATACAAAGTCTCATGAGGTGTTAATGGGAGTGAGAGAGTACCTCAGTCTTGGCGGAACTTATTCAAGTATGTTGCCTTCTATCTGGTCCACTGACCCGCTTGCCTTCTTGCCGGATTTCAAGACACGGGCAGCGCTCAAGCTAACTCCAAATGCCTCCATACTAAAACATATAAATACATATATACATATTTAGACATGTATCTGTGTGTGTCTCTATGTTAAATCCTTTTTAAGTCATTTTTTTCTCTAACATCTGAGACCTCATATCTTTGAGCCCCTAAAACTTTTTATTGCAATTTTTTGTTTTATATTTTTTTATTAGATAGTGTCATTGTGAGTCTAGTTGTACTTTTAAATGTATTTTTAATGTTTTTTGCCCAATTTTTTAGTCGAGTGCAAAAGTTAGCGCGCCACTCATAATCTTAGAGAGCATACAATGGAAGCTTCTTTGAACTGCTGCTGTATTACTTAGTAAGCAGTTAGCAATTATACACTTTATTGCTAAAAAATGTATATAAATAACCCTGGAAAAGCCTTTTCAGTATTTACATGATTTTGTTGTGACCAGTAAGAGACAGATATAAATGTACCCTAAACTGATGAAGCAATTACAGTGTAGAATCAGAAATCAGAATCATGGAGAAGGGAAAAAACACACATTACATATCCACAAGATTTTACTGGGAATTAAATTTTGAGGTAAATACTAAAAAAATCCATTAGCTGCACAAGACATTATTTGAATACTCTTATTTTAACCACTTATTTTAACAAAGCAACTTGTATCTCATCTGTACTTTTTTTTTTACTACTGCACAATATTGTATTTATTTTTTCATTTAATTTAAATTATTTTTTTAAATCAATTTTCTTTACTGCCAATGAAAAATAAGACTCTTAATAGTTAAAAGGCTTTGTTTTCATTTTAATTTATTATTGTAAACTATAAGTTTGGGGGGAAATAATCTTGCACAGCAGTACATTAGAAGTACTTCTTAGTCCCACTTTCTCAGTATTCATACAGGAAACCAAAAAAATGCTTTTTCTGTAATATGGTATCTAGACGTTACGGGAAACCTTTTGACCATTTTGATGTTTCTAATAGAAAACCTGGCCTATATTTAGGAAACCACAATCATTTCTGTAAAAGAAAGCACTCATTTGTAGTATATGTTATTTATATGACTTCTCACTAATAATCCACTGCCTCTCATGTTGTATAAAAAACACAGGGGACCTATTAGGAATACAAACTAAGGCTTCTGTAACTTTGTTTTGCTGTATTTTTCAAACCTAAAATACAAATATTCCTTTCTTAGTATAAATAAGAAATGCCAATATCTAAAGTGCTTTTACATTTTAGTTATATTTATTTTCCAGGGTTCTAGCTCAAAAATTAGATAAAAAAGAAATATTAGCACAAGTCAATTGATTGCAATACTTAGAGGATCAGTTAATAAAGATCAAATTGACTTGTGCTTATTAAGGGCCAGATTACGAGTGGAGCGCTAAGGATTTAATGAGGGTGCTTGCGCTCGTCAGCCTTACCGCTGGTATTACAAGTTGAAGGTAAACACGATCGCTTGAGAGCAATCACGATTTACGCTAGAATGATTACCGCAACTTCAGAGCTCTAGTTAACTGTTTTATGAAACTAAAAAGTTGCACAAAACAGATCAAAAATACATTACAAGGTACAGTTACACTCATAATAACACAATAATACAATCTAATAAAAATTATATAAAAAAATATTGCACATAAAAGTTATAAATGCTGAAAGAAAGGACATCTCAGGTGTTAGAAAAAAAAAGGCAGTCAAAGGACTTTAACCTAGACATACATGTCTAAATATGTATATGTATGTGTGCATAAATATATATATGCATACATATGTATTTATGTATTTATATGGGTATATATGTATTTACAGACATATATACACATATAAACACATAAATACATATGTACACACATATAGACATATACAGTATATAAGTGCATTGGAGCCCTTTGCAGTTAAGTAGATGAAAACATGAAAAATAATATTTATGTAATATTAATTTTTAATAAAGATTTAAATATGTATATTGTAAATATTGTAAATATTTGTCATTCCAATGTTCTGCACATAGCAGAATATGTTGTGTGTATTTATATATATATATATATATATATATATATATATACTATATATATATATATATATATATATATATATATATATACAGTATCTCACAAAAGTGAGTAAAACTGTCAAAATTTTGAAAAAAGTTTATTATATCTTTTCATGTGACAAGTTGAAAACACTGAAGAAATTACACTTTGCTACAATGTAAAGTAGTGAGTGTACAGCCTGTATAACAGTGTAAATGTGCCATCCCCTCAAAATAACTCAACACAAAACCATTAATGTCTAAACTGTTGGCAACAAAAGTTAGTAAACCCCTAAGTGGAAATGTCCAAATTGGGCCCAAAGTGTCAATATTTTGTGTGGCCACCATTATTTTCCAGCACTGCCTTAACCCTCTTAGGTATGGAGTTCACCAGAGCTCCACAGGTTGCCACTAGAGTCCTCTTCCGCTCCTCTATGATGACATCAGGGAGCTAGTGGACCTTGTGCTCCCCCACCTTCCATTTGAGGATGCCCCACAGATGCTCAATAGGGTAGGTCTGGAGAAATGCTTGGTCAGTTTATCACCTTTACCCTCAGTTTCTTTTGCAAGGCAGTGGTCGTCTTGGAGGTGTGTTTGGGGTCGTTATGTTGGAATACTGCCCTTCAGCCAAGTCACTGGAAGGGGGGAGATCATGCTCTACTTCAGTATATCACAGTACATGTTGGCATTCATGGTTCCCTCAATGAACTGTCGCTCCCCACTGCCGACAGCACTCATGCAGGCACAGACCTTGACACTTCCACCACCATGCTTGATTGTAGGCAAGACACACGACTTTATACTCCTCACCTGGTTGCCGCCACACACCCTTGACACCATCTAAACCAAATAAGTTTATCTTGGTCTCATCGGACCACAGGACATGGTTCCAGTAATCCATGTCCTTAGTCTGCTTGTCTTCAGCAAACTGTTTGCAGGCTTTCTTGTGCATCATCTTCAGAAGAGACTTCCTTCTGGGATGACAGCCATGCAGACCAATTTGATGCAGTGTGCGGCGTATGGTCTGAGCACTGACAGGCTGACCCCCCAGCCCTTAAACCTCTGCAGCAATGCTGGCAGCACTCATAGGTCTATTTCCCTAAGGCAACCTCTGGATATGACGCTGAGCACGTGCACTCAACTTCTTTGGTCGACCATGGTGAGGCCTGTTCTGAGTGGAACCTGTCCTGTGAAACCGCTGTATGGTCTTGCCCACCATGCTGCATCTCAGTTTCATGGTCTTGGCAATCTTCTTATAGCATAGGCCATCTTTATGTAGAGCAACAATTATTTTTTTCAGATCCTCAGAGAGTTCTTTGCCATGAGGTGCCATGTTGAACTTCCAGGGACCAGTATTATAGAGTGTGAGAGCGATAACACCACATATAGCACATCTGCTCCCCATTCACACCTGAGACCTTGTAACACTAACGAGTGACATGACACCGGGGAGGGAATATGCCTAATTGGGCCCAATTTGGACATTTCCACTTAGGGTTGTACTCACATTTGTTTCCAATGGTTTAGACATTAATGGCTGTGTGTTGAGTTATTTTGAGGGGACAGCAAATTTACACTGTTATACAGGCTGTACACTACTTCACATTGTAGCAAAGTGTCATTTCTTCAGCGTTGTCACATGAAAAGATATAATAAAATATTTACAAAAATGTGAGGGGTGTACTCACTTTTGTGAGATAATATATATATATATATATATATATATACAGTATATATGTACCGTATATATCTATAACTAAAAAATAATTTTATATATATATATATATATATATATATATATAGGTATATAAATATATTGTACAAAAAACATCAGCTATATTTAGAAATATGTATTTCTAATTAATATAACTTATTCTGTTTTGTTAAAGGGCCATGATACCCAAATGTTGAAACACTTGAAAGTGATGCAGCATAACTGTAAAAAGCTGACTAGAAAATATCACCTTAACATCTCTATGTATAAAAGAAAGAACTTTTACCTCAAAAATTCCTCAGTAGCCGCATCCCATTGTAAAGGACTTCTAAGCAGCAAATCAGTATGCCTATCCTGGGACAGCTAAGGGAGTGAGTTTTTGTGCACACTTATATTGTTTCCCTATTCAGTTTAAGGAAGTTTAGTATGAAATATCATGTGAGTTAAAGGGACATTACAGCCAAAATTTGAATCCACATGGATGCATTTCAGTTTTAATAAGAAGCATTTTTGTAAAATACATGTATCAACAAAAATACTTCTAATAAAATGTATAGCTGTTTCAAAAGTGTATTTATGTATGTACCATGCACCAGCATTTCAAACACAGCACTTGCTCAGAGAGCCTAAGGTGTATGTATCATCTGGGAATTACTTAATATGTTAATTGCTGACATGCTAGAAGCCACACTTGTGCTCTGAGCAGCTACAATATTTAAAATATTGGTGCCCTGAGAATATCTAGCTATACTTCACATGCACGTGCGGAGAAAAATGTTAACACTAAAACAGTGATAGCTTTTACTAGAAGCATTTTTGCTAATACATGTATATTGCAAATATGTTTCTATTCAAAGATGCAATTCATCTATGTGCATTTCAATTTTGACCGGAATGTCCATTTAAGTGAAATCTCATGAGATCACAGTAAAAGAGTTCATGACCTCAGCACTGCTGATGCTGATTGGCTGCTGTTCATTTCTTCATTTATTTATTTTTAACCTGCAGCTGGGCATCAGCTAAGGTATATTTTTTTACACAGAACTTACTCTGCTGAGCTGAGGAGATTGTGAGGTAAAATATCTTCCTTTTTTACATAGAGATGCTCAGGTGATATTTTCCTGTCAGCTTTTTACAGTTATACTGCATCAGTTTCAAGTGATTTAGCATATGAGTATTGTCATGAGATGCAGGACATATGCAGGACACAGCAATGATGGTACAACTCTATTTTATTACAGAGCATAGCAATACACATCCAGACAGGTTGATTGTACTAAACTAACTGCGACACAGACACCGGACCTAAGCCCCGCCCACATGCTAGTGACATCACATCCTGCTATCATCACATCTTCCCCTTTTTCAAAGACAAAGCATACATTCGCATATATTAAATAACAAGGTACACCAACAGGGTATACAACAACATTTTGTTTTAGAACATTATAAAAACAGATAGATTAGAAAACATGAACAAATAAATTACATCCTGACTTGGACATCGGGGTAGACTACCCTAGTCCACAGTGACCATGGGATTATTCTGCCCATACTTCCGGTCACTGTTCTAGCTAAAGTCAGTCCCTGTATCGGGCCGGAAGCCTCACCACTCTTCCGCTTGATGTAACTTTGCATGAACTGTCCTCTGATACAGAAGATGGTGAACAAGAGTCTGCTGGAGGCAAAGATATATCCCCGCTATGATCTTGCTGAGGGGAAGGCACCTCTCTTAGAACAGGGGATCCCACCGGCGGTGGTACTGAGGTATCCGGTTCCAGACTCTCAGGTACAGGCTGAAGATGTCTTCGGTTACGGCGTGTAACCGTCCCTCCCTCTGTAAGGACTGTGTAAGACCTTGGTTCTGGAGAGCGGCCCACTACCGTAGCAGGCGTCTTCCATTTCTTCTCATCATCCAGTTTAATTCTGACACTTTGGCCCGCTTTCAGTTCCTGTAAAGGCCTGACAGAATGTCTCCTGTCGTAGAAGAAACGATAACCCTTTTTGGCCTCTTCATCCCTCCTAAGGACTTCGTCCCGAGGAACAGGGCCAGGCGGCTTGAAGACACCCACTGAGGGTAAAGTGGTGCGAATCTGGCGTCCTAGCATCAACTGTGCCGGGCTAAACCCGGTGGCTTGAATGGGCGTCGCCCTGTATGACAAGAGGGCTAGGTACGGTTCAGATTGCTTTAGAATGAATTTTGTTGTTTGAACTGCCCTTTCAGCCATTCCGTTGGCCTGCGGATAATGTGGACTTGACGTGGAATGTACAAAATCATATTCCCTGCTGAAAGCACTGAACTCTGTAGAAGCGAACTGCATGCCATTATCACTCACCAGCTCCATTGGAATGCCCCAGCGGGCGAACAAGCTCTTCAGGCGAATGATAACGGCCTGACTTGTGATATCATTCAGGGGTGCTATTTCCAAATACCTGGAATAGTAGTCGATAACAACAAGAAACTTTTTCCCGTGCAGTTCGCACAAATCAGCAGCTATTTTCTGCCACGGCCCGCAGGCAGCGGTGTAGACATTAAGGGCTCCCTTCTCTGAGTAGGCCGGCGTTCCCGGCAAAAGGCACATTTAGACACGTGATTTGCAATGTCGGAGCTGATCCCAGGCCACCACACAGCTGTAGCTGCTCTTTCTCTGCACTTTGTAATGCCTAAGTGGCCATCGTGAATCCTGTTTAACATCTCCTTCCTCATGCTGACAGGAATTACAATACGGTCTTGGAACAGCACCAACCCCTCCAGCTCCGTGAGCTGCGACCTCTCTGGCTGGTAAGCATTTAAAGACATCCAGGCTGCCCGGCTCTCGGGCCAGCCATCTCTTATGTACCTTATAACTTCTTGCAGATCTGTGTCCAAATATGTCTCTTTCTTTATCTCTTCCAGTTTCCTTGAAGAAATGGACTTAGAGGCCAGAACTGAATCAACATACACTTTTACATCCGACTCTGTGGAGGATTCTTCAGCAGCAGCCAGCGGGAGCCTGGACAGTGTATCTGCCACAACCAGCTGCTTCCCCGGCACATGCACTGCCTGAACATTGAACCTGAGTAGTCTCATTAAAAGTCTCTGGCATCTCAAGGGTGTTTTGTCGATGTCATAAGAATTGATAAGAGGGACTAGCGGTTTGTGGTCAGTTTCCAGACTAAATTTCTCCAAACCCACTAGATAACGCTGAAAGCGCTCACAGGCCCAAACTGCAGCCAGGCACTCTTTCTCAATTTGAGCGTATTTTGACTCCGCAGCCGTCAGTGTGCGGGAACAGTAGGCGATGGGCTGTAGTTTGTTGTCATTCAGCTGC
Source organism: Bombina bombina (assembly GCF_027579735.1). Lineage (NCBI taxonomy): Eukaryota > Metazoa > Chordata > Amphibia > Anura > Bombinatoridae > Bombina > Bombina bombina. The sequence goes on along the minus strand of NC_069502.1, from coordinate 420,648,074 downwards.
AGGAGTGCAGCCCCCAACCCATAACTGCTTGCATCAGCACTAACCACAGTCTTTTTTGAAGGGTCGTAGAACCCCAGCACTGGGGCAGACCCCAGCAGGGACTTAGCATGCAGGAACGCTTTTTCTTGTGAGGGTCCCCAGACCCAGGCAACATCTTTCTTAAGCAACTCTGTGATAGGGTGCAAAACTGTAGATAAATCTGGAAGAAACTTGCCCACGTAATTTACAAGGCCCAATATCTGTCTCAGCTCATGTACATCAGAAGGGCTTTTCATCTGTTCGATAGCCCGAATTTTCTCGGGGTCCGGCTTGATGCCATCCCCGTTGATGATATGCCCAAAGTAGCATAATTCAGTTTTCCTAAAGTGACATTTTTCTTTATTCAGCTTCAGCCCAGACTCTTTGATAGCCTGCAGCACACAACTCAAACGCTGATCATGCTCCTCCACTGTAGACCCATACACTAGAATGTCGTCCATGACGACTGCTGTGCCCACGTGGCCACTCAGGAGAGAACTCATTTCCCTCTGAAAGATCTCAGGAGCGGAAGATATCCCAAAGGGAAGTCTGCAGAAACAGAACCGACCTACCGGAGTGATAAAGGTAGTCAGTTTGCGGCACTTTGGATCCAGGGGGATCTGCCAAAAGCCGCTAGAAGCGTCTAATGTGGAAAAGAACTTCGCCCCAGCCAACTTCGGGGCTATATCTTCCAGTGTCGGCAGCACAAATCTCTCCCTCTTCACTGCCTCATTCAACCTTTTCAGGTCCACACAGATGCGCACCTTTCCGTTTTTCTTTGCAACTGGAACAATGGGGGCACACCAATCAGTTGCTTCAACAACCTCTTCAATAACCCCCATAGACTTCATGCGCATGAGCTCTTTCTCCACTTGAGGCATGAGCGGGAACGGAATTCTACGAGGAGTAGAAATACTGTACGGGACTGCGTCACTTTTAAGTGCTATACGGACAGGTTTGCAGCTCAGTAGGCCCAACTCGCCAAACATATCTTCAGAGATCTCATTCACTCTGGCCACGAGGCCCAAGTCACAGGCTGCTTTTCTGCTCAATAAACTGTTAACACACTGACCTCGGATCACATGCACCCACATGGTGAACTTCCTTTGTTTGTACTCACAGCTGGCAAGAAATTTCCCCACACAATCAATGCGGCCACCAGGACTATGAACATTTGTAGTAACCTTCGCCAGCTGGGGCTGTCGAGGCAGTTTCATAAATTCAGCAAAAGACATTACAGTGATATCAGCTCCTGTGTCAATCTTAAAATCAACATTGGCTCCCATTACAGCAAAGGTAACTTTCCAATCTTCCTCTGAGCTTGTCCGTTCCACAACAGACCCCACAAAAGACACTTCCTGACCCTCCTGGTCACTGTCCACCTGCATCTCCTTAATGTATTCAGTTTTACACACCACTTCAAAATGGCCTATTCTGTTACATTTTCTGCATCTTTTATCTCTGGCCGGGCATATAGCACTCTGATCATGAGCCCGGTAGCACCGTGTGCATCGGCCATGTTGCGCCCATCCACTTCTAGGCCTTTCCAGTACTTTAGATCTACCGCTCACACTGTGCCTTTCACTAGTAATTTTCCTAGACTGTTGCACTTCATCCACAATACTCTCAGACCTCAGATCAGCACTTTGCTTTTTCACCAGTTCACTCTGGCGGGCCATCCTAATAGCCCCGTCTAACGTTAAATCAGGCTCTAACTGCAGCTTCAGGGAGACTTCAGCATCTGCAATTCCAATAACTATTCTGTCTCTGATTTGCTCTTCTTTAGCAACACCAAACTCACAGAATTCAGCTAATTCATACAGGCTGCGCACAAATGACTCCACAGATTCTCCCACACGCTGATTACGTTTGTGAAAACAAGCTCTCTCATGAATCACATTTCTTTTGGGCACAAAGTGGGCACTGAGTTTATCCATAACTATATCAAAGTTAACTTCGTCCCCTTCTTGGAAAGTAAAAGCATTGAACACTGGCTCTACATCTTTCCCCATAGAATATAAAAGAGAATTAACTTGTACTTCACCACTCTCCTTGTTCAGTTTGGATGCAATCCTGAAGCGCTGAAACCGCTGACGCCATGTGGGCCAAGCTGCAGGCTGAGAAAAGTCAAAAGGCTCAGGTGGGGTAAACTTTGACATCGTCATCATCAGAAACAGAAGCGTAGTCCAGAACTTCTGACACCATGTCATGAGATGCAGGACATATGCAGGACACAGCAATGATGGTACAACTCTATTTTATTACAGAGCATAGCAATACACATCCAGACAGGTTGATTGTACTAAACTAACTGCGACACAGACACCGGACCTAAGCCCCGCCCACATGCTAGTGACATCACATCCTGCTATCATCACAAGTATTATGTCCCTTTAAGAACATTGAAATATGAAATATTTATATTAGCGCACATGAGAAAATGCAATTGGGTTTGCGCAAGAGTGGGGCGTTAGTTTTTCTTTTTCTCCATTGACTTCTATGGGAGAATAAGTGAAAGCGAACGTTATACTCCAACTTCGTTTTTTTGCGCTTTTTGTGGTTACGGCGTGAGCGAAAACAGTTTACTTTCAACTCATAATGCCAGTGCAACCTGATGCATGCAAAAAGCTTATTTCTAGCACAATTAACGCTTGAGCGGGTGCGTTAATGACCGCTCCACTTGTAATCTGGCCTTAAATTTTAATCACAATGAAGCACTATTTTGTAAACCTATTTATAAGACCTATTTTAAACTCCAATATGAGGGCAATAAGCAAGTTATTTATGGAAATTCTGACTATAAGGGATGCACTATTTTTAACGAGAATTGTGCCCATTTTGTTGCTGTATGTGTAACTGAAACAATTAGAGTTATTCAGCATTGCAATGCTAAAACCTAGACACAACCATGCTGTGATCAAAACTTCCAGCTCACCTTTCAATGAACTATTAAATACCATAGATATTACCATAGACGTGTGTGAGATACACATTTCTCATTAAAGGGAAATAAATGTTGTCAGACTTGTATTCTCCATAAAATATTTAATTAGGTGTAGTAACAAATAAAGTGCAATGCACTTATATTATTTATGTGCCCATTTTCCCTGTAATTTAACTAATTGTCCTTAATTGTAGACTAGATGAGATAAAATGCTTTTAAAAGGTATATTTCCTAGGACTGCAGAATAAAAGTTTTAAAAGATTTTGTTTTGTAAGTAGATATTTTGCAATAGAAAGCTTAATTGCTGATATATATTAAGCATATAAAAATAAAGTTAATATCCCTTATTAGTCACCATAATAATAATAATAAACAGTAATGATTCTATTCCCTTAAAGTGAATATAAACTTTGATAATAAAGTACCCGTTTTTAGAAAATTTGGTTAAAAAAAGGGGCACTTTAGTTCATAAAAATTTACATTTCACTCGTGTTGTGATAATACTTACCTTTTAATCTTGTAGAAAAAATAAGAGGGCGCTGAAGCTAAGATCCCACCACACTTAGTAAAAATATTAAAGACAATGGTTGGAAAATAAATCACTTTACTTAACATATAATCATATAATAATACAAGATAAAGATAAAAGGACAAGAGAAAAAAGGGACGTCTCCCTTAATAAAATATGAAAAAAATAAATTGAATTGCCACCTTTAAAAGATAAAATTGTGTGCTAGAGTTAGTTAAAATATTTACTTATATTCAATGAGCGTTATTCATCCAGTAATGATGGCTACACTTTAATGAGTAGCTACTCTTTTGAAACAATGTTCATTGTATGAGCCGATCAAAGAGGAAGACGTGTTACTGTCCATAAAACAGTTATAACATAGAGAAATTGTATTATTATTCCTTGTGTGACTCTCTATGTTATAGTTCAAACAGTCAGAATACACACCTTGGAGTAAAGATGAATAGCGATCTTTTATAAAAACTCACACTTTCGGATGTATAGCAAGTAAGCGATTTCCTCCAATGTTGTTTTGTTTTTTTCACTTGCTGGAGCTGAACCAGGTCAGCGTGTTTGGAAACTGCTTGTCAGTGCAATGTGCTTAGCTGTTTGTTTCCGAAGGTGAGAAATGGAATCCACGGACCCGCACTTAGCGTGAATCACGCGCGGGTTTAAAAATTCTTCTAGGTACCTAGATAAGAAATAAGATAACAGTCCTTTGTGGGGAACAACTGGAGATCAGTCTACGCGTTTCGCCCGTTAACAGGGCTTTATCAAGATGCCGGTATGTTCCCGGGACAGAGTTTAAATATTCTTCAAAGTGTGCTGATTGGTGTGACGCTTTCCAGTAAAAGGTGGAATTTTATCCCAACTTCTAATGATTTTGCTTAAGGTGGTATATTTAGTTAAGACCAGATGATCATACTTGCTTTCCAGAAATTGATGTTGAGGCTTGTAGAGGTGTGATTTTATTATGTGAAGTATTTTTTGCGCTCAAAGAAATATAAATTTGTAATAAATTAGAAGTAAAGGTGGCTAAACCTTAGGTGGTCTTTCATATTAAATGAAAAAAAATTTTTTTAAATTGATTTAAATAGTATATAAAATCACACAGACATTTATATAATTTCATTGATTCTAAAAATTCAATGTGTTCTAATTAAAGAGTTAGAAATATAGAGAATAGAAAATTGAAAATGACAATAGTATAAAAATTAATTTTAATTCTATTTCAGTTTTTTTTCAATACTCGTTAAGAAATCTATTCTTAAATAAATTGGGCTAAAATCGTAGAAAGGTTGAAACCGTAGGTTTTTTATATATATTGTCAAGGATACCTAACATAGTTTTTTATCTATTGCATTATATTAGAATTGGTTTAAAATTTTGATACATAATTTTGATACATAATTTGTGGTCAATTTTTTTATTAAATTTTGACTCCTAGAAAGGGGGACAGGTCTATTTCAGAATTAAGGCCTCGGGGGAAGAGGGTATCGAATTTATAGATTAGTTCCGCTTCTTTTTTTAGTAGCTTACTTCCAAAGTCACCCCCTCTCCAATCACCTCTGACCTTACATATTCCCCAGAATTTTAAATCCTGTATTTTATTTTTGTGTATCTCTCTGAAGTGTTTGTATAAATGAGTGTCTAGATTCCCCTTTTCAATATTGCAGAGATGTTCTCTGATCCTATCACGTAAAAGTCTAGTTGTTTCTCCAATATAAAAAAGATCACATGAACATTTTAAAAGATATATGATGCCTTTATTTGAACATCTAATTGTGTCTTTAATTTTAAAATTTTCGTTTGTACCTGTTATCTGGATGGAGCTAATTTTGCTGCTATATTTACACGCCCTACAGGAAATACAGGGGAAAAAACCTTTCAGGTTATTACCTCTAAGATCTTGATCTATCATAGTGGTGTTTTCTTTTTGTAAAACACTAGGAGCAAGGATTTGTTTTAAATTCCTAGCTTTCCTAAAAATGATTTTTGGTTTATATGCTAAGTGGTCTCCTATCAAGGGATCTTTTTTAACTATATGCCAATGTTTTGTAATTATTTTCCGTAATGCTTGGTGGTCATCGTTTAGACTTCGAAACCCAAGTAAATGTTCTTCAACAAAGATTTCATGAAAGAGGTTACAGTGAAAAAGAATTAGAAGGAGCTATGACAAGAGCTAGGACCACTGAACGAAATTCTCTCTTACAATATAAAGAGAAAAACACATTGGACGTAAGAGATAATAAAAATGAATATGATGTAGCATTAATTACAAACTATAACGATGGAAGTAAGCTACTAAAAAAAGAAGCGGAACTAATCTATAAATTCGATACCCTCTTCCCCCGAGGCCTTAATTCTGAAATAGACCTGTCCCCCTTTCTAGGAGTCAAAATTTAATAAAAAAAATTGACCGCAAATTATGTATCAAAATTATGTATCAAAATTTTAAACCAATTCTAATATAATGCAATAGATAAAAAACTATGGCCTAGATTTAGAGTTCGGCGGTAGCCGTCAAAACCAGCGTTAGAGGCTCCTAACGCTGGTTTTGGCCGCCCGCTGGTATTTGGAGTCAGTGATTAAAGGGTCTAATGCTCACTTTACAGCCGCGACTTTTCCATACCGCAGATCCCCCTACGCCATTTGCATAGCCTATCTTTTCAATGGGATCTTTCTAACGCTGGTATTTAGAGTCGTTTCTGCAGTGAGCGTTAGAGCTCTAACGACAAGATTCCAGCCGCCTGAAAATAGCAGGAGTTAAGAGCTTTCTGGCTAACGCCGGTTTATAAAGCTCTTAACTACTGTACCCTAAAGTACACTAACACCCATAAACTACCTATGTACCCCTAAACCGAGCTCCCCCCACATCGCCGCCACTCGATTAAAATTTTTAACCCCTAATCTTCCGACCGCCACCTACGTTATACTTATGTACCCCTAATCTGCTGCCCCTAACCCCGCCGACCCCTATATTACATTTATTAACCCCTAATCTGCCCCCCACAACATCGCCGCCAGCTACTTACAATAATTAACCCCTAATCTTCCGACCGCAAAGCGCCGCCACCTACGTTATCCTTATGTACCCCTAATCTGCTGCCCCTAACACCGCCGACCCCTATATTATATTTATTAACCCCTAATCTGCCCCCCACAACGTCGCCGACACCTGCCTACACTTATTAACCCCTAATCTGCCGAGCGGACCGCACCGCTACTATAATAAAGTTATTAACCCCTAACCCGCCTCACTAACCCTATCATAAATAGTATTAACCCCTAATCTGCCCTCCCTAACATCGCCGACACCTAACTTCAATTATTAACCCCTAATCTTCCGATCGGAGCTCACCGCTATTCTAATAAATGTATTAACCCCTAAAGCTAAGTCTAACCCTAACACTAACACCCCCCTAACTTAAATATAATTTTAATCTAACGAAATAAATTAACTCTTATTAAATAAATTAATCCTATTTAAAGCTAAATACTTACCTGTAAAATAAATCCTAATATAGCTACAATATAAATTATAATTACATTGTAGCTATTTTAGGATTAATATTTATTTTACAGGCAACTTGGTATTTATTTTAACTAGGTACAATAGCTATTAAATAGTTAAGAACTATTTAATAGTTACCTAGTTAAAATAATAACAAATTTACCTGTAAAATAAATCCTAACCTAAGTTATAATTAAACCTAACACTACCCTATCAATAAATTAATTAAATAAACTACCTACAATTACCTACAATTAACCTAACACTACACTATCAATAAATTAAATAAACACAATTGCTACAAATAAATACAATTAAATAAACTAGCTAAAGTACAAAAAATAAAAAAGAACTAAGTTACAGAAAATAAAAAAATATTTACAAACATAAGAAAAATATTACAACAATTTTAAACTAATTACACCTACTCTAAGCCCCCTAATAAAATAACAAAGCCCCCCAAAATAAAAAATTCCCTACCCTATTCTAAATTAAAAAAGTTACAAGCTCTTTTACCTTACCAGCCCTGAACAGGGCCCTTTGCGGGGCATGCCCCAAGAAGTTCAGCTCTTTTGCCTGTAAAAAAAAACATACAATACCCCCCCCCAACATTACAACCCACCACCCACATACCCCTAATCTAACCCAAACCCCCCTTAAATAAACCTAACACTAATCCCCTGAAGATCTTCCTACCTTGTCTTCACCATACCAGGTTCACCGATCCGTCCTGGCTCCAAGATCTTCATCCAACCCAAGCGGGGGTTGGCGATCCATAATCCGGTGCTGAAGAGGTCCAGAAGAGGCTCCAAAGTCTTCATCCTATCCGGCAAGAAGAGGACATCCGGACCGGCAAACATCTTCTCCAAGCCGCATCTTCTATCTTCTTCCATCCGGTGCGGAGCGGGTCCATCTTGAAGCAGGCGACGCGGATCCATCCTCTTCTTCCGATGTCTCCCGACGAATGACGGTTCCTTTAAGGGACGTCATCCAAGATGGCGTCCCTCGAATTCCGATTGGCTGATAGGATTCTCTTTTTTATAAATTTTATTTATGGCCAGCAGCCTATACTATTATACAGTTTAACAGCTTGCCGCATCACGCAGGATGCTACGTCAATAGAACATCAAAAATAAGCATGGAGACGAAAAAAAAAACAGAAAGAAATATATCAATAGATTAGCATAGACAATTAAGTTTCATGCACTCAGTGCCTTATATATATTGCTGCTGTTTTTTTTTTACCTTTTTTAAACACCTATATTACATACACAAGAAAAAAAAACACAAACAAACAAAACAAAAAAAAAAAAAAAAAAAAAAAAAGGGGGAAATGGGACCCCCAGGCGCTGTCTCAACAAATGGGGCCCTCTCCAGCCTCTATATATCTGGGAATACATTGTCCATAATGGCAAGCTCTAAATATACTGTGCCCTTGAAAGGGGCAATAAGTTGTTTTTGAGTTTCTATAGGATATGCTAGAATAATATTCTTCCATTTATGGAAGAAGTGCTTAATTTGGGATTCTGAGTTGGTAGAAGTATCCATCTGTTCCATAATTATTAAATTTAATATTTTCTGTTTAAGTTCCAACAAGTTGGGCACCTTTCTAGATTTCCAATATTTCAAAATTAGTAATCTGCCCAATATTATTACCGCATTCATCTGTCGATTATTTTGACGTTGATTCTCATTATGGTTGTCTGCTAAAAAGAAGACCTGATTCTCTGTTATTCTATCTTGATTCAAATTTACTACATTAAGCCAATAGTTTACCTTATGCCAGAATTTCTTTATTTTATAGCAACTCCAAAAGCAATGACGTAAGTCTGCCTTTCTAGTTTTACATTTATAGCAACACGCCCCTGCCTCATCCCAGTAAGCATGTATCTTAGGGGTGATGTAGGATCTATTTATTAATTTAAAGTGTGACTCTCTCCATGATGACGAGCATATTGCAGTATCAGCTAGTTGGATACTTTTCTGTATCATCTCTGCTGTAACTTGCCAGGCCTGTGCAATCTTCTGCAGATGACTCTGGCCCATAAATTTTAAAACTATCCTATAAAAAAAAGAAATGGAATATTTCCCCGCCCTAAATAGTTTGATTGCTGGTTCCACTATACTCCAGTCCTCCTTACCATTGGCTGTCATCAAAGTCTGTATATAATGGCGTGCCTGTAAAAAGGCATAAAATTCTTTATTTCTGAGTCCAAACTCATTTTGAAGGTCAGAAAATGTCCTACATCTCCCTATGTTGAGATCTATAATTTGAGATATATACTTAAGCCCTTTCGACGCCCAATCTCTGAAAATTTTGGAATCAATTGCCCGGGATAAAGGCAGGGGTTGCCCGTTATATATAAATATTCACGAAAATTACTATTGACATTTATTTTCCCAAGTATTTTTTGCCAAGCCTTTATAAACATTATATATGCTAGGGACTTGCTTAACCTTACGTGGGGACATCAATAGCTGGGCAGTGGAGAAGAGCCGTAAGCTCATAAGGGTATACAAACTATTTTTCGAACTCCTGTGATACGTAGTACTCTGCCTCCGTTAGCCCAGTCAAGAGCTATTTTTGCTATCGTTATAAATTATAAATCTCTAAGTCTGGTTCGTGCCATTCCTCCATCCACCCTAGCAAGTGTTATTGTCTTAAAGGCAACGGCTCTACGTTTGTCTCCCCAGAAAAACTGGAGACATACTTGTTTAAAATAAAGCTAGATCTGGCGTTTATAAACAACGGAATATTTTGCATCAGGTACATCAATTTTGGAAAAATAATCATCTTAATCAGATTTATTTTACCTGATAACGATACTTTAAATTTCGCCCAATTTTGGAGATCTTTAAAATTTTAGCAAACAGCGGGGTATAGTTAAGATTATACCAATCGTTACTGTCTTTGGATAATTTGATTCCCAAATAGGTAAATGCTTCACCAGCATCTTTAAACTGCGAGCAGAGGTAAGAACTTGCTTGTTCCTTAACCAGTAGATCTCTGATTTCATCGTGTTTACTTTATAGCCTGAAAAGGCACTGAATTCGTACAGGATTAGTAAAAGCCTAGGGATGGTTACTTGAGAATTGGATAGAAATATAAGCAAGTCATCTGCATATAATAGTGTTGTAATCTGAGTTGTATTGAATCTGATACCTTCAATCTCTTCTCTAAGGTGGATAGCCAATGGTTCTAGTGCTAGATTAAATAAGTATGGCGGACAAAGGGCAACCCTGTCTTGTACCTCGAGATAATTGAAAGTTTTCCGTGATCCTATCATTAATTATGATAGCAGCATTAGGAAATGATAAATTGTCTCCACAAATTTTGCAAAGCAGGCCCTCGACTCCAAACCTGTTAAGAGTAGTGTGCAGATGGTCCCAAGTAATGGAGTCGAAGGCCTTCTCTGCATCTAAGGTTATTATTGCTGCATCCGCTATTCTGTCTCCATTTTTTTTCACTGATATATTATGATAATGGTTCAAGATCAATTGGATTTTCCTAATGTTGCGTGACGAGTTTCTACCCGGCATAAACCCCACTTGGTCCCTATGAATAAGTGGGTCAATAGCTAGTTTAAACCTGCTTGCTATAATACTTGTCAGTAATTTATAGTCATTGTTTAGAGCGATATTGGTCTATAAGAGCTTATCTCTTCTTTATCTTTTCCTTTTTTTAAATTAAAGCTATTAGAGATGCTGAGAAGTATTTAGAGCATGGTATACCATCTATGTAATACTTATTAAATAATTTTACCAAAGTTGGAGCAATTTCATCTTTGAGACATTTATAAAGTTCTGCCGGGATCTGATCCGGTCCAGCAGCTTTATTAGCTGGTGCTTTCTTAATGGCAGACAAGACTTCTTGCAGGGAGATAGGCTTGTTTAACTCTACTAAATTCACTCTCTCTAGCTTGGGGGTCTTTAGTTCTCTCCAAAAATTCTCTTTACTTTCTAAATTTAGATCTTGTGCTGCATATAAATTCTTATAAAATTGTAGTATAAAATCGTCTATTCTTTTACTATTAGTGATTTTGCCCTGAGGGGTTTTAAGAGATTCAATCAAAGGTTTTTTTTGTTTAATTTTGATTAAGTTGGCCAGGAAATTGACCTGCTTTACCCCCATATCTATAGAAGGAGAACCTAGTCCTTAGCTCTTCCCGTGCCTGTTTTTGTGCCAAAAATATCTCCCTTTCTTTCTTCTTCCTCTGGTAGGAGTCCCATCTTATCTGAGATGGGTCACTAATATAACTATTACATGCATTGCGGAGCTGGTTCGCAATTGTGTGTCTCTAGCTAGAAACAGACGTTTTTGTGTAACTAGATATCCTTTAATTTCTCCCCTTATCACAGCTTTAAATGCTTCCCATAAAGTTTCAATGCGAAATTTCTGGATCATAGTTAAATTTATAGTATTCCCTCCATTTTATCTTAAGCCAGGCTTTAAACTGCACATTAGACGCCAAGTATTTAGGAAAAAAAAACCTATTGCCAGCTACTTGAATACTCCGCGTTTTTATATCTATGGTAACAATGGCATGATCTGAAATTAAAAATTTCTTTAATATCTGTCACTATCTCATACTTGTACAATTTCTCTGCTATCAAAAAATAGTCCAATCTGGACATTGTTTGATGGGCCTGGGATTCACATGTATACATTTTTACATCTGGGTTCTGCGACCTCCATATATCTTTGACCCTGAGTGTTTTATTAAACAATTTAGCTATTCTGGCTTCCCTTTGTGTATTTCTATTGGTCTTCTGTGACAGTCTATCTAATGCAGGGTATAGAGTCCTGTTGAAGTCCCCGGCTATAACTAAATTTCCCATGCAGAGTGGTAAAAGTTTGACTTGTAACCTATCCCAGAATGCTGTATCCGGTTTGTTTGGCCCATAGATATTACATAATGTTAAGACTATTCCCTCTACCTCTATTTGGAGAATAATAAATCTTTCCCCTGGGTCCATTTCCTTCTGTAGGATTTTATAGTGCAAATTTTTATTCAGTAGAAATGCGACTCCTTTCTTCCTCTGCGTGCAGGGGGTTCCCACAACCTCCCCTACCCATCCTGTATTTAACTTAGCTAGTTCTACTTCCTTTAGGTGAGTCTCCTGTAAGAAGGCTATGTCAAGTTTGTGTTTTTTAAGTTGTGCTAATATCTTTTTCCGCTTTTGGGGTGATGTAATGCCTCCCACATTCCAGGAGGCCATAGCTATGTGGCCCTTCATCCTCTTATCCTAAGATTAGATATAAAACGGTAGTTTACCCCTTCACTCTGCTCTATCTTCTCCCAGAGGGAAGGACAGCGCATGGGGGCCTGACAACAAAAAAAAAAAAAAAAAAAAAAAAAAAAAAGTGGAGAAAGGCGGGGTGTGCGAGCACAAAACACAGAACACCCTTACCTTTATAAAAAATTATAAAATTCCACACAGAATTATCAACAAACATAATAGATATCACCACTATACTCTTGACTGTTACTTTATCCCTCATTTTAATCTTTAAAAATAATACATATACAGTAAGTATACTTGGCCTGCCATCAAATTAAAAGGGGATCCCTTTTTGCTTAAAATATTCTTTCACTTCTTTCATTTCCCTCAACACCATCTGACCATTTTCTAGAAAAATTTTAAGTGTTGCAGGGTATATAATTGTAGCCTTCATACCTAGATTAATTAATTTAGTGCAAAAGGGCACCATTTCTTTTCGCTTTAGGGAAGTTTCATTAGAAAAATCTTGGAATATTAAAATTTTATTGTCGCCCATGGAAAACGGGATTCTCTGTTTATAATGCTGTAGGAGGCTGGCCTTGTCCTGAAAATTTAAGAATTTGGCAATCACTGGCCTGTTTTTAGTACTGCCATTGGGTAAGGTTTTTACTGGGCCTATACGATGTACCCTCTCCACTACCAATGGTAGTAAGCTCCCTTCAACACCTAGGGGACTGCGGAAGTAAGACTGAAACATAATTAGATAATTCTTGCTGTGTAATAGATTCAGGTATGCCTAAAAATCTTAAATTATTCCTCCTTGCTCGGTCTTCAATCTCATTTATTTTCTGTTGCATGTCAGTGATATCTTTTGTGTGTTGCATAATAATTTCCTTCTGGAAAGAGTTTGCATCCTCTATATCAGAGACTCTTTGCTCTACTTCATTCAATCTATGTGTAAATTGCATAACTTCAGCAGAAAGATTCATTATATCAGTTTTTATCAATTCAAATTGTGGCATCATACACTCTGTAATTTGCTTAAACTATTTCATGTTGTTCTGGTATCGCTATCTCTAATTGTTTACTATTGGAAGAAAAGCCAGTAAGACTATCTGTACTCAGTCTACTTTTCTTGTCTCTGCTTTTAGGCGGCATAATTGGTGTAGTTTTGTGACAGGTAATGAATTTATCCATAAAGTGGATTATGTGTAACACTGTGAACCGTGTATATTTATGTATATATATACATATGTGTAAATTTAGGTATTTTTAGGGAAGAGAGAAAAAAAAAAAATACCGTGCAAAAAAACAGGGCGTGGGTACGGGCGGGTGGGAGGAAAAAAAAAAAGCAAAAAAGAAAATACAGTGATTCTGAGTAAAAAAAAAAAAAAAAAAAAAAAAAAGTTTTTAGACCCACACAGGGTCTGTGATTGCTTAATTTGTGAATAAGTGTTATATATCTGACTTACAGTTCGACTGAGTAGCTAAAAGCAGAACATTACATCCCAAAAAAAGAAAAAAGAATTTTGTTTACTCCCTTTTCTCTTTTTCTTCCTTTATAACAATAGCATTAACATTTAAGCTAAGATTCTACAGAGGGACACTCTTAACCTTCTATTTTCTCTTCCTCCTCTTTGAGTACACACTTGTATTTTTTGCAGGAAATCTTTGTAATCATTTTTGAAATCACTTATATTTATACACTTATATCTATGCACCTATACTATTAGACAATTCTAAGCCCAACCAATGGCTAATTGCTTATAGTAACTAGCTCAGAGAAAAGAAAAGCCATAAGTCAAGGAGAAATACAAGAAGAGTCCTTCCATATTAGGTTGATAAGTCTGTGTTAAGTGTGCTTAAAGCAGCCTGTAAAGACAAATGTTAACTTGGTATTAAATGTCCCCAGTGCGTTGATACCATGTAGCAGTTGTTATAATCCTTTAGCCCAATCTTTGCTCCAACACTAACAGACTTTCTTTAGTACCACTTTAGTGTTCCTACCCACAGAGGGTTATGGGAACTGTTGTGCTTTGCTCCAACACTAGCAGACTTTCTTTAGCACCACTTTGGTGTTCCTTCCCACAGGGGGTTATGGGAACTGTTGTGCTTTGCTCCAACACTTAACAGGCTTTCTTTAGTACCACTTTGGTGTTCCTACCCACAGAGGGTTATGGGAACTGTTGTGCTTTGCTCCAACACTAACAGGCTTTCTTTTAGTACCACTTTGATGTTCCTACCCACAGAGGGTTATGGGAACTGTTGTGCTTTGCTCCAAAACAAACAGACTTTCTTTAGTATCACTTTGGTAATAATGGTGTAGTTCAAGCGTAGCCTTTGGAGTATGAGACAGCCCCCCACTTTCTTTTTTTTTTTTTTTTTTCCCCTTAATTGTCGCATACAGGCAAGATAGGACAGGGTAGCCCAGAAAGCTCTATGTAAACGTGTGAATTTATTTTATATATTTCTTTTTGGACTCCTACCCTTTACTGAACACAAATAACAGGGTTATGGGAATCACATAGAGGGTGAAGCAGGCATTTTGTAGCTTTGTTCCCAGTTGTCCTATTTAGTATGGCTCAGCATAGGACAGTATAGGACATAAAGAGCTCAGTAAAGCTCAAGCCTCACATTTAAGACTTAACGTGGTATACATCAGTCAGTTTTGCTTTCAAGGATCATGTAATACCCCATGGACAAATAAAGTTCACCGGTAAAAGGAAACAGCACACCTAGCTCTTTCTGTAATTCTATAATCTATGGTACGTTACCAGTCTGTTGTCTCCATGCAGTCCTTATGGTATTGCGCCCTTTGTTTCACCGTTATTCAGGGGGCTGCCTCTAGATCTCAAAGCCTCCGTGTTAGGCTGTCACCTTTATTCAATACCGGGCCAGCCACCTGGTATCCCTTAATCCAGACCTGCTTGGTTACACAGGCCCTTTTTTGTCGCCAGGCCGTTCCTCTGTTCCTGCCCGCTATGCCGCTATGCTGACGGCTCCAGTCTTCGGGTAAGTGGTCCGCTCCAGCCACAGAGCTTTTGTTGCACCCAGGAGTTTCCTTGATGCCGAGGTCCACCTCTATATGCTCCAGCCGGTCTTCTCTTCACCGAACAAGGAGCTTGGCATCAACAGGAGCTGCTGATAGGATTCTATCAGCCAATCGGAATTAAGGTAGGAATTTTCTGATTGGCTGATGGAATCAGCCAATCAGAATCTAGTTCAATCCGATTGGCCGATCCAATCAGCCAATCAGATTGAGCTCGCATTCTATTGGCTGATCGGAACAGCCAATAGAATGCGAGCTCAATCTGATTGGCTGATTGGATCAGCCAATCGGATTGAACTTGATTCTGATTGGCTGATTCCATCAGCCAATCAGAAAATTCCTACCTTAATTCCGATTGGCTGATAGAATCCTATCAGCCAATCGGAATTCGAGGGACGCCATCTTGGATGACGTCCCTTAAAGGAACCGTCATTCGTCGGGAGACATCGGAAGAAGAGGATGGATCCGCGTCGCCTGCTTCAAGATGGACCCGCTCCGCACCGGATGGAAGAAGATAGAAGATGCGGCTTGGAGAAGATGTTTGCCGGTCCGGATGTCCTCTTCTTGCCGGATAGGATGAAGACTTTGGAGCCTCTTCTGGACCTCTTCAGCACCGGATTATGGATCGCCAACCCCCGCTTGGGTTGGATGAAGATCTTGGAGCCAGGACGGATCGGTGAACCTGGTATGGTGAAGACAAGGTAGGAAGATCTTCAGGGGCTTAGTGTTAGGTTTATTTATGGGGGGTTTGGGTTAGATTTGGGGTATGTGGGTGGTGGGTTGTAATGTTGGGGGGGGGTATTGTATGTTTTCTTTTACAGGCAAAAGAGCTGAACTTCTTGGGGCATGCCCCGCAAAGGGCCCTGTTCAGGGCTGGTAAGGTAAAAGAGCTTGTAACTTTTTTAATTTAGAATAGGGTAGGGAATTTTTTATTTTGGGGGGCTTTGTTATTTTATTAGGGGGCTTAGAGTAGGTGTAATTAGTTTAAAATTGTTGTAATATTTTTCTTATGTTTGTAAATATTTTTTTATTTTCTGTAACTTAGTTCTTTTTTATTTTTTGTACTTTAGCTAGTTTATTTAATTGTATTTATTTGTAGCAATTGTGTTTATTTAATTTATTGATAGTGTAGTGTTAGGTTAATTGTAGGTAATTGTAGGTAGTTTATTTAATTATTTTATTGATAGGGTAGTGTTAGGTTTAATTATATCTTAGGTTAGGATTTATTTTACAGGTAAATTTGTTATTATTTTAACTAGGTAACTATTAAATAGTTCTTAACTATTTAATAGCTATTGTACCTAGTTAAAATAAATACCAAGTTGCCTGTAAAATAAATATTAATCCTAAAATAGCTAAAATATAATTATAATTTATATTGTAGCTATATTAGGGTTTATTTTACAGGTAAGTATTTAGCTTTAAATAGGAATCATTTATTTAATAAGAGTTAATTTATTTCGTTAGATTAAAATTATATTTAACTTAGGGGGGTGTTAGTGTTAGGGTTAGACTTAGCTTTAGGGGTTAATACATTTATTAGAATAGCGGTGAGCTCCGATCGGAAGATTAGGGGTTAATAATTGAAGGTAGGTGTCGGCGATGTTAGGGAGGGCAGATTAGGGGTTAATACTATTTATGATAGGGTTAGTGAGACGGATTAGGGGTTAATAACTTTATTATAGTAGCGCTCAGGTCCGCTCGGCAGATTAGGGGTTAATAAGTGTAGGCAGGTGTCGGCGACGTTGTGGGGGGCAGATTAGGGGTTAATAAATATAACATAGGGGTCGGCGATGTTAGGGCAGCAGATTAGGGGTACATAGGGATAACGTAGGTTGCGGCGGTTTACGGAGCGGAAGATTAGGGGTTAAAACTGTAATGCAGGGGTCAGCGATAGCGGGGGCGGCAGATTAGGGGTTAATAAGTGTAAGGTTAGGGGTGTTTAGACTCGGGGTACATGTTAGAGTGTTAGGTGCAGACGTAGGAAGTGTTTCCCCATAGGAAACAATGGGGCTGCGTTAGGAGCTGAACGCTGCTTTTTTGCAGGTGTTAGGTTTTTTTTCAGCTCAAACAGTCCCATTGTTTCCTATGGGAGAATCGTGCACGAGCACGTTTTTGATGCCGGCCGCGTCCGTAAGCAACTCTGGTATCGAGAGTTGCATTTGCGGTAAAAATGCTCTACGCTCCTTTTTTGGAGCCTAACGCAGCATTTGTTTTAACTCTCGATACCAGAGTTAAATTTATGGTGCGGCCAGAAAAAAGCCCGCGGAGCGTTAACAGCCCTTTTACCGCCGAACTCCAAATCTAGGCCTATGTTAGGTATCCTTGACAATATATATAAAAAACCTACGGTTTCAACCTTTCTACGATTTTAGCCCAATTTATTTAAGAATAGATTTCTTAACGAGTATTGAAAAAAAACTGAAATAGAATTAAAATTAATTTTTATACTATTGTCATTTTCAATTTTCTATTCTCTATATTTCTAACTCTTTAATTAGAACACATTGAATTTTTAGAATCAATGAAATTATATAAATGTCTGTGTGATTTTATATACTATTTAAATCAATTTAAAAAATTTTTTTTTCATTTAATATGAAAGACCACCTAAGGTTTAGCCACCTTTACTTCTAATTTATTACAAATTTATATTTCTTTGAGCGCAAAAAATACTTCACATAATAACATCACACCTCTACAAGCCTCAACATCAATTTCTGGAAAGCAAGTATGATCATCTGGTCTTAACTAAATATACCACCTTAAGCAAAATCATTAGAAGTTGGGATAAAATTCCACCTTTTACTGGAAAGCGTCACACCAATCAGCACACTTTGAAGAATATTTAAACTCTGTCCCGGGAACATACCGGCATCTTGATAAAGCCCTGTTAACGGGCGAAACGCGTAGACTGATCTCCAGTTGTTCCCCACAAAGGACTGTTATCTTATTTCTTATCTAGGTACCTAGAAGAATTTTTAAACCCGCGCGTGATTCACGCTAAGTGCGGGTCCGTGGATTCCATTTCTCACCTTCGGAAACAAACAGCTAAGCACATTGCACTGACAAGCAGTTTCCAAACACGCTGACCTGGTTCAGCTCCAGCAAGTGAAAAAAACAAAACATCATTGGAGGAAATCGCTTACTTGCTATACATCCGAAAGTGTGAGTTTTTATAAAAGATCGCTATTCATCTTTACTCCAAGGTGTGTATTCTGACTGTTTGAACTATAACATAGAGAGTCACACAAGGAATAATAATACAATTTCTCTATGTTATAACTGTTTTATGGACAGTAACACGTCTTCCTCTTTGATCGGCTCATACAATGAACATTGTTTCAAAAGAGTAGCTACTCATTAAAGTGTAGCCATCATTACTGGATGAATAACGCTCATTGAATATAAGTAAATATTTTAACTAACTCTAGCACACAATTTTATCTTTTAAAGGTGGCAATTCAATTTATTTTTTTCATATTTTATTAAGGGAGACGTCCCTTTTTTCTCTTGTCCTTTTATCTTTATCTTGTATTATTATATGATTATATGTTAAGTAAAGTGATTTATTTTCCAACCATTGTCTTTAATATTTTTACTAAGTGTGGTGGGATCTTAGCTTCAGCGCCCTCTTATTTTTTCTACATTTGTATACTTGTGACAATCTAGGGGTGATTGTTTTTTAGAGTGGCCTAGGTCTACTTTAGTTATTAGCGCTATATTTCTGCACTCATCTGTTACCTTTTATTCTTGACAGCCGCTGCATCGCTTCCTCTGCCCGTTGCAAAGCCTCTTCCTGGGTCTGAAATGAGGAATCCGTCTTCCTCCAATCACAGTGTTGAATCAGACACGGATTCCCCCAGGGTGGAAGCCGTGATTGGAGGATGACCGATCCATCATTTCTGAAGTAGGAAGAGGCTTGCGACAACCGGGGGGAAGCTGGAGTGGCTGTCAGATTTTAATCAAATTTTAAAAAACCGGGCACTTTATCATCAAAATTTACATTCACTTTAAATATATAAAATAAAAACATCCATACATAGAGTGTCCCATGCAATAGCTAGTAGTCATGTAAGATTTTATTTCCCATATAGCCATAATATAATACTTAAATGTCTGTGTTTAGAACTCCTGATAATAGTAATATACCAGATATAACATATCCATCTATGTCTGGGAAATACAGGTCTTTTTCTTAAAATTTGCTTATGGTTAATTTACATTCAATTCATGTCAAATTTAATTGTTTTGGGGTTTTTTTTGGGGGGGTTCAAGGAAAATAATGGAGAAAACAAACTCAGAATATTAGATCTTAGATAAATGATGATAAAATTCAATTTTTAAAAATGTTCTGTGCTTAAAGGGATACGAAACCCAATATTTTTTTCTTTAATGATTCAGACAGAGCATGCAATTTTAAGTGACTTTCCAAATGACTTCTCTTATCACATTTTCTTCATTTTCTTGGTATCCATTGTTGAAACGCAGGACATGAAGCTCGGAAAAGTTCATGTGTTTCTGTAGCACTATATATATGGCAGCTGTTTTACAAGGATGTTATACATTTTCAAGAGCACTAAATGGCAGCGCTTTTTCCTGCAATGTAGTATTCCATACATGTGAACTCTACCTACCCAGGTATCCCTCAACAAAAAGCTATCCTTCAACAAAAAATACCATTAGAACAAAGCAAATTTGGTAATCAAAGTAAATTGGATACTTTTTTGAAATCATATGATCTGTCTGAATCACGAAAGTAGAATATGGGGTATCATGTCCTTAAAAATAATAATAACCAGCAATCTAATTATTTTAGTCTAGATACTATTAAAGTTTATGCTTTTATCCCCAACAAAAAATCTATACAAACTCCCTTTTGACTATATGATATCAAACGTGTATGCACCCAGGTAGTAACTGCTTTAGTCCTCATTCTGTGTAGCTAAATATTTATTACTAGAGCTTTGTACTCTTCCCTATTGCCATAAAGCTTCTCTTTCAATCTGCTCTTAAAAAATGTACCTCTTACTAATTTGTTAAAACATTTTAGATAGACAGACAGATTTTATTTGTTAATCAATAACAACAAAAATGCAAATATTTTTGTCAAAGTACACAGACAGCCATATCCCTCTTTCCTCTCACATGCTACTGCCACAATGCAACTCTGCAGGTGAATTCTAAGGGCTAACTTACAAGTGCAGTGCTAATTTTTGCTCATGCACTCGACTTTGGATTTTTGAACATGTCCGATACCGTGCATATTACAAGTTGAAAGTAAAAAGTTTTCACTTACGGGATAACCTGACACGTGCAAAAAGCCAACATTACAATATCACAATCGCTTAGCGAAACCTAACACCCTACTCACACACAATCCCTGATTGTGCTTTTTAAGTGCACTAACCCAGCATGATATATTAATATTTCACATTCCAATGTTCTTCACGTAGAAGAATATGTTTTATTTATTCACAAATACATATGTCTACATATATATGATGGTATTTTGGTATAATATATATCTACTCCTATATGAAAACCCCTGACAACAAGAGCTAAGGATACACAAGGGTCAAAAGATTCTAAAATCAAAGTAGAAAGAAGAATCAAAGATGTTGAGAAACATGATCCATAACATTGCTGTGGAACAAAGTAAAATTAGCCTTAAAACGAGTATAAGTACAAAACCCTTTATCTAAACTGCTTGGGTCCAGAAAAGGTTTGGATTTTGGAATAGTAGAAATGTAGAGCTGTAGGTAGATGTCCAGTAGGTCATTGCAGATAGGAAATAAAGTTAGCTGTATAAAACTTTTTGTTTAGTATACACATATCAATAAATATCTACTAATAAAAGTCTGCAAATATAATTAAAATCATGTAAATAGCTATAGATATTTTCTATAATATAGATGTAATGAATGATTGTTGGAAATGTGCCATCTATGAGAACAACGTTAAAAAGGGGAATTATAATTGGAGTTTTGAGTAGAAAAAGATGAAGGCAATTCTGAATAAATGGGTATGATTTGTCTAGTTGTAAGAGGAGAGTAAGAAAGAAATGTATACCATAGAAACACTATTTTTAAGGTAGAAGCAGAATAGCATTTTACCATAAAATTGTTAATCATGACATTAAAGCAAACAGTATATATGATTATTCTTTTTGTTTATTAATTAAGTACTACATCAGTACACATTCCAGTAGGAACCTTGGAAAGAATGTTTAGTATGCTGAAACAAATAGGTGACTTTTTTAAAACAATGCTAGATTTTGTTAAGGTATAACATTTTCTAGATTTTAACAGAAATATGTGGCTTGGGCTATGAACAGCTAGTTAAATCCTTTTTAAAAAAATATAATGTAAGACCTTGGTAAGACAATTAATCAATAGCATTTATTTTTTAATTTCTATTTAAGTAGAAATAATTTAGCAGGGGATGGGTCCACACATTATCCAAATTGTTGAATTGCTATGTAATGTATGGGTATAAAATAAGGTTTATTTTCAGTGTTATTTGTTTGCAATTAAGTATTTTGAAGAAAGCTAACTAAATAAGTAAATTTGCAACTCTTTGAATGATCTTGGAAATTAAGCAATTTATGAATTACGAAATGTATAGACACATCTGGTTTCCAGCATAAAATGAAGGACTAAGTAGTAATTCTTTAGATGCTACAACAGATATGTCCATTTGTCATTAAGGATAATGTAGGGAAAGGCTGCTTTCCATTATTTTGTCGCCAACTACCATAGTGACTTGGGTAAACAGTTCTTATTAATGAGCAATTGCCAGCAATACACATCCAAAATAGGCATATACCCAAGCCTTTCTTTGTGGTATTACACTTAATCTGTTCTTCATGTTCTCTAAGCGTATTTCCACTTATTTTTAGCCGTCTGGATGAATTTGTGGAAGGTGTTTATGCACTGCTTATTAATCTGTCTGGTTTGCTTTGTGCTTTCATAGTTTAGGGTCAGTTGAGGATTATAGTACTAAGGACCTCAAAATGGCAGAATGGAGGTGAATTTGATGTAAAAAAAAATAAAATAATCAGTGGCTGTTAACTCTAGAAATGTTCTGTGGAATGTTCAACATAGAACCCCAATACATCATGGGAAATTAATTTAAAAGATCAAAAATCTATAAACCTTTAACACTGAGTTGATGTACATACATATATGATCAGAAACCCATGAAAGCAAGTAATACATATAAAATAATGCAGCTTCATAAGCCTATTCACTGAACTAATTCTTTCAGCTGCAATAAACGTCTATAAAACAGCAAAGGAGATATTTTTTTTTCCGAGAGATTTATCTGGGTTTAAGGATTAACCTTTAATTTAATACGATACTATTTTTTTTAGAATCCACTGAAAAAAACGTCTAAACTTCAGAGAAATTCATTCAGTCATTCAAGAGTTCTAACCGTTTGATAAATACAGTTTAACACAGAGGTACTAAACAAATATAAACAAATAATTCACTGCATTATGCTAATTGTATTCCTTCAATTCAGCACCAATAAACATTTAGGTCTAGTGGAACACAATTAATATGCAGGGTGCATTATCTTGCGCTCGGTCTCACGCCAAGAATATCACATCATCTGGTATTACAAGTGGATGGTTGTTTACAACTTTCCAATTTACTCCTATTATCAATTTATATTCGTTCTCTTGCTATCTTCATTTGAACAAAAGGAATCTAAGATAAGGAGCCCATCCATTTTTGGTTTAGAACCCTGGATAGCGCTTGTTGATTGGTGGCTACATTTAGCAGCCAATCAGTAAGTGCAACCCAGGTGCTGAACTAAAAATGCCTCCTAAGCTTACATTCTTGCTTTTCAAATAAAGATAGCAAGAGAAAAATTAATAGGAGTAAATTAGAAAGTTGCTTAAAATTGCATGCTCCATCTGAATCATGAAATACAATTGGGTTTAGTATCCCTTAAATGACGTTTTCATGGAATTAATACGTGCGTTAATCAAGTTTTCATGCAATTAATACATGTGCATTAATTAAGTTTTTACGAAATTATTACGTGTGTTAATGAAGATTTTATGGGAAAAGGTGTTAAAATGGAATAAAAGTACAAAAATAAAATGGTCTGATACATTTGAGCTTTTTATTAATTCACTGTTGTTTTTATATAGCTGTGTTTAACCCTTGCAGAAGGGTTAAGCACATAGTTGAAGCAACACTACACAACTGGAACATAGAGGAACACATCTGCAAGCCAATGACAATATGCAAAAGTCTGTAGCCACCAATCTCCATGTAAGACCCAGTAGTCCATTGCTACTCTTGAGCCTATCTATATATGCTTTTAAACAAAGGTTGCCAAAATAATTAAAGGGACAGTATACAACAAGTTTACTATAACTGCATGTAATAGACACTACTATAAAGATGAATATGCACATATACTGATCTAAAAATCAAGTATAAAACCTTGTATAAAATTACTTAGAAGCTCCCAGTTTAGCACTGTTGAGAAGGTTATGCTGGGACACCCACATAAATGGGCTGTAAAGCAAAAAGAGCAGACACTTCCCCCCTCCACTCTTCCCTGCATATGAAAAGACCATTTACATGAACAGGGGTAAGCTGGAGTCTGTAGACAACAGTCTAAAACTTCAGGACTTGATTAGGAGTCTAAACATCAGCACAATGCTATTTAAAAATAAGCAGAACTATACATTTTTACAAAAACACCCCAGATTGGCTATATAAATGGATCATCTATAAAACATTTATACAAAGAAAAACTAGTATACAATGTCCCTTTAAGTACATTGAAATGTATCTTAAATTGTTGTTCTATCTAAGCAATGAATGTTTAATTTTAATACTTAGGTCCCTTTAAGCAGCAAATAGGAAATCAATGCATCATCAAAAATAGACACACTATCGTACCCTAACATAGATAATTTACAGCTTGAATATCAGCTGTGTTGCTGGCATTGGATGAAAATGAAAGTTATTTGAATTGTTAAAAAAAAGGAAAAAAGGGGGGATTATTTTTCTATACATAAATATTTGATACCTCCTATATAAGTAGTGCATAAACACATTACACACACTTTTATTTTATTTACAGCATTGCAAAGAAGAATGTGTTATGGGCATACATTAAAGAAGATGTATGCAGTAAACATTCCAAAAAAACCAGAACTTTAGAACATGTGAAAAATAGTTTCACCATTGAAAACAGCTACCAAGGAGATAGATCTCCATTCAAAATCTAAAAATGAATGGGATGATGCTGTTGTTATGTTCCTTAATGAGGTGGAGAAAACAATTCCTTATTAAGGGCTAGATTACAAGTGGAGCACTAATTTAAAGTACTTTAAATAACCAGCCATTACAAGTGGCTGGTTAATGCTACTGCAAGCTCGCGGGTAGCACTTTGGTCAAACCTCGCGGTAGCACTTTGGTCAAACCTCTGGTTAATTCAAAAAATGTCCCCCAATTTCCCTCCAAAATAAAGTGTACATTTCCTTTTTTTTTAAATAAAAAGTATGACCATCTTTTTAAAAAAATTAAAATAACTGCATAAAGCCGTTATAAGGAGGTAAAGTGAGTGGGTGTAGGGTACTGAAAAGTGTCTTTACATTGCGGTCTATGGGGACTGTATTATCACTGTTAAAATATATGTAAAGGCTTATATGCATATATATTTATTTGTTAATATGTGTATATACATATATATATGTATATATTCAAATACATTGCCCCCCCCCCCTTTGGTGCGCTAAATTCTGTGCATGTCTATCAGCATTAGAACGAGGCTCCCACTGGAGCCTATGGAAGCACGCTCTTGTGAGCACAAAGCTTCCATGCAATTTTTTGAGTGCGCTGGTATTACTGAGTGGAGCGCAAATATCATGCTCATGAAAGCATAATTTTGCGCTCCACTTGTAATCTGGCCCTTAATGTGGAAATATATGGACTATGACTATGCCATCTGTTCTGAAGAAATATGTTTTATGGGGTCCAAGAACCTAAATGAAATCTCATCTCCTAAGAAGAGAGACTTTGGACTGGGCAAAGCTTATCAGCATTTTTTTTTAGAGTAATGAATCTAGAGATGTAGGAATTGATATGACAGTGTTTTCTCTTTAGTTAAATAACAATGAATGTGGACTAAAATCTCATGCTCCAATTAATAAAATTATAGTTAATTTATTGAATGTGACACTCTATGGTGATAGGGATAAAAGGCAATAATGTACTATGGGCTGATGTGTACTCCACCCCATGCTATTCACAAAGGGTATTTAAAGGGACACTGAACCCACATCTTTTTCTTTCGTGATTCAGATAGTGCATGAAATTTTAAGCAACTTTCTAATTTATTCCTATTATCAATTTTTCTTCATTCTCTTGGTATCTTTATTTGAAAAGCAATAATGTAAGTTTAGATGCCGGCCCATTTTTGGTGAACAACCTTGGTTGTTCTTGCTGATTGGTGGATAAATTTGCCCACCAATAAACAAGTGCTTTCCAGGGTACTAAACCAAAAATTGTCTGGCTCCTTAGTGTAGATGCCTTCTTCTTCAAATAAAGATAGCAAGAGCATGAAGAAAAATTGCTAATAGGAGTAAATTAGAAAGTTGCTTAAAATTGCATGCTCTATATGAATCACAAAAGAAAAAAATGTGGGTTCAGTGTCTCTTTAAGAAGGCAGTGAATGCTAAATCTACTGTGTAGCAGCCTAAAATGAGCTGCTATATTTCTGAAAGTGGCACACAACCTGTGTATTTTACTATTATATTTTTTGTAATCTATATGGATGTATCAAATTATTAAATATACCATTGCATTTTTTTTGTGTTGAAGAAAATTTGTCAGAAATTGTTACAAATAACAGTAGTTTGTTACCAGGAAGTTCAAAAATAGCAAACGGGATTATTGTCACCATCCATGATGAAAAGGCAGACATAGGATTGCCAGGTGTAGAGTATTCAATTTGACAGTCCAGGATTTTAGGAGGATGTTCAGTAACGTTTTAACACAAACACTGGACACTTAAATGTTCATTATTTTATTAAAGGGACACTGAACCCAAATTTTTTCTTTTGTAATTCAGAAAGAGCATGCAATTTTAAGCAACTTTCTAATTTACTCCTATTATCATTTTTTTGTTTGTTCTCTTGCTATCATGGACAGCACTTTTTTATTGGTGGATGAATTTATCCACCAATCAGCAAGGACAACCCAGGTTGTTCACCAAAAATGGGCCGGCATCTAAACTTACATTCTTGGATTTCAAATAAAGATACCAAGAGAATGAATAAAATTTGATAATAGGAGTAAATTAGAAAGTTGCTTAAAATTTCATGCTCAATCTGAATCACGAAAGAAAAATTTTGGGTACAGCGTCCCTTTAAGTCTCTGAGTGTTAGCAAAATTTAGAATGCCTCTTATGCCTTAGCATATTACAAATATGGAGCAGAAAGAAGTGAGGGGCAGTAAATCACTTCAGTTTACATGTGTTACTGGTAGCCAAAGAGGTAAAATTATTTATTTGTGTCTTACCTGCAGCCAAGAAGTAAAATGACTGCTCACTGTAAAATTTGCATGGCAGAGTCAAGAGCGGCGGCTAAAGAAGAGCTTTTGTGAGGCATTGCATGACTCTATCAACCATCGTGACCATTGTCTAATATTTTTGTAGTGGACAGCTGCCAACAAACATGGTAAACAATGAGATAGATATTAGTCTCTGTTGTTAGATGAGTAGTCATCAGAACATTAAATGAATAATTAATAATTATCATAGATATAGATAGATGGATGGATGTATAGACAGACAGTCAGATATATGATAGATAGACATATAGATAGATAGATAGATAGATAGATAGATAGATAGATAGATGATAGATAGATAGATAGACCAACAGAGAAAAATAGACAGAGATAGATATAGATGGATAGATATATAGACAGACAGACAGACAGATATAGATGGACAGAGATAGATATATGGATAGATAGATATAGATGGATAGATATAGATGGATAGATATAGATGGATAGATATAGATAGACAGACAGACAGATAGATAGATAGATAGATAGATAGATAGATAGATTTAGATGTAACTATCTGTTAGGAGGCACAAATTATATGCATTTACTTATTGCATTATCGTGGCTTAAACAATACAAGCATATCAGGATTGTAAAGCCTAAATAAAATAAAATGTCTTGTAAATGAGACTAAATAATGTAAAAGCTAATATTTGTTTAATGAGCATTTAATTCATATAAACTATTCAATGCCAAATTCTATTTTTCAATATAAAAGGATAGATTGTTGCAGAGACCTCTCTGAATTGGATATTGAAACTATTGACAACGTAAAGGGACCACCATAGTGGGTAAGACCACAGTCTGAGAAAAAAAAAGTTCTGTTACAACTCTAGGGAGATCATTACAGTGTGTGAGATTTGTTTCTTAGCAGTGAAACCTGACAAGTACAGTTTTACTTTCTTGCTATTGGCAAAGAAAACGTTCTTTTTTTCATGGCTTCCCTGTGAAATGCAGCTTTAGATTTCCTCTTCTACCATGTTATTGAAATATTAGATCATAAAACTGAACCAAACTCTAAATTCACCTACGTCATTAAACTATGGCTGCACTGTCTGAAAAAAAGACGCATTTCACATGTACTTCTTGTTATAATACAAAGGCCAACTGTCAGCGCGACAAATTAATACTTCACAAAGCAATTAAAAAAAGAAAAAATCGTTACTTCCTTCTCACTCTCTCAATCCCATGATGAATGAAAAGAAACGTTTTAATTTTCTAGAAATTAGTTGTAAAATGTCAGCACAAGGGATTTTCTTTGTGTGTTTATTACATTATATTTGGTTAAAGAAAAGGAAATATTTTTTGTGACGTATTCGACGATAACATATGCACTAGAGCCTTAGATATGGGCATTTGTTTTCAGTCAAATGCTAAAATTAACAAATTGTTGCTATTTTTATATTTGTCAGAAATAAATTAGCAATCCTTGTAATGAGTATAAATAAATAAAGAGATGCATGAAATGTTTTTTTCAGAAGTAACATGATTCAATTTTACACTGTTCAATAATAATACATCAGTTGGGCAATTCCTGTGTCAGTCAATAGGTATGTGGGTGCTAATCCTAACCCCACTGGAATATTTTGTGTGTGTATATATATATATAATTATTTTTTTTATTTTTTTTACAGCAAACTATAAGAAAAGAAATAGGACATACAATTCAATGAACACTATAGGAGATAGGGAATCAAGCACTCTTTTATAAATGAATCAAAAGGTTTAATATCTTAATAATGGAGTTACATCTCTAATCCATATATCACCAATAGTCAAGACATAATATATGTATACCAACACATGACATAAAATTATTTAACCCTGAAGGTGTGCACACCTAGTACAAATAGCACAAAATATGCTAATGGTTTATAAATATTCCAAACACACTATACCCTAGCTGCATATGCTATCCTATATTAGTGATGGATAGTGTCAGACAGGTAACATATAAGGTCTGAATGTGATGGAATATTGATAATGAACAGCTAGCACACAGTGGTCAGCTAGCACACAGTAGCAAATAAAGAACAGGAGGGAGGATATAATACCACTGATAAGTATATAATTACAACGTGCAGCCCTTTAGCATAGTATACATAAGTATTAATAAATAAAGAAAAAAGAGATACATATAAATATCCCTTTAAAGAAAGGACACATTGCACAGAAGAAATATCTTACAGAGTGAACCAAGTTCATCTCAAATGTATTCACTGCATACAGCAGGTGTGAGGATTGGTTGCCATCACCAAAGACAATAGTGATTCATTCCTTTCTTTAAAGTGATATTTATATGTATCTCTTTTTTCTTTCTTTATTATTATTATATATATATAACCTTAAAAATGTTTGTGATGCTCCCAAAGAAACAACTGTATTAAAGCAGCCACTCTTTACTACTTTACTTAGTGGTAGTTTAGAAAAAAAACATTTTTATTTAATAACCTGAAATAATCACACACTTATATCTAAAAGGACTGTAAAAATCAAAACAAAAGATATATCTCCCCAACTACTTAGAGATGTGAAAATACCAAAAGAATATTTAAAGGGACACTGAACCCAAATTTTTTCTTTTGTGATTCAGATAGAGCATGACATTTTAAGCAACTTTCTAATTTACTTCTATTATCAAATTTTCTTCATTCTTTTGGTATCTTTATTTGAAATGCAAGAATGTAAGTTTAGATGCCGGCCCAATTTTGGTGAACAACCTGGGTTGTCCTTGCTTGCTGATTGGTGGATAATTTCATCCACCAATAAAAAAGTGCTGTCCAAAGTACTTAACCAAAAAAAGCTTAGACGTCTTCTTTTTCAAATCAACGACCAGATTACGAGTTTTGCGTTATGAGCGGCTCGGTAATAATTTGCAAGCTATTGTCACCGCTCACCTCCCTATAGCGCTGCTATTACAGGTTTGCAAAAAAACGGCGTTAGCAGGCAATATGGCAGCATTGAGCTCCATAACGCACACAAATACCAGCGCTGCTTTAAGCTGGTTTTACATGCTCATGCACGAATGGAACAGCCAATAGAATGTGAGCTCAATCCTATTGGCTGATTGGATCAGCCAATAGGATTGAAGCTCAATCCTATTGGCTGATTGCATCAGCAAATAGGATTTTTTTCAACTTTAATTCCGATTGGCTGATAGAATTCAAGGGACACCATCTTGGATGACGTCCCTTAAAGGAACCTTCATTCTTCAGTAGCCGTCGACAGAAGACGATGCTCCACGCCGGATGTCTTGAAGATGGAGCCGCTCCGTGTCGGAAGGATGAAGATAGAAGATGCCGTCTGGACGAAGACTTCTGCCTGCCTGGAGGACCACTTCTTGCTGATTGGATGAAGACTTCTCCTGGCTTGATGAGGATGGATGTCCGGTCTTCAAAAACTGTAAGTGGATCTTCGGGGGTTAGTGTTAGGTTTTTTTAAGGGTTTATTGGGTGGGTTTTATTTTTAGCTTAGGGTTTGGGCAATGAAAAATAGATAAATGCACTTTTAAGGACAATGCCCATCCAAATGCCCTTTTCAGGGCAATGGGGAGCTTAGGTTTTTGAGATAGGATTTTATTTGGGGGGTTTGGTTGTGTGGGTGGTGGGTTTTACTGTTGGGGGGTTGTTCATATTTTTTTTTACAGGTAAAAGAGCTGATTTCTTTGGGGCAATGCCCCACAAAAGGCCCTTTTAAGGGCTATTGGCAGTTTAGTTTAGACTAGGGTTTTTTTTTATTTTGGGGGCTTTTTATTTTGATAGGGCTATTAGATTAGGTGTAATTAGTTTAAATATTTGATAATTTATTTTTTATTTTGTGTAATTTAGTGTTTATTTTTTTGGAATTTAGTTAATTGTATTTAATTGTAGTGTAATGTTAGGTGTTAGTGTAACTCAGGTTAGGTTTTATTTTACAGGTAAATTTGTATTTATTTTAACTAGGTAGCTAGTAAATAGTTAATAACTATTTACTAACTAGTCTACCTAGTTAAAATAAATACAAACTTGCCTGTGAAATAAAAATAAAACCTAAGCTAGCTACAATGTAACTATTAGTTATATTGTAGCTAGCTTAGGATTTATTTTACAGGTAAGTATTTAGTTTTAAATAGGAATTATTTAGTTAATGATAGTAATTTTTATTTAGATTTATTTTAATTATATTAAAGTTAGGGGTGTTAGGGTTAGACTTAGGGTTAGGTTTAGGGGTTAATAACTTTAGTATAGTGGCGGCGGTGACGTTGGAGGCGGCAGATTAGAGGTTAATAATATTTTACTAGTGTTCGCGATGCGGGAGTGCGATGGTTTAGGGGTTAATATGTTTATTATAGTGGCGGCGATGTCTGGAGCAGCAGATTAGAGGTTAATAATTTTATTTTAGTGTTTGCAATGCGGGAGGGCCTCGGTTTAGGGGTTAATAGGTAGTTTATGGGTGTTAGTGTACTTTTTAACACTTTATTTTTGAGTTTTATGCTACAGCTTTGTAACGTAAAACTAGCCGAAAGATAGCAAGAGAACAAAGAAAATTTGATAATAGGAGTAAATTAGAAAGTTGCTTAAAATTGCATGCATTGAGGCCCATTTATCAAGCTCCGTATGGAGCTTGTGGGCCTGTGTTTCTGGCGAGTCTTCAGACTCGCCAGAAACAGCAGTTATGAAGCAGCGGTTAAAAGACCGCTGCTCCATAACCCTGTCCGTCTGCTCTGAGCAGGCGGACAGGAATCGCCACAATTTAACCCGATCGAGTATGATCAGGTTGATTGACACCTCCCTGCTGGCGGCCAATTGTGAGCTGCTGGTGCAATGCTGAATATGGAGTGTCCGATCAGGTCCGCAAGACCTTTGATACATAGGCCTCTCTATCACACAAGAATCACAAAAGAAAAAAATTGGGTTCAGTGTCCCTTTAACTGTAGTATGCATTTCAGGAGACAGGTCCCTTTAAGAAGTTATCTATATAAGATGATTCATCCTTGTTTATAATGTTATTACTGGCCAGAAAATATAAAACAATGAGAGGAGAGACATAGATTTTCCAATATCGCATTGATTGTGTTGCTATATGTCGCGCTAATGATAGCGCGAGCAGTAACCAATATTGGGATAAATTACAAGTGAGGAGCAAACGGTTTTGCACTAGTGTTATCGTATTTTTGCGAGCCATTTTTATTTTGCTGATATTACAAGTGGATCAAAATCTCAGGCTTTACGCTTCAATCCTTTGCGCGAACTCAGAGCTGTGTTAACTGTTTTCCGAAACTAAAAAGTTGCACATAACACTTTTATACATTACAAATTCCAGTTACACTCAGATTAACACTGTCTAATAAAAATTATTTTAAAAAAATTGCACAAAAAAATTATAAAGGCTTAAAGATTTGAGATTTTGGGTGTTAAAAAAAAAAAAAGGCATGCAAATCGCTTTAACATTGAGACACATACATATACATTGCTAAAGATGTATTTGTTTGTATGTACATAAATAAATATATATATATATGCATATATATATATATATATATATATATATATATATACAGTATATGTATATGTGTGTGTGTGTATATATATATATATATATATATATATATATATATACTGTATGTGTACATATATATATTAATATATTTATATGTGTATATATGTATTTACAGTCATATATGCACATATAGAAACATTAACATATATGTACACACATATAAACATGTATATAAGTACATTATAGATCTTTGCCATTAAGCAGGTAAAAACATTATAAATTATATTTATGCAATATTAATATTTACTAACGCCTAGATTTAGAGTTTTGCGGCCAAAGGGGTGCATTAGCTACGCATTTTTTTTTTCTAGCGCTGCTTCCAAACAACGCTGGTATTTAGAGTTCTCTGAAGGGCTGCATTAGGCTCCAAAAAGGGAGCGTACAGGCATATTTACTGCCACTTCAACTCTCAATACCAGCGTTGCTTACGGTAGTGGCTAGCTGGAAAAATGTGCTTGTGCACGATTCCCCCATAGGAAACAATGGGGCAGTTTGGGCTGAAAAAAAACCCTAACACCTGCAAAAAAGCAGCATTCAGCTCCTAACGCAGCCCCATTGTTTCCTATGGGCAAACACTCCTTAAGTCTGCACCTAACGCCCTAACATGTACCCCGAGTCTAAACTCCCCTAACCTTACACTTATTAACCTCTAATCTGCCGCCCCCGCTATCGCTGACACCTGCATTATACTATTAAGCCCTAATGTTCCGCTCCGGACACCGCCGCAACCTATATTATAGCTATGAACCATTAATCTACTGCCCCTAACACCGCCGACCCCTATATTATATTTATTAACCCCTAATCTGCCCCCCCAATGTCGCCGCTACCTTACCTACACTTATTAACCCCTAATCTGCCGACCGGACCTCGCCGCTACTCTAATAAATGTAGTAACCTCTAAAGCTAAGTCTAACTCTAACCCTAACACCCCCCTAAATTAAATATAATTTTGATCTAACGAAATAAATTAAATCTTATTAACTAAAGTATTCCTTTTTAAAGCTAAATACTTACCTGTAAAATAAACCCTAATATAGCTACAATATAACGAATAATTATATTGTAGCTATTTTAGGATTTATATTTATTTTACAGGCAACTTTGTATTTATTTTAACTAGGTACAATAGCTATTAAATAGTTAATAACTATTTAATAGCTACCTAGTTAAAATAATTACAAAATTACCTGTAAAATAAATTCTAACCTAAGTTACAATTAAACCTAACACTACACTATCAATAAATAAATTAAATCAATTAACTACAAGTACCTACAATTAAATAAACTAAACTAAATTACAAAAAATAAAAAAAGATTACAAGAATTTTAAGCTAATTACACCTACTCTAAGCCCCCTAATAAAATAACAAAGCCCCCCCAAAATTAAAAATGTTCCCTACCCTAATCTAAATTACCAAAGTTAACAGCTCTATTACCAGCCCATAAAAGGGCTTTTTGCGGGGCATGCCCCAAAGTAATCAGCTCTTTTGCCTGTAAAAAAAAATACAATACTACCCCCCAACATTAAAATCCACCACCCACATACCCCACTCTAACCCAAACCCCTCTTAAATAAACCTAACACTACCCCCCTGAAGATCTCCCTACCTTGAGTCATCTTCACCCAACTGGGCCGAAGTCTTCATCCGATGGGGCAGAAGAGGACATCCAGACCCGCAGAAGTCTTCATCCTATCCGGGCAGAAGAGGACATCCGGACCGGCAGACATCTTCATCCAAGCGGCATCTTCTATCTTCATCCATCCGACGAGGAGCGGCTCCATCTTCAAGACCTCCGGCGCGGAACATCCTCCTTCCCCGACGACTACCCGACGAATGAAGGTTCCTTTAAATGACGTCATCCAAGATGGCGTCCCTCAAATTCCGATTGGCTGAAAGGATTCTGTCAGCCAATCGGAATTAAGGTAGGAAAAATCTGATTGGCTGATTGAATCAGCCAATTAGATTCAAGCTCAATCGGATTGGCTGATCCAATCAGCCAATCAGATTGAGCTCACATTCTATTGGCTGATCGGAACAGCCAATAGAATGTGAGCTCAATCTGATTGGATCAGCCAATCCGATTGAACTTGAATCTGATTGGCTGATTCAATCAGCCAATCAGATTTTTCCTACCTTAATTCCGATTGGCTGATAGAATCCTATCAGCCAATCGGAATTCGAGGGACACCATCTTGGATGATGTCATTTAAAGGAACCTTCATTCGTCGGGTAGTCATCGGGGAACGAGGATGTTCCGCGCCGGAGGTCTTGAAGATGGAGCCGCTCCTCGTCGGATGGATGAAGATAGAAGATGCCGCTTGGATGAAGATGTCTGCCGGTCCAGATGTCCTCTTCTGCCCGGATAGGATGAAGACTTCTGCCGCTCCGGATGTCCTCTTTTGGTCCATCGGTGCCCGGCTGGGTGAACATGACTCAAGGTAGGGAGATCTTCAGGGGGTAGTGTTAGGTTTATTTAAGGGGGGTTTGGGTTAGAGTAGGGGTATGTGGGTGGTGGGTTGTAATGTTGGGAGGTGGTATTGTGGGTTTTTTTTACAGGCAAAAGAGCTGATTACTTTGGGGCATGCCCCGCAAAAAGCCCTTCTAAGGGCTAGTAAAAGAGCTGGTTACTTTTTAATTTAGAATAGGGTAGGGATCTTTATTATTTTGGGGGGCTTTTTTAT
Organism: Bombina bombina; assembly: GCF_027579735.1. Taxonomy (NCBI): domain Eukaryota; kingdom Metazoa; phylum Chordata; class Amphibia; order Anura; family Bombinatoridae; genus Bombina; species Bombina bombina. Next base: position 420,612,983 of record NC_069502.1, on the reverse strand, counting down.
TTTATTAGGGGGCTTGGAGTAGGTGTAATTAGCCTAATATTCTTTTTTTATTTTTTGTAATTTAGTGGGGGTTTTTTTTTTGTAATTTAGTTTAGTTTATTTAATTGTATGTAATTGTAGGTAATTTAATTTATTGATAGTGTAGTGTTAGGTTTTATTGTAACTTAGGTTAGGATTTATTTTACAGGTAATTTTGTAATTATTTTAACTAGGTAGCTATTAAATAGTTAATAACTATTTAATAGCTATTGTACCTAGTTAAAATAAATACAAAGTTGCCTGTAAAATAAATATAAATCCTAAAATAGCTACAATATAATTATTTGTTATATTGTAGCTATATTAGGGTTTATTTTACAGCTAAGTATTTAGCTTTAAATAGGAATACTTTAGTTATTAATATTTAATTTATTTCGTTAGATTAAAATTATATTTAACTTGGGGGGGAGTTAGGGTTAGACTTAGCTTTAGGGGTTAATACATTTATTATAGTAGCTGCGAGGTCCGGTCGGCAGATTGGGGTTAATAAGTATAGGTAGGTAGCGGTGACGTTGAGGGGGCAGATTAGGGGTTAATAAGTATAACGTAGGTGGCGGCGGTGTCCGGTCGGCAGATTAGGGGTTAAAAAAATGTAATATAGTGGCGGCGATGTGAGGGGACCTCGGTTTAGGGGTACATAGGTAGTTTATGGGTGTTAGTGTACTTTAGAGCACAGTAGTTAAGAGCCTTATAAACCGGCGTTAGCCCAGAAAGCTCTTAACTACTGACTTTTTTTTGCGGCTGGAGTCTTGTCGGTAGAGGGTCTACTGCTCACTTCAGCCAAGACTCTAAATACCGGCGTTAGGAAGATCCCATTGAAAAGATAGGATACGCAATTGGCGTAAGGGGATCTGCGGACAGCCAAAAGCAGTGTTAGGACCCCTTAACGCTGCTTTTGACGGCTACCGCAGAACTCTAAATCTAGGCGTTTAGATTTTAACAATGTATTTAATGTAAATATTTTACATTTACTAATGCGAATATATGTTCTTTATGTGATGGGTGTTTGTTTATTTCAACAATTTTTTTTCCATTGTCTTCTATGGGGAATGCGAAAAGGCGATGAAATTTGATTCTCGGGTCTTAGGTTTTTTTTTCACTTTTTTTTTTCTCCATTGATCTCTCTAGGGGAAAAACATGCACACGCATGTAAAAACCTTTGTCTTTTTTGTGCTATTTGGGTTACCTCTAGCGCAAATTACGTTTTTTTTTAACTTGTAATATGAATGCAACCCGAAAAGCGCAAAAATGAAAATCAAAGTGGAGTTTTCACTTACGCAAACAAAAATACTGCGCCACTTGTAATCTAGCCCATTGGTGGAATGTGCTGATTTACCAGAGAAGGTTTAGCGCTCTCGACTTTACTCAAGCACAACCTATACTTATATATTGTGATAGTGCTAAATGGCGCTTATATTACAACTTTAAAGTAATAGATTGCGCTTGACCGAAAGCCAAAATAGTGCTATAAGAATTAGTGCTGCCTGAGACCTTAAGCAATAGAAAAGTCAAAATTGAAATGTGCATTCCTTTTTTTATTTTTAATAGAAGCATTTTTGCTATTTACTTCTATCAGCAAAAATACTTCTAGCAAAATGATTTACCATATCCCTTTAAATTCACTGTTAAAGGGACATGAAACTCAAAATTTTCTTTCATGATTTAGGTAGAGAATACAATTTTAAACAACTTTCCAGTTTACTTCTATTATCAAATTTGCTTCCTTCTCTTGGTATCATTTATTGAAGGAACACAAATGGTTTCTAACTGAACACATGAGTGAGCCAATAACAATCAGTATTTTTATGCAGCCACCAATTAGCAGCTAGAACCTAGGTTCTTTGATGCTCCTGAGCTTTCCTAGATACATCTATCAGCAAAGGATAACAAGAGAATGAAAAAAATTAAATAATATCATGAATGTCTAATTATGACTTTACTGTCCCTTTAATAAATGTGCAATTGAACGAAAAAAATATTTTAAATATATATATATATATATATATATATATATATATATATATATATATATATATATATATATATAGGGAGTGCAGAATTGTTAGGCAAGTTGTATTTTTGAGGATTAATTTTATTATTGAACAACAACCATGTTCTCAATGAACCCAAAAAACTCATTAATATCAAAGCTGAATAGTTTTGGAAGAAGTTTTTAGTTTGTTTTTAGTTATAGCTATTTTAGGGGGATATCTGTGTGTGCAGGTGACTATTACTGTGCATAATTATTAGGCAACTTAACAAAAAACAAATATATACCCATTTCAATTATTTATTTTTACCAGTGAAACCAATATAACATCTCAACATTCACAAATATACATTTCTGACATTCAAAAACAAAACAAAAACAAATCAGTGACCAATATAGCCACCTTTCTTTGCAAGGACACTCAAAAGCCTGCCATCCATGGATTCTGTCAGTGTTTTGATCTGTTCACCATCAACATTGCGTGCAGCAGCAACCAAAGCCTCCCAGTCACTGTTCAGAGAGATGTACTGTTTTCCCTCCTTGTAAATCTCGCATTTGATGATGGACCACAGGTTCTCAATGGGGTTCAGATCAGGTGAACAAGGAGGCCATGTCATTAGATTTTCTTCTTTTATACCCTTTCTTGCCAGCCACGCTGTGGAGTACTTGGACGCGTGTGATGGAGCATTGTCCTGCATGAAAATCATGTTTTTCTTGAAGGATGCAGACTTCTTCCTGTACCACTGCTTGAAGAAGGTATCTTCCAGAAACTGGCAGTAGGACTGGGAGTTGAGCTTGACTCCATCCTCAACCCGAAAAGGCCCCACAAGCTCATCTTTGATGATACCAGCCCAAACCAGTACTCCACCTCCACCTTGCTGGCGTCTGAGTCGGACTGGAGCTCTCTGCCCTTTACCAATCCAGCCACGGGCCCATCCATCTGGCCCATCAAGACTCACTCTCATTTCATCAGTCCATAAAACCTTAGCAAAATCAGTCTTGAGATATTTCTTGGCCCAGTCTTGATGTTTCAGCTTGTGTGTCTTGTTCAGTGGTGGTCATCTTTCAGCCTTTCTTACCTTGGCCATGTCTCTGAGTATTACACACCTTGTGCTTTTGGGCACTCCAGTGATGTTGCAGCTCTGAAATATGGCCAAACTGGTGGCAAGTGGCATCTTGGCAGCTGCACGCTTGACTTTTCTCAGTTTATGGGCAGTTATTTTGCGCCTTGGTTTTTCCACACACTTCTTGCGACCCGGTTGACTATTTTGAATTAAACGCTTGATTGTTCGATGATCACGCTTCAGAAGCTTTGTAATTTTAAGAGTGCTGCATCCCTCTGCAATATATCTCACTATTTTTGACTTTTCTGAGCCTGTCAAGTCCTTCATTTGACCCATTTTGCCAAAGGAAAGGAGGATGCCTAATAATTATGCACACCTGATATAGGGTGTTGATGTCATTAGACCACACCCCTTCTCATTACAGAGATGCACATCACCTAATATGCTTAATTGGTAGTAGGCTTTCGAGCCTATACAGCTTGGAGTAAGACAACATGCATAAAGAGGATGATGTGGTCAAAATACTCATTTGCCTAATAATTCTGCACTCCCTGTATATATATATATATATATATATATATATATATATATACACAGTGGGGGAAAAAAGTATTTAGTCAGCCACCAATTGTGCAAGTTCTCCCACTTAAGAAGATGAGAGAGGCCTGTAATTTTCATCATAGGTATACCTCAACTATGAGAGACAAAATGTGGAAACAAATCCAGACAATCACATTGTCTGATTTGGAAAGAATTTATTTGCAAATTATGGTGGAAAATAAGTATTTGGTCACCTACAAACAAGCAAGATTTCTGGCTCTCACATACCTGTATCTTCTTCTTTAAGAGGCTCCTCTGTCCTCCACTCATTACCTTTATTAATGGCACCTGTTTGAACTTGTTATCAGTATAATAGACACCTGTCCACAACCTCAAACAGTCACACTCCAAACTCCACTATGGTGAAGACCAAAGAGCTGTCGAAGGACACCAGAAACAAAATTGTAGACCTGCACCAGGCTGGGAAGACTGAATCTGCAATAGGCAAGCAGCCTGGTGTGAAGAAATCAACTGTGGGAGCAATAATTAGAAAATGGAAGACATACAAGACCACTGATAATCTACCACGATCAGTGGCTCCACGCAAAGTCTCACCCCATGGGGTCAAAATGATCACAAGAACAGTGAGCAAACATCCGAGAACCACACGGGGGGACCTAGTGAATGACCTGCAGAGAGCTGGAGCAACGTAACAGAGGCTACCATCAGTAACACACTTCGCTGCCAGGGACTCAGATCCTGCAGTGCCAGACGTGTCCCCCTGCTTAAGCCAGTACAAGTCCGGGCCCGTCTGAAGTATGCTAGAGAGCATTTGGATGATCCAGAAGCGGATTGGGAGAATGTCATATGGTCAGATTAAACCAAAGTAGAACTGTTTGGTAGAAACACAACTTGTCGTGTTTGGAGGAGAGAGAACACCATACCTACTGTGAAGCATGGGGGTGGCAACATCATGCTTTGGGGCTGTTTCCCTGCAAAGGGAACAGGACGACTGATCCGTGTACATGAAAGAATGAATGGGGCCATGTTTCATGAGATTTTGAGTGCAAACCTCCTTCCATCAGCAAGGGCATTGTAGATGAAATGTGGCATGACAATGATCCCAAACACACCACCCGGGTAACGAAGGAGTGGCTTCGTAAGAAGCATTTCAAGGTCCTGGAGTGGCCTAGCCAGTCTCCAGATCTCAACCCCATAGAAAACCTTTGGAGGGAGTTGAAAGTCTGTGTTGCCCAGCGACAGCCCCAAAACATCACTGCTCTAGAGGAGATATGCATGCAGGAATGGGCCAACATACCAGCAACAGTGTGTGACAACCTTGTGAAGACTTACAGAAAACGTTTGACCTCTGTCATTGCCAACAAAGGATATATAACAAAGTATTGAGATGAACTTTTGATATTGACCAAGTACTTATTTTCCACCATAATTTGCAAATAAATTCTTTCCAAATCAGACAATGTGATTGTCTGGATTTGTTTCCACATTTTGTCTCTCATAGTTGAGGTATACCTATAATGAAAATTACAGGCCTCTCTCATCTTCTTAAGTGGGAGAACTTGCACAATTGGTGGCTGACTAAATACTTTTTTTCCCCACTGTATATATATATGTATGTTTTAATATGCATATATGTGAGTGTATTACTTTATTTTAATTTTTTTGATATGTGTTTTGTGCAACTTTTATTATTTGGCTTAAATGGATAGAAAGATCAAAATTGAAATATAATTATTTTTACAATATTCTTACATTTGCGAAAATGCTTCTAGTAAAAGTTATTACTGTTTTTAGCAGCAAAAACACATATACAGTGAGGGTCCGTGCACCAGTATTCAAACATCACACATTCTCAGAGATTCAGCAGGCTTGTATGACACAAATGAACTCTTTGCAGGCACAATACACTGCTAGCTCCCTGCACTTGAATAATGTTGCACAGGCCCTCTCAGAGAGAGAGAGAGAGAAGGAGAGAGAGAGAATAAGAGAATGAGAGAGAGAGAAAGCTGCACATTTATTAACACTGATTTCAAGGGATATGGTATATGACAAGGTTATATGAGAAGGTGTTGGACTGGGAAGGGCTCAAAAATGTATATGTGTATGTGTGTGTGTGTGTGTGTGTGTATATATATATATATATATATATATATATATATGTGTGTGTGTGTGTTTGTAGATGTACATATATATGTATGCATTTATAAATGCTTGCATATATACATGTATATGTGTATGAATGTGCATACATACATATCCACACATACTGTATATATATACACACACACAAACACACATATATATATATATATATATATATATATATATATATATTATATATATCTAAGATAGCAAAAAATGCCTTTAACTTAACAGTCCTTAAAGGGACATTAAACCTATATTTTTTCTTTCATGATTCAGATAGAGTATACCATTTTAAACAACTTTCTAATTTACTTCTATTATCTAATTTGCTTCATTCTCTTGATATTCTTTCCTGAAAAGCATATCTAGATAGGCTCAGTAACTTCTGATTGTTGGCTGCACATAGATGCCTCATGTGATTGGCTCACCAATGTGCATTGCTATTTCTTTTACAAAGGATATCTAAAGATTTCAGAAAATTAGATAATAGAAGTAAATTGGAATGTTGTTTAAAATTGTATTCTCTATCTGAATCATTAAAGAAACATTTTGGGTTTAATGGCCCTTTAAGTTAAAGGCATTTTTTGCTAATAAAGAAAAAGTATGCATTACAAGAGACTCCCCCACAAGTTTAATCAGTGATAGACTACAACTTAAGGGTACTGGTTTGTATAAAAGGAGTACATTTATTCCCCCTGATATTAATGGCAGTGTTGATGCTTTCATTAAATTAGTGAATTTTGATCTTGAAAAACTAAAAGAGAAGGTTAAATACCAGCCTAAGTTATGTAAACCTAATATGACTAAAGATCAACTTTCTGCCATTATTGATTTAAAAGCTAAAGGGGTAACTATACACAGAGCTGATAAGGGAGGTGCTACTGTCTTATTACAGGATGAATATTATGTACAGGAAATAAGGGAACAACTGCAAGACAACACTACATATAAAAGATTAAGTGGTAACCCAGTATTTAATATTCAAAAGGAAGTTAGGTCTATCTTAGATAGAGCCTTGTCCAGAAATATTATTGATAAAACTTTGTTCACTTATCTTTTTGTAGAATGGCCAAAAACCCCTATATTTTATACAGTACCAAAGGTACATAAGAGCCTTGAGAGAGCCCTGGGTCGTCCCATTGTGACAGGAGTTAACTCAGTATTTGCCGACATTGCCACATATCTGGACAAAATACTTCAACCAGAAGTGTTAAAACTAACTTCCTACATCAGGGATACTAGTGATTTTCTAGACAAATTAAAGTATCTATCTGTACAGAACACTAAATATATACTTTTTACCCTTGATGTATGTAGTTTATACATGGTTATTAACCATGAAAGTGGTATTGAATCCAGTATGTGTACGTTGAAAAATGCTGGTACTTATACTATCCCACAATTACAATTTGTGGAAGAACTATTGAGACTAGTGTTGTATCACAATTATTTCCTCTTTGCTGATGATTGGTATGAGCAGGTCAGAGAAACTGCAATGGGGTCCAATGTCGCCCCATCATACGCCAACCTATTTATGGGACAAATAGAAGAAAAGTTTGTATATGAGAATACCCTGTTCAAATTCTATGGAACAGCCTGGTGGCACTTCATAGATGATGTGTTTGGCGTGTGGTGAGGCGACATTGGAAGCCATCTATCCTTTGTTGAACAACTTAACAACTCTGTTAATGGGGTTAAGTATACTCTATCTCACAGTGAGGAAAGAATTGTCTTCCTTGATACAGTTGTATATAGGAATTTTGATGGTCTACTGAATGTGGATTTACATAAGAAACCTTCTGACAGAAACACTTTATTGTCATTTGATAGCTATCACCCAGACCGATTAAAAAATTCACTACCACGTAGCCAGATGTTAAGGGTTAAAAGGATAGTCACTGACAAAGCGCTGGCAGAGCAAAGACTAAAGGAAATGGCTGTAAGATTCAAAGAAAGAAGTTATCCAGATCTCCTAGTTAACATTGAAAAAGAGAGAATCATAAAAGAAGAGGTAGCCATTAACAATAATAGAAAAGATAAAAATCAGCACATGGTATGTGTCACACAATTTAACCCCTACAGTAAAGAGATTTCTAGAATTGTTCATAAGCACTAGAATGTGCTCAAAAATTGTAATCCTGATATTGCAGCCTTCAAAGATCCCCCTATGATTGCTTACAAAAGAGTATCTAATTTGAAGGATAAGTTAGTGAGGAGTGATGTAGGATCAGGTAAAACCCAGATACAAACATACATCACTTCAAAGAATACAGGCACATTCCCTTGTTTAGGATGTGCCAGTTGTAATGCTGTCATTAAGGGTAAAGAATTCCTACACCCGTTAACAGGGAAAAAATTTAAAATTATGGAACATTATACATGTGACTCATCCTATGTTATCTATCTCATAAAGTGCCCCTGTTCAAAAATCTATTTAGGGGAGACGACCAGAAAGGTGAGAGATAGGATGAGTCAGCACAGATCCAATATTCGCTGCAAGGATTTAAATGCACCTGTTTCTTGTCATTTTATAGAGGCTGGTCATAGTATCAGCCAACTTAGATGGCAAGTTATAGATAGTGTAGGAAGACTTCGTAGAGGAGGCAATAGGGAGCAGGTGCTAAAACAAAAGGAATCTTTTTGGATTCATAAATTGAATGCTATGGTCCCTACAGGTCTGAATAGGGAATTGGATTTTACTGTGTTTCTGTAGGTTTAAGGCATCTGTTCTGTATGAGTATTGTTTTTAGTTTAATCAATAGGTTAAGTGCACTTAGTTTTGTCTACATAGAATTTAAAAGCAGCAAAATAAGGCCTAGATTTGGAGTTTGGCGTTAGCCGTGAAAACCAGCGTTAGAGGCTCCTAACGCTGGTTTTAGGCTACCGCCGGTATTTGGAGTCACTCAAAATAGGGTCTAACGCTCACTTTTAAGCCGCGACTTTTCCATACCGCAGATCCCCTTACGTCAATTGCGTATCCTATCTTTTCAATGGGATCTTCCTAACTCCGGTATTTAGAGTCGTGGCTGAAGTGAGCGTTAGACATCTAACGACAAAACTCCAGCCGCAGAAAAAAAGCAGGAGTTAAGAGCTTTCTGGGCTAACGCCGGTTCATAAAGCTCTTAACTACTGTACCCTAAAGTACACTAACACCCATAAACTACCTAGGTACCCCTAAACCGAGGCCCCCCCCACATCGCCGCCACTCGATTAAATGTTTTTAACCCCTAATCTGCCGACCGCCACCTACGTTATACTTATGTACCCCTAATCTGCTGCCCCTAACACCGCCGACCCCTGTATTATATTTATTAACCCCTAACCTGCCCCCCTCAACGTCGCCGCCGGCTACTTACAATAATTAACCCCTAATCTGCCGACCGCAAAGCGCCGCCACCTACGTTATCCTTATGTACCCCTAATCTGCTGCCCCTAACACCGCCGACCCCTATATTATATTTATTAACCCCTAATCTGCCCCCCTCAACGTCGCCGACACCTGCCTACACTTATTAACCCCTAATCTGCCGAGCGGACCTGAGCGCTACTATAATAAAGTTATTAACCCCTAATCCGCCTCACTAACCCTATCATAAATAGTATTAACCCCTAATCTGCCCTCCCTAACATCACCGACACGTAACTTCAATTATTAACCCCTAATCTGCCGACCGGAGCTCACCGCTACTATAATAAATGGATTAACCCCTAAAGCTAAGTCTAACCCTAACACTAACACCCCCCTAACTTAAATATAATTTACATCTAACGAAATTAATTAACTCTTATTAAATAAATTATTCCTATTTAAAGATAAATACTTACCTGTAAAATAAATCCTAATATAGCTACAATATAAATTATAATTACATTGTAGCTATTTTAGGATTAATATTTATTTTACAGGCAACTTTGTAATTATTTTAACCAGGTACAATAGCTATTAAATAGTTAAGAACTATTTAATAGTTACCTAGTTAAAATAATAACAAAATTACCTGTAAAATAAATCCTAACCTAAGTTATAATTAAACCTAACACTACCCTATCAATAAATTAATTAAATAAAATACCTACAATTACCTACAATTAACCTAACACTACACTATCAATAAATAAATTAAATACAATTCCTACAAATAACTACAATTAAATAAACTAGCTAAAGTACAAAAAATAACAAAGAACTAAGTTACAAAAAATAAAAAAATATTTACAAACATAAGAAAAATATTACAACAATTTTAAACTAATTACACCTACTCTAAGCCCCCTAATAAAATAACAAAGACCCCCAAAATAAAAAAATGCCCTACCCTATTCTAAATTAATAGAGTTAAAAGCTCTTTTACCTTACCAGCCCTGAACAGGGCCCTTTGCGGGGCATGCCCCAAGAAAATCAGCTCTTTTGCCTGTAAAAAAAAACATACAATACCCCCCCCAACATTACAACCCACCACCCACATACCCCTAATCTAACCCAAACCCCCCTTAAATAAACCTAACACTAAGCCCCTGAAGATCTTCCTACCTTGTCTTCACCTCAACAGGTATCACCGATCCGTCCTGGCATCCGGTGCTGAAGAGGTCCAGAAGAGGCTCCAAAGTCTTCCTCCTATCCGGCAAGAAGAGGACATCCGGACCGGCAAACATCTTCATCCAAGCGGCATCTTCGATCTTCTTCCATCCGGTGCGGAGCGGGTCCATCTTGAAGCAGCCAACGCGGATCCATCCTCTTCTTCCGGCGTCTCCCGACGAATGACGGTTCCTTTAAGGGACGTCATCCAAGATGGCGTCCCTCGAATTCCGATTGACTGATAGGATTCTATCAGCCAATCGGAATTAAGGTAGGAATATTCCGATTGGCTGATGGAATCAGCCAATCAGAATCAAGTTCAATCCGATTGGCTGATCCAATCAGCCAATCAGATTGAGCTCGCATTCTATTGGCTGATCGGAACAGCCAATAGAATGTGAGCTCAATCTGATTGGCTGATTGGATCAGCCAATCGGATTGAACTTGATTCTGATTGGCTGATTCCATCAGCCAATCAGAATATTCCTACCTTAATTCCGATTGGCTGATAGAATCCTATCAGCCAATCGGAATTCGAGGGATGCCATCTTGGATGACGTCCCTTAAAGGAACCGTCATTCGTCGGGAGACGCCGGAAGAAGAGGATGGATCCGCGTCGGCTGCTTCAAGATGGACCCGCTCCGCACCGGATGGAAGAAGATCGAAGATGCCGCTTGGATGAAGATGTTTGCCGGTCCGGATGTCCTCTTCTTGCCGGATAGGAGGAAGACTTTGGAGCCTCTTCTGGACCTCTTCAGCACCGGATGCCAGGACGGATCGGTGATGCCTGTTGAGGTGAAGACAAGGTAGGAAGATCTTCAGGGGCTTAGTGTTAGGTTTATTTAAGGGGGGTTTGGGTTAGATTAGGGGTATGTGGGTGGTGGGTTGTAATGTTGGGGGGGGTATTGTATGTTTTTTTTTACAGGCAAAAGAGCTGATTTTCTTGGGGCATGCCCCGCAAAGGGCCCTGTTCAGGGCTGGTAAGGTAAAAGAGCTTTTAACTCTATTAATTTAGAATAGGGTAGGGCATTTTTTTATTTTGGGGGTCTTTGTTATTTTATTAGGGGGCTTAGAGTAGGTGTAATTAGTTTAAAATTGTTGTAATATTTTTCTTATGTTTGTAAATATTTTTTTATTTTTTGTAACTTAGTTCTTTGTTATTTTTTGTACTTTAGCTAGTTTATTTAATTGTAGTTATTTGTAGGAATTGTATTTAATTTATTTATTGATAGTGTAGTGTTAGGTTAATTGTAGGTAATTGTAGGTATTTTATTTAATTAATTTATTGATAGGGTAGTGTTAGGTTTAATTATAACTTAGGTTAGGATTTATTTTACAGGTAATTTTGTTATTATTTTAACTAGGTAACTATTAAATAGTTCTTAACTATTTAATAGCTATTGTACCTGGTTAAAATAATTACAAAGTTGCCTGTAAAATAAATATTAATCCTAAAATAGCTACAATGTAATTATAATTTATATTGTAGCTATATTAGGATTTATTTTACAGGTAAGTATTTATCTTTAAATAGGAATAATTTATTTAATAAGAGTTAATTAATTTCGTTAGATGTAAATTATATTTAAGTTAGGGGGGTGTTAGTGTTAGGGTTAGACTTAGCTTTAGGGGTTAATCCATTTATTATAGTAGCGGTGAGCTCCGGTCGGCAGATTAGGGGTTAATAATTGAAGTTACGTGTCGGCGATGTTAGGGAGGGCAGATTAGGGGTTAATACTATTTATGATAGGGTTAGTGAGGCGGATTAGGGGTTAATAACTTTATTATAGTAGAGCTCAGGTCCGCTCGGCAGATTAGGGGTTAATAAGTGTAGGCAGGTGTCGGCGACGTTGAGGGGGGCAGATTAGGGGTTAATAAATATAATATAGGGGTCGGCGGTGTTAGGGGCAGCAGATTAGGGGTACATAGGGATAACGTAGGTGGCGGCGCTTTGCGGTCGGCAGATTAGGGGTTAATAATTGTAAGTAGCTGGCGGCGACGTTGTGGGGGGCAGGTTAGGGGTTAATAAATATAATATAGGGGTCGGCGGTGTTAGGGGCAGCAGATTAGGGGTACATAGGGATAATGTAAGTTGCGGCGGTTTACGGAGCGGAAGATTAGGGGTTAATAATATAATGCAGGGGTCAGCGATAGCGGGGGCAGCAAATTAGGGGTTAATAAGTGTAAGGGTAGGGGTGTTTAGACTTGGGGTACATGTTAGAGTGTTAGGTGCAGACGTAGGAAGTTTTTCCCCATAGGAAACAATGGGGCTGCGTTAGGAGCTGAACGCGGCTTTTTTGCAGGTGTTAGGTTTTTTTTCAGCTCAAACAGCCCCATTGTTTCCTATGGGAGAATCGTGCACGAGCACGTTTTTGAGGCTGGCCGCGTCCGTAAGCAACTCTGGTATCGAGAGTTGCATTTGCGGTAAAAATGCTCTACGCTCCTTTTTTGGAGCCTAACGCAGCATTTTTTTGGACTCTCGATACCAGAGTTAATTTTATGGTGTGGCCAGAAAAAAGCCAGCGTAGCGTTAACAACCCATCTACCGCCAAACTCCAAATCTAGGCCTAAGTAATTTAGTTAATAAGATGTAATGGTTTTCATTCTCCACTAGGTGATGCTATAATATAAGTAATGCTCAATTGTATGTAAAGGGTTAAAGTTTTCCCTTATAAAGCATGTGCACACACCTGTTGAACCTATGCATGATTAAGGGAGTGGATCCCGAAACGTTGCATTTTTTATCATTTGTACTTGAATAAAGACTTAAGTTTTAACTTGGTGCTGTGGATACTCTATTTATTGGAATGCTGAGAGGAGGGCAGTCTCCTCTATCCCACCGGTCACCAAAAGCCCTGAGATAAAAAAGGAATAAGGGAGTTAAGGTGCTTTTTGTGCATTGTTTGATACAATAGATAGTTAGATTTGATAGATAAATAGATTTGATAGATATATAATTTCCCAGACACAGAATTACAAGACGTGCGGCCTGGGACCCATGGTAAGGTTCCCAGAGGCAGTTGCGACGCCAGGGGACGTGTATATGGCATGGATTTTAGGAACCGGGAGATGGAAAAAGATGCTTGGTTGGTCCTCCTACTTCAAATTTGGGGCACTGCACGTGCAATCATGGCCGGACTTTTAGCCGATGGACATTTGGCCGAAACACAAGTGGCTGTCACAAAACAGTCTGGCCACGAGATAGATAGATTTGATAGATAGATACATAGATTACATAGATCAATAGATGAAATATACATTTGATAGATACGATAGATAGATTTGATAGATAAATAGATAGATTTGATAGATATATAATTTCCCAGAAAGAGAATTACAAGACGTGCGGTCTGGGGCCCATGGTAAGGTTCCCAGAGGTAGTTGCAGTGCCAAGGGACGTGTATATGGCATGGATTTTAGGTACCGGGAGATGGAAAAAGATGCTTGGTCGGTCCTCCTAATTCAAATTTGGGGCACTGCGCGTGCAATCGTGGCCAGACTTTTAGCCGACAGACATTTGGCCGAAACACAAGTGGCTGTCACAAAACAGTCCGGCCATGAGATAGATAGATTTGATAGATAGATACATAGATTACATAGATCAATAGATGCAATATACATTTGATAGATACGATAGATAGTTAGATTTGATAGATAAATAGATAGATTTGATAGATAGATAGATAATTTCCCAGAGAGAGAATTACAAGACGTGCGGTCTGAGACCCATGGTAAGGTTCCCAGAGGCAGTTGCGGTGCCAGGGGAGGTGTATATGGCATGGATTTTAGGAACCGGGAGATGGAAAAAGATCCTTGGTCGGTCCTCCTACTTCAAATTTGGGGCACTACGCGTGCAATCGTGGCCGGATTTATACCCGACGGACATTTGGCCGAAGGACATTTGGCCGAAACACAAGTGGCTGTCACAAAACAGTCCGGCCACGAGATAGATAGATACATAGATTACATACATCAATAGATGCAATATACATTTGATATACATTTTGATATACATTTGATAGATATGATAGACAGATAGATAGATTTGATAGATTTGATAGATAGATAATTTCCCAGACAGAGAATTACAAGACGTGCGGTCTGGGACCCATGGTAAGGTTACTTCCTTTTGCACAATCGAGTACAGGTTGGGATTGCCTTTTGTGCAAAGAAATTTCGGCCGGGTACCTTCCACTGTGGTGTCCCCTATCAGGGGATGTGTATATGGCATGGATTTTAGGAACCGGGAGATGGAAAAAGATGCTTGGTCGGTCCTCCTACTTCAAATTTGGGGCACTGCGCATGTAATCTAATGTGCCACCAGATAGGAGTGGTGTGTTAAGTAGTACTATTCCTATCAGTTTAATCCTGTTAAGTGTCTTTTTTTTGGTTTTCTTTTTGAAGCCACAGTGCAGCAACAGATGCCAGAAAAATTTGGCATGTACACATGCCTGAAAAATTAGGTATTGTTGCAGCCGCTGCTGTAGCAGGGGCCAGAAAAATTGATGTTTGTTTCCCAGGCAGAAAGTGCCCTAAAACATTGCGGCTTGAACCCTAGTTGGTGGCGGATAAGTCACGCAAGTCATCCGGCATTTGAAGATAAAATACAGCAGCGTGTGGACCATTTTTAGCCCAAGGCAGCTCATCTCATCAGGCCTTTTTTACTCGAATGTATCGCCCAATGTCAGTCCCTTCAGGATCCATCCCTCATTCATCTTAATAAAGATGAGGTAATCTAGACTTTTTTGACCTAGGCGACTTTTCTTCTCAGTCACAATACCTCCTGCTGCACTGAAATTCCTTTCTGACAGGACACTTGAAGCGGGGCAGGCCAGAAGTTCTATTGCAAATTGGGATAGCTCAGGCCACAGGTCAAGCCTGCATGCCCAGTAGTCAAGGGGTTCTTCGCTCCTCAGAATATCGAGATCTGCAGTTAAGGCGAGGTAGTCTGCTACCTGTCGGTCGAGTCGTTCTGAGGGTGGACCCCGAAGGGCTGTGGCGATGCATAGGAGTTAAAAAGCTCCACATGTCCTCCATCAACAACACGTCTGTAAAGCGTCCTGTCCTTGCTGGCGTGGTCGTGGGTGTCGGAGGATTACTTTCAGCTCTTTCCCTGTTAGATTCCCATTGTGCTGTGACATCACCCTTATACGCTGTGTAAAGCATACTTTTTAATTTTTTTTGGAAATGCATCCTTTCCGACTTGTTGTAATTCGGTAACATTTCTGGCACTTTATGCTTATACCGGGGGTCTAGTAGCATGGACACCCAGTACAGGTCGTTCTCCTTCAGCTTTTTTATACAAGGGTCCTTCAACAGGCACAACAGCATGAAAGACCCCATTAGCACAAGGTTGGATGCCAAGCTACTTATGTCCCGTTCCTCATCCTCAGTGATGTCACTGAAGGTATCTTCTTCCCCCCAGCCACGTACAACACCACGGGTACCAGATAGGTGACAATGAGCACCCTGGGATGCCTATTGTGGTTGGTCTTCCTCATCCTCCTCAAAGCCACATTCCTCCTCTGACTCCTCTTCCTCACAATCCTCTTCCAGCATTGCCGCAGTTCCAGCAAGCGATGCTGATAAGGCTGTTTCTGGTAGTGATGGTGACCACAACTCTTCCTCTTCACGCTCATCTACGGATTGATCCAGCACTCTTCGCAGGGCACGCTCCAGGAAGAAAACAAATGGTATGATGTCGCTGATGGTGCCTTCGGTGCGACTGACTAGGTTTGTCAACTCCTCAAAAGGATGCATGAGCCTACAGGCATTGCGCATGAGCACCCAGTAACGTGGCAAAAAAATTCCCAGCTCCGCAGAGGCTGTCCTAGCACCCCGGTCATACAAATACTCATTAACGGCATTTTCTTGTTGGAGCAGGTGGTCGAACATTAGAAGTGTTGAATTCCAACGTGTCAGGCTGTCGCAAATCAAGCTCCTCACTGGCATGTTGTTTCGCCGCTGGATATCGGAAAAGTGCGCCATTGCTGTGTAGGAATGCCTCAAATGGCCACACACCTTCCTGTTCTGCTTCAGGACGTCCTGTAAGCCTGGGTGCTTATGCACAAAGCGTTGTACGATCAGATTGCACACATGTGGCATGCACGGCACATATGCCCAATTTCAATGCTGCCACCAAATTACTTCCGTTGTCAGAAACCACTTTGCCGATCTCCAGTTGGTGCGGAGTCAGCCACTGATCCACCTGTGCATTCAGGCCGGACAGGAGTGCTAGTCCGGTGTGACTCTCTGCTTTCAGGCAAGTCAACCCCAAGACGGCATGACACTGCCGTATCCGGGATGTGGAATAGTACCTGGAGAGCTGGGGGGGTGCCGTTGATGTGGAGCAAGATGCAGCAGCAGAAGAGGACTCAGCCGAGGAGGTTATGGAAGAGGATGGAGTAGGAGGAGTAGAGGAGGTGGCAGCAGGCCTGCCTGCAAGTCGTGGCGCTGTCACCAACTCTGCAGAGCAACGCATTCCATGGTTGTCAGCCGTCAGCAGGTTTACCCAATGCGCAGTGTAGGTGATATACCTGCCCTGACCATGCTTTGCAGACCAGCTATCAGAGGTCAGATGGACCCTTGCCCCAACACTGTGTGCCAGACATGCCATAACTTCCTTTCGCACAATCGAGCACAGGTTGGGGATTGCCTTTTGTGAAAAGAAATTTCGTCCGGGTACCTTCCACTGCGGTGTCCCAATAGCTACAAATTTTTTGAACGCCTCAGACTCCACCAGCTTGTATGGTAAAAGCTGGCGGGCTAAGAGTTCAGACAAGCCAGCTGGCAAGGGGGTAACTTTGTGACATTGGCTTCTTACGCTCAAACATGTCCTTGACAGACACCTGACTGTGGGCAGATGAGCAGGAACTGCTCCGGAAGAGAGACGGAGTGGCGGATGGTTGAGAGGGGGCAAGGAGGACAGCAGTGGTTGACGTGGCTGAAGATGCTGGACCAGGAGGATGGCGGCTTTGAGTTTGTGTGCTGCTTCTACTCATGTGTTGATCCCATAGGCGTTTGTGATGTGCGATCATGTGCCTTCGCAAAGCAGTTGTACCTTGGTGGGTGTTGGACTTCCCACGACTCAGTTTCTTTTGGCACAGGTTGCAAATGGCATCGCTGTTGTCAGAGGCAGACACACAAAAAAATGCAACACTGCTGAGCTCTGCGATGACGGCATTCTGGTGGTGGCAACAGCATGCGTTGATTGGCGTGCTGTCTGTCTGACCCCGGGTACCGATGCATGCTGTCTGACTGTGCCACTAGCTCCTTGCGATGACCTCCCCCTGCTTCCAACTCGTCTCCTCCTCCTCTTCTCTGTCTCCCCATCTGAACTTTCCCCCCTGTTCTTCTTCTCTTCTAGCGGCACCCACATGACATCCATGGACGCATCTTCATCATCAATCACTTCACTTGTATCTGACAAATTAACAAATGAAACGGCAGCGGGTACAACATCATCATCATCATCACACTGTACGTACATGTCTGTAATGCTGCCTGACTGAGACATATCACTGTTATCTACATCCTCTGTCAATGATGGTTGCGCATCACTCATTTCTTCCAACTGATGTGTAAAAAACTCCTCTGACACATCAAGTGAAGCGGCTGTGGTGCTAGTGTTGGTGGTGGTGGCAGGCGGGCGGGTGGTGGTAACTTGAGAGGTGCCTGAAGATAAGCTGGAGGAGGATGGTGTGTCAAGGTTCAGAGCGGAAGCTATAGAAGATTGGGTGTCCTGTGTTAAAAAGTCAACTATGTCTTCAGAACTTTTCGAGTTCATGGGATGTGGCCTCTGAACACTGGGCATTATTCTATGGCCAAAGGGAATCATAGCACCACGACCATGACGGCACCTGCGGGGTGGCCTGTCTCTGACTGTCATTTTTTTTTAAATGTACACTTACACTACTATTAAACAAGATATGAGTGGTGGCACTGGGCAAGTGGGCCTGACACACACACTGGCAGGCAGGCAACTGCAATTAGATTACACTAGCAGACTGATGTTTCACAGTCAAAAATTATTATTTTTTTAAATTATTTACACTACTGTTACAACAGATATGAGTGGTGGCACTAGTTGGCAAGTGGGCCTGGCACACACGCTGGCAGGCAGGCAACTGCTATTGGATTACACTAGCAGACTGATGTTTCACAATCAATTTTTTTTTTTTTTTAAATTTACACTACTCTTACAACAGATATGAGTGGTGGCACTAGTTGGCAAGTGGGCCTGGCACACACGCTGGCAGGCAGGCAACTGCTATTAGATTACACTAGCAGACTGATGTTTCACAGTCAAAAAAGTTTTTTTAAAAAAATTTTACACTACTGCTACAACAGATATGAGTGGTGGCACTAGTTGGCAAGTGGGCCTGGCACACACGCTGGCAGGCAGGCAACTGCAATTAGATTACATTAGCAGACTGATGTTTCACAGTCAAAAAAGTTTTTTTTTTTTTATATTTACACTACTGTTACAACAGATATGAGTGGTGGCACTAGTTGGCAAGTGGGCCTGGCACACACGCTGGCAGGCAGGCTGTCAGTATATTTATGAAAATCTTAGTAGTGCTATCCAAATAATATATCAGCTTATGGCAGGGTTATAATCACAATACAAATAATAATTTTCCTTAAAAATAGAAACCCTTAATCAACATGCACCTACTAGACCATACAATTAATATAAATATCTGAATTCTTTTATTTAGTTAATATCCATAAACATATTGAAATATATTTGCAATAAAAGGAAATGAAATAATATTATATGCACTTGAAAACTATTTAAATATGTTATGCAAAGTGCATACACGCTTATCTTTAAAACCAACCTTATTTACAAATCTTTTAACATCCAAGCAATCCAATTCTAAACTGTGCTCTTAAACAATAGGATAATATATATTCTGCTATTTAACTGCAATTTATCCTAATACATAATTAATTTACAATATCAGAACTTGCACAGATGAGTTACTTAACAATCAGATACAGATTTAAACAATATATAGGCTGTGAAATGCTAACTTGAAAAACACACTGCTTCTTTAAATCTTTTAACTGTACTTTAAACTGTAGTGACTTAGAATTTAACTAATAGTCTTGCCAATAACCGTAAATACGTTACCAGGGTAAAGAGCAGTTGATATCCAATATTCCTTAATAGGAATTGTTTCACCTCAGAAATGTCAAAATTGGGGATAATGCATATGGAGTCCAATAGTAGGTGTGTGCTTTAATAATAACTGCAGCAGTTATTCCTTCTGGATCAGCCAACACAACCACCCCTTTTCAGTCTCTATGCTGGGGTTTTAATCATCTGATCTCACCCCTCCCCATTTTTGATTTTTATCAGTCATTGGTGAATATTGGAAACGCCCACGGAGCCTTGTCCCTTGTCATTGGATAATTGGAGTATCTTATTAACAGCCAAAAAAACTTTTGGTTGTAGTTCTCGTATGGCAACACCGGGTGGCAGCATTATAAACAGACATAGCAACATTTGAACCAACTTAAATCAGTATTTCTATGAAATGGTTATTCATTTTATCATAATTTACTGCAACAACTATTCACAATATTTGTTTTGGATAAGTTATATCTTAATGAATTTTCTGATCATTTTGATATGAAACATCAAATACTTCTAAAATTATATTAAAATAATTTATATTTCATTTAGCCTAACAGAAAGTTTGTATTTCATAGTCATATGACATCAAAGTAACTTCCATATCTTCATCTCACTATATTTTAAGAGATGTATTTAAAACTTTATAAACATTTATTGCACATTCATATGATATGACTTATTTCATTTCATGCAGGCATTCCATCTCTTTCTAAGTGCATAGATTGATGCCCATGACCAATGGTTGTCTGCAATAAAAATAGAAATAATTATTAGAAATGATCCAAGCATTCATATGTATTTGATGTAGTCATTACTCAACATAGCAATCATTCATTTAATATCAAATGTCTCAGTCCCATATATATATACATATCTGGGTTATTTGAATTTTTCCAAACACATATGAAACTAGTGTTGTTCCCTTTGCAAAAAAATATGTATTTATTTTTATTTAAAATCTAAGTACAGTTGCTTTGAAATCATAATGAAAGCCATGTGCCTTCTCTGTGTTATCTTAACCCAGACGCCATGTTTAAACATCTTGTATATTCCAGTCTTAGTAGCCACACAGCATGAGCCACTCATCAAGCTTTAAAAAGGGATATTTCAGACACACCGTCTATTACTCACCACATGGGGTCCCCTGCACTTAAGTGCAAATGCTGAAAACTCTCATAAAACATGTTACTTTTGAGATCCTATTACACCTTTTCGGATTGAAAGACAAATGGTATCCTGATTCCAGTCTGCTAATTCCCATCTCATTATCTCCTAAATCAACAGCCTTAGACATTTATGTTTTTATTAACTGTATGGGGGTAAGGGATGCTTGTATTTTTAATTAAGGAGCAAATGGTTTTGGTCCTGTCTCAAGCCACAAACTCTGTTCTCTTTCAAAATTACTTCCCCAACATTCCTCTATACCTTGACAAGGTGACTGCAATTAGATTACACTAGCAGACTGATGCTTCACAGTCAAAAAAAATTTTTTTTAAAAATTTTTACACTACTGTTACAACAGATATGAGTGGTGGCACTTAGCAAGTGGGCCTGGCACACACGCTGGCAGGCAGGCAACTGCAATTAGATTACACTAGCAGACTGATGTTTCACAGTCAAAATTACACAGGCAAAAAAAACCAACTGATGTTCTAGCCCTAAAATGCCTTTTTTGGGTGCTGTCCTTACAGCAGAGATCAGATGAGTCCTTCAGGACTGTAGTGGACACTGAATACACTAGCCTAGCTATCAATTTCCCTATAAAATCAGCAGCAGCTACACTATCCCTCCTCTCACTAAGAATGCAGAATCAGAATGAATATAAAATGGCTGCTGTCCAGGAGCTGGGAGGGTCTGGGAGGGAGTGTCTGCTGCTGATTGGCTGAAATGTGTCTGCAGACTGTGAGATACAGGGTCAAAGTTTACTCAATCATGACGAATAAGGGGCGGATCGAACATTGCATATGTTCGCCTGCCGCGGCGAACGCGAACAAGCTATGTTCGCCGGGAACTATTCACCGGCCAACTATTCGCTACATCACTATTTAGCACCCTGTACCAAAATTATGCGGAGGTGATAGCAGTCCATTTGTTCTTACCTTACTACCTATTTAGACAGGCATATATAACTCCATGAACAAAGATGGCTGGGAATAGCTTAGACATCTGTTAGATTATAATCTAGATAAAGGAAACTATTAAGGGCAAGGTGGAACACAATGACAATGCCAGATATAGCCCGTTGGCTACATGCCCTTCTAATATTACCTAGCGCAAGAGTTTGTATTGATATTGTCAATGTTGATGTTACTGTTAAAAATCTGAACAGTTGGTTCTTCCTGGTTTATTCTTTCATTCTCTCTCTCTCTCTTTTCTTTATTTCTTACTCTCCTCTATGCAGAAGTTACTATATTCTACTTTTTTATTTTTTCTTGACTACTTATACACTGTCAAAAAGTTAGCATTCTTTACACTTATGACATGTGGCGGGCGGCAAGGCCGCTCCGTCTGACACCTCATATCTCCTAACAAGTTATTTAGGCCTCTATCCAAGCGACCATCCCTTCTCTTATTAAGACTCTTGCAGAATACGCTAAATCTACAGTTCATATCTCCCACATCCCCCCCCCACCTCTTCAGACCTCTCCAGACCCTTCCCCCCATTTTCCCCGTATGTAAGGAGCCTTCCTCTAGAAGGAGGACTAGCTAAGCGGTTTCTCTCGGATATACCGCAACTATTAGAAAAAGAATAAAAACATTGCAATTTGGTTTCATTTAGGGTGACCTATACTAAAGCTGCTCTTCTTTCCTACCCCTTCCTACCCTAAGCTCACTCCCTTCTATTTCTTTCCTTGCTTCCCCTTTTTTTTTTTTTTTTTTAAATCTATCCCCTGCTGCGAAACAAATATTACTATGTCCATAATATGCACCTCCCACAACGTCAGGGGGCTCAATACGCCAAACAATAGAAGCTGGCTCATGAACTACCTCACTCATGTTAAGTCAAAACAGGAAAAACAACCCACTGGGTAGAAGGTGCGCCTATCCCCTTGCATTGTAAACATTTCCCGGCAGTGGAGACAGCTTCATTCCCAACTAAGTCAAGGGGAGTTGCGATAATGATCCACAAGACAGTGCTCTATGAAAAATTAGAAGCATATAAAGACCCAAAAGGTAGATACCTTATCCTAAACTGTAAACTAGATGATGTTCCATACACTTTAGCTAATTATTATGGCCCAAACTCTGGACAGATAAGAGCATTTAGAAAAATTTTAAGATTACTAGCTTCTCACAAGACTCAAAACTTACTTTTAGCCGGTGATTTTAATTTGATCATGGACACGACCTTAGACAGACGCTCACCAAAGCTCAAACTTTGTGACCCCCAAACTACTCGGACTGCTAAACAATTTAATAACCTTATTGCTCAATATAATCTGTTTGATGCTTGGTGATCCCACCATCCTTCCTCCAGAGATTACTCTTACTATTCCACAGTTCACAATATATATATACTAGAATTTATTACATCTTCTGTGAGCCACGGTTGCTTGATAATATTCAGCAGATCGCTATGCTCTTGGTCCGACCATTCTCTGGTTCAGTTCTCTATGAGGGTTCCGAATTGCATGTCTTCCAGGCCTTATTGGAAACTACCAGAATATTTACTCTCAACCCCAGAGCAGGTCTCATATGTACAAAAGGAACTAGACGAATTCCTAAAAATAAATGATAACAGGTCTGTAGACGATTTTTGTCTGTGGAACACACTCAAAGCTTACACTAGGGGGCTGTTCTTCAAACTTAACGCAGGACATAGAAAGGAATCAGGAGGGACATTAGCTCAGCTACACTTAACTCTTCGCTCCTTAATAGCCTCCCATATTACGTCACTAGACCCACAGACTCTATCTCAAATAGAAGACACTTAAACAAAGATAGAGACCTTAGAATTTAAACAATATCAAACAAACTTTCTATGCCAAGGGAAATAAGGCGGATCAACTTCTAGCCAACAAACTTAGACAACGCACAGCGGAAGCTTGCATCCCATATATAACAACACCACAAGGAACAGTATGTCTCCCAGCAGACATAGGTAAAGCTTTTGCATCTTACTATTCCTCCCTATATAATTTAAAAAATTCTCTAGACTCTCCCACGCCATCTACTCAACAAATCCAGGATTTTTTAAACTCACTCTCCCTACCAGCTCTGTCCGATGCCCAGAAAGATCTACTAGACTCTCCTTTTTGCATTGAGGAGTAGTGATGTCGCAAATTGTTCGCCGGCAAATAGTTCCCAGCAAACATAGCATGTTCGCGTTCGCCGCGGCGGGCGAACATATGCGATGTTCGATCCGCCCCCTATTCGTCATCATTGAGTAAACTTTGACCCTGTATCTCACAGTCTGCAGACACATTCCAGCCAATCAGCAGCAGACACTCCCTCCCAGACCCTCCCAGCTCCAGGACAGCAGCCATTTTAGATTCATTCGGAAGCTGCATTGTTAGTGAGAGGAGGGACAGTGTAGCTGCTGGTGATTTTATAAGGAAATTGATAGCTAGGCTAGTGTATTCAGTGTCCACTACAGTCCTGAAGGACTCATCTGATCTCTGCTATAAGGACAGCAGCCCAAAAAGCACTTTTTAGGGCTAGAACAACATTTTTTATTTTTTTGTTTTTTTTCCCTGTGCAATCTAATTGCAGTTGCTTGCCTGCCAAGCAACTTGCCCAGTGCCACCACTCATATCTGGTGTAACAGTAGTGTAAATTAAAAAAAAAAAAAAAAAATTTGACTGTGAAACATCAGTCTTCTAGTGTAATCTAATTGCAGTTTCCTGCCTGCCAGCGTGTGTGCCAGGTCCACTTGCCCAGTGCCACCACTCATATCTGGTGTAACAGTAGTGTAAATTTCACAGTCAAAAAAGCTTTTTTTTTTAAACATCAGTCTGCTAGTGTAATCTAATTGCAGTTGCCTGCCTGCCAGCATGTGTGCCAGGCTCAAAGCGTATACTGTGCCCACTTGCCCAGTGCCACCACTCATATCTGGTGTAACAGTAGTGTAAATTTAAAAAAAAAAAAACTTTTTTGACTGTGAAACACTAGTCTGCTAGTGTAATCTAATTGCAGTTGCTTGCCTGCCAGCGTGTGTGCCACGTCACAGCATATACTGTGCCCACTTGCCCAGTGCCACCACTCATATCTGTTGTAACAGTAGTGTGAATTAAAAAAAAAAACTTTTTTGACTGTGAAACATCAGTCTGCTAGTGTAATCTAATTGCAGTTGCGTGTGTGCCAGGCTCACATCGTATACTGTTCCCACTTGCCCAGTGCCACCACTCATATCTGGTGTAACAGTAGTGTAAATAAAAAAAATAAAAATTTTTGACTGTGAAACATCAGTCTGCTTGTGTAATCTAATTGCAGTTGCCTGCCTGCCAGCGTGTGTGCCAGGCCCACTTGCCCAGTGCCACCACTCATATCTGGTGTAACAGTAGAGTAAATTTAAAAAAAAAAAAACTTTTTGGACTGTGAAACATCAGTCTGCTAGTGTAATCTAATTGCAGTTGCCTGCCTGCCAGCGTGTGTGCCGGGCTCACAGCGTATACTGTGCCCACTTACCCAGTGCCACCACTCATATCTGATGTAACAGTAGTGTAAATTAAAAAAAAAAACTTTTTTGACTGTGAAACATCAGTCTGCTAGTGTAATCTAATTGCAGTTGCGTGTGTGCCAGGCTCACATCGTATACTGTTCCCACTTGCCCAGTGCCACCACTCATATCTGGTGTAACAGTAGTGTAAATAAAAAAAAAAAAACTTTTTTGACTGTGAAACATCAGTCTGCTTGTGTAATCTAATTGCAGTTGCCTGCCTGCCTGCCAGCGTGTGTGCCAGGCCCACTTGCCCAGTGCCACCACTCATATCTGGTGTAACAGTAGAGTAAATTTAAAAAAAAAAAAAACTTTTTGGACTGTGAAACATCAGTCTGCTAGTGTAATCTAATTGCAGTTGCCTGCCTGCCAGCGTGTGTGCCAGGCTCACAGCGTATACTGTGCCCACTTACCCAGTGCCACCACTCATATCTGGTGTAACAGTAGTGTAAATTAAAAAAAAAAACTTTTTTGACAGTGAAACATCAGTCTGCTTTTTTGGGTCAGGCTCACAGCGTATACTGTGCCCACTTGCCCAGTGCCACCACTCATATCTTCTTTAATAGTAGTGTAAGTGTACATTTACAATAAAAAAAAACTTTTTGGACTGTTAAACATCAGTCTGCTTTTTTTGTGTCAGGCTCACAGCTTATACTGGGCCCACTTGCCCAGTGGCACCACTCATATCTTGTTTAATAGTAGTGTAAGTGTACATTTAAAAAAATAAAAACTTTTTGGACTGTGAAACATCAGTCTGCTTTTTTGTGTCAGGCTCACAGCGTATACTGTGCCCACTTGCCCAGTGCCCCCACTCATATCTTGTTTAATAGTAGTGTAAGTGTACATTTAAAAAAAATGAAAGGCAGAGGCAGGCCACCCCGCAGGTGCCGTCGTGGTCATGGTGCTGTGATTCCCTTTGGCCATAGAATAATGCCCAGTGTTCAGAGGCCACGTACCATGAAATCGAAAAGTTCTGAGGAGGACATAGTTGACTTTTTAACACAGGACACCCAATCTTCTATAGCTTCCGCTCCGAACCTTGACGCACCATCCTCCTCCAGCTTATCTTCGGGCACCTCTCAAGTTACCACTCGCCTGCCTGCCGCCACCACCAACACTAGCACCACAGCCACTTCACTTGATCTTTCAGAGGAGTTATTTACACAGCAGTTGGAAGGAATGAGTGATGCGCAACCATCATTGACAGAGGATGTAGATAACAGTGATATGTCTCAGTCAGGCAGCATTACAGACATGGACGTATGGTGTGATGATGATGATGTTGTACCCGCTGCTGCTTCCTTTTTTGATTTGTCAGATACAAATGAAGCCGTTGATGAGGACGATGCGTCTGTGGATGTCACTTGGGTGCCGCTAGAAGAGAAGAAGAACAGGGGGAAAGTTCAGATGGGGAGACAGAGAGGAGGAGACGAGTTGGAAGCAGGGGGAGGTCATCGCAAGGAGCTAGTGGCACAGTCAGACAGCATGCATCGGCACCCGGGGTCAGCCAGACAGCACGCCAATCAATGCATGCTGTTGCCACCACCAGAATGCCGTCATCGCAGAGCTCAGCAGTGTGGCATTTTTTTGTGTGTCTGCCTCTGACAACAGCAATGCCATTTGCAACCTGTGCCAAAAGAAACTGAGTCGTGGGAAGTCCAACACCCACCTAGGTACAACTGCTTTGCGAAGGCACATGATCACACATCACAAACGCCTATAAGATCAACACATGAGTAGAAGCAGCACACAAACTCAAAGCCGCCATCCTCCTCCTCATTCAGCATCTTCAGCCACATCAACCACTGCTGTCCTCCTTGCCCCCTCTCAACCATCCGCCACTCCGTCTCTCTTCCGGAGCAGTTCCTGCTCATCTGCCCACAGTCAGGTGTCTGTCAAGGACATCTTTGTGCGTAAGAAGCCAATGTCACAAAGTCACCCCCTTGCCCGGAGTCTGACAGCTGGCTTGTCTGAACTCTTAGCCTGCCAGCTTTAACCATACAAGCTGGTGGAGTCTGAGGCGTTAAAAAAAATTGTTACTATTGGGACACCGCAGTGGAAGGTACCCGGCCGAAATTTCTTTGCACAAAAGGCAATCCTCAACCTGTACTCGATTGTGCGAAAGAAAGTAATGGCATGTCTGGCACACAGTGTTGGGGCAAGGGTCCATCTGACCACTGATAGCTGGTCTGCAAAGCATGGTCAGGGCAGGTATATCACCTACACTGCACATTGGGTAAACCTGCTGACGGCTGCCAAGCATGGAATGTGTGTCTCTGCAGAGGAGTTGGTGAAACCGCCACGACTTGCAGGCAGGCCTGCTGCCACCTCCTCTACTCCTCCTACTCCATCCTCTTCCATAACCTCCTCGGCGGAGTCCTCTTCTGCTGCTGCGTCTTGCTCCACATCAACGGCACCCCCCCAGCTCCCCAGGTACTATTCCACATCCCGGATACGGCAGTGTCACGCCGTCTTGGGGTTGACTTGCCTGAAAGCAGAGAGTCACACCGGACCAGCACTCCTGTCCGCCCTGAACACACAGGTGGATCAGTGGCTGACTCCGCACCAACTGGAGATTGGCATAGTGGTTTCTGACAACGGAAGTAATTTGGTGGCGGCATTGAAATTGGGCAAGTTGACACATGTGCCGTGCATGGCACATGTGTGTAATCTGATTGTACAATGCTTTGTGGATAAGTACCCAGGCTTACAGGATGTCCTGAAGCAGGCCAGGAAGGTGTGTGACCATTTGAGGTGTTCCTAAACGGCCATGGCGCACTTTTCAGATATCCAGCTGCGAAACAACATGCCAGTGAGGCGCTTGATTTGCGACAGCCCGACACGTTGGAATTCAACACTCCTAATGTTCGACCGCCTGCTCCAACAAGAAAAAGCCGTTAACGAGTATTTGTATGACCGGGGTGCTAGGACAGCCTCTGCGGAGCTGGGAATTTTTTTGCCACGTTACTGGGCGCTCATGTGCAATGCTTGTAGGCTCATGCGTCCTTTTGAGGAGGTGACAAACCTAGTCAGTCGCACCGAAGGCACCATCAGCGACATCATACCATTTGTTTTCTTCCTGGAGCATGCCCTGCAAAGAGTTCTGGATCAAGCCGTAGATGAGCGTGAAGAGGAAGAGTTGTGGTCACCATCACCACCAGAAACAGTCTTATAAGCATCACTTGCTGGACCTGCGGCAATGCTGGAAGAGGATTGTGAGGAAGAGGAGTCAGAGGAGGAATGTGGCTTTGAGGAGGAGGAAGACCAACCACAACAGGCATCCCAGGGTGCTCGTTGTCACCTATCTGGTACCCGTGGTGTTGTACGTGGCTGGGGGGAAGAAGATACCTTCAGTGACATCACTGAGGACGAGGAACGGGACATGAGTAGCTCGGCATCCAACCTTGTGCAAATGGGGTCTTTCATGCTGTCCTGCCTGTTGAGGGACCCTCGTATAAAAAAGCTGAAGGAGAACGACCTGTACTGGGTGTCCACGCTACTAGACCCCCAGTATAAGCATAAAGTGCCTGAAATGTTACCGAATTACAAGTCGGAAAGGAAGCAGCAGTTCCAAAATAAATTAAAAAGTATGCTTTATACAGCGTATAAGGGTGATGTCACAGCACAACGGGAATCTAACAGGGGAAGAGGTGAAAATAATCCTCCGACTCCCCCGACCACGCCGGCAAGGACAGGACGCTTTACAGACATGTTGTTGATGGAGGACATGCAGAGCTTTTTCAGTCCTATGCATCGCCACAGCCCTTCAGGGTCCACCCTCAGAGAACGACTCGACCGACAGGTAGCAGACTACCTCGCCTTAACTGCAGATCTCGACACTCTGAGGAGCAATGAACCCCTTGACTACTGGGTGTGCAGGCTTGACCTGTTGCCTGAGCTATCCCAATTTGCGATAAAACTTCTGGCCTGCCCCGCTTCAAGTGTCCTGTCAGAAAGGACCTTCAGTGCAGCAGGAGGTATTGTCACTGAGAAGAGAAGTTGCCTAGGTCAAAAAAGTCTAGATTACCTCACCTTTATTAAGATGAATGAGGGATGGATTCCGAAGGGACTGACATTGGGTGATACATTAGAGTAAAAAAGGCCTGATGAGCTGCCTTGGGCTAAAAATAGTCCACACGCTGCTGTATTTTATCTTAGAATGCCGGATGACTTATCCGCCACCAACTAGGGTTCAAGCCGCAATGTTTTAGGGCACTTTCTGCCTGGGAAACAAACATCAATTTTTCTGGCCGCTGCTACAGTAGCAGCGGCTGCAAAAATACCTAATTTTTCAGGCATGTGTACATGCCAAATTTTTCTGGCCTCTGATGCTGCACTGTGGCTTCAAAAACCAAACAAAAAAAAGAAACATAACAGGGATTAAACTGATAGGAATAGTACTACTTAATACACCACTCCTATCTGGTGGCACAGTAGATTGCACACGCAGTGCCCCAATTTTGAAGTAGGAGGACCGACCAAGCATCTTTTTCCATCTCCCAGTTCCTAAAATCCATGTCATATACACGTCCCCTGGCGCCGCAACTGCCTCTGGGAACCTTACCATGGGTCACAGACCGCACGTCTTGTAATTCTCTGTCTGGGAAATTATACATCTATCAAATCTATTTATTTATCCATCTATCAAATGTATATTGCATATATTGATGTATCTATCTATCAAATCTATCTATCTCGTGGCCGGACTGTTTTGTGACAACCACTTGTGTTTCAGCCAAATGTCCGTCGGCCAAATGTCCATCGGCCAAATGTCCGTTGGCTAAAAGTCCGGCCACGATTGCACACGCAGTGCCCCAAATTTGAAGTAGGAGGACCAACCAAGCATCTTTTTCCATCTCCCGGTTCCTAAAATCCATGCCATATACACGTCCCCTGATAGGGGGCATAAAAGGTATTAAACTGATCAGAATAGTACTACTTAACACACCACTCATATCTGGTGGCACAGTAGATTGCACGCACAGTGCCCCAAATTTGAAGTAGGAGGACCGACCAAGCATCTTTTTCCATCTCCCGGTTCCTAAAATCCATGCCATATACACGTCCCCTGGCGCCGCAACTGCCTCTGGGAACCTTACCATGGTTCCCAGACTGCACGTCTTGTAATTCTCTCTCTGGGAAATTATATATCTATCAAATCTATCTATTTATCTATCAAATCTATCTATCTATCTATCGTATCTATCAAATGTATATTGCATATATTGATCTATCTATCTAATCTATGTATCTATCTATCTATCTATCTATCAAATTTATCTCGTGGTTGTACAAATGGACTGTTTGCTGTTGTTTGCAGTGCGTTAAACGGGGAGTTTGGTCTGTCACTGTGAAGCGGGCGTAACCCTTACACTACCTGATCGATACAACATCATACCTGATGTTTTAAAGCATGTTATTCCAAACAATTTAGGAATGTTAGGTGATTTATGCCCTTTATGGTTTAAAACCAGACTCTGAATCAACTATGTAATTTTACGTAGGTGTTTTGCCATGGATCCCCCTCCGGCATGCCACAGTCCAGGTGTTAGTACCCTTGAAATAACTTTTCCATCACTATTGTGGCCAGAAAGAGTCCCTGTGGGTTTTAAAATTCGCCTGCCTATTGAAGTCAATGGCAGTTCGCCCGTTCTCGGACAGTTGTGGACGTTCGCGCCATTCGCAAACGGAAAATTTTCAGTTTGCGACATCACTATTGAGGAGGTGATCTCTGCCATTAAATACTTAAAGTCCCATAAATCTCCTGGGCCAGACGGATATGGTGCCCTTTTTTATAAGACTTTTCTCCCACAGCTCTCCCCGTTGCTTACTAGAATCTGCTCGCTGGCTAGGCAATCTGGCTCTCTTCCCCCGGGAATTGTTGGAAGCAGTTATTGTAACTATTCCAAAACCAGGTAAGACTCCTAATATGTGTGAGCACTTTCGTCCCATCGCCCTAACTAATACGGACGTAAAGATTCTAGCTAAAATTTTGGCCTCCAGGCTCAACCGTGTTCTCCCGTCACTTGTTGACGGAGATCAAGTGGGTTTTACCCCCAGAGAGAAGGACCGGACAATACCCGGCAGCTACTTAATATTTATTTTGAAGCTAAGCGGCGGAATATCCCCTGTACAACTTTGGTGCTTGATGCCGAAAAAGCCTTCGATAGAGTGAACTGGGCTTACCTATTCGAAGTCCTGAACAAATTCGGCTTTCCCCTGTACTTTCACTCCTGTGTTAAATCACTATACTCTGCTCCCTCAGCTTCAGTCAGGGGCTTGGGATTTCGTTCCCCTGTCTTCCAAGTTACAAACGGGACAGGGGTGTCCCTTATCCCCGCTGATATTTGCTCTTGCTATGGAGCCACTTGCTGAGGCTATCAGAAGTATCCCGGATATACAGGGAGTTGAGATTGCAGGGACTCTGCAAGAAAACGCGTTGTTTGCGGATGACTTCACTATATTATTAAAATACCCTGTACAATCTCTTCCTGCTCTTTTTAGATTGCTAAACTACTTTGGCCAAATTAGCTTCTATAAGCTAAATGTCAGCAAAACTGATGCATACACTATTAATATACCTGATAAAGAGCTAGAGACCCTTAAGAAAAGATATCTATTTAATTGGTCCCAACATAGAATTAAACACCTAGGCGTGTACCTCTCATGTAACATATCTACTATTATTGAGTCTAATTTTTACCCCCTACTACAACAATTCCAGAAAAGCGCGGATGCATGGAGTGTTCCTTGGATCTCCTGGTTAGGCCGCATAGCAGCGTTCAAAATGGTACTACTCCCCAAGCTCGCTTCCCATCCCAATCCCTAAATCCCTCATAGGTAAATTCCAACAAGTCTGAAACAAGTACATTTGGAGGAATAAGCAGAGTAGCTACATGGATAATGCAACAGCCACTTTACAGAGGAGGTGCAGGCGCCCCTAACATAGCTGCTTACCATGAATCCTCACGGCTAGCACATATTCTCTCTTGGAATGTTACTTCATGTCTTAATAAATGGCAGGCACTAGAGCAAGCTACTTTACCTAACCCACTTCTTTTGCCAGACCTTATATAGCTTCCCAAACACGTTAGATCTACTTACATGATACAAAATACAATTATCTCGCATGCCCTTCGCCTATGGGATAGAATACACTCACTACAGCAAATCGCCCCACATCCTTCCCCTATACATTCCCTCTTGGGGCTCCTGGCAGCCCTTAGAGACTCGCATCTGCACTTGTGGTGAGAGCATGGCATAAATTACATAGCCGATCTATTCCCCAGAGGGCACTTCATTACAACTTCGCAATTCTACTCAGCTCATAACCCACCACTCCTCCTGCAGTTTGAATTTTGGAGATTACGTAGTCTATTAAAATCATGGGGATTTCTTGACAGACCATTGCGCGAACTAACTAAATGGGAAAAAAGATGGGCCAACACCCTTAAGATCCCACGAGCACTTTCAATTTCATATAGAGACTTGCTGAATCCCCCTACTTTCTATAAGTCAGCTTATATTATAGCTTGGGAGAAGGACTTGCGATTCTATGCAGAACAAGCTGAATGGTCCAAAGCTGTCACGCAAACCAGGCAAGCGCTTCATTGTGTAACTTTGTTGGAGTTATACATTAAAGTATGCACACAATGGCACCTCACACCTCTCAGACTCTTCAAAATTTCTCACTTAAATTCCCCACTATGCTGGAGAGACTGCGGGTTGGTGGGATCGCCAGTTCACATATGGTGGGAATGTCCAGCACTATGACCTTTTTGGGCTGAGATTTCTAATAAGTGTATGACTCTAGACCCCCTGCTGGGAAACTCCCCACAAACTGTTTTATTTCACTTAAACATCAAGACGACCTGCATACCAACAGATTTTTTTGACAATTTATTTGTTCTTGGCAGCCAAATTAGCAATTGCTAGACTCTGGAAACAAAAGATAATTCCTAGTTGGGGTGACGTAGCTAAAATAATGACCCAACAGAATAAAGTGACCTTACATTCTCAAATTTGGGATACTTGAAAACAACTGAACAAATTCTGAAGGGAAGTTCCAGAGGTCAATGATTAAGCTATGGAACAGTCAGGTGTACACAGCGCAAGATTCAAACACCTCAGTGAGATGCACCCATTCCCCCCCCTTTTTTTTTTCTTTTCTTTTCCTCTCTCCTTCTATCCCCATTTTCTTCTCCCCTCTTCCCTCCCTACCTCTATTCTTGCTGTACGTACAGACATGTTTCAGACATATCACAATACTATGTATTATGAAGACCTTGTTATGTATCATTATTGGTTTTACGCTAGATGTATATACAGTAACTTTTTACTATTTGTATTTTTTTACCTCAATAAAAATTATTTTTCAAAATAAATAAATAAATCAATCAATAAATAAATAAATCTAAATACAAATTCCTATCATTACCTAAATAATTCCTATTTAAAACTAAATACTTACCTAGAAAATAAACCGTAAGCTAGCTACAATATAACTAATAGTAATAGTGTATCTAGCTTATGGTTTATTTTTATTTTAAAGGCAAGTTTGTATTTATTTTAACTAGATAGAATAGTTACTAAATAGTTATTAACTATTTAATAACTACCTAGCAAAAATAAATACAAATTTACCTGTAAAATAAAACCTAACCTAAGTTACAATAACACCTAACACTACACTACAATTAAATAAATTCCCTACATTTAAATACAATTAAATAAATTAAATAATCAGCCAATAGAATGCGAGCTCAATCCTATTGGCTGATTGGAAGTTTAGGGGTTAATAACTTTAGTATAGTGGCGGCGACGTTGGGGGCGGCAGATTAGGGGTTTATAAATGTAGGTAGGTGGCGGTGATGTTAGGGGCGGTAGATTAGGGGTTAATAATATTTAACTAGTGTTTGCGATGCGGGAGTACGGTGGTTTAGGGGTTAATATGTTTATTATAGTGGCGGCAACGTTGGGGGCGGCAGATTAGGGGTTAATAAATATAATGTAGATGTCGGGGTGGCAGATTAGGGGTTAATAAGTGTAAGATTAGGGGTGTTTAGACTCGGGGTTCATGTTAGGGTATTAGGTGTAAACATAAATTTTGTTTCCCCATAGGAATCAATGGGGCTGCATTACTGAGTTTTACGCTGCTTTTTTGCATGTGTTAGACTTTTTCTCAGCCGGCTCTCCCCATTGATGTCTATGGGGAAATCGTGCATGAGCATGTATAACCCGCTCACCGCTCACTTAAGCACCTCTTGCCTGTTAACGCCGGGTTGATAAAAACCCGTAATACCAGCGCTGTAGGAAAGTGAGTGGTTAAAAAAAAAATGGCAAGTTAGCAACGCACCCCAGTTACCGCAAAACTTGTTATCTAGGCGTTAGGTTTTTTAACCATATATGTGATATATGTGCAAAGAATGGAAACAGGCGCAAAAAAGAATCACTCAGAGGACTGAGGCTGGGACATAAATGTACTGCATAGAAATAACAATCAGGTAGATTACCCCTATTCCGCTGCTCCCCGACATTGTTGCCACTATAATAAAGTTATTAACCCCTAAACCGCCACCCTCCCGCATCGCAAACACTATTTAAATATAAATAACCCCTAATCTGCCGTCCGCCCACATCGCCCATACTATACTAAAGTTATTAAGTCCTACCCCGCTGCCATTATAATAAACCTAATAACCACTAAACCGCAAGCCCCCCACAACGAAACATACTAAATTACACTGGTAACCCCTAAACCTAACACCCCCTAACTTTATATTAAAATTACAATTTCCCTATCTTAAATTAAATTAAAACTTACCTGTCAAATTTAAAAAACCTAACGCCTAGATTACGAGTTTTGCAGTAACAGGGGTGCGTTGCTGACTTGCAGTTTATTGTCACCGCTCACTTTCCTACAGCGCTGGTATTACGGGTTTTTATCAACCCAGCGTTAACAGGCAAGAGGTGCAAGGAGAGCAAAATTGCGCTCCACACTGCACTCCAATACCAGTGCTGCTTAAGAAGCATGTCCCTCGGGACAGATGATCTGGACAGAGCCACTAAGAGAGTGATTCTCTCGACTGACTGTCTAATACAATCTGCTGAGACAGATCTGAATGATCGCCGTTCCACTGCTTCAGCATGCACAGTTGTAAAGGTCTGAGATGGAACCTGGCAAAAGGAATGATGTCCATGCAGGACACAATGAGACCAATCACCTCCATACACTGAGCCACAGAGATGCTGAAGCTAGCTTGCAACGTCTATGGTCTGTTAGAAATTATCTCATGGAATATGGATTCTATTATAGTACCCAGGAATTCCACCCTGATACTTGGGATAAGAGAACTCCTTTCCAAGTTTATCTTCCATACATGTGACCACAAAGACAGAGGCCTTTGCATTTAGGCGAATAATTTGCATGTTCACATCACAGATAAAAGAATTAGCTATTCTCAGAGCTTTAATTCTGTCTTTAATATCCTTGAGGGAAGAATCTACCTCAATGAGTTCCACAAAAGAGTCCCACCAGTAGGTAGCCGCTCTGGAAACCGCGGCAACTGCAAAACAAAAATCCTGTATGTTGAAACAGCTTTCTCAGAAAGGTTTCGAATTTCTGAATGTAGAACTATCCTCAAGAGGCATAGTAGTACTTTTAGCAAGCATAGAGATAGCACCATCCACTTTAGGAATGGAGCCCCACAAATCCAGTTGAGAGTCTGGGACCAGGAACAACTTTTTAAAAGTAGACGAGGAGGAAAAGGAAGAACCAATTCTTTCCCATTCGTTCTTAATAATGTTCACCATCTTAAACGGAACAGGAAAAGTCAAAGGAACTTTCCTGTCTTCGTAAACTCTGTCTAATTTAGGTATCATAGGCTCTTCAAGCAGTGCGGCCTCTGGAACCTCTAACGTAGACAATTCCTCCTTTAATAAAAAACGCAATAGCTCAATTTTAAATCTAAAGGACGGTTCCTCCGCAGCAGGAGACTTAGACGTTAAGGACTCCGACCCAGAAAGTTCACCCTCTGAAGCTACAGAGGTTTACTCATCGGATAACTGGGACATAAATAATAGCTAAATCCGATAAATAATTAGATGAATCCGGGTCAGGAGAGCAATGTTTAACTTTTCTCTTGCGTTTGTTAGAGCGAGGTAATGCACTAAGGGCCGTAGACACCGCCGTTTGTAACTGCGAGGCAAAGTCCGCAGGAAGAAGGCCCCCTACAGATGGAGGATTAGATGTGCTGTGGGGAACTGCATTCAGGAAAAAAATCACACAAAGCAGCATGTAACAAATTAATACACTGATTAATTAACCTCAACTGTTCAATAAACCCCCTTCAGAGAATATCAACCCTGGATCCTATCAAGGTATAAAGGAGCCACACTGTGACCCTGTTATAGTGTTTTATGTGTAAAAATTGAAACAATCTTACTTCCAAGTCCATGTTGGGGAACATAACACAGCCTCCTAAGTGTGACAGTCTTAAAGCAGCGCTCCTGACATGGGCCTCTAGTTATCAACGTTCTACCCCCTATACCGGCGCCCCCGGAGCCCCCCGCAACTAAATAAACTTATTAACCCCTAGACCCCGCCGCAACTCTTATAAATGTATTAACCAATAAACCGCTGCTCCCAGACACCGCCGCCACCTACATTATACCTAGTAACCCCTATCCTGCCCCCCTATACCTCCGCCACCTATAATAAAGTTATTAACTCCTATCCTGCGGATCCCGGACCTCGCCGCAACTAAATAAATAGTTTAACCCCTAAACCGCCGCTCCCGGACCCCACCGCAACCTATCTTGAACTTATTAACCCTTAATCTGCCCCCCTACACCGTCGCCACCTATAATAAATTTATTAACCCCTATCCTGACCCCCCTACACCGCCGCCACTGTAATAAAATTATTAATCCCTAAACTAACCCTAACACCCCCCTAACTTAAATATTAATTAAATAAATCTAAATAAGGGGGGCAGGATAGGGGTTAATAAATTTATTATAGTGGCGGTGGTGTAGGGGGGGCAGGATAGGGGTTAATAGGTATAATGTAGGTGGCGGCGGGGTCCGGGAGCTGCGGTTTAGGGGTTAATACATATATTATAGTTGCAGCGGGGACCGGGAGCGGCGGTTTAGGGGTTAACATATTTATTATAGCTTGCGGTGGGCTCCGGGAGCGGCGGTTTAGGGGGTAATACATTTATTTAGTTGCGGCGGTGTAGGGGGGACAGATTAGGGATGTTTAGACTCGGGGTACATGTTAGGGTGTTAGGTGTAGACATCTCCCATAGGAATCAATGGGATGTTTGGCAGCAGCGAACATGAACTTTCGCTATGGTCAGACTCCCATTGATTCCTATGGGATCCTCCGCCTTCAGGGCGGCGGTTTGAAAACCAGGTACGCAGGGCCGGAAAAGTGCCAAGCGTACCTGCTAGTTTTTTGATAACTAGCAAAAGCAGTCAGATTGTGCCGCACTTGTTTGCGGAACATCTGTAGTGACGTAAGCATCGATCTGTGTCGGACTGAGTCCGGTGGATCGAAGCTTACGTCACTAAATTCTACTTTTGCCGTTGTCTAGGGCTTGATAACTATGGTGAATCAGCCTTGCCACAAATAGGCTGCGGAATTCAAGCGTATTTGAGGTTGACGGCTTGATAACTAGGGGCCATGGACTTGAGTGAGAGAAAGCAGGCAGTGAAACTTGTCAACACTGATTGCTTAGGAGCTGTTAGCAGTAGTCTGGATGGTTTCACAGAAAAACTTTCCCTACATCTCCAGACTCTATCTTTCATCAATACTCTCACTGAGAGGTTGACATGACTACTTAAAACTCCAGTCCTATCTTGAAGGGCAGATACCCTTTTTCAGGATTTTCTGAATCTTCTGACACTTCTTTGTTACCTAATGAGACGAAAGGCAAAGAATGACTGGGGCAATGAGGAAGAGGGAGGGATATGTAAGACTTTGGCTGGGGTGTTTTTTCCTCCTTATGGTGGCCAAGTGTTGTATTTTCCAGCAGTAAGAATGAAGCCATGGGCTCTCCCTAGCTTAGGAAGGAAAGCTGACTAGAAAATATCACCTGAACATCTCTATGTAAAAAAGGAAGATATTTTACCTCAAAATGTCCTAAGTATTTACACCCCATTGTAAAGGACTTTAAGCAGCAAATCATTATGCCTGTCCTGGGACAGGCAAGGGAGCGAGCTTCATGCACACTCATCTTATTTCCCTATTCAGTTTAAGGAAGTTTACTATGAAATCGCATGAGAGCTATGTGAAATCTCATGAGATCACAGTAAAAGAGCATATGACCTCAGCACTGCTGATTCTGATTGGCTGCTGTTCATTTCTTCCTTTTTTTTTTTTAAACCTACAGCTGGGCAGTAACTGAAAGATAACTTTTTACAGAATACTTACTCTGGTGAACTGAGGAAGTTGTGAGGTAAAATATCTTCCTTTTTTACATAGAGATGTTCAGGTGATATTTTCCTTTCAGCTTTTTACAGTTATGCTGCATCAGTTTCAAATTATTTAGCATATGAGTATTATGTCCCTTTAAGGATTTAAATGTTGTTCTTTGTGTTTTACTGTGTCATTCCTTTTGCACTTACATGACTTTTCCTGGTGAGTTTAACCACAGCTGAATGTGTTTTTAATGGTGTGTGATCTGTATTCTTTCCTTCCTTATGTTATTTTTCATCAAGGCTTTAGGCCGATTTACTAAGCCCCGTATCGGCCCCAATGTTCCTGTTTCCGCGTGAGCCTTCAGACTCGCCGGAAACAAGATTTAAGAAGCCGCAGTCTTAAGACCACTGCTCCTTAACTCGTCCGCTGCCCCTGAGGCGGCAGACATCAATCTGCCCGATTGCATACGATCAGGTTGATTGTCAGCGGCATTGCACAAGCAGTTCACCAGAACTGCTTGTGCAATGTTAAATGCCGACATGTTAAATGCCTTATACCTAGATTTAGAGTTATGCGGCCAAAGGGGTGCGAAGTGAAACTACACTTTTGAATCTAGTAACACTGGGTCACACTGTGAATCAGGCTATATGGCTTTTGGTATATTCTGAACTTTACGCATATGTTCTTAAGCATAAGTTTTGGTCAGCTTTGGTGCTAGTTTCCCCCTCTCTCTCTTTTTGGTTGTTTCTAAATACAGTGCTTTCAGGCAGCACTTGGGGAATCTATCACCATGCAGGACTCTCAGGAGGGTCAAGTGGCGCTTCCAACCTATTTTTCATTATTACCCTATGAGACCGAGATAGAACCAAATGTGGAGTTAACAAGGATATTCTCTACAGACAGGTCATTTAATTCGTTGAGTGAACTGTTTGATGAAATGGAAAAGCTTAAAACCAAAGAAACCAAACTACAGTGGGACATCTGGTCCATGAACAAGTATATTCAGCTGCAGATCATTCCAAGGGGTCTCAGGGTGAACAAGTTCCCAACATTTGACACCAATGACAAAGAGTTTATTGAAAAGTGGAATGCTGTACTAACAGACTGCTCAATATGTCTAATGATGTTGTTATGTGATTATAAAACAAAGATGTTAACTGTGGTTAGAGAGGATATCTGCTTGTTACAATCTGAATTGAATTTAAGACAGAGTAACACTGATTATGCTAAGTTTGATTTGATACTCAGGAACACCATAATTGATGTTAGGAAACAAGTGATAGATATAAAACATTCCAAGTACATACGTGACCAGACAGACTATGATTCTCATACAGTATATATATGGAATCATGACCAACGTACTGTCAACAGGAGACTACAAAACAGGAATAGGTCTAGAAACAGGAGACGCAGAAACAGGAGATGGGGTGGACGACAAAATCAGGTTACATTTTCTGACACAGAAGCAGAATCAGGAGAAGAGGGTTCAGCTACTAGTGGAGATGACCTACCTACACCTAGTAGAGTTAAGGGCATACTAAAGAATGTAACAGATAACACTACTGATAATCCACCAATAAATATTATACAGTCAGTTAGATCTAAGAATAGCTCTAACTCTAATAAATATACAGCTAGTACAACCAACACCTTGCCACCTAACACTAGCACTACAAGTAATTTGGATATGCAGACACAAATGGGCATATCCACACAGTCTGCAAGAGACCAGTCTCAGTTAGAACAGTTTTTTTCCCGCCCCCAGAGCAAACCGGACAGAGGGGGGAAGAACAGAGCAGAGAAGCAGGCTTACAACCTGAGAGAAAAACAACAGACGAAATACAAATAGACTGTGTAATCAATTTGTCTAACACAGTTCTTACTGATACCCAGCTTAGTGTACTTGGCAAAGGTTTGGGGTTTGTTCCTTCCACCAATTTTAATTTAATTAAAACCATTGTCGATGTGAATCGACTAGTACGTAATCTCACCTTAAAATGTCATTTTTCAGGAGCTAGTGCTGCTGAACCACCGGTTGTTGTTCCTAATAAATGGGTCACTATAGATTTGAACACCAATTTATCCTTCTCCGAGTCATGTGATTTGATCACTTTATCTAACCTCCAGAAGGAGGGAGATAATTCCACTATTGCTACACAGACAAATAAAGTAAAAAGTATGAAACCACCATCCAAATTTTATCCCTTACACAGTAGGGGGGGCATAATTGAAAATTTCCATGATAGAGTCACCAAAGATCTAAAAACTCTTTCAGAGTCACTAATTAAGCCAAGGAACAACTTAAGTAGGGATGAGTATAAGGCCCTCCAAGAGCTAGCAAGTAATACAGACATTGTCATCCGCAATGCGGATAAAGGGGGCTCTGTAGTGGTCCTTGATAAGGATCAATACATTAATGAAGCTACTCGACAATTGGAAGACAGTGATTCTTATAGCGTTTTGTCAACCAATCCTACCACTCGCTTTCAAAAAGAGCTTGCGCACCTTCTGGATGATGGAATGGAAGAGGGGTTTCTAGACCCTGATACGGCGGGCTATCTATATGTTGATAACCCTGTAACACCGGCCTTCCACCATCTCCCGAAGGTGCACAAGTCCTTGACTAATGTTAAAGGTCGTCCGATTGTTAGCGGAATAGGATCCCTCTTTGAGCATCTATCCCAATGGATAGATATGATCCTTCAGCCTTTTGTGGTAGCTCTTCCTAGTCAGCTCAGAGACACAAAGCATTTGGTCAATCTTATGAGAGGATTCGAGTGGGTGTCTGGGACCCACAGGTTGGCTACCATAGACGTTATCGCCCTCTACTCCTCCATCCCCCATGACAAGGGGATGGAGGCGGTTGCCTATTTTCTAAGGGAATGGTCAGATCTCACGTGTGGTTTCCAGGCATACATTCTACGTGTCCTCAGGTTTCTTTTGACACACAATTTCTTTGAATTTGAGAATACCTTTTATCTCCAGAGACGTGGGACGGCGATGGGGGCCAAGTTTGCCCCCTCCTATGCCAACCTATTTATGGGTTGGTGGGCGCTGTCCCACGTCTTTGGAGATACCAATAGGTATAGGCATAATATTGTTTTTTACCGTCGTTTTATCGACGATTTGATCATTGTTTGGGAGGGAGATCCGAGTGAACTTATGTCATTTGTCGATCACCTCAATAACAATGATGTGGGTATTAAGTTCACATTTGAGACCCATCAGAACTGTATAAACTATCCGGATATAACTTTAAGTGGCACTGACCAGGGTCAGGTTACCACTAGTCTGTACAGGAAACCCATTTCGGGCAATTCCGTTTTGCACGCCTCAAGCTGCCATCCGAAATTTGTACCTTACGCTATAGCGAAGGGACAGCTGATTAGGGCAAAGCGGAACTGCTCTGAAGTTATTGATTGTAAGGCACAAATGGATGAAGTCTGTGGTCGCCTTAGAAGAAGAGGCTACCCACGTAGGACTATTCGTAGAGCCTATGGGGAGGTCTCTAGGTTAAATAGAACTGAGATGCTAAGGGATAAATCCCAAAATTCCGCTACTCCTGTCAGCAATGGAGTAACGTTTGTAACAGACTATAGTAACCAATATGAGCAAGTGGTTGGTATTGTCAAGAAACATTTCAACATGCTAATCGCTGACGACAGACTTATAGGTTGTATCCAAAATGGATTAAGGTGTTCCTATCGTAGAAATCGTACATTAGGGAACATACTAGCACCTACAGTCCTTAAAAAACCACCATCCACAGGCAGTGCTTGGTTAACTAGCAAGGGATCCTATAGATGTGGGAGCTCAAGATGTGGAGCCTGCGAATACCTTATTGTAGCAGACCACTTCAGCTCCACTGTGACTGGCAAAACGTATGAGATCAATTTCTGTCTCAATTGCACATCTGAATTTGTTATCTATTGTATAACATGTACAAAATGTGGCAAACAGTACGTATGTCTCACCACTAGGGACATAAGATCCAGAGTAAGAGAACATCTATCTACTATACGAGTGGGAAAGGCCACCACTCCTCTAGTAAATCATTTTGCTAAGTTCCACAAACAAGACTTGTCTTGTTTTTCATGGCAGCCAATTGACATGATACCACGGCCACGCAGAGGAGGGAATAGAGAGACCTTGCTAAACAAAAGAGAGATGCTATGGATCTTTAAATTAGAAACCAAAGTACCAAAAGGTCTAAACTCAGAGTTTGATCTCATTAATTACTGGGAATGAACACACTGTTATGAGGTCCATACTTGC
Organism: Bombina bombina; assembly: GCF_027579735.1. Taxonomy (NCBI): domain Eukaryota; kingdom Metazoa; phylum Chordata; class Amphibia; order Anura; family Bombinatoridae; genus Bombina; species Bombina bombina. Next base: position 420,570,103 of record NC_069502.1, on the reverse strand, counting down.
ATGAACATATATACATTCATGTTCTCCCTTTTATGGATGAATATAGCCGTCCCCTTATAGGAGTTTGTTGAATCATCAAGTTGGATATTCATGATCACTGACTACATTGTCCAACATGTGGTTGGTCCTCTATGAGACCCCTTTGCGCATATGTATATATGTGTGTTTATGTGCAGGTTTGTGTATTCTGCATATGTATATATATATATATATATATATATATATATATATATATTGGTGTATTTGTGTATTTCTCTGTATGCTTATCAATCGATGGAAGTAGTTTTTGGGTATTGGTTTACTACTATATATATATTTTTACTATACTATATGCATTTGTGGAATATATAAATCCAATATACTAGTAATAGTGTTAGTTGGTTGCTGTTCCCTTCCCATCACATGCTATAAGTTTCTGTTTATTTGCTGAGTGGCACTAGTGTCTGGGTAACAACAATATCGTGGCTATTACAGCCTCTACATCAATATTATAAATATACATTATTGATGTCCTCATATATATGTTTTTGTATGAGCTATTATGTATAATCATGCATTTTTGCAACAATTCATGTAGTTCCCAAACACTATCCTTTGCTAAGGTTATATAACAGCAAGGGTATGCAGACATTTCTTCCCCCCCCCCCCCCCTTTTGGGTTCATAGCGTCTGTGTTAAATATCCAGCTAACTATTCCTATTAATATGGCTACCTATCTAATCCGTCTCTGTACCTGATCCTTAGTCATATGTGGATTTATTCACTAATTAGTTACCTTATTAATGTATCTTCAACATATATGTGTGTTTTGCTCTGTTACATATAAACCACTTTGTTCTTTCATGGTTATTTAACAGTTACCCTTGTGGGCGTGTTTTGTTTTAACCACATGTCCTTCAATCTATTTTTTAACCAATAGAATAATGGAATTGTGTATAAATTGCACACCTGGGACTGGCAAACTATGCTATGACTACGGCGCAATGCCGAAACGCGTAAGCCTGCCAGCCCCGAGGTGTTAATCATTCTCATAGGATGTCACTGTGATCCTGCTTTTTAAAGTTGTGGAATAAAAGCTACGTTTTATTTATATATGCTGGTTTGCTCGACTTTCTTTCATTGGAACTTTTTTTTTTTTTTCAATGTTAAATGCCGACATGTTAAATGCCTTATACCTAGATTTAGAATTATGCGGCCAAAGGGGTGCGTTAGCTACGCATGTTTTTTTTCTAGCCCTGCTTCTAAACAACGCTGGTATTTAGAGTTCTCTGAAGGGCTGCGATAGGCTCCAAAAAGGGAGCGTACAGGCATATTTACGGTAGTGGCTAGCTGGAAAAACGTGCTTGTGCACGATTCCCCCATAGGAAACAATGGGGCATTTTGGGTTAAAAAAAAAACTAACACCTGCAAAAAAGAAGCGTTCAGCTCCTAAAGCAGCCCCATTGTTTCCTATGGGGAAACACTTTCTAAGTCTGCACCTAACACCCTAACATGAACCCTGAGTCTAAACACCCCTAACCTTACACTTATTAACCCCTAATCTGCCTCCCCCGCTATCACTGACCCCTGCATTACAATATTAACCCCTAATCTGCCCCTCCGGCACACCTCCGCAACCTACATTATACCTATGTACCCCTAATCTGCTGCCCCTAACATCGCCAACACCTACATAATATTTATTAACCCCTTATCTGCCCCCCCAACGTCACCGCTACCTTACCTACATTTATTAACCCCTAATCTGCCGACCGGACCTCGCCGCTACTCTAATAAATGTATTAACCCCTAAACCTACGCACTCCCACCTCGCAAACCCTATAATAAATAGTATTAACCCCTAATCTGCCCTCCCTAACATCGCCGCCACCTAACTTCAAGTATTAACCCCTAATCTGCCGACCGGACCTCGCCGCTACTATAATAAATGTATTAACCCCTAAAGCTAAATCTAACCCTAACCCCCCCCTAAGTTAAATATAATTTTATTCTAACTAAATAAATTAACTCTTATTAAATAAAGTATTCCTATTTAAAGCTAAATACTTACCTGTAAAATAAACCCTAATATAGCTACAATATAACAAATAATTATATTGTAGCTATTTTAGGATTTATATTTATTTTACAGGCAACTTTGTATTTATTTTAACTAGCTACAATAGCTATTAAATAGTTATTAACTATTTAATAGCTACCTAGTTAAAATAATTACCAAATTACCTGTAAAATAAATCCTCACCTAAGTTACAATTAAACACTACACTATCAATAATTTAATTAAATAAATTAACTACAATTACATACAATTAAATAAACTAAACTAAATTACAAAAAAACCCCACTAAATTACAAAAAATAAAAAAAGATTACAAGAATTTTAAGCTAATTACACCTACTCTAAGCCCCCTAATAAAATAACAAAGCCCCCCCAAAATAAAAAAAATTCCCTACCCTAATCTAAATTAAAAAAGTTAACAGCTATATTACCTTACCAGCCCTTAAAAGGCTTTTTGTGGGGCATGCCCCAAAGAAATAAGCTCTTTTGCCTGTAAAAAAAAAACACAATACCACCCCCCAACATTACAACCCACCACCCACATACCCATACTCTAACCCAAACCCCCCTTAAATAAACCTAACACTACCCTGGTCTAAAAAATAAAACTTACCAGGATAGGCTCAATGACCTAAATATGTATAGCTTAGAGGAGAGAAGGGAAAGAGGTGATATGATAGCAACTTTCAAGTACATTAAAGGGTTTAGTAAAACTGAGGCTGTGGGTATTTTACATAAAATGGAAAATTCAAGAACAAGGGGTCATGAGCTCAAGCTAAAGGGTAGTAGATTCAGAAGTAATTTGAGGAAGCACTTCTTTACAGAAAGAGTGATTGATTTATGGAATAAACTTCCTCAAGAGGTAGTAGCAACAAACACTGTGGGGGACTTTAAAAATGCATGGGACAAGCATAGGGCTATCCTACGAACTAGATAAGTTTATACTGTTAGGTAAGGTCGGGCAGACTTGCTGGGCCTATGGCTCTTATCTGCCGTCAATATCTATGTTTCTATGTTACCCCCCTGAAGATCTCCCTACCCTGAGTCGTCTTCACCCAGCCGAGCACTGATGGACCAAAAGAAGACATCCGGAGCGGCAGAAGTCTTCATCCTATCCGGGCAGAAGAGGACATCCGGACCGGCAGACATCTTCATCCAAGCAGCATCTTCTATCTTCATCCATCCGTCGAGGAGCGGCTCCATCTTCAAGACCTCCGGCGCGGAACATCCTTCTTCAACGATGACTACCTGACGAATGAAGGTTCCTTTAAGTGATGTCATCCAAGATGGCGTCCCTCGAATTCCGATTGGCTGATAGGATTCAGCCAATTTTATTAAGGTAGGAAAAATCTGATTGGCTGATTGAATCAGCCAATCAGATTCAAGTTCAATCGGACTGGCTGATTCAATCAGCCAATCAGATTGAGCTCACATTCTATTGGCTGATCGGAACAAAGACGTGTTGTGGTCTGTGTTTTTCAAAGATGTGTTGTGGTCTGAGCCCTGAAATAATATTTGGATGCCTCTTAGGATATAAGCAACATTGTAATTTATTCTGCTTCTAATTGGTTAGTTGGACTCACTCTGTAATACTTTAGGAATACAAGTTGAGGAGGGAATTGAATATGTTTAAGGTAATGTTGAACTAGACTGATGGTTTCCTTAGGTTCAGTATTATGATGCTTCAGTAAAACAGTGCAGCAAGGCAACTATATAATCTTCCTAATAAAGCTTATCAATTCAATGTTTTCTATCTTCACACACAGGCCCCTATTTAACAAAGGTCTTGCGGACCTCGCTGAATGCGGAGAGCAATACGCTCTCCGTATTCAGCATTACACCAGCAGTTCACAAGAGCTGCTGGTGCAACGCCGCCCCCTGCAGACTTGCACCAATCGGCCACCAGCAGGGAGGTGTCAATCAACCTGATCGTACTCGATCGGGTTGAATTGTGGTGATTTCTGTCGACCTGCTCAAAGCAGGCGGACAGGGTTATGGAGCAGCGGTCTTTAGACCGCTGCTTCATAACTGCTGTTTCTGGCGAGTCTGAAGATTCGCCAGAAACACGGGCCATCAAGCTCCTTTCAGGGCTTGATAGATAGGCCCCACAGTCTTTGAAATCAAGTAATTGGACTCAATCTTTTTTTCATGTGGTAAGCTTTGGAATAGACCCCAGTAGTGCTTAAATACTATCACCAAACAAAATGTATACTTACTGATAATTGCATTTCTTCACACATGTGATGTGATATACTAAGGAAGTAAAGACTACCCAGATACTTTTTTTTTTTTTTTTTACTTTGTGTTTCATAGGCTATATGTGTTCTCATGGGGATGTGTCTGAAAGTCTAATGTCCTAAATTATTTTCACTCTTAACTATGTGTACTGAGGCAAATATGTGCAGTCTCCAATCAGAAGTTCCTGAGCCTACTTAGGTATACTTTTCAACAAAAGATACCAAGAGAGCAAAAACATTAGACAATAGAAGTTAATTGGAAAGTAGTTTGAAATCACATGTCCTATCTGAATAACAAAGAAAACATTTGGGTTAAATGTCCCTTTAACAACATTGATATAAATCACTGGTTTTCAAACATGTCCTCCATAACAGGCCAGATTTTGTGGATAACTGAACTAGAACACAAGTGAAATAATCTGCTGATTAATAAACATGCGGCAAGATTACGAGTTTTGGGGTATGAGTGAAAAAGCATCGTTATGGCTCTTTTTCACTACCGCTGCTATTACGAGTTTTGTAGGTATAGGTGCACCGCACACTTTTTTAAACCGTAACGCAATGTAACTACCGCAGCTTTTAAAAAGTCCTTTTTCAATGGGACTTCCATAGAGCCAGTATTACGAGTTTGCCTGTCCGGCCAAAAAGTGAGCGGTACAGCCAATACCGTCAAGATCCATACGTAAACTGAAAGTCAGTAGTTATGGGTTTTATGATACAACGCCGTAACATAAAACTCATAACTAAAGTGCTAAGAAGTACACTAACACCCATAAATTACATATTAACCCTTAAACCGAGGCCCTCCCGCATCGCAAACACTAAAATAAAATGATTAACCACTAATCTGCCGCTTCTGACATCGCCACCACTATGATAAACATAAACCGCCGCACTCCCGCATCGTAAATACTAGTTAAATATTATTAACCCATAATCTGCTGCCCCCAATGTCGTCGCTACCTACCTACATTTATTAACCCCTAATCTGCCGCCCCCAACGTCGCCATCGCCACTGCTATACTAAAGTTATTAACCCCTAAACCTAACCCTAAGTCTAACCCTAACACCCCTAACTTTAATATAATTAAAAGAAATCTAAATAAATATTACTATCATTAACTAAATAATACCTATTTAAACTAAATACTTACCTGTGAAATAAAACCTAAGATAGCTACAATATAACTAATAGTTATATTGTATCTAGCTTAGGTTTTATTTTTATTTCACAGGCAAGTTTGTATTTATTTTAACTAGGTAGACTAGTTAGTAAATAGTTATTAACTATTTACTAGCTACCTAGTTAAAATAAATACAAATTTACCTGTAAAATAAAACCTAACCTGTCTTACACTAACACCTATATAAAAGCTGAAAGATGTCAGCACTCTGGGATAGAATACACGTCACCAAGGAACCACTGCTCCAGGTTCCACAAAATATCATAAAAAGAGGAAGCAGGTGACAGCAAAAGTCTGATATTTATTTATATGACACAGAAAAGTTGGCGATGTTTCGGGTATTATCCCTTATTCATGCCATGCCAAACACACAACTGATACACCTTTATATACCCATACACCTCTAGGTGGCGATAAAGAGTTATTAACCCTTTCTAAGTTCAAAGTATATACAATAGTTCACAAGCTTTCACATAACTATACACCACCAGATGGTGATAAAAAGACATAACTCTTTCTAAATACAACAATTCAATACAATATCTCATATTCTGCTAGTGGCTACATTTTAGCATTAAATTGTTAAACATTCTTAGACATTTCTTCAAACATTTTTAAACATTTAAATTGCTCATCTTTATATTCAATATAACAAATGTCTAGATAAATATTTCATAGAAAAATAGACAGATCCCAATCTTTGTTCATACCTTTAGGAGTAAGAGTCAATAATTTGTGAATCCAGAAAGATTATTTTTGCTTCAGCAGTAATTCCCTATCACCACCTCTCAGCGGTAATGCAATATGGTCAATAATTTTAAATTTAAGCTGACTAATTGAATGGCCAGCAGTCAAAAAATGATATGCAAGGGGAGCTTTTAGATTCTTAGTGCTAATACTACTTTTATGCTCAATTATACGGTCTCTCGCACTGCAAGTAGATTCCCCTATATAGACCCTCCCACACGGACAATTAACATATATATAATGAAATTAGTAAGACAAGTGAAGTAACACTTGATGTTATATTTCTTCCCGGTATGGGGATGATAAAATACAGAACCTTTTGTCATATTACTACAACAAGAGCAACCCAGACAAGGGAAACAACCATTATTTTTTGATGAAATAAACCTGGTTTTTAATTTAATTTTTGGGCCTATATCCGCCTTAAATAAATTTTCTTGCAGGTTCATACCTTTTTTATAAGCTGGCATAGGGTATTATTGAAAATCTCTAATGCCTGGCTTACAGTTAGACAATATATTCCAATGTTTCCGAATGATACGTTGATTTGCAGAACTCTGAGAATTATACTTTGAGACAAAGATGGTTCTAGGGTTCTGAACTTTCTTATTTATACTTGGTTTCAACAGAACATTCCTAGGGATGGATTTAACAGTATCAATATTTTTATTTATCATATCTTTAGGGTACCCCCTATCAGTAAACCTTTCGCCCATCTCTGTCAGTCTCTTATCTATCAGATTTTCTGATGAAACAATTCTACGAACACGGAGTAACTGGCTATGTGGAAGGGACTTAATAAGTGATGGAGGATGGGCACTGTCATATCTGAGTAAACATATGGTATATCGAAATATTAGTGTAAACCGAGTTTGTACTCGCAACAATGGGGCGTTCAGGGGGGTGATTCATGTTTTTATACACTTTTGGTAAAGTGTAAATCACAGGGGTGTATGGTTTCTCTATTTTAAAAAAAACAACAACATCTTTATTAATAATACCACTCTTTAAGGCATTATCTAAACACTTCCCTATTTCATTTTGTATATTAAATACAGGATTATGTGTAAGCTTTTTATATACTGTATCATCACTGAGTTGTTTATAGCTCTCGTTAATGTAATAGTCTTTATCTAAGACCACGACCGCCCCTCCCTTATCTGCCCTCTTTAAAATGATATCTGAATTGTTCTGGAGAGAATATAAAGCTTGTGTTTGCTCATTTGAAATATTATTAGCCTTACTTATATATTTTTTATTTTTATATTTCTCAATCGCACTCCCAAAAGACTAATATCCCTCTGTAACAGGGCAGCATAGGTTTCCACACTGTGGTTAGCATAACCAGGGTTAAAACGACTTTTTTTCTTTAGACCAAACTGATGCAAATGGATAGTAGGACTCTCATTACTAACTTTGGGTTTTGGTTCAAATAAAGTTTTGAGTTTCAAACTCCTAAAAAAATCTATACAAGTCTTTCTGGAGCTCAAAGAAATCACAATTATTTACTGGGCAAAAAGAAAAGCCTTTGTTAAGGAGCTCAAGTTCATTTTCAGAAAGTACATGCTTAGAAATGTTGATTACATTGTTAGTAATAGGTTGTCCCGTATCCGTTGCATTATCTGTATTATCAAGGCATATTACCACATTCCCACTCGAAGCATCAGGGTCATCGTCTTCCGATCTTAATACCGACTTGCAGATCTCAGTTGGTGGTCTGTTTTTTTCTTTTTGGCGGTTGTGTCTGCCTTGGTGCTTACGGCCAAGCTTTGAGCTCCAGAAAGACTTGTATAGATTTTTTTGGGAGTTTGAAACTCAAAACTTTATTTGAACCAAAACCCAAAGTTAGTAATGAGAGTCCTACTATCCATTTGCATCAGTTTGGTCTAAAGAAAAAAAGTCGTTTTAACCCTGGTTATGCTAACCACAGTGTGGAAACCTATGCTGACCTGGTACAGAGGGATATTAGTCTTTTGCGAGTGCAGATTGAGAAATATAAAAATAAAAAATATATAAGTAAGGCTAATAATATTTCAAATGAGCAAACACAAGCTTTATATTCTCTCCAGAACAATTCAGATATCATTTTAAAGAGGGCAGATAAGGGAGGGGTGGTCGTGGTCTTAGATAAAGACTATTTACATTAACGAGATCTATAAACAACTCAGTGATGATACAGTATATAAAAAGCTTACACACAATATTTAATATACAAAATGAAATAGGGAAGTGTTTAGATAATGCCTTAAAGAGTGGTATTATTAATAAATATGTTGCTATTTTTTTGAAAATAGAGAAACCATACACCTCTGTGATTTACACTTTACCAAAAGTGTATAAAAACATGAATCACCCCCCTGGACACCCCATTGTTATGAGTACAAACTCGGTTTACACTAATATTTCGATCTTTCTGGATAAAATTCTCTGCCAATATGTAGAAATGTCTAGCTCATTTGTTAAAGATACTGGAGACTTTTTAAATAAATTGAATTCGCTGGAGTTATCAACTAGTAAATTTATATTATTTAGTTTAGATGTTGATAGTTTATACTTGTCTATCACTCATACCAGTGGAATGGGATCAATTTATTATACCTTGTTATCAGATAAAAAATACAGTATTGCTCAGATTGATTTCTTCATGCAGTTACTTTCCATTATTCTGTACAGTAATTACTTTTTATTCAGGGATGATTATTATCTCCAATTACAGGGCACTGCCATGGGTTCCAACGTCGCCCCAAACTATGCCAATATTTTCATGAATGTCTATGAAGAGAAATTTATATTTTGTAATGATTTATTTATTCGATTTGGCACCACATGGTGGCGCTATATCAATGACATTTTTGGTATATGGTTGGGCGACGTTGGAACCCTGGAAAAATTTGTGAGCGACTTGAATTTATCCACTAATCATATTAAGTTTAAACTCATATGGACTGAAGAGTCCTTAGATTTTTTGGATGTTAGGATTATCAAAATGGGTAATTAATTTGTTACAGATCTTTATAGAAAAATTACAGACCGTAACAGTTTACTCAGATATGACAGTGCCCATCCTCCATCACTTATTAAGTTCCTGGTTTAATTCATCAAAAAATAATGGTTGTTTCTCTTGTCTGGGTTGCTCTTGTTGTAGTAATATGACAAAAGGTTCTGTATTTTATCATCCCCATACCGGGAAGAAATATAACATCAAGGGTTACTTCACTTATCTTACTACTTTCATTATATATATGGTTAATTGTCCGTGTGGGAGGGTCTATATAGGGGAATCTACTCGCAGTGCGAGAGACCGTATAATTGAGCATAAAAGTAATATTCGTACTAAGAATCTAAAAGCTCCCCTTGCATATCATTTTTTGACTGCTGGCCATTCAATTAGTCAGCTTAAATTTAAAATTATTGATCATATTGCATTACCGTGGAGAGGTGGTGATAGGGAATTACTGCTGAAGCAAAAATAATCTTTCTGGATTCACGAATTATTGACTCTTACTCCTAAAGGTATGAACAAAGATTGGGATCTGTCTATTTTTCTATGAAATATTTATCTAGACATTTGTTATATTGAATATAAAGATGAGCAATTTAAATGTTTAAAAATGTTTGAAGAAATATCTAAGAATGTTTAACAATTTAATGCTAAAATGTAGCCACTAGCAGAATATGAGATATTGTATTGAATTGTTGTATTTAGAAAGAGTTATGTCTTTTTATCACCATCTGGTGGTGTATAGTTATGTGAAAGCTTGTGAACTATTGTATATACTTTGAACTTAGAAAGGGTTAATAACTCTTTATCACCACCTAGAGTTGTATGGGTATATAAAGTTGTATTAGTTGTGAGTTTGGCATTGCATGAATAAAGGATAATACCTGAAACGTCACCAATTTTTCTGTGTCTTATATAAATAAATATCAGACTTTTGCTGTCACCTGCTTCCTCTTTTTATACGAACACCTAACCTTACACTACAATTAAATAAATTTCATTAATTAAATACAATTACTATAATTAGTTTAAATACAAAAAAAACAAACACTAAATTACACAAAATAAAAAAGAAATTATCAAATATTTAAACTAAAAATATAGAGGAGGGTGGTGCATATATAATATACACCACACTCCTAGGGGGCGCTAACAATACACAACAAACAGATAAGCAGATATATGCAGATAAATGTGAGATATAAAATGGACCTAGCACACTTGTATCAGATTATTAAAATGATATGCTCACAAGTGGACCCAGATGAGATTGGTATATGCAAATAACAAAGTGTCCACGCAAAGAATAATCCAAAAGAGGAAGGCAGCTCTCTGTCATAGGACGGTGATCCTGGTGTGGCATGATCTAAAAGAAAAAGAAACACAGAGGCGCCAACATGGCCTAGTAATGTCAGGACAATCGGATACAACACATCAGCTGGATAGGAAATATACTCACAAACGAGGTGCACCCAAATGGTGCTATTGTGGCAGTCTTGAACTTCAAACAATGGTTCAGCTCACTGGTGTCTCCAGCCAGAAAGAGATGATCCTTAGCGAGGGCCTATCATATGATGCCTAGAAGGGCAGAAAAGGCACACACATAGCCCAGTAACGTTTGTACACCGGATATAAAGGATTCAAGGTTGTACTTACAGGAAACAAAGCACCACCAGGTGCATTATCAGCAGTACTGGGACCTCTCAGCTGACCAGTGGACTGTGGAATCCAATAGCCAGGATGCAGAGAATCACCACTGTAAAAAAAGTACAAACAACCCCCCAACAGTAAAACCCACCACCCACACAACCAACCCCCCAAATAATAAAGCCCCCCAAAAATAAAAAAAAACCCTAGCCTACAATAAACTACCAATGGCCCTTAAAAGGGCTTTTTGCGGGGCATTTCCCCAAAGAAATCAGCTCTTTTACCTGTAAAAAAAGTACAAACAACCCCCCAACAGTAAAAACCCACCACCCACACAACCAACCCCCCAAATAAAATTCTATGTAATAAAACCTAAGCTCCCCATTGCCCTGAAAAGGGCATTTGGATGGGCATTGCCCTTAAAAGGGCATTTAGCTCTTTTTCTGCCCAAACCCACCCAATAAACCCTTAAAAAAAACCTAATACTAACCCCCAAAGATCAACTTACAGTTTTTGAAGACCAGACATCCATCCTCAACGAAGCAGTAGAAGTCTTTATCCAAGCGGGCAGAAGTCCTCAACGAAGCCGGGAGAAGTCTTCATCCAAGCCGGCAGAAGTCTTCATCCAGACGGCATCTTCTATCTTCATCCATCCGGTGCAGAGCGGCTCCATCTTTAAGACATCCGGCGTGAGGCATCCTCTTCTTTCCATGGCTAAAAAAGAATGAAGGTTCCTTTAAGGGACGTCATCCAATATGGCATCCCTTGAATTCGGATTGGCAGATAGAATTCTATCAGCCAATCGGAATTAAAGGTGAAAAAATCCTATTAGCTGATTGGATCAGCCAATAGGATTTAGCTTCAATCCTGTTGGCTGATCCAATCAGCCAATAGGATTGAGCTCATATTCTATTGGCTGATTGGAACAGTTAATAGAATGTGAGCTCAATCCTATTGACTGATTGGTCCAGCCAATAAGTTTGAAGCTCAATCTTATTGGCTGATTGCATCAGCAAATAGGATTTTTTCACCTTTTATTTCGATTGGCTGATAGAATTCTATCAGCCAATCGGAATTCAAGGGACGCCATGTTGGATGACGTCCCTTAAAGGCACCTTCATTCTTTGTTAGCCGTGGAAAGAAGAGGATGCTCCGCGCCGGATGTCTTGAAGATGGAGCAGCTCTGCGCCGGATGGATGAAGATAGAAGATGCTGTCTGGATGAAGACTTCTTCCGGCTTGGATGAAGACTTCGGCCCACTTGGATGAAGACTTCTCCTGGCTTCGTTGAGGACTTCTGCCCGCTTGGATGAAGACTGCTGCCGCTTCGTTGAGGATGGATGTCCGGTCTTCAAAAACTGTAAGTGGATCTTCGGGGGTTAGTGTTAGGTTTTTTTAAGGGTTTATTGGGTGGGTTTTATTTTTAGATTAGGGTTTGGTCAGAAAAAGAGCTAAATGCCCTTTTAAGGGCAATTCCCATCCAAATGCACTTTTCAGGGCAATGGGGAGCATAGTTTTTTTTAGATAGGATTTTATTTGGGGGGTTGGTTGTGTAAGTGGTGGGTTTTACTGTTGGGGGGTTTTTGTATTTTTTTTTTACAGGTAAAAGAGCCGATTTCTTTGGGGCAATGCCCAGCAAAAGGCCCTTTTAAGGGCCATTGGTAGTTTATTGTAGGCTAGGGTTTTTTTTATTTTTTTTTGGTGGGGGGCTTTTTTATTTTGATAGGGCTATTAGATAAGGTGTAATTAGTTTAAATATTTTTTTGTAATTTAGTTAATTGTATTTAATGTAATTTATTTAATTGTAGTGCAAGGTTAGGTGCTAGTGTAACTCAGGTTAGGTTTTATTTTACAGGTAAATTTGTATTTATTTTAACTAGATAGTTAGTAAATAGTTAATAATTATTTAGTAACTAGTCTACCTATTTAAAATAAATACAAACTTGCCTGTGAAAAAAAAATCCTAAGCTAAATACAATATAACTATTAGTTATATTGTAGCTATCTTAGAGTTTATTTTATAGGTAAGTATTTAGTTTAAAATAGGAATTATTTAGTTAATTATAGGAATTTTTAATTAGATTTCTTTTAATTACATTAAAGTTAGGGGTGTTAGGGCTAGACTTAGGGTTAGGTTTAGGGTTTAATAACTTTAGTATAGCGGTGGCGATGTTGGGGGCAGCAGATTAGGGGTTAATAAATGTAGATAGATAGCGACGATATTGGGGGGGGGCAGATTAGGGGTTAATAAGTGTAGGTGGGTGGCGGCAGCATTAGGGGCGGCAGATTAGGGGTTAATAAGTATAATGTAGGTGGTGGCGATGTCGGGGGCAGCAGATTAGGGGTGTTTAGACTCGGTGTTTATGCTAGGGTGTTAGGTGTAAACATAACTTTCTCTTGTTAAGTGTATTCAGTCCACGGGTCATCCATTACTTATGGGATATATTCCCTTCCCAACAGGAAGTTGCAAGAGGATCACCCAAGCAGAGCTGCTATATAGCTCCTCCCCTCACATGTCATATCCAGTCATTCTCTTGCAACTCAACTAGATAGGATGTTGTGAGAGGTCTGTGGTGTTTTTTATACTTAGTTTATTTCTTCAATCAAAAGTTTGTTATTTTAAATGGCACCGGAGTGTGCTGTTTATTCTCAGGCAGTATTTGGAAGAAGAATCTGCCTGCGTTTTCTATGATCTTAGCAGAAGTAACTAAGATCCAATGGCTGTTCTCGCACATTCTGAGCAGTGGGGTAACTTTCAGAAAGGGAATAGCGTGTGGGGAATCCTGCAAACAAGGTATGTGCAGTAAATTATTTTTCTAAGGAATGGAATTGACTAAGAAAATACTGCTGATACCGATGAAATGTAAGTACAGCCTTAAATGCAGTAGCGACTGGTATCAGGCTGATGAATGTATGTACAATAAGTAATTTTCTAAGGAATGGAATTTGACTAAGAAAATACTGTTAATACTGAAGTAATGTATGAGCCTTAACTGCAGTAGAAGCGACTGGTAGCAGGCTTATTAATAACACTACCTAACTTTTAAAGTGCATGTTTAAAACGTTTACTGGCATGTTATTCGTTTTTTGTGAGGTACTTTGGTGATAAATCTTTTGGGGCATGATTTTCCACATGGCTGTCGTTTATTTCTACATAGAAACGGTTAACTGAGGTTTCCCACTGTTGTAATATGAGTGGGAGGGGCCTATTTTAGCGCTTTTTTGCGCAGTAAAAATTCAGTTACAGTCTTCCTGCTTCTTCCTCCTTGATCCAGGACGTATCTAGAGAGCTCAGGGGTCTTCAAAATTAATTTTGAGGGAGGTAGTCAGTCACAGCAGACCTGTGACAGTGTGTTTGACTGTGATAAAAACGTTAATTGTTAAATTGATTATCCGTTTTTGGGTATTAAGGGGTTAACCATCCATTTGCTAGTGGGTGCAATGCTTTGCTAACTTAATACATTTACTGTGAAAATTTGGTTGCTATAACTGATTTGGTTCATTGTTATTTCAACTGTGACGATTTTTTGTGCTTCTTAAAGGCGCAGTAGCGTTTTTTATATTGCTTGTAAACTTATTTGAAAGGATTTTCCAAGCTTGCTAGTCTCATTGCTAGTCTGTTTAAACATGTCTGACACAGATGAATCTGTTTGTTCACTATGTTTGAAGGCCAATGTGGAGCCCCACAGAAATATGTGTACTAAATGTATTGATGTCACTTTGAATAAAAGTCAATTTATATCTGTAAAGAAATTATCACCAGACAACGAGGGGGAAGTTATGCCGACTAACTCTCCTCACGTGTCAGTACCTTCGCCTCCCGCTCAGGAGGCGCATGATATTGTGGCGTCAAGTACATCAGAGAGGCCCATACAAATCACTTTGCAAGACATGGCTGCTGTTATGACAGAGGTATTATCTAAATTGCCTGAATTAAGAGGCAAGCGCGATAGCTCTGGGTTAAGGACAGAGCGTGCTGATGATGGGAGAGCCATGTCTGATACTGCGTCACAATTTGCAGAACATGAGGACGGAGAGCTTCATTCTGTGGGTGACGGATCTGATCCAGGGAGACCGGATTCAGAGATTTCTAATTTTAAATTTAAGCTTGAGAACCTCCGTGTATTGCTAGGGGAGGTATTAGCGGCTCTGAATGATTGTAACACGGTTGCAATTCCAGAGAAAATATGTAGGTTGGATAGATACTTTGCGGTACCAGTGTGTACTGACGTTTTTCCTATACCTAAAAGGCTTACAGAAATTATTAGCAAGGAGTGGGATAGACCCGGTGTGCCCTTTTCCCCTCCTCCGATATTTAGAAAAATGTTTCCAATAGACGCCACCACACGAGACTTATGGCAGACGGTCCCTAAGGTGGAGGGAGCAGTTTCTACTTTAGCTAAACGTACCACTATCCCGGTGGAGGATAGTTGTGCTTTTTCGGATCCAATGGATACAAAATTAGAAGGTTACCTTAAGAAAATGTTTGTTCAACAAGGTTTTATCTTACAGCCCCTTGCATGCATTGAACCTGTCACTGCTGCTGCGGCATTCTGGTTTGAGTCTCTGGAAGAGGCCATTCGCAAGGCTCCATTGGATGAGATTATGGCCAAGCTTAAAGCACTTAAGCTAGCTAATGCATTTGTTTCTGATGCCGTTGTACATTTAACCAAACTAACGGCTAAGAACTCCGGATTCGCCATCCAGGCGCGCAGAGCGCTATGGCTTAAATCCTGGTCAGCTGACGTGACTTCTAAATCTAAATTGCTTAATATTCCTTTCAAAGGGCAGACCTTATTCGGGCCCGGCTTGAAAGAAATTATTGCTGACATTACTGAAGGTAAGGGTCATACTCTTCCTCAGGACAGGGCCAAATCAAAGGCCAAACAGTCTAATTTTTGTGCCTTTCGTAACTTCAAGGCAGGAGCAGCATCAACTTCCTCCGCTCCAAAACAGGAAGGACCTGTTGCTCGTTACAGACAGGGCTGGAAAGCTAACCAGCCCTGGAACAAGGGCAAGCAGGCCAGAAAGCCTACTTCTGCCCCTAAGACAGCATGAAGAGAGGGCCCCCGATCCGGAAACGGATCTAGTGGGGGGCAGACTATCTCTCTTCGCCCAGGCTTAGGCAAGAGATGTCCAGGATCCCTGGGCGTTGGAGATCATATCTCAGGGATATCTTCTGGACTTCAAAGCTTCTCCTCCACAAGGGAGATTTCATCTTTCAAGGTTATCAGCAAACCAAATAAAGAAAGAGGCATTTCTACGCTGTGTGCAAGACCTCTTAGTAATGGGGGTGATCCACCCAGTTCCGCGGACGGAACAAGGGCAAGGGTTTTACTCAAATCTGTTTGTGGTTCCCAAGAAAGAGGGAACCTTCAGACCAATCTTGGACCTAAAAATCTTAAACAAATTCCTAAGAGTTCCATCATTCAAAATGGAAACTATTCGAACCATCCTACCCATGATCCAAGAGGGTCAATACATGACCACAGTAGACTTAAAGGATGCCTACCTTCATTTACCGATTCACAAAGATCATTATCGGTACCTAAGATTTGCCTTTCTAAACAGGCATTACCAGTTTGTAGCTCTTCCCTTCGGGTTAGCTACGGCCCCGAGAATTTTTACAAAGGTTCTGGGCTCACTCCTAGTGGTGCTAAGACCGTGAGGCATAGTGGTGGCTCCGTACCTAGACGACATTCTGATACAAGCGTCAAGTTTTCAAATTGCCAAGTCTCATACAGAGATAGTTCTGGCATTTCTGAGGTCATATGGGTGGAAGCTGAACGTGGAAAAGAGTTCTCTATCACCACTCACAAGAGTCTCCTTCCTAGGGACTCTGATAGATTCTGTAGAAATGAAAATTTACCTGATAGAGGCCAGGTTATCAAAACTTTTAAATGCTTGCCGTGTCCTTCATTCCATTCCACGCCCGTCAGTAGCTCAGTGCATGAAAGTAATCGGCTTAATGGTAGCGGCAATGGACATAGCATCTCAGACCTCTGCAATTATGCATGCTAAGTCAGTGGAATGGGGATTACTCAGATTTGTCCCCTCTACTAAATCTGGATCAAGAGACCAGAGATTCTCTTCTCTGGTGGCTTTATCGGGTCCATCTGTCCAAGGGGATGACCTTTCGCAGGCCAGATTGGACAATTGTAACAACAGATGCCAGCCTTCTAGGTTGGGGCGCAGTCTGGAACTCCCTGAAGGCTCAGGGATTATGGACTCAGGAGAAGAAACTCCTCCCAATAAATATTCTGGAGTTGAGAGCAATATTCAATGCTCTTCTAGCTTGGCCTCAGTTAGCAACACTGAGGTTCATCAGATTTCAGTTGGACAACATCACGACTGTGGCTTACATCAACCATCAAGGGGGAACCAGGAGTTCC
The DNA here is from genome assembly GCF_027579735.1 of Bombina bombina. Lineage (NCBI taxonomy): Eukaryota > Metazoa > Chordata > Amphibia > Anura > Bombinatoridae > Bombina > Bombina bombina. The sequence continues at coordinate 420,552,838 of NC_069502.1, read as the reverse complement.
CTAGCGATGTTGGAAGTCTCAAAGATAATTCGCTGGGCAGAGTCTCACTCTTGCCACCTGTCAGCGATCTACATCCCAGGCGTGGAGAACTGGGAGGCGGATTTTCTAAGTCGCCAGACTTTTCATCCGGGGGAGTGGGAACTTCATCCGGAGGTCTTTGCTCAACTGATTCATCGTTGGGGCAAACCAGATCTGGATCTCATGGCGTCTCGCCAGAACGCCAAGCTTCCTTGTTACGGATCCAGGTCCAGGGACCCGGGAGCGGCACTGATAGATGCTCTGACAGCCCCTTGGGTCTTCAACATGGCTTCTGTGTTTCCACCATTTCCGATGCTACCTCGACTGATTGCCAAGATCAAACAGGAGAGAGCATCGGTGATTCTGATAGCGCCTGCGTGGCCACGCAGGACCTGGTATGCAGACCTAGTGGACATGTCGTCCTGTCCACCATGGTCTCTACCTCTGAGGCAGGACCTTCTAATACAAGGTCCTTTCAAACATCCAAATCTAATTTCTCTGAGGCTGACTGCATGGAGATTGAACGCTTCATCCTATCAAAGCGTGGTTTCTCGGAGTCAGTTATTGATACCTTAATACAGGCACGGAAGCCTCTTACCAGAAAAATTTACCATAAGATATGGCGTAAATATTTATATTGGTGCGAATCCAAGTGTTGCTCATGGAGTAGGGTTAGGATTCCTAGGATATTGTCCTTTCTACAAGAGGGTTTAGAAAAGGGCTTATCTGCTAGTTCGTTAAAGGGACAGATTTCTGCTCTGTCTATTCTCTTACACAAATGTCTGGCAGAAGTTCCAGACGTCCAGGCTTTTTGTCAGGCTTTGGCTAGGATTAAGCCTGTGTTTAAGACTGTTGCTCCTCCGTGGAGCTTAAACTTGGTTCTTAAAGTTCTTCAAGGGGTTCCGTTTGAACCCCTTCATTCCATTGATATTAAGCTTTTATCTTGGAAAGTTCTGTTTTTGATGGCTATTTCCTCGGCTCGAAGAGTCTCTGAGTTATCGGCCTTACATTGTGATTCTCCTTATCTGATTTTCCATTCAGACAAGGTAGTTCTGCGTACTAAACCTGGGTTTTTACCTAAGGTAGTTTCTAACAGGAATATCAATCAGGAGATTGTTGTTCCATCATTATGTCCTAATCCTTCTTCAAAGAAGGAACGACTTTTGCATAATCTGGATGTAGTCCGTGCCCTGAAGTTCTATTTACAGGCAACTAAAGATTTTCGTCAAACTTCTTCCCTCTTTGTCGTGTACTCTGGTCAGAGGAGAGTTCAAAAAGCTTCGGCAACCTCTCTCTCCTTTTGGCTTCGTAGCATAATACGTTTAGCCTATGAGACTGCTGGACAGCAGCCCCCTGAAAGAATTACAGCTCATTCCACTAGAGCTGTGGCTTCCACCTGGGCCTTTAAGAATGAGGCCTCTGTTGAACAGATTTGCAAGGCTGCAACTTGGTCTTCGCTTCACACTTTTTCAAAATTTTACAAATTTGACACTTTTGCTTCTTCGGAGGCTGTTTTTGGGAGAAAGGTTTTACAGGCAGTGGTTCCTTCCATTTAAGTTCCTGCCTTGTCCCTCCCATCATCCGTGTACTTTGGCTTTGGTATTGGTATCCCATAAGTAATGGATGACCCGTGGACTGAATACACTTAACAAGAGAAAACATAATTTATGCTTACCTGATAAATTTATTTCTCTTGTAGTGTATTCAGTCCAGGGCCCGCCCTGTCTTTTTAAGGCATATCTAAATTTTAATTAAAACTCCAGTCACCACTGCACCCTATGGTTTCTCCTTTCTTGTCTTGTTTCGGTCGAATGACTGGATATGACATGTGAGGGGAGGAGCTATATAGCAGCTCTGCTTGGGTGATCCTCTTGCAACTTCCTGTTGGGAAGGGAATATATCCCATAAGTAATGGATGACCCGTGGACTGAATACACTACAAGAGAAATAAATTTATCAGGAAAGCATAAATAATGTTTTTGTTTCCCCATAGGAATCAATGGGGCTGCGTTATGGAGCTATATGCTCCTTTATTGCAGGTGTTAGGCTTTTTTTTAACCGGCTCTCCCCATTGTCTATGGGGAAATTGTGCACGAGGACGTAAAACCAGCTCAAAGCAGCGCTGGTATTGGAGTGCAGTATGGAGCTCAAATTTGTTCAGTGCTCACATATTGCCTGCTAATGCCATGTTTTTGCAAACCTGTAATAGCAGCGCTATAGGGAGGTGAGCGGTTTAAAGTACCGAGCCGCTCTTACCACAAAACTCGTAATCTAGCCGATGGTTATTTTACCTGCTCTCACCCAAGGTAATCCTGAAAATCTGGCCTGTTGGGGAGTCCTGAGGACAAGTTTGAAAACCATTGCTATAAACTGGACCAATTTACTTCAAATGCATCAGATTACTATCCAGCAAGGATGGTAACAATATCAATGTATTTTATAAAATGTATATTATGAAACACACAATTAACGGTAAGTTGAGCAATAAATTCTGTAATATGAAAACAGGACATAACATGTAATTGCAAAAGGATATAATAATAATAAAAATAACATAATAATATGCGTAAAAATATTACACCTGCTACATTTAGTTTTACATTTAGAATATGAAAATAAAAAAAGCAACACAAGCACAGTTTTAAAGGAAAAAAATACACATGGAGGTTTTGCTGTAAGAGTTACCTATATATAATTTAAAGTCAATTTGTTTCTAATTTAGTTAAAGGGACACTAAACCCAAATTTTTGCTTTAATGATTCAGATAAAGCATGCAATTTTAAGCAACTTTCTAATTTACTCCTATTATCAATTTTCCTTAGTTCTCTTGCTATCTTGAATTGAAAAAGAAGGCATCTAAGCTAAGGAGCCCGCCAATGTTTGATTCAGACACTGGACAGCACTTGTTTATTGGTGCTATCCAATCAGCATGGAGAACCCATGTTGTGAACCAAAAATAGGCCGTCTTCTAAACTTTCATTTTGTTTTCTTTTCAAATAATGATAGCAAGAGAATGAAGAAAAATGATAATAGGAGGAAATTAGAAAGTTGCTTAAAACTGCATGCTCCATCTGAATCATGAAAAAATATGGGTTCAGCGTCCCTTTATTGCCAGATTCCTCAGCCTGTGAGTGCCAGGAATAGCATAGTACTAACTCAGCTGATGTTAGATGTAACGCATTAAAAAGAAATAATGATATTTTAAATTACCCATGGGGAAGAACAGTTGACAGCGTTACCACAGGTTCAAGAGCACTACATCTCCAAACCATGAAATAACCACACAAGAAAATAGCAAACTTTGAATTTTCTAATGTAACGGTGCCTCAAAATAATATACTCGGTCCTGCCAGCTACAAATTACAATGTGACAAAAAACTCTCTTTTAAAGCAAAGTGAAACACACATGCACAGTTCTTCCAGCATAATGTTCCAATGTAATGGCAAACTGATTCAGAAATGATGTGTGACTAGGCTTCATGCAATGTGCCAAGGGAGGAGCACCGCAGATACTGTATATGATAGTTACACCCAGAGGACATCTAATCACATGCTTCATTATGAACCAAAAAATAGGGACTGGGATCTCCATATAGATAAGTGATTTCTTATGTTTTCCTTTAGAACACTGTGGGCATAAGTTGATTTCCATGTGAGACCTGATTTATTTTTTTACTTATCTTTCTAGTATGACTGTTACACCTTTTATTGTCATTAATAATAATAATAATAATACATATTTAATATGTAAAAATAATATGTCAAATGAAAATAATATGAAGGAAAGTTTACATAATATATATATTGCTAGATTTAGCTGTGTAGAATCTCTGGGCAGCTGATGGTTAAAGGGACATGAAACTCAAAATGTTCTTTAAAGGGACACTGTACCCAAAATTTTTCTTTTGTGATTCAGATTGAGCATGAAATTTTAAGCAACTTTCTAATTTACTCCTATTATCAAATTTTCTTCATTCTCTTGGTATCTTTATTTGAAATGCAAGAATGTAAGTTTAGATGCCGGCCCATTTTTGGTGAACAACCTGGGTTGTCCTTGCTGATTGGTGGATGATGCCTTCTTTTTCAAATAATGATAGCAAGAGAACGAAGAAAAATTGATAATAGGAGTAAATTAGAAAGTTGCTTAAAATTGCATGCTCTTTCTGAATTACAAAGGAAAGGTTCAGTGTCCCTTTAATGATTCAGACAGATCATGCAATTTTAAAAAACTTTCTAATTTACTTCTATTATCAAATCTTTATTCTTTTTGGTATCTTTTGTTGAAAATCAGGGACATACACTTAGCAGTGTTCATGTGTCTGGCGCACGATATGGCGGCAGTTTTGCAAGAATGTTATCCATTTGCAAGAGCACTAGATGGCAGCACTATTTCCTGTCATGTAGTGTTCCAGATGCCTACCTAGGTATCTCTTCAGTAAAGAATATCATGGGAACAAAGCACATTTTAAAATAGAAGTAAATTGGAAACATTTTTAAAACTGTATGTTCTGTCTGAATCAGAAGAGAAAATATATGGGTTTCATATTCCTTTAAGTGGACCCCTTCCTGCCAACCCCTAACCCAATTAATTATCTGCAAACGTTCCTACCCAAGCATTGTAACACATCAACAGAAAAAAATTATTATAAGTAATTATTTGTATAAAGTGTCTGTGTGATAATCACTAGAAATGAATCAACTACTTTTCCCCATTATGGGCTAGATTACGAGTCTTCTAGATTGCAATTTCCCACGGGAATAGGGCCCTCAATTCCTCCTGTATGTGTTTGTAAATGTTGTCCTGTCTCTTACAAGTTTTATATCATTGTTTTATTTAAATGAATTGTATCCATGGACAGCACTGTGGAATATGTTAGCGCCTCATAAATAAAGTATAATAATAAAAATAATAATAAGTGGCGCGCTATCATTAGCGTGGTTGTGATATTATAAAATCACGACCGCTAATTTGCACACATATTACAGCACAATCTGAATTTGCACTTGTCCAGTTAGCATGACTAAAGATCTTGTGTTAAAGCTAAAAATAAATGTGCATCAAACACAACATAAATACATTCAAATAAGTGTATGGTATTTGAACAGTAAGGGATATATATATAGATAGATAGATAGATAGATAGATAGATAGATAGATAGATAGATAGATAGATAGATAGATACTGTACATATGTCTAAATATGTGTATGTATGTATGTATGTGTATGTATGTATCTATATATATATTGTATATATATATGTAAACATGTGTATTTATGTATTTTTATATGTATAAATGTATAAACACTTCAACAGCAAATGGTGTGTAAGCACTAAAATCCCTGGACTTTTGACCAGATACTGTTACTACTAGCTAAAATGTATTGCTAGTTGGATGTGCCACAAAACTGGGTTCTCTAATGGGTATTACACAAGTCCTTTTGTCAAGAGAGATAGCCCAGTCACAACATAAGTATATAACACAAGTATAGCCAACTTATAAACAGTAACATTCTTACCCCTGCTTCCTTGTGGTTTGTCCAGTCCCAGGATGCATCCGCTGGGAGGTCCATTTGTATATACATACATATAAACATATGTATACACATACACACACACACATACATATATATATATATATATATATATATATACAGTATATATAGGTAGTAGGGTAAGTGCACTCTCACAAACAGGTATTCAAATGCCAGGGTGCTAAGACGAATGTAAATAATGGATGTAGCACAAAGCACTCACTGGTCTTGTAAAGTAACAAAACAAAATGTATTCCTTTGTGACATTTTGGAGTGTTCATCCCTTCATCAAGCCATTTCATTGGTCTGATTAAGGGGTGAACACCCTGGAACATCACAAAGGAATACATTTTGTTTTGATACATTACAAGACCAGTGAGTGCTTTGTGCTATATCCATTATATATATAGACTTTATATCAGGACAAAACTGTGCATGGGGGGATATTAATAAAAAAATTTCATAAGAAAAGAAAAACATATGGGCCTAAAACCCATATAAGAGATCTCTTTATCCGGCACCAGAGTATAAGGTGACCATCCCTCTAACCAGTTTTACATAGGAGAGGTAGAAACCTCAAAAGATTCCCAAACAACATGGACATAGGGCCCAATCACAATAGTTATCACACTATACAATTAAATATTGTTACACATATGAATACTATAATGGCTGGCAGAAAAATACACACAATTTTAACATGAACGTGGGCCCACTTAAAACCTACAATTTCTTCAAATAATGGAACAGTTATTCCAGATCAGTCCCAATCAATTGTATCCAAAACAGTATCTGAAAACGGTATCCAAAGCTGTATCAAAAAGCTGTGATTTCAAAGTTGTAGCAATATGATTAGTTAAAGCAGTCAATTGGATTTAAATGGGGCAATTTTAAAACGTTCATGACTAAGTGGAACAAGAGAGGGACTCATAACAAAAAAGATAGATGCAATTGTAAACACTTTGTATATTTCATAAATTCATCTTAGATGGTACTTTCATTAGTAGGAGTGGATAATACCCCAAGGTTTTACGGCAGAACATAATGAGGACGCCTACCTCGCTAGGCAATCATACACATCTCCTAAATAGCAGATAACTATTTTGTGCCTACCTTGATTGAAGTTTTCTCAATAGCGGCTCACCTTCGTGTCCCCTTGGAGAATACCGCACGTGTCGATTTTGTGTTTCCTCTATATTGAAGAATATTTTCGTGATCCCACCATGATCGTTACTGTCTTTTCCCCACTGTTGTACGTCCTGTCAGTGTTGTTTGAGGGCTCAGCTGCAACCTTCTCACTAGTTGATTTACTTGTGATGCGTGTTTCACCCTTAGTGGTGATGCGTGTTAGGGCTTCATCCTTCTTGATTTTCATTGGTCCTACTTCCGACTTTTATACCGTTAAATTATTCCGCACTTTTGGGTGAAATGATACTTTGTTTCATAGTGTAAACTTTTTAAATTCTTCATATGTACAATTAATACATTGGTCCAATGTCCATAAATTAATGATTGGTTTCTTCCAAAGAATATTTAACTAACAAATATATACACAATTTCCTTAGTGGTCACAATAATCATACTAACAACCACAATATTTATTACTATAATGAATGGCACTATTAAGTCTAAACATTACTATAATTTCACTTGCAGTTAATTTTCTAATGTGTACATCCTTTTTGTTATTTCAATTCATTCTAGTAATCATCTTTAGATTATAGATGGGTTAATAACCAGATAAATCAATACTATTTTCCAAGGAAAATGATTTAATTTAAAGGAACAGAGCATAATTTATCTCCTCATTTAAACGATAAGGTTTCAGGGCTTTAAGGTCAAAGATCCACCAGCATTCTTTTTGCAGTAATAATCTATCAAGGTTGCCACCTCTTATTGACAAATCTACTTTTTCTAAGCCCAGAAACTTTAATGATTCCTCATCACTTTCATGGAATATTTTGAAATGTCTTGCTACACTACTAGTTTTTATTTCATTAGAGATATCCCTTTTATGTTCTTTTATCCGTTTCTTTAATTCCCTGTACGTTTTCCCAACATAATACATGGGGCAATTACAGAAAACCAAATAAATTACTCCCTTACTCCTGCAATTAATTTTTCCTTTTTTCCTAAAGGTATTACCAAATGTATCTACGAAATGTGTACCTTGTTGCATATTTGTATAGACTGAACATCTTTTACATCTGATGTTTCCATTTCTTTCCTTATATTCCTGCAACCAATTAGTTTTTACATTTTCTGTGTAATGACTGTGAACCAGTCTATCCTTGAGATTGGGAGCCCTACGTGCTGACATTAGGGGTCTATCTCCTACAAACTTAATTATATCTCTGTCAATCGTAAGAATCAGTCAATGTTTTTGGAGGATTGCTCTAATATCCTGCCATTTATTATTATAAACTGAAATGAATCTAATCTTATTCTCATTATCATTTTCTTTATCCTTATATAGTAATTCATCTCTATCACATTTAATTGCAACTATATAAGCTTGTTTGAGACAATTCTGTGGGTAGCCCCATGCTTTAAATCTAATCCCTGATACTTCAGCATCTTGCTGCGATGTCTTAAATATTGGGCTTTAGGGATATTTTTAATCAGGGAGGGGGGATGATGGCTATCTGCCATCAAAAGGTTATTTCTGCTATCTTTTTTCTGTATGTACTAGTAATGGTTTTACCATTTTGAACCAAGATTCTTAAATCCAAGAATGTAATTTCTGTCCTACTGTGCTCATAAGTGAACTTCAAATTTAAATTGTTGATATTCAATTCCTTCATAAAGTCATATAACATTTGAGTGGTTCCAGACCAGAATAACAGAACATCATCTATGAAGCGAATCCAGAGCTTACTATTGTCGCCCTGGCTTCCTCCATAGACGAAATCTTTCTCCCATTTACCTAAGTAAAGACAAAGGTGGGGGCACATCAAGTTCCCATCACTGTGCCCCTCACCTGCTGGTAGAATTTGCCCCCAAACGTGAAAAAATTATGTTCCAACACAAAACTTAACAAAGTTAGTATGGTTTGAGAACAGGTGGCCTATTATGGTTACCTTATGGTTTAAATGAGGAGATAAATTATGCTCCATTCCATTAAATTAAATAATTTTCCTTGGAAAATAGTATTGATTTATCTTTATTAACCCATCTATAATCTAAGGATGACTACTAGAATGAATTGAAATAACACAAAGGTTGTACACATTGGAAAATTAACTGCAAGTGAAATTATAGTAATGTTTAGATTTAATAGTGCCATTCATTATACCAATAAATAAATGCCATTTTTTAAGTTAAATGATTATGTTTTGGTTTAAATATTGTGGTTGTTAGTATGATTATTGTGACCACTAAGGAAATTGTGTATATATTTGTTAGTTAAATATTCTTTGGAAGAAACCAATCATTAATTTATGGACTTTGGACCCATGTATTAATTGTACATATGAAGAATTAAAAAAGTTTACACTATGAAACAAAGTATAATTTCACCCAAAAGGGACGCATAATTTAAAAGTATAAAAGTCGGAAGTAGGACCAATGAAAATCAAGCTGGATGAAGCCCTAACACGCATCACCACTAAGGGTGAAAAGCGCATTGCAAGTAAATCAACTAGTGAGAGGGTTGCAGCTGAGCTCTTGAACAACGCTGACAGGACGTACAACAGTGGGTAAAACACAGGCACGCTCACAAAAATATTCTTCAATATAGAGGAAACACAAAATCGACAAGTACGGTATTCCCCAAGGGGATACGAAGGTGAGCCGCTATGGAGAAAACTTCAATCAAGGTAGGTACAAAATAGTTATCTGCTATTTAGGAGATGTGTATGATTACCTAGCGAAGTAGGCGTCCTCATTATGTTCTGCCGTAAAACCTTGGGGTATTATCCACTCCTACTAATGAAAGTATCATCTAAAATGAATTCATGAAATATACAAAGTGTTTACAATTGCATCTATTGTTTGTGTTATGATCCCGTGAGTGATGAGTCCCTCTCTTGTTCCACTTAGTCATGAATGTTTTAAAATTGCCCCATTTTAATCCAGTTGACTGCTTTAACTAATCATATTGCTACAACATTGAAATCACAGCTTTTTGATACAGCTTTGGATACAGTTTTTAAATACTGTTTTCGATACAATTGATTGGGACTGATCTGGAACAACTGTTCCATTATTTGAAGAAATTGTAGGTTTAAAGTGGGCCTACGTTCATGTTAATTTTGTGTATTTTTCTGCCAGCCATTAAAGTATTCATATGTGTAACAATATTTAATTGTATAGTGTGATAACTATTGTGATTGGGCCCTATATCCATCTTGTTTGGGAATCTTTTGAGGTTTCTACCTCTCCTATGTAAAACACACACGCTTTGAAACCTTTATCACTCAAATAACTTAAAACATGAATAATCATTTTTATTAAATTATAATCAGCCAGATTACGAGTTTTGCGGTATGAGGGGTGCGGTGTCAACTTGCACGTTATTGTTACTGCTCACTTACCTACAGCGCTGGTATTACAGGTTTTTACAAACCCAGCGTTAAAAGCAAGAAGTGAGTGTAGAGCAAAATTGAACTCCATACCACACTCTAATACCAGCACTGCTTAAGTCAGCGGTGAGCTGATTTACGTGCTTGTGCACAATTTCCCCATAGACATCAATGGGGAGTGCCGGCTAAGAAAAAGTCTAACACCTGCAAAAAAGCCCATTGGGGAAACACATTTTATGTTTACACCTAACATGAACCCTGAGTCTAAACGCCCCTAATCTTACACTTATTAACCCCTAATCTGCCACCACCGACATCGCCGACACCTGCATTATACTTATTAACCCCTAATCTGCCGCTCCGGACATCGCCGCCACCTACATTATACTTATGAACCCCTAATCTGCTGCCCCCAACATCACCGACACCTACATTATATTTATTAACCCCTAATCTGCCGCCCCCAATGTCGCTACCACTATATTATATTTCTTAACCCATACATCTGTCTAACCCTAACCCCTAACTTAAATAAAATTTTAATAAATCTAAATACAAATTACTATCATTAACTGAATAATTCCTATTTAAAACTAAATACTTACCTATAAAATAAACCCTAAACTAGCTACAATATAACTAATAGTTACATTGTAGCTATCTTAGGGTTTATTTTTATTTTACAGGCAAGTTTGTATTTATTTTAACTAGGTAGAATAGTTACTAAATAGTTAGTAACTATTTAATAACTACCTAGCTAAAATAAATACAAATTTACCTGTAAAATAAAACCTAACCTAAGTTACACTAACACCTAACACTACACTACAATTAAATAAATTAACTAAATTAAATACAATTAACTAAATTAAATAAAATTAGCTAAATTACAAAAAAAAAAAACACTAAATTACAGAAAATAAAAAACAAATTACAAGATCTTTAAACTAATTACACCTAATCTAATAGCCCTATCAAAATAAAAAAAGCCCACCCAAAATAAAAAAAAAACCTAGCCTAAACTAAACTACCAATAGCCCTTAAAAAGGGCCATTTGCGGGGCATAGCCCCAAATAAATCAGCTCTTTAACCTGTAAAAAAAAATACAAACAACCGCCCAACAGTAAAACCCACCACCCACACAATCATCCTCCCAAATAAAACCCTAACTAAAAAAACCTAAGCTCCCCATTGCCCTGAAAAGGGCATTTGGATGGGTATTGCCCTTAAAAGGCATTTAGCTCTATTGCGGCCCAAAGCCCTAACCTAAAAATAAAACCCACCCAATACTCCCTTATTTGGGGGGTTGGTTGTGTGGATGGTGGGTTTTACTTTTGGGGGGGTTGTTTATTTTATTTTTTTACAGGTAAAAGAGCTGATTTCTTTGGGGCAATGCCCCGTAAAAGGCCCTTTTAAGGGCTATTGGTAGTTTAGTTTAGGTTAGGGGTTTTTATTATTTGGGTGGGCTTTTTATATTTTGATAGGGCTATTAGATTAGATGTAATTAGCTTAAATATCTTGTCATTTGTATTTTATTTTCTGTAATTTAGTGTTTGTTTTTGTAATTTAGCAAATTTAATTTAGGGAATTTTTTTAATTGTAGTGTAGTGTTAGGTGTTAGTGTAACTTAGGTTAGGTTTTATTTTACAGGTACATTTGTATTTATTTTAGCTAGGTAGTTATTAAATAGTTAATAACTATTTAGTAACTATTCTACCTAGTTAAAAACCTAGTTAAAATAAATACAAACTTGCCTGTAAAATAAAAATAAACCCTTAGCTAGATACAATGTAACTATTAGTTATATTGTAGCTAGCTTAGGGTTTATTTTACATGTAAGTATTTAGTTTTAAATAGGAATTATGTAGTTATTAATAGTAGCTTTTATTTAGATTTCTTTTAATTATATTTAAGTTAGGGGGTGTTAGGGTTAGGGTTACACTTAGATTTAGGGGTTAATACATTTAATAGTGGTGGCGACGTTGGGGGCGTCAGATTAGGGGTTAATAAATGTAGGTAGGTGGCGGCGATGTTAGGGACGGCAGATTAGGGGTTAATAATATTTAACTAATGTTTGCGAGGCGGGAGTGCAGCGGTTTAGGGGTAAATATGTTTATTATAGTGGTGGCGATGTCCGGAGCGGCAGATTAGGGGTTAATAATTTTATTTTAGTGTTTTTGCGATGCGGGAGGGCCTCGGTTTAGGGGTTAATAGGTAGTTTATGGGTGTTAGTGTACTTTTTAACACTTTAGTTATGAGTTTTATGCTACAGCATTGTAGTGTAAAACTCATAACTACTGACTTTAGAATGCGGTACGAATCTTGGTAGGCTGTACAACTCACTTTTTCGCCTCCCAGGACAAGCTCGTAATACAGGCGCTATGGAAGTCCCATAGAAAAAGACTATACGCAAATTGCGTAAGTTGATTTGCGGTAAGGCCAAAAAAGTGTGCGGTGCCCCTAAATCTTCAAGACTCGTAATACCAGCGGTAGTTAAAAAGCACCGTTATGAGGCTTAATACTGCTTTTTTACTAATAACGCAAGACTCGTAATCTAGCCAAATGTATTTTACTGTGTATTTACTGTAAATATTTAACATTCCAAAGTTATTCACATAGTAGAAATTTTCTTATTTTTTATTTATTTATACAGTATCTCACAAAAGTCAATACATCCCTCACATTTTTGTAAATATTTTATTATATATTTCATGTGACAACACTGAAGAAATTATACTTTTCTACAATGGAAAGTAGTGAGTGTACAGCCTGTATAACAGTGTAAATTTGCTGTCCCCTCAAAATAACTCAACACACAGCCATTAATGTCTAAACCATTGGCAACAAAAGTGAGTACACCCCTAAGTGGAAATGTCCAAATTGGGCCCAAAGTGTCAATATTTTGTGTGGCCACCATTATTTTCCAGCACTGCCTTAACCCTCTTGGGCATGGAGTTCACCAGAGCTTCACAGGTTGCCACTGGAGTCCTCTTCCACTCCTCACGGACATCACAAAGCTGGTGGATGTTAGAGACCTTTTGCTCCCCCACCTTCCATTTGAGGATGCCCCACAGATGCTCAATAGGGTTTAGGTCTGGAGACATGCTTGGTCAGTCCATCACCTTTACCCTCAGCTTCTTTAGCAAGGCAGTGGTCATCTTGGAGGTGTGTTTGGAGTCGTTATAATGTTGGAATACTGCCCTGCAGACCAGTCTCCAAAGGGAGGGAATCATGCTCTGCTTCAGTATGTCACAGTACATGTTGGCATTCATGGTTCCCTCAATGAACTGTAGCTCCCCAGTGTCAACAACACTCATGCAGGCCCAGACCATGACACTCCCACCACCATGCTTGACTGTAGGCAAGACACACTTGTCTTTGTTCTCCTCACCTGGTTGCCGCCACACACGCATGACACCATCTGAACCAAATAAGTTTATCTTGGTCTCATCGGACCACAGAATATGGTTCCAGTAATCCATGTCCTTAGTCTGCTTGTCTTCAGCAAACTGTTTGCGGGCTTTCTTGTGCATCATCTTTAGAAGAGTCTTCCTTTTGGGATGACAGCTATGCAGACCAATTTGATGCAGTGTGTGCGGCGCATGTTCTGAGCACTGACAGGCTGACCCCCCCACCCCTTCAACCTCTTCAGCAATACTGGCAGCACTCATACGTCTATTTCTCAAAGACAACCTCTGGATATGACGCTGAGCAAGTGCACTCAACTGCTTGGTCAACCATGGCGATGCATGTTCTGAGTGGAACCTGTCATGTTAAACCACTGTATGTTCTTGCCCACCGTGCTGCAGCTCAGTTTCAGAGTCTTGGCAATCTTCTTATAGCCTATGCCATTTTTATGTAGAGCAACAATTCTTTTTTTCAGATCCTCATAGTTCTTTGCCATGAGGTGCCATGTCAAACTTCCAGTGACCAGTATGAGAGAGTGTGAGAGCGATAACACCAAGTTCAACACACCTGCTCCCCGTAACACTAACGAGTCATATGACACCGGGGAGGGAAAATGGCTAATTGGGCCCAATTTGGACATTTCCACTTAGGGGTGTATTCACTTTTGCTGCCAACGGTTTAGACATTAATAACTGTGTGTTGGGTTATTTTGAGGGGACATCATATTTACACTGTTATACAGGCTGTACACTCACTACTTTACTTTGTAGCAAAGTGTCATTTCTTCAGTGTTGTCACATGAAAATATATAATAAAATATTTACAAAAATGTGAGGGGTGTACTCACTTTTGTGAGACACTGCAATGTGTGGTTCCCTTATTTACTGTTTTACTGCTGGATGCTAGATATATATATATTTTAAAAAAGATAATGAGATATACATGTAGAAAACCCTTTATCCAAACTGCTTGGGACTGGAAAAGGTTTGGATTTCAGAAAAGTTTTGATTTCTGAATACTTGTATCTTTAAAATGGGACAGTTGGTAGAGGGGATGGGACCTACTGTAAACAACATCTTATGTCATTGAGAAAATATATAAATTTCATAATACAGCTTATATATGTAACTAAAGGTAGTTTTGTGACTTAGAGGCCGGAAAAAATTAAATTTTTGTTAATTTTATTTAAAAAAAGAAATATTAGTAAAAAAGTTTGGATTTTAAAATAAGTTTGGATTTTGGAAGTCCAAATTTGGGAATTTGTATCTGTATATCGAAATATATATTTAAAAATAAACACTTTTATAACACTTTTTTCTAGGTGAAGAACATTGGAATGTAAAATATTCAGTACTACCATTGGGTTGAACACTGCTTCTATTACAAGTTGAAAGTAAACACGATCACTTGAGTGCAATTGAAGTTAATGCATATGTGTGTATGTATATATATATATATATATATATATATATATGTTTATATATATATATATATATATATATATATATATATTCTGTATATACTGTATATGCATGAACATATGTATTTATGTATTTACAAACATATATACACATATAAACACATAAATACATATGTACAAACATATAGACATACATATAAGTGCATTGGAGCCCTTGGCAGTTAAGTAGATGAAAACATGTGAAAGCATTTTTATGTAATATTCTTATTTAATAAAGTGTTATACTGTGTATTTAGTGTAAATATTTCACATTCCAATATTCTGTACATGGCAGAATATGTTCAATGTACTTTGAAATAGATATTGCTATATATATATATCTGTATATATCTATACCTATAGATAATCATCTATATATAGCACTGTTTTTCAAACCTGTCCTCAGGCCTCCCCAACGGTCCACGTTTTCTGAATTACCTTGGATGAGAGCAGGTAAAATAACCGTTTACTAATCAGCTGATTATTTCACCTGTGCTCTAGTTCAGATAACCTCAAAATGTGGCCTGAGGACAGGTTTAAAAAACAGTGATATATAGGTATAAATATAGATTTACCAAAATACCATCAGATATATGTAGAAATATGTATTTATGAATAAATAGAACATATTCTGCTGTGTGAAGAACATTGGAATGTGAAATGACGGGGTCTGCCATGGGGAAACCCTCGGCAGACCCCGCGGACCCGAATAACTACCGCCCCATTTTTCTACTCCCCTTCCCGGCCAAAGTCATAGAGAAGGCCATCAGCTTGCAACTTATTAACCACATTGAGGCCAACCACACCCTGGACCACTCCCAATCCGGGTTCAGAAGCAACCAAAGCACGGAGACCGCCCTCAGAGGAGAAACCGCCTCCCTCATCTTCCATGTCAACCAAAAATATGCTGGAATTCTGACCCCGCCCCCCATACCATGACAAATGCTGACTTTTGGACCTGATGCTAATAACAGTTTGGACGGTCCTCTTCCTCTTTGTTCCTGAGAACATGTCCGTATGTATCTCATAAGTTAAAGCCCTTTGCAGCGTTTTTTTTCTAACACCTTGAACCTCATATCTTTGAACCCTTGTAACTTTTTAATGCAATTTTTTAAAAATAATTTTTATTAGATAGTGTTATTATGAGTGTAGATGTAAATATAATTTTGATGTGTTTTGTGCCACTTTTTTGGCTTGCATAACAATTAACCAGAGCTCTTTAGTTAAATTTGATTGAACTCAAGCAAATGCATCTGCTAGAAATCTTTTGTAAACAAATTTACATGTCCCTAAATTCATTTTTTTGTTCTAAACAATGTTGTCTTTCATATCTCTGTGTTTATTTATACCACTATATGTATATAGTGTAAATTTATTATTATTCTGAGCAGGAATAATTGCAAATATAACATGTAATCAGGGTATCAATATGGTTTTTATTTGAAATCAATGGATATTTTAAGAGCTGGGACCGTTTTCTCTCTGTACCTGTGTAACCCCTCCTGATTGCAATCTAGTTTTAAAAAACCACCCCTACACAAGTGTTACAAAATGGGCTGGCCTATAAGGTGACATTTCTTACTGAAAAAGAAATTCAAGTGAAGGAAGAAATACACTGAAAATAGCATGGCAGTAAAGAGGTGATTTTAATTTCTGCTGTATTTGATTCATGACAGTTTAATGTTAGGTGGGCTATCCCTTTGAGCTATCAGTTTAAGATTATATTGAATCAAACATCATTAGAATTTAAAATCATTGTCTAAAATACTACATTATGTGGGGCTGATTTATCAACCCTCTGTCGGACATAATCTATTCAGCGGATCATGTCCGACAGACTTTGTTGAATGCGTAGAGCAATACGCTCTCCGCATTCAGCATTGCACCAGCAGCTCTTGTGAACTGCTGGTGCAACGCCGCCCCCTGCAGATTTGCGGCCAATCGGCCGCTAACAGGGGGTGTCAATCAACCCAATCGTATTTGATCGGGTTGAATTGGGACAATGTCTGTCCGCCTACTCAGAGCAAGCGGACAGGTTATGGAGCAGCAGTCTTTAGACCGCTGCTTCATAACTTTTTTTTCTGGAGAGCCTGAAGCCTCACCAGAATCATGGGGCTTCAAACTCCATACGGAGCTTGATAGATAGGCCCCTGTGTCTTAATGTCAGCATCAATGCTTATCTTTAATACTCATTTTACATATACATAATTTCAAAGTATAATATACAATGTAACAAATGGCACTTACAAGTTCTGATGAGTGATCAATGACACAAGTATCGAGCAATTTGATTCGTTAGTGATAGTTTAAAATGTATATTTAAATCAGATTGGCTGATGTCATAAATCATGTGATTATGCATATTCCAATCAAAAGTGGTTGAAAAATTCACTAGTGTGTGGGTTGTTTAGGAGTTTGCGTCTAAATTGGTGCAAAAAGTGTTGCGTCAAATTTGGTGCGAAGTCGAGAGTGGGACTTGAATTATATGCCTTAAAAATTATGCAAATAGATTTATCAAAAAAATAAAAAGGAAGTTAGCTATATTATGTTGTGTATTTATTTCATTTTTATCTCTATATCTATTAGTGCAAAAATTTGGGGCAAAACTTTGCACCAAATTTGGAGAAATAATATTGTCCCCTTGCTTTGTAATGAGAGCTAAAGATGTAACATAATCCATAAGCAGTAATGTATTTTTCATTTTTGTCCCTATATCTACTAGTGCATCAAATGTGGAGCAATAATATTGTTTGATTTAGAAAGGGTATACAATTTTAATAAAGTTTCTAATTTACTTTTATTATGTAATATGCTTCATTCTCTTACAGCATCGAACATAAGCTTTCTGTGTTTTCAGACTCCCATTGATTTCTATGGCATCCACGGCCTCAAGGGTGGCGGTTTGAAAACTAGGTATGCTGCGTCGGAATAGACGTGAGCGTACCTGTTAAATGTTTGATAAATTGGCAAAAGGGTCAAAAAGAGTCGAATGTGAATTAGAAACATCTGTAATTATGCAAGCATCGATCTGCTTGGGATTGAGATTGCGGGAGCGTATATTTCATCACACATTTCAACATTTGATGTTCTTGATGCTCTTTTAACTACGGCGGATCAATCTCGCGTCAAATACGATGCAGTATTCCAACGTATTATCAGTTGACGCTTTGATAAATATCCCCCTATATAAGCAGCCTCCAAAAAAGGCATAATCCTTCAATAGCAAGGGTGGGTTGAGGCTCGCCAATATGCCAACAGATGCGCCAGCAAATAATCCAACACTATGAGAACAACATTCCCCAAAGATAAATCGGTAGGATTTTGGGCATTTCACACTCTACAGAGCACAATATAATTATAAGATTTAAGGAATCCGGTCAAATTTCGTCGCTAAAGGGCAAGGTCGTAAACCACATCTAAATGCGAGTGATCTCTGATCCCTCAGATGTCACTATCTCAAAAACCGTCATGAGTCTGTAATGGATATTCTGACATAGGTTTGGAAATACTTTGGTAAACCTTTGTCAGTCAACATCATTTGCCGCTGCATCCACAGGTGCAAGTTAAGGCTTTACTATGCAAAGCAGAAGCCATACATCAACACTGTCCTAAAGTGCTGCCAACACCTCTGAGCTCTGTCTCATCTGAAATGGAAAATAGCACAGTGGAATTGTGTTTTGTGGTCAGAGGTGTCAACATTTCAAATAGTTTTTGGAAAAAACAGCCATCGTGTTCTCAGGAACAAAGAGGAAGAGGACCATCCAAACTGTTATTAGCGTCAGGTCCAAAAGCCAGTGTCTGTCATGGTATGGGGGGTGTCAGTGCCCATGGCAGGAGTAACTTGCACATCTGTGAGGGCACTATTAATGAAGAAAGATATGTATACATTTTGGAGCAACATATGCTGCCATCCAAACGTCATCTTTTCCAGGGATATCCCTACATTTTCTATCAGGAAAACGCCAAACCACATTCTGCCTGGATTACAAGTGCATGGTTGCATAAGCAGAGAGTGCAGGTGCTACCATAGCCTGCTGCAGTCCTGACCTGTCTCTGATTGAGAATGTGTGGCGCATTATGAAGTGCAAAATAAGGCAACGAAGGCCCCGAACAGTAGCACAGCTGAAGACATGCATAATATAGTTGCTAGACTGTCCCATCTTTTTGGAGTATGTTGCAGTCTTCAGATTTGAAATGAGTGTATAGTTTCAAAAATATATTAAATTCACAAAGGAAAACATCAAATAATATGTTAAGAATGTGTTTTCAATATAGTACAGGGTGAATTGAATTTTCAAATGACTCTTTTTGCATTCTCCATACTGTCATAACTTTTTCAGAATTGGGTTTGTGTAGGGAATATTTTCTAGTATTTTTAAATACATTTTCCTATACAGGCATACCTCAGAGATATAGCAGGTTTTGCTCCAGACCACTGCAATAAATTGAATACAGCAATAAAGTGAGTCACACAATTTTTTTTTTATTTCCTAGTGCATGTAAAAGTTATATTTACCTTACACTGTAGTCTACTAAGTGTTCAATAGCAGTAGGATTAAAAAAAAACAATGTATATACCATAATTAAAAATACTTTATTGCTAAAAAATGATAACTATCATCTGAGCCTTCAGTGAGTCATAATATTTTTGCTGGTGGTGTGTATATATAGTTGTGTATATATGTGTATTTATGTGTTTATATGTGTATATATGTGTATTCATGTGTATTTATGTGTTTATACGTGTGATATGTTGATAAAATTACACCAATAGACTTGCTCGACACAGGGTTGCCACAAACCTTCAATTTGTAAAAAGAGCACTATCTGCAAAGTGCAATAAAGCGAAGTGCAATAAAATGAGGTATGCCCGTATATATCTATAATATATATATATATATATATATATATATATATATATATATATATATATATATATATATTATGGAAAGCAACAATGTCGCTGTCTCTGTGTAAATAAGCCAGAAAAGATTTATTAGGTTAAAAAGTTCAATTTATTCCATGTATCAAATAAAAAACGAAAAAGGCACATCAGACAGGTACTGCAGCTGACGCGTTTCCTGCCTCAAGGGCACTTCACCATCTCTGATGAAGTGCCCTTGAGGCAGGAAACGCGTCAGCTGCTGTACCTGTCTGCTGTGCCTTTTTCGTTTTTATGTGATATACTCAGTAAATTGAACTTTTTAACCTAAGAAATCTCTCCTGGCTTATTTACAGAGACTGCGACATTGTTGCTTTTTGTGTTTATCCAATTATCCAGGGGCGGAGTGGGGAGCCCCAGCGGTCTTAGTGCAATAGCCAATGCCGGTCTCACTTTATCGGCATCAGAACGAGGCTACACGCTCTGTGTGAGTTTGGTGATACACGCCACAAGCAGTGGGAAGTGGCCGCTGTTTATGAATGGAGGTAACTATTTGGAAAAGGACTTTTCCTAAAAACTCCAACAGGACCATGGTTAATGTGGTAAGCCTTTTTTCTTTAATTACAATATTTGAATCTTGGGACAATTGTTATGGGCACGTCACTAGCCTTGTGATAACCACAATAGTGGGACTCAAAGTGAGTTGGAATCACTGGTTAAGTTACTATTACACATGCTCTTTACACACGCTCAGTCTGTGATATTGTTGGGCTTTATATATATATATATATATATATATATATTATGGGCCAGATTACAAGTTGAGTGCAAAATATTGCTTCTGCCAAAGCAATAGTTGTGCTCTACTTAGTAATACCAGCGCAGGTAAATGTGCGGTGGTATTAAAAGTTAGGTGCAATGCGAATGCGACCTCACATTCACATTGCACAGAAGCATTGCGCTTATGAGAGCGCACTTCTATAGGCTCCAATGGGAGCCTCGTTCTCATGCCGTCAGACACAGAACTAGTGCAGCAAAGGTGGTAATTCGCACAATGATGGGAAGCTAATATATATGTATATGAATATACACATATTAACACATATATATATATATATATATATATATATATTCATATACATATATTTTTACAGGGATAACACACCCCACACCCGCCAATTTTAACCCCTTAAATTTAACTGCCTCCTGCAGTTATTAATACAATTTAAAAAAAGATGCTACGTTTTTATTTTTTTATAATGCAAACTACACTAAATATTTAGGTGCATTTGGGGGACATTTTAAAAAAAATTTGGAGCGCAAATTGCTACCGTGAGCTCGCAGTAGCAATAACCATCCACTTGGAATGGCTGGTTATTTATCACATGCCTGTATATATATATATATATATCATATATGCTACCCTCTAACCCCCACAAAGGTTTTAAGACATTTTGTCCATAATATTTTTTTGCTCATGGAGTAACGTGCATTTTTTTTTCATGGCATTTCCAAAGCAAATGTTTCTCATGACTTGCAAAACACTTACATACACAGTCTTACACACGCACATACAAACATACACATAGTTACAGACACATACACACACAGAGTTATACACATACACGCACATACACACACACACACACATATCTATTGATTGCTGCAATATATATATATATATATATATATATATATATAAATACCTCAGTCATAAATCTCTTGAAACAATACTTTTCCAAACACAAAACTGAATGCTGAAACCCCCCCTCCAATTTGCTGCCCTACAGTGCCTTGTACACATAGGCCAAAATACACCCCTGATGTATATGGGTATTGAAATATATTTTACCAAAAAAAATTATATATATGTATTTTAGAATAAATAAAACATATTTCTCTTGTAAGGTGTATCCAGTCCACGGATCATCCATTACTTGTGGGATATTCTCCTTCCCAACAGGAAGTTGCAAGAGGACACCCACAGCAGAGCTGCTATATAGCTCCTCCCCTAACTGCCTTACCCAGTCATTCTCTTGCAACTCTCAACAAAGATGGAGGTAGTAAGAGGAAAGTGGTGATAGATAGTTTTTTCTTCAATCAAAAGTTTATTATTTTTAAATGGTACCGGAGTTGTACTATTTTATCTCAGGCAGCATTTAGAAGAAGAATCTGCCTGCGTTTTCCATGATCTTAGCAGAAGTAACTAAGATCCACTGCTGTTCTCACATATGTCTGAGGAGTGAGGTAACTTCAGAGGGAGAATGGCGTGCAGGTTATCCTGCAATGAGGTATGTGCAGTTTTAAGTTTTTCTAGGGATGGAATTGCTAGAAAATGCTGCTGATACCGGATTAATGTAAGTTAAGCCTAAATACAGTGATTTAATAGCGACTAGTATCATGCTTACTATCAGAGATATATACTCTTATAAATGTGCAATATAAAACGTTTGCTGGCATGTTTAATCGTTTTTAAATATGCTTTGGTGATAAAACTTATTGGGACCTAGTTTTTTCCACATGGCTGGCTTGATTTTCCTGAGGCTTTCCACTGTTGTACTATGAGTGGGAGGGACCTATTTTAGCGCTTTTTTGCGCAGTTAAAATTACAGACAGAGACATTCAGCTTCCCTCAGCAGTTCCCCTGCATGTTATAGGACATCTATGAAGGGCTCTAAAGGCTTCAAAAGTCATTTATTAAGGAAGGTAGGACCACAGCTGAGCTGTGGCAGTTGTTGTGACTGTTTAAAAAACGTTTATTTTGTTTTTTTGATCCGTTTTTTGCATTAAGGGGTTAATCATCCATTTGCAAGTGGGTGCAATGCTCTGCTAACCTATTACATACACTGTAAAAATTTCATTTGAATTACTGCCTTTTTTCACTGTTTTTCAAATTTTGACAAAATTTGTTTCTCTTAAAGGCACAGTACCGTTTTTTATATTTGCTTGTTAACTTGATTTAAAGTGTTTTCCAAGCTTGCTAGTCTCATTGCTAGTCTGTATAAACATGTCTGACATAGAGGAAACTCCTTGTTCATTATGTTTAAAAGCCATGGTGGAACCCCATATGAGAATGTGTACTAAATGTATTGATTTCACTTTAAACAATAAAGATCAGCTTTTGTCTTTAAAAAATTTATCACCAGAGGATTCTGACGAGGGGGAAGTTATGCTGACTAACTCTCCCCACGTGTCAGACCCTTTGACTCCCGCTCAAGGGACTCCCGCTCAAATGGCGCCAAGTACATCAAGGACGCCCATAGCGATTACGTTACAAGACATGGTGGCAGTCATGGATAATCCACTGTCAGCGGTATTAGCCAGACTACCTGAATTTAGAGGAAAGCATGATAGCTCTGGTGTTAGGCGTAATACAGAGCATACAGACGCTTTAAGAGCCATGTCTGATACTGTCTCACAATATGCAGAAGCTGAGGAAGGAGAGCTTCAGTCTGTGGGTGATAACTCTGACTCAGGGAAACCTGATTCTGATATTTCTACTTTTAAATTTAAGCTTGAGAACCTCCGTGTTTTACTTAGGGAGATTTTAGCTGCTCTGAATGACTGTGACACAATTGCAGTGCCAGAGAAATTGTGTAGACTGGATAAATACTTTGCAGTGCCGGTGTGTACTGAGGTTTTTCCAATACCTAAAAGGTTTACAGAAATTATTAATAAAGAGTGGGATAGACCCGGTGTGCCGTTTTCCCCCCCTCCTATTTTTAGAAAAATGTTTCCCATAGACGCCACCACACGGGACTTATGGCAAACGGTGGAGGGAGCAGTTTCTACTTTAGCAAAGCGTACTACTATCCCTGTCGAGGACAGTTGTGCTTTTTCAGATCCTATGGATAAAAAATTAGAGGGTTACCTTAAGAAAATGTTTATTCAACAAGGTTTTATCCTGCAGCCCCTTGCATGCATTGATCCTGTCACTGCTGCTGCGGCATTCTGGTTTGAGTCTCTGGAAGAGACTTTACAGACAACGACTTCTTTGGAGGACATACTTAACAAGCTTAGAGCACTTAAGCTAGCTAATTCTTTTGTTTCTGATGCCATTGTTCATTTGACTACACTAACGGCTAAGAATTCTGGATTTGCCATCCAGGTGCGTAGGGCGCTATGGCTCAAATCTTGGTCAGCTGATGTGACTTCAAAGTCTAAACTACTTAACATTCCCTTCAAGGGGCAGACCCTATTCGGGCCTGGTTTGAAGGAAATTATTGCTGACATTACTGGAGGTAAAGGTCATGCCCTTCCTCAGGACAGGTCCAAATCAAGGGCCAAACAGTCTAATTTTCATGCCTTTCGAAACTTCAAGGCAAGTGCAGCATCAACTTCCTCTGCTACAAAACAAGAGGGACCTTTTGCTCAGTCCAAGACGGCCTGGAAACCTAACCAGTCCTGGAACAAAGGCAAGCAGGCCAAAAAGCCTGCTGCTGCCTCTAAGACAGCATGAAGGAATGGCCTCCTATCCGGTAACGGATCTAGTAGGGGGCAGACTTTCTCTCTTCGCCCAGGCGTGGGCAAGAGTTGTTCAGGATCCCTGGGCGTTGGAGATTATATCTCAGGGGTATCTTCTGGACTTCAAGGCTTCTCCTCCACAAGGGAGATTTCACCTTTCACGATTATCTGTCAACCAGATAAAGAAAGAGGCATTCTTACACTGTGTGCAAGACCTCCTAGTTATGGGAGTAATCCATCCAGTTCCAAAGGAGGAACAGGGACAGCGTTTTTACTCAAATCTGTTTGTGGTTCCCAAAAAAGAGGGAACCTTCAGACCAATCTTGGATCTAAAGATCTTAAACAAATTCCTCAGAGTTCCATCATTCAAAATGGAAACTATTCGGACCATCCTTCCTATGATCCAGGAGGGTCAATATATGACTACAGTGGATCTAAAGGATGCTTACCTTCACATTCCAATACACAAAGATCATCATCGGTTTCTAAGGTTTGCCTTTCTTGACAGGCATTATCAGTTTGTGGCTCTTCCGTTCGGGTTAGCTACAGCCCCAAGAATTTTTACAAAGGTTCTGGGGTCGCTTCTGGCGGTCCTAAGGCCGCGGGGCATAGCAGTGGCCCCTTATCTAGACGACATCCTGATACAGGCGTCAAATTTCCAAATTGCCAAGTCCCATATGGACATAGTTCTGGCATTTCTGAGATCGCACGGGTGGAAAGTGAACGAGGAAAAGAGTTCTCTGTCCCCAACCACAAGAGTCTCCTTCCTAGGGACTCTTACCTGACGGAGTCCAGGTTATCAAAACTTCTAAATTCTTGCCGTGTTCTCCATTCTATTCCACGCCCTTCGGTGGCTCAGTACATGGAGGTAATCGGCTTAATGGTAGCGGCAATGGACATAGTTCCGTTTGCGCGCCTACATCTCAGACCACTGCAACTATGCATGCTCAGTCAGTGGAATGGGGATTACACAGATTTGTCCCCTCTACTAAATCTGGATCAAGAGACCAGAGATTCCCTTCTCTGGTGGCTATCTCGGGTCCATCTGTCCAAAGGTATGACCTTTCACAGGCCAGATTGGACAATTGTAACAACAGATGCCAGCCTTCTAGGTTGGGGTGCAGTCTGGATCCATATCCCAGGTGTGGAGAACTGCGAGGCGGATTTTCTAAGTCGTCAGACTTTTCATCCGGGGGAGTGGGAACTCCATCCGGAGTTGTTTGCTCAATTGATTCATCGTTGGGGCAAACCAGAATTGGATCTCATGGAGTCTTGCCAGAACACCAAGCTTCCTTATTACGGATCCAGGTCCAGGGACCCGGAAGCTACGCTGATAGATGCTCTAGCAGCGCCTTGGTCTTTCAACCTGGCTTACGTGTTTCCACCGTTTCCTCTGCTCCCTCGTCTGATTGCCAAAATCAAGCAGGAGAGGGCATTGGTGATCTTGATAGCCTGGTATGCAGACCTAGTGGACATGTAGTGGACATGTAATCCTTTCCACCTTGGACTCTGCCTTTGAGACGAGACCTTCTACTTCAAGGCCCTTTCAATCATCCAAATCTATTTTCTCTGAGACTGACTGCATGGAGATTGAACGCTTGATTTTATCAAAGCGTGGCTTCTCTGAGTCTGTTATTGATACCTTAATACAGGCACGAAAGCCTGTTACCAGGAAAATTTACCATAAGATATGGCGTAAATATCTTTATTGGTGTGAATCCAAGAGTTACTCATGGAGTAAGGTTAGGATTCCTAGGATATTATCTTTTCTCCAAGAGGGTTTGGAGAAAGGATTATCAGCTAGTTCTTTGAAGGGACAGATCTCTGCACTGTCTATTCTTTTGCACAAGCGTCTGGCGGATGTTCCAGACGTTCAGGCGTTTTGTCAGGCGTTGGTTAGAATCAAGCCTGTGTTTAAACCTGTTGCTTCCCCATGGAGCTTAAATTTGGTTCTTAAAGTTCTTCAAGGGGTTCCGTTTGAACCTCTTCATTCCATAGATATCAAGCTTTTATCTTGGAAAGTTCTTTTTTTGATGGCTATTTCCTCGGCTCGTAGAGTCTCCGAGTTATCTGCTTTACAATGTGATTCTCCTTATCTGATCTTTCATGCAGATAAGGTAGTTCTGCGTACAAAACCTGGGTTTTTGCCTAAGGTAGTATCTAATAAGAATATCAATCAAGAGATTGTTGTTCCATCATTATGTCCTAACCCTTCTTCAAAGAAGGAACGTCTTTTACATAATCTGGACGTGGTTCATGCTTTAAAGTTTTACTTACAAGCTACTAAAGATTTTCGTCAAACATCTGCTTTGTTTGTGGTTTACTCTGGACAGAGGAGAGGTCAAAAGGCTTCAGCAACCTCTCTTTCTTTTTGGCTAAGAAGCATAATCCGCTTAGCCTATGAGACTGCTGGACAGCAGCCTCCTGAAAGGATTACAGCTCATTCTACTAGAGCTGTGGCTTCCACTTGGGCCTTTAAAAATGAGACTTCTGTTGAACAGATTTGCAAGGCGGCGACTTGGTCATACTTTTTCAAAATTCTACAAATTTGATACTTTTGCTTCTTCGGAGGCTATTTTTGGGAGAAAGGTTCTACAGGCAGTGGTACCTTCCGTTTAAGTACCTGCCTTGTCCCTCCCTTCATCCGTGTACTTTAGCTTTGGTATTGGTATCCCACAAGTAATGGATGATCCGTGGACTGGATACACCTTACAAGAGAAAACACAATTTATGCTTACCTGATAAATTTATTTCTCTTGTGGTGTATCCAGTCCACGGCCCGCCCTGTCATTTTCAGGCAGGTCAAAACTTAGATTTAAACTACAGTCACCACTGAACCCTATGGTTTCTCCTTTCTCGGTTTGTTTCAGTCGAATGACTGGATATGGCAGTTAGGGGAGGAGCTATATAGCAGCTCTGCTGTGGGTGTCCTCTTGCAACTTCCTGTTGGGAAGGAGAATATCCCACAAGTAATGGATGATCCATGGACTGGATACACCACAAGAGAAATAAATTTATCAGGTAAGCATAAATTGTGTTTTTGTTTTGTGAAGAGCATTGTAACGTTAATGTGGTCACCATATTAAAAGTTTGGGGGCCTCGGGCTAGTGCTCGTGAGAAAACGTTTTACTTTCAACTTGTAATGCAAGCTACCCGGCACGTGCAAAAAGCTTACTTGTAGAGCAGTTAATGCTCGAGCGGGAGTGAGGAGTCAAGCAAGTGGGTGGGTCATGGTGTGTATGTCTCAGTTCTTCTAAACAGGGGCACTGATGGGTTGTGGATGTGAATGGTTGTGGTTTGATGAACCTAGGCTACTTTAACACAATCAGTGTAACATTGATGGGCACTCACTCTCATTTTTAAAATTATTGCTGCAAGTATTAAAAAAAATGTTAAAAATTTTTAAGCTGTGCTATTTATAGGACTAAGATATGACTAGAATAAAAATAATTTATAACAAGACAGGATTTCATTTTTTAACATTGTAGTTACTGTTGATCATATTTTAGATTTTCTTTTGAATATGCTTTAAAAACATTAGTTGCATTAAAAATAAATTAAAAATGCTGGAAATATTATGAGACATAAATAAAAGTAAATTAAGATAACCAATGTGTTATATGTTCCAAAGCAGCAAATGCTGTGACACATCAAGTGTACCAGCTTTGTGGTTTTATGAATCACCCTTAATGGAAAATACTTAATTTTAATGAATACAAATGGATTTCCACTTGTTATTTAATTTGAAAATGTCCTGGACTAATATCCATAGAGGTTAGGTATGTGGATATCATTTTCATAAAGGGCTCAACAAAAAGTTCCCTACAGAGAGAAATCTTGAAAAGCATGAGAAATATTCATTCCAGCTGGCATTTAAAGTTGGCTTCTCCAGTCCTCTATATAGAATGGACTCCAACTGCACTGAGGTTCACCACAAAGAAGATCATGGTTTAAAAATATAAAAATTAAAAAGAATATTGATGTCATTTGGTTTTTCCCATTTTAAGGGTTATTTATTAAATGGCATAATTTTGCCCTGTTAAGCTGCTAAATTGTTGATTAATGAAACATCACAAGATCTCAACCTTATGTAACTGATCACATTCTGTACTTTTCATTTTAGCAATGGTACGTCTGCTGTTGTTTTTTTATTATGATTATTATTATTTTTATTAATTTTATGAACTATTAGGTTGGTGATTTTTTTAATTTTGAGACTCAAATACAAATATAACAGATGCTCAAAGTACCTATGAGGCCCCCAGATATTTAACTAAATAGTTGTTAATTATTTAGTCAATCTGAAATTTAAAAAACAATCTTAAACACATGAGGGATGGTCTACAATGCCAAAACTATGGCAATCCTGAGGACTGCAAAAAATGTAAATGTTTTTTAAGTATTAATATCAATTGATAATTAAATTGCTTTAAATCATTCTCTAATTCAAGAGATCACTAAAAGAAACACTACCTTCCAAGACAGAAGTTATATGCCTAAAGCATGCATAGGTTCAAACAGAAAGATCTGTAAGACTCCTTAAAATGAATTTAACAAATGATTTCATGGGGTTTAATTGGTATTCTTTCAAGATTCCAAGAAGTCTGCATTTCTTACAAGAGGATATATAAAAAGTGGTTATCTGCTAGCTCTTTGAAAGGTCAAGTGTTGGCTCTTTCAGTTTTATACCATAAGAAAATTGCTAAACTTCCTGACATTCAGAATTTTGTTTCTTTTGTCTGGTTAAAACCAGTCATATATATTATATAGTGCTGCCCTAGACACTCAAAATTATGCTACCCTCTAACCCCCACAAAGGTTTTAAGACTTTTTGTCCATAATATTCTTTTGCTCATGGAGTAAGGTGCATTTTTTTTCATGGCATTTCCGAAGCAAATGTATATCATGACTTGCAAAACATTTGCATACACACATACACAGACTCACACACGCACATACAAACATACACATAGTGACAGACACATACACACACAGAGTTATACACATATACACATTTTGGTATTCTTTCAAAATTCCAAGAAGTCTGCATTTCTTACAAGAGGATATATAAAAAAGGGGTTATCTACTAGCTCTTTGAAAGGTCAAGTGTTGGCTCTTTCAGTTTTATACCATAAGAAAATTGCTAAACTTCCTGACATTCAGAATTTTGTTTCTTTGTCTGGTTAAAACCAGTCATTAAGCAAATTTTTCCGACTTGGAACCTTAAAGGGATACTGAACCCAATTTTTTTCTTTCATGATTCAGAGCAGCGATGGCAAACCTATAGCACGCATGCCATAGTTGACACGGAGAGACATGCCTGTTGGCACGCGAGCGAAAACTCTGCAAACATCGCTCACTGTTTTAGAAGACGTGCCTGGCCTGTAAAGAGTGTGGCAGTCCTGCACACAGAATGCGTAGGCCGAGCATCACGGTAGCAGTATAAACTCATTGCGCCAAACTGTTTATAAGGGCTAACCAAGGATTATGAAATATATAATCATTTACTCATTTTTTGGTGGCTTGAAGCACAGTTGAGTGGCAGGTCGCTTATTATGCTATTGAACTATATATATTTTCTAAAGACATGATTTGGGCAAATAGGAATTCTTCTCTTACTCTAATATTGTACTTCTATTATCTAATTTGATTCATTATCTTGGTATCCTTTGTTGAAGAAGCAGCAATGCACTATTGGGAACTAACTAAATGTATTGGGGAGCAAATAACATGACTTGTATATGTGCAGCCACCAATGAGCAGCTCCTGAGTCTACATAGGTATCCATTTCAATAAAGGATATCAAAAGAACAAAAAAATAAATAATAGAAGTAAATCGGAAAGTTGTATAAAAACAAATGCTCTATGTAACTCATGAAATATTTTCTTTGGGGGGTTTTATATCCCTTTAAATTAGTAAATATGATAGTACTTGACAATCATTAAATTATATAGGTGTCATGTTGTTTTTTCATAGGTTGTTTAGTACTCAAAACATGGTAATATAAATTAAACAGTTAATTTATTTTATCGATAAGTGCACCTACTTGTCTCACATACAAAAACTAAAACAACAAAAAAAATAAAAGAAGCATCATTATTATCATTTTTGTTCTAATTGGAGATAACTTAGAGACAGTCAGGAACTACAGATTTATTCTCTGAAAAGAAAGTTCTTAGGAAATGTTTAAGTAAACTAAAAAATATCTATGTTAAGCAAACTTGGACTGAAATTGTAAAATTGGGGGCATAGGAAATTCAATTATACTCCTATGAGTTTCAGATAATTTTGCCTTAATATTTCAATTACAAAGTGCACCATGCCCAAGTCTAATTGTTTATGGTTAGATAAAAGCAGAGGCACTGCTGGCTTTTACACTGCTGGGTAACCACCGATTATAGGTCTAGAAAGCAACTTAGAAAAAGTTTATAGGACGGTCTTCAAAGAGTGGTTTACAAACAGTGAGCAATGAGATATATTGCTTAATGGTATAGGGAACACCAACATGTTTTCTTTACAAACCTAGACTCCAATTATGTCTCAGTAATAAGTAATCTGTTTGTACAAGTGACTCACCATTTTGTATTCTCTAAGCATAACTATTAAAAACTCAATGGGGAAAAATAATGCAACTCATCATTTTTAATTGTTTTACTATTTTAGAATAATAAACAGCTAAAATTATAAACATAATAATAGTAATATAGTCAAGGACATAATGGGCCAGATTACGAGTGGATCGGTAATAGTTACGTGCGAGCATAAAGGAGTTTATTGCGGGTGTTTTTCGCTTATATTACATGTTGAAAGTAAACACTTCAGTGCAATTGAAGTTAACGCTTGTTGGGATAACGCAACCTCAGAGCTCTTCTTAAAGGGACACAGAACCCACATTATTTATTTCATGATTCAGATAGAGCAGGCAATTTTAAGCAACTTTCTAATTTACGCCTATTATAAAATTTTCTTCATTCTCTTGGTATTTTTATTTAAAAGCAAGAATGTAATTTTAGATGCTGGCCCATTTTTGGTGAATAACCTGGGTTGTCCTTGCTGATTGGACAGCACCAATAAACAAGTGCTGTCCAGTGTTCTCAACCAAAAATTGTCTGGCTTTTTAGCTTAGATGCCTTGTTTTTCAAATAAAGATAGCAAGAGAACAAAGAAAAAATGATAATAGGAGTAAATTAGAAAGTTGCTTAAAATTACATGCTCTATCTGAATTATGAAAGAACAAAATTTGGGTTTAGTGTCCCTTTAACTGTTTCACAAAACAAAAAAAATACATTACAAAGTTCAGTTACACTTATAATAACACCATCTAATGAAAAAGATTTAAAAAAAAATAATTTATGTAAGAACTTACCTGATAAATTCATTTCTTTCATATTAGCAAGAGTCCATGAGCTAGTGACGTATGGGATATACATTCCTACCAGGAGGGGCAAAGTTTCCCAAACCTCAAAATGCCTATAAATATACCCCTCACCACACCCACAAATCAGTTTAATGAATAGCCAAGAAGTGGGGTGATAAGAAAAAAGTGCAAAAGCATAAAAAATAAGGAATTGGAATAATTGTGCTTTATACAAAAAAATAAATAAATCATAACCACCACAAAAAGGGTGGGCCTCATGGACTCTTGCTAATATGAAAGAAATGAATTTATCAGGTAAGTTCTTTCATAAATTATGTTTTCTTTCATGTAATTAGCAAGAGTCCATGAGCTAGTGACGTATGGGATAATGAATACCCAAGATGTGGATCTTCCACGCAAGAGTCACTAGAGAGGGAGGGATAAAATAAAGACAGCCAATTCCGCTGAAAAATAATCCACACCCCAAACAAAGTTTAAATCTTATAATGAAAAAAACTGAAATTATAAGCAGAAGAATCAAACTGAAACAGCTGCCTGAAGTACTTTTCTACCAAAGACTGCTTCAGAAGAAGAAAACACATCAAAATGGTAGAATTTAGTAAAAGTATGCAAAGAAGACCAAGTTGCTGCTTTGCAAATCTGATCAACCGAAGCTTCATTCCTAAATGCCCAGGAAGTAGAGATTGACCTAGTCGAATGAGCTGTAATCCTTTAAGGCAGAGTTCTACCCGACTCAACATAAGCATGATGAATCAAAGACTTTAACCAAGATGCCAAAGAAATGGCAGAGGCCTTCTGACCTTTCCTAGAACCAGAAAAGATAACAAATAGACTAGAAGTCTTTCGGAAATCTTTAGTAGCTTCAACATAATATTTCAAAGCTCTAACTACATCCAAAGAATGCAACAATCTTTCCTTAAAGTTCTTAGGATTAGGACACAATGAAGGAACCACAATTTCTCTACTAATGTTGTTAGAATTCACAACCTTAGGTAAAAATTTAAATGAAGTTCGCAAAACCGTCTTATCCTGATGAAAAATCAGAAAAGGAGACTCACAAGAAAGAGCAGATAATTCAGAAACTCTTCTAGCAGAAGAGATGGCCAAAAGAAACAAAACTTTCCAAGAAAGTAATTTAATATCCAGCGAATGCATAGGTTCAAACGGAGGAGCTTGAAGAGCCCCCAGAACCAAATTCAAACTCCAAGGAGGAGAAATTGACTTAATGACAGGTTTTATACGAACCAAAGCCTGTACAAAACAATGAATATCAGGAAGATTAGCAATCTTTCTGTGAAAAAGAACAGAAAGAGCAGAGATTTGTCCTTTCAAGGAACTTGCAGACAAACCTTTGTCCAAACCATCCTGAAGAAACTGTAAAATTCTAGGAATTCTAAAAGAATGCCAAGAAAAATGATGAGAAGAACACCAAGAAATGTAAGTCTTCCAGACTCGATAATATATCTTCCTAGACACAGATTTACGAGCCTGTAACATAGTATTAATTACGGAGTCAGAGAAACCTCTATGACTGAGAATCAAGCGTTCAATCTCCATACCTTCAAATTTAAGGATTTGAGATCCTGATGGAAAAAAGGACCTTGCGATAGAAGGTCTGGTCTTAACGGAAGAGTCCACGGTTGGCAAGTAGCCATCCGAACAAGATCCGCATACCAAAACCTGTGAGGCCATGCTGGAGCCACCAGCAGAACAAACGAACGCTCCTTTAGAATCTTGGAAATCACTCTTGGAAGAAGAACTAGAGGCGGAAAGATATAGGCAGGATGATACTTCCAAGGAAGTGACAATGCATCCACTGCTTCCGCCTGAGGATCCCTGGATCTGGACAGATACCTGGGAAGCTTCTTGTTTAGATGAGAAGCCATCAGATCTATTTCTGGAAGTCTCCAGATTTGAACAATCTGAAGAAATACTTCTGGGTGAAGAGACCATTCGCCCGGATGTAATGATTGGCGACTGAGATAATCCGCTTCCCAATTGTCTATACCTGGGATGTGAACTGCAGAAATTAGACAGGAGCTGGATTCCGCCCATACAAGTATTCGAGACACTTCTTTCATAGCCAGAGGACTGTGAGTCCCTCCTTGATTATTGACATATGCCACGGTTGTGACATTGTCCATCTGAAAACAAATGAACGACTCTCTCTTTAGAAGAGGCCATGACTGAAGAGCACTGAAAATTGCACGGAGTTCCAAAATGTTGATTGGTAATCTCGCCTCCTGAGATTCCCAAACCCCCTGCGCTGTCAGAGACCCCCAAACAGCTCCCCAACCTGTCAGACTTGCATCTGTTGAGATCACAGTCCAGGTCGGAAGAACAAAAGAAGCCCCCTGAACTAAACGATGGTGGTCTGTCCACCACGTCAGAGAGTGTCGTACATTCGGTTTTAAAGATATTAATTGTGATATCTTTGTATAATCCCTGCACCACTGGTTCAGCATACAGAGCTGAAGAGGTCGCATGTGAAAACGAGCAAAGGGGATCGTGTCCGATGCAGCAGTCATAAGACCTAGAATTTCCATGCATTAGGCTACCGAAGGGAATGATTGAGACTGAAGGTTTTGACAAGCTGAAACCAATTTCAGACGTCTCTTGTCCGTCAACGACAGAGTCATGGACACTGAATCTATCTGGAAACCTAAAAAGGTTACCCTTGTCTGAGGAATCAATGAACTCTTTGGTAAATTGATCCTCCAACCATGTTCTCGAAGAAACGATACAAGTCGATTCGTATGAGATTCTGCTAAATGTGAAGACTGAGCAAGTACCAAGATATCGTCCAAATAAGGAAATACCACAATACCCTGTTCTCTGATTACAGATAGTAGGGCACCGAGAACCTTTGTAAAAATCCTTGGAGCTGTTGCTAGGACAAACAGCAGAGCCACAAACTGGTAATGCTTGTCTAGAAAAGAGAATCTCAGAAACTGATAGTGATCTGGATGAATCGGAATATGCAGATATGCATCTTGTAAATCTATTGTGGACATATAATGCCCTTGCTGAACAAAAGGCAGAATAGTCCTTATAGTTACCATTTTGAATGTTGGTATTCTTACATAACGATTCAATATTTTTAAATCCAGAACTGGTCTGAAGGAATCCTCCTTCTTTGGTACAATGAATAGATTTGAGTAAAACCCCAGACCCTGTTCCAGAACTGGAACTGGCACAATTACTCCAGCCAACTCTAGATCTGAAACACATTTCAGAAATGCTTGAGCCTTCACTGGATTTATTGGAACACGAGAAAGAAAACATTTTCTTGCAGGAGGCCTTATCTTGAAGCCTATTCTGTACCCTTGTGAAACAATGTTCTGAATCCAAAGATTGTGAATCGAATTGATCCAAATTTCTTTGAAAAATCGTAATCTGCCCCCTAGCAGCTGGGCTGGAATGAGGGCCGCACCTTCATGTGGACTTGGGAGCTGGCTTTGGCTTTCTAAAAGGCTTGGATTTATTCCAGACTGGAGATGGTTTCCAAACTGATACCGTTCCTGTAGGGGAAGGATCAGGCTTTTGTTCCTTATTGTGACGAAAGGAACGAAAACGATTAGCAGCCCTATATTTACCCTTAGATTTTTTATCCTGTGGTAAAAAAGTTCCTTTCCCCCCAGTAACAGTTGAAACAATAGAATCCAACTGTGAACCAAACAATTTATTACCTTGGAAAGAAAGGGAAAGCAAAGTTGACTTAGAAGACATATCAGCATTCCAAGTTTTAAGCCATAAAGCTCTTCTAGCTAAAATATCTAAATACATATACCTCACATCAACCCTAATGATATCAAAGATGGCATCACAAATAAAATTATTAGCATGTTGAAGAAGATTAACAATGCTATGAGTATTATGATCTGTTACTTGTTGTGCTAAAGCCTCCAACCAGAAAGTTGAAGCTGCAGCAACATCCGCCAAAGATATAGCAGGCCTAAGAAGATTACCTGAACATAAGTAAGCTTTTCTTAGAAATGATTCAATTTTCCTATCTAAAGGATCCTTAAAGGAAGTACTATCTGCCGTAGGAATAGTAGTACGTTTAGCAAGAGTAGAGATAGCCCCATCAACCTTAGGGATTTTGTCCCAAAACTCTAATCTGTCAGATGGCACAGGATATAATTTCTTAAACCGTTTAGAAGGAGTAAATGAATTACCCAGATTATTCCATTCCCTGGAAATTACTTCAGAAATAGCATCAGGGACGGGAAAAACCTCTGGAATAACTACAGGAGGTTTAAAAAACGTATTTAAACGTTTAGATTTAGTATCAAGAGGACCAGATTCCTCTATTTCTAATGCAATTAAGACTTCTTTAAGTAAATAAATAAATTCCATTTTAAATAAATATGAAGCTTTATCAGTATCAATCTCTGAAACAGAATCCTCTGAACCAGAAAAATCATTATCAGAAACAGAATCAGAATGATGATGTTCATTTAAAAATTCATCTGGAAAATGAGAAGTTTTAAAAGACCTTTTACGTTTACTGGAAGGAGGAATAACAGACATTGGGGCCTAGTTATCAAGCCGTCAACCTCAAATACGCTGGAATTCCGCAGCGTATTTGTGGCGAGGCTGATACGCCTTAGTTATCAAAGGCTCGAGACCGGCAAAAGTAGAATTTTGTGACGTAAGCATCGATCCGCCGGACTCCGTCCGACACAGATCGATACTTACGTCACTCCAGATGTTCCGTGCGGCACATTCTCACTACTTTTGCTAGTTATCAAAAAACTAGCAGGTACGCTTGGCACTTTTACGGCCCAGCGTACCTGGTTTTCAATCCGCCACCCCTGGAGGCGACGGATCCCATAGGAATCAATGGGAGTCTGACCATAGCGAAAGTACAATTTCGCTGCTGACAGACATCCCATTGATTCCTATGGGAGCTGTCTACACCTAACACCCTAACATGTACCCCGAGTCTAAACACCGCTAATTTGACCCCCCCTACACCGCCGCAACTAAATAAAGTTATTACCCCCTAAACCGCCGCTCCCGGAGCCCACCGCAAGCTACTCTATACATATTAACCCCTAAACTGCCGCTCCCGGAGCCCACCGCAACTATAATAAATGTATTAACCCCTAAACCGACGCTCCCTGAACCCGCCGCAACCTATATTAAATGTATTAACCCCTATCCTGCCCCCCCTACACCGTCGCCACCTATAATAAATTTATTAACCCCTAATCTGCCCCCCCTACACCGTCGCCACCTATAATAAATTTATTAACCCCTAATCTGCCCCCCCTACACCGTCGCCACCTATAATAAATTTATTAACCCCTATCCTGCCCCCCACTACGCCGCCGCCACTGTAATAAAATTATTAACCCCTAAACCTAAGTCTAACCCTAACCCTAACGCCCCCCTAACTTAAATATTAATTAAATAAATCTAAATATATTAACTCTTATTAACTAAATGAATCCTATTTAAAACTAAATACTTACCTTTAAAATAAACCCTAATATAGCTACAATATAAATAATAATTATATTCTAGCTATCTTAGGATTTATATTTATTTTACAGGTAACTTTCAATTTATTTTAACCATGTACAATAACTATTAAATAGTTATTAACTATTTAATAGCTTACCTAGCTAAAATAAAGAGAAATGTACCTGTGAAATAAATCCTAACCTAAGTTACAATTACACCTAACACTACACTATACTTTAATAAATTATTCCTATTTAAAAATAAATACTTACCTGTAAAATAAACCCTAAGATAGCTACAATATAATTAATAATTATATTATAGCTATCTTAGGATTTATATTTATTTTACAGGTAACTTTGTATTTATTTTAGCTAGTTAGAATAGTTATTAAATAGTTATTAACTATTTAATAACTACCTAGCTAAAAGAAATACAAAATTACCTGTAAAATAAATCCTAACCTAAGTTACAATTAAACCTAATACTACACTATCATTAAATTAATTAAATAAACTACCTACAAATAACTACAATTAAATAAAATTAAATAAACTAACTAAAGTACAAAAAATAAAAAAAGCTAAGTTACAAAAAATAAAAAAATAAGTTACAAACATGTTAAAAATATTACAACAATTTTTAGCTACTTACACCTAATCTAAGCCCCCTAATAAAATAACAAACCCCCCCAAAATAAAAAAAATCCCTACCCTATTCTAAAATAAATAAATAAATTTCAAAGCTCTTTTACCTTACCAGCCCTTAAAAGGGCCATTTGTGGGGGCATGCCCCAAAAAGTTCAGCTCTTTTGCCTGTAAAAGAAAAATACAACCCCCCCCAACATTAAAACCCACCACCCACATACCCCTAATCTAACCCAAACCCCCCTTACAAAAACCTAACACTAATCCCCTGAAGATCATCCTACCTTGAGTCGTCTTCACTCAGCCGAGCCACCGATGGAACTGAAGAGGACATCCGGAGCGGAAGAAGTTAATCCTCCAAGCGGCGCTGAAGAAATCTTCCATCCGATGAAGTCATCATCCAGGCGGCGCTGAAGAAGTCTTCGATCCGGCCGATGTCATCTTCAAAGAGGCGCTGAAGAGGTCTTCTATCCGGGCGAAGTCATCTTCCAAGCCGGGTCTTGAATCTTCCTTCCGCCGACGCGGAACCACCTTCTTCACCGACGGACTACGACGAATGACGGCTCCTTTAAGGGACGTCATCCAAGATGGCGTCCCCTCAATTCCGATTGGCTGATAGGATTCTATCAGCCAATCGGAATTAAGGTAGGAAAAATCTGATTGGCTGATGGAATCAGCCAATCAGATTGAGCTCGCATTCTATTGGCTGTTCCGATCAGCCAATAGAATGCGAGCTCAATCTGATTGGCTGATTGGATCAGCCAATCGGATTGAACTTGAATCTGATTCGCTGATTCCATCAGCCAATCAGATTGTCCTACCTTAATTCCGATTGGCTGATAGAATCCTATCAGCCAATCGGAATTGAGGGGACGCCATCTTGGATGACGTCCCTTAAAGGAGCCGTCATTCGTCGTAGTCCGTCGGTGAAGAAGGTGGTTCCGCGTCGGCGGAAGGAAGATTCAAGACCCGGCTTGGAAGATGACTTCGCCCGGATAGAAGACCTCTTCAGCGCCTCTTTGAAGATGACATCGGCCGGATCGAAGACTTCTTCAGCGCCGCCTGGATGATGACTTCATCGGATGGAAGATTTCTTCAGCGCCGCTTGGAGGATTAACTTCTTCCGCTCCGGATGTCCTCTTCAGTTCCATCTGTGGCTCGGCTGAGTGAAGACGACTCAAGGTAGGATGATCTTCAGGGGATTAGTGTTAGGTTTTTGTAAGGGGGGTTTGGGTTAGATTAGGGGTATGTGGGTGGTGGGTTTTAATGTTGGGGGGGGTTGTATTTTTCTTTTACAGGCAAAAGAGCTGAACTTTTTGGGGCATGCCCCCACAAATGGCCCTTTTAAGGGTGGTAAGGTAAAAGAGCTTTGAAATTTATTTAATTTAGAATAGGGTAGGGATTTTTTTTATTTTGGGGGGGTTTGTTATTTTATTAGGGGGCTTAGATTAGGTGTAAGTAGCTTAAAATTGTTGTAATATTTTTAACATGTTTGTAACTTATTTTTTTATTTTTTGTAACTTAGCTTTTTTTATTTTTTGTACTTTAGTTAGTTTATGTAATTTTATTTAATTGTAGTTATTTGTAGGTAGTTTATTTAGTTAATTTAATGATAGTGTAGTATTAGGTTTAATTGTAACTTAAGTTAGGATTTATTTTACAGGTAATTTTGTATTTCTTTTAGCTAGGTAGTTATTAAATAGTTAATAACTATTTAATAACTATTCTAACTAGCTAAAATAAATACAAAGTTACCTGTAAAATAAATATACATCCTAAGATAGCTATAATATAATTATTAATTACATTGTAGCTATCTTAGGGTTTATTTTACAGGTAAGTATTTATTTTTAAATAGGAATAATTTATTAAAGTATAGTGTAGTGTTAGGTGTAATTGTAACTTAGGTTAGGATTTATTTTAGGGGTAAATTTCAGTTTATTTTAGCTAGGTAAGCTATTAAATAGTTAATAACTATTTAATAGCTATTGTACCTAGTTAAAATAAATTGAAAGGTACCTGTAAAATAAAAATAAATCCTAAGATAGCTAGAATATAATTATTATTTATATTGTAGCTATATTAGGGTTTATTTTATAGGTAAGTATTTAGTTTTAAATAGGATTCATTTAGTTAATAAGAGTTAATTTATTTAGATTTATTTAATTAATATTTAAGTTAGGGGGGCGTTAGGGTTAGGGTTAGACTTAGGTTTAGGGGTTAATAATTTTATTACAGTGGCGGCGGCGTAGTGGGGGGCAGGATAGGGGTTAATAAATTTATTATAGGTGGCGACGGTGTAGGGGGGGCAGGATAGGGGTTAATAGGTTTAATATAGGTTGCGGCGGGTTCATGGAGCGGCGGTTTAGGGGTTAAACTATTTATTTAGTTGCGGAGAGGTGCGGGATCAGCAGGATAGGGGTTAATAATTTTATGATAGAGGG
Source organism: Bombina bombina (assembly GCF_027579735.1). Lineage (NCBI taxonomy): Eukaryota > Metazoa > Chordata > Amphibia > Anura > Bombinatoridae > Bombina > Bombina bombina. The sequence continues at coordinate 420,512,608 of NC_069502.1, read as the reverse complement.
CGACGGTGTAGGGGGGCAGGATAGGGGTTACTAGGTATACTGTAGGTGGCAGCGGTGTCCGGGAGCGGCGGTTTAGGGGTTAATACATTTATAAGAGTTGCGGCGGGGTCTAGGAGCGGCGGTTTAGGGGTTAGTAACTTTATTTAGTTGCGGGGGGCTCCGGGGGCGCCGGTATAGGGGGTAGAACAGTGCAGTTTAGTGTGAGTGCTTAGTGACAGGCTAGCAATAAAGCTGGGAAAAAGCCGAAGGGCAGCGAGATCGGATGAGTGATAACTGTCACAGTCCGCTGCTCATCGCCCCGTGGCTTTTTGACAGCTTTATTTGATAACTTAGGCGTATTTTTTCAGGTCCGCGGCAGCGAAGGTAGGCGAGCTTAGGCGGGCGTATTGGGCCGGCGAAGCCAGAAAAGTAGACGGCTTGATAACTACCCCCCATTGCCTTCCTAATAGATTTAGAAACAAAATCTCTTATGTTAACAGGAACACCCTGAGTATTAGATGTTGATGGAACAGCAACAGGTAATGGAACATTACTAAAGGAAATATTATCTGCATTAGCAACTTTGTTATGACATTCATCACAAACAACAGCCGGAGGAACAGTTACCACAAGTTTACAACAAATACACTTAACTTTGGTAGATCCAGCATCAGGCAGCGATTTTCCAGAAGTAGCTTCTGATTCAGGGTCAATCTGAGACATCTTGCAATATGTAACAGAAAAAACAACATATAAAGCAAAATTGATCAAATTCCTTAAATGACAGTTTCAGGAATGGGAAAAAATGCCAATGAACAAGCTTCTAGCAACCAGAAGCAAATAAACAATGAGACTTAAATAATGTGGAGACAAAAATGACGCCCATATTTTTTAGCGCCAAAAAAGACGCCCACATTATTTGGCGCCTAAATGCTTTTGGCGCCAAAAATGACGCCACATCCGGTGACGCCGACAATTTTGGCGCAAAAACGTCAAAAAAATGACGCAACTTCCGGCGACAAGTATGACGCCGGAAATGGCAAAGAAAATTTTTGCGCCAAAAAAGTCTGCGCCAAGAATGACGCAATAAAACGAAGCATTTTCAGCCCCCGCGAGCCTAACAGCCCACAGGAAAAAAAGTCAAATTTTAAGGTAAGAAAAATTGATTATTCATATGCATTATCCCAAATAATGAAACTGACTGTCTGAAATAAGGAATATCGAACATCCTGAATCAAGGCAAATAAATGTTTAATTACATATATTTAGAACTTTATATAAAAGTGCCCAACCATAGCTTAGAGTGTCACAAAAATAATTACCTTGAGCTGTCTTCACCCAGCCGGGCACAAGTGGACCTCTAGAGGGGCAGAAGTCCGGCACTTGTTCACTGAGCAGTGAGCAGTGAAAAAGTGCCGGAAGGCACGAAACATGCCTGCATCACTCACATTGCCCCAAAGTAATCACCCTACCTTGAGCCGTCTTCACCCAGCCGGGCACAAGTGGACCTCCAGAGGGGCAGAAGTCTTCATCCTATCCGGGGAGAAGAGGACCTCCAGACGGGCAGAAGGCTTCATCCAGGCGGCATCTTCTATCTTCATCCATCCGGAGCGGAGCGGGTCCATCTTCAAGCCAGCCGACGCGGAGCATCCTCTTCTTCCGACAACTCCCGAAGAATTAAGGTTCCTTTAAATGACGTCATCCAAGATGGCGTCCCTTGAATTCCGATTGGCTGATAGGATTCTATCAGCCAATCGGAATTAAGGTAGGAAAATCCTATTGGCTGATGCAATCAGCCAATAGAATTGAGCTCACATTCTATTGGCTTTTCCAATCAGTCAATAGAATGCGAGCTCAATCCTATTGGCTGATTGGATCAGCCAATAGGATTGAACTTCAATCCTATTGGCTGATTACATCAGCCAATAGGATTTTTCCTACCTTAATTCCAATTGGCTGAGAATCCTATCAGCCAATCAGAATTCAAGGGACGCAATCTTGGATGATGTCATTTAAAGGAACCTTCATTCGTCGGGAGTTGTCGGAAGAAGAGGATGCTCTGTGTCAGCTGGCTTGAAGATGGATCCGCTCCGCTCCGGATGGATGAAGATAGAAGATGCCGCCTGGATGAAGCCTTCTGCCCGTCTGGAGGTCCTCTTCTGCCCGGATCAGATGAAGACTTCTGCCCCTCTGGAGGTCCACTTGTGCCTGGCTGGGTGAAGATGGCTCAAGGTAGGGTGATCTTCAAGGGGTTAGTGTTAGGTTTTATTAAGGGGGTATTGGGTGGGTTTTAGAGTAGGCTTGGGTGTGTGGGTGGTGGGTTTTAATGTTTGGGGGTATTGTATTTGGGTTTACAGGAAAAGGAGCTGATTACTTTGGGGCAATGCCCCGTAAAAGACCCTTTTAAGGGCTATTTGTAATTTAGTATAGGGTAGGGATTTTTATTATTTTGGGGGGCTTTTTTATTTTATTAGGGGGATTAGATTAGGTGTAATTAGTTTTAAATTCTTGTAATTATTTTTTTATTTTCTGTAATTTAGTGTTTTTGTACTTTAGCTAATTTTATTTAATTGTAGTTAATTTATTTAATTATTTTAATGATAGTGTAGTGTTAGGTGTAATTGTAACTTAGGTTAGGTTTTATTTTACAGCTAAATTTGTATTTATTTTAACTATGTAGTTATTAAATAGTTAATAACTATTTAATAACTATTCTACCTAGAGGCCAATAAATAAAGGCCAATGAAATCAACATCAACTGATAGTGATGTCGCGAATAGTTCACCGGCGAGCATAGCTTGTTTGCGTTCTCCACGGCGGGCGAACATATGCGAGGTTCGATCCGCCCCCTATTCATCATCATTGAGTAAAACTTTGACCCTGTACCTCACAGTCAGCAGACACATTCCAGCCAATCAGCAGCAGACCCTCCCTCCCAGACCCTCCTACCTCCTGGACAGCATCCATTTTAGATTCATTTGGAAGCTGCATTCTTAGTGAGAGGAGGGACAGTGTAGCTGCTGCTGATTTAATAGGGAAATCAATAGCTAGGCTAGTGTATTCAGTGTCCACTACAGTCCTGAAGGACTCATCTGATCTCTGCTGTAAGGACAGCACCCCAAAAAGCCATTTTTAGGGCTAGAACATAAGTCTGCTTTTTTTTTTTCCTGTGTAATCTAATTGCAGTTGCCTGCCTGCCTGCCTGCCTGCCAGCGTGTGTGTCAGGCTCACAGCGTATACTGTGCCCACTTGCCCAGTGCCACCACTCATATCTGGTGTAACAGTAGTGTACATTTAAAAAAACAAACACTTTTTTGACTGTGAAATAATAGCATTCAGGTTCATCCAGTGTCACACCAGTGCAACTCATATCTGGTGTAACAGTAGTGTACATTAACCCCTTAATGACCACAGCACTTTTCCATTTTCTGTCCGTTTGGGACCAGGGCTATTTTTACATTTTTGCGGTGTTTGTGTTTAGCTGTAATTTTCCTCTTACTCGTTTACTGTACCCACACATATTGTATATCATTTTTCTCGCCATTAAATGGACTTTCTAAAGATACCATTATTTTCATCATATCCTATAATTTACTATAAAAAAAATTATAAAATATGAGGAAAAAAATGGAAAAAAACACACTTTTTCTAACTTTGACCCCCAAAATCAGTTACTCATCTACAACCACCAAAAAACACCCATGCTAAATAGTTTCTATATTTTGTCCTGAGTTTAGAAATACCCAATGTTTACATGTTCTTTGCTTTTTTTACAAGTTATAGGGCCATAAATACAAGTAGCACTTTGCTATTTCCAAACCATTTTTTTTCCAAATTAGCTCTAGTTACATTGGAACACTGATATCTGTCAGGAATCCCTGAATAGCCATTGACATGTATATATTTTTTTTTAGAAGACATCCCAAAGTATTGATCTAGGCCCATTTTGGTATATTTCATGCCACCATTTCACCACCAAATGTGATAAAAAAAAAAAATGTTCACTTTTTCACAAATTTTTTCATAAACTTTAGGATTCTCACTGAAATTATTTACAAATAGCTTGTGCAATTATGGCATAAATGGTTGTACATTTTTCTCTGGGATCCCCTTTGTTCAGAAATAGCATACATATATGGCTTTGACGTTGCTTTTTGATAATTAGAAGGCCGCTAAATGCCACTGCGCACCACACATGTATTATGTCCAGCAGTGAAGGGGTTAATTAGGGAGCATGTAGGGAGCTTTTTGGGGTAATTTTAGCTTTAGTGTAGTGTAGTAGACAACCCCAAGTATTGATCTAGGCCCATTTTGGTATATTTAATGCCACCATTTCACCACCAAATGCGATCAAATTAAAAAAAATAGTCAACTTTTTCACAAACTTTAGGTTTCTCACTGAAATTATTTCCAAACAGCTTGTGCAATTATGGCACAAATGGTTGTAAATGCTTCTCTGGGATCCCATTTGTTCAGAAATAGCAGACATATATGGCTTTGGCGTTGCTTTTTGGTAGTTAGAAGGCCACTAAATGCAACTGCGCACAACACATGAATTATACCCATCAGTGAAGGGGTTAATTAGGTAGCTTGTAGGGAGCTTGCAGGGTTAATTTGAGCTTTAGTGTAGAGATCAGCTTCCCACCTGACACATCAGACCCCCTGATCCCTCCCAAAGAGCTCTCTTCCCTCCTCCACCCCACAATTGTCCCCGCCATCTTAAGTACTGGCAGACTTTCTACTAAAATAAAAGGTATCATCTTTTTTTATATATATATATATATATATATATATATATATATATATATATATATATATATTTATTAGCATATTTACATATGCTGTTGTGTAGGATCCCCCCCCCCCAAGAGCCCCCAACCTCCCTGATCCCCCCCAAAACAGCTTCCTAACCCTCCCTCTCTGCCTTATTGGGGGCCATATTGGGTACTGGCAGCTGTCTGCCAGTACCCAGTTTGCAAATAAAATGTTTTTTTTTTTAATTTTTATTTCATTTTTCTGTAGTGTAGCTTCCCCCCCCCAAGACCAATCCCCCACCCGCTCCCGGATCACTTAGATTTCCAAGTACTAAATATTTTGCACCCCTATCTCCCACTTCTAAAAACATTTTTCTTTCATGTAATTGGCAAGAGTCCATGAGCTAGTGACGTATGGGATATACATTCCTACCAGGAGGGGCAAAGTTTCCCAAACCTCAAAATGCCTATAAATACACCCCTCACCACACCCACAAATCATTTTTTACAAACTTTGCCTCCCATGGAGGTGGTGAAGTAAGTTTGTGCTAGATTCTACGTTGATATGCGCTTCGCAGCAGGCTGGAGCCCGGTTTTCCTCTCAGTGTGCAGTGAATGTCAGAGGGATGTGAAGAGAGTATTGCCTATTTGAATTCAATGGTCTCCTTCTACGGGATCTATTTCATAGGTTCTCTGTTATCGGTCGTAGAGATTCATCTCTTACCTCCCTTTTCAGATCGACGATATACTCTTATATACCATTACCTCTACTGATTCTCGTTTCAGTACTGGTTTGGCTTTCTACTACATGTAGATGAGTGTCCTGGGGTAAGTAAGCCTTATTTTTTGTGACACTCTAAGCTATGGTTGGGCACTTTTATATAAAGTTCTAAATATATGTGTTTAAACATTTATTTGCCTTGATTCAGGATGATCAATATTCCTTATTTCAGACAGTCAGTTTCATTATTTGGGATAATGCATATGAATTAAAACATTTTTTCTTACCTTAAAAATTGACTTTTTTACCTGTGGGCTGTTAGGCTCGCGGGGGCTGAAAATGCTTCATTTTATTGCGTCATTCTTGGCGCGGACTTTTTTGGCGCAAAAATTTTCTTTGTCATTTCCGGCGTCATACTTGTCGCCGGAAGTTGTTCGTGCTTGCGTCATTTTTTTGACGTTTTGCGCCAAAAATGTCGGCGTCACCGGATGTGGCGTCATTCTTGGCGCCCAAAGCATTTTGGCGCCAATAATGTGGGCAGCTTTTTTGGCGCTAAAAAATGTGGGCGTCATTTTTGTCTCCACCTTTTTTCTCACATTATTTAAGTCTCATTTTTCATTTGCTTCTGGTTGCTAGAGGCTTGTTCATTGGCATTTTTTCCCATTCCTGAAACTGCCTTTTAAGGAATTTGATAGATTTTGCTTTATATGTTGTTTTTTCTCTTACATATTGCAAGATGTCTCAGATTGACCCTGGATCAGAAGCTACTTCTGGAAAAACGCTGCCTGATGCTGGTTCCACCAAAGTTAAGTGTATCTGCTGTAAACTTGTGGTATCTGTCCCTCCGGCTGTAGTTTGTGATGAATGTCATGATAAGCTTGCTAATGCAGATAGTATTTCCATTAGTAATATACCATTACCTGTTGCTGTTCCATCAACATCTAATACTCAGGATGTTCCTGTTAATATAAGAGATTTTGTTTCTAAATCTATTAGGAAGGCTATGTCTGTTATTCCTCCATCCAGTAAACATAAAAGGTCTTTTAAAACTTCACATTTTTCAGATGAATTTTTAAATGAACATCATCATTCTGATTTGTCTGTTTCTGATGATGATTTTTCTGGTTCAGAGGATTCTGTCTCAGATATTGACACTGATAAATCTTCATATTTATTTAAAATGGAATTTATTCGTTCTTTACTTAAAGAAGTTTTAATCGCAATAGAAATGGAGGAATCTAGTCCTCTTGATACTAAATCTACTAAGCGTTTAAATTCGGTTTTTAAACCTCCTACAGTTATTCCGGAAGATTTTCCTGTCCCTGATGCTATTTCTGAAGTAATTTCTAGGGAATGGAATAATCTGGGTAATTCATTTACTCCTTCTAAAAGGTTTAAGAAATTGTATCCTGTGCCATCTGACAGATTAGAGTTTTGGGACAAAATCCCTAAAGTTGATGGGGCTATCTCTACTCTCGCTAAACATACTACTATTCCTACGGCAGATAGTACTTCCTTTAAGGATCCTTTAGATAGGAAAATTGATTCCTTTCTAAGGAAAGCTTATTTATGTTCAGGTAATCTTCTTAGGCCTGCTATTTCTTTGGCTGATGTTGCGGCAGCTTCCACTTTTTGGTTGGAGGCTTTGGCACAACAAGTGTCAGATCATAATACTCATAGCATTGTTAAACTTCTTCAACATGCTAATAACTTTATTTGTGATGCCATCTTTGATATCATTAGAGTTGATGTCAGATATATGTCTTTAGCTATTTTAGCTAGAAGAGCTTTATGGCTTAAAACTTGGAATGCTGATATGTCTTCTAAGTCAACTTTGCTTTCCCTTTCTTTCCAAGGTAATAAATTGTTTGGTTCCCAGTTGGATTCTATTATTTCAACTGTTACTGGGGGGAAAGGAACTTTTTTACCTCAGGATGAAAAATCTAAAGGTAAATATAGGGCTGCTAATCGTTTTCGTTCCTTTCGTCAGAATAAGGAACAGAAGCCTGATCCTTCCTCTAAAGGAACAGTTTCTGTTTGGAAACCATCTCCAGTCTGGAATAAATCCAAGCCTTTTAGAAAGCAAAAGCCAGCTCCCAAGTCCACATGAAGGTGCGGCCCTCATTCCAGCACAGCTGGTAGGGGGCAGATTACGATTTTTCAAAGAAATTTAGATCAATTCGATTCACAGTCTTTGGATTCAGAACATTGTTCTTCACATTTAGCAGAATTTCATACGAATCGACTTGTGTCATTTCTTCAAGAAGATGGTTGGAGGATCAATTTACCAAAGAGTTCAATGATTCCTCAGACAAGGGTAACCTTTTTAGGTTTCCAAATAGATTCAGTGTCCATGACTTTGTCTCTGACGGACAAGAGACGTCTGAAATTGGTTTCAGCTTGTCGAAACCCTTCAGTCTCAATCATTCCCTTCGGTAGCCTTATGCATGGAAATTCTAGGTCTTATGACTGCTGCATCGGACGCGATCCCCTTTGCTCGTTTTCACATGCGACCTCTTCAGCTTTGTATGCTGAACCAGTGGTGAGGGGATTATGCAAAGATATCACAGTTAATATCTTTAAATCCGATTGTACGACACTCTCTGACGTGGTGGACAGATCACCATCGTTTAGTTCAAGGGCTTCTTTTGTTCTTCCAACCTGGACTGTGATCTCAACAGATGCAAGTCTGACAGGTTGGGGAGCTGTATGGGGGTCTGTGACAGTGCAGGGGGTTTGGGAATCTCAGGAGGCGAGATTACCCATCAACATTTTGGAACTCCGTGCGATTTTCAGAGCTCTTCAGTCGTGGCCTCTTCTGAAGAGAGAATCATTCATTTGTTTTCAGACGGACAATGTCACAACCGTGGCATATGTCAATCATCAAGGGGGGACTCACAGTCCTCTGGCTATGACAGAAGTATCTCGGATACTTGCTTGGGCAGAATCCAGCTCCTGTCTAATTTCTGCGGTTCACATCCCAGGTGTAGACAATTGGGAAGCGGATTATCTCAGTCGCCAGACGTTACATCCGGGCGAATGGTCTTCACCCAGAGGTGTTTCTTCAGATTGTTCAAATCTGGGGTCTTCCAGAAATAGATCTGATGGCTTCTCATCTAAACAAGAAACTTCCCAGGTATCTGTCCAGATCCAGGGATCCTCAGACAAAGGAAGTGGATGCATTGTCACTTCCTTGGAAGTATCATCCTGCCTATATCTTTCCACCTCTGGTTCTTCTTCCAAGAGTGATCTCCAAGATTCCAAAAGAGCGTTCGTTTGTTCTGCTGGTGGCTCCAGCATGGCCTCACAGGTTTTGGTATGCGGATCTTGTTCGGATGGCTACTTGCCAACCTTGGACTCTTCCGTTAAGACCAGACCTTCTATCTCAAGGTCCTTTTTTCCATCAGGATCTCAAATCATTAAATTTGAAGGTATGGAGATTGAACGCTTGATTCTCAGTCATAGAGGTTTCTGTGACTCCGTAATTAATACTGTTACAGGCTCGTAAATCTGTGTCTAGGAAGATATATTATCGAGTCTGGAAGACTTACATTTCTTGGTGCTCTTCTCATCATTTTTCCTGGCATTCTTTTAGAATTCCTAGAATTTTACAATTTCTTCAGGATGGTCTGGATAAAGGTTTGTCTGCAAGTTCTTTGAAAGGACAAATTTCTGCTCTTTCTGTGTTGTTTCACAGAAAGATTGCTAATCTTCCTGATATTCATTGTTTTGTACAGGCTTTGGTTCGTTTAAAACCTGTCATTAAGTCAATCCTCCTTGGAGTTTGAATTTGGTTCTGGGGGCTTTACAAGCTCCTCCGTTTGAACCTATGCATTCTCTGGACATTAAATTACTTTCTTGGAAAGTTCTGTTCCTTTTGGCCATCTCTTCTGCTAGAAGAGTTTCAGAGTTATCTGCTCTTTCTTGTGAATCTCCTTTTCTGATTTTTCATCAGGATAAGGCGGTGTTGCGGACTTCATTTAAATTTTTACCTAAAGTTGTGAACTCTAACAACATTAGTAGAGAAAGTGTGGTTCCTTCATTGTGTCCTAATCCTAAGAATTCTAAGGAAAGATCGTTGCATTCTTTGGATGTAGTTAGAGCTTTGAAATATTATGTTGAAGCTACTAAAGATTTCCGAAAGACTTCTAGTCTATTTGTTATCTTTTCCGGTTCCAGGAAAGGTCAGAAGGCCTCTGCCATTTCTTTGGCATCTTGGTTAAAATCTTTGATTCATCATGCTTATGTCGAGTCGGGTAAAACTCCGCCTCAAAGGATTACAGCTCATTCTACTAGGTCAGTTTCTACTTCCTGGGCGTTTAGGAATGAAGCTTCGGTTGATCAGATTTGCAAAGCAGCCACTTGGTCTTCTTTGCATACTTTTACTAAATTCTACCATTTTGATGTGTTTTCTTCTTCTGAAGCAGTTTTTGGTAGAAAAGTACTTCAGGCAGCTGTTTCATTTTGATTCTTCTGCTTATAATTTCAGTTTTTTTCATTATAAGATTAAAACTTTATTTTTGGGGGGGCGTGTCTAAGCAGCGGCCATGATAAGTCACATATTTTAAGCTTCTAACAAAGATCTTCTCGATTTAGGATATATCGCTTGATTTACTCAGCACTATTCATCACAAAGCACATCATCGGCTTTCTAAAGTTTTGCTGATCAGATTCATACCAGATTTCCTACATCTGCACTCTTCTCATGCCTGCGGCCTATCTCACATAACAACGGAACCCCCCCCCAGAGCGTGGGGTGAAATAAGCTCATCATGACCACTCTCAGCGGGAAAGAATTCGATATCATGCTAATTACGCTCCTTTCTGGCTTCGAACAACAAATGCAACATTGCTTCAGCGATCTCACTTTGATACTCAAGGGGAATGCAAGTGAAGAGCCGCTATTGAACCCTGCTAATATAGTTCCCGATGTGCCTTTCGAAACCCAGATCCAAGCCACTGCGGCCTCCTGCCCCTGGTTGATATCAATAGCTCACTCTATCCCTGATAACACAATAATAGGAAGAGATGACCCCGAGACCACTACCTCAGAAAACGGGGTCCCAGCATCAGTTCTGAACAACCAATATCCACCTGATTCACGCCTACACAGCACCGGGTGCTTCACGGAGCTAGTTGCTGACCTAGATCACTCTGCCGTACCACCTGCAGCACATAACCTCCGGTTTGTTGGAGAGGGCTTACCAGCGGTGGCTCCTCGGGAGGATGCGGCCGACTTCCCGGGGGGTGACCTGAATGATCATTACCCCTGGCTCTCTCATACCTCTCCTGATCACCGGAGTGTACAACAGCCTGTAACGGCACATCCCTTCACAGCAGCCTCAGTCCGATTAGCCGACAGGTGTTTAACCTCCGGACTTACTGGATTCAAATCACAGTGGACAGCACTAATACAGAACTCCCACGATGTCAGACTCTTAATCTCTTCACCCAGACTTCTTGTACCCAAGCACTGTCTCTTTTGGGGAGAGGTGGGCTTCTCTTCACAGACACTACACACACTGCAACTATGCTGCGGGAGAACGGCACCCGCTCAAATGAACATTCTAAACAGATGCCGTGTGGGCTTGAGAGAAAGGTTATCAAGAACCCAAGGAGGGACGCCTGCTGCCCTTTCTGAGGGGATATTGTCTCCCACCACACGATTACTGTACTGGTTTATACTGGAGAGATATACTTGTACTGTTGCCTCTTATTCTTTTAGTCTTACCTGCTATTGTTCACATAATCTTTAATTGTTTTGGGTTTGTGTGTCACATTAAGATTCCTATTTTGGGCTAACTTCTTAGATTAGTTTTGTTTACGCTGCTGAGGGCAAGGTCAGTTGAAATACGCTGCTTAATTTATGCATGACTTCCAACTAGACCTGTCATTCCCTACATTATCACAAGTATATTCACAGTTTTGCTACATTCTGCATACTTGAACCAACTCAGAGTTACAGAACTCAGTGAACTTACTAGAAGCTCATATATTAATAGACTCACCTTGCAATTAATGGTTAAGAGGGAGACCCACATACTCTACACCTGTCATTTGACATTACACTCAGAATAGCCAATTTATAAAACAATCTATTTAGGTTAACATTTAACTATAGCCTATATATTCACCCTGTCCCTAGTGTTTACTTTGGTCACGACGGGTGCTACACACCCTCTCTAGCTGCCTTACTTTGCTGACCTTCTCTCCCCTACCTCACAAACATACTCCCTCAGCCTAACCATAGTAATTTACTTTGATAGTTACTCTTGCCTAGTACAGCTCACATAGAGAGATCTATTTATGTATCAGACAACCCAAACTACATCCCACTTGAGCTGATATCATTATGTCCTCCTGATGACTAGCCACTAAAAGGCAGATTAGTCCAAATTTTATTTATATGACAACCCTGCATAGCAAGAACACGTTACCTTTATATAAGGCTGTTTTCATTCATTTATTTTCCTTTTTCCTCTTATTCCCTTAGCCCCCATCTACAGCAATAATATTTGGAAATTCTTGGTTTTCTAGATCACTGCATACCCCATTTTTTTTTTTTTTTTTTGCATACCTTATTTGAGACTCTAAATTGTCACAATTAGCAAAACTCTCCCACCAGAAACACTCCTCCCTGCTGAGATAAGACACTCCCTTCTTACGCTAAAAATCCCCTCCCCAAACTAAAGCAGCTCTTGTCTGCTGATTGACCCTACCCTTGACTCAATATACTGAAAAATGAGGTTCCTGAATCAACTAACACTCATTACCACTGACTCATTAACAAGGTATGGCACGTTACGCTCTTCCTGATCTTTTACTCCAATAGCAGACCACCGTATCTCCTCATTTATCAAATTTGTACATATTTATTGATTTTGATAAAGAATTCAGACTCATAGGTGACTTTTGTAGAGCCCTTTATCCTTGTTACTCACCTGCATGGGTCACTGCAACATAACTCATTTCATCTTTATTGTCGCCTTAAGCAGTCTTCCATTGTATTGGTTTTTTCTTTTGTAATCATTTATTTTAACTCTTTTTTTTTTCTTTGGTGGCATACCACATATATACTTGACATGTAAAGTGATATTCAAATGTTTTCTACCCTGCATATCTTGAAAAAGTCAGCTAGAACTTATTCTACATTCTGAACTTAAATATTCATGTGTTAATGTTACTGTTGTACATGTTCCTAAACCTCAATAAAAATAAAGTTTAAAAAAAAAAAACTTTATTTTGGGGTGTGGATTATTTTTCAGCGGAATTGGCTGTCTTTATTTTATCCCTCCCTCTCTAGTGACTCTTGCGTGGAAGTTCCACATCTTGGGTATTTATTATCCCATACGTCACTAGCTCATGGACTCTTGCTAATTACATGAAAGAAAACATAATTTATGTAAGAACTTACCTGATAAATTCATTTCTTTCATATTAGCAAGAGTCCATGAGGCCCACCCTTTTTTGTGGTGGTTATGATTTTTTTGTATAAAGCACAATTATTCCAATTCCTTATTTTTTATGCTTTCGCACTTTTTTCTTATCACCCCACTTCTTGGCTATTCGTTAAACTGATTTGTGGGTGTGGTGAGGGGTGTATTTATAGGCATTTTGAGGTTTGGGAAACTTTGCCCCTCCTGGTAGGAATGTATATCCCATACGTCACTAGCTCATGGACTCTTGCTAATATGAAAGAAATGAATTTATCAGGTAAGTTCTTACATAAATTATGTTTTTTCTGTAGTGTAGCGGTTCCCACCAGCTCCCTCCCCATGCACGCACACGCGCGCCGCCCCCGATCCCGCCCCCCTCTCTGACAAGGACCGCATCGATGGCCGCCCACCCGCTTCCCACTTCAGCTCCCACCCACCAACGAATGCGGCCATTGATGCCCGGTGCAGAGAGGGCCACAGAGTGGCTCTCTCTGCACCGGAGGGGTAAAATTTGTTATTGCAGGATGCCTCGATATTGAGGCATCCTGCAATAACCGGAAAACAGCTGGAAGCGATCTGGATCGCTTCCAGCTGCTTTCCAAATCGAGGACGTATGCCATACGTCCTCAGGCATTAACTGTATTTTTTCTGAGGATGTATGGCGTACGTCCTCGGTCATTAAGGGGTTTAAAAAAACCTAGAAATTTGACTGTGAAATAATAGCAGTCAGTTTCCTTCACACGTGTGCGTTTCAGGGCCTGCCAGGGCACAGTGTCACACCAGTGCAACTCATATCTGGTGTAACAGTAGTGTACATTTAAAAAAAAAATTTTTTTGACTGTAATAGATTGAATAGCAGTTAGTTGTCTGCAAGCGTGTGTGACAGGCCTACAGCGTCTACTCTGCCAACTTCTGCCAGTGCACATTGCCACTAATATCTGTTGTCACAGTAGCTTGCACGCATAGTACCACTAATCGAAAAAAAAATGACAGGCAGAGGCAGGCCACCCCGCAGGGGCCGTCGTGGTCGTGGTGCTGTGATTCCCTTTGCCCTAGAATAATGCAGTGCGGTGTGTTAAATGGGGAGTTTGGTCTGTCACTGTGAAGCGGGCGTAACCCTTACACTACCTGATCGATACAACATCATACCTGATGTTTTAAAGCACGTTATTCCAAACAATTTAGGAATGTTAGGTGATTTATGCCCTTTATGGATTAAAACCAGACTCTGCATCAACTATGTAATTTTCCATGGGAGTTTTGCCATGGATCCCCCTCCGGCATGCCACAGTTCAGGTGTTAGTCCCCTTGAAACAACTTTTCCATCACTATTGTGGCCAGAAAGAGTCCCTGTGGGTTTTAAAATTCGCCTGCCTATTGAAGTCTATGGCGGTTCGTCCGGTTTGCCCGTTCGCGAACATTTCCGGAAGTTCGCGTTCCCCGTTCGTGAATGCAAAATTTTAGGTTCGCAACATCACTATCTACTGATCTTAGTCTACTCCCATGAGTGTTAGGAGGGGAGGTTTACCACCTTTTGGTCAATGATTGCCAGGGCACTTTTAAGAAAATATGGTATGAATCTAAGCGCTAATTGCTACCATGAGCTCATGGTAGCAATAACCAGCCACTTGTAATGGTTGGTTATTTATTGCATGCCCGCAAACAAGCAAATTTGCCCATTTGTGGGCATGCAATAATTTTGCGCTCCACTTGTAATCTAGCCCTAAATGCTATAGCTATAGGTTGCAAGTGAGTATTTAACCAAAGAGGGATAAATATCAAAATGTGCAGAGTTACAAAAGCAAAAAATATAATAGGATACTGCAACAAGACCTTTGCATTTGTAGCCAATTACAGGACAATTAGAACATTACACAGTATCGCATCATCCTAAAAGCTTCATGTCTAGCAATTGGATATAAAGTCATCATTGAATTGAGAAACACAATAAAGAAATGTTCAAGATGGAGCCCAAAAGCATTTAAAAAAAGTCAAGAGCCAGTTTTCAAGCTACAGAAGGAAGTACATATGGCCTAAAACAGACTTCCAGTGCATGGAATGCTCATACAGCCATTAGGGATGGGCGAATGTCTCGCAACATTCGAAAATGTTCATTCGAATCAAATTTCGAATGTGTACATAACATTCTAACATTCGATTTTCGAATGTTCGGTTTCGAATTTTACGAATACATTCGAAAATATTAATTTCGAAAAATTCGAATTTATATGTTTGTAATAGTATTTATAATGCTTTCTTTCAATGTAATATTCAAATTATGCAATATTCTATATAGAAACATTTGAAATGATATATTTGTATCTATTATGTATCAATTTACTAGATTCCCGCCCTACCACAAGAACTATTGAACTTCTGACTAGTATGTGTTAAATAGAATGTTAAATTCAAAATTTCGAATGTGGACATTCGATATAATTATAAACAATCGAATTCGAAAGTGACATTCGAAAACTGTAAATAGCATTCGATTATATCATTTTTAAAAATATTCGTTCTTATCAACATTTGGATTTCTAATTCAAATTTCGGTAATAACATTCGTTCCAACATTCAAATTCAGAAATGTACACATTCACCCATCCCTAACAGCCATATACAAATTTAAGTAGACTCTTGCTTGATTACCAAATGTATAACCTATGAACTAGAATATGTAGATGAGCTGATATTGTGCAATGACAATGGGGAGGACTGTACAGAGTTTGTTACATAACTGAATTAATAAGGGGAAATATATGCAAGTGGAAAGAGAGGATGATGATAGTTACCCCCTGTTTTTGTTTTAGCAGCATCCATATGCACAACCTTTCTTACATAGTCTTATGAGAGTGAGCAATTGCCAGGTAAGAGTCTGTACAGAATAACAGACTATTTTATTTAGCTACAATCTTTAGTCCTAACAGTGCATCTGCAGTTGGTATACTAAACCAAAAAGTGAGCTCTCACAGCAAAAGAGTCTGAGCTACAGTAAAGAAAAAGTTGCAAGATACATAAAGGGAACAATTAATCCTCAAGTATAGTTATCATCTGTAAGAGATCATGGGTTAGTGGCATGTACAATCAAACTGGACTTGTGAATCTATTAGTGGTTTTGTGATACTGTGTGGGCATGGCCTATAAGCTGTACTAGTTGTAGGCAAGTATCACTTGGAAGCAGCAGTCTCATGGCCGTTGCTTGATAAATCGTGACTGCAGGTTCTCTTGTGAGAACCTGCAGTTGTAGGGGAGGAGAAAGCTTGATAAATCGAGCCCATATGTGTAACCATAAAACAAGGACTATAGCTAAAAAAATCTGCACTGAAAATATCACATGGACAGATGTTACATTGTCAACAGAAGAAAAGCACAACCTATTTTGCACTGGTAGTTAAATATAACCCTGTGCTAGATGGGATACATAAAATTATAAAATGCTCTCAGACATTTTTCACAAAACGATACCACACTCAAATATTATTTTCCACAACTCCCTATCCTGGCATTCAAACAACCATCTAACGTGAAACAAAAACTTATCCTCAAAAACTGTTTCTTGAACAGCAGATTAATGAGAATGATACAAAGCTCTGCAATAAAAAAAATTCAGCCAGTGCTTATATGTCAAACTATGCCAGCACTTATGTGAAAACATAGCAAGTCACAACAGCAAAACATACAAGATTAAATAGTCATGCTCGTATATATCTGGAAATATGATACACATGTATATTACATTACATGGGATATGAGGTATTATATTTGGGAACGCAGACAAAAAAAGAGTACCTATGCATGAATTAATATAAGTGCGCTATCAAATAATAAAAAAAACAAATATAGAACTCCAGTTGGACACAATTTAACCTAGCATTAGTAAAAAAACATACATTTCTAACTATTTTATAAGGATAACCCCTAAAATGATATTGAATAGCAGGAATAAGTGATAAATAATGACAGTACATACATTTAGCAAAAAACAAACAAATATCTAATAATGCACCTAAGAGTATTATTGAAGATACCCTTATAGGTAACACTGTTACAGTAACTCAGTGGTTAAAGTACTTGATAAGTAAGGTAATGGTTTGAATTTAATTCATATACACCTAGATTACAAGTTTTGCGCTATAGAGGGTATGAAATGAACACAACAAAAGTTGCGTTATTTCCCACTCCATAGCGCTGCCATTATATGTTGTTAAAAATCCGCCTTGTGCGTGCGATATGGTTGCGATGAGCTCCATACTGCACAAAATCCAAGGGCTGAGAATACGTGCTTGCGCACGCTTTCCCCATAGACATCAATGGGGAGAAGGTGTTAGAAAAAAAACTAACACCTGAAGTGCGGAATGGCGATAGCCGTAACGCAAACCCATTGATGTCTATGGGGGAAAAAAAGTTAAGTTTAAACCTAACACCCTAACATAAACCCCACGTCTAAACACCCCTAATCTGCTGCCCCCGACATCGCCAACACCTACATAAAGTTATTAAACCCTAATCTGCCGCTCCCGACATTGCCACCACCAAAATAAAGTTATTAACCCCTATTCCGCCGCTCCCCGTCATCGCCACCACTATAATAAAGTTATTAACCCCTATTTCCCCGCACCCCAACATTGCCAAAATCTATAATAAAGATATTAACCCCTATTCCGCTGCTCCCCGAAATTGCCGCCACTAAATAATGTTATTAAACCACTAAACCTCTGGCCTCCCACATCACTGCCACTAAAAAAAACTATTAGCCCCTAAACCGAGAGCCCCCACATTGCAAAAAACGTAATTAAACTATTAACCCCTAAACCTAACTACCCCCTAACTTTATATTAAAATTACAATATCCCTATCTTAAAATAAATAAAAACTTACCTGGGAAATTAAAAAAAACCTTAGTTTAAACTATAAATTAAATTTACATTACTATTATACTAAAATTAAAATAACTATCAGTTAGACACCCACATTTTTTCTTTTATGATTTAGAAAGAAAATGCAATTTTAAACATCTTCCTAATTTACTTATATTATCTAATTTGTTTTATTCTCTTGATATTCTTTGATGAAAAGCATATCTAGATATGCTCACTAGCTGCTGATTGGTTGCTGCACATAGAAGCCTTGTGTGATTGGCTCACCATGTGCATTGCTTTCTCTTCAACTAAGGATATCTAAATAATGAAGCAAAATAAATAATGGAAGTAAATTGTAATGTTTAAATTTCTATTCTCTATCTGAATCATGAAAGATAGATTTTGGGTTTAGTGGCCCTTTAAATTACACATTAAAAAAACCTAACAGTACTAAAAAATAAATCTTCAATTACAAAAAATAAAAAATACTAAATGAAAAAAAATAAAAAACACTAAATTACTAAAAATAACAAACGAAATTATCCAAAATAAAAACAATTACACCTAATCTAATAGCTATAGAAGTAAAAAAGCCTCCCCACAATAAAAAAACCTAGCCTACAATAAACTACCAATAGCCTTTAAAAGGGCCTTTTGTAGGGCATTGCCCTAAAGAAATCAGTTATTTTACCTGAAAAAAATACAAAGACCCCCCAAAAGTAAAACCCACCACCCAACCAACCCCCAAAATAAAAAGCCTAAATCTAACAAAAACCTAAGCTACCCATTGCCATGAAAAGGGCAGTTGTATGGGCATTGCCCTTAAAAGGGCATTCAGCTCTTTTTATTGCCCTGAAAAGGGCATTTAGCTCTTTTAAGAACGCCCAAACACTAATCTAAAAAAAAAACCTACCCCAAAAAAGTTAAAAAACCACTAACCCCCCCCGATCCACTTACAGTCTCTAAAGTCCCAAAATCCAGGAGGCAAAAAGTCTTCATCCAGGCGGCGAGGTCTTAATCCATTCAGGCGGCGTCTTCTATCTTCATCCAGATGACATCTTCTATCTTCATCCCAGTGGCACGGAGCAGGTCAATCCTTGAAGACATTCAGTGCAGAGCATCCTCTACATGCGGTCGCAGCCGTACAATGAATCTTCAATGCAAGGGAGCCTTTTCTATTGGCTGATTTGATTTTTGAAATTCAAATCAGCCAATAGGATGAGAGCTACTGAAGGACCCGCTCAGCGTCGCCGGGATGAAGATAGAAAATGCCGCCTGGAAGAAGATAGAAGATGCCGCTGGATGGATGAAGACCTCGCCACCTGGATGAAGACCTCACCGCCTGGATGAAGACTTCTCACCACCTGGATGTCCGGACTTCAGAAACTGCAAGTGGATCATCGGGGGTTAGTGTTAGTTTTTTTTTTACTTTTTTTTTTTTTTTTTTTTTTATATTAGGGTTTGGGGGTTCTTAAAAGAGCTAAATGCCCTTTTCAGGGCAAGAAAAAGAGCTGAATTCCCTTTTAAGGGCAATGCCCATAGAAATGCCCTTTTCAGGGCAATGGGTAGCTTAGGTTTTTGTTAGAGTTAGTTTTTTATTTTGGGGGGTTGGTTGGGTGGTGGGTTTTTACTGTTTTTCTTTGTATTTTTTTTTTCAGGTAAAAGAGCTGATTTCTTTAGGGCAATACCCTACAAAAGGCCCATTTAAGGGCTATTGGTAGTTTATTGTAGGCTAGGGTTTTATTATTTTGGGGGGGCTTTTTATTTTTATAGGGCTATTAGATTAGGTGTAATTGTTTTTATTTTGGATAATTTTGGATAATTTTGTTTGTTATTTTTCGTAATTTAGGGTTTTTTATTTTTTGTAATTTAGTATTTTTTATTTTTTGTAATTGTAGATTTACATTTTTTAGTAGTGTTAAGTTTTTTTAATGTGTAATTTAATTTATTTAATTGATAGCTATTTTAATTTTAGTATAATAGTAATGTTAGTTTAATTTATAGTTTAAGCTTATTTTAAAATAGGGATATTGTAATTTTAATATAAAGTTAGGGGGTTGTTAGGTTTAGGGGTTAATAGTTTAATTTAGTTTTTTGTGATGTGGGGGGATGGCGGTTTAGGGGTTAATAGGTTTATTTAGTGGCAGTGATGTGGGAGGCCAGAGATTTAGGGGTTAATAAATTTATTTAGTGGCGGCGATGTTGGGGAGTGGCTGAATATGGGTTAATATCTTTATTATAGTGTTATAGTGTGGGCGATGTTGGGGTGCGGGGGAATAGGGGTTAATAACTTTATTATAGTGGTGACGATGTCGAGAAGCAGCAGAATAGGGATTAATACATTTTATTAGTGGCAGCGATGTCGGGAGCAGCAGATTAGGGGTTAAAAACTTTAATATAGTGTTTGCAATGCGGGAGGGCCTCGGTTTAGAGGTTAATAGGTAGTTTATAGGTGTTAGTGTACTTGTAACAGTTTAGTTATGAGTTTTTCTGTAACAGTTTTGTGGCATAAACTACTGGTCTCAGATTGCAGAACGTATTGTGTCGGTATAGGCTGGAAAGCAAGCTTTGTAGCCTCACAGCAAAACTTGTAATGGCAGTGCTATGGAAATCCCACACAAAAACGTAATTTTTTTGAGTGCGGGACTGACGTTGCGTTACAGGCTAAAATGCTTGCGGTATAGCTATACCGACAAGACTCGTAATGGCTGCGTTCTGGTTTTTATGCTGAAATGGCCATTTTTTCAGTGTTAAAACTGGAATGCAAGACTCGTAATCTAGGTGATTTTGCTTTACAGTAATATAATTTTATGATTAATCAAGTAACTTGTATTGCTCTTTAATGGAGATCTTCTATAACAGTTTTAAATTATTTTAGTTAAAATGACCAATTTGAAGACCATGAGGCCTATTTATAGCCAATAGAATGCAAGCTCAATCCTATTGGAATAGCCAATAGAATGCAAGCAAATAGGATTTTTTCAACCTTAATTCCGCCAATCGGAATCAAAGGGACGCCATCTTGGATGACATCATTTAAAGGAACCTTCATTCGGAAGAAGACGTCGTAAGAAGAGGATGCTCCGCGTCGGATGTCTTCAAGATGAAGCCGCTCCGCACCAGATGGATGAAGATAGAAGATTCCGTCTGGATGAAGACTTCTGCCCGGTTGGATGAAGACGTCGGCCCGCTTGGATGAAAACTTCTGCCGGCTTTGATGAGGACTTCTGCCACTTCGTTGAGGATGGATGTCGGCTCTTCAGAAACTGTAAGTGGATCTTCAGGGGTTAGTGTTAAGCTTTTTAAAGGGTTTATTGGGTGGGTTTTAATTTTAGATTAGGGTTTGGGCTTTTGAAAAAGAGCTAAATGCCCTTTTAAGGGCAATGCCCATACAAATAGGCAATGGGGAGCTTAGGTTTTTTAGATTAGGTTTTTATTTGGGGGGGTTGGTTGTGTGGGTGGTGGGTTTTACTGTTGGGGGGGTATTTGTATTTTTTATTTACAGGTAAAAGAGATAATTTCTTTGGGGCAATGCCCAGCAAGAGGCCCTTTTAAGGGTCATTGGTAGTTTATTGTAGGCTAGGCTTTTTTATTTTATAGGGCTCTTAGATTAGGTGTAATTAGTTTAAATATTTGATCATTTATTTTTTATTTTGTGTAACTTAGTGTTTTTTTGTTTTTTGTAGTGTTTGTTATTTTTTGTAACTTTGTCATTTTTAATTGTAGATTTAAATTATTTTAGTAGGGTTAGGTTTTTAAATATGTAATTTAGTTATTTAATTTGTAGTTTAATGTAATTTTAGTATAACAGTTAGGGTAGATTAATTAATAGTGTAATATAGTTTATTTTAATTCTAAATGTAAGTTTTAATTTATTATAAGATAGGGATGAGCTAATAGTTAATATAAAGTTAGCGGGTTGTTAGGTTTAGGGGTTAATAGGTTAATTTAGTTTATGGTGATGTGGGAGGCTGGCGGTTTAGGGATTAATAGATTTAGTAAGTGGTAGTGATGTGGGAGGCCAAAGGTTTAGGGGTTAATACATTTAGTTAGTTGAGGAGGGGTCCAGGAGCGGAGGGATAGGGGTTAATAGGTTTATTAGAGTTGCAACGGTGTTGAGGAGCAGCGGGATAGGGGTTAATAACTTTCTTTAGTTGCGGCGGGCTCCGGGAGCAGCGGGATAGGGGTTAATACATTTATTAGAGTTGCGGTGGGCTCCGGGAGAGGCGGGATAGGGGTTAATACCTTTATTAAAGTTGCAGTGGGGTTGGGGAGCGGCAGGATAGGGGTTAAACATTTTAGGATAGTGGCGGTGTTTAGTGACAGTATATAAATAAAGCTGGGAAAAAGCCAAATCGATAACTGTTTAGTTAACAACAGTCCGCTGCTCATCGCCCCGTACTTGGTGCATGGCTTTTTGACAGCTTTTTTGTTAAAAATTGGGAGCATATTCAGGTCCGCGGCTGCGATGTTAAGCGATGTCAGACAAGCGTATTGGTGCCGTTGAATGCAAGTAAGTTGACGACCATGCGGATCAGGTTGGCTTTGTGGCCCAAAGGAACATGTCGGCAAATACCCATAAAATATTTGTGTTAATAGACTCTCTTTCAGACTCTACAAGCAAGATTGGTCAAGATTCTGCTATTCTAGCAGTTGACGCACATAAAGCATTTGATTCAATTATTTGGGATCATTTGTTTCAGGCTATGGCAAAGTTTGGGTTTAAAGATCAGTTTTTGGACTGTATTTGTGCCTTATATATCAAGGCAACTTCTATACTAATGGTTAATGGTTCAGATACTAGGACTTTTCCGATCACTACAGGAACACGGCAGGGGTGCCCAATGTCACCTCTACTATTTAATTTAGCAATTGAGCCTCTTGAAGCTACTCTTAGAGATAACCTAAAGGGGATCACGATAGGTAACAAGTCTGTTAAACTTTTGTTGTATGCAGATGACCTGTTATTGTTTCTTAATGAAGCCCAAAGGGAAATTCCTAAGATCTTAGATATTATATCGGAATTTTGTTCATTCTCAGGATATACAATTAATGTAACCAAATCAAAACTGCTCTGGCTGAGTGAGCGTCACCAGAATCATTATACACCTCCATTTAAAATAGCAGTACAATTTATTACATACTTAGGAATTAAGATTAGTATTAATCCAGGGGATTGGTATAGCTTGAACTAATCTAATCTATGAGACGATTGATCTGGGGGAGGGGTTCTAAACAAATCTCTCTACATAAACTATCACAACTAAGACAATGTGGTGGATTGGCATTACCTAACCTCGCTTTATATAATAGTATATGCTTTGCAAAAATTGCAATGGATTGGCTTACGGGAGGGAGTTATATGGTGTTTATTGAAGCAGAGCAAAATTTAGTTTATCCTTTCACTTTGAGTGCTCTATTGCACTGTCCTAAAAGAGATATTCCAAGGAAAATAAAAAATAAACAAACATTGTGGCATATTATAGTAGCATGGCAGGATATACGACGTAGACTAGATTGTGATCCCCATATTTCTGATTTGCTTCCTATTAGAGGTGATCCACAATTTTCTCCTGGTTTGCATAATCAAGTATTTAGGAAATGGGCCAGTGCTGGGCTTATTTATCTAATTCAACTCAAGGAATCTGAATCCTGCAACATAAATTCATTTGAAAAACTTAAAGAGAGCTTCCAGTTACAGAATCGTGATTTTTATGCATATCTTCAAGTTAGACACTGGTACTCTGAAATTGCTAAAGGTAGTAAAACTCCTTGGATACATCCAGGAATAAAAATGGGTTTGGCACTTTTCAACGCAGGCAAACGTTCGATTAAATATTGGTATAATATGGTTCTCCTTAAAACAGGGGAATCTAATATTGTAGAGATTTGTTCAAAATGGCAATCAGACATTCTAAACTTGGATGAAGATAAAGTGAAACATAGTATAACTGTTTTAGACGAGGCTACACTCTCTGCAAATTGGAGTGAAATCCACGTAAAAATTTTATATAGCGCATATATTACGCCAGCTAGAATAAACAAATGGTCTTCTCAAGTTCTAAATCTACAGTATGTCCTCATTGTAGCTCGCCTGAAGCTGACCTGATTCACATGTTTTGGAGTTGCCCAAAAATGATGCAATTTTGGAAACGTATACAATTCTGGCTAGATAAAGTGATATTCACAAAGTTTCCCACAGAACTTCAACATATAATCTTTTTATTAGATACATGTGACAAATCTATTAATAGAGATTTTATTAATATAACAATTTTGGGTGGGAGATATCTTATCCTTAAAACTGGAAGAAGAAAAGGGCGCCCACTATAAATAATTTAACTTTTCTCTTGCAAACTCAATATATAATAGAACAGTTTGATAATATAAATAACTCAGAAATGCAGCAAATCAAATTTATTTCAAAATGGATAGAATTTATTAGACTATACAAAAACACCAATATACAGAGTCAGCTGTTAACACCTTTAGAAAATATGACATAAGATAAACAAGAATAAGCGAGTGAGGTGATCTCTCCCCCCCACCCCCCATTTCCCTTTTTTTTTTTTTTTCTCCTTTTCTTTTTCTATATGACTTTCTAAGGGTCCTCCCTCCCCCAATTCCCTCAAGTCAGGAATCTGATAAATGAATCTGTGGTGGTTTTAAACTTCCAAATAAAATTAAGGTCGAATTAGTGAAATAACAAGGGCTAAGAAGTGATTAAACAAGAAATGGTAATTGTAAATTTCTCTTGTAAGATGTATCGAGTCCACGGATTCATCCATACTTGTGGGATATTCTCCTTCCTAACAGGAAGTGGCAAAGAGAGCACCCACAGCAGAGCTGTCTATATATCTCCTCCCTTAGCTCCACCCCCCAGGCATTCTCTTTGCCTGATTAACTGCTAGGAAGGGTAAAGTGAGTGTGGTGACAAAAATGTTAGTTTTTATTTTCTCAAGCAAAAGTTTGTTATTTTAAATGGTACCGGTGTGTACTATTCACTCTCTGGTAGAAAAGGGATGAAGATTTCTGCAAGGAGGATGATGATCTTAGCACTTTGTAACTAAGATCTACTGCTGTTCCCACAGAGGCTGAGGAGTACAGGAAAACTTCAGTTGGGGGAACGGTTTACATACTAAGCTGCATTGAGGTATGTTCAGTCAATATTTTTCTAGACAGACTGTGATAATTCTAGAAAAGGCTGACAATATCCCCATGAGGGAAGGGTAAGCTGTATTCAGACACTTAATAGAGAATCCCAGCTTACACAAAGGGCTCATTTGTTACTGGTGGCACTTATGGGAAAAACGTTTTTTTATTTAAATCTTAACGTTTTTCTGAGGGACTTTAATGGGGCTTGTGGCTTATTTAAGGGTTATTAACCCACATGGCTAGTTTAGAAACACTTTGATGTGTTTCTTTTAGGCCCCACTAACATCAAGTGAGGTGGGAGGGGCCTATTTTCGCGCCTCAGTTGCTCAGTTTCTTTTATTCTGAAGACATCCAGCTGCTTCTCCAGAGGTTCCTGCTGTATTTGAGGGCTTAAAAGAAGTTTTTTCCCAACAAATCTATTCTAAAAGGGCAGGTAGGTGCCACAGCAGAGCTGTGGCAAGGTGCTGAACGTTTTTATAATGGTTTTTTACGTTTTGTCAATCCGGTTTTTACATTAAGGGGTTAATCATTTATTTGGCTGGCTGTGCAAACTTACTAAGGCTTTATGATTCTATTGTAAAAATTTCGTAAAGTTTACTGCTTTTTTACACTGTTTTGCAGAGTTTGTGCATCTTTTTTTCTCTTAAAGGCACAGTACCATTTTTTTCTAATTATTATTTACTTTGAATAAAGTGTTTTCCAAGCTTGCTTGTTTCATTACTAGCCTGTTTAACATGTCTGACACCAAGGAAAATCCTTGCCATTGTGGAACCCCCTCTTAGAATGTGTCCCACTTACACTGATATGTCTATAAATTATAAAGAGCATATTATAGCACTTAAAAATATAGCAATAGATGATTCTCAGACAGAAGGAATTGAGGGTTTGCCATCTAGTTCTCCCCAAGTGTCACAACCAGTAACGCCCGCACAAGTGATGCCAAGTACCTCTAGTGTGACAGCTCTGGGTTAATAACAACTGCTGAGCCTTCTGACGCTTTAGTAGCCGTATCTGATATACCCTCACAATGTTCTGAAGTAGGGGTAAGGGATTTGCTATCTGAGGGAGAGATTTCTGACTCAGGAAAGATGCTCCCTCAGGCAGATTCTGATATGACGGCCTTTAAATTTAAGCTTGAACACCTCCGCTTGTTGCTCAGGGAGGTATTAGCGACTCTGGATGATTGTGACCCTATAGTGGTCCCAGAGAAATTGTGTAAAATGGACAAATACCTAGAGGTTCCTGTTTACACTGATGTTTTTCCAGTCCCTAAGAGGATTGTGAATATTGTTACTAAGGAGTGGGATAGACCAGGTATACCGTTCACTCCCCCTCCTGTTTTTAAGAAAATGTTTCTTATATCTGACACCATGCGGAACTTGTGGCAGACAGTTCCTAAGGTGGAGGGAGCTGTTTCTACTCTCGCTAAGCGTACAACTATACCTATCGAAGACAGTTGTGCTTTCAAAGATCCTATGGATAAAAAATTAGAGGGTCTCCTAAAGAAAATCTTTGTTCATCAAGGTTTTCTTCTCCAACCTATTGCGTGAATTCTTCCTGTAACTACTGCAGCTGCTTTCTGGTTTGAGGCTCTGGAAGAGGCTCTTCAGATGGAGACTCCATTAGAGGATATTATGGATAGAATTAAGGACCTTAAATTGGCTAATTCTTTCAGCTAGCTAAATTAGCGGCAAAGAATTCAGGTTTTGCCATTTTAGCACGTAGGGCGTTATGGCTTAAGTCCTGGTCTGCTGATGTTTCATCAAAATCTAAACTTTTGAACATCCCTTTCAAAGGAAAGACCCTATTCGGGCCTGAACTGAAAGAGATTATTTCAGACATCACTGGAGGGAAAGGCCATGCCCTCCCTCAGGATAAAACAAACAAAATGAGGACCAAACAAAATAATTTTCGTTCCTTTTGGAACTTCAAGGGTGGTCCCGCTTCAGCTTCCCCTGCTGCGAAGCAAGAGGGGAATTTCGCCCAATCCAAGTCAGTCTGGAGACCTAACCAGGCTTGGAACAAGGGTAAACAGGCCAAGAAGCCTGCAGCTGCCTCCAAGACAGCATGAAGGGATAGCCCCCGATCCGGGACTGGATCTAGTAGGGGGCAGACTCTCTCTCTTCGCTCAGGCCTAGGCAAGAGATGTTCACGATTCCTGGGCTTTAGAAATTGTGTCCCATGGATATCTTCTGGATTTCAAAGACCCCCCCCCCGGGGGAGATTTCACATTTCTCAATTGTCTGCAAACCAGACAAAGAGAGAGGCGTTCTTATGCTGTTTAGAAGACCTACATACCATGGGAGTGATCCGCCCAGTTCCAAAAGCGGAACAAGGGCTAGGGTTTTACTCAAACCTATTTGTGGTTCCCAAAAAAGAGGGAACTTTCAGACCAATCTTGGATATCAAAATTCTAAACAAGTTCCTCAGAGTACCATCATTCAAGATGGAGACTATTCGGACTATTCTACCTCTGATCCAGGAGGGTCAATATATGACTACCGTGGACTTAAAGGATGCGTATTTACACATCCCTATTCACAGAGATCATCATCAATTCCTCATATTCGCCTTTCTGGACAGGCATTACCAGTTTGTGGCCCTTCCCTTTGGGTTGGCCACGGCTCCCAGAATTTTCACAAAGGTGCTAGGGTCCCTGTTGTCGGTTCTAAGACCGCAGGCATAGCAGTGGCGCCTTATCCAGATGACATCTTAAATCAGGCGTCGGCTTTCCAACTAACCAAGTCTCACACGGACATCATGTTGGCTTTTCTGAGATCTCACGGGTGGAAGGTGAACATGCAAAAGAGTTCTCTCTTCCCTCTCACAAGAGTTTCCTTCCTAGGGACTCTGATAGACTCGGTAGAAATGAAAATATTTCTGACGGAGGTCAGAAAATCAAAACTCTTAACCACATGCTGAGCTCTTCATTCCATTCCTTTTCCATCAGTGGCTCAGTGTATGGAGGTAATCGGACTCATGGTAACGGCAATGGACATAGTTCCTTTTGCCCGTCTACACCTCAGACCACTGCAACTATGCATGCTCAAACAGTGGAATGGGGATTAAGCAGATTTATCTCCTCAAATACATCTGGATTAGAAGACCAGAGATTCTCTTCTCTGGTGGTTATCTCAGGACCACCTGTCTCAGGGAATGTGTTTCCGCAGGCCAGAGTGGCTCATAGTAACGACACATGCCAGCCTGCTGGGCTGGGGTGCAGTCTGGAACTCCCTGAAAGCACAGGGCTTATGGTCTCGGGAGAAAGCTCTCCTCCCGATAAACATTCTAGAACTGAGAGCGATATTCAATGTGCTTCAGGCGTGGCCTCAGATAGCTGCGGCCAAATTAATCAGATTTCAGTGGGACAACATCACGACTGTAGCTTATATCAATCATCAAGGAGGAACACGGAGTTCTCTAGCGATGATGGAGGTAAACAAAATAATCCGATGGGCAGAGATTCACTCTTGCCATCTTTCAGCAATCCATATCCCAGGGGTAGAGAACTGGGAGGTGGATTTCCTAAGTCGCCAGACTTTTCATCCGGGGGAGTGGGAACTCCATCCGGAAGTATTTGCCCAGCTGACTCAGCTATGGGGCACACCAGAATTGGACCTGATGGCGTCCCATCAGAACGCCAAACTTCCTTGTTACAGGTCCAGGTCCCGGGATCCCCAGGCTGTACTGATAGATGCTCTAGCAGTGCCCTGGTCCTTCAACCTGGCCTATGTATTTCCACCTTTTCCTCTCCTTCCACGTCTGGTTGCCAGAATCAAGCAGGAGAGAGCTTCAGTGATTTTGATAACACCTGCGTGGCCACGCAGGACCTGGTATGCAGACCTGGTGGACATGTCATCTGTTCCACCGTGGACTGTGCCGATGAGGCAGGACCTTCTAATCCAAGGTCCATTCAAGCATCCAAATCTAATTTCTCTGCGTCTGACTGCTTGGAGATTGAACGCCTGATTTTATCAAAGCGTGGTTTCTCTGAGTCGGTCATTGATACCGTGATTCAGGCTAGAAAGCCTGTCACCAGGAAAATTTATCATAAGATATGGCGAAAATATCTTTCTTGGTGTGAATCCAAGGGTTACTCATGGAGTAAGATTAGGATTCCTAGGATATTGTCTTTTCTTCAAGAAGGATTGGAGAAGGGATTATCAGCTAGCTCCTTAAAAGTACAGATATCTGCTTTGTCTATTCTTTTACACAATCATCTGGCAGATGTCCCAGACGTTCAGGTGTTTAGTCAGGCTTTAGTCAGAATCAAGCCTGTATTTAAACCCGTTGCTCCGCCATGGAGCCTAAACTTAGTTCTTAAAGTTCTTCAAGGGGTTCCATTTGAACCTATGCATTCCAGAGATATTAAGCTTCTATCTTGGAAAGTTCTGTTTTTAGTAGCTATCTCTTGGCTCGAAGAGTTTCTGAGTTATCTGCTTTACGGTGTGACTCACCTTATCTTGTTTTCCATGCAGATAAGGTAGTTTTGCGTACCAAACTTCCTAAGGTTGTTTCTAATAGGAATATCAATCAGGAGATTGTTGTTCCTTCGATGTGTCCTAATCCTTCTTCACAGAAGGAACGTCTGTTGCACAATCTTGATGTGGTTCTTGCTTTAAAGTTCTACTTACAAGCAACTAAAGATTTCCGTCAAACATCTTCATTGTTTGTGGTTTATTCTGGTAAGCGGAGAGGTCAAAAGGCTACTGCTACCTTTCTTTCTTTTTGGCTGAAAAGGATCCTCCATTTGGCTTATGAGATTGCTGGCCAGCAGCCTCCTGAAAGGATTACTGCTCATTCTACTAGAGCAGTGACTTCCACATGGGCTTTTAAAAATGAGGCTTCTGTTGAACAGATTTGTAAGGCGGCGACTTGGTCTTCGCTTCATACTTTTTCCAAATTTTACAAATTTGATACTTTTGCTTCTTCGGAGGCTATTTTTGGGAGAAAGGTTCTACAAGCAGTGGTGCCTTCCGTTTAAGGTACCTGTCTTGTCCCTCCCTTCATCCGTGTCCTAAAGCTTTGGTATTGGTATCCCACAAGTATGGATGAATCCGTGGACTCGATACATCTTACAAGAGAAAACAGAATTTATCCTTACCTGATAAATTTCTTTCTCTTGTGATGTATCGAGTCCACGGCCCGCCCTGTCTGTTTAAGACAGGTAGTATATTTTTATTTATAAACTTCAGTCACCTCTGCACCCTATAGTTTCTCCTTTTTCTTCCTAGCCTTCGGTCGAATGACTGGGGTGGTGGAGCTAAGGGAGGAGCTATATAGACAGCTCTGCTGTGGGTGCTCTCTTTGCCACTTCCTGTTAGGAAGGAGAATATCCCACAAGTATGGATGAATCCGTGGACTCGATACATCACAAGAGAAAGAAATTTATCAGGTAAGCATAAATTCTGTTTTCCCTTACTATATTGTTTAATACAGTTGTTTTCTCTCTGAAAAGCCTGTAAAATATGACATATTGTATCTAAAATTTGAAGGTTGTCTTTTTTTTTCTTAAGCTTTTTTGTGCCTAGTCATGACTTAAATGATAACAGATGTTTTTTTTTCTTTTTTGTTTTTGTTGTTTGTTTCTGTTTTTTCTTCTGTACTAGTATGTAACGACCTTTAATAAAAATTATAAAAGTAAAAAAAAAAGTAAGTTGACGACTTGATAAGTAGGCCTCCATGAACTTTAACTTGAATACTGTAATTTTTTTAATATATCATTTTTTATGTTTCAAGATTTGATGCACTATCTTAGCTGTTAAAGCAAAAGATGTAGAAATAAAAAAAGCGATGTACAGGTGACACCATTAATGGTTTACTATTAGGAATTACAATGGAAAGCTTTGTGAACATTGAGGTCCCTTCTTCAGGCAACTGAAAGCATGCCATTGCATTCTCTATTAGTTAACCATTAAATGTATATTCTGTACATTCCTTTTGTTACTTTTTACAACAGGACATGGTACTTTTAGGTATTGTGGATAATGGCTAGGAAAAAGTTTTTCCTGTAGCGTAGTGGTTACATGTTTTCTTTATCAGCTAAATGTCATGGGTTTAATTAATAATGCAATATTTATCATTATTATTATTGTTATTATTATTACTATCATATTATATATAAGAAGAATAATCAAACAGTTATAGGAGAGAGTGGATTTATGAATCACTCCAAGTGAGTTCTTAGAAATTCTAAATCCACCCAAGGTAATCAGCAGTGATATATAGTTTCATATTATGGTTCATGTATTTTATAAGCAATTTTATTAAGTTACTACCTTCATTTAACACTTATCATGTTTAATACATAGTTCAGAAAAACACAGCTGGTTCTGTTATGCGATCATAAAAAATGAAAAGGAAAATGCGTGTTAATATTTTCTGCCTTTACATTTCCTGTAACTGTATGTAACAATTTAACTGGTATATTCGAAAATAAATCAAAGGATTTGTGCTTGATAAATATACATTTTTTGCCAAAATAGCCCAATGTGTAAATCCTCAGTGCTTGATTTTTCTTGTCTGTTATGTATGCCCCACCACATGATTAGTCTTGATACAAATGAGTCACAATTTCACAAGTTGGGCTACACACTAAAACAATGTGATGTGGAATATAAGATGACATATGTACAATTAACTGCGTTAAGATTCTTTTGATACAAGTCATTATAAATCCCTAAAGACTACTTAATCTATAGCTCAGAAGTGAATGCACAGCATGATAATCATTAGGGTAAACTGATCACAGTTTACATTTCTTGGTCATGTTTTATTATTTCAAGATCTCAGGCTTCTTGCCAACCTTAAATTGTCTTTTTGTGTTTGGTTTTCCGTTCATTCTTCTAGTTTCCATGAAGCCCCTAATAACTATTTTTACTTTTTGTTCCTGGCACTCTCAAAAGACTAAATATCGGTTTGAATTCTAGGCAAGTGATCTGTACCAATTGACCTTTCATTTCATGTCTGCTTTAGTTTTCCCCAGATCACACTTGTTTTAAGGATTCATTATAGCTTTTTTTTTGGAAAAAGTGATTGGGTGTAGTAGGGAAGTCATTTATTTTGATTAAGGAATAAACACACTTTGCTATTAAAGCCACAAGAAATGTAAAGAATAACAAAAAGCAAAGTGCTATATAAATAGAGCAATTACTCTTTTTATCACATTCATTTATACAAATTATAAAATGATAAGCCAAACGTTTTCAGTGATTACATGAAACCCATGTTTGAGCTGCTTAGATGTGGTCATCAAACATTAGATATATATATATATATAGATAGATAGATGACAAATAGAAGATAGATAGATGATAGATAATAGATATTAAATACATGTATACCTCACTTTACTGTGCTTCGCTAATACAGCGCTTTGTGGAGCTGAAGTTCAACCTTCAAGGATTTTACAACAGTGCTGTAATCATCGTGAGATTCAGAGAAAAGTGACTGGCACCATTTTGTTATGCGCAGTTCACTCCCGTTACAACATTACAGTGCAATCTGTGCCTCAGTATTGTAGTCTGGCAAATTTAACCACAGTAATTGCCACTATTTTACAGGTACATTATTTATTGAATACTAATTAAATACTGTGCTGGGCTAGTGTTAAACTAAACGTATCACTATTGCACCCCTAATATACAGTATGTTAGTTTAAACATGTTTTCAAGTTTTTAAACACACTGGCAAGTGAAAAGAAAGCTAAAACCGCCTTGTTTCACTTTACAGTGGGGTTCCGGTCCCTATCCCGCTGTATTAGTGGGGTATACCTGTAAATAGATAGATAAATTATAGAAATATAGATAGATGATAGATAAATATATAGATGATAGATAGATGATAGATAGATGATAGATAGATAGATAGATAGATAGATAGATAGATAGATAGATAGATAGATAGATAGATAGATGATAAATAGACCGATGACAGATAGATGACAGATATATTACAGATAGAAGATACATAGATAGATGATAGATAGATAGATAGATAGATAGATAGATAGATACTAGATAGACAGACATATAGACAGACAGAAAGATATATAAATAGATAGATGATAGATAGATAGTTTAGATAGATATAAGATAGATAGTTTAGATAGATAGAAGATAGATAGTTGATAGATGTATAGATAGATAGATACTAGATAGACAGACAGATAGATAGTCAGACAGATATATAGATAGAGGATAGATAGATAGTTTAGATAGACAGAAGATAGATAGTTAATAGATGATAGATAGATAGATAGATATATAGATAGATAGATACAGTAGATAGATAGATAGATAGATAGATAGATAGATGATAGATAGATAGTTAGATTACAGGAACTTTAAACTGCTGGACAACTTTAGCAGAATGGTTACCTCTCAACAAACTTTTACTTTTTCTCCTGTGCTTACAGCTCTCCTGAGAGCCATTCTCTTACTTAAATGTTTTACAGGTGCTGCTTGGTGAAGCTCAGCTTTTTCATACTGGGCGCAGCCATCTTTGAGTCTCGTATTCTGTGACAGAAGTGGGGAATATTCACGTTAGTGATGTTTCTGGCTTTTTCACAGCTGTATTGTGCACTTTGGTTTAGTGTACACAATACAGCTGGAGCTTTACATTTTTATAGTTTTATGCTCAGTTTAAAAGTCACAAAACATATATAAAAAAGGCCCATGAATAACAATAGTGCACTGTAAAAATGAAAAGTGTCTGCACCTTATCATGCATCCTAACCCAAAGTACATAACACTGCTTTCAAAAGGCCATCAATGAGCTATGAATGTGCACTGCTTCTGTCAGAGGCTGTGAGAAGCTCCAAGATGACATTGCCCAGTATGAAGAGTTTGACCAACCGCCACTTGAAAGGGTTAAAATAAGAGGAGGGCTTTGAAGAAAGCTGCTGACACAGGACGGAAACAATAGCATGACGAGTAGTAGGGTACCAGCCATGGTCATTAGCATAAATTTCCCTAAAATATTGTATCACTTTAGCGCACCATATATTTTCTATGGCTTTTGTGATCATGCTAAACATTGCTGAAATAAAAAGATGAAAGTTATGGGTTGCGATTGAGCAAAAGACAAAATTACGTAGAGAAGAATTAGCGCAACTTAAGACCTTAAGTAAAGTGTTAGGATTTTATATTGAAAAAAGTGTTTTAAAAGGGTTTAAAGGGGTATATGGCATATAAACTTATGTATATATGTCTATATATTTTTGTGTGTGATATTTATATTTGTGTATGTATACTTGTGTATATATGTTTTTGTATGTATTAATATGTATGTATACACATACATAGATATGTACACATATTGTATACATAAAATTTTGTACCGTGCCAAGTCAAATACCTTGTAATATGCAATATAATTTTTAATCATTTTGAATATGTTTTTATAATTTTAATAAAAATACTTGAAATTCTCACGTTCTTTACTTAAAAGAAAATATACACAGTTTTTATATATATATATATATATATATATATATATATATATATATATATATACAGTATATATATATATATATATATATATATATATATATATATATATATGTTGTAATGTTAATGAAAAAAATTATATATATATATATATATATATGTATAGATTTATATTTCATTAAAATATTCATATAAATATATAGAAATATATATTTAAAAATAAAAACAATAATTTCTTCTAAGTGAAGAACATTGTAATTTTAATCATTCCTAATGCAACTTTTGTTTAGCACAGTTGATCTTGCGAATTTTCGGATCAGAGTGCGAGTGTGTGTGATGACCAGGGTTAACCAACCCTGCACCAGTCACTTGTTTGTCACAGAAAGGTTTAACAGACCCTTTCCACTTTAACTATTATGTCACAGTCTAGCCACTCCAGGCAAGACTGTGACTTAGTTCAGTGGGTGTAAGGGTTAACAACACTCTCTAGTCTGTCTTAGACTTAGAAAAAATGCTCAAACTCCCCTTTAATGCCACCCACACTAAACTATCTCTAAGCTTCCACCACTTAAGATTGATTATATGGGAAAGGTTAAGGAACCCAGACAAATTAAATCCCAGAATACAATTTAGCAAAAATAATCTAAAATCACAGTAGTAATACTACCAGTCTCTTTCAGTAACGTGGTTGAAATATAAGACAAAGGCAAAAGCTTAATAAAGGAATAATTTATTATGCAAAAAAATATGCACAGTACATTATTAATAAAACGATGTTTACAGATAGAATTATACACAAGCAAACAGTTTTTAAAATAAAAAGGATAAATAACAGAAACCTTATACATTCCTAGCTTAGGTATTTGCGCCAGGGAGATTGGCAGGAAAAGATGGTCACTCTGTTGATACACAGCCTCCCATGTAGAATGAACAACTTGTATTGTTAAACACAACATTTTATACCTGTTTCTCTGATATCAAATTGCTTGACCCAACCTCTTTCCAGAGGGTCTAAGAAACCCCTCTCTTTTTACCAGAAATATCCACATACCTCCTTTTTACGACATGTCATAAAGTTCAGAGTCTTTGGCTGAAATTATAGAACCTTATAACTTCTGTTTTACATATTCAGCGCATACACCTATATAAGCAATTTCCCAGTGACATCATAAGAATTAGTATGGTACCAAATATGACATGGTTGTCATATTTTCATCATCTAGTGTCAATATGATTAAAAGCATGTCTCAAGTTGTTCTAGTGTCCTCTGATCAACCTTACCTAGCTCTGGGTAGAGAGCACTGCTTTTTGTCTCTTGTGCTGACATTTTTACTAACTTGATGCATCAATAGAAATGCAATCAAATTTGGTCAAGTGGAACTATTTATTAGGGGTTCTGGCTAATCTAAGGGAAAACACAGTAACACATTTCTTCTGAAAAAAACAAATGTTTTTAGCACACAAGCTAAAGAAAATTAACCCATTAAAATCTAAATCATGAGGTATTCATGAGATAGAGATAATTAAAAAAGTAATTTTTTAGCACGCCCCATAGAAGTCTAGGGAGAGGAAGTTAGCGAGGTCACAATATCCTAAAACTTGAAGTTAGCATGCCTGAGTCTATCTTTTGCACAATGACTTTATACTTTCAACTTGTCATACCATAACAAACCTGGGAGCGCTGAATTTTTACCTTGAGCGCAGTTAGCTCTCATCAGCGATAAAAATGTATTGCCCCTCTTGTAATCTAGGTGTTTGTCTGATTGATTGATCTAAAACAATATGTGAATATTAGACCATGTGCACAATTAATTGAATATCTCTTTGCCTATATTTCCATTATTTTTGTTAGCAGGAATTAATTTAGTTGTGTAAGTGCCTAATACATTAAATCTTGTTCATAAAATGAGAACTTATCACAAAGCAAAAAATAATTACAACCCTAAAAACTTTGGAAAAACACAGACCTTTGACTGGGGCGGGGGTTAAATGCCACTGCTAAAGCTAGAATGGTGCTTGGTTATCCTCATGGAAGTCCTGGTGTTTTTGTTTTGTTATGTCCTGATTTATGCTCCAATACTTATTATTGTCTGTGATCTAAGGACTCATTTACTGGCTACTGACCTCTGGAACAGAACTTTTACTTATTCTTTTGCCTGCTCCTTCTGATGTGATGTTTGGTTCCTGCTGTATATTATAGTATTCAGCCTTGGCCTGGCTTACGACTTCTCTCCTGGATTAACATGTGTTGACGTCTGTTCCTGCTTATCTGGTGACGATCTCAGCCTGTTCCTTGCATCTGTATACTTCACATCTCCTGAAAGCTTGGTTCCAGAAAACTAACAAAGTAAATCTCTGATTGCCTTTTACCTGGGAGTATGTTTGAGATTTTTCACCTACACTAACGCTAATCATGTAGAATTCGTAAAAAAGCTATTGCCCTTGTGAAGTATAGTGCCTTTTTTTCTTTTATATTTTGTTTAGTTTATTGTTAGTGTAGACTGTTCATTGAGTGAGTTTATTTCCATTTGCATTTGAAGGCTTCACAGTGGAACATTTTAAATGGAGCCCTTTGTATGTGCCAAGAGGTGAATGGTAAGGGGACAGATGCTGCTTCATTGATTTTAATGGTGAGGGGATTAGAGTGTGTGGAACTCAGAATGCAGGAACAGATACAAAGAACAATGAAAGTCTTTTTAAAGCTCTACTGATTTATGAGTAAAAGAACAGTTCATAGTTCAGCTTGAAGAAACAGCGTGTTTAAACATAGGCCTTATGCAAAACACTTAAGTCCGATACAAGGTTCAGAATTAAGTAGATTGCAGTAACTAAGTACAGTAGACATGCATTCTTGAATGGAACTGTAAAGGATGAGGTTGATACAGAATACCTAATAGGTGCAGCTAGTTTGAAGAAGGCTGTTACTGGTAAGGTAGACACAGGTTTCTCAACAGACACAGAATACCCAGGGGGTACTGTTGGTGAGACTGTCACGGGATACCAGATAAGTACAGTTTCAGGAACAAGGTGATCATACACCGGTATCAGGTTATTCTGCTTGGCTTTCTGGGACCAGGTGAGCATACATAGGTATAAATAAAAAGAGAGAAGCGCTCAACCTGGGAATGAACAATAGCATAATAGCTTGTTCTATGGCTATTTACCACCCAAGAAGCAGTATCTTTTTGCTCAACATGTGCCTTTCACAGGGAAGAACTTTCCTGAAGCATATCAGTATGATCCTGACTTCACAGTACAGTCCAGCCTCGAAATACCAGGCAATCCCTCTCTGAATGAGAGAAACGGCAAAACCCCAGACGTACATTTCGGCCTATTGTGGGCCTCGTCAGTGAGGTGCAGCCATATCCCTCTAGGCACACCGAGCAACGGGTCCACATCTGGATTCCCGCATCACACTTAGCGAGACTTCCCCAAGTGTCATAATTTGCATAAATAAAAAGAGAGAAGCGCTCAACCTGGGAACGAACAATAGCATAATAGCTTGTTCTATGGCTACTTACCACCCAAGAAGCAGCATCTTTTTGCTCAACATGTGCCTTTCACAGAGAAGAACTTTCCTAAAGCATATCAGTCTGATCCTGACTTCACAGTACAGTCCAGCACCAAAATACCAGGCAATCCCTCTTTGAACGAGAGAAACAGCAAAACCCCGGATGTACATTTCGGCCTATTGTGGGCCTCGTCAGTGAGGTGCAGCCATATCCCTCTAGGCACACTGAGCAACGGGTCCACGTCTGGATTCCTGCATCACACTTAGGGAGACTTACCCAAGTGTGATAATTTGCATAAATAAAAAGAGAGAAGCGCTCAACCTGGGAATGAACAATAGCATAATAGCTTGTTCTATGGCTAATTACCACCCAAGAAGCAGCCTCTTTTTGTTCAACATGTGCCTTTCACAGAGAAGAACTTTCCTAAAGCATATCAGTCTGATCCTGACTTCACAGTACAGTCCAGCACCAAAATACCAGGCAATCCCTCTCTGAACGAGAGAAACAGCAAAACCCCAGATGTATGTTTTGGCCTATTGTAGGCCTCATCATTGAGGTGCAGTCATATCCCTCTAGGCACACTGAGCAATGGGTCCACGTCTGGATTCCTGCATCACACTTAGGGAGACTTCCCCAAGTGTAATCATATGCATAAATAAAGTGTGATGCAGGAATCCAGACATGGACCCGTTGCTCAATGTGACTAGAGGGATATGGCTGCACCTCACTGACCAGGCCCACAATAGGCCAAAATGTACGTCTGTTTCTCTTGTTCAGAGAGGAATTGCCTGGTATTTCATGGCTGGACTGTACTGTTAAGTCAGTATCAGACTGATATGCTTTAGGAAAGTTCTCTGTGAAAGGCACCTGTTGAGTAAAAAGAGGCTGCTTCTTGGGTGGTAACTAGCCATAGAACAAGCTATTATGCTATTGTTCGTTCCCAGGTTGAGCACTTCTCTCTTTTTATTTGAGCATACATAGGTGCAATGTAAGTATGCTTGGTCTCTAGAGCAAGGTGAGCATACAAAGGTACAAAGTAAGTATGCTTGGTCTCTGGAGCAATGTGAACATACACAGGTGCAAAGTAAGTATGCTTGGTCTCAGGAGGAATGTGAGCATACACAGGTATCTTGTAAGTATGGTTTATTTCAAGAGCAAGGTGAGCATACACAGGTATGAGGTAAGTATGTGTTGGTCTCAGGAGCCAGGAACAAGGTAAGTAAGGCAATAACTCAGCCCAGAGTGATGCACTGGGTGAGTTTTTATAGGAACTCCCAGACCTGAGTCCTCCAAGTGGGAGTTCCAATAATTAGAACATGGTCTCTTTAAATTTAAGCAACGTGTGGCGGTGCGTGCCTAAAGAGCTGCAGACACAGCTGAAGACAGCGGCAAGAAGGCCAGACTCTCAGTGTCCCTCCATGTGGGACACTGAGATAAAAAGGAAGCTATTTTTGGCATATTACCTGGAGCTCCTTACATTTCCATGTGTGTGTCACTCTGGGCAGAGCAGGTTAAGGAATTTGAAGCTCATGTGTAGAGGTGTTAGACTTAGTCCCATCTTGTGCACTTAAAGGGGCCAGTGGAATAGGCTTATTTGAGGAACTATACTTTTTAGGCATGATTGAGAAAACAGACATAAGACCAGTTTATTGTATGGGAAACTGGAGAGTCATATTCAGGAAACAGAATAAGGCAGCAGTAATGCCCACACCGGAGCTGGGTCAGAAGTTGTGCCCACTCTAAGGCTGAGACTAGAGTGCCCACTTGAATGCCCAAAACTGGAGTGCCTACTCTAAGGCTGAGACTGGAGTGCCGACTTGAGGGCCGAAGACAGGAGTGCCTACTCTAAGACTGAGATTGGAGTGCTCACTTGAGGTATAAAGACTGGAGTGCCCACTTGAGGGACGCAGACAGGAACAGGATACTGATGCTTGGCAAACACCCTCTGCAGGGCTTGAGTACTGATGCAGGATACTGAGGCTGGAGTGCTCACTTGAGGGACAAAGATTGGAATGCCCACTTGAGGGACGAAGACAGGAACAGGATACTAATGCTTTGCAGTCACCCTCTGCAGGGCTTGGGTACTGAAGCAGGATACCGGTGCTTGGCAGACACCCTCTTCAAGGCTTGGGTACTGATGCTTGGCAGATGCCCTCAGCAGGTCTAGGATGCTAAAGCAGGATACCGGTGATTGGCCTATGACCTCTGCAGGACTAGGGTACTGGAACAGAATACCGGTGCTTGGAAGTTGCCGTCTACAGGGCTAGGGTGCTGAAGCAGGATTCCATTGCTTGGTAGATGCCCTCTGCAGGACTAGGATACTGGAACAGAATACAGTGCTTGGCAGATGCCCTCTGCAGGGCTAGGGTGCTGAAGTAGGTTACCACTGCTTGGCAGATGTCCTCTGAGGTCTAGGGTGCTTGAACAGAATACCAGTGATTGCCAAGCACCGTCTGCAGGGCTAGGTACTGAAGCTGGATACCAGTGCCAGACAAGAGTCCTCTGCAGGGCTTGGGTACAGGATCAGAATACCAGAGTACAGATACTGGATACTCTAATAGCTGAGACTGGCTGATTAAATATTCTGAAGACAAGACGAGGATCAGATACCAGAAAGCAGTCCTGTCAGTCACCAAACACAGGGAGTACCCAGAAGAGTAGTCAGAAAACACGCCAAGTTCAGTTTACCAGAGAGGCTGTCCGATCCTTCATCTAAACACAGGGGAGATCCAAAAGAGAGGTCAGGAGACAAGCCGGGTACAGGAGAATAACTTGTATACAGGCAAAGGTAAGAGGCACAAATAGAGTGAATTAACCTCTATGTCAGGGCGCTGAATGGCCTGTGAGGCAGCCTTTTATAGCAGTGCTGATTGTGTAACTACCTGCAGCTGGCAAAGCTCATTTCAGCGACAGGCCTCCAGTTACAACAGTAGAATACAGAGCCTTCTTGAGGCACAGGTATCGGGTAAATGGCTCCAAACCTGGAGTCTCAGGTTCAATTCTGAGCACGACTAATTAGTGTGCATGCCAACCCGGAACATAAATTGAATTATGTCACAGAAGTCTATACCAATATACATATCACCAGTCAAAATTAAACTTATATGATTTAGATAGAGCATATAATTTAAGTCACTTCCAATTTTCTTTGTTGTTGACTCACCAGATGAGTTCAGATAATTTCCTGTAGTACAGTGATGCTAAGGAGATGACTTGTGTAGAAAGTTATATGCAAGCAATTAACACTGAAAATATAAAAATATAATTTTAGTCTTAACACCAACAAATTACACAGTATATCTTTGACTTTAGTTGGATAATGAGTCATAAAATCTATTAGGTTTACAAATTATTGTCACTAAATAAATATATATATATATATATATATATATATATAAATACTCATTTGAGCTATGAGATAAAGGGGCCGAATTATAATTGTTTGGCGGACATGACATATGCTGCAGAAGGAGGTGTCAATCAGCCTGATCGTATAGGATCGGACGGATTGATGTCTGCCGCCTCAAAGGCGGCGGACCAGTTAAGGAGCAGAGGTCTTAAGACCATTGCTTATAACTGCTGATTTTCCTGGCAAGCCTGAAGGCTCGTGCGGAAACAGGGGCATCAAAGAGCCTTGATAAATCTGCCCCAATACCTTGAGATAAAAATCCTCCATTACATAAAAGTAAGAGACATAAAACTATTGAATAGAAAATTAGCAAATCTAGGCAAGTATCCCAGAATTTACCCCAGAAATACTCTGTATACACT
This sequence comes from Bombina bombina, assembly GCF_027579735.1. NCBI lineage: Eukaryota > Metazoa > Chordata > Amphibia > Anura > Bombinatoridae > Bombina > Bombina bombina. The sequence continues at coordinate 420,470,972 of NC_069502.1, read as the reverse complement.
ATCACCAATGCACAAGGGAATTCTGGGTAAGATATGCAAATTAAATATTTAATATCTCACATTTTTCTTCTTCCAAGCACTGTTTTAAACACAACAATTCACTTTATGGAGTAGGATGCAGGATGGTAGGATGCTCTTCTTGCTGTATCCTACCTCATAAAGGAAATTGTTGTGTTTAAAACATTGCTTGGAAGTAAAAGCTGTGAGATATTGAATCTAATTTGCATATCTTCCCCAGAGTTCACTGGTGCACTGATGACAGTGTATACAGAGTATTTCTGGGGCAAAGCAAGGGGGGGTTACTTGCCTAAATTTGCTAATTGTCTATTCAATAATTCTATATCTCATATATATATATATATATATATATATATATATATATATATAACATCATATGCAGAGGGGAACCAGCACACACTTTCACAACCATCATCCGAGGTGCTCTTCAAGGTAGCATAGACAATATACAGACAATAGGAAGTCACTCACCGTTTTAAAAGTATAACTCTTTATTTCTCCTGTTAAGTGTAGTCAGTCCACGGGTCATCCATTACTTATGGGATTATAACTCCTCCCTAACAGGAAGTGCAAGAGGATCACCCAAGCAGAGCTGCTAAATAGCTCCTCCCCCCTACGTCATATCCAGTCATTCTCTTGCACCTAACTAATAGATAGGATGTGTGAGAGGAGTGTGGTTATTAAATTTAGTTTTTATTTCTTCAATCAAAAGTTTGTTGTTTTAAACAGCACCGGAGTGTGTTGTTTTTTCTCAGGCAGTATTAGAAGAAGAATCTACCTGAGTTTTTGTGTATGATCTTAGCGGACGTAACTAAGATTTGCTGTTCTCGGCCATTCTGAGGAGTGAGGTAACTTCAGAACAGGGGACAGCGGGCAGGGTTCACCTGCAAAGAGGTATGTTGCAGTATATTATTTTCTAAGGAATGGAATTGACTGAGAAAATACTGCTAATACCAATATAATGTAAGTGCAGCCTTAAATGCAGTAGTAGCAACTGGTATCAGGCTGTTATGTATGTATGTTGGCACTAAGTATTTCTGGGGAATGGCACTTCACTAAGAAAATACTGTATACATTTAACTTATAGCCTTTCTGCAGTGATAGCGACTAGCAACAGGCTTTTATTATCATTTCATATATTTAAAACGTTTACTGGCAGGTTAATCGTTTTTCTCTCTGAGGTACTTGGTGAAAAATTTATGGGCATTATTTTCCACTTGGCTGTCGTTTATTTTGAATAAAATCAGTTTACTGAGCTTCCCCACTGCTGTATTATGAGTGGGAGGGGCCTATTTTGGCACTTTTACTACGCATCTAAAATTCAGTCACAGTCTTCCTTATTCTCCCTGCATGATCCAGGACGTCTCTACAGAGCTCAGGGGTCTCCAAAACTAGTTTGAGGGAGGTAATCACTCACAGCAGACCTGTGAGACTGTGCTTTGACTGTGATAAAAACGTATATATTTTATTGTTATTCGGTTTTTTTGGTATTAAGGGATTAATAATCCATTTGCTAATGGGTACATTCCTTTGCTAAATTAATGCATTTCATGTGAAATATTGATTGCTATAACTAAACCGGTTCATTGTTATCTCAATGTGACAGTTTTTTGTGTGCTTCTTAAAGGCACAGTAACGTTTTTTTATTTTGCTTGTAAATTCATTTGAAAAGTATTTTCCAAGCTTGCTAGTCTAATTGCTAGTTTGTTTAAACATGTCTGACACAGAGGAATCTCTTTGTGCAATATGTTCAAAGGCCAATGTGGAGCCCAATAGAAATTTATGTACTAATTGCATTGATGCTACTTTAAATAAAAGCCAATCTGTACATGTTAAGAAAAATTCACCAGACAACGAGGGGGAAGTTATGCCGACTAACTTGCCTCACGTGTCAGTACCTGCATCTCCCGCTCAGGAGGTGCGTGATATTGTAACGCCAAGTACATCAGGGCGGCCATTACAAATCACTTTACAAGACATTGCTAATGTTATGACTGAAGTTTTATCTAAATTGCCAGAACTTAGGGGTAAACGAGACCACTCTGGGGTGAGAACAGAGTGCGCTGATAATGCTAGGGCCATGTCTGATACTGCGTCACAACTTGCAGAACATGAAGACGGAGAGCTTCATTCTGTGGGTGACGGATCTGATCCAAATAAACTGGATTCAGACATTTCAAATTTTACATTTAAGCTTGAGAACCTCCGTGTATTACTAGGGGAGGTGTTAGCGGCTCTGAATGATTGCAACACGGTTGCAATCCCAGAGAAAATATGTAGGTTGGATAAATATTTTGCGGTACCGACGTGTACTGACGTTTTTCCTATACCTAAAAGACTTACTGAAATTGTTAACAAGGAGTGGGATAGACCCGGTGTGCCTTTCTCACCCCCTCCTATATTCAGAAAAATGTTTCCAATAGATGCCACCACACGGGACTTATGGCAAACGGTCCCTAAGGTGGAGGGAGCAGTTTCTACTTTAGCTAAGCGTACCACTATCCCGGTGGAGGATAGCTGTGCCTTTTCAGATCCAATGGATAAAAAGTTAGAGGGTTACCTTAAGAAAATGTTTGTTCAACAAGGTTTTATATTGCAACCCCTTGCATGCATTGCACCTGTCACGGCTACGGCGGCATTCTGGTTTGAGTCTCTGGAAGAGACTCTTGACACAGCTCCATTGGATGAGATTACACACAAGCTTAAAGCCCTTAAGCTAGCTAATTCATTTATTTCTGATGCCGTAGTACATTTAACTAAACTTACGGCTAAGAATTCCGGATTCGCCATTCAGGCGCGCAGAGCGCTGTGGCTAAAATCCTGGTCAGCTGATGTGACTTCTAAATCTAAATTGCTTAACATACCTTTCAAAGGGCAGACATTATTCGGGCCCGGTTTGAAAGAAATTATCGCTGACATTACTGGAGGTAAGGGCCATGCCCTGCCTCAAGACAGAGCCAAACCAAGGGCTAGACAGTCTAATTTTCGTGCCTTTCGTAACTTCAAGGCAGGAACAGCATCAACTTCCTCTGCTCCAAAGCAGGAAGGAACCGTTGCTCGCTTCAGACAGGGCTGGAAACCTAACCAGACCTGGAACAAGGGCAAGCAAGCCAGAAAACCTGCTGCTGCCCCTAAGACAGCATGAAGTGAGGGCCCCCAATCCGGAAACGGATCTAGTAGGGGGCAGACTTTCTCTCTTCGTCCAGGCTTGGGCAAGAGATGTCCAGGATCCCTGGGCGTTGGAGATCATATCTCAGGGATATCTTCTGGACTTCAAAACTTCTCCTCCAAAAGGGAGATTTCATCTTTCAAGGTTGTCAACAAACCAGATAAAGAAAGAGGCGTTTCTACGCTGTGTACAAGATCTTTTACTAATGGGAGTGATCCACCCGGTTCCGCGGTCGGAACACGGACAGGGGTTTTACTCAAATCTGTTTGTGGTTCCCAAGAAAGAAGGAACCTTCAGACCAATCTTGGATTTAAAGATCCTAAACAAATTCCTAAGAGTTCCATCGTTCAAAATGGAAACTATTCGGACAATCTTACCCATGATCCAAAAGGGTCAGTACATGACCACAGTGGATTTAAAGGATGCCTACCTTCACATACCGATTCACAAAGATCATTACCGGTATCTAAGGTTTGCCTTCCTAGACAGGCATTACCAGTTTGTAGCTCTTCCCTTCGGGTTAGCTACTGCTCCAAGAATCTTTACAAAGGTTCTGGGTTCTCTTCTGGCGGTACTAAGACCGCGAGGAATATCGGTAGCTCCGTACCTAGACGACATTCTGATACAAGCGTCAAGTTTCCAAACTGCCAAGTCTCATACAGAGTTAGTACTGGCATTTCTAAGGTCACATGGGTGGAAAGTGAACGAAGAAAAGAGTTCTCTATTGCCACTCACAAGAGTTCCCTTCTTAGGGACTCTTATAGATTCTGTAGAAATGAAAATTTATCTGACAGAGGTCAGGTTAACAAAACTTCTAAATGCTTGCCGGGTCCTTCATTCCATTCCACACCCGTCAGTGGCTCAATGCATGGAGGTAATCGGCTTAATGGTAGCGGCAATGGACATAGTACCCTTTGCACGCCTGCATCTCAGACCACTGCAATTGTGCATGCTAAGTCAGTGGAATGGGGATTACTCAGATTTGTCCCCTATGCTGAATCTGGATCAAGAGACCAGAAATTCTCTTCTATGGTGGCTCTCTCGGCCACATCTATCCAAGGGGATGCCCTTCAGCAGGCCAGATTGGACGATTGTAACAACAGACGCCAGCCTGATAGGTTGGGGCGCTGTCTGGAATTCCCTGAAGACTCAGGGATCTTGGACTCAGGAGGAGAGTCTCCTTCCCATAAATATTCTGGAATTAAGAGCAGTTTTCAATGCCCTTCTGGCTTGGCCTCAGTTAGCAACTCTGAGGTTCATCAGGTTTCAGTCGGACAACATCACGACTGTGGCTTACATCAACCATCAGGGAGGGACAAGGAGTTCCCTAGCAATGATGGAAGTCTCAAAGATAATTCACTGGGCAGAGTTTCACTCTTGCCACCTATCAGCGATCCACATCCCAGGCGTGGAGAACTGGGAAGCGGATTATCTAAGTCGCCAGACTTTTCATCCGGGGGAGTGGGAACTTCATCCGGAGGTCTTTGCCCAAATACTTCGGCGTTGGGGCAAACCAGATCTGGATCTCATGGCGTCTCGCCAGAACGCCAAACTTCCTTATTACGGATCCAGGTCCAGAGACCCGGGAGCGGTTCTGATAGATGCTCTCACAGCACCTTGGGTCTTCAACATAGCTTATGTGTTTCCACCCTTCCCGATGCTTCCTCGATTGATTGCCAAGATCAAACAGGAGAGAGCATTGGTGATTCTAATAGCGCCTGTGTGGCCACGCAGGACCTGGTATGCAGACCTAGTGGACATGTCGTCCTGTCCACCATGGTCTCTACCTCTGAGACAGGACCTTCTGGTGCAGGGTCCTTTCAAACATCCAAATCTAATTTCTCTGAGGCTGACTGCATGGAGATTGAACGCTTGATTCTATGAAAGCGTGGATTCTCGGAGTCAGTGATTGATACCTTGATACAGGCTAGGAAGCCTGTTACCAGGAAAATTTACCATAAAATATGGCGCAAATACTTGCATTGGTGCGAATCCAAGAGTTACTCATGGAGTAAGGTTAGGATTCCTAAGATATTGTCTTTTCTACAAGAAGGTTTAGAAAAGGGTTTATCCGCTAGTTCGTTAAAGGGACAAATCTCAGCTTTGTCCATCCTTTTACATAAACGTCTGTCTGAAGTTCCAGACGTTCAGGCTTTTTGTCAGGCTTTGGCCAGGATTAAGCCTGTGTTTAAAACTGTTGCTCCGCCATGGAGCTTAAACTTAGTTCTTAACGTTTTACAGGGTGTTCCGTTTGAACCCCTTCATTCCATTGATATCAAGCTGTTATCTTGGAAAGTTCTGTTTTTAATGGCTATTTCCTCGGCTCGAAGAGTCTCTGAGTTATCTGCCTTACATTGTGACTCTCCTTATCTGATTTTCCATTCAGACAAGGTAGTTCTGCGTACTAAACCTGGGTTCTTACCTAAGGTAGTCACTAACAGGAATATCAATCAAGAGATTGTTGTTCCTTCATTGTGCCCTAATCCTTCCTCAAAGAAGGAACGACTTCTGCACAATCTGGACGTTGTCCGTGCCCTGAAATTTTATTTGCAGGCAACTAAAGATTTTCGACAAACTTCTTCCCTGTTTGTCGTCTATTCTGGACAGAGGAGAGGTGAAAAGGCTTCGGCCACCTCTCTCTCCTTCTGGCTTCGTAGTATAATACGTTTAGCCTATGAGACTGCTGGACAGCAGCCTCCTGAAAGAATTACAGCTCATTCTACCAGAGCTGTGGCTTCCACTTGGGCCTTTAAAAATGAGGCCTCTGTTGAACAGATTTGCAAGGCTGCGACTTGGTCTTCACTTCACACTTTTTCCAAATTTTACAAATTTGACACTTTTGCTTCTTCGGAGGCTGTTTTTGGGAGAAAGGTTCTTCAGGCAGTGGTTCCTTCCGTATAAAGATCCTGCCTGTCCCTCCCGTCATCCGTGTACTTTTAGCTTTGGTATTGGTATCCCATAAGTAATGGATGACCCGTGGACTGACTACACTTAACAGGAGAAAACAAAATTTATGCTTACCTGATAAATTCCTTTCTCCTGTAGTGTAGTCAGTCCACGGCCCGCCCTGTTTTTTATGGCAGGTCTAAATTTTAAATTATACTCCAGTCACCACTGCACCCTATAGTTTCTCCTTTCTCGTTTGGTTTCGGTCGAATGACTGGATATGACGTAGGGGGGAGGAGCTATATAGCAGCTCTGCTTGGGTGATCCTCTTGCACTTCCTGTTAGGGAGGAGTTATAATCCCATAAGTAATGGATGACCCGTGGACTGACTACACTACAGGAGAAAGGAATTTATCAGGTAAGCATAAATTTTGTTTTTGTAGTAACGTTTTCTGGGTTGCCCCCGTCCTCGGACCAACTGAACAAACAAAAAACTCACCCATTTAAAGAAAACCCATAACCATGTGATCCCAAACAGCTGTGCCCCTCAACATCTGCCAAGTGCCTCTGCGCAAGTGCAGAACTGCTACGGAACACATCAAAGGACAAAAACAGCATAGAAAAAGCAATCACTTCACGATTATACCACTTATCCGTGCTATCTCATACACATAGCAAACAACCAATGATCAAATGTTACATATGTAAAAGCAAACACGGGCAGTGTTAGGGATCATTGTGTATAATAAAATACATTTGTAATACAAACTAATCACACCCACGATCTTCATTCAAAGTATCGGCTATATGTGGTTGCCTAGCGACCAGCACACAACAATAACAAGCCAAGCACCACAGTAACTAAAGAAAATCAGAAAGGCGGACAATGTCTCAACATTAATCACAAACAATGTGTCTCATAAAAGGGAGCAAAATGTGCCAAGGTACGCGCCAAGAATCTGAAAAACAGCCATTCATCAAACGAACCCATACACGCACGGCAATCGAGACGAAGCTCACACTTGTACCACAAAGTGCCTGTACAACACTATATCATATAAACACACACGCTAAGGACTAAATTAAAAACAAGACACCCGCCTAACAAAACTGAGCCACACCATCCATAACAACAATCCCATACTACAAAAAGTCATATCACAGCACAATCAGCACATATATTTGTACACAAAAACCCATAGCACCATCCTAACTAAACTTCACATACATACCAGATTCATAGTACAACATATCAGTTTAGAAACAGTAACTTCAAACATCGCCACATGGTTGGACAAAGGACCGATTACACAGACCCATGCATATTTAGATATGCCTATGCACTGTTCGGCCATTAATTATTTTCATAACAAGAGCCATCACCACCCAGGTGTCTCACAAACAACCTAAATGAAACACTGGCTATCCATACCAGAATCAAGCGATCACAAACATATCACAACATTCATAAACCAAGCTTAACCATTCGTATATATGTATCAAAAACCACACATGGTTTGCCATCCTCGTACGAAGATCATCCTGGGTTTTACCCACATAGAATCTGCCACACGGACAGTGTAGCAGATATACTATGTGTGTAGTGGTGCAAGTCACCCTATGTCGTATATGGAACTTCTTATTGGTCCACGGATGAGTGAGGTTGGAACTCTGGATGAGACCCTTGCATGTAAGGCAACTGCTGCATCTGAAACAACCCATCAACTGAAATAAAAACAGAGCACCCGCCTAACAAAACTAAGCCACACCATCCATAACAACAATCCCATACTACAAAAAGTCATATCACAGCACAATCAGCACATATATTTGTACACAAAAGCCCATAGCACAAGCATAGTATTACATATCAGTTTAGAAACAGTAACTTCAAACATCGCCATATTGATGAACAAGGACCGATTCCATAGACCCATGCATATTTGGATATGCCTATATACTGTTCTACCATTAATTATTTTCATAACAAGAGCTATCACCACTCAGTTGCCTCTCAAACAACCTAAATGAAACATGGGCTATCCATACTAAAAACAAGCGATCACAAACATACCACAACTTTCATAAACCAGGCGTAACCATTCGTACATATGTATCAAAAACCACACATGGTTCGCCATCCTCGTACGAAGATCATCCTGGGTTTTAACCACATAGAATCTTCCACACGGATAGTGTAGCAGATATACTATGTGGGTAGTGGTGCAAGTCACCCTATGTCGTATATGGAACTTCTTACTGGTCCACGGATGAGTGAAGTTGGAACTCTGGATGAGACCCTTGCATGTAAGGCAACCACTGCATCTGAAACAACCCATCTTTTTCAGATTCAACCAGGTGTGTTGATTGTAACTTTCCCTGTTGTCCGGTCATAGCAAAAGATCTTTTAATGATCGGTCACGTCTGTAACCGACCATCGGGCTTTCCATATGACTAAAGGGGAGTGTTGTGTCACTAGCGACAATGTCCCAATGATCCTTCAACGGGGTAGAGACATGAAGTCGTTCAGGTGTGAAGGTAGTACTGAACACCATACGTTTACCCATATCCTTGCGAGTAGTTTTGATCAGTGCTTGATCCTGGGTCATCTGGAGAGTATCCTGTAGTGCCCTCTGGGTGTATGCATTTCCATATCCCCTCTCCATGAAGCGGTGATGCATGTCCTCTAACTGTACACGTTTCTGTTGGTCATCAGTGTTGTTTCTTACCACACGTTTAAACTGGGACCGAGGAAGTACCTTTTTCAGGCTGGGGGGATGGCAGCTTGTTACCTCCAACAGCGAATTTCTGTCTGTCAACTTTTTGAGCAAGGTAGTACAGACTTTCTCAGTACCTTTAGATATCCTCAAATCAAGAAAGTCCACAGTCTCAGTGCTGGCCGTCATCTTAAATTGGACTTTTGCATTCGTCTTGTTAAGGTTACTGAACCAAAAAAGAAGATCATCATAGGTGCCACCCCAAATGATGACGAGATCATCAATGTACCTATGAAACAATTTGATCCTGCAATCTGTAAACAGATCCGTTTGCTCCAACTCAAAATCAGCCATGAACAAATTGGCATAGGATGGGGCCACATTGAACCCCATCGCCGTACCCGAAATCTGTAAAAAGAAGTCCTTTTCAAATTTAAAATAGTTATATTTCAAACAGAAATCTAATAGCTGCAAAATGACATCCACTGGGGGTCCAACATACGGACTCTTAAGCAAATGTTTCCCAACAGCTGCTATGCCCAATTCGTGCGGAATAATCGTATAAAGGCTGGTCACATCCAAAGTGACCAGCACATCGGATGAGCTAAACTGGCTCCAGTCCTGCAATATCTTAATTAATTCGACCATTAATTAATTAATTGCGGACCAGTGGCTGTAAAAGAGAATCCACATATGTGGCCAGTGGTTGCAAAATCGAACCCCTGGCCGAGACAATAGGTCTGCCAGGGGGATGCAAAGGATCTTTATGGACTTTTGGGAGGGTGCAAATCTCTGGTATGATCGGGAAATCAGTAACCAAGTAATCTCTCAACTGTTTGTCGATAATCTCCATTTGTAGCAGATGGTTCCCAAAAATGTCAATCTCATCTTTGAAGATCTTGGTGGGGTCCCTGGGCAATCTCCGGTATGTGCTATCATCTGAGAGTTGTGTGACAATCTCAGCTCTATAAACTGAATAGTCCTGGAGTACCAGGGCACCCCCCTTGTCAGCCTCCCTAATTACCAGATTATGGTTGGCCTGTAGATCCTTCAAAGCAAGTCTCTCCAATCTCGTAAGATTATTACGAACAGAATGTCGTTTGTCATGCTGGTCAACCATCATATCCTCCTTCACCATCCTCAAGTAGGTTTTAATACTGGGGTTGTTACTCTTAGGATCAAATCTCCCCTTCTTCCTAAAGCCTGAACATACTGTTTCTGAAACACCAAAGTGTTCCTTAAGGTGTAGTGACCTCTGGAATTTATACAGATCAACACTCAGAGAAAAGTCATCTGTGGTGACAGTGAGAACAAATTTAAATCCCTTATGGAGCACAGATTGTTCGGCAGCAGTTAGAAGGTGTGAACTGAGATTCATAATATTATTAATGTCACCTCTATCTATTTGCATCATTGTCTCCGTGGTCTTCCCCTTTGTCTGAAGCTTGTGCCCACCTCTTCGTGTGTGCGGCCTCTGCCTGCCCAGTTTTTTGACCTAGTCTGCATTACTTGTGAGCTCTGGACCACTTGTGTGGATCCCATCGTGCCCCCTTCATTGTCTGTACTATTGTCAGAGCTCTCAACAGTGTTTAGGTTCTTTGGTTTGAACACCCTGGTTCTCCGGTTTCTTGAATAGAAACTCCTCTCCTGGGGTCCCAACACCCACCTACAAATCCTCTTCTCCTTATAGTTAGCTGTATCAGCCTCCTACTTATTTTCCTTGAAGCTAACAAGCTCTTTCTCATAGCTGTCAAGCTGCTGTTTCAATTTCACCAACCATGTATTCTCAGTATCCTCCATCAATTTGGTTACATGCAAGGTTTCAAAGGTTCTTATCTCAACTTCCAGGTTTCTCAGTTGTTCACTCACCTCCTCAATAACCAATAACTTCAAATCGAGGGAGCACTTGTTAAGAATGCCACACAACTTTGTGCAAAATAATAGGTTATTCCAGCCAATAGTGCAGACATTCCTAACCCTGAAGCCTTTTTGGGATGAACAATTTCCTGTGATATTCAGACAGGTAACAGCCGTGTAATTTCAATCAATACCCTTCTTTTTCAATTTCAACAGCCGACAATGACTGGATAACATAATGACTGTTGTTATCCAGTCATTGTCGGCGTCTCTCTACACACCCTTTCATTCAGAATCACATACTGCATGATGCCGATTTGCAGGTCATCGCCTATTGTGACGTTAGGAGAGGTGTGTACGGACTTGACGATCTGATTAGTTCACATGTTTTTTAAATAGAGCAAGTATTCTGTCTTTTTTGCAACCTGATGAAACGGCATGTTAATTTGCTGAGAAACGCGTTGCTGGAATTTTAAATGTGCTATTAAAGTTTGCACTTTTTATGATATACTTGCTCTGTTATCTTTCTACTGGTTCCACTGTCGGAGGACTTGCTGCATTGCTTATTGTCTGACTTTGTCCAAGGCGGGCTCTTGCCTAACACCTGAGTGCACCGTGTACTGGATTATCGCCACCCTTGGAGGTATTTCTTTGCTTTGGGATTATCAATCAGTGTGACCTGCTGCTGGCATTCAGCTGCTCCTGGAAGTCTATCAGGCGACTTTATTGGTCCCGTGCTGCACAGTTAGGCACTCAAGTCGTGCCTCCTTGTTTGTGAGTAGCCATTACCTGTGAGACGGGGGTTATCTGTTTTGATTCGATCTGTGATTTCCTATGTTATTACCCTATGTGGTGCCTCTGTTTATCCATGTCCATCTAGGGTTGATGTTACCGCTATCTACTATCAAGAGTGCTACCAATTTCCACCGTTTGCTGTTTTTCTACTAGCGCACCTCCATAGAATTATTTATTCTATCATTATATATACAGGGAGTGCAGAATTATTAGGCAAATGAGTATTTTGACCACATCATCCTCTTTATGCATGTTGTCTTACTCCAAGCTGTATAGGCTAGAAAGCCTACTACCAATTAAGCATATTAGGTGATGTGCATCTCTGTAATGAGAAGGGGTGTGGTCTAATGACATCAACACCCTATATCAGGTGTGCATAATTATTAGGCAACTTCCTTTCCTTTGGCAAAATGGGTCAAAAGAAGGACTTGACAGGCTCAGAAAAGTCAAAAATAGTGAGATATCTTGCAGAGGGATGCAGCACTCTTAAAATTGCAAAGCTTCTGAAGCGTGATTATCGAACAATCAAGCGTTTCATTCAAAATAGTCAACAGGGTCGCAAGAAGCGTGTGGAAAAACCAAGGCGCAAAATAACTGCCTATGAACTGAGAAAAGTCAAGCGTGCAGCTGCCAAGATGCCACTTGCCACCAGTTTGGCCATATTTCAGAGCTGCAACATCACTGGAGTGCCCAAAAGCACAAGGTGTGCAATACTCAGAGACATGGCCAAGGTAAGAAAGGCTGAAAGACGACCACCACTGAACAAGACACACAAGCTGAAACGTCAAGACTGGGCCAAGAAATATCTCAAGACTGATTTTTCTAAGGTTTTATGGACTGATGAAATGAGAGTGAGTCTTGATGGGCCAGATGGATGGGCCCGTGGCTGGATTGGTAAAGGGCAGAGAGCTCCAGTCCGACTCAGACGCCAGCAAGGTGGAGGTGGAGTACTGGTTTGGGCTGGTATCATCAAAGATGAGCTTGTGGGGCCTTTTCGGGTTGAGGATGGAGTCAAGCTCAACTCTCAGTCCTACTGCCAGTTTCTGGAAGACACCTTCTTCAAGCAGTGGTACAGGAAGAAGTCTGCATCCTTCAAGAAAAACATGATTTTCATGCAGGACAATGCTCCATCACACGTGTCCAAGTACTCCACAGTGTGGCTGGCAAGAAAGGGTATAAAAGAAGAAAATCTAATGACATGGCCTCCTTGTTCACCTGATCTGAACCCCATTGAGAACCTGTGGTCCATCATCAAATGTGAGATTTACAAGGAGGGAAAACAGTACACCTCTCTGAACAGTGTCTGGGAGGCTGTGGTTGCTGCTGCACGCAATGTTGATGGTGAACAGATCAAAACACTGACAGAATCCATGGATGGCAGGCTTTTGAGTGTCCTTGCAAAGAAAGGTGGCTATATTGGTCACAGATTTGTTTTTGAATGTCAGAAATGTATATTTGTGAATGTTGAGATGTTATATTGGTTTCACTGGTAAAAATAAATAATTTAAATGGGTATATATTTGTTTTTTGTTAAGTTGCCTAATAATTATGCACAGTAATAGTCACCTGCACACACAGATATCCCCCTAAAATAGCTATAACTAAAAACAAACTAAAAACTACTTCCAAAACTATTCAGCTTTGATATTAATGAGTTTTTTGGGTTCATTGAGAACATGGTTGTTGTTCAATAATAAAATTAATCCTCAAAAATACAACTTGCCTAATAATTCTGCACTCCCTGTATATATATATATATATATATATATATATATATATATCTGTCTCAAAAGTAAATTTTATCTCCACCATAATTTTAATGAATTTTGATTTAAACCTGAAATGAGCTTTACCTAAGCAGCAATCAGAAATATATCTGCTACTGAAGAGTTCTAACTAGAACAAAACAGGTTGTATAGTGATGATTTCTGTCATTTCTGCATTTTCCCCATTAGGGAATCGCTGAGTGTTAACACAGTATGAAGCAAAATAATCTGAGATGTTAGATATCTAATTTGTAAACCTTACCCAGAATCGTCTTGTGCTTTGGTAACAGTGTATATGGAGCTTTACTGGGTGAAAGCAATCAGTGATACTTGCCTAGATGTGCCAATTTCCTATGCAACAATTTATTTATATATATATATATATACTTTCTACACAGTTTCAGTGGAAAATGGATTTGTTTTCTTCGATGCATTTATGAAATGAATATGGCAAACATGAGGGAAACTCGGCAGCAATTCTTTCAGCCTTTGGTGGCAGCTCAGATTACAACCATCTAGTTCAGCCTTGTGCTGACAAATCTGAGGTTTCCCAACAATTCCATATTCCTTTAAGTCTTTCACCACATTGCTGCTTGTTTTTTCCATACACTACATTTCCAAAGGATTACCAGATTAAAAAGTAATGAGTCTAAACACCTTCGGAAACACATATTTTACAAATTGTTGACATTGCAATGTCAAACCCATTACTTCTTATACAATTGGAGCATCTGCACGTTAAACTATTTTTTGCTCCCTGTTTGCCCAAAAGAATATTTTGCATCATTAACAATTTGTTAAATTAAATGTATTAAATTGTATTCTAAGAAACTTTATGGCATTATATCATATTTTAAATTGGATGCAAAAAGAGATAAAACAATGCTTGAATTAACATAAAAAGCACTTTGAAGCTCCCTGCTAAGCCACTGCCTGCATGATGAAAAGGGAACTTCCATTTTAATACCTAGGTTTTCTCTGGGCATCTTGTCACAAGACCTTCTCAGAGAAGCCCTATACTGGGTATGTGTAAAAACAATGCACTGTAAAAAAAAATGTACAAGTTGCTGTCTAGCAACTGATTTTACAGCTATTGTAAAAAAAGTAACTGCAAATAAAATGCAAAAAATTACCAGTAGCACCTTTTATGTAAGGTGGTCTAAAGTAATAAATAACAATGAAATATGTTAAATCAAAAGATAAAAATCAGAAATATAATGGTTGTGATTGCTTTCAACTGCCTTTAAGTAGAGGTGGTATTTGTAATAAATATTTATTATATGGTGTGCGGGAGTTATGCACGTATTTATTTTGGGCATTGGGAATTAAAAGGAGAATTACTACCTCAATTGCAGGGTGGTGCGTAGCAGTGACTACCAAATATACACACACAAACATATTTTTTATTTATTGTGCAATATAAAAAAAATGTAAAAGGGGGGGGGCGTGTCCAGGTGGCATCCATGTTGGCTGCAAAAATTGGGAGCTCCAGAAAAACCCTAAATAATCCGCTGATTATTTGAGAATCAGAGTGGCATCCCTAGAAACTATCCCTAGAGTTGGCTGTGGGAGAATCTACTGCATCTTTACGTGCCACTATTTTACAAATCTTCTCAGCTGGAGCCCTAACCTAGACCTTCAAAGATTCTTGCGGCGGCCTGCAAATACCCCCCCCCCCCAGTCACCCGGGTAAAGCAGTTTTTTCTAGATCTCATCCTACCTATATACCATTGCTAACTAGCTTTTTTGTCACCTCTGGTACTCAATGGGTCCAGAGATCAAGGCCAAAGATCTGCCTAAGGTTATCACAGCTGTGGGTAATTGGGAGGCACGCGTGCAGCAACTGCTGAATCAATATTTCCAGAGCCTCTAGATTGCACTTAGTGATATACTGCATTCACTATCTACGCATTGCAAATATGACAGACCAATGGCATCGGCAACCGGGTAAGGGGAACCAGAGGTTGCAAATAACAGTATAGAGATTACTATGCAATGGAACACACAGGTAGCACACTATATGAAGCAACAGCACCTTTATGGAGATTACTACTTGTTGCGATACAGGGGAGCTTGCGCCTACTATGTCTCTTGGCTTTACCATTCCACCAGCCTCATCAAGTGAGCATTCCACCTCTGTCGCACAAAATAAAAAGGTTCCTGTCGGCTTATCGCGGGGCGCAAGAGAGGTCTGCCAAGAGACCACCATGAATCAAGTGGTATGTCCTTTCACACTACTATCAGGAATGACTCCTGTTCGGTCTGACCTAAGTAAAGCACCCTCTTCAACAGAATCAGAATTACACATGCAGATCGCTACCTTCCCCAGTATAACTCATTCGCTACATCTTAATCAGATAGAGGGGGCTGTCACAGAGATATGGAGACGGATACAGCATATTATTACTGGGACAGAAACCAGACTTGAAGCACTAGAATTGCATATCCCTCAAGCTACTTTATCTGACTACTCTAAGGCTTTGAGTACAGAACACATGCCTTTGCTGGGCCTAATGCACGGACGAAACCTATTTGGAGTTATCTAAACCTAAAATATACCTAGCATATATATAATACTGTGTTGATTTTTTTTTCCCCTTTGTCTTGAGTTACCTAATTCTTTGGTTTGCACGTTAAAGTTAAGTTCCCATACGGTTTCCCTGATTTTTGATGCCTAATGTTACCATTCATTCAAGTAGTGTTTATGGAAGCTAAAGTACTTATACTTATAACTGTTGTCTATCTCTGGTCATGGTTGATAATAGCTTCATAATATTTCCATATTCATACAACTCCCTAATATGTGTATATGTTTGTAGGTATATGGGTGTATCTATGAATAAATATATATATACAGGGAGTGCAGAATTATTAGGCAAGTTGTATTTTTGAGGATTAATTTTATTATTGAACAACAACCATGTTCTCAATGAACCCAAAAAACTCATTAATATCAAAGCTGAATAGTTTTGGAAGTAGTTTTTAGTTTGTTTTTAGTTATAGCTATTTTAGGGGGATATCTGTGTGTGCAGGTGACTATTACTGTACATAATTATTAGGCAACTTAACAAAAAACAAATATATACCCATTTCAATTATTTATTTTTACCAGTGAAACCAATATAACATCTCAACATTCACAAATATACATTTCTGACATTCAAAAACAAAACAAAAACAAATCAGTGACAATATAGCCACCTTTCTTTGCAAGGACACTCAAAAGCCTGCCATCCATGGATTCTGTCAGTGTTTTGATCTGTTCACCATTAACATTGCGGGCAGCAGCAACCACAGCCTCCCAGACACTGTTCAGAGAGGTGTACTGTTTTCCCTCTTTGTAAATCTCACATTTGATGATGGACCACAGGTTCTCAATGGGGTTCAGATCAGGTGAACAAGGAGGCCATGTCATTAGATTTTCTTCTTTTATACCCTTTCTTGCCAGCCACGCTGTGGAGTACTTGGACGAGTGTGATGGAGCATTGTCCTGCATGAAAATCATGTTTTTCTTGAAGAATGCAGACTTCTTCCTGTACCACTGCTTGAAGAAGGTGTCTTCCAGAAACTGGCAGTAGGATTGGGAATTGAGCTTGACTCCATCCTCAACCCGAAAAGGCCCCACAAGCTCATCTTTGATGATACCAGCCCAAACCAGTACTCCACCTCCACCTTGCTGGCGTCTGAGTAGGACTGGAGCTCTTTGCCCTTTACCAATCCAGCCACGGGCCCATCCATCTGGCCCATCAAGACTCACTCTCATTTCATCAGTCCATAAAACCTTAGAAAAATCAGTCTTGAGATATTTCTTGGCCCAGTCTTGACGTTTCAGCTTGTGTGTCTTGTTCAGTGGTGGTCGTCTTTCAGCCTTTCTTACCTTGGCCATGTCTCTGAGTATTGCACACCTTGTGCTTTTGGGCACTCCAGTGATGTTGCAGCTCTGAAATATGGCCAAACTGGTGGCAAGTGGCATCTTGGCAGCTGCACGCTTGACTTTTCTCAGTTCATGGGCAGTTATTTTGCGCCTTGGTTTTTCCACACGCTTCTTGCGACCCTGTTGACTATTTTGAATGAAACGCTTGATTGTTCGATGATCACGCTTCAGAAGCTTTGCAATTTTAAGAGTGCTGCATCCCTCTGCAAGATATCTCACTATTTTTGATTTTTCTGAGCCTGTCAAGTCCTTCTTTTGACCCATTTTGCCAAAGGAAAGGAAGTTGCCTAATAATTATGCACACCTGATATAGGGTGTTGATGTCATTAGACCACACCCCTTCTCATTACAGAGATGCACATCACCTAATATGCTTAATTGGTAGCAGGCTTTCGAGCCTATGCAGCTTGGAGTAAGACAACATGCATAAAGAGGATGATGTGGTCAAAATACTCATTTGCCTAATAATTCTGCACACAGTGTATATATATATATATATATATATATATATATAGAGAGAGAGAGAGAGAGAGAGAGAGAGAGAGAGAGAGAGAGAGAGAGAGAGAGAGCAAGCAAAGCGCACTCTCACTTAAAAAGCATCTACCAGGGTGCAGGCACAAATTAATACAGTACAGATGAAGCTTGCACTCTCTGGATTTTCAAAAAAGGTGCTTTATTTAGCAAAAAATGTGACGTTTCGGTTATCAATCACCCCTTCATCAGACCAGTCTGATGAAGGGGTGATTGATCCCTGAACGTCACATTTTTTGCTAAATAAAGAACCTTTTTTTGAAAATCCAGAAAGTGCAAGCTTCATCTGTACTGTATATATATAAATATATATATATATATATATATATATATATATATATATATATATATATATATACCGTTCACAATACAGTGTTACCCTCCTTAGGACATCTGCCTGGGTGCAATCATGCAATGGATACTCCAGGAAAAACGGATGCACTCTCGGGTCTTTTTTAAGAAGAAAAAAATCTTTAATGTAACGTTTTCAGGGACTTCCTCCCCGTCATCAGCATAAATTTTGTGTCAAAAAAGCAAACATATAAAGCAAAACATGTGATTAAACAATTTCAAATACCTGTGTTGAAATCAGTGAGCTGGCGCCTAAACAGTGCATTTGGAACGCATCTCCTGCGTTCCACTGTGTGCATACCGGAACTGACTACACTTCCAGTATTTCCGGCAATTAGGGTCAATAACTTAGATAATAAAAATACAAATAGAAATGTACTTCAATAAAGTGAAACTTGTGTGCAACACATATCGTGAATAAAACTTTAGTGTACCATCTCTGGTTATTGTGTTAATGTGCTTAATTGTGATGTCTAACAATGCGCTTAATAATATTTTGTGTCCCTCTATTATTATGACAGAGAATATCAATAAGAAAGAAATAACAGAGGAATGAAATAAAACCAACAAGTTATTTAAATGATGAACAGACACGAGTGATTAACAACAAGAAACAGGGAATGACGTACAGAAAGGATAAACCAACAAAGGGAAGATGAAACTCAATAAGGGGATTTACTGAGAGCTAATATGGATGGACATACAAACAGCACCACTGGGACTGGGACCAATTCTATATATATTTTTTTATGTTGGCACAGCAGGTCAGCTGACCACCACGGGACAATAGGACGTACAGAAACAGTACTAAGTGCTAAGAGCATACTCTCATTGTGGACATTTGCTCAAGTCCTCAAGACTATTGGGTATACATGAAGTGTACACCATAGACATAGGGATTATTGCTAGATTTTTTCTTAGTTTTTTCTTAATTTTATTCTAACGTTATTGTTTATTCATCTTTTCCTTTACGTCCCTTTTAATTTATTTTTATATTCAATTTTTATTTTTATTGTTTATTTTTATAGTGCTTGAGTTGCTACTTGTAATTGATGTAGGTACAGTTGGTGAAATACACACATATATAGTTGCAAAAATATTCATGCTATTTACTATTAGAGGAAGTAGGTCTGATTCTGCAGTTGAGGACAAACACCCTTTAAAAAGTTGGCCTTAGAGCGTATATGCTAACATAGACCCTATCCATATATTAGAGTGCCAAGTAGATCCGGCAGCAACCGGTTACCATACCAACATAGGAAAACAAAACAGACGCTCAGCGCGACAGCAAATATTATAAGCAACTAAGGACCAAGATATACCATTAAAAGCAGGTCTAAGTATTTGCAGATAGAGACATGCAAGTAGCATACAAAACGGACAACAAGCATTGCACATTTGATCTGTCATAATAATAGAGGGACACAAAATATTATTAAGCGCATTGTTAGACATCACAATTAAGCACATTAACACAATAACCAGAGATGGTACACTTACGTTTTATTCACGATATGTGTTGCACACAAGTTTCACTTTATTGAAGTACATTTCTATTTGTATTTTTATTATCTTAGTTATTGACCCTAATTGCCGGAAATACAGGAAGTGTAGTCAGTTCCGGTATGCACACAGTGGAACGCAGGAGATGCGTTCCAAATGCACTGTTTAGGCGCCAGCTCACTGATTTCAACACAGGTATTTGAAATTGTTTAATCACATGTTTTGCTTTATATGTTTGCTTTTTTGACATAACATTTATGCTGATGACGGGGAGGAAGTCCCTGAAAACGTTACATTAAAGATTTTTTTCTTCACTAAAAAAGACCTGAGAGTGCATCCGTTTTTCCAGGAGTATATATATATATATATATATATATATATATATATATATATATATATATATATATATACAGTATATATTTATTTTCTTATGAGATCTGTATATGCTTCATATAATTAACTTATCAGTAGCCCATTTCTAGTGCTGTTGGGTGTATAACTTTGGTTTCTCTAAGAGCACACAGATATTCCAATAGTTTAACGTATATACTGTATATCTATTTATTTACTCTTTTGAAAAGGGGTTGGCCAAGTTGCTTCACATAGTAGGAGACGTCTTGAATATTAGTATAAGCCTAACAGATAATTTTATACTTTAACTACTATAATACATGTGATGCTTCTGTCTTGCTGTCAACAGCCGAGGTGGTAGGGCAGATCATGTAACCCCTAGCATAAGATATAATTGCCTATCTAACTTGACAATCCTCTAATGTACATGACCCCATAATTAGGCACTCTTGTCCTTTACTCCATCCCCCCAATAAAGGCTAAGACACAGTCGCTTGGGGTTGAAAAGGCTGCAGCCAATTTATTTTAAAACATGTAAACAAATAAATAACTTTTAAACCACTTGAAAAGGTATTGGTTACAAAGTAACCAACATTAGTGCTTGTCCCATAGGAGCTAAATAACTCTTCAAACTTTATCAAGTAAACATATTGCTAACCTCCCCTCAACCCACAGGAGGTACCCACATTACTTCCGAAACTTCTAGACATCAAGCACACCGCTGGAAACATCTTCCCTGCCATACAACCAAACAGGGAAGGGAGGGTGGGAGCTGCTCTTCTCTACAACAGGTCCGGATATGGAGATGGCACCTACACTTCCTGTTTCTCCTTAATTACACTACTCTGAGAGCCGCCCTCTATTACAACCCACCTATCCCTTGTGTCCTCTGGCCTGCCCTGGGGTCAAAGCCCCTTCTTTCTATATTTCGCATCCGTGGCAGCCTTTATAAAAATCACAATAAAAGATCCAATATCTGTGTGCCCAATCCCGGAGCATACTAGGCAATATCACTACTATATACTTATGGATGAATATGCTCTGCAGTAACTCCCATACCTACATAGTAAGACCTCTGCTGCAACCTACTATTAGACCCAATCATTAGCATTCATAGCCATTATATTGCTGTACTCTGGAGGTTGTGGGCCTTAGTTATTTATATACAATAGCATTGATATAAATATTCTCTCTAAACCCGAAGTATTCTTTACAATACACTAGTCTCAGATGTAGATCTTAGTTATATTTGTACTAAGGCCCAAAAGTGGCCATTTCAACTGCCAGTTCTCCTCCTTTGACATTATTAAAATAACCAGGCCCAAGAGTAGCCTTCTAAGTCTAGGGAGGAACATTTCCTAAAATCAAAGCAAAGCAAAAAAATCAAGGTTTTATTTAAATATGCAGTTTTATTGTGGACTTATACTTCATATTTTGTTTCTGCTATTAACCTACTTTGTACATCCTGATTGTAAGTTATCACTACTACATTATTGTGTGTCCACAATTATTGATATTAAGTCAATTTTATATGCAGATAATGTGTACTGTAGATTAACAGCTAACAAACCTTCAATTGTAAATTTGCTATATAATTCAGAAAATAACCTGTCTTCTGACCATTATTATTATGCATATGTATTATGTGTTATACTTTATAAAAACCTCAATAAAAGATTATTTTTAAAAAATCGGAATTTGAGGGACGCCATCTTGGATGACGTCATTTAAAGGAACCTTCATTCGGTGAGTAGGCGTCGTGGCAGAAGGATGGATCCTCGTCGGCTGGAAGAAGATGGCTCCGCTCCGCTCCGGATGGATGAAGATAGAAGATGCCGCTTGGATGAAGATGTCTACCGGTCCAGATGTCCTCTTCTTCCCGGATAGGATGAAGAGTTCTGCCGGTCTGGATGTCCTCTTCTGGTCCATCGGATGAAGACTTCAGCCCGGTTGGGTGACGAAGACTCAAGGTAGGGAGATCTTCAGGGGGGGTAGTGTTAGCTTTATTTAAGGGGGGTTTGGGTTAGAGTAGGGGTATGTGGGTGGTGGGTTGTAATGTTGGGGGGTGGTATTGTGGGTTTTTTTACAGGCAAAAGAGCTGATTTCTTTGGGGCATGCCCCGCAAAAAGCCCTTTTAAGGGCTGGTAAGGTAATAGAGCTGTTAACTTTTTTAATTTAGATTGCGGTAGGGAATTTTTTTATTTTGGGGGGCTTTGTTATTTTATTAGGGGGCTTAGAGTAGGTGTAATTAGCTTAAAATTAGTTTTTGTAATTTAGTGGTTTTTTTTTTTTGTAATTTAGTTTAGTTTATTTAATTGTAGGTAATTGTAGGTACTTGTAGTTAATTGATTTAATTTATTTATTGATAGTGTAGTGTTAGATTTAATTGTAACTTAGGTTAGGATTTATTTTACAGGTAATTTTGTAATTATTTTAACTAGGTAGCTATTAAATAGTAAATAACTATTTAATAGCTATTGTAGCTAGTTAAAATAAATACAAACTTGCCTGTAAAATAAATATAAATCCTAAAATAGCTACAATATAATTATTCGTTATATTGTAGCTATATTAGGGTTTATTTTACAGGTAAGTATTTAGCTTTAAATAGGAATACTTTAGTTAATAAGACTTAATTTATTTCGTTAGATTAAAATTATATTTAACTTAGGGGGGTGTTAGGGTTAGGGTTAGACTTAGCTTTAGGGGTTAATAACTTTATTAGAGTAGCGGCGAGGTCCGGTCGGCAGATTAGGGGTTAATACTTGAAGTTAGGTGGCGGCGACGTTGGGGGGGCAGATTAGGGGTTAATACTATTTATTATAGGGGTGTGGCAGTTTAGAGGTTAATAACTTTATTAGAGTAGCGCCAAGGTCCGGTCGGCAGATTAGGGGTTAATAAATATTATGTAGGTGTCGGCGATGTTTGGGTCAGCAGATTAGGGGTTCATAGGGATAATGTAGGTGGCGGCGGTGTGCGGTCGGCAGATTTCGGGGTTAAAAAAAATTATTATAGTGTTGGCGATGTGGGGGGACCTCAGTTTAGGGTTACATAGGTAGTTTATGGGTGTTAGTGTACTTTATAGCACAGTAGTTAAGAGCTTTATAAACCGGCGTTAGCCCATAAAGCTCTTAACTACTGACTTTTTTCTGCGGATGGAGTCTTGTCGGTAGAGGGTGTACCGCTCACTTCAGCCAAGACTCTAAATACCGGCGTTAGGAAGATCCCATTGAAAAGATAGGATACGCAATTGGCGTAAGGGGATCTGCAGTATGGAAAAGTCGCGGCTTGGAAGTGAGCATTAGACCCTTTCCTGGCTGGCTCTAAATACCAGCGGTAAAAAGCAGCGTTAGGACCCCTTAACGCTGCTTTTGACGGCTACAGCAGAACTCTAAATCTAGGCGATTATTAATTGACTTTATTCTCTTGCTATCTTTATTTGAAAAAGCAGGAATCTAAGCTTAGGAGCCGACCCATTTTTGGTTTATCACCCTGGATAGCGCTTGCTGATTGGTGGCTACATTTAAATGTATTGGGTCTTCATTTGCAAAATTGTAGATGTCAAGGTTATGACAATGGGGCCAATATGGAAGGTCACCAGTTTAGTGTTCAGGCTCAAATAAGAAAAACAATACTTTTTTTTATACATCTTGTGGTTGCCTTAGCTGAAATGTAATTCTTGAAGATCTAGCAAAAAATTCACTTATTACTTTAACATTTTTGGGAGTCATACAATGCATATATTAAATTTATCCATTTCAAATACATGCCGGGATATTACTAGAAAATATCTTTCACTTAAACACCTATCAGAAACATGCTGGGAATGTTGGATACAAGGTGTCAAAATTATATGGTACCAAATTATTGAAGAACACATAATAAAATATTAAAATTGACTAAAAATAATTTTTCATGTTTTAAGGTATTTGAGGGGAAAGCGCTCATTTACATTTTTTATTATGTGTGCATTGGCATAAGTGGAAAATGCAATGCCTCCTGCTACCTAATAAAAATGTTTTATAGAAAAATATATTTTCTTTTCTCTAGCTAGTAAATGTTTACTGAAATGAAGTGGAAATTTATTGTTCACTTAAAAAATTGCATGGCCTTGCATTTTACCTTGAACTTGGCTTCACAAACCCTAGAGCCGGCCCAGTTGAGAGACAATGGTTTTGTGCTTGTGGATTATTATCATAATGAGTGGTATTATTGGTATAAGCAATTTGTAATTGTCAGCTCTGGAAAAACACTGACAATGCTGGCCAAGGTTCAGAAAAGATTATCTGCTAAAGACAAGTGCAATATTGTGATCAACCCCAAAGTGGCAGTTTCAATTCCTTTAAAACATTTATTTTGTATGCAGACCTTTTGCAATGAACTGTTTAAAAAGTCATGCAACATAAAAAAAAAAAAAAAAATTGCTGCTTGAAACAAGCAAAGATTAGTTTTATAGCCTCTTGATTTTGAAAAGTAAAAAATTGTGAAAAGGTCGTCAGTAATGTTTACTACTCAATCACTAAACTGGTGACCTTCCATATTGGCTCCATTGTAATAACCTTGACCTCTGCAATTTTGCAAATCAGGATCCAATACATTTAAATGGCGTTTAAAAATATTAGCCATCCCTTAGCCATTACAATAATTGGCAATCAAAAATGCAGTAAAATACTTGCATTTGTCAACCTGTGGCAAGTGGGGGTGGGGCTGGTGGTAGCCTGTTGTAGAAGAGTTGAAAAGTAAATACTCCTTACTGTTGATATGGCCAAATACCTTGCATTCATGCTTATAGTCATGTGTGGTATGTAATATCTGACACCTATACCTATCATCAGGGCCGCCACTAGAAATGTTGGGGCCCCTGACTTAACCATTGATCAGGGCCCCCCCACCCCCTCCTTTGACATGTGCAATTTTTGACCAAGTGACTAAAACGTATATGCACTTTATTCTTGTGTCTATTTAAACTTGGAAATGTTGTACAGGTAGTAACATACACACACACACAGACACACTCATACACTGAAACACACTCACACATAAGGATTCACATATAGACACTCTAGCAGACACGCAAAGAAACACACTCAGACACAGACACCCAAACAGACAGTCAGCACAACAAGTAATGAGGTAAACTACGGTTTTGTAAAAAAAGGAGATTTAGAAAACAAAATATGGAGTTCTGATTATCTTTTTGTAAAGGAAGATGCCAACTAAATGATGACAACAGCATGCAGTGGCTGAAAGGAAGGGCCCTGAACTGCCTAAACAATAATTTAAAGGTTAAATTGTGGATTGGTGACTTCCGGAAAGGTCTTGTTAGTCTCAAAGTCTGTAGAAAGAAGTGAATAATCAGTAGTATGGTCAAAATGTCCTAAAAAGGAACAGACAATGGACAGGGGACACACACAGACATACACTCAAACTTGCACGTACACCCAAGAAAACACAGAGAGAGACAGCCTCAGAAAACACACAAAGACATACACACACAGAGACACACACAGAAAACACAGACAGACATACATACACACACCCTCTCTGAGACATCCACAGAAAACACACAAAGACATACACACACCATCACAGAGACACCCACAGAAAACATACACCCTCACAGAGACATCCACAGAAAACACAGACATACATATATATACACACACACACACACCCTCACAGAGACATCCACAGAAAACACAGACATACACACCCACCCTCACAGAGGCATCCAGAGAAAATACACAAAGACAAACATACACACACCCTCACAGAGACACCCATAGAAAAAGCTCAAAGACATATGCACACACCATCACAGACATCCACAGAAAATGCACAAAGACATACACACCCACCCTCACAGAGAGACCCACAGAAAAAAAATACATACACACTCATAGAGACACAAACCAAAGCACAAAGACATAAACACAGACACCCACAGAAACACTCACAGGAGGAAATATTTATGTACCTTGCATCCCCTAAATCAACAGTGTGTGACATGCATAATAAAAAAAATTGCAGAAATTAAGATATCACTTTTTTAAGAATCATATTTGTAAATGTGCAAACAAAAATAATTCTGTGAATTCAAAATTGTACATTAATGATCTGGGTAGATGGCTAGATGAAGAAAAGTACTTTTAAAAGGTTGACATATGTTTGTTTTTCCCCATTTTCCCCAACCAAGAGCACCACTTCAAATATAGTGTACAAATGTTCCCATCTGTCAGTTGTACTTATGGATTTTGAAAATGCTGTACTCTATGGTCTTGGTGGAACCATAAGCTGTGGTACTCATACCATTAGATCTGGTTTAAATGCAGGATTTAGGCTTGTTGGTATGTATTTCAAAATTAAGTCAACTTAAGTGTAAACTGAACAGTTTTAAGTTAACCTGTCTCATTTCAAATGCTGAGCAATCTTAGTCTGAGTGTATAACATTTTATTCAGATGTAAAAATCTTAGATAAAATGCCTCCTTGCATCTGGGAAGTCCTTGCATAAAGGGGCAGTAAACTGGAATGTTATATATATATATAAATTAAAAAGCATATCTGCCAAAAGGGCACGTACCATTTGTGTATTGAGGAGGAAAAATTTCTGCATGGTTTTAAATATAGAATTTCTACAGCATTGACAAATAATAATACATACACTGCTGCTAAAAGAATGTATTTTTATGAACCCCTAGCCCCACCATATAACTACTACCACACACACTGAAGTTACAATCCGAAATTGCACAAAGAAATAAAAAATATTTTCTAAGTAAGTCCTACCTTCTCTGCAAATGAAAGAGATCTGCCGTCTGACTCAGGCACACACTGTACAAACAAAGTGCCAATTCTGTCTCACACTGTGCATAGTGGTTTAGTGCACACTCAGAAATTCTCTTTAATGCTAATAACATTTCCCATGCTCAATTAGTACTCTGCTGTAGTACCCACTGGTGGCTGACAAAATTTAAAAAAAAGTTCTTGCCTCATGGGGCCCCCCTGGCCCATTGGGCCCCTGACAGGAGTCAACCCTGTCACCCCCTGATGGCGGCCCTGCCTATCATGACTAATGCACTCCTTTTTGTCAAGAATATTATTAAATATTTAGATTAATTAGAGAAATGCATCTCTATGATATTTAAGCACTGATGTATGCACAACATATACAGTATGTGACCATGATATAGAGGTGATTAATACATTTTAATTGACATCATATGAACATACACAGAGGCCAATTTATCAAATTTCTGTCAGACCTGATACGACAGTGCGGATCAGGTCTGACAGACATCGCTGAATGCGAAGAGCAATACGCTCTCCATATTCAGCATTGCACCAGCAGCTCTTGTGAGCTGCTGGTGCAACGCCGCCCCCTGCAATCTCGCGGCCAATCAGCCGCCAGCAGGGGGTGTCAATCAACCTGATCGTACTCGATCGGGTTGAATTCCGCAATGTCTGTCTGTCTGCTCAGAGCAGGCGGACCGGGTTATGGAGCAGCTGTCTTTAGACCACTGCTTTATAACTGCTGTTTCTGGCGAGCCTGCAGGCTCGCCAGAAACACGGGGCCTCAAGCTCCATTCGGAGCTTGATAAATATGCCTCATTGACTCTCTCTGTGACCAATGCACAATGCACTTTTAAATTGTTTCAATAACTCCATGTTAAAGACAATACTTCAAATCTCTAGAAGTATGTAATATTAAGAACAACATAGCCACTTTGATGGAAAGGATTGCAAGCTGCACTAAAGATGGATGATTAAAACAACAATTTATTGGTTACAATTTAAAAATTTAAAAATGTTAGCACACATCATAGTAGTTCACCCAAGCACACAGGAGAGGCTGCTCTCCGACGCGTTTCCTGCTACAAAAAGCACTTCATCAGGGATAGCAGCTGATTCCCTGTACTGCCATTTATACCGGTAAATGCGATTTAACCCCTTCGGCACCTTAACACATTTTAATTATCACAACAACATGTGATGTGTTATGGGTAGGTGGATATCAATTTGTTTTTAGTGTCAGAAGGGCCACATCATTACCGGACTAAATGGCTTATATTCATACTCTATTTAAGAACATAGGTAATAGAAATAACAAAAAAATAAGAATAAAAACATTGTTGTACTATTCTAGATGTTAGATAAAGAGAAATGTTGGCATAATTCAATTTATAGGGTAAACTTATTATATAAAAAGATGGATATTTATAACATGAGAAAGAAATTCGGCAACATTACCTAAATGCAGTATGTTATTAGTTGCTTTTTATTTTTATTTTTATTATTATTTTGTACTATTTAATGTACATGTAACAAAGTAACAGAGTTTTTTTGTATCTTATTATTCATATATTTATATATTGGCTTCCTGCATATATTAATTATAAGATTCTGTATGCCTTACTCATTACATATCAGGTTACATAATACTAAGTTAAGGGATAGTTATTGAAACCTGGTTCAACATAATTATATCTATATACCTGTGTATAGTTTAAGGTCCCAAATTTTATTCATTCCTTTAGGGTTGCCAGTTTCTAATTTAAAAATCCAAAAGGCTTCTTTTTTATTTAGTTTAGCTAGCCTATCCCCTCCTGTATTAAGTTTGGGAATCCTATCTATTACTTGAAATTGAAAATATGACAGAATTTGTGCAAGCATAGCTTTAGTATATGAATGGCCTACTCGATGTCTCGCAAAATGCCTGGCCACCGGTGTTTTATGGTCCAAAGCTTCCAAAGACAGGAGATGTTCTCGTATACGATCCTTTATGGGTCTTATAGTTCTTCCTGTATACTGACAGCCACACAATTTGCAGGAGATCAAGTAGACCACATAGTCAGACTGGCAAGTAAAATGTCTATAAATTCGAAATTCACATTTAGTAGTGTGTGACACAAAAAAATCGCCTGGTTTCACATATTGACAAGACTTGCAAGGTTTAACTCCACACTTAAAGGTCCCATTCTCAGGTCTCAGCCAACTTTCTGTCCTAGGCATGGATAGTGTACCTGATTCTGAGAAATTCCTATTTACATATTGACTCAACGTCTTAGCCCGCCTAGAGACAAATTTGACCCCATTAGTTGAAATATTAGTTAGTGTAGGTTCTTTCTCCAAGATGGGAAGATATCTTTTGACTATGTTACATATTTTGTTATATTGTTGGCTATATTGTGTAGAGAATACAATAGTCTCCTCAGAGTTCTTAGTTCTAGATTTATGTTTGTCCTGGAGTAATTCATTCCTATCCATTAGCCTTACATTCTCTTGTGTGGTAACTAAGAGTTATAGCCTCTCTTTGCTAGACGTGCTTTTAGAAGATTTGCATGTTTGTCATAATCCCTAATATCGCTACAATTCCTGCGTAACCTCATGAATTGGCCTTTAGGGATGGCCATTTTTAAATGTTTGGGATGGTTAGACTCAGCTCTTAAGATGGTATTTCCAGCTATTTTCTTTCTATATGCCTCCATTGCTACTGTTTTACCCTCTTCCTCTATTTTAATCGTTAGATCAAGAAAGCTGATGCTTTCTTTACTCCAACTATAGGTAAATTTGAGATTCATGCTGTTATCATTCAATGATTCCACAAATTCATCAATTAGTGACACATCCCCTTCCCAGACTATCAACACGTCATCGATAAATCTAGTATAGAATTTTATGTTGTCCTTAAAGTTATTAAGGTCACCAAATATCTTGAACAATTCAAAGTAACTAAGGTATATGTTAGCATATGAGGGGGCGAATTTCGCCCCCATAGCTGTACCCCTATGCTGTAAATACATTTTGCCTTCAAAAACAAAATAATTATGGGTTAATAAATAGCCAACAACATCAACCAAATAGCTAATGAAAACGATATCAAAGTTTGTATAAAACTTTAGTGTTTCTTCCAAGGCTAGTAAGCCTTGTCTGTGTGGAATACAGGAATACAATGAAACTACGTCTATGGTGAGAAAAAGACATGTATCATTTAATTTTAGGCCTTCTAATTTTCTAAGTAAATGTTTTGTGTCACGTAAATAGCCTGGCATGTTTGTTACAATGGGCTGCAGAAATTCATCTACCCATGCCCCTAATTTTTCGCCTAGTGTACCAATTGTGGAAATGATGGGTCTGCCTGGTGGCTTAGAGGGATTCTTATGAATTTTTGGAAAGTGTTTAAAGGTAGAGATAACAGGGAATTTTACTAGCAATGCCTCTGCAGTTTTTTCATTTAGAATGCCTAATCTGGTCCCCTCCTCTAGAATAGTCTCTAATTCTTTAACAAATTTTATGGTGGGATTGAACGTGAGTAGTTTATAGGTGTCATTGTCATTTAATTGATTTAGGGCCTCTATTTCATAGGAGATCCTATCTTGGACCACTATTGACCCACCCTTATCTGAATTGGTAATGACCAAATTTTTATTTAATTTTAAATCTTGTAGAGCCCTCCACTCTGTTCCTGATAGATTGTTAGCCCTTCTTGTTTTTTGATGTTTCTCTCTTTCACAGTCATAGAGTTTAGTCAGTTCCTGTTCAACAATTGTATGGAACAATTCTATATTATCACCTCTAGACTGTGAAGGGTAAAAATATTTGTTAGTATATTTGATGTTACTTTTAGGAATTATATGTTGTATTTCTCCACATCTAGTGCTCTCCTTATGTAATGTAGCTAAACTGGTTAGATCACATAGTTCGCCAAAATTCATATGTTCAATATTACTAGATAAGATGTTACCACTATACGAATTTACTACATCATTATCTGGCAGGGGAGCCTGCTCACTAATATTTATTTCAGAAAAGTGTTTTTTTAAAGTTACTTTTCTCATGAATTTGTTTAAATCCAGGAGAGCATCAAACAAATCAAAGTCATTGGTGGGCGCAAACCCAAGTCCTTTCGCTAAGACTTTTTGTTGTTCATCTGTCAGAGGTGTACTTGAAAGATTGATCACATTCTTCCCCTCTGGTTCTTCCCGTTTTTTGACCCTCTGTTGGCTCTGCTCGGGTATCTTGGTGTAGATGTGCTTGAATCAGCTCCTGTATTTTTGCCCACCAATGTAGTAGAGTCCTGTTTTACCAATTCAGAAAAGGATTTTCGCTTTGTATTCTCCTTTGGTCTTGCTCCCAGCCCCTTGCTTTGTTGTTGGGTGGTAGTTGTTACTTCATCATTATCCATTATGTTAGATCCATCCAGGATTGTTCCCTGTTCTGACTCTGAAGCAGTTGATTGGTCTCCAGCCATACTTAGGGAGCCTTCTGTGCTTACACTGCTTTCACTGAAAGTGACTCTGCCTTTTTCTTGGCTCTGTTTTTTATTATTTCTAAATCTTTGCCTCCTTCCCTTCTTTTTTTCTTCAGAAGAGCCCTTGCTACTCATATTCCAACTATAGACTATATTCAGTTCATAGTCCTTGCAGTCACGTTGATATTTGCCAATCTTTCTATCCATGATTTCTTTATCCAATTTCTCCAATGTTTCATTAAATTGTTTGTCAAATGCTTCAAATCTTGTGTCTTGTTTGGTTAATTCTATTTTCTCCTGCAGGTTAGTAAGTTCCGTAAGTACTGTTTCTCTTTCTCCTTTCTTTTTATTAAGTAGTTTACCCATAAGTATCAATGAGCATTTGGTGAGTGTCTCATTCCAATCTTCCATGAATGTTATATCCTCTCTTTCATTAGCTGGATACTTTTTCATTCTTAATCCTTTTGGGACTTTGTTCTCATTAATATATAGTTGCAAGAATTCTATTTCCCACCAAAGTCGCAACTCTTTGATACTTAGTTTCTCTTTATTAGCAAAAAGATGTACAATATCATCCTGTGTGCTTTCCTGGGTGGCTGTGCTTTTAATCACATTCTCCATCTTAGTGCGTCTCAGTGCAATATTACCGTATGCCATTTTGTTTCTGTTTACACCAGTGTGTTAAAACTAACGTGTTTGAGTAAAGTCTCTGGTGTTTATGTTGGAATTTAAAGGAAATTAAATCCAATAAGTCAGCATCAACATTCATACAAAAATTCCACAATACACCATTATCGGCAAAGCGGTATTGATCTCTAGGTTCACTCTGAGTGATGTTTATGTGCAAGCGTGCAGTGATTCTAAATAATGTGTATATATGCTGTGTGCATAAGAAAAGATAGATGACTTCACTTTCAACTCTTGATTCGTATCAAAACCAGGTATACACAATGTAAGTGACGTTTCAGTGGAAAAGATTTTCAAGATGTAAGTGAACAAATAGAGCGTATGAAACAACCGGTATAACTTCACTGTTATGTTAAATCACAGGTACAGTCTATGACAAGAATTTCCTTTTTTTTCTTTTTCACAAAGCTCAAATTTGCTCTTCATAAAGTTCAGACACTTTACCCCCACACCGGACAATACCTTATAACTTCAGACTGTTCGTCCTGTCGGTCCTACTCAATGCAGGGAGGGGAAGCGTGATACTGGCAAGCTCTGTTACTCTCCTTGTGTTAGGAACGCTGTACGCACCTGGTGTTCAGCTCGATTGATTGCACGTTACCAGCAACACTTACACTTGCACTATCACCTCAGAGACTAGGCTGGATGCACAATCCTTTCAGTACAGCGATTTCCCAACGCTGAAATAACGAACAACATAGCCACTTTGATGGAAAGGATTGCAAGCTGCACTAAAGATGGATGATTAAAACAACAATTTATTGGTTACAATTTAAAAATGTTAGCACACATCATAGTAGTTCACCCAAGCACACAGGAGAGGCTGCTCTCCGACGCGTTTCCTGCTACAAAAAGCACTTCATCAGGGATAGCAGCTGATTCCCTGTACTGCCATTTATACCGGTAAATGCGATTTAACCCCTTCGGCACCTTAACACATTTTAATTATCACAACAACATGTGATGTGTTATGGGTAGGTGGATATCATAGTGAAGTCATCTATCTTTTCTTATGCACACAGCATATATACACATTATTTAGAATCACTGCACGCTTGCACATAAACATCACTCAGAGTGAACCTAGAGATCAATACCGCTTTGCCGATAATGGTGTATTGTGGAATTTTTGTATGAATGTTGATGCTGACTTATTGGATTTAATTTCCTTTAAATTCCAACATAAACACCAGAGACTTTACTCAAACACGTTAGTTTTAACACACTGGTGTAAACAGAAACAAAATGGCATACGGTAATATTGCACTGAGACGCACTAAGATGGAGAATGTGATTAAAAGCACAGCCACCCAGGAAAGCACACAGGATGATATTGTACATCTTTTTGCTAATAAAGAGAAACTAAGTATCAAAGAGTTGCGACTTTGGTGGGAAATAGAATTCTTGCAACTATATATTAATGAGAACAAAGTCCCAAGAGGATTAAGAATGAAAAAGTATCCAGCTAATGAAAGAGAGGATATAACATTCATGGAAGATTGGAATGAGACACTCACCAAATGCTCATTGATACTTATGGGTAAACTACTTAATAAAAAGAAAGGAGAAAGAGAAACAGTACTTACGGAACTTACTAACCTGCAGGAGAAAATAGAATTAACCAAACAAGACACAAGATTTGAAGCATTTGACAAACAATTTAATGAAACATTGGAGAAATTGGATAAAGAAATCATGGATAGAAAGATTGGCAAATATCAACGTGACTGCAAGGACTATGAACTGAATATAGTCTATAGTTGGAATATGAGTAGCAAGGGCTCTTCTGAAGAAAAAAAGAAGGGAAGGAGGCAAAGATTTAGAAATAATAAAAAACAGAGCCAAGAAAAAGGCAGAGTCACTTTCAGTGAAAGCAGTGTAAGCACAGAAGGCTCCCTAAGTATGGCTGGAGACCAATCAACTGCTTCAGAGTCAGAACAGGGAACAATCCTGGATGGATCTAACATAATGGATAATGATGAAGTAACAACTACCACCCAACAACAAAGCAAGGGGCTGGGAGCAAGACCAAAGGAGAATACAAAGCGAAAATCCTTTTCTGAATTGGTAAAACAGGACTCTACTACATTGGTGGGCAAAAATACAGGAGCTGATTCAAGCACATCTACACCAAGATACCCGAGCAGAGCCAACAGAGGGTCAAAAAACGGGAAGAACCAGAGGGGAAGAATGTGATCAATCTTTCAAGTACACCTCTGACAGATGAACAACAAAAAGTCTTAGCGAAAGGACTTGGGTTTGCGCCCACCAATGACTTTGATTTGTTTGATGCTCTCCTGGATTTAAACAAATTCATGAGAAAAGTAACTTTAAAAAAACACTTTTCTGAAATAAATATTAGTGAGCAGGCTCCCCTGCCAGATAATGATGTAGTAAATTCGTATAGTGGTAACATCTTATCTAGTAATACTTGAACATATGAATTTTGGCGAACTATGTGATCTAACCACTTTAGCTACATTACATAAGGAGAGCACTAGATGTGGAGAAATACAACATATAATTCCTAAAAGTAACATCAAATATACTAACAAATATTTTTACCCTTCACAGTCTAGAGGTGATAATATAGAATTGTTCCATACAATTGTTGAACAGGAACTGACTAAACTCTATGACTGTGAAAGAGAGAAACATCAAAAAACAAGAAGGGCTAACAATCTATCAGGAACAGAGTGGAGGGCTCTATAAGATTTAAAATTAAATAAAAATTTGGTCATTACCAATTCAGATAAGGGTGGGTCAATAGTGGTCCAAGATAGGATCTCCTATGAAATAGAGGCCCTAAATCAATTAAATGACAATGACACCTATAAACTACTCACGTTCAATCCCACCATAAAATTTGTTAAAGAATTAGAGACTATTCTAGAGGAGGGGACCAGATTAGGCATTCTAAATGAAAAAACTGCAGAGGCATTGCTAGTAAAATTCCCTGTTATCTCTACCTTTAAACACTTACCAAAAATTCATAAGAATCCCTCTAAGCCACCAGGCAGACCCATCATTTCCACAATTGGTACACTAGGCGAAAAATTAGGGGCATGGGTAGATGAATTTCTGCAGCCCATTGTAACAAACATGCCAGGCTATTTACGTGACACAAAACATTTACTTAGAAAATTAGAAGGCCTAAAATTAAATGATACATGTCTTTTTCTCACCATAGACGTAGTTTCATTGTATTCCTGTATTCCACACAGACAAGGCTTACTAGCCTTGGAAGAAACACTAAAGTTTTATACAAACTTTGATATCGTTTTCATTAGCTATTTGGTTGATGTTGTTGGCTATTTATTAACCCATAATTATTTTGTTTTTGAAGGCAAAATGTATTTACAGCATAGGGGTACAGCTATGGGGGCGAAATTCGCCCCCTCATATGCTAACATATACCTTAGTTACTTTGAATTGTTCAAGATATTTGGTGACCTTAATAACTTTAAGGACAACATAAAATTCTATACTAGATTTATCGATGACGTGTTGATAGTCTGGGAAGGGGATGTGTCACTAATTGATGAATTTGTGGAATCATTGAATGATAACAGCATGAATCTCAAATTTACCTATAGTTGGAGTAAAGAAAGCATCAGCTTTCTTGATCTAACGATTAAAATAGAGGAAGAGGGTAAAACAGTAGCAATGGAGGCATATAGAAAGAAAATAGCTGGAAATACCATCTTAAGAGCTGAGTCTAACCATCCCAAACATTTAAAAATGGCCATCCCTAAAGGCCAATTCATGAGGTTACGCAGGAATTGTAGCGATATTAGGGATTATGACAAACATGCAAATCTTCTAAAAGCACGTCTAGCAAAGAGAGGCTATAACAAGAATCTCTTACTTACCACACAAGAGAATGTAAGGCTAATGGATAGGAATGAATTACTCCAGGACAAACATAAATCTAGAACTAAGAACTCTGAGGAGACTATTGTATTCTCTACACAATATAGCCAACAATATAACAAAATATGTAACATAGTCAAAAGATATCTTCCCATCTTGGAGAAAGAACCTACACTAACTAATATTTCAACTAATGGGGTCAAATGTGTCTCTAGGCGGGCTAAGACGTTGAGTCAATATGTAAATAGGAATTTCTCAGAATCAGGTACACTATCCATGCCTAGGACAGAAAGTTGGCTGAGACCTGAGAATGGGACCTTTAAGTGTGGAGTTAAACCTTGCATGTCTTGTCAATATGTGAAACCAGGCGAATTTTTTGTGTCCCACACTACTAAATGTGAATTTCGAATTTATAGACATTTTACTTGCCAGTCTGACTATGTGGTCTACTTGATCTCCTGCAAATTGTGTGGCTGTCAGTATACAGGAAGAACTATAAGACCCATAAAGGATCGTATACGAGAACATCTCCTGTCTTTGGAAGCTTTGGACCCTAAAACACCGGTGGCCAGGCATTTTGCGAGACATCGAGTAGGCCATTCATATACTAAAGCTATGCTTGCACAAATTCTGTCATATTTTCAATTTCAAGTGATAGGATTCCCAAACTTAATACAGGAGGGGATAGGCTAGCTAAACTAAATAAAAAAGAAGCCTTTTGGATTTTTAAATTAGAAACTGGCAACCCTAAAGGAATGAATAAAATTTGGGACCTTAAACTATACACAGGTATATAGATATAATTATGTTGAACCAGGTTTCAATAACTATCCCTTAACTTAGTATTATGTAACCTGATATGTAATGAGTAAGGCATACAGAATCTTATAATTAATATATGCAGGAAGCCAATATATAAATATATGAATAATAAGATACAAAAAAACTCTGTTACTTTGTTACATGTACATTAAATAGTACAAAATAATAATAAAAATAAAAATAAAAAGCAACTAATAACATACTGCATTTAGGTAATGTTGCCGAATTTCTTTCTCATGTTATAAATATCCATCTTTTTATATAATAAGTTTACCCTATAAATTGAATTATGCCAACATTTCTCTTTATCTAACATCTAGAATAGTACAACAATGTTTTTATTCTTATTTTTTTGTTATTTCTATTACCTATGTTCTTAAATAGAGTATGAATATAAGCCATTTAGTCCGGTAATGATGTGGCCCTTCTGACACTAAAAACAAATTGATATCCACCTACCCATAACACATCACATGTTGTTGTGATAATTAAAATGTGTTAAGGTGCCGAAGGGGTTAAATCGCATTTACCGGTATAAATGGCAGTACAGGGAATCAGCTGCTATCCCTGATGAAGTGCTTTTTGTAGCAGGAAACGCGTCGGAGAGCAGCCTCTCCTGTGTGCTTGGGTGAACTACTATGATGTGTGCTAACATTTTTAAATTGTAACCAATAAATTGTTGTTTTAATCATCCATCTTTAGTGCAGCTTGCAATCCTTTCCATCAAAGTGGCTATGTTGTTCGTTATTTCAGCGTTGGGAAATCGCTGTACTGAAAGGATTGTGCATCCAGCCTAGTCTCTGAGGTGATAGTGCAAGTGTAAGTGTTGCTGGTAACGTGCAATCAATCGAGCTGAACACCAGGTGCGTACAGCGTTCCTAACACAAAGAGAGTAACAGAGCTTGCCAGTATCACGCTTCCCCTCCCTGCATTGAGTAGGACCGACAGGACGAACAGTCTGAAGTTATAAGGTATTGTCCGGTGTGGGGGTAAAGTGTCTGAACTTTATGAAGAGCAAATTTGAGCTTTGTGAAAAAGAAAAAAAGGAAATTCTTGTCATAGACTGTACCTGTGATTTAACATAACAGTGAAGTTATACCGGTTGTTTCATACGCTCTATTTGTTCACTTACATCTTGAAAATCTTTTCCACTGAAACGTCACTTACATTGTGTATACCTGGTTTTGATACGAATCAAGAGTTGAAAGTGAAGTCATCTATCTTTTCTTATGCACACAGCATATATACACATTATTTAGAATCACTGCACGCTTGCACATAAACATCACTCAGAGTGAACCTAGAGATCAATACCGCTTTGCCGATAATGGTGTATTGTGGAATTTTTGTATGAATGTTGATGCTGACTTATTGGATTTAATTTCCTTTAAATTCCAACATAAACACCAGAGACTTTACTCAAACACGTTAGTTTTAACACACTGGTGTAAACAGAAACAAAATGGCATACGGTAATATTGCACTGAGACGCACTAAGATGGAGAATCTGATTAAAAGCACAGCCACCCAGGAAAGCACACAGGATGATATTGTACATCTTTTTGCTAATAAAGAGAAACTAAGTATCAAAGAGTTGCGACTTTGGTGGGAAATAGAATTCTTGCAACTATATATTAATGAGAACAAAGTCCCAAGAGGATTAAGAATGAAAAAGTATCCAGCTAATGAAAGAGAGGATATAACATTCATGGAAGATTGTAATGAGACACTAACCAAATGCTCATTGATACTTATGGGTAAACTACTTAATAAAAAGAAAGGAGAAAGAGAAACAGTACTTACGGAACTTACTAACCTGCAGGAGAAAATAGAATTAACCAAACAAGACACAATATTTGAAGCATTTGACAAACAATTTAATGAAACATTGGAGAAATTGGATAAAGAAATCATGGATAGAAAGATTGGCAAATATCAACGTGACTGCAAGGACTATGAACTGAATATAGTCTATAGTTGGAATATGAGTAGCAAGGGCTCTTCTGAAGAAAAAAAGATGGGAAGGAGGCAAAGATTTAGAAATAATAAAAAACAGAGCCAAGAAAAAGGCAGAGTCACTTTCAGTGAAAGCAGTGTAAGCACAGAAGGCTCCCTAAGTATGGCTGGAGACCAATCAACTGCTTCAGAGTCAGAACAGGGAACAATCCTGGATGGATCTAACATAATGGATAATGATGAAGTAACAACTACCACCCAACAACAAAGCAAGGGGCTGGGAGCAAGACCAAAGGAGAATACAAAGCGAAAATCCTTTTCTGAATTGGTAAAACAGGACTCTACTACATTGGTGGGCAAAAATACAGGAGCTGATTCAAGCACATCTACACCAAGATACCCGAGCAGAGCCAACAGAGGGTCAAAAAACGGGAAGAACCAGAGGGGAAGAATGTGATCAATCTTTCAAGTACACCTCTGACAGATGAACAACAAAAAGTCTTAGCGAAAGGACTTGGGTTTGCGCCCACCAATGACTTTGATTTGTTTGATGCTCTCCTGGATTTAAACAAATTCATGAGAAAAGTAACTTTAAAAAAACACTTTTCTGAAATAAATATTAGTGAGCAGGCTCCCCTGCCAGATAATGATGTAGTAAATTCGTATAGTGGTAACATCTTATCTAGTAATATTGAACATATGAATTTTGGCGAACTATGTGATCTAACCAGTTTAGCTACATTACATAAGGAGAGCACTAGATGTGGAGAAATACAACATATAATTCCTAAAAGTAACATCAAATATACTAACAAATATTTTTACCCTTCACAGTCTAGAGGTGATAATATAGAATTGTTCCATACAATTGTTGAACAGGAACTGACTAAACTCTATGGCT
This sequence comes from Bombina bombina, assembly GCF_027579735.1. Classification (NCBI taxonomy): domain Eukaryota; kingdom Metazoa; phylum Chordata; class Amphibia; order Anura; family Bombinatoridae; genus Bombina; species Bombina bombina. The sequence continues at coordinate 420,431,606 of NC_069502.1, read as the reverse complement.
GTGAAAGAGAGAAACATCAAAAAACAAGAAGGGCTAACAATCTATCAGGAACAGAGTGGAGGGCTCTACAAGATTTAAAATTAAATAAAAATTTGGTCATTACCAATTCAGATAAGGGTGGGTCAATAGTGGTCCAAGATAGGATCTCCTATGAAATAGAGGCCCTAAATCAATTAAATGACAATGACACCTATAAACTACTCACGTTCAATCCCACCATAAAATTTGTTAAAGAATTAGAGACTATTCTAGAGGAGGGGACCAGATTAGGCATTCTAAATTAAAAAACTGCAGAGGCATTGCTAGTAAAATTCCCTGTTATCTCTACCTTTAAACACTTACCAAAAATTCATAAGAATCCCTCTAAGCCACCAGGCAGACCCATCATTTCCACAATTGGTACACTAGGCGAAAAATTAGGGGCATGAGTAGAAGAATTTCTGCAGCCCATTGTAACAAACATGCCAGGCTATTTACGTGACACAAAACATTTACTTAGAAAATTAGAAGGCCTAAAATTAAATGATACATGTCTTTTTCTCACCATAGACGTAGTTTCATTGTATTCCTGTATTCCACACAGACAAGGCTTACTAGCCTTGGAAGAAACACTAAAGTTTTATACAAACTTTGATATCGTTTTCATTAGCTATTTGGTTGATGTTGTTGGCTATTTATTAACCCATAATTATTTTGTTTTTGAAGGCAAAATGTATTTACAGCATAGGGGTACAGCTATGGGGGCGAAATTCGCCCCCTCATATGCTAACATATACCTTAGTTACTTTGAATTGTTCAAGATATTTGGTGACCTTAATAACTTTAAGGACAACATAAAATTCTATACTAGATTTATCGATGACGTGTTGATAGTCTGGGAAGGGGATGTGTCACTAATTGATGAATTTGTGGAATCATTGAATGATAACAGCATGAATCTCAAATTTACCTATAGTTGGAGTAAAGAAAGCATCAGCTTTCTTGATCTAACGATTAAAATAGAGGAAGAGGGTAAAACAGTAGCAATGGGGGCATATAGAAAGAAAATAGCTGGAAATACCATCTTAAGAGCTGAGTCTAACCATCCCAAACATTTAAAAATGGCCATCCCTAAAGGCCAATTCATGAGGTTACGCAGGAATTGTAGCGATATTAGGGATTATGACAAACATGCAAATCTTCTAAAAGCACGTCTAGCAAAGAGAGGCTATAACAAGAATCTCTTACTTACCACACAAGAGAATGTAAGGCTAATGGATAGGAATGAATTACTCCAGGACAAACATAAATCTAGAACTAAGAACTCTGAGGAGACTATTGTATTCTCTACACAATATAGCCAACAATATAACAAAATATGTAACATAGTCAAAAGATATCTTCCCATCTTGGAGAAAGAACCTACACTAACTAATATTTCAACTAATGGGGTCAAATTTGTCTCTAGGCGGGCTAAGACGTTGAGTCAATATGTAAATAGGAATTTCTCAGAATCAGGTACACTATCCATGCCTAGGACAGAAAGTTGGCTGAGACCTGAGAATGGGACCTTTAAGTGTGGAGTTAAACCTTGCAAGTCTTGTCAATATGTGAAACCAGGCGAATTTTTTGTGTCCCACACTACTAAATGTGAATTTCGAATTTATAGACATTTTACTTGCCAGTCTGACTATGTGGTCTACTTGATCTCCTGCAAATTGTGTGGCTGTCAGTATACAGGAAGAACTATAAGACCCATAAAGGATCGTATACGAGAACATCTCCTGTCTTTGGAAGCTTTGGACCCTAAAACACCGGTGGCCAGGCATTTTGCGAGACATCGAGTAGGCCATTCATATACTAAAGCTATGCTTGCACAAATTCTGTCATATTTTCAATTTCAAGTAATAGATAGGATTCCCAAACTTAATACAGGAGGGGATAGGCTAGCTAAACTAAATAAAAAAGAAGCCTTTTGGATTTTTAAATTAGAAACTGGCAACCCTAAAGGAATGAATAAAATTTGGGACCTTAAACTATACACAGGTATATAGATATAATTATGTTGAACCAGGTTTCAATAACTATCCCTTAACTTAGTATTATGTAACCTGATATGTAATGAGTAAGGCATACAGAATCTTATAATTAATATATGCAGGAAGCCAATATATAAATATATGAATAATAAGATACAAAAAAACTCTGTTACTTTGTTACATGTACATTAAATAGTACAAAATAATAATAAAAATAAAAATAAAAAGCAACTAATAACATACTGCATTTAGGTAATGTTGCCGAATTTCTTTCTCATGTTATAAATATCCATCTTTTTATATAATAAGTTTACCCTATAAATTGAATTATGCCAACATTTCTCTTTATCTAACATCTAGAATAGTACAACAATGTTTTTATTCTTATTTTTTTGTTATTTCTATTACCTATGTTCTTAAATAGAGTATGAATATAAGCCATTTAGTCCGGTAATGATGTGGCCCTTCTGACACTAAAAACAAATTGATATCCACCTACCCATAACACATCACATGTTGTTGTGATAATTAAAATGTGTTAAGGTGCCGAAGGGGTTAAATCGCATTTACCGGTATAAATGGCAGTACAGGGAATCAGCTGCTATCCCTGATGAAGTGCTTTTTGTAGCAGGAAACGCGTCAGAGAGCAGCCTCTCCTGTGTGCTTGGGTGAACTACTATGATGTGTGCTAACATTTTTAAATTGTAACCAATAAATTGTTGTTTTAATCATCCATCTTTAGTGCAGCTTGCAATCCTTTCCATCAAAGTGGCTATGTTGTTCGTTATTTCAGCGTTGGGAAATCGCTGTACTGAAAGGATTGTGCATCCAGCCTAGTCTCTGAGGTGATAGTGCAAGTGTAAGTGTTGCTGGTAACGTGCAATCAATCGAGCTGAACACCAGGTGCGTACAGCGTTCCTAACACAAGGAGAGTAACAGAGCTTGCCAGTATCACGCTTCCCCTCCCTGCATTGAGTAGGACCGACAGGACGAACAGTCTGAAGTTATAAGGTATTGTCCGGTGTGGGGGTAAAGTGTCTGAACTTTATGAAGAGCAAATTTGAGCTTTGTGAAAAAGAAAAAAAGGAAATTCTTGTCATAGACTGTACCTGTGATTTAACATAACAGTGAAGTTATACCGGTTGTTTCATACGCTCTATTTGTTCACTTACATCTTGAAAATCTTTTCCACTGAAACGTCACTTACATTGTGTATACCTGGTTTTGATACGAATCAAGAGTTGAAAGTGAAGTCATCTATCTTTTCTTATGCACACAGCATATATACACATTATTTAGAATCACTGCACGCTTGCACATAAACATCACTCAGAGTGAACCTAGAGATCAATACCGCTTTGCCGATAATGGTGTATTGTGGAATTTTTGTATGAATGTTGATGCTGACTTAATGTAATATTAAGCACTTATGTATTTTGGTTAATATTCTAAATATTGCAAATGTATGCTCTGCTTTAGCAGACATGATATTACATATATTTTATAAATGTTAGTACTATGCCACATTATACTTTAATGTGTCATCGTTTTTGTATTGAATAAATATGTTCAATGATTTACACATTGAAAATTACATATGAATGAGGGTAAATCTGTAATAATAAAACTCATCTTCATGATAAACAACTTTTCTTTCATGTAATTAGCAAGAGTCCATGAGATAGTGACGTATGGGATATACATTCCTACCAGGAGGGGCAGTTTCCCAAACCTTAAAATGCCTATAAATACACCCCTCACCACACCCACAATTCAGTTTTACAAACTTTGCCTCCCGTGGAGGTGGTGAAGTAAGTTTGTGCTTAGATTCTACGTTGATATGCGCTTCGCAACAGGTTGAAGCCCGGTTTTCCTCTCAGAGTGCAGCGAATGTCAGAGGGATGTGAAGAGAGTATTGCCTATTCGAGAACAATGGTCTACCTCTAGGGGATCTTTTTCATAAGCTCTCTGTTATCGGTCATAGAGATTTCTTCTCCTACCTCCCTTTTCAGATCGACGATATACTCTTATATACCATTACCTCTACTGATTCTCGTTTCAATACTGGTTTGGCTATCTGCTTTATGTAGAGGAGTGTCCTGGGGTAAGTATGTCTTATTTTTTGTGACACTCTATGCTATGGTTGGGCACTTTATATGTAAAGTTCTAAATATATGTCTATAAACTTATATTTGCCTTGATTCAGGATAAACGGTATTCCTTATTTTCCGACTGTCAGTTTCATTATTGGGATAATGCATTTAATTATTTTTTCTTACCTTGAAAAATGTTTCATTTGGCCTTTTTTCCTGCGTGCTGTTAAGCTCGCGGGGGCGGGAAATGTTTCTTTTTATTTTGTTATTTTTTGGCGCATTCTTTTTTTGGCGCTAAATATTTTCGTCACTTCCGGCGCAGTAATTTTTCACAGCAAGTTGTATTCTATTACGCATGCGTATTTAGACATTTTTTTGAGCCAAAAAAATGGGGGGTCTCTTTTACTCACTTTATTTAAACATTTCTCTTCATGGCTTCTGGTTGCTAGAAGCTTATTTTTTTTTGCATTCTTTCCCATTCCTGAAAATGTCATTTAAGGAATTTGATAATTTTGCTTTATATGTTGTTTTTTCTATTACATATTGCAAGATGTCTCATCCCGACCCTGGATCAAAACCCACTAATGAAGAGACGTTGCCTGATGCTGTTTCTACCAAAGTTAAGTGCATATGTTGTAAACTTGTGGTATCTGTTCCCCCAGCTGTAGTTTGTGAAAGCTGCCATGATAAATTTTCCAATGCTGATTATGTCTCCATTAGTAATAATCCTTTACCTGTTGTTGTTCCTTCAACATCTAACTTTCAGGATGTTCCTGTAAATGTAAAAGAATTTGTTTCTAATTCTATTAGGAAGGCTCTGTCTGTTATTTCTCCTTCCAATAAACATAAAAGGTCTTTCAAAACTTCTCACATTTCAGATTAATTTGTAGGTGACCGTCATCATTCTGACTTATCTGATTCTGATGAGGTTCTTTCTGGTTCAGAAGATTCTATTACAGATATTGATTCTGATAAATCCTCATATTTATTCAAAATGGAGTTTATTCGTTTATTACTAAAAGAAGTTTTGATTGCATTAGATATGGAGGAATCCAGTCCTCCTGATACTAAAACTGCTAAACGTTTAAACTCGGTTTATAAGCCTCATGTATTAATCCCGGAAGTTTTTCCAGTTCCTGATGCTATCTCAGATGTGATTGCTAGGGAATGGGATAGTTTGGGTACTTCATTTACTCCTTCTCCAAGGTTTAAGAAGTTGTATCCTGTGCCATCTGATAGATTGGAGTTTTGGGATAAAATCCCTAAGGTCTCCGGTTGGAAACCTAATCCAGTCTGGAATAAATCCAAGCCTTCCAGAAAGTCAAAACCCGCTCCTAAATCCGCATGAAGGTGCGGCCCTCATTCCAGCACAGCTGGTAGGGGGCAGGTTACGATTTTTCAAAGATGTTTGGATCAATTCGATTCACAATCTTTGGATTCAGAACATTGTTTCACTAGGGTACAGAATAGGTTTCAAAGTAAGGCCACCTGTGAGAAGATTTTTTCTCTCACGAATTCCAGTAAATCCAGTGAAGGCTCAAGCGTTTCTGAAATGTGTTTCAGACCTAGAGTTAGCTGGGGTAATTATGCCAGTTCCAGTTCTGGAACGGGGTCTGGGGTTTTATTCAAATCTGTTCATTGTGCCAAAGAAAGAGAATTCTTTCAGACCAGTTCTGGATTTAAAAATATTGAATCGATATGTAAGGATACCAACATTCAAAATGGTGACTATAAGAACTATTCTGCCTTTTGTTCAGCAAGGGCATTATATGTCTACAATAGACTTACAGGATGCATACCTGCATATTCCTATTCACTCAGATCACTACCAGTTTCTGAGATTCTCTTTTCTAGACAAGCATTACCAGTTTATTGCCCTTCCATTCGGTCTAGCAACTGCGCCAAGGATCTTTTTGAAGGTTCTAGGTGCCCTTCTCTCTGTAATCAGAGAACAGGGTTTTGCAGTATTTCCTTATTTGGACGATATCTTGGTACTTGCTCAGTCTTTACATTCTGCAGAATCTCACACAAATCAACTTGTGTTGTTTCTTTAAAGACATGGTTGGAGGATCAATTTACCAAAAAGTTATTTGATTCCTCAGACAAGAGTAACCTTTTTAGGTTTCCAAATAGATTCAGTGTCCATGACTTTGTCTCTGACAGAAAAGAGACGTCTGAAATTGGTTTCAGCCTGTCGAAACCTTCAGTCTCAATTGTTCCCTTCGGTAGCATTATGCATGGAGATTTTAGGTCTCATGACTGCTGCTTCGGACGCGATCCCTTTTGCTCGTTTTCACACGAGACCACTTCAGCTTTGTATGCTGAACCAGTGGTGAAGGGATTATACAAGGATATCACAAATAATATCCTTAAATCCCAATGTTCGATCATCTCTAACTTGGTGGATGGATCACCATCGTTTAATTCAAGGGGCCTCTTTTGTTCGTCCAACCTGGACTGTGATCTCAACAGATGCGAGTCTTTCAGGTTGGGGAGCTGTATGGGGATCTCCGACGGCACGGGGGTTTGGGAATCTCAGGAGGCGAGATTACCAATCAACATTTTGGAACTCCGTGCGATTTTCAGAGCTCTTCAGTTCTGGCCTCTTCTAAAGAGAGAATCGTTTATTTGTTTTCAAACAGACAATGTCACGACCGTGGCATATGTCAATCATCAAGGTGGGACTCACAGTCCTCAAGCTATGAAAGAAGTATCTCGGATACTTGTATGGGCGGAATCCAGCTCCTGTCTAATTTCTGCGGTTCACATCCCAGGTGTAGACAATTGGGAAGCGGATTATCTCAGTCGCCAGACGTTACATCCGGGCGAATGGCCTCTTCATCCAGAGGTTTTTCTACAGATTGTGCAAATCTGGGGTCTCCCAGAAATAGATCTGATGGCCTCTCATCTGAACAAGAAACTTCCAAGGTATCTATCCAGATCCCGGGATCCTCAGGCGGAAGCAGTGGATGCATTGTCAATTCCTTGGAATTATCATCCTGCTTATATCTTTCCGCCTCTAGTTCTTCTTCCGAAAGTAATCTCCAAAATTCTAATGGAGCGCTCATGTGTACTGCTGGTGGCTCCAGCATGGCCACACAGATTTTGGTTTGCGGATCTCATTCGGATGGCCAGTTGCCAACCTTGGACACTTCCGTTAAGGCCAGACCTTCTTCTCAAGGTCCTTTTTTCCATCAGGATCTCAAATCATTAAATTTGAAGGTATGGAAATTGAACGCTTAATTCTTAGTCATAGAGGTTTCTCTGACTCAGTGATTAATACTATGTTACAGGCTCGAAAATCTGTCTCTAGAAAGATTTATTATCGGGTTTGGAAGACTTACATCTCTTGGTGATCTTCTCATAAATTTTCCTGGCATTCTTTCAGAATTCCTAGAATTTTACAATTTCTTCAGGATGGTTTGGATAAAGGTTTGTCTGCAAATTCCTTGAAAGGACAAATATCTGCTCTTTCTGTTCTTTTTCACAGAAAGATTGCTCATCTTCCTGATATTTGTTGTTTTGTACAGGCTTTGGTATGTATCAAACCTGTCATTAAGCCAATCTCTCCTCCTTGGAGTCTTAATTTGGTTTTGTCAGCCTTACAGGCTCCTCCGTTTGAGCCTATGCATTCTCTGGACATTAAATTACTTTCCTGGAAAGTATTGTTCCTTTTAGCTATCTCTTCTGCCAGAAGAGTTTCTGAGTTATCTGCTCTTTCTTGTGGATAAGGATAAGGCGGTGTTGCGGACTTCATTTCAATTTTTGCCTAAGGTTGTGAATTCTAACAACATTAGTAGAGAAATTGTTGTCCCTTAATTATGTCCTAATCCTAATAATTCTAAGGAAAGGTCGTTACATTCGTTGGATGTAGTTAGAGCTTTAAAATATTATGTTGAAGCTACTAAAGATTTTAGAAAGACTTCTAGTCTATTTGTTATCTTTTCTGGTTCCAGGAAAGGTCAGAAGGCTTCTGCCATTTCTTTGGCCTCTTGGCTAAAGTCTTTGATTCATCATGCTTATGTGGAGTCGGGTAAGTCCCTGCCTCAAAGGATTACAGCTCATTCTACTAGGTCAGTCTCTACTTCCTTGGCTTTTAGGAATGAAGCTTCTGTTGATCAGATTTGCAAAGCAGCAACTTGGTCTTCTTTGCATACTTTTACTAAATTCTACCATTTTGATCTGTTTTCTTCTTCTGAAGCAGTTTTTGGTAGAAAAGTACTTCAGGCAGCTGTTTCTGTTTGATTCGTCTGCTTATAATTTCAGTTTTCTTCATTATAAGATTAAAACTTTTTGATTTGGGTTGTGGATTATTTTTTTCAGCGGAATTGGCTGTCTTTATTTTATCCCTCCCTCTCTAGTGACTCTTACGTGGAAGTTCCACATCTTGGGTATCTGCTATCCCATACGTCACTAGCTCATGGACTCTTGCTAATTACATGAAAGAAAACATAATTTATGTAAGAACTTACCTGATAAATTCCTTTCTTTCATATTAGCAAGAGTCCATGAGACCCACCCTTTTTTTGTGGTGGTTATTTATTTTTTTGTATAAAGCACAATTATTCCAATTCCTTATTTTTTTTATGCTTTCGCTCCTTTCTTATCACCCCACTTCTTGGCTATTCGTTAAACTGTATTGTGGGTATGGTGAGGGGTGTATTTATAGGCATTTTGAGGTTTGGGAAACTTTGCCCCTCCTGGTAGGAATGTATATCCCATACGTCACTAGCTCATGGACTCTTGCTAATATGAAAGAAAGGAATTTATCAGGTAAGTTCTTACATAAATTATGTTATTTCCTTTGACTTATGTTTATATATTAATTTCTATCAGGTAACCATGCCATTCAAGTGTGCAATCTCAGGGGATTGTATGTATTGATAATCTATGTTTATTTGAAGAAGGATTATATTATATCTGTATTTGTCTCTTTAAAATGAGGATTTGACATATTTCTTAAAGGGATAGTCAATTCAAAATTATATTCATGAATCAGAGCATGCAGTATTAATATACTTAAATATGTACTATTATCGTTTTAACTTCATTATCATCTGTAATTTTGTAAAGCAGGAATGTAAGCTTAGGAATCTTCCCATTTTGATTTTGCACATGGGGAGCGCTTGATTATTGTTGTCTAACAACACAGGTGCTGAACATTAAATGGAATGCCTCCTAAACTTAAATACATAATTAAAATAAGAAAGAAAACAAAATTAAATTGATTATGAGTACGTATGTAAGTTGATTGGAATTGAATGATTTCTCTGATTCCTGAATGTTTAATTGTGAATATACTATCCCTTTAACTTAAAATGGCATAACAAATATTTGATTCCATTATTTTGCTAGAACATATATATTTACAAACAAATCTAATACAATTATATGGTTTATATAGGTCAAAGATGTACAGTATATACCATTATCATACATATATACATGTAGGCGAAGATTATTATTAGATATAATTATATTTCTATATGTATTGGAAATATATATATAGCATCCCTGGGCAAAGGTTGCATTTGGAATAGGTGATATATGCTTGCATCTATTTTTCTATGTACATACATATTAATATTTCAATGAAAACATATTTCTACATTGAAACACTCATAAATGTTTTTAGGATTTGCAATTTCAATGGGAAACACGCCTCAAAAAGCTCCTTTTTCCTTCTTTACACCTAGTTGAGCTGGGTGTAATATTTCTCAATGTATCGACAGCCTCCGACAGTGTATTATTGGTTAGCGCTTTCATTGGAAACCTGGTATAATTTATCAATTATTGGCTATAGGACGCTTTGTTTTTTCAGCAACCAGAGTACAGCTGACGATATTGAGGTATAACGCGCCATTGGAAACAGTCGATAAACGATTTTGCTTCCGACAGCATATTTATATTACGGCTCAATGGAAGCGAGCCCATTGTTGGCTTTACAATATTATATTACTTCTGCAAGGCTAATTGTGCACAATCTGTCTAGCTTTGTTTAGTTTACATTGCAGATCCCCTGAAAATGTCTCCTATTCACCTTCTGACTGCACTCTAATACTTAATTACCATTTCTTTTACAAGATATGACGAGTCCACGGATTTCATCCTTACTTATGGGATATCTTACTTAAGGGATATCGCCTCCTGGTCAGCAGGAGGAGGCAAAGAGCTCCACAGCAGAGCTGCATAAATAGCTCCTCCCTTCCCCCCCAACCCAGTCATACTCTTTGCCTGCATTAGTGATAGGAGAGAGGTAAAGTGAGGTGTTAGTTTAGATTCTTCAAGCAAGAGCTTTTTATTTTTAAATGGTGCCAAAGTGTACTATTTTTCTGCTGAGCAGTTATAGTTTTATGGTTCTGGGAACTAAAGGGTTTTTGGCCCCTCTGCGCCTCCCATACTGATACTGCTATTCTGAGATGGTCTTGGAGAGATTTTAACTAAGGCCCTTCTATCTTCACAGGACCTCAGAAGGAAGGTTGGACCCCCTGACACTGTGAGTCTCTCATGCTGTTCCTCAGCATGCAGGTAAGTGCAGTCTGTTTCTGGGGCTTTGCACTGTAAGAAAAAGAGTGACATTTCTCAGAACGGTCTGTACTTTCATTTTTTCTTCAGGGGCCATGACAAGGCTTCCTGTCGCTATTATGTTGGTCCTCATTAGTGATAAGAAGTATGAGAACCGACATAGAGCTTTATCCAGACACTCTAGTATTACCAAAATTACCCTAGAAGCGCTGGGATGTAAGAAAGAAGTATGTGAAAACTTTATTCAGACACTCTAGCATAACTAAACTTAACCTAGAAGCGCTGAGATGTTATTTTGACATGTATTGTATTACGGGCGATTTCTCTTTTAATGTGAAAAAAGGGCTAACGTTGGGAGAGTTATGGAGCTGTAGGAGTTTAGTGCCTAATAGACTCCGGGGCTTTGGCCTGTATGGGTGTATTTCATATTTTCCCTGGTTCTGACGCCCCCGATGGGCGGGGCATTGTATTGGCGCGCTTTATCGCAGTTGTTCCGATTGCCATTACGGCTCTTAGGTACACTTGTTTCTGCAACTCACACAAGTGATCTTAGGCATGCCAGTTCAGGGACTTTATCCTTGGTCAGTGGAAGCAGGTAGGAGCCGCAGCAGAGCTGCGGTGAGGTGACTGATAAGTTTCTGATTTTGTTCTGTTAAATAACAGTGTCTTCCTGCACGGAGACGTCACTCACTAATATGGGAATGTGAAAACAATTGCTCTCTGACATATATATCGATCTTTGTTCAAATAACGTTTTTCTTAAAGAAACAGTACTTCGCAAAAATTTAAGGTTAGACTGATTTTTTACACTTTTATATTTTCAATGCTTCTGACCAAGCTTGCATTTTTCTGTTTAGGTTGTCAAAATGGATGACCTTGAACAAACTACTTGTCTTATGTGTTTAGATGCCATTGTGGACCCCCCAGTTACACTTTGTCCCCCATGTATTGAGAGGGCTTTATAGTGTAGAGAACAAATTTTCTTTAATAAAGATTTATCTAATGAATGTCCTCAGACTGATGAAGATCAGGGTATGCCGCATCTTTTTCCCAAAACGTCACAGTCTTTAATGCCCGCTCAGGTAATGCCAGGTTCTTCAACAGTGTCTTCTTCATTTATTTTGCAGGATATGGCTGCAGTTATGTCAAACACTCTTACAGAAGTTTTATCTAAGTTGCCAGTGTTACAAGGCAAACGCAGCAGGACAGGAGCCCACGTGGTCCCTGCAACTTCTGATGCTTTAATGGCTATCTCCGATATACCTTCCAAGGGCAGACTTTCTCTCTTTGTCCAGGCTTGGACGTTCAGGATCCCTGGACACTAGAAATTGTGTCTCAAGGGTATCAGTTGGAGTTCAAAAATTCTTTCCCAAGGGGAAGGTTCCTTCTTTAACGATTGTCTGTAGACCAGATAAAAAGAGAGGCATTCTTACGTTATGTAGAAGACCTCTCCACCATGGGAGTAATTTGTCCCGTTCCAATACAGGAACAGGGGCAGGAGTTTTACTCAAATCTTTTTGTGGTTCCCAAAAAAGAGGGATCGTTCCGACCCATTTTAGATCTCAGAGTTCCATCCTTCAAGATGGAGACTATTCAGACAATTCTTCCATTGATCCAGGAGGGTCAATATATGACTACCGTGGACTTAAAGGATGCATATCTTCATATTCCTATCCACAAAGATCATCACCAGTTCCTAAGGTTTGCCTTCCTGGGCAAACATTTTCAGCTCGTGGCTCTTCCCTTCGGGCTGGCCATGGCACCCAGGATCTTCCCAAAGATTCTAGGGTCTCTGCTAGTGGTTCTCAGACCGCGGGGCATTGCAGTGGCACCTTATCTGGACGATATTCTGAACCAGGCATTGTCTTATCAACTGACAAAGTCTCATACCAACATGGTCCTGTCCTTTCTAAGGACTCACGGGTGGAGTGCCACAGACAAGGGTTCCTTCACTAGTGCCACAGACAAGGGTTCCTTTCCTGGGAACTCTAATAGATTCTATATCTATGAAAATCTTCTTGACGGAAGTCAGAAAGTTAAAGATTCTGAATACATGCCGAGCCCTTCAGTCCAATCTTTGGCCATCAGTGGCTCAGTGCATGGAGGTAATTGGATTGATGGTGGCGGCAATGGACATCATTCCGTTTGCTCGTTTTCATGTCAGGCCTCTACAACTGAGCATGCTCAGACAGTGGAATGGAGATTACGCAAATTTGTCTCCTCAGATAGATCTGGATCAGGAGACAAGAGACTTGCTTCTTTGGTGGTTGTCACAGGATCATCTGTCCCAAGGGATGTGCTTCCGCAGACCCTCATGGGTGATAGTGACAACGGACGCCAGTCTACTAGGATGGAGTGCAGTCTGGAATTCCCTGAAGGCTCAGGGTGTGTGGACTCGGTCAGAGTCTCTACTCCCAATCAATATTCTTGAGTTGAGGGAAATATTCAATGCTCTTCAGGCTTGGCCTCAGTTGGCTTCGACAAAGTTCATCCGATTTCATTCGGACAACATCACAATGGTGGCTTACATCAATCATCAGGGAGGAACAAGGAGTTCCTTGGCAATGACAGAAGTATCCAAGATAATTTGGTTGGCGGAGGCTCACTCTTGTTATCTGTCAGCAATCTACATCCCAGGAGAAAAAAACTGTGAAGCGGATTTTTTGAGCAGACAGACGTTTCATCCGGGGGAGTGGGAACTCCACCCGGAGGTCTTTGCCACCCTGATTCTCAAATGGGGCAGACCGGAGCTGGATCTTATGGCATCTCGTCAGAATGCCAAGCTCCCGAGATACAGATCCAGGTCCAGGGATCCTCAGGCCGAACTGATAGATGCCTTGGCAGCGCCTTGGTCGTTCAACCTAGCTTATGTGTTCCCTCCATTTGCTCTCCTTCCCTGGGTGATTGCTCGAGTCAAACAGGAGAGGGCTTCAGTGATTCTCATCGCTCCTGCATGGCCTCGCAGGACTTGGTATGTCGATCTGATGGACATGTCATCTCTGCCACCGTGGAAGCTTCCATTGAGGCAGGACCTTCTCATTCAGGGACCCTTCCATCATCCAAATCTAATTTCTCTGCAGAACGCTTGATTTTATCCAAGCGGGGGTTCTCTGATGCGGTCATTGATACCTTGATTCAGGCACGCAAGCCTGTTACTAGAAAGATTTCAATAAGATATGGTGTAAATATCTTTATTGGTGCGAATCCAAGGGCTACTCATGGAGTACTGTTAGGATTCCCAGGATTTTATCTTTTCTTCAAGAAGGATTGGAGAAAGGGTTATCAGCTAGTTCCTTAAAAGGACAGATTTCTGCTTTGTCTATTCTGCTACACAAGCGTCTGGCAGATGTCCCAGATGTACAATCTTTTTGTCAGGCCCTGACTAGAATCAGACCTGTGTTTAGACCAATTGCTCCTCCTTGGAGTTTGAATTTAGTTCTTAATGTTCTTCAAGGGGTTCCGTTTGAACCTATGCATTCCATAGATATTAAGTTATTATCTTGGAAAGTTTTGTTTTTGGTAGACATGTGCGATTCGGTTCGATTAGGAAATTTGTAAAATTCTGCAAATTCGGAGATTCTGATTTATTCAGATTTATTCGGTAGATTTGGATGGCCATGGATTACACTAGTATTGTACATTATATTAGGTTATATCACTCTGCTATGGGTTACACCTAATGTACAGTACATAATACTAGTCTAATCCCACCTAACACTTACCGAAATTCCGAATTTCCGAACCGAATCAAACCGAATCCAGCCGAATTTATTCGAATCCGAATGAATTCGAAACAAATCTGAACCGAATTGATTCAAATTTTTCCGAATTCGAATCACTCCGAACCGAAATTCGAAAAAATCCGAATCGATCCGAACCAAACCGAATTTTTTCTCCATGCACATGTCTAGTTTTTGGTTGCTATTTCTTCTGCTCGCAGAGTTTCTGAGCTTTGGCATTACAATGTGATTCTCCTTATCTTATTTTCCATTCGGATAAGGTGGTGTTACGTACCAAACCTGGTTTTCTTCCTAAGGTTGTTTCTAACAAGAATATTAATCAGGAAATTGTTGTTCCTTCCTTGTGTCCTAATCCTGCTACTAAGAAGGAGCGTCTGTTACATAATTTGGACGTAGTCCGTGCCTTGACGTTCTACTTGCAGGCGACTAAGGATTTTCGTCAAACATCTTCATTATTTGTTGTTTTTGCTGGGAAATGTAGGGGTCAGAAAGCTACGGCTACCGCTATTTGTTTTTGGCTGAATAGTATCATCCGTGTTGCATATGAGACTGCTGGACAGCAGCCTCCAGAATGAATTACGGCTCATTCTACTAGGGCTGTGGCTTCCTCATGGGCATTTAAAAATGATGCTTCTGTTGAACAGATTTGGTTGTCTCTTCACACTTTTTCCAAATTTTACAAATTTGATACTTTTGCCTGGTCTGAGGCTGTTTTTGGGAGAAAGGTTCTTCAAGCAGTGGTGCCTTCCATTTAGGTTCCTGTCTTGTCCCTCCCTTTCATCCGTGTCCTATAGCTTTGGTATTGTATCCCATAAGTAAGGATGAAATCCGTGGACTCGTCATATCTTGTAAAAGAAAAGGAAATGTATGCTTACCTGATAAATTTATTTCTTTTATAATATGACGAGTCCACGGCCCTCCCTGTCGTTTTTTCTAAAGACAGGTTTTTATTTTTGTTAAACTTCAGTCACCTCTGCTCCTTGGCTTTTCCTTTCTCTTCCTAACTTCGGTTGAATGACTGGGTTGGGGGGGAAGGGAGGAGCTATTTTTTCAGCTCTGCTGTGGAGCTCTTTGCCTCCTCCTGCTGACCAGGAGGCGATATTTCATAAGTAAGGATGAAATCCGTAGACTCATCATATTGTAAAAGAAATACATTTATCAGGTAAGCATAAATTTCCTTTTTCTGTTACATTTTTAATGTAATGTGGCTCTAATGTGTATGATAGTATGATTGATTATTATATGTAGAAACAAATATATTAAGGACAGCGCTGAGCCTAAAGTTACAACTAAGCCACTCCCAAACCACCTCCCTTAAAATGGAAACAGGGGAAAGTTACAAAAAGAAATAAAAAGAAGGGCGCTAGATAGCTAGAAGTAACAAACACATTTATGCTTTAGACATTTAGTCAAAATTATTATAACACAATGAATATAGTATGTTAGCAGATTAAAATCTAGTTCGTTGGCACTATTTAAAGATCCCAGGACCCCAGACAGTAGGTCCTATGATCTTGCTAGTTTCACTTGCTTGCTGGCTCTGACTAAGTGAATTCACAGTCACACAGGCTCAGCAGCATAGACTAGCACAGCCCACTGTCGTGACGTCACGTGCGTGATCATGTGACGTCCGACACACACAGGCAGTATGCAGAGCGCAGGCTGAGGGCCACTGCGCATCAGGATCAGCAAGATGAGTGACTCCTCAGTAGGGCTAGAAAGGGTGCAGGTGGCTGGGCTAATGGGTAGTAGGTTGGCCCGGATGGGGCTGAAGCAACTTAAATAGTAAAAGCCTTTAAAATATTTCAAAAGCAAACACATTGACTACCTAAGGCTATGTCCGTTTTAAAAAAAAATTACCGGCAGAAACCTGAAATATTAGACAGTCCGGTCTAATACCGGACACCTGGCAACCCTGAGTGCAACTGTTATTTATGATTAAATAAAATGGCACTGCCATAGTTAAAATAAATATTTAGAAATAGATCACAGACATTACTTTACAAATAGTCACATTTAATTTAAAGAAGGCTAAACAGTCAAGACACATGTTCTAGTGCTAAAATACAGTGAAAAGTAGAAAACTTACAAAAGCTACCAAAATAAAATCACTGTTGTAAAAGAAAGTTAAATAGTTAAATCATATTTGGAATACAAATACATAAAATAAAAAATAAATAGAAAGTATGCATCAGGATAAATACAACAGAGTATGAAAGCATGGATCTGAGAAGCAGCCTGTACCTGATACAGCTACAGTGCAAATGAAAGGCACAGTCAGTGCTAAAATGCAAATGAAAGGCACAGTGCTAAGGAAAGTATAGAAATTTAGACTGTAGATGGAAAATACAATTTCCTTGAAAAAAAGCAAAGAACAATATAGATATCAGTGTTTAATAAGAGAGCAAAATCACTTAGCTGCTAACTGCTGGGAAGCAGCAAAGAAAAGAGGAAGTAGAGACAGTCTTCCTTAAGTTTGATACATAGTGCTGTGATCTTATTGGTTGTTTATTTCTCTTGTTAAGTGTGTTCAGTCCACGGGTCATCCATTACTTATTGGATATATTCTCCTTCCCAACAGGAAGTTGCAAGAGGATCACCCAAGCAGAGCTGCTATATAGCTCCTCCCCTCACATGTCATATCCAGTCATTCTCTTGCAAGTCTCAACAAAGAAGGAGGTCGCGAGAGGAGATAGGAGTTTTTTACCTAATTATTCTTCAATCAAAAGTTTATTATTTTAAAATGGCACCGGAGTGTGCTGTTTTTTTCTCTCAGGCAGTATTTAGAAGAAGAAGCTGCCTGCGTTTTTCTATGATCTTAGCAGACGTAACTAAGATCCACTGGCTGTTCTTGCACATTCTGAGGAGTGGGGTAACTTCAGAAAAGGGAATAGCAGGCGGGGTCCCCCGCAAATGAGGTATGTGCAGTAAATATTTTCTAGGAATGGAATTGACTAAGAAAACACTGCTGTTACCCATATGATGTAAGTACAACCTTTAATGCAGTAGTAGCGACTGGTATCAGGCTGATAAATGTATGCACAGTTGAGTTATTTTCTAGGGACTAGAATCTGACTGAGAAAATACTGTTAATACTGAAACTAATGTATGAGCCTTAACTGCAGTAGAAGCGACTGGTAGCAGGCTTAGTGATATCTTTGCATAACCCTGGAAAGTTGTTTTTTTTTTTTTAAAAAAAAAAAAACGTTTACTGGCATGTTATTCCTTTTTTGGAGGTACTTTGGTGATAAATCCTTTTGGGCATGATTTTTTTCAACATGGCTATCGTATATATTTCTGCATAGAAACCGTTGTAACAGGTCTCCCACTGTTGTAATATGAGTGGGAGGGACCTTTTTTAGCACCTTGTTGCGCAGTTAAAATTCTAGCACAGTCTTCCTGCTTCTTCCTCCTTGATCCAGGACGTCTCCAGAGAGCTCAGGGGTCTCCAAAATTAATTTTTGAGGGAGGTAATCAGTCACAGCAGACCTGTGACAGTGTGTTTGACTGTGAGAAAAACGTTAAATCTTAAATTGATTATCCGGTTTTGGGTATTGAGGGGTTAATCATCCATTTGCTAGTGGGTGCAATCCTCTGCTAAATTCATACATTTACTGTTAAAATTGTTGGCTATAACTGAATTAGTTCATTGTTATTCAACGGTGACAGTTTTTTTTGTGTTTTTTAAAAGCGCTGCTGCGTTTTTTCTATTGCTTGTAAATTTATTGAAAGTTTTTTTTCCAAGCTTGCTAGCCTTCATTGCTAGTCTGTTTAAACATGTCTGATACAGATGAATCTACTTGTTCATTATGTTTAAAAGCCAATGTGGAGCCCAATAGAAATATGTGTACCAATTGTATTGATGTTACTTTAAATAAAAGTCAGTTTTTACCGGTAAAGAAATTATCACCAGACAACGAGGGGGAAGTTATGCCGACTAACTCTCCTCACGTGTCAGTACCTTCGCCTCCCACTCAGGAGGTGCGTGAGATTGTGGCGCCAAGTACATCAAGGCCCTTACAAATCACTTTGCATGATATGGCTAATGTTATGAAAGAAGTGTTATCAAATTTGCCTGAGTTAAGAGGCAAGCGCGATAGCTCTGGGTTTAGGACAGAGCGCGCCGATGACACGAGAGCCATGTCCGATACTGCGTCACAATTTGCAGAACATGAGGACGGAGAGCTTCATTCTGTGGGTGACGGATCTGATCCGGGGAGACCGGATTCAGAAATTTCAAATTTTAAATTTAAGCTTGAGAACCTCCGTGTATTGCTAGGGGAGGTGTTAGCGGCTCTGAATGATTGTGACACGGTTGCAATCCCAGAGAAATTATGTAGGCTGGATAAATACTATGCGGTACCGGTGTGTACTGACGTTTTTCCTATACCTAAAAGGCTTACAGAGATTATTAGCAAGGAGTGGGATAGACCCGGTGTGCCCTTTTCCCCTCCTCCGATATTTAGAAAAATGTTCCCAATAGACGCCACCACACGAGACTTATGGCAGACGGTCCCTAAGGTGGAGGGAGCAGTTTCTACTTTAGCCAAGCGTACCACTATCCCGGTGGAGGATAGTTGTGCTTTCTCAGATCCAATGGATAAAAAATTAGAAGGTTACATTAAGAAAATGTTTGTTCAACAAGGTTTTATATTACAGCCCCTTGCATGCATTGCGCCCGTCACTGCTGCGGCGGCATTCTGGATTGAGTCTCTGGAAGAGGCTATTCGCACAGCACCATTGGATAAGATTATGAACAAGCTTAAAGCCCTTAAGCTAGCTAATACATTTGTTTCGGATGCCGTGGTGCATTTAACCAAACTAACGGCTAAGAACTCCGGATTCGCCATCCAGGCGCGCAGAGCGCTATGGCTTAAATCCTGGTCAGCAGATGTAACTTCTAAATCTAAATTGCTTAATATTCCTTTCAAAGGGCAAACCTTATTCGGGCCCGGATTGAAAGAAATCATTGCTGACATTACTGGAGGTAAGGGTCACACCCTTCCTCAGGACAGGGCCAAATCAAAGGCCAAACAGTCTAATTTTCGTGCCTTTTTGTAATTTCAAGGCAGGAGCAGCATCAACTACCTCCACTCCAAAACAGGAAGGGACTGCTACTCGTTACAGACAGGGTTGGAAAAGCAACCAGTCCTGGAACAAGGGCAAGCAGGCCAGAAAACCTACTTCTGCCCCTAAGACAGCATGAAGAAAGGGCACCCTATCCGAAAACGAATCTAGTGGGGGGCAGACTTTCTCTCTTCGCCCAGGCCTGGGCAAGAGATGTCCAGGATCCCTGGGCATTGGAGATCATATCTCAGGGATACCTTCTGGACTTCAAATCTTCTCCTCCACAAGGGAGATTTCATCTGTCAAGTTTATCAACAAACCTGATAAAGAAAGAGGCATTTCTACGATGTGTACAAGACCTCTTAGTAATGAGAGTGATCAACCCAGTTCCGCGGTCGGAACAAGGGCAGGGTTTTTACTCAAATCTGTTTGTGGTTCCCAAAAAAGAGGGTACCTTCAGGCCAATCTTGGACCTGAAAATCTTAAACAAATTCCTACGGGTTCCATCGTTCAAAATGTAAACTATTCGAACCATCCTACCCATGATCCAAGAGGGTCAGTATATGACCACAGTGGACCTAAAGGATGCCTACCTTCACATACCGATTCACAAAGATCATTATCGGTACCTAAGGTTTGCCTCTCTAGACAGGCATTACCAGTTTGTAGCTCTTCCCTTCGGGTTGGCTACGGCCCCGAGAATTTTTACAAAGGTTCTGGGCTCGCTTCTGGCGGTACTAAGACCGCGAGGCATAGCGGTGGCTCCGTACCTAGACGACATTCTGATACAAGCGTCAAGTTTTCAAAATGCAAAGTCTCATACAGAGATAGTTCTGGCATTTCTGAGGTCGCATGGGTGGAAAGTGAACATGGAAAAGAGTTCTCTGTTCCCACTCACAAGGGTTCCCTTTCTAGGGACTCTTATAGATTCTGTAGAGATGAAGATTTACCTGACGGAGTCCAGGTTATCAAAAATCCTAAATGCTTGCCGTGTCCTTCATTCCATTCCAAGCCCATCAGTAGCTCAGTGCATGGAAGTAATCGGCTTAATGGTCGCGGCAATGGACATAGTACCATTTGTGCGCCTGCATCTCAGACCGCTGCAACTATGCATGCTAAGTCAGTAGAATGGGGATTACTCAGATCTGTCCCCTTTACTAGATCTGGACCAAGAGACCAGAGATTCTCTTCTCTGGTGGTTGTCGCGGGTTCATCTGTCCAAAGGAATGACTTTTCGCAGGCCAGATTGGACGATTGTAACAACAGATGCCAGCCTACTAGGCTGGGGTGCAGTCTGGAACTCCCTGAAGGCTCAGGGATCGTGGACCAGGAGTTCCCTAGCGATGTTGGAAGTCTCGAAGATAATTCGCTGGGCAGAATCTCACTCTTGTCACCGTGGAGAACTGGGAGGCGGACTTTCTAAGTCTCCAGACCTTTCATCCGGGGGAGTGGGAACTTCACCCGGAGGTGTTTGCTCAACTGATTCTTCATTGGGGCGAACCGGAGCTGGATCTCATGGCATCTCGCCAGAACGCCAAGCTTCCTTGTTACGGATCCAGGTCCAGGGACCCGGGAGCGGTGCTGGTAGATGCACTAGCAGCCCCTTGGGTTTTCAACATGGCTTATGTGTTTCCACCATTTCCGTTGCTACCTCGACTGATTGCCAGGATCAAACAGGAGAGAGCATCGGTGATTCTGATAGCGCCTGCATGGCCACGCAGGACCTGGTATGCAGACCTAGTGGACATGTCGTCCTGTCCACCATGGTCTCTGCCTCTGAGGCAGGACCTTCTAATTCAGGGTCCTTTCAACCATCCAAGCCTAATTTCTCTGAGGCTGACTGCATGGAGATTGAACGCTTGATTCTATCAAAGCGTGGTTTTTCGGAGTCGGTTATTGACACATTAATACAGGCTCGGAAACCTGTTACCAGAAAAAATTACCATAAGATATGGCGTAAATATTTATATTGGTGTGAATCCAAGAGTTACTCATGGAGTAAAGTTAGGATTCCTAGGATATTGGCTTTTCTACAAGAAGGTTTAGAAAAGGGTTTATCCGCTAGTTCGTTAAAGGGACAGATTTCTGCTCTGTCTATTCTTTTACACAAACGTCTGGCAGAAGTTCCAGACATTCAAGCTTTTTGTCAGGCTTTGGCTAGGATTAAGCCTGTGTTTAAAACTGTTGCTCCTCTGTGGAGCTTAAACTTGGTTCTTAAAGTTCTTCAGGGTGTTCCGTTTGAACCCCTTCATTCCATTGATATTAAGCTTCTATCTTGGAAAGTTCTGTTTTTGATGGCTATTTCCTCGGCTCGAAGAGTCTCTGAGTTATCTGCCTTACATTGCGATTCTGCTTATCTGATTTTTCATTCAGACAAGGTAGTTCTGCATACTAAACCTGGGGTTTTACCTAAGGTTGTTTCTAACAGGAATATCAATCAAGAGATTGTTGTTCCATCATTATGTCCTAATCCTTCCTCAAAGAAGGAACGTCTTTTGCATAATCTGGACGTAGTCCGTGCCCTGAAGTTCTACTTACAGGCAACTAAAGATTTTCGGCAAACTTCTTCTCTGTTTGTTGTTTATTCTGGTCAGAGGAGAGGTCAAAAGGCTTCGGCCACCTCTCTCTCTTTTTGGCTTCGTAGCATAATGCGTTTAACCTATGAGACTGCTGGACAGCAGCCTCTTGAAAGAATTACAGCTCATTCCACTAGAGCTGTGGCTTCCACCTGGGCCTTTAAAAATGAGGCCTCTGTTGAGCAGATTTGCAAGGCTGCAATTTGGTCTTCTCTTCATACCTTTTCAAAATTTTACAAATTTGACACTTTTGCTTCTCCGGAGGCTGTTTTTGGGAGAAAGGTTCTACAGGCAGTGGTTCCTTCTGTTTAATGTTCCTGCCTTGTCCCTCCCATCATCCGTGTACTTTAGCTTTGGTATTGGTATCCCATAAGTAATGGATGACCCGTGGACTGAACACACTTAACAAGAGAAAACATAATTTATGCTTACCTGATAAATTTATTTCTCTTGTAGTGTGTTCAGTCCACGGCCCGCCCT
This sequence comes from Bombina bombina, assembly GCF_027579735.1. Lineage (NCBI taxonomy): Eukaryota > Metazoa > Chordata > Amphibia > Anura > Bombinatoridae > Bombina > Bombina bombina. Next base: position 420,409,107 of record NC_069502.1, on the reverse strand, counting down.
GTCTTTTTTTTGAGGCAGTTCTAAATTTTAATTAAAACTCCAGTCACCACTGCACCCTATAGTTTTTTCCTTTCTCGTCTTGTTTCGGTCGAATGACTGGATATGACATGTGAGGGGAGGAGCTATATAGCAGCTCTGCTTGGGTGATCCTTTTGCAACTTCCTGTTGGGAAGGGGAATATATCCAATAAGTAATGGATGACCCGTGGACTGAACATACTACAAGAGAAATAAATTTATCAGGTAAGCATAAATTATGTTTTTTCCTGCTATAATGTCCCTCTGTATTTGCTGCTGTTGGGATTAAGTATTGAATTGAATGCATAAAATGAAGCCTCCTGTCTTGCAATAAAATTATCAAAATATAGATTGTAGTCAGCCCCTTTGTGTCTAGACTTATTGGAAATGTGAGAATGCTAGCATAATGGCCAGGGGAAGGCTGAAGAGACAGACTTTCTATGTGTTAATAATTTTGTATTGACATTTTTCCTATGGGCTTTGCACCCAGGCTTGTCTGGGGTTAACCGCCTGAGTCCCTGAAAGCTGTGTAACAGTCTGTGAGTGCTGGTGGGCACCCAGGTTCTGTGTTTTCCAGGCTAATGGGATGTGTAACCAGTATGGTATGAGAGTGCAGTCCATTTTCATGTTTTGTATGTGTCTAGAGAAATTACAACGGGACTGTATCACCCGTGCTTGTATCTCAGTGTGTTTGGTTGAAGGCATGCATTGTGTGGCTGTAGGTTAGGGAACCTTGGCAGAAGAGACCTTGATGTGGTCCTGGGCCTATCATCATTTGCTGTAACTAACTCTTCTATTTTGCTTTTATCCCCTTTGTATTGACAGCGGATGATGACAACGTGTTGTTATGTGGGGGGGTGGTCTCAGAGCTCATTGAAGACCCCCTGACACTCTCGCCTAATCAAAGAGAAGAAAAAAAGAAGGCACCACAATGGTGCAAGATTAATGGTGACGGATACTGTCCCCACTCAAATGGCCCGTACTTACGAGATATAAGGCACTTGATAAGTGCTACAGATGCCTTCTGGGCTCCTACAGCCGCCCAGCAAACTGGTCCACGTATCTGCACGGCTCCTCTGGGTTTCTTGCTTCCTTTCCACTATGTCGAATAGTGTGGGAGTCTAATGGAACTCTGGTCCGGCAGATCCCTCTATAATCAAATTTGCTTTGTTCTCTTGTTATTCTTTGTTGAAGAGATATCTAGATAAGTAGTATGCACATGTCTGGATGACTACATGACAGGAATTTATGGCAAGAATCCCAGAGGAGCCGTGCAGATACGTGGAACAGTTTGCTGGGCAACTGTAAGAGCCCAGAAAGCATCTGTAGCACTTATCAAGTGCCTTATATCTCAGAAGTATGGGCCATTTGAGTGGGGACAGTATCCGTCACCATTGATCTTGCACCATTGTGGCGCTTTCTTTTTTTCTTCTCTTTGTATACCACAGAACTGTAAACCAACTACTTTTAGAAGAAGCAGCTTGCCACAGACCATACACATCATAATTGTGACATCACCGTTATTCTCCCCTGATTGTGGGACAGCACTACCTGGCTGGAGTGAAGTTTACAACGAACTGATAAGTGACTCTATATATTACAAATATTGCACTTATCTGATCTAATTGATGATATATATAATGTGATTTGCATAAGAGTCTAGCAGACAGCAACACTTATTATATATATATATATTTTTTTGGCTTATTTATCTTTTATTGTTTAATATTTTGGAGTATAACAGTGAGCACACCTGTTCATTTTTGCATTTTGGCTAGATATTACTAGCATGTTGGTCACACTGATTTGTATTTAGAATCACTTTATAGGCGCATCCAATTTATTTTATATTATATGCTACTCTCGCCTAATCCTTGGTAGTCTAGGGCTCAGAAAACAGAAGAGGGCTCAAACCCCTTGAACTCAGCTTCCTTACGCCCTAGAAACCTCCAAGATCCATCGCTTGAAAGGTAACTTCAGGGGTCAAGACGAGCAGGAACGTATGGGAGCGGAGTTCCTGCACTATTTTTGCAGGGGGAACTAAGTTCCCCCTGGACAGAGAATAGAAATGGTTCAGTAAACACTGCTGCTGCTGGTGGGAGGAACTGTAGCTCAGTCTCAGTCTCTGCACTAGATGGATAGTAACATCCTCTAGTAATGGGCAGTAACACTTCCTACAATACACTAAATGCAAGCCTGTCAGCGGTCCTGCTGTGTGATCATCCAGCACTGTGTGGAACACATGGTGCTTACATTTCTGTGTGGCTTGTTTGCGGTTATTTAGCTACCCTCAGCACAAATAAGATTATTGCACATTACATGGGTGCAACCATTCAACCCTTGATTGGTTTAAATTTGCTTTCATTGACCAAAGTGTATAGATTATATACATAGAAATACAGTGTGCGTATGTGTGTGTGTATAAAACAATACTAATTGTTTGGGGGGTGGAAGTATTTGTGAGTTCCCACACTTTTATTTGTAGGACTTGACCCCTGGGTAACTTCATGCTTGGGGTTTATAAATTAAAAAAAATAAAAGTGCACACATATTTTTTAAAGCCCATAAAGCACCTTTGCTTAGTGTGCCTTTAGATTAGCGCTGGAGTGAAAGCCAGAACTGAGTTTTGTGATGAGCCACATTGAAGTCTATATGAAGTGAGGGATTTAAAGAGGACACACTATCCAACCTCCAAATGTTAGCGCACCTGAGGCTTTCGTTTTAACTTTTTACTTTCAGCTTGTAATATGAGCACAAGAATAAGAGCGTTATTGATTAAACTGGAGCTGAGCAGTGTTAGCACTAATATTTTTTAGTACGATTTGTAACTGCAGTCAGCGTGAGAGACTTGACTGTAAAAAAGGCTGGAGGCTTACATTATGGACTTTACATATGGTGGGTAATACTTTGATTAGTCATTTTTAACCATTGCCATTCCCACTATTTCAACTTTCCAGTGACCCAGTCCCTATTGGTAAACTGGCTGAATTTTGTAATAGTGATACCACCACTTCACACAACAGTCCTCAGGAGTATACCAAGCTATAGGCATCTATTTATCAAGCTGTCAATCGCAAATACACTGGAATTCCGCAGCGTATTTGTGGCGAGCCTGATTTGCCTTAGTTATCAAACCCTACAGACTGGCAAAAGTAGAATTTAGTGACGTAACATACGATCCGCCGGACTCAGTCCAACACAGATCGATGCTTACGTCTAACCCTAACCCTAACACCCCCTAACTTAAATATAATTTAAATAAATCTAAATAAATAGGATTGAGCTTGCATTCTATTGGCTGATTGGATGAGCCAATAGGATTGAAGTTCAATCCTATTGGCTGATTGCATCAACCAATAGGATTTTTCCTACCTTAATTCCGATTGGCTGATAGAATTCTATCAGCCAATCAGAATTGAAGGGACAACATCTTGGATGACGTCACTTAAAAGACCCATCATTGTTGAAAAAGACTCCGGTTGAAGAGGATGCTCTGCGTCGGATGTCTTGAAGATGGACCCGCTCCGCGCCGGATGGATGAAGATAGAAGATGCCATCTGGATGAAGACTTCTGCCCGTCTGGAGGACCTCTTCTGCCCGGCTTGGATGAAGACTTCTGCCCGTCTGGAGGACCAATTCGCCTGGCTTCGTTGAGGACTTTGGCCCGGTTGGGTGAAGACATCTCAAGGTAGGGTGATCTTCAAGAGGTTAGTGTTAGGTTTTTTTAAGGGGGGATTGGGTGGGTTTTAGAGTAGGGTTGGTTGGATGGGTGGTGGATTTTAATGTTGGGGTGGTTGTAATTTTTTTTTACAGGTTACAGAGCTGATTACTTTGGGGCAATGCCCCGCAAAAGACCCTTTTAAGGGCTATTTGTAATTTAGTGTAGGGTAGGGCTTTTTTATTTTGGGGGCTTTTTTATGTTGTTAGGGGGATTAGATTAGGTGTAATTAGTTTAAAAATCTTGTAATTATTTTATTATTTTCTGTAATTTAGTGTTTGTTTGTTTTTTGTACTTTAGATAATTTTATTAAATTTTATTTAATTTAGGGAATTAATTTAATTATAGTGTAGTGTTAGGTGTAATTGTAACTTAGGTTAGGTTTTATTTTACAGGTATATTTGTATTTATTTTAACTAGGAATTTATTAAATAGTTAATAATTATTTAATAACTATTGTACCTAGTTAAAATAAATACAAAGTTGCCTGTAAAATAAAAATAAACCCTAAGCTAGCTACAATGTAACTATTAGTTATATTAGAGCTATCTTAGGGTTTATTTTATAGGTAAGTAATTTGTTTTAAATAGGAATAATTTATTTTATGATAGGAATATTTATTTAGATTTATTTAAATTATATTTAAGTTAGGGGGTGTTAGGGTTAGACTTAGGTTTAGGGGTTAATACATTTAGAATAGTGGCGGCGGTGTAGGGGGGGCAGATTAGGGGTTAATAAATTTAATATAGTGGCGGTGGTGCAGGGGGGGCAGATTAGGGCTTAATAAATTTAATATAGTGGTGGTGGTGTAGGGGGAGCAGATTAGGGGTTAATACATTTAATATAGTGGCGGCGGTGTAGGGGGGGGGGCAGATTAGGGGTTAATACATTTAATATAGTGGTGGCGGCAGTGTAGGGGGGTAGATTAGGGGTTAATAAGTATAATATAGGTGATGGTGGGCTCCGGGAGCGGCGGTTTAGGGGCTAAACAATTTATTTAGTTGCAGTGGGCTCCGGGAGTGGCGGTTTAGGGGTTAAACAATTTATTTAGTTGCGGTGGACTCCGGAAGCGGCGTTTTAGGGGTTAAACAATTTATTTAGCTGCGGTGGGCTCAGGGAGCGGAGGTTTAGGGGCTAAACAATATAGTATAGTGTGGGTGTTTAGTGACAGGGTACCAAGAAAGCTGTAAAAAAGCAGAAGAGCAGCGAGATCGATGACTGTTAGTTAACAACAGTCCGCTGCTCATTGCACCGTACTTGGTGCGCAGGTTTTTGACAGCTTTTTTGGTAACTTTGGAGAACGTATTCTTGTCCGTGGCAGCGATGTTAGGCGATCTTAGGCGAGCGTATTGGTGCCGTTGAATGCAGGTATGTTGACGGCTTGATAAATAGATGCCTATGTCACTTATAGAGCCCTCAATCAGCAAATTTAAATTTATTATGTGATCACAGGAAGATATGTTCTGATATATACATATTTTCCCCTAAAAAACATGCTGGCCAAAACACTTATTTTAGCAGGATCATTGGAAATGTGTTACTGTGTTGTCTTTATATCTAGAAACAATAGTGACCATTAGCTTTACCAAAGGATTGAAACATAAGAGGCGACTACGGAATGAAAAAGGCTTGCAAAATCGTGATTGCGCCGCACTTGTTATCTAGCCCACAGTGTTTAATTATGTTTCCTAATTCAATATCCTGATTTCAATGATTAGACAAAAACCTCATTATATTTATGTTCAGGTGAGAATAATTATGCTGGCAGCAATAATGTACATATAATTATATCAGTAACCAATGGATCTAAATGCATAAAAGAAACTTCAAATTAATTGTGTATCAATAAATAAAACAGGGAGCACATCTATGGAGCTGTGTTTGTACTGTTTGAAAAATTCTTCTGTTCTGTATTTTGTTTTAATGTAAATTATTGCTGTAAAGACTGGTCTTTTCTCATATGTTTTGCCAGTTTAATCTGGAAAAAAGACATGTGTAAAGATACTCATCACACGCTGATTCACATTCTCCTGTATGCTTTATCCATAAAATACCGAACTGTTGACATTTTTTCCCAGGAGTATGACAGTCAAAGACTTGTTATTTCTGGTAGCTATGGCAACACAGAATTGTGATATTATGTTTTGATGGAACATGCTAAACAGTTTCAGAACATACATTTTGTTCAGATGTGGCATAAAACGTCAGCATAGTACTCTGTGGTATCACAAAACAGCCCCACTTTAATAAGATATCCAGCCCTTTTAGCCTGAGGAAGTTCTGATACACAATAATGCACATCTGATATTTTAAGTGATACTTGTGTCTCTGCAGCCCATTAAAACATTGGCAGATTTTGGAGGGAGGAATAAACGGCTTCAGTGAATTCCAGACCATAGCAATCTGAAGGAAACCAAACTGTATTTAAAAAACCTATAATGTTACCTAGGTTTGGCTGCTGTCCCTCTATTTTCTTTCAGATAGTTTTAATTTTAGTCTTTTTTTATACTTTTATTCAGTTTTGCCAACATTATTCTTTTTTGTGTTATATTTAGCTCTATCAACAATGGCAACCATTTCAGTGGTTTTAGCATCTACATTTATAATCTCTACATCTCATGAGAAATAAAATTTCTCACAGGTATATTATTCTAAAATGAAAAATTAACTCCTGCTTATCATATAAAATTTCTAATTTGTATGTGAAATGTATACATTATCTTAACATATCACAACCACTAGATGCACAGGGGGCCTTCAATATGAATTGTCTCACCATGCTGGCTAGAACAAAGAGAAAAAGTTGCTACATATGCCACTTATTAATATATCTGGTTTTTTTTTTGTATGTACAAGGAATGAAATACAGTGATTTCTATATGCTATCAAATTAGGAATCACAGGATTTGTTTACGTATTTAAAACATAGATCTTCCCCTCCCTCCTGCTAAAAAGATTAGTAGAGAAATAAAGTTTTATCCTGTTCATGAGGCATATTTATCAAAGCGTCAACTATGTTGCATTCACCGGCACCAATACGCTCACCTAACATCGCCTAATATCGCGGACCTGCATACGATCTCCATATTTATTAAAAAAGCCGGCAAAAAGCCGCGCACCAAGTACGGGGCGATGAGCAGCGGACTGTTGTTAACTAACAGTCATCGATCTCGCTGCTATTCGGCTTTTTAGCAACTTTATTTATACCCTGTCAATAAACACCGCCACTATACTAAAAAGTTTAACCCCTATCCCGCCGCTCCCGGACCCCACCGCAACTAAATAAAGTTATTAACCCCTATCCCACCGCTCCCGGACCCCACTGCAACCTAAATAAAAGTATTAACCCCTATCCCTCTGCTCCTGGACCCCACCGCAACTAAATAAAAGTATTAACCCCTATCCCGCCGCTCCCGGACCCCACCGCAAATAAATAAAAGTATTAACCCCTAAACCCCCACATCACTACCACTAACTAAACCTATTAACCCCTAAACCGCCAGCCCCCCACATCGCCAAAAACTAAATTAAGCTATTAACTTCTTAACCTAACAACCCGCTAACTTTGCATTAAAATTACAACATCCCTATCTTATAATAAATTTAAAATTAAATTTAGAATTAAATTAAACTATATTAAACTATTAATTAACCTACCCTTACTATTATACTACAATTACATTAAACTATATTAAACTATTAATTAACCTACCCTAACGATTATACTAAAAATACATTAAATCTACCAATTAAATTAACTATATTACATATTTAAAAACCTAACCCTACTCAAATTATTTAAATCTACAATTAAAAATTTCTAAATTACAAAAAACACTGTTACAAAAAATAAAAAACACCAAGTTACAAAAAATAAAAAACACTAAGTTATAAAAATTAAAAAACCACAGTATCAAAAATAAAAAAGAATTACACCTAATCTAATAGCTCAATCCTATTGGCTGATTGGAAAAGCCAATAGGATGAGAGCTGCTCAAATCCTATTGGCTGATTGGAACAGCCAATAGGATTTTAGCGGCTCTAATCCTATTGACTGATTGGAACCTTTCAGCCAATAGGAATGAAAGGGATGCCATCTTGGATGACGTCACTTGCATTCAAGATCCAGTTTATGGCGGAGACCGTATTGAAGAGGAGCTCCTCGTCGGATGTCTTCAGGATGGACCCGCCCCCCGCCGGATGGATGAAGATAAAAGAGGCCGCATGGATGAAGACTTCGCCAGCTGGATGAAGATGGAAGAGGCCACCCGGATGAAGACTTCTTGCTGGCTGGATGGATCCTTCAAGCGGAACTTCAAAAACTGTAAGTGGATCGTCGGGGGTTAGTGCTAGGTTTTTTTAAGGTTTTTTTGGGTGGGTTTTATTTTTAGAGTAGGTTCTGGGCAGTAAAAGTGCTAAATGCCCTTTTAAGGGCAATGCCCATAACAAATGCCTTTTTCAGGGCAATGGGGAGCTTAGGTTTTTTAGATAGGGTTTTTATTTGGGGGGTTTGGTTGTGTGGGTGGTGGGTTTTACTGTTGGGGGGGTGTTTGTATTTTTTTTACAGGTAAAATAACTGATTTCTTTGGGGCAATGCCCCGCAAAAGGCCCTTTTAAGGGCCATTGGTAGTTTATTATAGGCTAGGGTTTTCTTTATTTTGGGGGGGCTTTTTTATTTTGATAGGGCTATTAGATTAGGTGTAATTCTTTTTTTATTTTTGATACTGTGGTTTTCTATTTTTGGTAACTTAATGTTTTGTATTTTTTGCAACAGTGTTTTTTTTTTTGCAACAGTGTTTTTTTTGTAACAGTGTTTTTTTTGTAATTTAGAAATTTTTAATGGTAGATTTAAATCATTTGAGTAGGGTTAGGTTTTTAAATATGTAATATAGTTAATTTAATTGGTAGTTCAATGTATTTTTAGTATACTAGTTAGGGTAGGTTAATTAATAGTTTAATATAGTTTAATGTAATTGTAGTATAATAGTTAGGGTAGGTTAATTAATAGTTTAATATAGTTTAATTTAATTCTACAGGTAAGTTTAAATTTATTATAAGATAGGGATGTTGTAATTTTAATGTAAAGTTAGCGGGTTGTTAGGTTTAGGTGTTAATAGCTTTATTTAGTTTATGGCGAGGTGGGGGGCTGGCGGTTTAGGTGTTAATAGGTTTAGTTAATGTTAGTGATTATTCATATGCAATGTTCGGTCCGCCCCCTATTCGTCATCATTGAGTAAACTTTGACCCTGTACCTCACAGTCAGCAGACACATTCCAGCAAATCAGCGGCAGACCCTCCCTCCCAGACCCTCCCACCTCCTGGACAGCATCCATTTTAGATTAATTTGGAAGCTGTATTCTTAGTGAGAGGAGGGACAGTGTAGCTGCTGCTGATTTGATAGGGAAATCGATAGCTAGGCTAGTGTATTCAGTGTCCACTACAGTCCTGAAGGACTCATCTGATCTCTGCTGTAAGGACAGCACCCCAAAAAGCCCTTTTTAGGGCTAGAACATCAGTCTGCTTTTTTTTTTTTTCCTGTGTAATCTAATTGCAGTTGCCTGCCTGCCTGCCAGCGTGTGTGTCAGACTAACAGCGTATACTGTACCCACTTGCCCACTGCCACCACTCATATCTGGTGTAACAGTAGTGTACATCATTTAAAAAAACAACATTTTTTTGACTGTGAAATAATAGCAGACAGCTGCCAGTACCCAAGATGGCCGCCAATAAGGCAGATGGGGAGGGTTAGAGAGCTGTTTTGGGGGGGGATGAGGGAGGTTGGGGGCTAAGGGGGGATGCTACACCACAGCATATGTAAATATGCTAAATAAAAAATTAAAAAAAATTAAAAAACCTTTTATTTTAGTACTGGCAGACTTTCTACCAGTACTTAAGATGGCGGGGACAATTGTGGGGTGGGGGAGGGAAGGGAGCTGTGTGGGAGGGATCAGGGGGTCTGATGTGTCAGGTGGGAGGCTGATCTCTACACTAAAGCTAAAATTAACCCTGCAAGCTCCCTACAAACTACCTTATTAACCCCTTCACTGTTAGCCATAATACACGTGTGATGCGCAGTAGCATTTAGCGGCCTTCTAATTACCAGAAAGCAACGCCAAACTCATATATGTCTGCTATTTCTGAACAAAGGGGATCCCAGAGAAGCATTTACAACCATTTGTGCCATAATTGCACAAGCTATTTGTAAATAATTTCAGTGAGAAACCTAAAATTGTGAAAAAATTTTAGTTTTTTTTAAATTTGATCGCATTTGGCGGTGAAATAGTGGAATTAAATATACCAAAATGGACCCAGATCAATACTTTGGGTTGTCTACTACACTACACTTAAGCTAAAATTAACTCTACAAGCTGCCTACATGCTCCCTGATTAACCCCTTCACTGCTGGGCATAAAACACGTGTGGTGCGCAGTGGCATTTAGCAACCTTCTAACTACCAAAAAGCAACGCCAAAGCCATATAAGTCTGCTATTTCTGAACAAAGGGGATCCCAGAGAAGCATTTACAACCATTTATGCCATACTTGCATAAGTTGTTTGTAAATAATTTCTGTGAGAAACCTAAAGTTTGTGAAAAAGTGAACAATTTTTTTTTACTTTATTGCATTTGGCGGTGAAATGGTGGCATTAAATATACCAAAATGGGCCTAGATCAATACTTTGGGTTGTCTACTACACTACACTTAAGCTAAAATTAACTCTACAAGCTGCCTACATGCTCCCTAATTAACTCCTTCACTGCTGGGCATAAAACACTTGTGGTGCGCAGTGGCATTTAGCAGCCTTCTAATTATCAAAAAGCAATGCCAAAGCCATATAAGTCTGCTATTTCTGAGCAAAGGGGATCCCAGAGAAGCATTTACAACCATTTATGCCATAATTGCATAAGTTGTTTGTAAATAATTTCTGTGAGAAACCTAAAGTTTGTGAAAAAGTGAACAATTTTTTTTTATTTGATCGCATTTGGCGGTGAAATGGTGGCATTAAATATACCAAAATGGGCCTAGATCAATACTTTGGGTTGTCTACTACACTACACTTAAGTTTAAATTAACTCTTCAAGCTGCCTACATGCTCCCTAATTAACCCCTTCACTGCTGGGCATAAAACACGTGTGGTGCGCAGTGGCATTTAGCAGCCTTCTAATTACCAAAAAGCAACTCCAAAGCCATATAAGTCTGCTATTTCTGAACAAAGGGGATCCCAGAGAAGCATTTACAACCATGTATGCCATACTTGCATAAGTTGTTTGTAAATAATTTCTGTGAGAAACCTAAAGTTTGTGAAAAAGTGAACAATTTTTTTTTACTTGATTGCATTTGGCGGTGAAATGGAGGCATTAAATATACCAAAATGGGCCTAGATCAATACTTTGGGTTGTCTACTACACTACACTTAAGCTAAAATTAACTCTACAAGCTGCCTACATGCTCCCTAATTAACCCCTTCACTGCTGAGCATAAAACACGTGTGGTGCGCAGTGGCATTTAGCAGCCTTCTAATTATCAAAAAGCAATGCCAAAGCCATATAAGTCTGCTATTCCTGAACAAAGGGGATCCCAGAGAAGCATTTACAACCATTTATGCCATAATTGCATAAGTTGTTTGTAAATAATTTCTGTGAGAAACCTAAAGTTTGTGAAAAAGTGAACTATTTTTTTTTACTTGATCGCATTTGGCGGTGAAATGGTGGCATTAAATATACCAAAATGGGCCTAGATCAATACTTTGGGTTGTCTACTACACTACACTTAAGCTAAAATTAACTCTTCAAGCTGCCTACATGCTCCCTAATTAACCCCTTCACTGCTGGGCATAAAACACTTGTGGTGCGCAGTGGCATTTAGCAGCCTTCTAATTACCAAAAAGCAACGCCAAAGCCATATAAGTCTGCTATTTCTGAACAAAGTGGATCCCAGAGAAGCATTTACAACCATGTATGCCATACTTGCATAAGTTGTTTGTAAATAATTTCTGTGAGAAACCTAAAGTTTGTGAAAAAGTGAACCATTTTTTTTTTATTTGATCGCATTTGGCGGTGAAATGGTGGCATTAAATATACCAAAATGGGCCTAGATCAATACTTTGGGTTGTCTACTACACTACACTTAAGCTAAGATTAACTCTACAAGCTGCCTACATGCTCCCTAATTAACCCCTTCACTGCTGGGCATAAAACACGTGTGGTGCGCAGTGGCATTTAGCAGCCTTCTAATTACCAAAAAGCAACTCCAAAGCCATATAAGTCTGCTATTTCTGAACAAAGGGGATCCCAGAGAAGCATTTACAACCATTTATGCCATAATTGCATAAGTTGTTTGTAAATAATTTCTGTGAGAAACCTAAAGTTTGTGAAAAATTGAACAATTTTTTTTTACTTGATTGCATTTGGTGGTGAAATGGTGGCATTAAATATACCAAAATGGGCCTAGATCAATACTTTGGGTTGTCTACTACACTACACTTAAGCTAAAATTAACTCTACAAGCTGCCTACATGCTCCCTAATTAACCCCTTCACTGCTGGGCATAAAACACGTGTGGTGCGCAGTGGCATTTAGCAGCCTTCTAATTACCAAAAAGCAACGCCAAAGCCATATAAGTCTGCTATTTCTGAACAAAGGGGATCCCAGAGAAGCATTTACAACCATTTATGCCATACTTGCATAAGTTGTTTGTAAATAATTTCTGTGAGAAACCTAAAGTTTGTGAAAAAGTGAACAATTTTTTTTTATTTGATCGCATTTGGCGGTGAAATGGTGGCATTAAATATACCAAAATGGGCCTAGATCAATACTTTGGGTTGTCTACTACACTACACTTAAGCTAAGATTAACTCTACAAGCTGCCTACATGCTCCCTAATTAACCCCTTCACTGCTGGGCATAAAACACGTGTGGTGCGCAGTGGCATTTAGCAGCCTTCTAATTACCAAAAAGCAACTCCAAAGCCATATAAGTCTGCTATTTCTGAACAAAGGGGATCCCAGAGAAGCATTTACAACCATTTATGCCATAATTGCATAAGTTGTTTGTAAATAATTTCTGTGAGAAACCTAAAGTTTGTGAAAAAGTGAACAATTTTTTTTTACTTGATTGCATTTGGCAGTGAAATGGTGGCATTAAATATACCAAAATGGGCCTAGATCAATACTTTGGGTTGTCTACTACACTACACTTAAGCTAAAATTAACTCTACAAGCTGCCTACATGCTCCCTAATTAACTCCTTCACTGCTGGGCATAAAACACGTGTGGTGCGCAGTGGCATTTAGCAGCCTTCTAATTATCAAAAAGCAATGCCAAAGCCATATAAGTCTGCTATTTCTGAACAAAGGGGATCCCAGAGAAGCATTTACAACCATTTATGCCATAATTGCATAAGTTGTTTGTAAATAATTTCTGTGAGAAACCTAAAGTTTGTGAAAAAGTGAACAATTTTTTTTTACTTGATCGCATTTGGCGGTGAAATGGTGGCATTAAATATACCAAAATGGGCCTAGATCAATACTTTGGGTTGTCTACTACACTACACTTAAGCTAAAATTAATTCTACAAGCTCCCTACATGCTCCCTAATTAACCCCTTCACTGCCGGGCATAAAACACGTGTGGTACGCAGTGGCATTTAGCAGCCTTCTAATTACCAAAAAGCTACGCCAAAGCCATATAAGTCTGCTATAATGGCATGTCTGGCACACAGTGTTGGGGCAAGGGTCCATCTGACCACTGATACCTGGTCTGCAGAGCATAGTCAGGGCCGGTATATCACCTACTTTGTGCACTGTGAAGCGGGCGTAACCCTTACACTACCTGATCGATACAACATCATACCTGATGTTTTAAAACATGTTATTCCAAACAATTTAGGAATATTTGGTGATTTATGCCCTTTATGGATTAAAACCAGACTCTGCATCAACTATGTAATTTTCCATGGGAGTTTTGCCATGGATCCCCTTCCGGCATGCCACAGTCCAGGTGTTAGCCTCCTTGAAACAACTTTTCCATCACTATTGTGGCCAGAAAGAGTCCCTGTGGGTTTTAAAATTCGCCTGCCTATTGAAGTCTATGGCGGTTCGCCCGGTTCGCCCGTTTGCGAACATTTGCGGAAGTTTGCGTTCGCCGTTCGCGAACCCAAATTTTTATGTTCGCGACATCACTATTAGTGATGTGAGAGGCCAGAGGTTTTGGGGTTAATAATTTTATTACAGTAGAGGCGGGGTCCGGGAGCAGCAGAAAAGGGGTTAATAATTTTATTTTGGTTGCTGCAGGGTCCGGGAGTGGAGGGATAGGGGTAAATAACTTTATCTAGGTTGCGGCGGGGTCCGAGAGCGGCGTAATAAGGGCTAATACATTTATTTAGTTGTGGTGGGGTCCGGGAGCGGCAGGATAGGGGTTAATACTTTTATTTAGGTTGCAGCGATGTCGGGGCAGCAGATTAGGGGTTTTTAGACTCTGGGCTTATGTTAGGGTGTTAGGTGTAAACGTTACTTGTTTTCTACCATAGAAATCAATGGGATATCTAGCAGCATCGAACATAAGCTTTCACTGCTTTTAGACTCCCATTGATTCCTATGGCATCCGCGGCCTCCAGGGTGGCGGATTGAAAACCAGGTACGCTGGGCCGGAATAGCCACGAGCGTACCTGTTAGAAATTTGATAACTTGGAAAAGTTGTCAAATAGTGCCGAATGTGTATTCGGAACATCTGTAATGACGTAAGCATTGATCCGGCGGATTGTATGTTACGTCACAGATTTCAATTTTTGGTGGTCTGTAGGCTTTGATAAATAGGTTGGATCAAGCTCGCCACAATTACGCTGTGGAATTCCAGCGTATTTGCGGTTGACAGCTTGATAAATAGGCCTCTAGGTTTCTATTTCTTCATGAGAAGAAAGAACAGGGGTACTAATAGCACTACTAGCTAACTTTCATGCTATAAGCATTTTTAATTTTGCAGGGTGATTATGTTTGTTATTATTATTAGCGACTCATGGTATATTCTCTAAAGACTACACGCTGCGGATGTTTGCGGGTGTCTGATCTTTTATAATTTACTAAACTTGATCTGTAAATACCAGTATTCGCTGTTAATTTAACTATAAGCACATTATTCTAAACAGTCTGCTCAAGTTAACATTAGGAGGTTCATTACAGATACTGATATTAACAGTAAGAGTGTAACTCAGCAACTGTAGTACAATCATAGCGATAGATATAACTGTGTTCCAGCCACAAACGTATCATGCTATATAACTCATAGCTTTACTATTTACAATCTAAGGCAGGGACTGTGTTTGTTAGTATTATTAGTGACTCTTGGTACATATCCTTAAGACTACACGCTGTGGATGTTGGTGCTTGATAGATCTTTTATAATTCAGTTTAACACTAAAATTGATTTGTCAATACCAGTATTCACTGTTTATTTGACCATAATATTATTCTAACAGTCTGCTTAAAGGGGCACTGAACCCAATTTTTTTTCTTTCGTGATTCAGATAGAGCATTCAATTTTAAGCAACTTTCTAATTTACTCCTATTAGCAATTTTTCTTCGTTCACTTGCTATCTTTATTTGAAAAAGAAGGCATCTAAGCTTTTTTTTTGCTTCAGAACTCTGGACAGCACTTTTTTATTGGTGGATGAATTTATCCACCAATCAGCAAGAATAACCCAGGTTATTAACCAAAAATGGGCCGGCATCTAAACTTACATTCTTGCATTTCAAATAAAGATACCAAGAGAAGGAAGAAAATTTGATAATACGAGTAAATTAGAAAGTTGCTTAAAATTGCATGCTCTATCTGAATCACGAAAGAAAAAAATTGGGTTCAGTGTTCCTTTAAGTTAATATTGGAAGGTTCATTACAGATACGGATATTAACAGAAATAGTGCAACTCAGCAACTGTAGTACTATTATAGCGATAGATATAACTATATTCCAGCCGCAAACGTATCATGCTATATAACTCATAGCTTTATCATTTAAATATACTATACACCAGCTGTAAACGTACTATGTCATATAATGTATAAATCTATCATATAAATGATATGATTGATTATGCTATACAATTAGCGACCTTTCTGTATATAATCTAAAGACTCTTTATTAACATTTACTCTTAAATTAAGAGCCGACCCCCTTGGGTACATACACCTGTAAGTTTACTATATACAATCTGACTATGGATTAACACCTATATCCTAGGTCTGATTTGCTATATATTATATACAGAGTTTGACTAGACTGTAATGTGCATTGATAAATACAATCTACTATCCCCCTGTGTTTTTAGAGTTGTTTTCTGTGTGTAAGCGGTAACATTTTTAATTATTCCAATAAAGGTTATTTTTTATTCCAATTCTCCTCCTCCCCCCAAGTCTCTCCCAATCTGCCCAATAGCCTTTCTAGGAATGTGAGTGCTATACATGTGTACACTTCTGTAAGTCTAAGACTGATATTTTCGCTTTGCTCTATTTCTTCTTATTTATAGAAAATGTATGTCATACCTGATTGGTTATTCTTTATAAATAAAGGCAAACTAAGCACACATTTTTTATTTCATGTTTCCGATAGAGCATGGGCGCTGAACCAAAAATGAACTGGCTCCTAAGCTTAGACTCCTGCTTTTCAAATAAAGATAGAATAGAATGAAGACAAATAATAGGAGTATATTACAAAGTTGCTTAAAATTACATGCTCATAATCTGAATCATGAAAGCAAAAAATGTGGGGTTAGTATCCCTTTAATCAGACTGTTGGCAATAGGCTAACTGTCAAGACTGAGCCCTGCACTCAATCATATTAAAGGGGATGAAACACAATTATTTTTCTTTCATGATTCAGAGATAGCATAAATTTAAAAAATATATATAAAAATGTTTCCAGTTTACTTATATTATCAAATTTGCTTTGTTCTCACTCTATTCTTTGTTGAAGAGAATATCTTGGTAGGTATGGGGTACATTTCTGCAGCACTGCATGCAACCTAGTGCTCTTGCAAATTGTATAATATTGTTAAAAGTACTCTTGTAAAACTGTTGCCATATATTGCTTCAGACAGGTGCATGATCTGCCTTCCTATGTTTTAACAAGAGAATAAAGTAAATTTGATAACAAAAGAAAATTGGAAGCATTTAAAAAAGAAAAAAAAGTACACTGCCTGAATCTTAATAGAACAAAAAATGCACAAACAGCCAAGATAAACCCCTTTCACTTGTGCGTAACTCTTAGGGCGCCATTCGTAATCTGTCCCTAAATTGGTATCCCTACTCTGCTGTGTGCTTGCAATAGAGACTTTCTATGTGTTGTGTTAATAATTTTGTTTTGTAATTTTCCCTTTGGGCTTTGCTCCCAGGCTTGTCTGGGGTTAACTGCCTGAGACTATGAAAACTGTGAAGCTGTCTGTGAGTGATGGTGAGCACCCAGTGTTGTGTACTCAGTCCGGTGTGTGTGTTTGTGTATTTGTATAAGTTTATGTATATATGTGTATGTATGATTGTGTATATATATATGTATGTGCGCACACACACACACAAAGAAAAATTAAGCTGCGCACAAACGAGTACAAATAATAGATCTAAAGTTATTTTTGACTGTATCACCTATTTAGTTACAATTTATAAACTATATAATCTTGAGTCCATTAATAAATTGTAATTATAACAATATTACTAATAATATAGACCCACTTTACAAACTCACATTGTGACTCTGGGAGTATAGGTAGATACTTTAGGTAGGGCGTTTCAGCTCCTATAAACTGGATAGCTCTCACTTTTGTGACAAATCTTTGGTGCAGCTTCCACATTCACTGAGCACTAAGGAGTGCTCAGACTTTGAATACACTGAAAAATAAGAACACAAAGCGATTCAACGATTCAAAATAAAAATGTATATAGTATTATTGGTGCACACAATCTATTGCACTTACAAGAGATAAAACAAAATACTGCCTTGTTTAAATAGCCTTGGCACACTCTCTTTGATTGCTTAGCTCCACGTGATCCAGCAAGTAGCGACCACTACTCTCCCTGTGTCACTGTATATCACCTGGGCAAATAAAAGTTTAAAATCCTCCTTTTAAGAGTGCAGAGTCCGTAGTCAGTAGTAGACCATCCTGTCTATGCATTTTGTTTGGCCTTAGCAAACTTTTCCAGCAAATCCAGTGTCTTGAAATAGTTTGCTAAGGCCAAACGAGTATTTGCCAAGGTGATAGACAGTGACACAAGGAGAGCAGTGGTCACTACCTGCTGGATCACGTGCAGCTGGTCCTTGTTCCCCATGTTTCCGCGCGAGCCTTCAGGCTCGCCAGAAACAGCAGTTATGAAGCAGTGGTCTAAATTCCGCTGCTCCATAACTTGTCCGCTGCATCTGAGGCTGAAGTGTTCAATCTGCCCGATCCTATACGATCGGGCTGATTGACACCCGTGCTAGTGGCCAATTGGCCACGAATCTGCAGGGGGTGGCATTGCACAAGCAGTTCACTAGAACTGCTTGTGCAATGATAAATGCCGATAGCATATGCTGTCGGCATTCAGCAATGTCTGTCGGACATGATACGCTACATTGTATCATGTCGGACAGACATTGGTAAATCTACCCCTTGGACTCTATTAAACATTTATAATGAGAAAAATTGGCAACAATCTCAAAAAGAGCCTAAGGATACTGTAGTATCTAAGTATGATATCCGTAATCCGTCATACATAAAGACCAGCACTTCATGGAATGAGGGAAATTCATCAACCTCAATGGTTAAGTTCAAGAAAACCCTGTAGCAACAATCTCCTAAATGGAACAATTCATAAGAGGACAACTGTGAACGCGTCACACGTAATCTAGCCCTTAGATTGCGTATCAATTATTTTTGTCAGAACTGATGTACATGAATAAAACTATTCTGATATTAATAATTAACATCAAAATCTATCTAATTTGAGAAAGATAGACATATATATATATATATATATATATATATATATATACTGTATATATATATATATATATATATATATATATATATATATACTGTATATATATATATATATGTATGAAATATTTTTATTTAATTTTAGAGCTAATGGAAAACAAGTTTGGAACACTGGTTAGATTGCAATATAATATAAAGACAATACATAAATCTATTTTACCATTACTGTCAAACAAATATAGTTTTGTGCACTCAAGGAATATATTTCTTAGAAACCTCTCCAGGGTTTTAGCTGTAGAAGTATTTTCCACCAAAAAAATTGTAATATTTATGTGAGGGAATAAGATGTAACTTTCAAATTTGTTTAGTTTTTCTCACAGCCGAGATCCTGACGACATGTTTATAGGCAACTAGAGGAAAAGCACAGTGTATGTTTTACTAAGCTAGGTCAGAGCAGGTTTTCCTTTAGAACAAAGATTAATGCTTTGTAGATTCACATGAACAAAAAATATCCTTTAAGCTCTTTTCAACCAACAACTATAATTCCCTGAACAGATATTTCAACAATGTAGTTATTTGCCTTGCGTTCATAGTACCGGTCCAAGGATTCTTTTTTAATTAATCTCTTCCATTTCTCAAGGTGAAAAGGGCAGAGGCATTTGACAACTATGTTGACTAAAAAGTATAACTTTTCATCATTTTTCCTTAGTAGTGAGTTTGATTTTATTCCCACACAACATTATGGCCCCTAAAATTTAATCCAGCTGAGAAGATAATAATCAATTTATAAATATTCAGTTGTGTTAATCTATTTAAATTTTCAAGTCTGCTTAAAGTGATAAAATACAATTTTACCAGATATCAGAGTTCTTAAAAACTTTACAGTTAAAGTTTAAACCAAAAAAATGAAGTGTTCTGTTAACAATGTAAAAAAATTAGGTCTAGATTACAAGTGGAGTGCTAATTTGTCGTGCCCTCGCAAACGGGCAAATTTGCAGTTTGCGGGAGTGCAATAAATAACCAGCCATTACAAGTGACTGGTTATTGCTATTGTGAGCTCGTTGTAGCAATTAGCACTTATAAATGTAACCAGAGATCAGATCTCTGGTTAATTTTATAAATGTGCCCCAAATGCCCCCAAAATATAATGGGCACAATCCGATAAAGATCGTAGTTTGCGTTGCAAGCGAGGGAACCCCCGCCGCCCGCAGTTTCAGCTTGCAACTCGAGCTATCCTATATACGGCGCCGTCAGAGGCTAAAGTGCCGTAAGTCTGACAAACCAGCGATGTCCAGAAATCTGCGTAAGTACAAATTTCTGGAGTCGCCAATGAATTACGGCACTTTAGAAACTCCCGGCGCCTACAAAACTTGACTAAACTTATAAAATATAATATATAATATATAGGGTTAATATAGTTAATATTGTTATTATATTATATATATATATATATATATATATATATATATATATATATATATATATATATATAAGTATAATAACCCTATCTAACTCTAACATCCCTAACTAAATTCTTATTAAAATAGATCTAATTAATATTATTAATTAAAATATTCCTATTTAAATCTAAATACCTATAAAATAAACCCTAAGATAGCTACAATGTAATTAATAATTACATTGTAGCTATTTTAGGGTTTATATTTATTTTACAGGTAAATTGGCATTTATTTTAACTAGGTACAATAGCTATTAAATAGTTAATAACTATTTAATAGCTACCTAGTTAAAATAATTACCAATTTACATGTAAAATAAATCCTAACCTAAGTTACAAATACACCTACACTATCAATAAATTAAATAAACTAAAAATATCTAAACTAAAATTCAATAAAATTAAACTAAATTACAAAAAAAACAAAACACTAAATTACAAAAAATAAATAAATATTACAAGATTTTTAAGCTAATTACACCTATTCTAAGCCCAGTAATAAAATAATAAAGCCCCCCAAAATAAAAAAAAATTCCCTACCCTATTCTAAATTAAAAAAGTTCACAGTTCTTTTACCTTACCAGCCCTTAAAAGGGCCTTTTGCGGGACATGCCCCAAAGAAAACAGCTCTTTTGCCTGTAAAAGAAAAACACAATACCACCCCCCAACATTACAACCCACCACCCACATACCCCTATTCTAAACCCACCCAAACCCCCCTTAAAAAAAACTAACACTACCCCCCTGTAGATCTCCCTACCTTGTCTTCACCCAGCCGGGCAGAACTCTTCATCCGATCCGGGCGATGTCCAATCAAGCGGCAGAGAAGTCTTCTTCCATCCGGGCGATGTCTTCAATCAAGCGGCAGTGAAGTCTTCTTCCATCCGGCGATGTCTTCAATCAAGCGGCAGCCAAGCAGATTCAAGTGCAATCCGATTGGCTGATTGGTTCAACCAATCAGATTGAACTTGAATCTGATTAGCTGATTCAATCAGCCAATCAGATTTTTCTACCTTAATTCCGATTGGCTGATAGAATCCTATCAGCCAATCGGAATTCGACGGACGCCATCTTGGATGACGTCATTTAAAGGTACCTCATTCCTAGTTCAGTCTTCGTGCAGGATGGATGCTCCGCGGCGGAGGAGCGAAGAAAGAAGATTGAAGATGCCGCTTTGCTTGAAGACATCAGCGGATGGAAAAAGACTTCACTGCCGCTTGATTGAAGACATCGCCCGGATGGAAGAAGACTTCACTGCTGCTTGATTGAAGACATCGCCGAATGGAAGAAGACTTCACTGCCGCTTGATTGAAGACATCGCCCGGATGGAAGGAGACTTCTCTGCCGCTTGATTGGACATCGCCCGGATCGGATGAAGAGTTCTGCCCGGCTGGGTGAAGACAAGGTAGGGAAATCTACAGGGGGGTAGTGTTAGTTTTTTTTAAGGGGGGTTTGGGTGGGTTTAGAATAGGGGTATGTGGGAGCTGTTTTCTTTGGGGCATGCCCCGCAAAAGGCCCTTTTAAGGGCTGGTAAGGTAAAAGAACTGTGAACTTTTTTAATTTAGAATAGGGTAGGGAATTTTTTTTATTTTGGGGGCTTTATTATTTTATTAGGGGGCTTAGAATAGGTGTAATTAACTTAAAAATCTTGTAATCTTTTTTTTATTTTTTGTAATTTAGTGGGTTTTTTTTTTTGTAATTTAGATTAGTTTATTTTATTGAATTTTAGTTTAGATATTTGTAGTTTATTTAATGTATTGATAGTGTAGGTGTATTTGTAACTTAGGTTAGAATTTATTTTACCGGTAAATTTGTAATTATTTTAACTAGGTAGCTATTAAATAGTTATTAACTATTTAATAGCTATTGTACCTAGTTAAAATAAATGCCAAGTTACCTGTAAAATAAATATAAACCCTAAAATAGCTACAATGTAATTATTAATTACATTGTAGCTATCTTAGGGTTTATTTTATAGGTAAGTATTTAGATTTAAATAGGAATATTTTAATTAATAATATTAATATTAATTAGATCTATTTTAATAAGAATTTAGTTAGGGATGTTAGAGTTAGATAGGGTTATTATACTTAATATATATATATATATATATATATATATATATAATATAATATAATAAGGATATTAACTATATTAACCCTAATATAATTAGGGTTAATATAGTTAATATATATAATATAATAACTATATTAACTATATTATAGTTAATATAGCTGGTGGCGGTGTAGGGGGATTGAATTAGGGGTTAATATTTTTTAAATAGATGGCGGCGGTGTAAGGGGCTCACTTTAGGGGGTAGGTAAAATAGATGGCGGCGGGATAGGGGCTCACTTTAGGGTGTAGGTAAGATAGATGGCTGCGGGGTAGGGGCTCACTTTAGGGGGTAGGTAAGATAGATGACAGCGGGGTAGGGGCTCTTTTTAGGGGGTAGGTAAGGTAGATGGCGGCGGCGTAGGGGCTCACTTTAGGGGGTAGGTAAGGTAGCTGGCGACGGTGTAGGGGGATCACATTAGGGGGTTATACTTTTATTGTATGTGGTGGCGGGGTCTGGGAGCTGTGGTTTTGGGGTTAAATACTTTATTAGGGATTGCGGCGGGGGAACGCGGTTGACAGGTAGATAGGCATTGCGCATGCGTTAGGTGTTAGGTTTTATTTTGCATGTAGTTAAGGGAGTTACGAGGCTCCAATAGACAGCGTAAGGCTTTCTACGGCTGCATTTTGTGGCGAGGTGAAAATGGAGTAAGATTTCTCCATTTTCGCCACGTAAGTCCTTAAGCTGTATATTGGATACCAAACTGCGCTGGTTTGGTACACCTGTCTATGGCCCAAAAAACTACGGGCGAAGGCAGAAATATACGAGCGTAACTTCTAGGTTACGCCGTATATGTGATACCAAACCAGCGCAAATTTTGGCGTCGCCGGCTTTTGCGGGCGACGCTGCATATCGGGTCGGCACAATGTGTGTATTGTATTTAAAAAAATTAAATTGTATCATTTTTATTTTTAATAAAATCAATGAACTGGACAGTTTTTAGGGGGCTAAAGTTGGCGGGTATGGGGTGTTAGAAAAAAAACATGGCACTGAAAAGTACCTTTACATTACAGTCTATGGGAACTGTGTGTTCCCTGTAAATATATACAGCATGTGTTAATATGTAAATATACACATATAAACACATATATACTGTGTATATATATATATATACGCATATACATATATATTTACAATTTGCCGCCATTGCTGCACAACTTATACCCTTAGCTGCATTAGTTCTAATACTGTGTCTCATGGCATAAGAACTAGCCTATGGAGCCTATGAAAGCGCACTCTTGTGAGTGCCAGGTCTCATTCTCATTGTTGCTAATTTGTAATACCAGCCCACATTTGCATGCGTTGATATTACTCCAAGGCATTGTTTCATTGTTACCATGAACTTGCAATGACAGCTGCTCTTACTATGAAATGTACTGAAAATTGCTTCTTTAGAATTTTTGCATTTGAAATAGCTGATTTTGCTCATGGAAGCCACTTCTTATTGTTCTCAAAAACAATTTAAAAACATGAAAATTAAACCTGCGTATCTTTATTGTATATATATACAAAAATGACAGTTTCATTAAGGGTTGCGGTTTCAATTCGGTTTCAATTCCCAAAACCAGGTACAGGGCGCCATGTACTAAGAGGTGGGCGGACAGCTTCTTAACTCGCGAAGCTGTCCGCCCGCCTCCGCTACACACGGGCAGAGGATCTATTGATCCACTTGCCCATATGTATCATTACACACTCATCGGACCAATAACGCGACTGAAGGGGCTGTCAATCACCGAGAGCGAGCGTGCTCTCTGTGATTTTGCTTCGCCACCTAAGAGGTGGCGTAGGGTGTAGGAAGCAGCAGTCTAATGACCGCTGCTTCTTACATTGCGAGAAGCAGGCTCACATATGCAAACCTGCCCCGCAAAGGCTCCGGAGCAGCTTTCGCTGCTTCGTACATGGAGCCCACAGTGTTCCCCCTAAGCCCAGTTTTGTGTGCAGCCCAGCAATGCAACAGTTAACAAGAGAACCATACTTTAAAGTCTGCATTGTGCAGTATTTGCTAATTGCAGGGTGTGGTTGCTTAATTAACTATTTCATTGCTGGGCCGCACAGAAAAATGGCCTTAGAGGGAACACTGACCAGATATATATAACTTACAAGAATAAGCTTAAAGGAGGAATGTCCAATACATTTAATACTATAAAGCTGGTATAACAAATCATTGGGAACACATTAAAAAGGAAAAAATAACAATTTGTTATCCCCTTAAATGATAACACAGAATGTTCTATAGCTGTTTAAAATGGATCAGAATCTCAGTTTCAAGTATTTGTTGCTGCCTATTTACCTCCAGTTGGAGTACCTCTGACTAAGTAGATTTTTAAAATCATGGGAATTCTTAGATTCTCTGATACAGCAAATGTTAGACAGGGAGAGAAGGTGGATGACGGGAAAGCTGATTCTACAAATGCTCACAACCTAGATATGTAACGCACCCACTATTTTTGTTAAAATACCCTACATTTAAAATTGTGAAGCTTCTCTTAACTTTGTTGCGTCCACTGAGGTGTGAGCCTTAGCCTTTATCTTAATTAGAAAAGCAATTCATTGTACCCCTTTGTTGGAACTTTTCTTTAATGTTTTGACCCAATGGCACCTTACACCCCTCAGACTTTTTAAAATCTTTAAGGATAGTTCACCATTATGCTGGAGAGAGTGTGGAAGGGTTGATTCTCCTTCCCACATTTGGTGGGAATGCCATAAAATACAGCAACTTTTGGCATGTAAATTCTCGTGTTGTCTTAAAATGGATATTTCTCTGCACGATCACCCTCAGCCCAGTCTTTTCCACCTGGTTTCTTTCAAATTGCCTCACCATCTTTTTCAAGTCTGCATATACTTATTTATGGTATTTAAAATGGTAATAGCTAGAAGCTGATGTCGACCCCGCTTCCCAAGATGGCCAAGACTCTTAGGTTATTTCAGTTTTGGAATATGTGTCCATGGAGTGAGATATCTTTGTCACTAATAATAAGATTTATCTTCATTGCCTGACATGGGAACATAAACAGGGGAAGATTTTATGTTTTTGTCCCAGGGACCAAATGCAAGAGGCTCAGGTATAGCAACACACCCCTCATAAAATGTTTTATTTAATATTTTATGAAAAAACTGCTGAAACAAGCGCATTATTATTATTATCATTTATTTGTATAGCGCCGCCGAATTCCGTAGCGCATACGACATAATAAAGTAAGACTGTTTACTTTTATGAGATTTCCGATTCCTTACTGCTGCTCTGCATTCATGGAAGCTCAATGGTTATTTTGTCGAGCCTTAAAACATATTTACTTTCTTAAAGGACCAATCAATGCATTAGAATTACATAATTAACAAGTGCATAATAATAAGGAAATGCTTTAACACCTACTCTGAATTTCAAATAAGCAGTAGATTTTTTTCTGACAAATTTATTTTCTCTCTCATTTTCCAGCCCCCCTGTATCATGTGACAAACATCAGCCAATCACAGACTAGAATATGTATAGCATGTGAGCTTGTGCACATGCTCAGTAGGATCTTGTTCCCCAGACAGTGTAAATATTTGATCATGGAAGTAAATTGGAAATTGTCTTAAAACTGCATGCTCTTTCTGATTCATAAAAGTTTATTTTGACACTGCACCTGTACCGGCCTTGATTCCACTACCAAATGCAGTTCGGTAAGCAATTGCCATCTTGTCCCAGCCTACTTTCCTTTAGGATGGATACATTATATACCCTCCCAGCCCTATGGGGGGGGGGTGCATGAAGGAGGTGGAGAGACAACAGAGTGAGTTTTGAGGTTTCCCAGGCGATTCTGTGCAATGGTGCCCTAAGACTTTGATATATGTTTCAATTCGCTGTTTTTTTTTTACTTTTTTTAATCATACATATGGCTGGCTACAGTTATATCACTGGTGTTTCTTTTTGTTAACCCCTACTTGCAGTTTTTTTTTTTTTAAACTGGTAAAAATAGGTTAGATAATTCCCCACTGGTATAGTTTTATTGCTGATAAACTTTACTATAATACTGCCACAATATGTGTCAAGTGATTGGTGAACAGACTTGTTAATTCTATCATATGCAGCTCCATTCTATTGTCTCAAAGCTGGAGGTCCAAAGGTGTCCCAAATCATGTAGAGGAGCTGAACTTTTGGAAAGTTTTAGACGCTGCTTTATTACTTGATTCTGCCAGTGGCGAGATGTTTCCTATAGAAAGTAATGGCGTTCGCTTGACAAGCTAACTTCGCTGGGAAGAATGGGGCAGACTTTAAATATTAAATCCTGCAAATCACATTGCTTTATGTGTATAGCATCTTACAATAACCTCTACTTTTGTATCCATGTGTTTGTCTATTTGGGTATTTAGTATTGTGCATAGTTTGTCACAACCTTGTTATCTTTTAGTTTGTGGAAAAAACAGTACTAGGGCGGAAATGTTTAGCTAATTATGCTTGTTTTTGAGAAACAATTTCATACACGCTGATGGAAGCCCATGTTCAGCTTATTTTATGGTAAAACAGCAATTACACTTTGTATTTTGTACTTATAAGTATGAATTTCTATGTTGTTTTTGCACATCCAGTGAACTTAAAGGATTAGAAAAGTCACTTAGTTTATAACCTCTAGATCGTCATAGAACTGCAATATAAATACTTCCTTAAAGGGACATTAAACACTTTGAGATGGTAATATAAAATGATAAATTGTATATAATAAAACAACTCTGCAATATACTTTCATTATTTATTTTGTCCTCTTAGCCTGTAATTCCATTCTGAAATTGTGAGCTTTTCAGTTCCTTTTAGAAATGGAAGTGCAGAACACTGTTAAATCCAGCACAACCATTGGCTGCACACTCTAGTGACCTATTTATAACTGATATAACTCTCTGATGAAGCGCATGTGCCCATGCGCGAAACGCGTTAGATGGAGCTCACCTAACCTGTTATAAGCCTGCATTGCAATAAACTCCATTACTGACCCTGGGACTCAGCTTCCTTTTTCCTCATTTCATATTTATAACTGACCCTAAATTGGCCACAGCAGAGAAGGTAACACAAGTTACAACATGGCAGCTCCCAGTGTTTTATAGACACTAAAACTTTACACTTAGTTTGTCATTTTTTAAACAACTAATGAAACTTTAAAAAATACATCTACATGTTAGTCAGGGACTAATCTTTTCTTTGAATGCATCATTCTATCTAGCATGTATTTAGTGTTTAATGTCCCTTTAATGTAAATAAAGTTATTATTTAAATCGTTACCTTCTTTTTTTACATTTCAAGCAGCCGTTTCACGCTTCAGTCTATCGATAGCTGACAGCCCCATGAGCAAGCAAGTCAAATGGGTGTAAGCTATCGACCAATCATTGGTTTTCCTATAATGTGTGCAGTGAATATTCATGATGGCAATGCACGATCCCGTTCGCATGCGCAGTAGTGTCTCCACACTAACACTACCACACTAACCGCTGTAGAAAGAGTGAAATATTTACTCCTCCTACTGAAATCAGCTACGACGGAATGAATGATGGGATTAAAAATGGCGATGCGCACTCCGGAGTGCTATATGTAGAGCCATCTGTGAATGGCTTTGCATAATGAGGTAAATGGAGGGAGTGCAAATGATAAAAAACATAAAGCGATTTTTTATTATTAAAACTGAAAAAACGAAAAAGACAATATATTATGAATATGAAGGTATATATCTGTTAGTTTGAATGCTTAAATTGTTTTTCAAAGGTTTACTGTCCCTTTAAATTACGATTTATGCTGTGCATATATCATACAATTTATTTCTGTGTAATTGACATACAAATTAAATTTTTTGATAAAATATGATTTTTGGTTAACAATTATTATGATATTTGATGCACCTTAACAATACAATTTTTTTCTATAGTAGTATTGCGTGAATGGTTCAATTATTCCTTTTTTAATATTTTTAATATTACAATTTTCATTGTGCACTTTTGTAATGTATGAATCTCCTTACTAAAGTAAAATTAGTATACACCCCTTAGTGAGACACCCTGTTTTCAAGGTAAAAAGTGTCTTTATATTATTATACCAAGGAAATAGAAGTATTCATAAGTAATCTCAATTGCCTACAGACCTTTAGATCATAGGGACCTTAGTTTTAAGTTAAAGGGACATTTTCAGACAAAATTTGAATCCACATGGCGGCATTTCACTTTTGAATAGAAACATTTTTGCAATATACATGTATTATCAAAAATGCTTCTATTAAAAGCTATAGCTGTTTCAAATGCGTATTTAAGTATGCACCGTGCCCCAGCATTTTAAACACAGCACTTACTCAGAGAACCTAAGTTTTTTGTACCATCTGGTAATGACTCAATTTGTTAATTACTGACATGATACAAGTCCCCACTGGCACTCTGAGTAGCTGCAATATTTAAAATGTTGATGCCCTTAGAATATCTAGCTATGCATCCCATGCGCGTGCAGAGATAAATGTTAATACTAAAACAGTGGTAACTTTTACTAGAAGCATATTTGCCGATGCATGTATATTGTAAATATGTTTATATTAAAAGATGTGATTCCCTTATGGTAACTTACATTTTGACTAGCATATACCTTTAAAATGAGGTCTAATACACTGTATAAATTTAGCTTTGCCAATTGTAACCTATTGATTGTTACGTATTTATTATTGTATTTGTTATCTTTAATGGAACTCAAGTAAGTACCTATTGATGGCTTATGTGCCCATTTCTCTGTGTGCGTTTCTTGAGTATTGTTTTGATGGCCTTCTTTTGACTTCAGAATTTTCACAAATCAAGATAATCTTTATGGTAAAGATTGAGTATATGTGAATTTATTTGTTGCCGTCTGGTTGTCAGACTTAAAAGAAGGGCAGGTTACGAAATAGTTAATACAGAGGAAATATACTTAAATCTCTTGTAAGGAAGACATTTGTCAAAAACATGGCGTATAAAGAATAAACAGTAATGTTCCAAATATTTTTACACACTGTTCTCTTGCAAATCCTTTAAGTGGAAACAAAATGAAATGTGTATTTATCTATTGAGACATTAAGGAAAAATAAAGCTGACACTATATGCAACCACTGCTGACAATTACAAATTATATTTAAATCTGATCATTCACTGCAAGGGAAGTATTTACACTGAGCTCATGAAATACAATTACAGTATTTAAAAAATGGTACCTTTGTCTTTATAATCAAAGCTATTTTATTTTCATACCCTTTCATAATAATTAAGGAATGATTATAAAATAATGGTAATAAAACATTCTGGCAGCTCAGGAAGTAATTCCTAATTACTTGGTATTACCACTTTAGCGATTACCTCATTTTATGAAGTCATTCTGAAAATGAGAACCAATGTATGCCATATTCCTTGTACTCCAACATCTTGATTAGAAAAAGGGATCACAAGGGAAAAGGGTTTTACAAACTTTGTGAGCAATATGTTTAGATCTGGACAATTACTTTACAGTGTTTAAATTAAATTAAATCTTTATGTATCTCCACTCACATCCCGTGTCTTCTAAGTATGAGAAGACAAATTACCACTAGTCTGGACCAAAAACATGGAAGTCAGATGCTTTCTAATTTTCCAATAAATATGGGCCAGATTACAAGTGGAGCAGTATGTAATGCGGGCTATCTCCACTAGAAGTAAACTTTTTTGCGCTCATCAGTTAGCGTTTGTATTACAAAAAGTTATCGCTTGCACGTTAACCCGAAGCACACAAAAAAACAAAGTTAGGATATTGCACATGTTAACATATTCCCCCATAAAAGTTAGTGGAGCAAAAAAAGTGGGGGAAAAGCTAACACCCTACTCAATCGCAAATCCAATCGCATATTCTCAAGTGTGTTAACCCGACATGAACATATTTCACATTCCAATATTCTTCACATAGCAGATTATGTTCTATTTATTCATAGATATATATTTCTACATATATCTGATGTTTTTTGGTACAATATATATATATATATATATATATATATACCTAAATAAATATATTCATATATAAATATATATATAAATATATATATATATATATATATATATATATATATATACAGTTATGTCCGTAAATAGTAAGTGCAGACTTTCATCTTTAATTCAAGGGGTTGAACAAAAATATTGTATGGAGGAATTGCAACCATTTTCTTACACAGTACCCTTATTTCAGGGGCTCAAGTGTAATAGGACAAATTATCAGAATCATAAATAAAATGTTCATTTTTAATACTTTTCAAGAATGCTTTGCAGGCAATGACTACGTGTCTTCAGTTGTTGTTTGTTCTCTCCCTCACAGATGTGGCCACTTACCTCATACGATTGAGGTATTTTCTAGTAAGTAAGATACCATCTATATCCCCACTGGGGGACTCTGCCTTTCTTCTGACATAGTCACTTTCGGATGTCATTTTATTATTTCATTTTTTGGAGATTTCATTGAAGTAATTGTATCACTATTTGTCATTTTTATATGATCTTTTGGGGAAATATTCATATATTTTTTTTGGATTGTATTGGCGCTTCTCACTCTCTTTTGCTTATATATATATATATATATATATATATATATATATATATATATATATATATATATATATATATATATATACAGTGGGGCAAAAAAGTATTTAGTCAGCCACCAATTGTGCAAGTTCTCCCACTTAAGAAGAAGAGAGAGGCCTGCAATTTTCATCATAGGAATACCTCAACTATGAGAGACAAAATGTGGAAACAAATCCAGACAATCACATTGTCCGGTTTGGAAAGAATTTATTTGCAAATTATGGTGGAAAATAAGTATTTGGTCAATATCAAAAGTTCATCTCAATACTTTGTTATATATCCTTTGTTGGAAATGACAGAGGTCAAATGTTTTCTGTATGTCTTCACAAGGTTATCACACACTGTTGCTGGTATGTTGGCCCATTCCTGCATGCAGATCTCCTCTAGAGCAGTAATGTTTTGGGGCTGTCGCTGGGCAACATGGACTTTCAACTCCCTCCAAAGGTTTTCTATAGGGTTGAGATCTGGAGACTGGCTAGGCCACTCCAGAACCTTGAAATGCTTCTTACAAAGCCACTCCTTCATTGCCCGGGCGATGTGTTTGGGATCATTGTCATGCTGAAAGACCCAGTCACGTTTCATCTTCAATGCCCTTGCTGATGGAAGGAGGTTTGCACTCAAAATCTCACAATACATGGCCCCATTCATTCTTTCATGTACATTGATCAGTCGTCCTGTTCCCTTTGCAGAGAAACAGCCCCAAAGCATGATGTTGCCACCTCCATGCTTCACAGTAGGTATGGTGTTCTTTGGTTGCAACTCAGCATTCTCTCTCCTCCAAACACGACGAGTTGTGTTTCTATCAAACAGTTCTACTTTGGTTTCATCTGATAATATGACATTCTCCCAATCCGCTTCTGGATCATCCAAATTCTCTCTAGCATACTTCAGATGGACCCGGACATGTACTGGCTTAAGCAGGGGGACACGTCTGGCACTGCAGGATCTGAGTCCCTGGCAGCGTAGTGTGTTACTGATTGTAGCCTTTGTTATGTTGGTCCCAGCTCTCTGCAGGTCATTCACTAGATCCCCCTGTGTGGTTCTGGGATGTTTGCTCACCGTTCTTGTGATCATTTTGACCCCATGGGGTGAGATCTTGTGTGGAGCCCCAGATCGAGGGAGATTATCAGTGGTCTTCCATTTTCTAATTATTGCTCCCACAGTTGATTTCTTCACACCAAGCTGCTTGCCTATTGCAGATTCATTCTTCCCAGCCTGGTGCAGGTCTACAATTTTGTTTCTGGTGTCCTTCGACAGTTCTTTGGTCTTCACCATAGTGGAGTTTGGAGTGTGACTGTTTGAGGTTGTGGACAGGTGTCTTTTATACTGATAACAAGTTCAAACAGGTGCCATTAATACAGGTAATGAGTGGAGGACAGAGGAGCCTCTTAAAGAAGAAGATAAAGGTCTGTGAGAGCCAGAAATCTTGCTTGTTTGTAGGTGACCAAATACTTATTTTCCACCATAATATGCAAATAAATTCTTTCCAAATCAGACAATGTGATTGTCTGGATTTGTTTCCACATTTTGTCTCTCATAGTTGAGGTATACCTATGATGAAAATTACAGGCCTCTCTCATCTTCTTAAGTAGGATAACTTGCACAATTGGTGGCTGACTAAATACTTTTTTGCCCCACTGTATATATATATATATATATATATATATATATGTACATTGGAGCCCTTTACATTCATTTTTACTGTGTATCTATTATAAATATTTCACATTTCAATGTTCTGCACATAGCACATAATCATGTATGTATATATATATATATATATATATATATATATATATATATATACACAGTGGGGCAAAAAAGTATTTAGTCAGCCACCAATTGTGCAAGTTCTCCCACTTAAGAAGATGAGAGAGGCCTGTAATTTTCATCATAGGTATACCTCAACTATGAGAGACAAAATGTGGAAACAAATCCAGACAATCACATTGTCTGATTTGGAAAGAATTTATTTGCAAATTATGGTGGAAAATAAGTATTTGGTAAATATCAAAAGTTCATCTCAATACTTTGTTATATATCCTTTGTTGGCAATGATAGAGATCAAACGTTTTCTGTAAGTCTTCACAAGGTTGTCACACACTGTTGCTGGTATGTTGGCCCATTGGTCGCTGGGCAACACAAACTTTCAACTCCCTCCAAAGGTTTTCTATGGGGTTGAGATCTGGAGACTGGCTAGGCCACTCCAAGACCTTGAAATGCTTCTTACGAAGTCACCCCTTTGTTGCCCGGGCGGTGTGTTTGGGATCATTGTCATGCTGAAAGACCCAGCCATGTTTCATCTTCAATGCCCTTGCTGATGGAAGGAGGTTTGCACTCAAAATCTCACGATACATGGCCCCATTCCTTTTTTCATGTACACGGATCAGTCGTCCTGTTCCCTTTGCAGAGAAACAGCCCCAAAGCATGATGTTGCCACCCCCATGCTTCACAGTAGGTATGGTGTTCTTTGGTTGCAACTCAGAATTCTCTCTCCTCCAAACACGACGAGTTGTGTTTCTACCAAACAGTTCTACTTTGGTTTCATCTGACCATATGCCTTTCTCCCAATCCACTTCTGGATCATCCAAATGCTCTCTAGCATACTTCAGACGGGCCCGGACATGTACTGGGTTAAGCAGGGGGACACGTCAGGCACTGCAGGATCTGAGTCCCTGGTGGCATAGTGTGTTACTGATGGTAGCCTTTGTTACGTTGGTCCTAGCTCTCTGCAGGTCATTCACTAGGTCCCCCCATGTGGTTCTGGGATGTTTGCTAACCGTTCTTGTGATCATTTTGACACACGGGGTGAGATCTTATGTAGAGCCCCAGATTGAGGGAGATTATCAGTGGAAATAGAAAAAACAGAACAATATCCCTGAAGTTAACTTGTATATATGTTGTATGCAGGCTTAAGGGATTAAATGGTATATTTGATTACTTCCTTCAGATCAAGGTGTTGGTTCTCTTCAAAGGTTAGACAGGTATAGTTATATGTATATGAAAAAATATATAAATGTTCCAATAACACCTGTTTTCCTTCTTTTTTATTATTAACACCAAGAGCGTCTATCTTGTATAGAATAGTCCCACAATACATTTGTGTAACAAGGTGGTCAGTAATTGATGTTGGAAGTCCAAATATGTAAGAAAATAAACAAAACACTCACTCACCCTTCTTCTTTAAATGCAGGGGCCGAGTTTTCCTCTTTCAGCAGCACCAGCGCTTTTGTAAGCTGTGAGTCACAGACATACAAATGTTGGAAGGTTTGTTCCTCCGGTAGTATAAACACTGTGTGAAGCGTCCAGTGAGAGAGAGTGTTTGTAGGGCTGCTGGGAGCGGTATAGTGCCAGGACAAACCGCCAAACAATGATACAATCAGATGCTTCCACACAAGTGGAAAAAATCCAGCAGGAAATGGACTGAGAGAGTAAATTTAAAAAGTATCTTTATTGGTATCCGTAAAAATGTACTGTGAATGGTTACAGAAAATCAGGTACAATATCACAGCCTCAAGCACGTCAGCCTAGCAGCTAAATATCATACAGTCCAACATGTTTCGTGCTGCTACAGCACTTCGTCAGGGATAGTAAAGGGTTAACTGTTCACCTGTTAAATATACACTTGGTCCAATCAAAACCATGCAGTCTGGTTTAAACCAATAGCTATGCTCTGGTAAAAAATCGTCATAAGTATCCTACTGAGCCGGTAATTCATTTGCATATCTAGTTCAGACCAAGTATAGCAACAGGTGAGCAGTATAAAAGACATGATTACTCGTATACATATATTAAAATGTAACAATAGATATTGAGTTGACAATTTGCAATCAAATGTGGATGAATTAATTCAATAAAAAAAAACGTTTAAATACATAATATTCTCAAAGGGCATTGCTGCTTTCATCTATTCCTTATTTCTTAGTGGTACATTCAAATAGCTAGTGCTCACATTGTAAATAATATAAACAGGAAAATATCTGTTGCAGAATGTCAATCTGCCTGTATTGTATAGAATTATATATAGAATAACAGGTAACAAATTAACAAAGCGGCTTAATATAGTAACAAAGTCGCAACGAAAAGAAATATGCAACAGGTCATTCACTAGGCCCCCCCGTGTGGTTCTAGGATGTTTGCTCACCGCCTTGTGATCATTTTGACCCAACGGGGTGAGATCTTGCATGGAGCCGAAGATCGAGGGAGATTATCAGTGGTCTTGTATGTCTTCCATTTTCTAATTATTGCTCCCACAGTTGATTTCTTCACACCCAGCTGCTTGCCTATTGCAGATTCAGTCTTCCCAGCCTGCTGCAGGTCTACAATTTTGTTTCTGGTGTCCTTCGACAGCTCTTTGGTCTTCACCATAGTGGAGTTTGGAGTGTGACTGTTTGAGGTTGTGGACAGGTGTCTTTTATACTGATAACAAGTTCAAACAGGTGCCATTAATACAGGTAATGAGTGGAGGACAGAGGAGCCTCTTAAAGAAGAAGATACAGGTCTGTGAGAGCCAGAAATCTTGCTTGTTTGTAGGTGACCAAATACTTATTTTCCCCCATAATATGCAAATAAATTCTTTCCAAATCAGACAATGTGATTGTCTGGATTTGTTTCCACATTTTGTCTCTCATAGTTGAGGTATACCTATGATGAAAATTACAGGCCTCTCTCATCTTCTTAAGTGGGAGAACTTGCACAATTGGTGGCTGACTAAATACTTTTTTGCCCCACTGTATATATATATATATATATATATATATGTGAGATATATATTTTACCAAAAAAACTATCATATATAAATATAAATAAATAAATATATATATATATATATATATATATATATATATATATATATATATAGGTATTTAACAATAAATAGAACATATTCTGCTATGTGAAGAACATTGGAATGTGAAATATTCATATTTTCATGTCAGGTTAGGGCACTTGAGAAAATGCAATCGAGTTTGCTCCATTTACTATGGGGGAATAAGTTAACATGGTCACAATATTCTAACTTCTGCTTTTTGTGCACGTTGGGTTAGCACTCGTGCACAAACGTTTTACTTTAAGCTTGTAATACACGCACTACCCGACGTGCTCAAAAAGCTTACCTGTAGCGCAGTTAACACAACGAGCGGGAGCACAAAATACTGCTCCACTTGTAATCTAGCCCATAGGAGGGCTGGTGACAAGGAATTGTGGCATTTTGGATTTCCCATTTGGATTTTATGTACCCTAAAGGTTTAAATAGAGAGAAGGATTTGACTGTCTTTTTGTGAACAATTATCGCTGAGACCTCTGTTTATGTATTTTTAAAAAAAATCACATTCATTTAATAGTATAGAGGAATTTTACTGGGGAGTGACCACTAGGTGGCACTTTGTATTTAGATTGATGTTTTGTAAGGTGATCTAGTTTGGAGACTGGTTTTACTGTGTGAAATAGAATATAGCTATGTATTGTGATGGTGAATGTGTTTAATATGGCATGTTTAAATGTCACCTGATTTCTGTGATCCTATGTTCCAATAAAAAATCTTAAAGGAGACTGTGCTGTTGGAGCGACTTTGTGCCCACAAATTACTAAAGACACGTTCACCCTTCTTAGCTACTATGAGTTTATCTAGGTTTACTCTTTAGCAAAGGGTATCTAGATAAAAATAATAATAATAATAATAGAAGTATATTAGAAAGTTGTTGTTCTCATTTTTAAATTTCATGCATTGTATGAATTATTTAAGTTATTTTTTTACTTTAGTGTCCCTTTAAGTGTGCTTAGGTCCATCTCGAAAAAAACAGGTAGGTGGTATTATAGGAGTCGTTATTTTTCATATTCAGTGATGTAATGTTCTAACAACTGGATGTTTGCCTTCTAGGCAACATTCATTCATGAGTTTTATTGCTGTCGGCTAATTTATTTATGTTGTGTTGTTTAATTATAATGTGTTACATTTCCCACCTTTAGAACATTTGCAGAATATCTGCATAAATGCTTCATATTGTGTGAATCTTTGAAATGTTTCTTTTGGTTTCTGAGCACTTAAATTGTACATGTGTGGGAATGAATACAAGGCATACCGTTATGTTCAGGTAGAAGACTGACATTTCCATAATCTGTAATCTTCTGCATATTAGAAGGGTGTTTTATTTGGGGTATAGTCATTTTCCCAGACCACCAGCATTCTGGTTTTGTAATTTGGTATTTCCTTCAGGTGGATGATGAGAATTTAATCCCAAAGATCCCTTTACGGATGACAGAACCATCATTCGAATCTTGTGTTTTCTCTTTGTGAAACTTGGTTGACTTTGGCTTGTGTTGCTGAAAAGCTGTCTTATGAAAACAAAGTCTTATTAACTTAACCCCTCCAGTGCTATACTGCTTAATTGTCTCTTTTTCCAACATTAAAAAAACACCATTTTATTTCAGGCTTAAGCAGAAAGTTAGAGGTCTTTTGTACCACTTCTCAAGAGCAAAAATAGTCTAAACATTGGTTTAAAATGTTCTTGTCTGGTAACAACTTTCAGGTATACATCTATACCTCAGTAATCACATACACCTAGATTATGAATTTTGCGTTAACAGGGGTGCGGTGCTAACGAGCAGTTTTCCCTCACCGCTCACTTGCAGACAGCGCTGGTATTACAGGTTTTTACAAACCTGGCGATTGCAAAAAAGTGAGCGAAGAGCAAAATTTAGCTCCACATCTCACCTCAATACCAGCGCTGCTTACGGTAGCGGTGAGCAGGTAAAATGTGCTCGTGCATAATTTCCCTATAGGGATCAATGGGGGAGAGCGGGCTGAAAAAAAAAGCAGCGTTCAGCTTCTAATGCAGCCCCATTGATTCCTATGGGGAAATACATTTTATGTCTACACCTAACAGCCTAACATGAACTCCGAGTCTAAACACCCCTAATCAGACACCTGCATTATATTATTAACCCCTAATCTGCTGCTCCGTACACCTCCGCCACCTACATTATACTTATGAACTCCTAATCTGCTGCCCCCAACATCGCAGACACCTGCATTATTTTATTAACCCCTAATCTGCCGCTCCG
Source organism: Bombina bombina (assembly GCF_027579735.1). Taxonomy (NCBI): domain Eukaryota; kingdom Metazoa; phylum Chordata; class Amphibia; order Anura; family Bombinatoridae; genus Bombina; species Bombina bombina. The sequence continues at coordinate 420,371,204 of NC_069502.1, read as the reverse complement.
GACACCACCACCACCTATATTATACTTATGAACCCCTAATCTGATGCCCCCAACATCGCCAACACCTACATTATATTTATTAACCCCTAATCTGCTGCCCCTAATGTCGCCGCAACCTAACTACATTTATTAACCCCTAATCTGCCTCCCACAATGTTGCCACCACTATAATAAACATATTAACCCCTAAACCGCCGCACTCCCGCATCGCAAACACTAGTTAAATATTATTAACCCATAATCTGCCTGCCCTAACATCGCCGACACCTACCTACATGTATTAATCCCTAATCTGCCGCCCCCAACGTCGCCGCCACTATATTAAATGTATTAACCCCTAAACCTAAGTCTAACCCTAAACCTAACCCCCCTAACTGAAATATAATTTTAATAAATCTAAATAAAATTACTATAATTAACTAAATTATTCGTATTTAAAACTAAATACTTACCTGTAAAATAAACCCTAAGATAGCTACAATATAACTAATAGCTACATTGTATCTATCTTAGTGTTTATTTTTATTTTACAGGCAACTTTGTATTTTTGTAACAAAATAAAAAAGCCCCCCAAAATAAAAAAAGCCCTACCCTACACTAAATTATAAATAGCACTTAAAAGGGCCTTTTGCGGGGCATTGCCCCAAAGTAATCAGCTCTTTTACCTGCAAAAAAAAAAGTACAAATACCCCCCGAACATTAAAACCCACCACCCACACAACCAACCCTACTCTAAAACCCACACAATCCACCCTTAAAAAAACCTTACACTAACCCCTTGAAGATCACCCTACCTTGAGAAGTCTTCACCCAACTGGGCCAAAGTCCTCCATGAAGCCTGCAGAATTGGTCCTCCAGACGGGCAGAAGTGGTCCTCCAGATGGGCAGAAGTCTTCATCCAGGCGGCATCTTCTATCTTCATCCATCAGGCGCGGAGCAGCTCCATCTTCAAGACATCCGACGCGGAGCATCCTCTTCAAACGACAGCCGACTGAAGATGGATATCTTATAATCCCTGGATCATCCTTCTGTAAAAGAAAGATATGATGGTGTAGATTGTTTTTAGATCAATAGAAAATGAAATTGTGCTTACCAGTCGATGCGTTTCGGTCACAAAGAGACCTTGGTCTCTTTGTGACCGAAACGCGTCGACTGGTATAAGATATCCATCTTCATATCTTTCTTTTACAGAAGGATCATCACCTTGGTCTCTTTGTGACCGAAACACGTCGACTGGTAAGCACAATTTAATTTTCTATTGATCTAAAAACAATCTACACCATCATATCTTACAGAAGGATCATCCAGGGATTATAACAAAATATTTGCCAAGAAGATAGAATTTTGGGTTGGAAAATGGCTAGCAAGTACTGACACTGCTATTCAGTATAAAACACTTGGAAAATCACCATAACTATTGCTGTTAGGATTCACAACACTTTAAGGATTATTGTTTTTTCTTAAAGAGACGCACTACTTATTATAATTTTTTGTTGGATTATTTTTTCTATTAAGTTTTCACTGTTGGACTATTTTTAACGGTTGGACTATTATTCACATTTATATAAGTCACTATTTGAACACACCACAATGTTTTTGTAAATTTTTGGTTTTTCATTTTTCACAATCTTTGTTCTTAATTCACGTTTTTTGAAGATCAACCTATTTTTTTGACCTTTAATATTTTTGGTACACTAATTTTTGCACACAACTTTTTTGATACACATTTTTTACATTGGCATATTGCTGTCACAATATTTTTCACTTGACAATGCATATGTGTTAAACACACAGTTAAAGGTCTTACTCAGAGCCTTACACATTAGTAACTATTGGCAATATTTAGAAGCATTGCATAAAATCGAGAACATTATTGGTTAGATAATATTATATAACTGACTAATATATTTCACCTATTATGTGTATGTGGTAAACACAAAGTTGAATTTCTGTTGTGAGCCTTATACTAAATTTGGAAATTTTTAGGAATATTTTTAAGAGCAATGTTTGCACAATTTTAAATGCTATATCTACTACATAACTATTTGTTTTAACTATTCATTTAGCTATTATTGTTGTATAAATTTGATTGTTTATACATGGATCCATGTTTTTAACTTATTTGTGTACTCAATAAATTGTTTATTGTAATCGTTTGATAATATGGCATTTGGTCCAGACCCAGCCTTCGTATAGTTGGCGCTTTGGTATACCTTATTAGTTACAGATTGAAAAACATATAGGGCTAGATTACAAGTGGATAGATAACAGCTACGCGCAAGCGCTAAGGGTTTTATCGCAGCTGTTTGTGTGCGTAAGGTTTTTTGCTCGTATTATAAGTTGAAAGTAAACGTGATCACTTGAGCACAATTGAAGTTAACCTCCTTTGGGTTAGCACAACTTCAGAGCTCTGGTTAACTGTTCAGCAAAAAAAAACACATGGAAAGGTTCAGTTACACTCATAATAACGCCATCTAATACAAATTATTTTAAAAAAAATTGCACAAAAAAGACTCAGGTGTAAGAGAACAATTTTTTTTAAACTTAACTAAACTAATTTGCCGAAACAAAATTATTTATTTAACTAATGAAAACGAAAATAATTTTCTTGCGTTGCACATGTCTAATATTAACTCCTATACGACCACATACCCACCACAAGTACTATTCTATGAATCGGTTGCCACCTCGGCCATGTTTTCCTGGACACTTATGAGTTACACATGCTGCAGGGTGTGCAGGGAGGAACATGAATAGTGCTATCCAGGGTCACTATTCATGTGCTTTTTAGGTGTGCAATGCATGTTCCCCTCTGCTTACCCTGCAGCATGTGTAACTCATAAGTGTCCAGGAAAACATGGCTGAGGTGGCAACCCTAACCGCCACATACCCAGCCCAAGTATCTAATTAAACTATTAAAGGGACAGTCAAGTCCAAAAAAAACTTTCATGTTTCAAATAGGGCATGTCATTTTAATCAACTTTCCAATTTACTTTTATCACCAATTTTGCTTTGTTCTCTTGTATTCGTAGTTGAAAGCTAAACCTAGGAGGTTCACATGCTAATTTCTTAGGCCTTGAAGGCTGCCTCTAATCTAAATGCATTTTGATAGTTTTTCACCACTAGAGGGTATTAGTTCACGTGTTTCATATAGATAACATTGAGCTCATGCACATGAATTTACCACGGAGACGGTTCTGATTGGCTAAACTACAAGTCTGTCAAAAGAACTGAAATAAGGGGGCAGTCTGCTGAGGCTTAGATACAAGGTAATTACAGCGGTAAAACGTGTATAATTGTAACTGTGTTGGTTATGCAAGACTGGGGAATTGGTAATTGAGGGATTATCTATATTTTAAAACAACAACAAATATGGTGTTGACTGTCCTTTTAACCCCATACCACCACATACCCACTACTAGTAAAATTATTTTAACCCCTATACAGCCACATACCCACTGCAAGTACCCTACACTATTAACCCTAATCTCCCACAACCCCCAATGCAAACTATCCCTACTCTACCTAACACCTAAATCCCCTCTAAGCTAAAACCCCTAAGTTACCTCATCCCTATTGGTATCCCTAGGTACGTCATGAAATTGCCGACATACTAAAAGGGTGACTTGATCCCCTGCACCCCTTTAAAGAAGCAGCGCACCGACACTGAGTTCCAGGAGTCCAGCTAGGTCGGCAAGGTTTTTCTGGCCCTCCAGCGGTTGGCCGCCAGCGTTTTAGCGCATCTCTGTGACACATTATTTAAAAATTGATTATAATTTTAGCAACATAGCTTTATAGTTATAATGTGGAGGTTTAATATCTAGTATAGTTTATTATAGTGAGGTATTTTTCTTACAGTAGGCAGTATGTGGAAGTTAGCTAGAACGCTCCAGTGGTGTGTAGGTTAATTCATTACGTAAGTGTAAGTGGTATTAGGCATTTAGCTGGGCATTCCAAGAGTGTGTAGGTAAGTTGTGACGTAGTAATATGCAGTCAGGGGGAGTTAGCTGGGCGGTGCAGGGGAGTGTAGGTTATCTGTGACATAGGTGTTGTTGGTCGGTGGGAGGTAGCGAGGAGGTGCAGGGGGAGTGTAGGTTATATGTGACGTAGTTATAGTTGTTCAGGGGGAGTTAGCAGCTTTGTGTTAGTGTGAGCAGCCTGCCCTTTGATTCGGACACATCTACACAAGATGGATGTGTTTAAATCAGCAAAGTGCAGGTTGAGAGAAGAGTAGTGGCCATGTTTGTTTCACCAGCTATCAGCTGTCGAGACTACATTGCCTGAGGTAGTTACAGTATAAACTGTAATAAAACTTAGGTCCTGCAGGCAATATTTAGAGTGTGCCTACACAGAAACAATTTTTAGTTTTAGTGAGGGCACTGTCTGCACCATGTAGGCCCACTTCAATTAGGGTCCCTCTCGGCCACACAAAATACCTTTACCTTTAAAGCTTTCTAATAAGGTTTCTTAATAATGATTACTTGGTAGGAAACTGTTATGTTTCAGTTTCTGGAATAGATAAGCTGACATTTAGTAAGGGCATAGTTCTGCCGCTAAGTAACAGTGCTGTCAATTAACATTCTGCTCTTTGTTCATTTTTAACTTTAGCAGTTAAAGGACAGAAAACACAATGAGATTGTTTTAATATAAAGTATTTCATTATGCTTAGTACAAGAGCATTGTTATTTGTATATGAAATATATTCTGGTTGTTGTGTTTTAGTATTTTGCCAGGCAGAGATCCAAATAAACCTGTATTATGTGGGACTGTTAACGTTTAGGATCTCTGTCCCACTATTGACCTCAACTATACCTATGCTGTAAAGTGAAATTAGGGACCACTAGACATGTGCATGGCGAAAAAATTTGGTTCGGATCGATTCTGATTTTTTCGAATTTCGGTTCGGATCGATTCGAATTCGGAAAAATTTGAATAAATTCGGTTCGGATTCCTTTCAGATTAATTCGGATTCGAATAAATTCGGCTGGATTCAGTTCAGTTCAGAAATTCGGAATTTCGGTAAGTGTTAGGTGGGATGTGCTGTGTATTAGACTAGTATTATGTACTGTATATTAGGTGTAACCCATAGCAGAGTGATATAACCTAATATACTGTACAATACTAGTGTAATCCATGGCCATCCGAATCTACCGAATAAATCCGAACTAATTCGGATTTATTCGGTAGATTCGGCACTATTTTAATTCGGAAATTCGAATCGATCCGAATCCCGAATTTTACGAATTCGGACGAATTTCCGAATCAATCCAAAATGAATCGCACATTTCTAGGGACCACCCAAGCCTTGGCCAGATATGCACAATTCTGCTTCAGGACTACCTAATCACATCTTTGGATTGCTCGGATTAAAACTTCATCCATCCCAGTTATAAAACTGGACCAGCCTGACTTGACCTCCAGTCTGATAAGCCATACTTCTGAATCACCCAGACTCCTTTGCTGGACCACCCTTTATTCTGCTATTCATGGCACGGTGGTATAAAAAAGATATTGCTGAAATAAAGCCTGTTGTTTTCTGAGATAAATGTTCTAATACCTCTTAAGTTTGAGCTTTTCATGTGAAACTATATTACAAATTTCTAATACCTGTGTGTATTATGATATTAAATTATCTGCTGAATTTATAAATAAGCTTAAAAGAAGCACTAAGTAGGACAAGGTAAAAAAAATGTTAGTAAAGTAATAAAATGGACTTCATTTATTGGTAACAAATACTAAACAGAACTTAGCGTCCTGGAGTAAGTACAAGGCAATGGGAGGAAATCAGCAAGGCTGCAATATCCTTGGATGAGAACAGGTTAATAAAAAGCATAAAACAATGGTAAGTGATAGTAAGCAAGCCGGATGTGTAGGAAAATATCACCAATTAAGCAATGCTATAAAAACAATAATAATAATAATAATAATATTTTAAAATAAAATTAGCTTCTTTGACAGAGCCTTTACATGCAGAGACATTAGCTCAGCTTTAATAAATAATCATAGCCATGTATTGTTTGAAAAATCTTGATCAGATCAGCCAATAGGATTTAAGCAGCTCGCATCCTATTGGCTGATTTGAATTTTTCAGCCAATAGAAATGCAAGGGTACCTCAATATAAAATGGGTACCTTGCATTCAATCTTCAGTGTATGGCAGATGATCACATGAAGAGGACATCCATGTCGTATCACCGTGCCGCCTCCGCGCCACTGGGATAAAGATGGTCCCACGCTGGAAGAAGATGGAAGATGAAGACCTTGCGCCGCCGGGAAGAAGATGAATCGCTGGACTTCAGCAATGGTGAGTACTGATTTCAGGGTGAGCGTTAGGTTTTTATTTTATTTTTGGGGTAGTTTTTTTTTTTTTTTTTTTAAGATTTGGGCTTTTTTATTTTTATGGGCTTAAAAAGAGCTGATTGCTTTCCAATTTACTTTTATCATCAAATTTGCTTTTTTTCTGGGACATCCTAAAACATTTAATGTGAAAATGGCTTAATATAGCTTAATGAGTAAAAAAAGTGGCCAAATGTTAATCAATTGCTGCATAATTTTGCACAACCCAAGATTTTCACTATCCAAGTCTATTCTAGAAGTTTCATGGATTTTGGTGTCCCACAAAGCAAATGAGTGACATTAAGCTTGTTTTTTGGGGAGCTTAATGTGGCTTTAAGGGACACTGAACCCAATTTTTTTTCCCGTGATTCAGATAGCGCATGCAACTTTCTAATTTACTCCTATTATCAATTTTTCTTCGTTCTCTTGCTATCTTTATTTGAAAAAGAAGGCATCTAAGCTAAGGAGCCAGCCAATTTTTGGTTCAGTACTCTGGACAGATTTTTTTATTGTTGGAAGAATTTATCCACCAATCAGCAAGAACAACTCAGGTTGTTCATCAAAACTGGGCCGGCATCTAAACTTACTTTCTTGCTTTTCAAATAAATATACCAAGAGAATGAAGAAACTTTGATAATAGGAGTAAATTAGAAAGTTGCTTAAAATTGCATGCTCTATCTGAATCACAAAAGAAAAAATTTGGGTTCAGTGTCCTTTTAACGTACCAAATTGAACTTAGATGTAAACCAATGTACCCCAAACTTACCACAATACATTAATCTATCCATTCAAACATATTTTGAAAATATCAGGACATTTGGTAAAACATACCAAAAGTTATTCACATTTGACTATTTTTTTACAATCCTAAAACATATGGGGGGGTAGTTATCAAGCCGTCTACTTTTCTGGCTTCGTCGTCCCAATACGCCCGCCTAAGCTCGCCTCACATCGCCGCCGCGGACCTGAAAAAATACGCCTAAGTTATCAAATAAAGCTGTCAAAAAGCCGCGGGGCGATGAGCAGCGGACTGTGACAGTTATCACTCATCCGATCTCGCTGCCCTTCGGCTTTTTCCCAGCTTTATTGCTAGCCTGTCACTAAGCACTCACACTAAACTACACTGTTCTACCCCCTATACCGGCTCCCCCGGAGCCTCCCGCAACTCAATAAAGTTACTAACCCCTAAACCGCCGCTCCTAGACCCCGCCGCAACTCTTATAAATGTATTAACCCCTAAACCGCCACTCCTAGACCCCGCTGCAACTCTTATAAATGTATTAACCCCTAAACCGCCGCTCCTAGACCCTGCCGCAACTCTTATAAATGTATTAACCCCTAAACCGCCGCTCCCGGACACCGCTGCCACCTACAGTATACCTAGTAACCCCTATTCTGCCCCCCCTACACCGTCGCCCTCTATTATAAAATTATTAACCCCTATCCTGCCCCCCACTACACCGCCGCCACTGTAATAAAATGATTAACCCCTAAACCTAAGTCTAACCCTAACCCTAACACCCCCCTAACTAAAATATTAATTAAATAAATCTAAATAAATTAACTCTTATTAACTAAATGAATCCTATTTAAAACTGAATACTTACCTTTAAAATAAACCCTAATAGAGCTACAATATAAATAATAATTATATTCTAGCTATCTTAGGATTTATTTTTATTTTACAGGTACCTTTCAATTTATTTTAACCAGGTACAATAGCTATTAAATAGTTATTAAATGGGATTAATTTATTAAATGATAGTGTAGTGTTAGGTGTAATTGTAACTTAGGTTAGGATTTATTTAACAGGTACATTTCTCTTTATTTTAGCTAGGTAAGCTATTAAATAGTTAATAACTATTTAATAGCTATTGTACCTAGTTAAAATAAATTGAAAGGTACCTGTAAAATAAATATAAATCCTAAAATAGCTAGAATATAATTATTATTTATATTGTAGCTATATTAGGGTTTATTTTAAAGGTAAGTATTTAGTTTTAAACAGGATTCATTTAGTTAATAAGAGTTAATTTATTTAGATTTATTTAATTAATATTTAAGTTAGGGGGGCGTTAGGGTTAGGGTTAGACTTAGGTTTAGGGGTTAATAATTTTATTACAGTGGCGGCGGCGTAGTGGGGGGCAGGATAGGGGTTAATAAATTTATTATAGGTGGCGACGGTGTAGGGGGGGGCAGTTTAGGGGTTAATAAATTTATTATAGGTGGCGACGGTGTAGGGGGGGCAGGATAGGGGTTAATAAATTTATTATAGGTGGCGACGGTGTAGGGGGGGCAGATTAGGGGTTAATACATTTAATATAGGTTGCGGCGTGTTCAGGGAGCGGCGGTTTAGGGGTTAATACATTTATTATAGTTGCGGTGGGCTCCGGGAGCGGCGGTTTAGGGGTTAATATGTATAGAGTCGCTTGCGGTGGGCTCCGGGAGCGGCGGTTTAGGGGGTAATAACTTTATTTAGTTGCGGCGGTGTAGGGGGGGACAGATTAGTGGTGTTTAGACTCGGGGTACATGTTAGGGTGTTAGGTGTAGACAGCTCCCATAGAAATCAATGGGATGTCTGTCAGCAGCGAACTTGTACTTTCGCTATGGTCAGACTCCCATTGATTCCTATGGGATCCGCCGCCTCCAGTGGTGGCGGATTGAAAACCAGGTACGCTGGGCCGTAAAAGTGCCGAGCGTACCTGCTAGTTTTTTGATAACTAGCAAAAGTAGTGAGAATGTGCCGCGGAACATCTGGAGTGACGTAAGAATCGATCTGTGTCAGACTGAGTCCGGCGGATCGATGCTTACGTCACAAAATTCTACTTTTGCCGGTCTTGAGCCTTTGATAACTAAGGCGTATCAGCCTCGCCACAAATACGATGCGGAATTCCAGCGTATTTGAGGTTGACGGCTTGATAACTAGGCCCCTTAATGTGAGCAGCTTAATGTAAAAAGAGCTTAATGTACCAAAATTCACCTAAACATCAATCAATTGCCTTGAAACTTGACACAAACTCAGTTTTTCACTTTCCAAACATATCCTAGAAGTTTCATGGATTTTGGTTTCCCACAAGGCAAATGGGTGACATTAAGCTTGTTTTTTGGGGAGCTTAATGTGGCTTAACGTACAAAATTGAACTTAGATGTTAACCAATTTCCCCCAAACTTCCCACAATATATTAATCTATCTATTCAAACATATTCAGAAAATTTCAGGACATTTGATAGAACATACCAAAAGTTATTCATATTAAATTATTTTTTTACAATCCTAAAACATTTCATGTAAATGGTTTAACGTAAAAAAGAGCTTAATGTACCAAAATTTGCCTAAACATCAACCAATTGCCTTGAAACTTGGCACAAACTCAGTTTGTCACTTTCCAAACCTATCCCAGAAGTTTCATGGATTTTGGTTTCCCACAAGGCAAATGAGTGACATTAAGCTTGTTTTTTGGGGAGTTTAATGTGACTTAACGTACAAAATTGAACTTAGATGTTAACCAATTTACCCCAAACTTCTCACAATACATTAATCTATCTATACAATACAATACAATATTCTGATTGTGATTGTAATTTGATAAAACATATCAACAGTAATTTGCATTTAACAATTTTTTTACAATCCTAATACATCTGGAGGCCTATCTATCAAGCCGTCAACTATGCTGCATTTGACGGCACCACAAACGCTCGCTTAACATCGCCTAACATCGAGGCCGTGGACCTGAATACGATCTCCATATTTATAAAAAAAAAGCTGTCAAAAAGCCGCGCACCAATGAGCAGCGGACTGTTGTTAACTAACAGTCATCAATCTCGCTGCTTTTCGCCTTTTTCCCAACTTTATACGCTGTCGCTAAACACCGCCACTAAACTAAAATGTTTAACACCTATCCTGCCGCTCCCGGACCGCACCGCAACTAAATAAAGTTAGTAACCCCCATTCCGCTGCTCACAGAGCCCACCGCAACTCTAATAAAGTAATTAACCCCTATCCCTCTGCTCCCGGAGCCCACCGCAACTCTAATAATGTTATTAACCCCTATCCCCCTATCCCTCCCCTCCCGGATCCCACCGCAACTCTTATGAAGTTAATAACACCTATCCCGCTGCTCCCAGAGCCCACCGCAACTCTAATAAAGTTATTAACCCCTATCCTGCCGCTCTCGGAGCACACCGCAACTCTAATAGTGTTATTTACCCCTATCCAGCCACTCCCGGACCCCTCCGCAACTAAATAAATGTATTAACCCCTAAACCCCTGGCCTCCCACATCACTACCACTTACTAAACCTATCAACCCCTAAACCACCAGCCCCCCACATCGCCATAAACTAAATTAAGATATTAACCCCTAAGCCTAACAACCCGCTAACTTTACATTAAATATTAACTCATCCCTATCTTATAATAAATTTAAACTTACCTTAAGAATTAAAATAAAATATATTCAACTACTAATTAACCTACCCTAACTATTATCCTACAATTACATTAAACTATATTAAACTATTAATTAACCTAGTCTAACTATTATCCTACAATTACATTAAACTGTATTAAACTATTATTTAACCTACCCTAACTATTATCCTACAATTATATTAAACTATATTAAACTATTGATTAACCTACCCTAACTATTATACTAAAATTACATTAAACTAACAATTAAATTAACTGTATTACATATTTAAAAACCTAACCCTATTCAAGTTATTTAAATCTACAATAAAGAATTACTAACTTACAAAAAAATAACAACTAAGTTACAAAAAATAAAAAAACTAAGTTACACAAAATAAAAAACACTAAGTTACACAAAATAAAAAATAAATTATCAAAGATTTAAACTAATTACACCTAATCTAATAGCCCTATCAAAATAAAAAGCCCCCCAAAATAAAAAAAACCCTAGCCTACAATAAACTACCAATGGCCCTTAAAAGGGCCTTTTGCAGGGCATTGCCCCAAAGAAATCAGCTCTTTTACCTGTAAAATAAAATACAAACACCCCCCAACAGTAAAACCCACCACGCACACAACCAATCCCCCCCAAATAAAAACCTATCTAAAAAACCTAAGCTCCCAATTGCCCTGAAAAGGGCATTTGTATGGGCATTGCCCTTAAAAGGGCATTTAGCTCTTTTTCAGCCCAAAGTCCCTAACCTAAAATTTAAACCCACCCAATAAACCCTTAAAAAACCTAACACTGACCCCGGAAGATCCACTTACAGTTTTCGAAGACTGGACATCCATCCTCATCCAAGCAGCAGAAGTCCTCAGCGAAACTGGCAGAAGTCTTCATCCAAGCGGGCCAAAGTCTTCATCCAACCGGGCAGAAGTCTTCATCCAGACGGCATCTTCTATCTTCATCCATCCGGCGCAGAGCGGCTTCATCTTCAAGACATCCAGCGTGGAGCATCCTCTTCTTATGACATCTCTTGAAGAATAAAGTTTCCTTTAAATGACGTCTTCCAAGATGGCGTCTCTTACATTCCAATTGGCTGATAGAATTCTATCAGCCAATAGGAATTAAGGGGAAAAAATCCTATTGGCTGTTGCAATCAGTCAATAGGATTGAGCTTTCATCCTATTGGCTAATCCAATCAACCAATAGGATTGAGCTCGAATTCTATTGGCTATTCAAATCAGCTAATAGAATACAAGCTCAATCCTATTGGCTGATTGCAACAGCCAATAGGATTTTTTCCACTTTAATTCCTATAGACTGATAGAATTCTATCAGCCAATCGGAATGTAAATAATTTCAGTGAGAAACCTAAAGTTTGTGAAAAAGTTTGTGAAAAAGGGAACTTTGTTTTTATTTGATCGCATTTGGGGGTGAAATGGTGGCATGAAATATACCAAAATGGGCCTAGATCAATACTTTGGGTTGTCTACTACACTTTTTCTAAAGGTAAAATTAACCCTACAAGCTCCCTACAAGCTCCCTAATTAACCCCTGCACTGCTGGGCATAATACACGTGTGGTGCACAGCGGCATTTAGCAGCCTTCTAATTACCAAAAAGCTATGCCAAAGCCATATATGTCTGCTATTTCTGAACAAAGGGGATCCCAGAGAAGCATTTACAACCATTTGTGCCATAATTGCAAAAGCTGTTTGTAAATGATTTCAGTGAGAAACCTAAAATTGTGAAAAATGTAACGTTTTTTTTTTTAATTTGATCGCATTTGGCGGTGAAATGGTGGCTTTAAATATACCAAAATTGGCCTAGATCAATACTTGGGGTTGTCTATTACACTACACTAAAGCTAAAATTACCCCAAAAAGCTCCCTACATGCTCCCTGATTAACCTCTTCACTGCTGGGTATAATACACGTGTGGTGCGCAGTGGCATTTAGCAGCCTTCTAATTACCAAAAAGCAAGCCAAAGCCATATATGTCTGCTATTTCTGAACAAAGGGGATCCCAGAGAAAAATTTACAACCATTTATTCCATAATTTCACAAGCTGTTTGTAAATAATTTCAGTGAGAAACCGAAAGTTTGTAAAAAAAATTGTAATTGATCGCATTTGGCGGTGAAATGGTGGCATGAAATATACCGAAATGGGCCTAGATCAATACTTTGGGATGTCTTCTAAATAAATATATATACATGTCAATGGATATTCAGGGATTCCTGAAAGATATTAGTGTTCCAATGTAATTAGCGCTAATTTTGAAAAAAAAAAAATGGTTTTGGAAATAGCAAGTGCTACTTATATTTATGGCCCTATAACTTACAAAAAAAGCAAAGAACATGTAAACATTGGGTATTTCTAAACTCAGGAAAATATTTAGAAACTATTTAGCATGGGTGTTTTTTGGTGGTTGTAGATGTGTAACAGATTTTGGGGGTCAAAGTTAGAAAAAGTGGGGTTTTTTCCATTTTTTCCTCATATTTTATAGTTTTTTTTTATAGTAAATTATAAGATATGATGAAAACAATGGTATCTTTTGAAAGGTAATTTAATGGCAAGAACAACGGTATATAATATGTGTAGGTATAGTAAATGAGTAAGAGGAAAATTACAGCTAAACACAAACACCGCAAAAATGTAAAAATAGCCTTGGTCCCAAACAGACAGAAAATGGAAAAGTGCTGTGGTCACTAAGGGGTTAAAGGAAATTTAATTCTGCAACAGATGTCATAAGAAGAGGGTGCTCTGCGCCGGTTGTCTTGAAGATGGAGCCGCTCAGCGCCAGATGGATGAAGATAGAAGATGCCGTCTGGATGAAGACTTCTGCCTGGTTGGATGAAGACTTCGGCCCGCTTGGATGAAGACTTCTGCCGGCTTCGCTGAGGACTTCTGCCGCTTGGATGAGGATGGATGTCCGGTCTTCAAAAACTGTAAGTGGATCTTCAGGGGTTAGTGTTAGGTTTTTTTAAGGGTTTATTGGATGGGTTTTAATTTTAGGTTAGGGAATTTGGGCTGAAAAAGAGCTAAATGCTCTTTTAATGGCAATGCCCATACAAATGCCCGTTTCAGGGCAATGGGTGGGGAGCTTAGGTTTTTTAGATAGGTTTTTATTTGGGGGGTTTGCTTGTGTGGGTGGTGGGTTTTACTGTTGGGGGGGAGTGTTTGTATTTTATTTTACAGGTAAAAGAGCTGATTTCTTTGGGGCAATGCCCCGCAAAAGGCTCTTTTAAGGGCCATTGGTAGTTTATTGTAGGCTAGGGTTTTTTTATTTTGGGGGGCTTTTTTATTTTGATAGGGCTATTAGATTAGGTGTAATTAGTTTAAATATTTTATTTTTTATTTTGTGTTACAGTGTTTTTTATTTTGTGTAACTTAGTTTTAATTTTTTTGTAACTTAGTGTTTTTTATTTTGTGTAACTTAGTTGTTATATTTTTGTAACTTAGTAATTCTTTATAGTAGATTTAAATAACTTGAGTAGGGTTAGGTTTTTAAATATGTAATATAGTTAATTTAATTTGTAGTTTAATATAATTTTAGTATAATAGTTAGGGTAGGTTAATTAGTAGTTTAATATAGTTTATTTTAATTCTAAAGGTAAGTTTAAATTTATTATAAGATAGGGATGAGTTAATATGGCGATGTGGGGGGCTGGCGGTTTAGGGATTAATAGGTTTAGTAAGTGGTAGTGATGTGGGAGGCCAGGGGTTTAGGGGTTAATAAATTTATTTAGTTGCGGAGGGGTTCAGGAGCAGTGGGATAGGGGTTAATAACTTTATTAGAGTTGTGGTGGGCTCCGGGAGCGGAGGGATAGGGGTTAATACATTTAGTTAGTTGTGGTGGGCTCCGGGAGTGCCAGGATAGGGGTTAATACATGTATTTAGTTGCGGTGGTGTCGGGGAGCGGAGGGATAGGGGTTAATACATTTATTTAGTTGCGATGGGGTCCGGCTGAATAGGGGTTAATAACATTATGTAGGTTGCGGTGATGTCAGGCGGCAGATTAGGGGTGTTTAGACTTGGGGTATATGTTAGGGTGTTAGGTGTAAACGTAACTTGTTTTCTACCATATAAATCAATGGGATATCTGGCAGCATCGAACATAAGCTTTCGCTGCTTTCAGACTCCCATTGATTCCTATGGCATCCGCGGTCTCCAGGGTGGCGGGTTGAAAACCAGGTACGCTGGGCCGGAATCATGGCAGTTGATAACTTGCAAAAGTTGTCAGATAGTGTCGAATTTGTATTCGAAACATCTGTAATGACGTAAGCATCGATCTATGTCAGATTGAGACCAGCGGATCATATGTCACGTCACAAATTTCAACTTTTCCGGTCTGTAGGCTTTGATAACTAGGTCGAATCAGGCTCGCCACAATTATGCTACGGAATTCCAGCGTATTTTCTGTTGACGGCTTGATAAATATCCCTCCTGATGTGAGCAGCTTAATGTAAAAAGATCTTAATGTACCACAATTCACCTAAACTTCAATCAATTGCCTTGAAACTTGGCAAAAACTAAATTTTTCACTTTCCAAACATATCCTGGAAGTTTCATGGATTTTGGTTTCCCACAAGGCAAATGAGTGACATTAAGCATGTTTTTGGGGAGCTTAATGTGGCTTAACAAACAAAATTGAACTTAGATGTTAACCAATTTCCCCTAAACTTCACACAATACATTAATCTATCTATTCAAACATATTCTGAAAATTTCAGGACATTTGGTAAAACATACCAAAAGATATTTACATTAAAGTATTTTTTACAATCCTAAAACATTTCATGTGAATGGCTTAACGTAAAAAAGAGCTTAATGTACCAAAATTCACCTAAACATCAATCAATTGTCCTGAAACTTGGCACAAACTCAGTTTTTCCCTTTCCAAACCTATCCTAGAAGTTTCATGGATTTTGGTTTCCCACAAGGCAAATAAGTGACATTAAGCTTGTTTTTGGGGAGCTTAATGTGGCTAAATGTACAAAATTGAACTTAGATGTCAACCAATTTCCCTCAAACTTCCCACAATACAATAATCTATCTATTCAAACATATTCTGAAAATCTCAGGACATTTGGTAAAACATACCAAAAGTTATTCAGATTTAACTATTTTTTTAAAATCCTAAAACATTTAGGGGCCTATTTATCAAAGCGTCAACCAAAAATGCGCCCAAATTCTGCGTTGTACTTGTCGCAAGATTGATTCGCCATAGTTATCAAAGCCTCAAGATCGTAAGTATTAGAAATTTGTGACATAACATACGATCCGACGCTCTCATCGACGCAGATCGATGCGAATAGAAAACCTCTTTAATTATCGCGGAATTGTGTGCATTCGCTGTGTTATTCGACACAATTTGAAGCTTTACAATAGTTATCAATAAATGAACAGTTACGTTTGCGTCTTATCCGATGCTTTAGAGGTCGTGGATGCTATATTAGTTAATGGGAATCGCAAAACAGAAATCTTATGTTCGATGCTGCTAGAGTGAAGCATATCACCTATGGAAAGCATTATTAAATATGTATACCCTTTTATAAATATCATTCCCTTCCTATAATTCCAATATTGTATTAAGAAAAACACTTTCAAACAAAGGATAGCAAGAGAATGAAAACTGCACAACAATGAAAAAGCTTTAAAAAAGAAAAACACGTTCAAACAAAGGATAGCAAGAGAATGAAAACACTGCACAACAATGAAAAAGCTTTAAAAAAGAAAAACACATTCAAACAAAGGATAGCAAGAGAATGAAAACCCTGCACAACAATGAAAAAGCTTTAAAAAAGAAAAACACCTTCAAACAAAGGATAGCAAGAGAATGAAAACACTGCACAACAATTATGCTATCAAGTAATTATACACAATACAAATAAGGCTATCAATTAATTACGTACATCACCTGCATATTTACATAGGTATTACATGAACTCTGATTTTCTGTTTGTATGGCAGCGTTGTGGAGGCTCAAATGGCATTGTCGTTGAGGTTTAAAAGGTAAGTCACATATTACTTTGATAATAAACAATTATGGCTTTGGCTCATTAATGTCACTGTTTAACTTTGCGCTTTAAAAATACATTGAAAGAATTTGAAAATGGTATTATGAATCACATAAAGGATATCAAACCATATTTTACATCATAATCTTCGACATTGCATTCTTTTTGTTACTTAGATTTGTTAATACACCACTTTTTTATTGAATATTCAATCTTAAAAACACAGTAATCACTGACCTTTTAACCTTCACAATGCTGCCATCCAAACACAGAAATTTCAGAAATAGGATTTAAACTACAGCGAAATACTCGTGTTTTTTATAATTAATTTTGTGAATTGCACAAACACACCTGCATTTCTTACAGCTGATAAACACACCTGGATGACCTAATCAAACATTCATTTGGACATCCCATCATGCTCGTCAAATGACGCAAGAAATATTGAAAATACGTTTTTGAAATAAATTATTCAATTAATTGCTCGCAAAATTACGCTATAGTAATCAAAATGTGCAAGTTATTTGTTAAGTAATGTTTGGCGCATTATTTATCCAAGTACTGAAATCATTCACAGCTGTGAAACTAGGCGTTATAAAAGGGGTTCTTCAATCACTTTATTTCATTATTACTTTGAGCATTGAGAATAGACATACTCAATGCAGTCCAATTTTTACTTTTATTATGGAGACACAGGGAAAGATGGGTGTTGATGGCTGCGGTGCAACAAGGAAGACGCTAGAGAGTGCCAAGGGTTTTCTATCCAAGGATTGGGCTCCATGCCCTCAGTGACCGAGAGGTGATCCGTCGATTTCGACTAGATAGGGCATCTATTGAGAGGCTCTATGTTGAGATCAAGGACTCTCTCGAGCCACTCACTGCAAGAACTAAGGCAATCCCTGGGATGGTGAAATTGCTATCGGTCCTCTATTTCTTGGCAACTGGGTCATTCCAGGCTGTGACATCTCTAGGCATTGGTATGAGCCAGGCAACCTTCTCACGTCATCTGAAGGTTTTCCTGAATGCTTTGCACCAATGCCTAGTCCATCATGTCCACTTCCCAAATATACCGGAGGAGTGGCATGCTGTCAAGCTCCAGTTCTACCTAAGGGCTGGATTGCCAAGGGTATTGGGGGCCATAGACTGCACCCATGTCTTGGTGCAGCCTCCCAGGGGTACAGAGGAGCCATACCGGGACATAAAATTCAACCACTCGCTGAATATCCAGGTCATCTATGACGCCAGGTTGAGGATAATGAGTGTACGCTCCGGACTCCCTGGCTGCAATCATGATTCCTTCATCCTCCGAAATTCTGCCATATACCATCAGTTCCAGGAGGGCTAAATGCCAGAGGGAATCCTGATAGGTAAATATCTCTTAGATACTATAACATATCTATATGATATGTTTTAATCATTATGATTGCTAATGTCAATGATCTATTTTGTTTGCGCAGGTGATTCTGGATATTCGTGTCTTCCGTGGCTGTTCCCACCAGTCAAAAACCCCAATGGAGTGGAAGAGGTGCGCTAAAACCAGACACACATCGCCACAAGATCGGTGATTGAGTGCACCTTTGGCATATTGAAGAGCCGTTTCCGCTGCTTGGACATCTCTGGTGGTGTTCTTCAATACGCCCCCCCCAAAGTCTCCTTAATTTTTATTATTTGCTATATGTTGCATAATATTGCCCTAAAATGATATAGATGATATAGATCTGGAGATCTTGGATAAACAGGAGTATGGAGAATACATCGATCCATTCCTGGAGAATGATGCTCTGGGAGTCCAAGCTCGAGCAGACTATATACAGGCGTTTTTTGGGCAATAATGTTGACTGTGCAACATACAGTTTTTATTTGTGTTTTTAGTTACTTTACAGTATTATTTATAATCCAAAAGATTATATATTTTGGATTAATTTTGAGCAAATATTGTCATTTCAAGGAATGATATTGTATATCATTGTAAAGCCATTGAAAGTGGTTAATTTTTGTAAATGTTGCAATTGTTCAATGTAAAGTTGATGAAACACATGTTTAATCTAATCTCTTTAAATAAAAATAAAAAAAGAGATGTACAATTGACTCTGTGGTTATTTGTAAGGCTAGAACAAGAAATATTTTTAAATATGTGTTTAGATTCTAGCTTGCCTTTTTAAAAATGACCACTAATTTCTTTTTTTTAGGCATACTTGCATTTTAGACAATCACTGTTATCTTCGGGATAACTTAACTTGCATGAGCTCAATGTTATCTATATGAAGTTCAAACAATTAATTATAAATATTCCTTTTTTTATTTCACTGTCACATTAAACTAATATAAAATAAAAAGACAAAATAAAATCTTGCTATCATTTCTGGAAGTAGCATCAATGCACTACAGGTTTATACATTAATACATGTTTTTCTCTCCCTGTCTGTTTGTCTGTCTCTCTCTCTCTCTCTCTCTCACACACACACACAATCTCTCTCACAATCTCTCTCTCTCACAATCTCTCTCTCTCTCACACAATCTCTCTCTCTCACAATCTCTCTCTCACAATCTCTCTCTCTCTCTCTCTCTCTCACAATCTCTCTCTCTCACAATCTCTCTCTCTCTCTCTCTCTCTCTCTCACAATCTCTCTCTCTTTTTCACTCTCTTTTATATTAAATATTGATAAATAGAAGGTTTATTTACATGTGCACCCTTCATTTCTTCACATTTTTTTTTAGATTTATAGCTTACATTCGGCGAGATTACGAGTTTTGCGTTAACCTTAAAAAGCAGCATTGAGAGGTCCCAACGCTGCTTTTTAACTACCGCTGGTATTATGAGTCTGGCAGGTACAGGTGTACCGCTCACTTTTCTTCCGCGACTCGAGGCTACCACAAATCCCCTTACGTAAATTGCGTATCCTATCTTTTAAATGGGATTTGCCTAATGCTGGTATTACGAGTCTTGGAGAAAGTGAGTGGTAGAGCCTCTACCTCCAATACTCCTACCACATTTAAAAGTCAGTAGTTAAGAGTTTTATGGGCTAACGCCGGAACATAAAGCTCTGAACTACAGTGCTACAAAGTACACTAACACCCATAAACTACCTATTAACCCCTAAACCGAGCCCCCCCCCCCCACATCGCAAACACTATAATAAAATGATTTAACCCCTAATCTGCCGACCGGACACCGCTGCCACCTACATTATCACTATGAACCCCTAATCTGCTGTCCCTAACATCGCCGACACCTATATTAAATTTATTAACCCCTAATCTGCCCCCCCCAACATCGCCGCCACCTACCTACACTTATTAACCCCTAATCTGCCGACCGGACATCGCCACCACTATAATAAATGTACTAACCCCTAAACCGCCGCACTCCAGCCTTACAAACACTATAATACATTTTATTAACCCCTAATCTGCCCTCCCTAACATCGCCGCAACCTACCTACAATTATTAACCTTTATTCTCCCGCCCCAACATCGCTGCTACCATAATAAAGTTATTAACCCCTAAGTCTAACCCTAACCCTAACACCCCCTAAGTTAAATATAATTTAAATAAAACAAAATAAATTTACTATAATTAAAAAAATTATTCCTATTTAAAACTAAATACTTACCTATAAAATAAACCATAAGATAGATACAATATAACTAATAGTTACATTGTAGCTATTTTAGGATTTATATTTATTTTACAGGCAACTTTGTATTTATTTTAACTAGGTACAATAGCTATTAAATAGTAAATAACTATTTAATAGCTACCTTGTTAAAATAATTACAAAATTACCTGTAAAATAAATCCTAACCTAAGTTACAAATACACCTAACACTACACTATCAAAAAATTAATTAAATACATTAAATAAAATTTTCTAAAATAAAATACAATTAAATAAACTAAACTATATTACAAAAACAAACACTAAATTACAAAAAATAAAAAAATATTACAAGAATTTTAATCTAATTACACCTAATCTAAGCCCCCTAATAAAATAAAAAAGACCCCCAAAATAATAAAATTCCCTATACTAAATTACAAACGTAATCAGCTCTTTTAGCAGCCCTTAAAAGGGCTTTTTGTGGGGCATTGCCCCAAAGTAATCAGCTCTTTTACCTGTAAAATAAAATACAAGACCCCCCCAACATTACAACCCACCACCCACACACCCCTACTCTAAAACCCACCCGATCCCCCCTTAACACTACCCCATTGAAGATCACCCTACCTTGAGCCGTGTTCACCCAGACGTGCACCGATGGGCCAGAAGAGGACATCCGGAGCAGCAGAAGTCTTCATCTGATCGGGGCAGAAGAATTACATCAGCCAATTGGATTTTTCCTACCTTAATTCTGATTAGCTGATAGAATCCTATCAGCCAATCAGAATTCGAGGGATGCCATCTTGGATGACGTCATTTAAAGGAACCTTCATTCGTCGTTAGTCGTCGGGAAGAAGAGGATGCTCCACGTCTGATGTCTTGAAGATGGACCCGCTCCGCGCCGGATGGATGAAGATAGAAGATGCTGCTTGGATGAAGACTTCTGCTGGATGGAGGACCTCTTCTGCCCCGATCGGATGAAGACTTCTGCCGCTCCGGATGTCCTCTTCTGGCCCATCAGTGCACGGCTGGGTGAACACGGTTCAAGGTAGGGTGATCTTCAATGGGGTAGTGTTAGGTTTTTTAAGGGGGGATGGGGTGGGTTTTAGAGTAGGGGTGTGTGGGTGGTGGGTTGTAATGTTGGGGGGGTCTTGTATTTTATTTTACAGGTAAAAGAGCTGATTACTTTGGGGCAATGCCCCACAAAAAAAGCCCTTTTAAGGGCTGGTAAAAGAGCTGATTACTTTGTAATTTAGTATAGGGTAGGGAATTTTATTATTTTGGGGGGCTTTTTTATTTTATTACGGGGCTTAGGTGTAATTAGATTAAAATTCTTGTAACATTTTTTTATTTTTTGTAATTTAGTGTTTGTTTGTTTTTGTAATATAGTTTAGTTTATTTAATTGTATTTTATTTTAGAAAATTGTATTTAATTTATTTAATTAATTTATTGATAGTGTAGTGTTAGGTGTATTTGTAACTTAGGGTAGGATTTATTTTACAGGTAATTTTGTAATTATTTTAACTAGGTAGCTATTAAATAGTTATTAACTATTTAATAGCTATTGTACCTAGTTAAAATAAATACAAAGTTGCCTGTAAAATAAATATAAATCCTAAAATAGCTACAATGTAACTATTAGTTATATTGTATCTATCTTATGGTTTATTTTATAGGTAAGTATTTAGTTTTGGAAGAGAAAGTTTAAGTAAACTACACAGCGCTAATCCCTGACCTTGTGGGATGTAAAATATATCATATATAGAGTGCAAATAAATTATAAACCTATTTCTAGACGAGTAAAATTGTTCATATAATGAGGATCTGTCTTAAAGATATACTTTGTACATAAGTGTTAGTCCCACAGTATACCAGCGTTAACATATAAGCAGTATCAGATCACAATGGGAAAGGAGTTTTACAGCCCCAACCGATAGAAAGTGATATCGATAGTAGAAGAACCTTTCGTCCAGAAGTACAATTCGAAGGATAATTAGAAAAAATACATACACACTGGTAAACTCTAACAAAATGTATGTCTATGTATATAAACAGGTATAGTAAAGGATCTAATGGAGAGACTACAGTAATCAAATGTCCATTACGGATTTTCCTCAGAACGGCATATAGAATCTTCAGATATAGGGATATTCAAACGTAAATGTTTAAAGGACCTTCCAAATATAATATCCTTAACCGGTCTCACAGTTCACTTACTTCTGTACACCCAATCATATGAGGTAAGTGATGGGTGCTCAGGGAAGCCCAGTATGGGAGCTATTTCCTGAAATCAAATGGAACCCTCCTTCTGTCATCAGCATAGATCAGCGTTTCTCTGCTTACTCTCGGTCACACAGTCGGTCCACCTTCCCCTAACACATATGAGTTCATGCTGATAACAGGCTCCAATGTCTGTGCTCAGGAAGAAGGTTCCCTTATTCACTCCAGTTACATCAATACCTGATATCTCTCAGTGCTCTGGCCGTGTCCAGCAACAGCTACACAAGAAGTAAATGGGAGCTACCTGGGTTGTTCTTGCTGATTAGTGGATACATTCATCAACCAACAAACAAGTGCTGTTCAAGGTTATGGACTTTATTTTTAAAATAAAGATAGCAAGAGAACAACAAAAAAATTATAGTAGGAGTAAATTATAAAGTTGATTAAAATTGAATGCTCTATCTGAATCACAAAAGAAACAAATAGTGTTCAGTGTACCATTAAAGGGAGAGTCTAGGCCAAAATAAACTTTCATGATTCAGATAGAGCATGTAATTTTAAACAATTTTCCAATTTACTTTTATCACCAATTTTGCTTTGTTCTCTTGGTATTCTTAGTTGAAAGCTTAACCTAGGAGGTTCATATGCTAATTTCTTAGACCTTGAAGCCCACCTCTTGCAGATTGCATTTTAACAGTTTTTCACCACTAGAGGGTGTTAGTTCACATATTTCATATAGATAAATCTGTGCTCGTGCACGTGAAGTAATCTGGGAGCTGGCACTGATTGGCTAGACTGCAAGTCTGTCAAAAGAACTGAAAAAAGGGGCAGTTTGCAGAGGCTTAGATACAAGATAATCACAGAGGTTAAAAGTATATTATTATAACTGTGTTGGTTATGCAAAACTGGGAAATGGGTAATAAAGAGATTATCTATCTTTTAAAACAATAAAAATTCTGGTGTAGACTGTCCCTTTAAATGCTCCATTTTAAAAAATAATTTGGTTGTTGGTGTTCACTTTCCTTTTATTTTTTTTAAAATGTTCATATACTTTTGAAATGAATAAATTTACATAATTTAACAAAAGATAAATATACATGAATATCAAATGTTAATGATCAATAGTTAAATTATGATTATTGATTCATGTAACCTTTATTATAATTGATTTGTTTATCCAAAAGGTCAATATTATATATTAATTTAAAAATTAAATATAAATATCTTGATTAAATTTAACCTTTAATAATAAGACTAGATAATATCTTACACCTGCATTGAATTTGAACATCAGTCATTTATAACATGTGAATCAAGTAATAACAAACACATTTATTCATAATAAAAAAAATATTTTATTCATATTTTTTAAATAGCTGTTCCAGATAGAGTTTGTAAAAGCTGTACTGAATATTTATATGAATAGATGTTTTAGACTGTGTTAATAAATAATTTATTTAATTGTAATAAGAGCTCATTTCAAGTTATTTTATTCTTGAGAGGTTTTTACTAATTGACGGCTAGATTTGGAGTTTGGCGGTAGATGGGTTGCTAACGCCACGCGTGTTTTATGTCTAACGCACGGCATTGTTTGACTCCGGTATTTAGAGTTCAAAAAAGACCATCTAACGATGCTCCTAACGCGTGTATGTCATACGCGGAATACTGCCCGCGTTAGACAGTCTCCCATAGAGATCAATGGAAAAGCAAAAAAATAGCTTTTTTCACCTAACACTCGATCTCGCGAGAAATACGCACAGCTCGGTCATATGACGCATACCACATCATGCACAACAATAACACGTCGCAAATGTCACAACAACAATCAATCAACAAAGCACACAAGCATTACACATTCACAAGCGGGGGGATTTTTAATAAAATTTAATACGGGGAATACGCATATACTTTAAGATGCGGAAATTCGCAAAATAACAACAAGGAATAAAAAATATATACATACACTAGAAAAATAATCGCATTCAATATCACTATATATTAGGACAAACATACATATACAACACTTCACTAATACCACACCATCGCAAATTCACATTTAAACAGAATACTATTGGACAATGTTATCGAAAACGACCACTATGACATCATCGCATTCTACACATTCCACAAATACTAACTCCAAATGAGCATGCGCAAATTCACACAACTAATACACATTGCACTAATATTAATTGCTAATAAAGCACACCTGAACACAATTTACAACGAAAATTGGTACATCATTAAACATTTACACAGGGTATATAAGCACCACACAAGCATGGCTTCTTTGACTGTGTTGCTGGTGGGTCTTTGGAGATTGGAGGTTTAAGATTAGAGAGTTTGTGCATTATTGTGAGTGAGTTAGTGTTAGCGTGAGAGAGTCAGTTGTTAGTGTTATCGTGAGTGAGTTAGTGGGAGTTAGTGGGAGTGGGAGAGAGTCAGTTAGTGGGAGCGTGAGTGAGTTAGTGGTAGTGGGAGTTGTTAGTGAGAGTTGTTAGTGAGATTTAGTGCTAGTGTGAGTCAGTTAGTGGGAGCGTGAGTTAGTGGTAGTTAGTGAGAGTTAGTGGGAGTGTTTGTTAGTGAGAATTAGTAGTAGTGTGTTAGTGAGAATTAGTAGTAGTGTGAGTTAGCGAGCGAGTGATTTTTCTGTACACTTAACACATTTACACGCAAACACATTCAATACATACATACACTTATCAATAACACTACATACACTCCATACCCCATACCCCCTCATACTACACTCCATACCCCATTCCCTGTAGTCCCATTCCCTTTCATCCCATTTACTCTTATCCCATACCCCATACCCATCCCATACCCATCCCCTAGTTACATTTAGTTTACATATCCTCCTTTTAGTCTTCTTCTTCTTTTGGTTTATTTAAATACTCCTTACCCTCTTTGTTTTTTTAGATCCCTCTCACACTTTCAGCACTTTTTTTGTCTTTTTAGTTCTTTATTTTGACCCCCTTTCATTTCATCACACTCACTTTTTGTTTGATTATTTGGGGTTTAGTTTAGGGAACAGATGGAGGGTAGGCAGGGGAGAGGTAGAGGGGGGAGGAGAGGGAGGGGGAGAGGAACAGGGCAGGAAGGGGGACAGGAAGGGCGGCAGGAAGCGGGGGTGGAAGCGGTGGGTGGACCCAGCCACTTGGTTCAAGATGAACAAGTGGCTGGGCCCAGTGGCGGACAGAGTAGGGCTTCACAGTCCGGGAAACAGAGGGCATCGTCACAGGGGAAGGCCAAGGCGACTAGGGAGGCGAGGTTTTCGATGGAGGAGAAGGAGGCCCTCGTAGAGGCCTATATGGCCAGGTATAGGAGACTGCAGCACCAGAAGACTACCCCGACTGAGAAGAGGAGGCTCTGGAATGAAATAAGGAATGCAGTCAATGCAGTGGGTGGCCGGAACAGAGATATGGACTCTATAAAACATTGCTACCGGGACTGTAAGATGGATCTCAAGAAAAAGTTAAGCCTGGAGGCCCGACATTCCGCAGGAACCGGTGGCGGCCCTGCCCTGGAAATCGAGTACTGCCGATGGGAGGAAATGTTGCGGCCCAGCATCTCCGAGGTGGATGTAGTCGGTATCGGAGGAATTGATACCGGGAACCTGCCATTCTCATCTGACGGTAAGCTCATTGAAGAATAAATTCACATATGAATGTATTTCAAGGGACACTATACGCAAACCTTTACTTTCATGATTGAGGTAGCGAATACAATTTGACAAAACATTCAAATGTACTTATATTACCTAATTTGAATCATTCTTGAGATATATTTTAATGAAGAAATAGCCATGCACACGGTGAAACAATCACAGGAGGCAGCTATATTCAGCTAACAATCAGCATCTTCTAAGCATATTTAGATATGCTTTTCAGCAAAGAATATCCAGAGAATGAAGCTAATTAGATAAGAAAAGTACATTAGAAAGTTGATAATAAATGTATGCTTCTAAATCATGAAAGATAAAACATTGGGTTTCATGTCCCTTTAAGGATCAGATTAATGCTATAACGTTGTTTACACGCATTCAATTACTTTGCGGTTACATCAGTATCTAGGCTATAGGTTAGGTGTGCATTTAAACAGACTGAAAACAAACGCTAAAACATTCAGATTGACCAGAGATATCACAAACACGGTTTAGAAAATGCGCAAATCGTATTGATTGTTAGATTTCAAAGTGGATTAATGATTCTGCATTTGTAATTGTATCGTAAGCTAAGTCATTTAAAGCTTCATTTGCAAATATGCTAATATATACAATTTTTATTTTTTTAAATATACAGAGTCTGGGGAGGAGGCAGCACAACAAATACAGCCTCCTCCATCTCCCCGGGATGAGAGTGGTGGGGAGGAATTTCCACTTCGGAGGGAAGAGGCCCCCCGTGACGAAGAGGGCACGGAAGCAGATGAAGAGGCCCCGGAAGCAGAGGAGGAGGCAGCGGAACCAGAGGCCCCTCAAGAACCCGCACACCGCCGTGCACGGGTACCCCGCCAAGCACAACAAAGGGAAATAGCGGAGGTGCGGGTTCTACTGGACTACATAGACCAGATGCGTAACTCCCGGATACAAAATATCGAAGGCCGAACTCGAATTCTTGATGGACAAAACCAAATAATTGAAGGCCAAAACCAAATAATAAACATACTTAATAGAATAGAACAAGGGCAAAACAGAATCATTAATCTACACCAAGAGATGTTTAATTTTTTCCGGGAGGCGCATGCTGGTCTGCCTCCTGGTCCGCCTCCTGCTGCTGGGCCTCCTGCTGCTGGGACATCTTCTCCTGCCGGCCTATCTTCTCCTGCCGGCCCATCTTCTCCTGCCGGGCCATCTTCTCCTGCCGGGACATCTCCTCCTGCCGAGCCATCTTCTCCTCTTAAGACATCTTCTCCTCCTCAGCCATCTTCTCCTCCTCAGCCATCTTCTCCTCCTCAGCCATCTTCTCCTCCTCACCTTGGTCGTCCCAGTACTCTTCCTTCCACTCTTCCCACAACATCTCCAAGGAGAACTCGTCAGAGTCGGCAGTTGCCCCTCCCAGAGCCTCAGCCCCGTGGGAAGAGGGGAAGGAAGAGGAAGTATTTGTTTTCATGTTTAATGTTTTTTTTTATTTAATGTGTAATGGATAGGTATGTGATGATGTGGTTTTCATACACTTGTGGACCACACTCTGTATATAATCTACTTCTATGGGACCGGGTCCATGGAGGCAGATTGTTTGCAGAGTGTGGGTTATAAGTGTGTGAAAACCACATCATCACATACCTATCCTTTTTCATGATATTGATTGGTTTCTGTGATGTGATGTCCAAACTGTTTCCCGAATCGCAAACAAAATTACCATTACAATTATCCATGATGGCATATTACTGTTTGAATGCCAATAACACAGCTTAAAGGGACAGGCAGAAAATTATTGATTACAAAGAAAACACTGTATTACGCATTATCAAGTTGGAAACAACAAAACATGGAGAAATACGTGTGACTTATGTGCTTATCCTTGTATCTATGACTATGAAAAATGACCACTTATTTGTTGTTCTGACATAACAACATTTTAGATATCAATGATGAATACATGGTAAATAATATGCTGTATGAGCACAAGGTTTTACATATACAAATGCTATCCAAATGCCCTCTAGTGGTCAAATTGTATAATGATTACATGCACTCTTCAAGCTCGAAGAAATGAGCACACAAACCTCATAGGTTTAGCTCGCAAATTAAAATAAACACAGACAAATTATTAATTGGTGAGAAACATTTGATATCATTGATATTACAAAATTGACTTTTAGAATAATGCAAAACATTATTTGTTTTCTAAACTGTCCCTTTAACAAAATTACATATGCTAACATATATTTGAAGATTGTTGGTATATCTACATGTACTTGTTCAAACAATAAATTTGGAAATCAGATTTATATTGACGTGTTAAATAAAGTCTATTTTCTTAAAGAGACATTATTGTGTTAATTTATTTTTATAAAGACATTTGTTTTAACAATGAATATGGTTTAAAGTCCTTTTAGGAGTGGGGGGTGAAAATATGCTAACAATAATATATTTGGAGATTAACCAATGTGGAACTCATACATGATACAAAAATAAACATTTGCATTAAAGGGACAGTATACTATATTTTTAACAGAACTGTATGTAATAGACACTACTAGAAACAACAAGATTAACATATACTGATATCAATATTACAAAGCTTTAAACACTTTCAAAGAAAATCGGGTTAGCTCTATTGAAAATATAGATGAACCCCCATTACAAACGTAAAACAAGACAATACACCATCATACACAAAACAGGAGAAAGCTGGAGATGGTACTCACATGAAACTTAGAGGCTTGGCGAGGAGTCTGAAAATTACTTACATTTTATTTGAACAGAAGCAAAATGAAACGTGTATTTGTTAAACAATGGACTATCTAACTAGAGAACAAATTAAAAGATTTGATTTATAATGTGAGTGTCTAATGAACCTTTAATAAAATATACAACGAAATTACATTTTGAAGAAGTCGGCATCATATATTTAGCATATGATAAAGATAAATGCATATTGATTACTTTATTCTAACACAATAGCGCATATTTATGAATTAGATATCTTTAACATTAAACACAACAGTCATTTTTCAGAAAAAGGAACATATTGTTGACAAACATATTAAACAACATGGACTATAGATATTTGCACTTGCCTCGAAATATCATATGCATGAAAACATTTTGCTTTCGTTCGTTTATTCAACCAGACATCCAGCAAAAGAGAATGTGGTGGTCTTTATCAGCTACGGGTCAACAATGTAACATGATGCAAAAAATCCATATTCGCAAGGTTTTTAAAACTGGCTTCATTCACAAACGTGTTTAACGTGCACAAACAAATATTGCGGGACTACGTAATACAATCAGACGTTTTTTTTACCTTTGCATGTGACGTCTTAATTAACATGGCGCTTCCTTGATCACGTAAGAACGCCATCCAATAAAAGGCACATTCTTGATCACGTAAGAACGCAAAAAAAAGGTGCATCCTTGATCGCGTCAAAACGCCATCCAATAAAAGGCACATTCTTGATCACGTAAGAATGCAAACCAAAAAAAGGTGCATCCTTGATCGCGTCAAAACGCAATCCAATAAAAGGCACATTCTTGATCACGTAAGAACGTCAGTCAATACAAGGAATCATTGGACAGCCTGGCAGGTGACGTCTTAAGCAACATGGCGCATCCGAGATCGCTGAAAAACCGCAGCCAATACAAGGACTCAGTTGACAGCTTGGCATATCAATAAGAAACATATTTATATTTTAGTAACTAGTATGTGTGTAGATTGCTATCTAGGAATGTCACGAAATCATGAATCATCTTTTCGGACTTGACTGTCCCTTGAACTATAGCTATGGTGTATATCTTTAACATTTAAAAGATACACATGAGAAATACATATGCCATTGATGTTTTAAGATATGTTTAGATTGTTTTGGAATAACAATAATGACACATGTATTGATCAAACGTGTCATTTATTCAAGTTGAAATATGGTCAGCCTACCTAAAGCCATATATGGGAGGAGAAGTATTTTGTTAACATATTTGTTAAAAAATATTCATCATCTAAAATATGCGCATTACACACAGAGATTTATTTGGTTACACTTTTACAATAAGATAGAATTGAAAATGAAATACATGTGCTGTCAACATTACAATAAGATTGTTTATTAATAAGATTATATGTCCTTGTTCATGTAAAAAGGACAAAAACGCTTTAGAAATGGAAATACATTCATTAACAATTGTGCTCACCATCACTTAAAGGGACATTATTTTGTTTTTAAAAAGAGGATACACATAGACAATACTATTTCAATAAAATGAACCCTTTACAGGGATTATATCATTGTATCAATCCTCAGATCATTTGTTAATGGTGCATCAATTCATGCAGAGTTTCTAAATACACACATGGATGTGAAAATTGAAATATACATATATACACAAATAACAATCTATATATACATATATAAAAGAATTACTATGCTAATCATAATCATGCAATGATAAAGCTTTGAGAAAAATATATAAAGACAAATAATAAAATTACATTGGAGATGTTAATCTTAAAGTCATTTACAATTGTATTACATACATGATTCTTGAAAATCCATTATTTTTGGTAGGTCCCTTTAAGGATCAACCAGATAAACTAGAGCTTCCAATCAATAAAATGAAGAATGAGGACAAAGAATCGTGCAATGACATGTCTTTTATTAGTATGTAAAAAAACATCGACAACGTGTATAAATAATCTTGTAAAAATAAGGAATATTTGAGCCATATGACAAGGTAACAGAGTGCATCACAGTCCATGAAGAGAGTTGCCAAGGGCCAGCATAGCCCCATTGGAGACATATGACAAGGTAACACAGTGCATCACAGTCCATGAAGAGAGTTGCCAAGGGCCAGCATAGCCCCATTGGAGACATATGACAAGGTAACACAGTGCATCACAGTCCATGAAGAGAGTTGCCAAGGGCCAGCATAGCCCCATTGGAGACATATGACAAGGTAACACAGTGCATCACAGTCCATGAAGAGAGTTGCCAAGGGCCAGCATAGCCCCATTGGAGACATATGACAAGGTAACACAGTGCATCACAGTCCATGAAGAGAGTTGCCAAGGGCCAGCATAGCCCCATTGGAGACATATGACAAGGTAACAGAGTGCATCACTGTCCATGAAGAGAGTTGCCAAGTGCCAGCATAGCCCCATTGGAGACATATGACAAGGTAACAGAGTGCATCACAGTCCATGAAGAGAGTTGCCAAGGGCCAGCATAGCCCCATTGGAGACATAAGACAAGGTAACAGAGTGCATCACAGTCCATGAAGAGAGTTGCCAAGGGCCAGCATAGCCCCATTGGAGACATATGACAAGGTAACAGAGTGCATCACAGTCCATGAAGAGAGTTGCCAAGGGCCAGCATAGCCCCATTGGAGACATATGACAAGGTAACACAGTGCATCACAGTCCATGAAGAGAGTTGCCAAGGGCCAGCATAGCCCCATTGGAGACATATGACAAGGTAACAGAGTGCATCACAGTCCATGAAGAGAGGTGCCAAGGGCCAGCATAGCCCCATTGGAGACATATGACAAGGTAACACAGTGCATCACAGTCCATGAAGAGAGTTGCCAAGGGCCAGCATAGCCCCATTGGAGACATATGACAAGGTAACAGAGTGCATCACAGTCCATGAAGAGAGTTGCCAAGGGCCAGCATAGCCCCATTGGAGACATATGACAAGGTAACAGAGTGCATCACAGTCCATGAAGAGAGTTGCCAAGGGCCAGCATAGCCCCATTGGAGACATATGACAAGGTAAAAGAGTGCAACAGGCACAACAATAAACATAAAAAAAGGCCAAATGGCAACCATAAAAACAAACATCAATATGTGGACGGAGGATTCTTATCAGCGCCCTTGGAGCATCTCCAGATCCTCCACTTACTGGTCATCCCCTTCATCGTCCTGTGCCTGTCCAGCTACAGATTCAAGCATAGAGTTCCACCGCCTCATCTGACGTAGAGTCATATGCTGAACCTGTAGCTGGGCCTGCATGGTGTCGGCCATCCCTCTCAGGACAGCTGCGTTCCTCAACACGGCCTGCTCTACGCGTGCTAGACCTTCTAGCGTGAGCCATGTTGAGTCACAGCCTAAAATAAAGAAAAAAACAAATATTAATGATAATTACACAACAGACAAAATAAAAAGCAAAAATACTTTGTCATCATAAAGACAAATCATTCTTTAAATTAATTTGTTGACATTGATTATTTACACATGAAATATGTTATTCAGACAGACCTAAACCATTAAATGGACATTTTAATCCAACATGTTGTCCCCTTTAATTGGTTTTTGATGATCCACTTTTACAGCTTGAGTGTCTAAAATCTTGTAAAAGGATTTACATTGTACTTACATTAGCAATTTAAAGATTTTTGTTATACTGTGGTAGGCACACCTATCCTTAAACATTTTGGCGTTGAGGACAAGCTGTGTAAACATAGCAACCAGAAGAAATTACATTCCCACTGGGTTATACAAGAGATAATGTATGAACATTTGTACATACATTGTTGGATCCAAATAGTGGTGATTGGTATATGTAGTGATATCAAATTAAAGGGACAGTAAACCTAAATATTTTAGTTACTGATTCAGATAGAGCATGACATTAAAAAGAATTATTAATTTAATCATATTTTTTAAATTTTAGAATTCTCTAGCTATATTTTAAATGCAAGAATGTAAGTTTATAGGGCAGGCCATTTTTGGTTATCAACTTTGGTTGTCCCTGCTGATTGATGGATACATTCATCCAACAATAAAGAAATGATGTCCATATTTTATTGGAATAAAAAACAATATAGGCATTTATTTGTTTCAATAAAGATAGCAAGAGAATAAAGAATAATTGATAAGAGTAGTAAATTATAAATTTGATTAACATTGCATGCTCTATTTGAATCACAATTGAAAAATTTTCATTCAGTGTTCCCTTAAGTATCTTATAATGTTGATTTTGAATGATACTTACAGCTGTGCCTGGGAAGGACAATCCGACACCCAGGACAATGAAGGTTGAGACAGGGGGGAGGGATGGGATTGGGTTGTGGAGGGATGGGATTGGGTTGTGGAGGGATGGGATTGGGTTGGGGAGGGATGGGATTGGGAGGGATGTGCTGCTGCTCTGGGGTAGCCCGTACATCTGGGGAGTGGTGAGTTGGGGGCTGGGCAGCTGGGGTAGCTGTACGGGCCAAAAGACGGGGAGAGCAGCGAAGAGGGACGAAGGGGCGTTTTTTGGGAGGGATAGGACAGGACAAATGGGAAGGGCCGGGAGGGGCAGGGGGCTGGGCAGGGGGCTGGGCAGGGGACTGGGCAGGGGGCTGGGCAGGGGACTGGGCAGGGGGCTGGGCAGGGGGCTGGGCAGGGGGCTGGGCAGGGGACTGGGGAGGGGGCTGGGCAGGGGACTGGGCAGGGGAGGAACAATGATGACCAGAAGTGGAGGATCCATCTGAAATAAATATAATAAATATATTAATATCTCATACATCATGAAATCAAATCAACGCATTTCAACTTGATTATGTTTGCAATATACTTAGAAGTGTGTTTGAATTTCTAAACAATGATGACATGAGGATATGGTATGCATATAGGCACTCAGATGAATAGCAATGACTGTCTGTACAATTCTAAAATTATTATTGTGGTTTGGCCTAGAATATGCATGTGACATCATGATGGCATGAATTTCAAATCCAAATATTTAAACAAATCCAAGCATATCTTCATGATGCCTGATATATAAAGGGGGCAGTAGTGTATTTGAACAGACAAATAATATTCCTTTTTAAAGTGCAAAAGCTGTAGACTTTGAATGTCTTCAATAAAATGATTTCCAATAAAGCAACATGTTGGAAACATGTTAGATATATTTCACATACCATCAGACTTCAAGGGAGTCTCTTCCTCCTCCGTCCCACATGTTAAATCAATCTCTGTAAAACATAACATGTTGTGTACACGTTAAGATCAGATATTATAACATATGTTACTGTTGCTCAAAGACACACATCAATGTTGCATTAAAGATATACATACCCAAAGTTATGATTTACATCATTTTGATGGAGCATACAAATGACATTAGATTTGTTATTCTCAATGATTCATATTTTCGATGTATTGTTTGTATTAATTTTAAAATCATAAAAGCATAGTACATAGAACATTTAAGATATCACTTGATGACTGTTGTCAAAAATGAACATGGAAACAAACATATGCTATACATCTTCTGAATAACAAAGGTGTAGACTAAGAAAGTTTTAATTATTAATCTTTCAATATTCAAAGAAAATGAATATATAATCAGAGGAGTCAATTATATGTTTGTTTCAAATGTTATGCTTCATCAGAATCATGCTCATAATATTGATTACCAATACACCTTCAATGACATATAAATGAGTCAATGGACTTACCAGAAGACCGCAAATGCGGCTCTGTGTCAGTGCTGGATTCCTCAGGGCTCCCCACACCAACTCTCTCTATGAATGATATAGATATATATTAGTGAACACATTTGGGATATCACTAAATCACATCTGTATTGATTTATAAGAATAATCAACTTGAAAATGTGAAGAATAGAGCAGTCATTATAAAAAAAAATGCTTGATTGAATCAAGGTGATTCTGTAAAAAATGATGTATTGAACATATGTTTAATTTCTGACTATATTAGACATCAAACTCATCTCATACGATGCTATTGCATATCTAAATATACCCATTGATCAATGTTCTTAAAAGAATACACACAAACCACATTTTGAATAACAGCTGTTGACAAATATAAACAAAGACATGTGGCACATCGAGCCATTTGTGCAATGTACAGTAATCTTGTTTAGGATACAGCACATATTGATCACAATACCAAACCAAATTGATTAGTACAAATATGTAATCATGGTGCTGTTAGAGTATGCTTATATCTATAAAGTAACTCCAACAGTGAATATGTGAATTATATATCAATATTGTCTAATCCAAAGAATGTAAGGATTAATGAATCTATTGTTTATTAAAGGGACACTGACATGATTTATTTCAATCATTGATTTCACTGTTCAAACTGTTCCAAATGATTTAACATTGACTCCTATTATAATTTTAATGTTGCTACATTTTAATCTTAAAGGCAGATAAGCAATATTGGATTCAATAAATATTGTTTGTTGAAGGTATCCACCAATCATCAATAAAAACCCAGGTTGGTCAACCAAAATTGAGCTGCAGATAAACGTACATTCTTGATTTTAAAATACATTTAGCAATAGAATATTTCACATATGATTATAGTATTATATTTAAATGTTGCTTAATATTGCATGCTCTATCTGAATGACAACATTAATAATTTTAGCTCAGTGTCCCTTTAATATAAAAATAGATTGATTTGACAATGTTGGTGTTAATGAATTCTCTACTCCATATGTTGATGTAATGAATGGGATTGAGCATGCAATTCAAATCTAATATGTTATTTAAGGATATCCTAAGAATTATTTAATTTTCATCTATTAAAGGGACATGAAGCTCTAAATGTGTAATTGTATACTTTTTTAAACTATGTACTACTGTTATCTGAACACATGATTTTAACTTTTGTAAATATGCCAATTTATGCATAGAAAAACAGCCGGATAATACCAGTAATGCATTGTTTAACCTAAACCAAAATCCTTTTTTTTTTTTTAAGAACTAAAACAATAGACTGAACCAATGTAGCTCATAAAATGTTTAAACAAAACAATAAAATCACGTTTACAAATAATTCTATGTTAAATTTAGTTGGCATGTCCCTTAAATGACGTGATCAATTTCAAAAATGGAATCTATATTTTTAAAATATAAACATATGCAAAATTGTGTGTATTTTTTAAAAATGTATACAAATAAGATTAAGCAATACACAAGGGAAGAATATAAATTGGACATTCAAAGAATCTTACATTAAAATTAAGACATCCAGAATAGATGGGATATCTTAAATTCCAAACAAAATCAGAGTAGTCTTACAATGTAATCCTATTTTTTGGTTTTATTTATTCTTATTTGCAAAAAGTTTTAAAATCCATTTTGCAGATACATATAAATATTGAACAATGTGGATTTAGTATGTAATGTTCTGTCCATGTTTCTAAGACAAATGTCAATTAAAATGAGACATACCATACTGTGACAAGCCCTGCCTTGAGGATCCAGCACCAACATCCAGATCTGTAATATATTAAATGAGGATTGGATATCATTAATACAAATCATGCCATGTTTTAAATCTTTACATTATTAGCAAATCAATTTAAAAATATTAATCCTTTGGTAGTCCCATGAGTTAATTGTTTCCTCAATTCAATTCATGATAAATATATCCTGTACTCTTATTTTCAATCAGTTGTGTTGTTTACTGTAGCTTAAATTATTTTTTGGTGTTATTTCATTCTCATCAATTGATGGGCATATGTTATAATTTATTTGTATTCTTCTTTTTTTATTATGTATAATATTGAAAATAAGAATACTGTATTCTTCACATATATAATAATTCACATTTCATTTTGACCAACATGTGTAAAGCAATGCCACTTACAGCAAACCCATGTTAACGTGTATGCGAAATTCCATTTTCGCGATCATTGCACAATGATTCAAAGCGGAATTACGCATCCGTCATTTGACCAACATGTGTAAAGCAATGCCACTTACAGCAAACCCATGTTAACGTGTATGCGAAATTCCATTTTCACGATCATTGCGCAATGATTCAAAGCGGAATTACGCATCCGTCATTTGACCAACATGTATAAAGCAATGCCACTTACAGCTAACCCATGTTAACGTGTATGCGCTATTCCATTTTCGCTCTGTGACGCATATTCTGTATAGCGCAAGAAACATCATTCCTATTTCATGTGTCACTAATATAAAATCAGATATCTAAACATCATATGTAGTGTATGTTGTAAGATCTGTATAGGTTTAGTATCTGACTATATACACATTTTTTTAAAAATAAAAAAATATTAAGATATTATATGAAGTTGTATAATTACCTGGTTCAGATTCTCCATCTCCTCCCAGGCCACCGGATGGAGAAGCAGCTGCCCTGACCCCCGCGTCAGGACTTTCAGATCCCGCAGCTGGGAGGGAAGAAGAGGAGGCCGAGGATGGCGAGGATCTAAATCTTTTGGGGACCTGGAGATTGAGGAGCTCGCATAAAGTCACCTCATAAGGGAGTAGGTACAGTTTCTGCGGGGCCTCTCTTTTGCCCCCTCTTTTACAGGCTTGTACCCAGTCCCTTATGAGGTTGACTTTTTTTGCTAAGCGCAACCTCATATCTCCGAATCTCCTCATGATTTGATCCTGGCTCCTCTGGACGTCACACACCAATCTAACCGCATTGGTGATAGACTCCCAGAGGGCCTTCTTAACATGCGCATCTGTCAACCTCCTCTTGTTCCCAAACAGCTGGGGATAAAAGTCCTTGACGACGTGGACCAGTGCAGCACTCTCCTCCTTGGTGAACCTGGGAGCTGACATGCCTGCTCGGTTTGATACTAATATAATATATAAATATATAAATATATATACTGCCTGCAGGCATTAGAGAACTGACAAAGATGGCAACGTGTAATGGACTTTTATATGGTGAAGTAAACATGAGATGCACCATGGGACAAGTTATCTGTACATCTGATTGGATAAAAGTTTGAAATATAGTTAGAATGTCTGTGAGACCATCCTGACTCAAGTTGTGTTTGTGTGATGAACTCTGATTGGCCGTTCCTTAATGTTTCATATCTTAGTAACTTCCTTACACATACCTCCTGGTGGTGCTGTAACTTCATTTTTCATGTAGACTTATTTGTAACTCATGGGCCTGTCATGCGGATATGTGTGACGCAGATTTAATATCCGTGATCCGTTAAATATTAATGATTAAATTCTCTTTAAAATCTAATACTGTCACATTATTAAATGTTGTAGACATTTCTCGGTTTAATAACGGTTTGATTCTTTAATACAAATACACATTTAATATTGTATGTCTTTATTGTTCATAAAATCCATTTCTTGACTTATTGTGAAGTATTGATATTGCTCTATTAAATGTATTTATAATGCACATTGATTGTGTGCTATTGCGTGACATTAGACTCTAATGTTTAAAGATGCTAATCTGGTGTTTCAAGATGCGTTTCCCACGCAATATTTCTGAATGTTCAAATTCAGGTTATAATGTCAGTAACTTGGATAATCTGTTTATAAATGTTAAACTACAGGTTTGTTTGTTATTAGTAAATAAACCTCGAGCTTGTATTTGTCTGAAGTGCTCATATATGTTATTGTGCAATGGCGTCTTTATTTTTAAATAGACATTACAAACAAACAATTGTATCAAATGATCTGTAGAGATAGAAAATTGTTTAGACTTTAAAATGTAAATCAATTTATCTTAGTATTTAGTTATCCTCAACAGAAGAAATTTAAATGCACATGGTTGAGCCAATCACATAAGGCATCTCTGTGCATCCACCAATCTTCATCTACTGAGCCTATCTCGATATGCTTTTCAAGCAAAGTATGTCAAGATAAGAAGAGAAGTAAATACACTCTTTAAATCTCTTAAAGGGACACTGTCCAAACAAATTTAGCGTTCGTGATTCAGATTGAACATGAAATGTTAAACAACTTTATAATTTAATCCGATTCTCAAATGTTAAGAATTATCTTGTTATCTTTCTTTGCAAATCAATAATGATATTTTAGATTACGGACAATTGTTTCCAAAAACCTGGGTTGTCCTTGATGATTGTTGGATAAATTAATCCAACCAAAAAACCCAAGTTCTGTCCAGAGTACTGAAGCAAATAAATTATCTATTTAATGCCTTATTTTTAAAGTAATGATAGCAACATCACAAGGAGCATTCATAATATGAGACAATTTTTAAAGTTGCTTAAAATAGAATACTCATTCAGAATGTATAAATCATTAATTTTTTAACTGTCTCCCTTTAAGTATATTTTGAGTTCATGTCCCTTTAAATAAACATTTCACAATAATGCTTAAAATATCAGAAACCTAGGCACCTTCCTTTTGCTAAATTAGTATAACATATGAGTAAAGCAAATTTAGATTAACTTCTGGATTGTTTTACACACTGACTGAAATATATATTGTAAAGGAGGTATTTTGGAGTCTTCAGCTTAGAGGGACATTAAGCTATCTGTTATGTATGCATTTTGGATAAGATTATAATATTTGAACAACTTAATATGTTTTGGTATTCAATCATTAGATTGTAATAATATATATTCTTGGATTAAATACATATCTACATAGGCTATTTTGATGCTGATTGTTGGTTGCACATAGATGCCTTATGTAATTGACTAAGATATGTGCATTGATGTATTTTTTTCAAAGTATATTTAAAGACTGAATGTAATTCTATAGTACTTTCTAAATATGTTTAAATTCTTTTATATTATTATTATTATTTAAAAATCAATGCACAATATACTTTGTGAATGTCCCTTTAAGGACCAAAACATTTGGAATGTTGATTTAACATTGTCAAAATAAACTAAAGGGGAATGAAAATTATATATAGATATGTGATGTCTAACCCAAGAGGTAAGATTTTAAAAACTACATAATATTAATAACTATAGTTAAATGACTCCACTTGAAAATTACATCGATTAACCTGGCATCCAATAACTAGCTTGTTAAAATGACCTACCATTTATAAAAGTAAAAATTAAAATAATTTAGAAAATAATGTTTTGAGATACCTAAGGAAGATACAAGATCTTATAAAATTAATTTTACATTCAACAACACTGTCACTTTAATGTAATTGAACCACTTCCCCTTCTTAAAAGTGAAAACAAATAATTTATGACAAATTTTGACTACATATCCGAAATTATTTTAACATCTAAGAATTTCCAAAGAAAAGCATTGATGGATCTCACTCCCCAATTAATGTTAAAAAAGATAGTTTAATGTAATATTCTCGGAATCAGTGGATTTTATAAAATTAATGCATTATTTGATCTTATGCATGTGCTTGTCAAATAGCCAACTACCAGTCATGGGAGTCAAATTGTTTTTTATTGACAGATTATATGGATATTTATTATAATCTTTTCAAAAGAGTGTATTTAATAATAAAATGTTTATTATTACCATTTAAAAAATTAAAAGTTTCTGAAACAAAAACAAAAAAATATTCCTGGAAGTCATCAGATGACAATCTGAAATAAAAAAACTAAAATTTAACAAAGTTAATACACACGTTGTCAAATATTCATAAAATACATTTACAATCATCTTGTGTCTATGCTCTAACTTTGTTCAACATTTTTTAAAGATATTTATTAATTAAATTTAAAAAAAATAAAAAATAAACATACACCATTATATTGTGTAATGAAAAATAAATTTAAATATCTGAATTTCTAATTATACATAATAATGTATATCACATTTCAATAATATATATGTATGCTGAACATAAATGTAATATTTCATGTCCATTCAAATACCTCTATATCAACTATAATATGTATTCCTTTTTCTGATTGTGATCCCTAAATATCTAATGATGAAATAAGTATGACTAATGTATGTAAGCTACCAATAATCAACATTCTTCCTGTGATTCTTAACTAGCATGCATTGGTACACCAACCTGGATAATGCATGGTCTTTGAAAGTCAATTCAGGGGTAAACAGTTGATCTTCAATAGGTGTCTTATTCATCAGTTCATAAAATAGAGGACTGTGAAATACCATCTAAAAAAGTAAAATCATCTAAGTGTCTGATTATGATCCCTAAATATCTAATTAAGAACTAAATATGACTAATGTATGTAAGC
The DNA here is from genome assembly GCF_027579735.1 of Bombina bombina. Classification (NCBI taxonomy): domain Eukaryota; kingdom Metazoa; phylum Chordata; class Amphibia; order Anura; family Bombinatoridae; genus Bombina; species Bombina bombina. The sequence goes on along the minus strand of NC_069502.1, from coordinate 420,330,031 downwards.
TACTAATATTCAACATTCTTCCTGTGATTCTTAACTAGCATGCATTGGTACACCAACCTGGATAATGCATGGTCTTTGAAAGTCAATTCAGGGGTAAACAGTTGATCTTCAATAGGTGTCTTATTCATCAGTTCATAAAATAGAGGACTGTGAAATACCATCTAAAAAAGTAAAATCATCTAAGTGTCTGATTGTGATCCCTAAATATCTAATTAAGAACTAAATATGACTAATGTATGTAAGCTACTAATATTCAACATTCTTCCTGTGATTCTTAACTAGCATGCATTGGTACACCAACCTGGATAATGCATGGTCTTTGAAAGTCAATTCAGGGGTAAACAGTTGATCTTCAATATGTGTGTTATTCATCATTTCAAAAATAGAGGACTGTGAAATACCATCTAAAAATTAGAAAATCATCTAAGTGTCTCCAATAGGATGCCTCCACAGCCTTATTCTATCAAATAGTTGGCACTTACCATGTGAACATGTCTTTGTATGGTTTTCAAGGTCAGCAGATTGGAAAGATAATGCCAGACATGATCCCATTGGTATACTTCAATTTCAATCTTGGCTTTTTCCACTGTCAGTCTGGGCAATCTTCACTGTCAGGCTTCTAATTCTTCCCTTTCAGTCTTTAGATTAAGTCAGCTCCCTAATGGCAGAAAAAGTTTAATAAAAATTACTACAAGTGTGTGAATCAGTTCTGTACCCCTCTCCCACCCCCCATTTCAGAATAAATTTCTGTCACTAGCTTACTAAGCGTGTGTAGCATCTTGTGTTATGTTCTATCAAGTGTGAAGATGAGTCATATTGAACAGAACAAACCTCTAATGTGTGACATTGAACCATAGTCATGCTAGAGGATCCCTTTCTGAGTATTTACATTTTAAGTAATGTGTAAACTAAATACTAGTTTAGAAAATGTATGCCATATGATGTATTTGTGTACAATTCATGCCAGCAACAGTCCATACATTTATACTTACCAGCTGATGTCCTCTTTAAAAACCATGTGGCAAAGACTCGCTACAGGACCCAATGCCCAGAGCATCACCTATATTAATAAATGAAACACATTTTTAGCATTTGATGAACAATCCTAACATGTTTGCACAATTCTCTACTTGTCATTTCCCTAGAGTTCACATCTATTGACAATACTCCAGTCTAACTTCTATTCTTTACCGTCTAAAGTGGCGGTTGATGATGTCTGCTCTGACATTGAGCCCCTCGTCCCGGAATGGCCCCTCAAGAACAGGATCATCCTCCTCATCTCTGAGGAGGTTTCGGTCCGCTGTGCAATATTATGCAGGACGCTACAGGCTATAACGATCTTAGCCAACTTCTTTGGGTTGTACTGGAGGGCTCCTCCCGACCTGTCCAGGCACCTGAACCTCATCTTCAGGAGCCCGAACATCCGTTCAACCACCGCCCTGGTTCTCTTATGAGCCCTATTGTAGCGCTCCTCAGACACATCAGTCGGGCTACGCAAGGGGGTAATGAGCCAAGGCCGGCTCATGTACCCAGAATCACCTATAAATTATGAACAGAATCCTCAAAATAGTATTTGGAGTCCAATAAAAAGTTTTGTACACGATAATCCAGTAACAAATGTTTTTTTTTAAATTAAAAAATCTAGTTCAATATTATTCTCTATCTTCCCATTTCATCTAAGACATGCTACATATGCGTATTTCTCCTAAATCAAGCCTTGTGTAAAATGCAAACTACATGGTTACATTGCATTCTCTATCTGAGCATTTAAGGTAAGACATGCTACATATCTGCATTGAACTAAAAGACATTAGCGGAAAGAGACAATGACATGGTTAAATTGCATTAGCTAATATCTTCCCATTTCAGCTAAGACATGCTACATATGCATATTTCTCCTAAACCAAACCTTGTGTAAAATGCTAACTACATGGTTACATTGCATTCTCTATCTGAGCATTTAAGGTAAGACATGCTACATATCTGCATTGAACTAAAAGACATTAGCGGAAAGAGACAATGACATGGTTAAATTGCATTAGCTAATATCTTCCCATTTCAGCTAAGACATGCTACATATGCATATTTCTCCTAAACCAAACCTTGTGTAAAATGCTAACTACATGGTTACATTGCATTCTCTATCTGAGCATTTAAGGTAAGACATGCTACATATCTGCATTGAACTAAAAGACATTAGCGGAAAGAGACAATGACATGGTTAAATTGCATTAGCTAATATCTTCCCATTTCAGCTAAGACATGCTACATATGCATATTTCTCCTAAACCAAACCTTGTGTAAAATGCTAACTACATGGTTACATTGCATTCTCTATCTGAGCATTTAAGGTAAGTCATGCTACATATCTGCATTGAACTAAAAGACATTAGCGGAAAGAGACAATGACATGGTTAAATTGCATTAGCTAATATCTTCCCATTTCAGCTAAGACATGCTACATATGCGTATTTCTCCTAAACCAAACCTTGTGTAAAATGCAAACTACATGGTTACATTGCATTCTCTGAGCATTTAAGGTAAGACATGCTACATATCTGCATTGAACTAAAAGACATTAGCGGAAAGAGACAATGACATGGTTAAATTGCATTAGCTAATATCTTCCCATTTCAGCTAAGACATGCTACATATGCATATTTCTCCTAAACCAAACCTTGTGTAAAATGCTAACTACATGGTTACATTGCATTCTCTATCTGAGCATTTAAGGTAAGACATGCTACATATCTGCATTGAACTAAAAGACATTAGCGGAAAGAGACAATGACATGGTTAAATTGCATTAGCTAATATCTTCCCATTTCAGCTAAGACATGCTGCAACATTGTTTGTAAACGATAAAGTAACATCTGCCATCTGTAGTATTGTATATATAAGTGATTGCCGAGCTGTCAATATTGTATGCGTCCCTTTAAAATCGCAATAATAATTCCGAACTTCCCGTCTGCCATCTGTAGTATTGTATATATAAGTGATTGCCGAGCAGTCAATATTGTATGCGTCCCTTTAAAATCGCAATAATAATTCCGAACTTCCCGTCTGCCATCTGTAGTATTGTATATATAAGTGATTGCCGAGCTGTCAATATTGTATGCGTCCCTTTAAATTTGCAATAATAATTCCGAACTTCCCGTCTGCCATCTGTAGTATTGTATATATAAATGATTGCCGAGCTGTCAATATTGTATGCGTCCCTTTAAAATCGCAATAATAATTCCGAACTTCCCGTCTGCCATCTGTAGTATTGTATACATAAGTGATTGCCGAGCTGTCAATATTGTATGCGTCCCATTCAAATTGCACTAATACTGAATAACTTCCGGCTGTCATCTGTAGTATTGTGTATATAAGTGATTGCCGAGCTGTCAATATTGTATGCGTCCCTTTCAAATGGCACTAATGCTGAATAACTTCCGGCTGTCATCTGTAGTATTATATATATAAGTGATTTGCGATCTGACAATAATTATTAATTGTCCCATTCAAATCTCCCTAATAATGCTGTTCCAAACTGTTGTTTACGTATATGTTGTATTGTAGTATTGAGTGTTAAAGTTCCGAAAGGGGCGGTACAGTCGTGAATCTGTGATGTGTATGGTTGAATCTTCTAATGACGTCATGATATTATTAACCTGCCTATGTAGTTCTGAAATCCTCATTGTGTTGTTGTATTGTGCTACATTGTTATTGTGTGCTGAATAAAATCTAAATGTGTGCTTTGTGGTTGCGTGATGGGTGATGCGTGTTATGTACATGTACGTATATATTGTGATTGTGTCCCACATATGCTGACTTGTATATAGCGGTCTTGCATTGTTGTTCCTTCCCATAAAGTGACATCTGTAATCTTGTGTTATGATGTTCTTGTTGTACGTAATTCCTAATGGTTTCTGGTGATGGAATCATGATGTTAAAAGTATAGTAAAATCCATATGTTCTGTTTTGTGATTCCTCGAGAGAATGTAATGTGTTTTTCCCCCATCATTTGAATGCACATGTATGAGTGAATGTTAAAAGTAATGTATGTGCATCCATGACTGATCATGTGTTAAGCCTATGTAGATATGCTGTTGCTGCAAGCATATGAGTTGAATAACTGAAATGCAATAATAAAGGTAAATGAGAATTGTTTCCCATTGTGTAGTGTTTGTGAATCCTGAAAAGTTGACATTATTTTTGTGTCCGTTTAAATGTAATATTTTGTTCAAAAAAGTTTTTTACTAGTGATGTTGATTTGTAGTTGATGTAATATAAAGTCTGAAACAATTTAATGGTGTTGTGAATATTCAATAAGTAAAATCCATAAATCCACCATAGGGAAATAGTAATTTCTTGATCTATTTATCATAGCTGTGTCTAACGCATAAAAGCATGTATTTTCTAGCGCTGGTATTTGGAGTTTTTCTGTCTACGCTATTTGCGTGCGTTAGGGAAATGTGGGTTTCGCGTGCACGAGCACGTCTTCCCAATAGAAGTCAATGGAGGCTCTAAAAATTGGTCTTTTTTTTTCTAAGACTGGTTTTCCTCGTAAAGTGAGTGACGTCATGATCTTGTGTTAAAAAGTAACTAAATTGTGTTCTTTTTGTAATAAATAAATATTTTTTGTATGTCATGTGGTGTATATTGTTTGTATGCATCGATGAGTGTATATTTGTGATAATGTTATTAGTTAGATGTAGGTATATGAGGGTCTTTTCCCGTGTGTCAATGTAAGTCAATGGGAAAATGGATTTGTGTAGTTTTTTTTCTAACACCCAAGATCTCGCAACTTTGATCCTTTGTATTTTGTTGAAAAATTATTAAATCTGAAAATTAATATAGTGTAGTGTTTGTATGAGTGTAAGTGTACTTTGTGTAATATTTGTTTTGTGATTTGTGAATGTTTATTTTGTCGGTAGATGTTAACTACTGGGTCTGAGGTGTCGGTAGAAATTTGAGCGTTGGGTGATTTTTGAGTGTCGGTAAATGAACTCGAAATACCGGAGTCCGTAAGAAACCAGCGTTAGGGGCCTCTAACGCTGGTTTTCACGGCTAACGCCAAACTCCAAATCTAGGCCTGAGTGTTTAATTTACTGTGGGGCAAAAAAGTATTTAGTCAGCCACCAATTGTGCAAGTTCTCCCACTTAAGAAGATGAGAGAGGCCTGTAATTTTCATCATAGGTATACCTCAACTATGAGAGACAAAATGTGGAAACAAATCCAGACAATCACATTGTCTGATTTGGAAAGAATTTATTTGCATATTATGGTGGAAAATAAGTATTTGGTCACCTACAAACAAGCAAGATTTCTGGCTCTCACAGACCTGTATCTTCTTCTTTAACCTGTATTAATGGCACCTGTTTGAACTTGTTATCAGTATAAAAGACACCTGTCCACAACCTTAAACAGTCACACTCCAAACTCCACTATGGTGAAGACCAAAGAGCTGTCGAAGGACACCAGAAACAAAAATGTAGACCTGCACCAGGCTGGGAAGACTGAATCTGCAATAGGCAAGCAGCTTGGTGTGAAGAAATCAACTGTGGGAGCAATAATTAGAAAATGGAAGACCACTGATAATCTCCCTCGATCTGGTGCTCCACACAAGATCTCACCCCATGGGGTCAAAATGATCACAAGAACGGTGAGCAAACATCCCAGAACCACACGGGGGGACCTAGTGAATGACCTGTAGAGAGCTGGGACCAACGTAACAAAGGCTACCATCAGTAACACACTACGCTGCCAGGGACTCAGATCCTGCAGTGCCAGACGTGTCCCCCTGCTTAAGCCAGTACATGTCCAGGCCCATCTGAAGTATGCTAGAGAGCATTTGGATGATCCAGAAGAGAATTGGGAGAATGTCATATGGTCAGATGAAACCAAAGTAGAACTGTTTGGTAGAAACACAACTCGTCATGTTTGGAGGAGAAAGAATGCTGAGTTGCAACCAAAGAACACCATACCTACTGCGAAGCATGGGGGTGGCAACATCATGCTTTGGGGCTGTTTCTCTGCAAAGGGAACAGGACGACTGATCCATGTACATGAAAGAATGAATGGGGCCATGTATTGTGAGATTTTGAGTGCAAACCTCCTTCCATCAGCAAGGGCATTGAAGATGAAACGTGGCTGGGTCTTTCAGCATGACAATGATCCCAAACACACCGCCCGGGCAACGAAGGAGTGGCTTCGTAAGAAGCATTTCAAGGTTCTGGAGTGGCCTAGCCAGGCTCCAGATCTCAACCCCATAGAAAACCTTTGGAGGGAGTTGAAAGTCCATGTTGCCCAGCGACAGCCCCAAAACATTACTGCTCTAGAGGAGATCTGCATGCAGGAATGGGCCAACATACCAGCAACAGTGTGTGACAACCTTGTGAAGACTTACAGAAAACATTTGACCTCTGTCATTGCCAACAAAGGATATATAACAAAGTATTGAGATGAACTTTTGATATTGACCAAATACTTATTTTCCACCATAATTTGCAAATAAATTCTTTCCAAACCGCACAATGTGATTGTCTGGATTTGTTTCCACATTTTGTCTCTCATAGTTGAGGTATACCTATGATGAAAATTGCAGGCCTCTCTCATCTTCTTAAGTGGGAGACCTTGCACAATTGGTGGCTGACTAAATACTTTTTTGCCCCACTGTAAATACATCAGACTGCCGTAGGCGCCACCTCCTCTCTGTTTTTTCTGTTTGTTTACCTAAAGCTGCACTTTTTTGGTGAGAGTTGCGGCTAGTGAGGTTGGCTGTTCTGTTTGTTTTATAGCACCAGTATAACACAAACCTTTTGTGCATTTTAAACATAACATGTTTGATCTTGTTTTTGTTACCTGAGGAGGAGATCGTAGATCTTGGAGGGGGTCCCAAAGCCCTTCGGACCTCAGCTATATAATAAAAATACAATATACATATTTAGAAATGTGAACAATTTAATTAAAAGCAAAGTAATAATAAAAAACATACCTGTAGAATGGCCAATGCTTGCTCCATCAGGGGTGCTGCACATAATGTCCGGGTGTGTGGCGGCCAAGGAGAAGCTGTAGCTGGATTCAGTGTGGATACTGACGGGCAATAGGAGGGTCTCATCTCCATCTGTGGCAGCATCATCATCAGCTGCAGCACTGGTAGATGCTTAAACAAAATACAATAAATAAATGATTATTATCAACATAATTTCACATCATAATCTCAATAACACTAAAAATTTAAATATAAAAAATTAACAAACAAAAAATTAAAATGTGTGCGACATAAAAAACGCAAGTAATAGAATGTTACCTGCCAACTCGTCAGTATCATGCCCCACCAAATCCAGGCTGAGCATTATATTTGCTCCCAGCTTCTCCATCAGCTGAGTCTCGTACTCTGAGAGCTCAGCTGTATATGGCACGCCACCACCAGTAGAACATGCAGCTTGCTTCTCCCTGGCCAGCTGGGCCTTTAAGATTCTCTTAATGTCAGAGAATCTCTTCTTACAGTTCTCCACTGTTTTGGGATGAGTGCCTTCGGTGGAGACACTACCAGCTATTGCTCTCCAAAGTTCATTTTTTCTGGAGAGCGAGGTCTTTTGGGTCTTTTAAAATCGTACTGCTCTAAAACAAGGGTAACTAAAACTTTGTTTTGCTCAAAAGTAAACTGAATATTTCTACCCGACTTAGTCTTCCCAGACATAACAAAACCAAATTATAGAGCACACAAAAGTTGCAAGAATAATAATCAAATGAACAATCAAATGAAAAAGAAGACCTACAGCTCTTGTCATAGCTTAGTAGGACTTAAAAGACTCCATTTTCAATTCCCTTTTATAGATAAATACGTAGAAAATCAGCTGTTGACAATTAGAGAATCATCAATAAAACAACAATATGATAACATTGTATTTACATTTATGACACATGATTAATATAATCCTCATATGTCAACTTAATATATAATGAATTACAACCATCTACAATTGTGATAGTTGTCTCATTTAAATAATAGTGATTAATTTTACAGTTTAAGATGGCGCGATCTCAATTATTTAGTGACGGGGAATTGGTCATCCAGTTCGACGGGAGTGACAGCTATTTCAGATGGATTGTGTGAGTGAGTGTTATTATGCGCAAGGTCAGGGATCGCATCTTTTTTTGGACATTACTATTAAAATGCCACAAATCCAGGTAATCCTATTATAATTTTTAAAGGCCCATATTTTTGGACAAAATAAAATTAGAATTGTATACGCAGTTATTAATAATATATTTTAATCTCTTGTCAGTCAGTCATTGGTGACGCATTAAATATTATCAATGATTCGCTGTTCATAGCACATGATTCATATATTGCGCCTATCAAAATGCATTTTAAAATTGATATTACATAGAACCAATAAGATAGCTTTATGTTTTGGATTTTTTTGAGAGAGAGCAGGAGTTTGAGAGAGAGAGAGCAGTGGTATTTTGTGAGAGCAGTTGAGGTTTTTTTATTTCTTCAAATTTCTTTAGTTATGTCTAAGCCACCACAATTTACTGATGGTGAACTGGTCATCTTAGTGTATGGGATAAACCGGTATTTCCCAAGGAGGATAGGTGGAGTGCGTGGCATTAGGCATGAAGATCGGGACACCATAGTCTACGAAATGATGCGACGTATGAGGCGGGTGTCAGGAATACAACGATTGCGTTGTCAATGCCTTAGAAGGTTTAGTGATCTGAGGCAAAGGGAACAGGATCGTTATGCAGCGATCAGATCACTGATCCGGAGATGTGAGTATTAGTTATCAACTATATTGACAAACATGATGCACATAAAATCAAAGTGGATTAAAATTTAAATATTGAAATATTTCATATTACAAAGTATATTTATTGACAAAAAAACGCATATTTTTAAAAAAATGAATACATGTTGATTGCTTTCATTGTTAATAGATTATAGATTACAAATATATTTTTATATATATTTACTTTAATTGACATAAATGAATGCAAAGATAGAGATGTGTATATGTGTGTACATTTATATATATATATGTATATATATATATGTATATTTAAATATATATATATTGTAATATTTTAATAAATACTTTTTGTTTACTATGGAATATATAAAATCCATACTTTTATTAAAAATTGACATTGAACATCATATTACAATAAAACTGATTATAATGTTGACATTCATCATTGTATCATTGCCGATATAACAAGGCCACAACACAGGAGACCCAGGTATTTGTTGCCTGTCTCCATGGAGAGCCCAAGGAGCAACAGGGCATCACTGCCAGTACCATTAAGCCTCCTAGAACATTTGAGGGACGCAGAATCGGGCACATCTTCTTCAGATGTGTCAGGTACAGAAGGTAATTGAACATATCAACATGTTCTTATTATTTAACTTTAAAAGACTGATAAACAAGTTTATATTGTTACATAATGCAGTTTCATCCTGTATAAATTATTGCCTATGAACACAAGTTTGGTGCCCAGGGCATACAATTAGATATAGGCAGCACACCTGTCCTATCCAATATCAAAAAAGATTACTACAGTACAGTAAGTAATAATGTGTAGGCATTTCAAGAGAAAGAAGTAACACACATTGATTAAAGCTTACAGGCAGTGAAACTTTTTAAAAAGAAAACTTTAGAGCAGACACCATTGTTGCTGTTGAAGTGTTGAACATGATAAAATTGACCAGAGATATGCTTCCAAAGTGATTTAAACTGCACTACCTTTCTATAACTTCTCTGATACATAAAATGGTATGAGATGCATGCTATTCAACTCTGGTTTCCACCTAAAACATGTTTTCATGGCAACTTACAAGTTCAACCCGGAGCACGGTGTGTATAGAGGGACATGAATAGTGCTGTATTGGGTTACTATTTTTTGACTGTCAAGCAGCAAAATGCATGTTCACCTATGCACACCATGCAAAATGTGTAACTCATAAGTGTTCACGAAAACATGGCCAAGGTGGAAACCATAAATTCTACACACCTGTATGCAAGTGTTTTTCTCTTTTTATTTATATATTTTTAATATTATTAAAAAAAGGGAAAAGAAACCACAGTTTCTTTTCCCTTTTTTGGGCAGTTAACTTAGAGGGTTATACTTTATTTAGAAAGGACAGAAATAATAAAAGGGGTGGAGGAATCTGCATGTATATTAAACCTAACCTTAAACCTACAATAAGGGAAGATATTTCTGATACAGGCGACAATGTAGAGACCCTGTGGGTGGAAATAAAGAGTGGGGGGAAAATCCTAAAAACATATTACTAGGAACATGCTACAAGCCCCCCAACATTAGTTACCTGGATGAAACTCAACTACTAATACAAATAGGTAAGGTTGCTAATAACAGTGCTGTAATTATGGGAGATTTTAACTACCTGTAACCCTGATATAAACTGGGTCAATGAAACTAGTAATTCAACTAAGGGGGATAGATTTATAAATGTTCTCAGGGATAACTTCTTGTCACAATTAATAGGAGGAGGAGCCAACTAGGAGTAATGCTATATTGGATTTAGTGCTATCAAATAATACAGATATAATATCAAACATAGAAGTCAAAGAACATTTGGGTAACAGTGATCATAACATGGTCACATTTGAAATTTCTTTTCATAAGCAGTGTCTTAAAGGTTTAACCAAGACTTTTAATTTCAAGAAAGCAAAATTCAATGATTTAAGGAAATCATTAAATAACATAAATTGGGACAAAGTATTCTCTAATAAAAATACAGAGGATAAATGGATAACATTTAAAACTTTGTTAAATAAATATACATATCAACAAATACCATATGGTTATAAAAATAAAAATAAAAAATCCAAGCCAATGTGGCTGAATATAAATGTGTTAAGAGAAGTTAGGAAAAAACGTAGGGCATTTAAATTATTCAAAGAAAATAGTACAGACTCAAAATTCCATATTTATAAGGAATGTAACAAAGCATGCAAAAAAGCAATCAAATTAGCCAAAATTTAAAATGAAAAATTAATTGCAAAGGATTCTAAATCCAACCCTAAAAGATTCTTTAAGTACATAAATAGCAAAAAATCTAAGAAAGACAATATAGGTACATTTAAAATGCGGGGAGGGTAGCATGATTAACAGTGACAGGGAGAAGGCTGAGATACTAAACCAGTTTTTTTTCTTCAGTATACGCAAGAGAGGAACCATTGGATGATACTTTGGAACAAAATAGAACATGTCAGCCCATACCATTAATTGGGTTTTGTATAGAGGATATCAGGAACAAATTGGATAATATTAAGGTAAATAAAACTCCAGGCCCAGATGGAATACACCCAAGGATGTTGAGGGAATTTATCACTGTTATAGACAAACCTCTACTCTTAATTTTTCAAGACTCATTATCCTCAGGCATGGTACCCAAGGATTGGCGTAAAGCTGATGTGGTGCCACTCTTCAAAAAGGGAAGTAGGGATGATCCGGGAAGCTATAGACCAGTTAGTCTGACATCAATAGTGGGGAAGATATTTGAAGGGATTATAAGGGATTATATTGATGAGCATATTCGTATAAACAAGATTAAGAGTTCTAATCTGCATGGTTTTATGAGAAATAGATCATGTCAAACTAATCTAATTAGATTCTATGAGGAAGTAAGTAAAAATATAGATAAAGGGGAATCAGTTGATGTGATATACTTAGATTTTGCAAAGGCGTTTGATACAGTGCCACATGAGAGATTAATGCACAAAATTAAGGGACTGGGAATAGCTGAAAATGTTAGTTTGTGGATAAATAACTGGATAAAAGATAGGGAGCAATGAGTAGTAGTAAATGGATCATACTCAGATTGGACAAAGGTAATCAGTGGAGTACCCCAGGGATCAGTGCTGGGCCCTATTCTTTTTAATATTTTTATAAATGACTTGGAGCTAGGATTAAATAGCGACATCTCTATTTTTGTAGATGATACTAAGTTAAGTAAGGTCATTAGGTCAGAGCAGGATGAACTTTCGTTATAAAGGGACCTGCAAAAATTAGAAGTATGGGCAGGTAAATGGAAAATGAGATTTAATACGGGAAAATGCAAGGTTCTACATTTTGGAAGTAAAAATAAGCAGGCAACGTATTATTTAAATGGGACAAAACTTAGCCAAACACAGGAGGAAAGGGATTTGGGAGTAGTAATAGATAACAAGTTAAAGATGGGTACACAATGCAGGGCAGCAGCTTCAAAGGCTAATAAGATACTAGCATGTATTAAAAGAGGCATTGACTCAAGGGAAAAAAGCATAATTCTGTCACTATATAAAGCCAGAGGTCACAATTTAAGGTTGTGACCAGAGGTCACAATTTAAGGTTGGTGGAAAGGAGATTTAATCTCCTGCAATGGAAACATTTTTTCACTGTAAGAGCAATACAATTTTGGAACTCATTACCAAAGGAGGTAGTGAATGCCAATACCCTAGATACATTTAAAAATTATTTGGATACATTTCTGTCTATAAACAAAATTCATGGATATGATTGCTAGTATTAAATGGGTCACCATTTAGTGGGATTATTTAAATTTAACTGGAGCTTTTTATATATATTTTAGATTTGTATAGGTTGAACTCGATGGACTTCGGTCTTTTTTCAACCTCATCTACTATGTTACTATGTTACTATGACATCAATAGCAAATAAAGATTATAAATATAGAGTGCCTAGGAAAGAACAAATCTGAAGAAGACCACTAGGCTTTATGTTAGCAATTGTGTTTGAAAATATTTGATTGATATAATTCATTTTTCATAACCATCTATACATTCAATTACCCAAATTTTGGACTTATCACATATTTCGCATCACTAACAAGGTTTTTGTGTTTTGTGCTTCTTCTCGGACAGCTGAAGACCAGGGATCCTCTCAAGAGGATATTGTTGTGCAAGCAGGCCAGAGTCCAGAGGGGACTATACAAGAGGGTCCTAATACTGAATTAGGCCCCTCCTGTTTTGTCAATGCTATATTGATTGTGAATTATGAGAGCTTCATTTATTTTATTTGGGCGGACAATGTGGGGTGTAACCTAGGCCTTGACACATATTCCGCATCACTAACAAGGTTTTTGTGTTTTGTGCTTTTTCTCGGACAGCTGAAGACCAGGGATCCTCTCAAGAGGATATTGTTGTGCAAGCAGGCCAGAGTCCAGAGGGGACTATACAAGAGGGGCCTAATACTGAATGTAAGCATTTATCATATCCTGTTTTGTCAATGCTATATTGATTGGGAATTATGAGAGATTCATTTATTTTGTTTGGGAGGACAATGTGGGGTGTAACCTAGGCCTTGACACATATTCCGCATCACTAACAAGGTTTTTGTGTTTTGTGCTTTTTCCCGGACAGCTGAAGACCAGGGATCCTCTCAAGAGGATATTGTTGTGCAAGCAGGCCAGAGTCCAGAGGGGACTATACAAGAGGGGCCTGATACTGAATGTAAGCATTTATCATATCCTGTTTTGTCAATGCTATATTGATTGTGAATTTTGAGAACTTCGTTTTTTTTGTTTGGGAGGACAATGTGGGGTGTAACCTAGTCCTTGACACATATTCCGCATCACTAACAAGGTTTTTGTGTTTTGTGCTTCTTCTCGGACAGCTGAAGGTGATGAATATGCCACAGCAGACAGGAGTCCTGAGGGGAGTCTGGAGGAGGTGGCTGATACTGAATGCAAGCATTTATCCTATCCTGTTTTTTCAATGATATGTTGATATTGAATTTGTAGACAAGCAATTTTTTTTTATGTAAATCTATGTGGAGTATAATCTATAACAAACAAATGGAGTACAGCACCTACCACTCATGAGACTCAGAGAGGGCTTACCAAGCCCAGCACATCAATGATAAATAAAGTTCTTCCGCTTGTGATTAACAGTGACGACCTTTATTGCGCATACAGGGTCCAAATCAGCAATGTTTTGTGCAACAATTTAGGCCTTTTTCAAGCTAAGTTGTTGCCCGAAACGTTGCTGATTTGGACACTGTGTGCACAATAGAGGTCATCACTGTTGATCACAAGCTGGGGAACTTTCTTTCTAATTGGAGTATAATCTAGGCCATGACACATATTATAAACACATAACAATGGTTTGGTTTTGTGCTTCTTCTCGGACAGATGAAACAGATGAGGATACTGAATATGCGGCCACAGCAGAAGAGGAGGTGGCAGCAACAGAAAATAGGAATCTTTCATATGATGTTTTAGAGCTTATATCTTAAAAGTGAATTTTTGTAACATATTTCATTTTTTGTTTTTATTCCATCAATTGAACAGGGCACACAAACGGAGCCCTTTATTCCAGTTCTAATGGGAAACTTGAGGCAGGCACTGGAAAATGTGGTGGAGGCTGTGCGCCAAATCCAAGAAAACCTTTCAAAATTTTAATTTTTTTATTATCTATTTATATTTTATTTTTTAAAATGTTACCACAACTTTTAGATCAATAAAAAAAAGTTTCTCTTAATAATATCATGTTGTTGCTACATTTTTTTAAAATATTATATTAAAGGGACATGAAAATTAAATATATGTTTAATCATCTATAGATAGCATGAAATGTTGTTTCTTATTATTTTGTTAAATATATTAAATTGGAAAACCGTTTATGGAGATATCCTTTGATGGGTTGCATATCTATGTAAACTATATAGCTGCAGAATTATGTCTACATATGGATGACTCATGTGATTGGCATTATCTATCTGCATAATGAAATAACATATATAAGTGTGATGTCCCTTTAAGATATAAAATCTCTATTTTGGTAATAGAATAATAAATTGAATAATAATTCACATGGTTTCTTTTTTATAACTTTAGTGTAGATCCAATTAATAATATATTTTCTATTTCTATAATTAGTATTAGGAATAAATAATGAAATATGAAGGTCAAGATTGATATAATTAAAAAATTGCAATGTTGAGGAGTATGTTTAAAAATTTAAAAATATACATAACAGATATATATACAAGCGTACATACATAGATAAATAGATATACGTAATTAGATATTAATACCTCTCTCTCTCTTTCTCTCTCTCTCTCTCTCGATATAAATATCAAAATAAGTTATATATCTAACAAATATCTATTTATCTATACTTAGAGAGATAATATTTTTTCTCTCCATATCTATATCTATCTATCTATCTATCTATCTATCTATCTAGCTATCTATCTCTCTCTCTCTCTCTCTCTCTCTCTATATATATATATATATATATATATATATATATATATATATATATATATATATGATATTAAAAGTATCAGTATCTATATTTATCTATCTATATATCTATATATATTTATATATCTATATATATATATATAGATATATAGAGATATTTATATTAACAAAGAGATTTACAGATGGTATGAAGAGCTTTAAAATAAGATCATTACTAAATTAATGTAGAATATACATGTTTAAAATTTATATAAGCAAGAATTTAGATAAGTAAGGAAATGCGCGACGTTGAATACTCTAAGTTATCAAAAGTACGCTGCTCAATCCGATGCTCATTGCGCCGTACTTGACGCGCCTGTTTTTGAAGACTTTTTTCATACATTTGGAGAGCATATTGAGATTCGCGGCCGCAATGTTTGGTAAAGTTTGGCGAGCGTAGACGCCCACGAATGCAACATATTTGACGCTTTGATAAATAGGGGCCTTAATATGAGCAGCTAAACGTAAAAAGAGCTTAATGTACCAAAATGTGCCTAAACATCAATCAATTGCCTTGAAACTTGGCACAACCTCTGTTTTTCGCTATCCAAGCCTATCCTAGAAGCGTCATGAATTTTAGTTTCCCACAAGGCAAATGAGTGACATTAAGCTTGTTTTTTGGGGAGCTCAATGTGGCTTAACGTACAAAATTGAACTTAGATGTTAACCACTTTTCCCCAAACTTCCCACAATACATTAATCTATCTATTCAAACATATTGTAAAAATTTCAGGACATTTGATAAAACAAAAGTTATTTACATTTAACTATTTTTTTACAGTCCTAAAACATATGGGGGTCTATTTATCAAAGCATCAATCTCGGTGCATTCTCCGGCGTCAATATGCTCGCCAGACATCGCTGCCGCGGATCCACATACGATGCCCTTATTTATCAAAAAACACGTCAAAAACACGTGCGTCAAGTACGGTGCGATGAGCATCGGACTGTTGTTAACTGACAGTCATCGATGTTGCGGTTATTTGGGTTTTTCCCAACTTTATTTATACCATTTCATTACTGTCCATTAACAAGCACAGTTCTCTAAAGCTAATCTTTTATTTCTCATCTGTTAATGTCCAAGAAATAGCTTGAGTTATACCTCAACAAACAATATTTCATAGAAAGTTTTTTTTATTTTTATTTGTTATATGATACTTTCACATAAATTAATGAATATTTGTATTTCTAGAAGTCATATGCTTTTATCTCATGTTATTTTTTTATAAATGATTATTAATGCTAGAATTTGTACATATATCTTTGCACATACTTGTGTGTACACATGCCCTTAGAGAGAAACAGCTGCACCTCACTGATGAGGCTCACAGAAGGCCGAAACGATCGGCTGGGCTTGTTGTTTCTCTTGTTCAGAGAAGAATTGGTATTTCGGTGCTGGACTGTCATTGGGCAGGGTCAGACTGATATGCTACAGGATATTTTTTCTCTGTGAAAAGGCATTAATGTGTGCTAAAAGAGCGTGCACCCTGAGTTGTAATAGTAATGAACAGGCACGGAAGTTATTCTAGCTTTTGTTCTATCTCAGGAGTGCTGTTCTCTCTTCTGATATACCACTCCATCCAAAACCTCAAAATCAAGATTCTCAGAGGCAACTTCAAAAACATCATGGAAAGAAAAACCTTTGAAATGAAAATGATAATGCACTTCAATTTGCTAAATTCTGGACTAAATGTGGGCGCTGGTTTCTAAACCCATTATCAATTTTTTTTTGTAATGTACTTTTCATATACTGTAGTCAATTACATGGTATATTCCACACTGAATAGGTATGCAAGTAAGCCTATGTCCACCCTTTTGTCATTATTATTATTCCCCTTTTTTTCTTTCTTTCCTTTATCCTTTTTTGACTATTTTATATTCCCCTGTATACCTAATTTCCCATCTTTATTCATATGGATTCTATGTTGATATATAACTTTATATATCAGTATATTCTGTGTGTATTACCATATTTTTTCCCCTGCCTGTAATCTTTTACTGACACTATCTGCCTGTCTCCTAAACCCCCATCATGATTTTTATGACACCCCTCCTCCCCCTGCATTCAGACCTCTGTAACACTTTTTAGCCTGTGTTTTAAGATATAATCTGTAAATTCCATCAAATTGGTCAGTATTACTTCAGACTTGAAAAAGGAAGACACTCTTCCGAAAGCGTATCTTATAAATGTATAGTTAGTCCAATAAAAAAGTATAATTGCTCAATGCAATACTCTTGTTATTTTGATATATATATATATATATATATATATATATATATATATATATATATATGTGTGTGTGTGTGTGTGTGTGTGTGTGTGTGTGTGTGTGTTATGTCAGAAATCTTATGCAAACATATTTACATATCCCTAAATTCCCTTTTTTTTGTTCTAAACAATGTTGTCTTTCATATCGCTGTGTCTAATATGCTTCATTGTCTTGCAGCATCGAACATAATCTTTCTGTGTTTTCAGACTCCCAATGATTTCTATGGCATCTGCAGCCTCAAGGGTGACAGTTTGAATGATAGGTACGCTACGTTGGAATAGACCCAAGCGTACCTGTTAAATGTTTGGTAAATTGGAAAAAGGGTCATATAGAGTCGAATGTGTATTCGAAATATCTGGGATGACGCAAGCATCGATCTGCGTCGGATTGAGATCGCGGGAGGGTATATTATGTCACACATTTCAACATTTGACGATCTTGACACTTTGATAATTACGGCGGATTCAATTTGCGTCTGATATGGCGCAAGATTCTAGCGGATTCCATCTTATTATCAGTTGAAGCTTTGATAAATTGGCCCCTAAATATTTTAGGTTTGTAAAAAAGTAGTTAAATGTAAATAACTTTTCGTTTGTTTTATCAAATGTCCTGAAATTTTCATAATATGTTAAAATATAGATTAATGTATTGTGGGAAGTTTGGGGGGAATTGGTTAACATCTAAGATCAATTTTGTACGTTAAGCCACATTAAGATCCCCAAAAAAACAAGCTTAATGTCACTAATTTGCCTTGTGGGAAACCAAAATCCATAAAACTTCTAGGATAGGTTTGGAAAGTGACAAACTGAGTTTGTGCCAAGTTTCAAAGCAATTGATTGATGTTTAGGTCAATTTTGGTACATTAAGCTCTTTTCACATTTATCTGTTTACATTTAATGTTTTAGGATAGTAAAAAAAAGTTAAATGCGAATAACTTTTGGTATGTTTTAGCAAATGTTCTGACATTTTCAGAATATGTTTGAATAGATAGATTAATGTATTGTGGGAAGTTTGGGGGAAATTGGTTAACATCTAAGTTCAATTTTGTACGTTAAGCCACATTGAGCTCCCCAAAAAACAAGCTTAGGGGCCTATTTATCATATGTCTGTCGGACCTGATCCGACACTGCGGATCAGGTCCGACAGACATCTCTGAATGCAGAGAGCAATATGCTCTCCGTATTCAGCATTGCACCAGCAGCTCTTGTGAGCTGCTGGTGCAACGCCGCCCCCTGCAGACTCGCGGCCAATCGTCCGCCAGCGGGGGGGTGTCAATCAACCCGATCGTACTAGATCGGGTTGATTTCCGGTGATTCCTGACTGCCTCATCAGAGCAGGCGGACAGGGTTATGGAGCAGCGGTCTTTAGACCATTGCTCCATAACTTGTGTTTCTGGCAAGTCTGAAGACTCACCAGAAACACAGGCCTTCAAGCTTTATTCGGAGCTTGATAGATAGGCCCCATTATGTCACTCATTTGCCTTGTGGGAAACCAAAATCCATGAAACTTCTAGGATAGGTTTGGAAAGTGAAAAACTGAGTTTGGGCCAAGTTTCAAGGCAATTGATTGATGTTTAGATGATTTTTGGTACATTAAGCTCTTTTTACATTAAGTTGCTCACATTAAATGTTTCAGGATTGTAAAAAAAAATAGTTAAATGTGAATAACTTTTAGTATGTTTTCTTCCGGTGGGCGGGACTTCTGGATGGAAGCAAGCTACAAGAGCTCCGCTACCATCAGCCAAATAAGTGGCCTATTTCGAGACCATCCAGACCCCCACATCACACATCCTACTGGGAGACCCTGCTCTGGTCATCACCAGTCGATATTTTACTTGTGTAGGGTGCTCCATCAGCCCTAGCCCCCGGTCGCAGCATAAGACTAAGAAGGCCATTTGGCGCTGTGGCGTGTGCTCTGCTGCCACACTGTACATAGTTTTGTACCTGCATATTTAGAAAGGGACGTAACACAGTGACAGTTATTCTACCACCACGTGGTGTACCTGTACAATGGAAACTCTAACTATGGGTGAATCGGATGCAGCCATCCAAGTATTGGCTGAAATAAAAGCATTTTTCATGCCTAGGCTAGATCTGCTTCTATCCTCCTGCACAAGTCTCTGCACAGCAATTAAGATTTTGGAACAAGCCCCTCAGTTGGAGAGAAATACTTCAAGTCACACTGGCCATGTCCGGCATACTACAATGAATGATATTTATCCTACCCATATGAGACAACGAGCGGTCTTCCAGACCTAGCTTTTGAGCAGCTGAGGGCAGTGACGGAGACACCGGTGATAACCATAGTTCCCCTACATCTGCGGATGCTGAAACCTGCTGCAGAACCATACTGTGAATCAAATTGAGGCTTACTCTTGCCCCCCCTGCCCTCTCTGGTGCATAACCAAGATGAACTGAGCAATAAAGGAAGCACTGCCCATTACACCCATAGCCCTATAAACCGCACCAAGAATTCCCTTGTCTTGCAACATTGGCCCACTATTTAACGTGGAGGACGGCAAAACTACCATCCAGGTACAACTAACCTTACACCTCACTGTTTACCATCAAACCTGAAGTAGCATGGAGCGGTTTCTGCAGAGCTACTGCAAGATGCCCTGTACCGGCACACGCGCACACATTGAGAAACCATGTTCAGGACAATATCGAATATGACTGCAGAGCAAGGGGCATTGGCTGACTGGCTGATTGATTGTCTCGACTGCTGGCTAGTATACCGCTTTGATTATTCTGTGTTTTGAACTGCACAAAAACATTGTTCGACTCACTATTGGGTATACCCCAGAGATGGATCTGCTGTTTATAACTAGTATAAGTTTGATAGTTTTATGTTTGTTAGGTTTTTTTTTAAATTTAGATTTAGATTTCCTTTTACTAATGCCTATTGTCCTGAGGTAACAGGGGGTCCCTCTTCATGTTTGTTGTATGTAAGTGCTCTAGTGTGATCTGCCTTTTGCCCCCGTTGCAATAATCGGTCCACATTTGCTCAGCATGTGTATATGGGTCCAGCCCATTTATGATAATCTGACTGCTTCTGTTGAGATAACTTGTAAGTCACGCCGCCATCCTGCCATTATATCCGCACTTGTCAATGTGGTGACAGGGATGCTCCCCTTTTATTTAAGTATGTTCTCAAATTTTAATTGCCTGAAGGGTTAGCATCTTTGTAATACTCTTATAACTAATAGCTATTTCTCCCATAGTAGCCTGGGATAAACATATCCACACCATTCTTTTAGGGGGGTCATTCTACCAAATCTTCTAAGTAATCTATAGCTCAATTTACATAAAGCTATCGGGTGATCATATGTTCAATTGGACATCTGATATTATTATCATGCTACACAATGGTATGACAAGTGCTCCCTACATTATTTCAATTCAAACAGCAATGGACTTCCAGTGTAATCCGTGATAACACGTAATAATATTTGGCCCTTGCCCTGTTGGCTGTCTGTGTAAGTGTGTAATTCTTTTGTTTGTTTTGCTAGTACTTCTCCTGAAGCAAGAGTAATTACTTTCTAGGTGACTAATGTAAGTTGTATTTTGATATGCCATGCGTTCTGATACCTATTGTAATATAAGAGGTTTGTTTGCTCATTACACTTAAGGTTTGAACTTAAGAGAAGACATTCATTTTACCACCAAAAATAGTTCTTGCAGGTTGTACCCTCACCGCCTTACTTCAACCTACTAGTATCGTTGTCTCTGGAGAGGCTTCATATGTACACATTAATAACTCTTAAAATAATCTAATCCTATTCACTATAAGACTGTTATGGCACTGCTGTCTCCTTTTATTTACTTTTCCCATAATTTCCTTTTAAACCCTGACAAATTACCCCTTGGTCTGTCATAGTGTCCCTGGTCAGGGAGGAACCTTCACTGCATTACCCCCAAAACCAATGCTACCTCCATTGCAATATAACCTGGAATACAAGTATACGCTCAGTACCCCCATAGATCTCACCTTACCCCCTTTATGCCGTGCTCACTAATACCAGTCCCAATTCATAAATGACAATGCTGTTTTAGGTCTTATCCCAGAAGAACTAGTCCACTCTTGCAGAATGTTTATATGTGAGGCCTGCTAGCTCTCACAGAAATGTATTCCAATTTGACTTATATTCACATAGCATTGTAATTCATTTTACACCTAAAATACTTAATAGGTGGTTGCTTTACACATTCATTTCACAAGGTGACATATGTACTATCAATGGGAGAAGGTACTAGTTTTGCTTTAATTGTTTTATGCTAGTTAAGTATTGTTTTGTTTTGTTTTGTTATGTTTGAAAAATGGAAAAACCCCAACGTTGTATACAAAACTTTACATATGGTAATCCTGCACCAGCATAATTTAACGAATGTTAATACTGATCTATCTGTGAATTATTTACCTTTTAGCACATTATATTCTGCCCTGCATGGCGCAAAGATGAGTGATATATATGACTGTATACATTGTTGGATTTAAATAAAAGTTTTTTAAAAAACCTTTTAGTATGTTTTATCAAATGTCCTGAAATTTTCATAATATGTTTGAATGGATAGATTAATGTATTGTGGTAAGTTTGGGGGAAATTGGTTAACATCTAAGTTAAGCCACATTAAGCTCCCCAAAGAACAAGCTTAATGTCACTCATTTGCCGTGTGGGACACCAAAATCCATGAAACTTCTAGGATAGGCTTGGATAGTGGAAATCTTGGGTTGTGCAAAATTATGCAGCAATTGATTACCATTTGGCCACTTTTTTACTCATTAAGTTTACATTAAGCCATTTTCACATTAAATGTTTTAGAATGTCCCCTTTTTTCTCTTGGTATTCTTAGTTGAAACTGAACCTAGGTAGGCTCATATGCTAATTTCTAAGCCATTGAAAGCTGCCTCTTACCACATGCTTTTTTAATTGCTTTTCACAACAAGAGACTGATAAGTCATGTGAGCCATATAGACAACACTGTATTCACACCCAGGGAGTTATTTAAGAGTTAGCACAACACAATACTAAATGCAAGTCAATAGATAATAAATAAAAAGTCATGTGATCAGGGGGCTGTCAGAAGATGCTTAGATACAAGGTAATCACAGAGGTAAAAAGTGTATTAATATAATAGTGTTGGTTATGCAAAACTGGGGAATGGGTAATAAAGGGAGTATGTATCTTTTAAATCTATAAAAATTATATTGTAGGATGTCCCTTAAAGCAGATACAGAGCTCAGTGCCTTTAAATTATTAAGACCAGCAGTGCTCTGCAGCTCCCAAGTGGAACGTTAAATACATAGTATTGCACGGTTGCTAGTGCTAAAATTACATGCAGATATTTTGCATATGTTAAAAAAAAGTTTTTTTTAACAAAAATGTTAAGAAATGACCAATAAATTATGGATGATATGTTTCAGTCCATGAATAAGATATGTAATGCACATTTAATGAATTGTAAATTAGGGGTTGTTTCAGTATGATGAGGCTAAACAAATATTTTGGACTATAACGGTACAGGAGGCAGCTGTGGAATTGGCAGTGGACAAAATGTAGAGCAGTCTGAAGCCTCTTTTAACCAGCAGGGATGTCAGATTCACTGAAAGTACCATACACTTTATAATAAGTCCTTGGTTATTGTACATGATACTGTTCCTAGTGTATTCCCTGCTTTGTTCCTTGATTGAATTGAAGAGGCTTTTAATGTCTGTTTAAAGGGATAGGAAAGTCAAAATTAAACTTGCATGATTTATATAATGTAATTTTAAGGCACTTTTAAATTCAACTCTATTTTCAAATGTACTGTGTTCTCTTGGTATCCTTTGTTGAAAAGGAATATGTACATATCCTATACTACTACTGGAAGCTAGCTACTGATTGGTGGCTACACACATTTGTCTCTTATCATTGGCTGACTAGATGTGTTTAGCTAGTTCCCACAAAGGCATTGCTGCTTCTTCAACAAAGAATGTCAAGTGAATGAGGCAAATTTAATAATAGAAGTGAATTGGAAAGTTGGCTTTATCTGAATCGCGAAAGAAAAAAGTTGGGTTTAATGTTCCTTTAACAGACTTCAGAAGGAAAGTAAGTGTATTAAGAAACTATGCACATTGCAAACTGATAACACACAATATACTCAGTGCTGCACAGGTCTTCTAGGGAGCACTGACATTTATATACTCGATGGCAGCAATTATGGTGCATGAAAAGGAAGCTGCATGTGGTTAAAAATACTGGAAAAGCATAGTAATATTTTATAGCTCAAAGTTGAAGAGTATAAGTTTAATTGCACAAGGATGTGTGGAGCTATTTTTAACTCACATTTGTATATAGGCACTTAACAATAATTTATATTAGTATATTATTATTTACTCTTAAGTGCTTTATTTTCAGCTTGGGTCTGTATGTATATTATGACCTGTCATTTTTTTATTATTTATATTGAGCATGCAATTTTAAGCAACTTTCTAATTTACTTCTATTATCATTTTTTTGTTCTTTTGGTATCTTTGGTTGAAAAGCTGTGAAGCTTATAAGCCTGACCATTTCTGGAGCACGATATGGCAGCTGCTTTGCAAGAATGTTATCCATTTGCAAGAGCACTAGATGGCTGGCAATAGTATTTCCTACTCTTTGCTTCAACAAAAAATATCATGGCAGCTAAGCAAATTTCATATCACTTTTTTTAAAATCTGTCTGAATCACAAAAGAAACAGTTTGGCTTCCATATCCCTTTAAATGTTTAATTGTAACATCCTTTACTGAAATTCTTATTTAAGAGCAATGTTTGATTTGTTCTAAAAGTGTGTTTAGGTCATTTGTTTTCTGTAAAGTAGCATTTTTAGATGAATTGTACAATCTAATTAACAAATGCATTTGTTGAAATAACATTTATTTAATCAGTTTTAGCAACTTTGAAAGTTTCATAGCAATGAGTCCATTACTTATTGTGGACCAGATTACAAGTGGCGTGCTCACACTAAAACCGCGCTCAAATTAAACTTTTTACACGCTCAATTATCGCTCGAATTACAAGTTGAAAGTAAAACGTTTGCACGTCACCTTTAGCACTAGGGATGTAGTGACCACGCTAATTTCTTCTTCCCATAGACTTCAATGGAATGCACTGTTCAAAAAACACATAACACTTATTGCTCACACTCTAACCCGACACATTAGACCAATTGCACTAAACCCAATGGTAGTTATGCATATTTTACTTTCTAATGTTTTTCACTTAGAAGAAATTAAATATTTATTTATATATATATATATATATATATATACACTGTATATATATATATATAATGAGCTATTTAAAAATTATATCTATAACTATATATCTATATGAATATATACAGGTATATATATATATATGTATATATATATATATATATATATATATATACACACACAGATATATATATATATATATATATATATATATATATATAAATATCTGTTTTAGATACAAAGAACATTGGAATGTAAAATATTTACAGTAAAAACAGAGTAAAATATATTAAAATTTAATAAAAATGATTTTTCATGTTGAAATGTATTTTAGAGGAAACAGATATACACATATAAACACATAAATACAAATGTATATATACACACATTATTTATATATATATATATATATATTTATATATATATATATATACACACACACATAGCCCTTTCCAGTCAAATGCCTTTTCATATACCATATACCTTTTTAGCCCTTATATACGAAAATAAGAAAATTTATATTAAATATGTTTATCAGAAAGTGTATATATGTATGTAATTCTTTATTTGAATGCATTTATGTTGTGCTTGGCGCAGCAACTTTTTTAAGTAAACTAGGTCAAAAAAGTGACTGCAGAAAGTATTTTACAGCTATTAACCCCTTAAATACAAGACCATTTTTCAATTTTCTTACCCTTAAGGACCAGTTCTATTTTTACATTTCTGCGGTGTTTGTGTTTAGCTGAAATTATTCTCTTACTCATTTAGTGTACCCACACATATTATATACTGCTTTTCTCACGTTAAAATGGACTTTCTAAAGATACCATTATTTTCATCATATCTTATAATTTACTATAAAAAAAATTATAAAATATGATGAAATAAATGAAAAAAAACACACTTTTTCTAACTTTGACCCCCAAAATCTGCTACACATCTACAACCACCAAAGAACAACCATGCTAAATAGTTTTCTAAAATTTGTCCTGAGTTTAGAAATACCCAATGTTTGCATGTTCTTTGCTTTTTTTGCAAGTTATAGGGCCATAAATACAAGTAGCACTTTGCTATTTCCAAACCATTTTTTTTTTTTTAAATTAGCGATAGTTACATTGGAACACTGATATCTGTCAGGAATCCCTGAATATCCCTTGACATGTATATATTTTTTTTAGTAGACAACCCAAAGTATTGATCTAGGCCCATTTTGGTATATTTATGCCACCATTTCACCGCCAAATGCGATCAAATAAAAAAAATCGCTCACTTTCTTTCATATAATTGGCAAGAGTCCATGAGCTAGTGACGTATGGGATATACAATCCTACCAGGAGGGGCAAAGTTTCCCAAACCTCAAAATGCCTATAAATACACCCCTCACCACACCCACAATTCAGTTTTACAAACTTTGCCTCCTATGGAGGTGGTGAAGTAAGTTTGTGCTAAGATTTCTACGTTGATATGCGCTTCTCAGCATTGTTAAAGCCCGATTCCTCTCAGAGTACAGCGAATGTCAGAGAGACGTGAAGGGAGTATCACTTATTGAATACGATGATTTCCCTAGCGGGGGTCTATTTCATAGGTTCTTTGTTATCGGTCGTAGAGATTCATCTCCTACCTCCCTTTTCAGATTGACGATATACTCTCAATTAACCATTACCTCTACTGATAACTGTTTTAGTACTGGTTTGGCTATCTGCTATATGTGGATCGGTGTCTTTTGGTAAGTATGTTTTTAATTACTTAAGACACCTCAGCTATGGTTTGGCACTTTATGCATTTATATAAAGTTCTAAATATATGTATTGTACTTATATTTGCCATGAGTCAGGTTCATGTATTTCCTTCTGCAGACTGTCAGTTTCATATTTGGGGAATATAAACATTTTTTAAAGAAATGTATTTCTTACCTGGGGTTTAGTCATTTTTTCAATTGACTACTTCTTGCAAATTGCGGGCGGTATTAGGCCCGCGGGTGCGTCAAATGCTAAACTTTATTGCGTAATTCTTGGCGCGAAAATATTTTTGGCGCGAAAAAATACGTCTATGACGCAACTTCGTCATTTCCGGCGTCATACTTGAGTGTGTCATTTCCGGTTATTTTTGGCGCCAAAAAAAGTTTGTTACGTTGTGCGTCATACTTGCCGCCAAACTTTTTAATTATTTCAATACCCCATTGATGTTTGCCTCTTGATTTTTTCTCTATCAGAGGGCTATGCTATTTACATTTTTTCCCATTCCTGAAACTGTCATATAAGGAAATAGATCATTTTGCTTTATATGTTGTTTTTTCTCTTACATTTTGCAAGATGTCTCAATCTCATCCTGCCTCAGAAGTTTCTGCTGGAACATTGCTGCCTGACATCGGTTCTATCAAAGCTAAGTGCATTTGTTGTAAAATTGTAGAAATTATTTCGCCGAATGTCATTTGTAATAGTTGTCATGATAAACTTTTACATGCAGATAGTGTATCCAGCAGTAATAGTACATTGCCAGTTGCAGTTCCTTCTACTTCTAATGTGCATGATATACCTGTAAATTTTAAAGAATTTGTTTCTGATTCTATACTGAAGGCTTTGTCTGCATTTCCACCTTCTAATAAACGTAAAAGGTCTTTTAAAACTTCTCATTTAGTCGATGAAATTTCAAATGACCAACAACATAATAATTTATCCTCTTCTGATGAGGATCTATCTGATCCTTCCTCAGACATTGACACTGACAAATCAACTTATTTATTTAAAATAGAGTATATGTGTTCTTTATTAAAAGAAGTGTTAATTACTTTGGATATTGAGGTAACCAGTCCTCTTGACGTTCAGTCTAATAAACCTTTAAATGCTGTTTTTAAAACTCCTGTGGTTTCTCCAGGGGTTTTTCCTATTCCTGGGGCTATTTCTGATATGATTTCTAAGGAATGTAATAAGCCAGGTACTTCTTTTATTCCTTCTTCAAGGTTTAAAAAATTGTATCCTTTACCAGCTAAATCTATAGAGTTTTGGGAAAAAATCCCCAAAGTTGATGGGGCTATTTCTACTCTTGCTAAACGTACCACTATTCCTATGGAAGATAGTACTTCCTTTAAGGATCCTTTAGATAGGAAGCTTGAATCTTATATAAGGAAGGCCTATTTATATTCAGGTCATCTTCTCAGACCTGCAATTTCTTTGGCTGATGTTGCATCAACTTTCTGGTTGGAGAATTTAGCGCAACAGGAATTGGATTCTGACTTATCTAGCATTATTCGCTTACTGCAATATGCTAATCATTTTATTTGTGATGCCATTTTTTATATTAGCAAAATTGATGTTAGATCCATGTCTTTAGCTATATTAGCTAGAAGAGCTTTGTGGCTTAAATCTTGGAATGCTGATATGACATCTAAATCTAGATTACTATCTCTTTCTTTCCAAGGTAATAATGTATTTGGTTCTCAGTTGGATTCTATTATTTCAACTGTCACTGGGGAAAAGGGAGTTTTTCTGCCTCAGGATAAAAAACCTAAGGGTAAATCTAAGGCTTCTAACCGTTTTCGTTACTTTCGTCAGAATAAGGAACACAAATTCAATCCTCCACCCAAGGAATCTGCTTCCAATTGGAAGCCTTCCTCAAATTGGAATAAATCCAAGCCATTTAGGAAACCAAAGTCAGCCCCTAAGTCCGCATGAGGGTGTGGCCCTCATTCCAGCTCAGCTGGGGGCAGATTAAGGTTTTTCAAGAATATTTGGATAAAATCTGTCCAAAATCAATGGATTCAGAGCATTGTCTCTCAAGGGTATCAAATAGGATTTAGAGTAAGACCTCCTGTGAGAAGATATTTTCTCTCACGTATCCCAGTAAATCCAGTAAAAGCTCAGGCTTTCCTGAAGTGTGTTTCAGACCTGGAGTCTTCAGGGGTAATCATGCCAGTTCCTCTTCAGGAACAAGGTTTGGGGTTTTATTCAAATCTATTCATTGTCCCAAAGAAGGAAAATTTATTCAGACCAGTTCTGGATCTGAAAATTTTGAATCGTTATGTAAGAGTACCAACTTTCAAGATGGTGACTATAAGGACTATTCTGCCTTTTGTTCAGCGAGGACATTATATGTCCACGATAGACTTGCACAATGCATACCTTCATATACCAATTCATCCAGAACATTATCAGTTTCTGAGATTCTCTTTTCTAAACAAGCATTACCAATTTGTTGCTCTTCCATTTGGCCTAGCAACAGCTCCAAGAATCTTTTCAAAGGTTCTAGGTGCCCTACTCTCTGTAATCAGAGAACAGGGTATTGCAGTGTTTCCTTATTTGGATGATATCTTGGTACTAGCTCAGTCTTTACGTACTGCAGAATCTCACATGAATCAACTAGTGTTTTTTCTTCGGAAACATGGTTGGAGGATCAATTAACCAAAAAGTTTCTTGATTCCTCAGACAAGGGTCACCATTTTAGGCTTCCAGATAGATTCAGTGTCCATGACTCTGTCTCTAACAGACAAGAGACATTTAAAATTGGTTGCAGCCTGACGGCACCTTCAGTCTCAGTCATTCCCTTCAGTGGCTATGTGCATGGAAGTTTTAGGTCTCATGACTGCAGCATCGGATGCGATCCCCTTTGCTCATTTTCACATGAGACCTCTACAGCTTTGTATGCTGAATCAATGGTGCAGGGATTATACCAAGATATCACAATTAATATCCTTAAATCCCAATGTAGTTCAAGGGGCTTATTTTGTTCGGCCAACCTGGACTGTGATCACAACAGATGCGAGTCTTTCAGGTTGGGGAGCTGTTTGGGGATCTCTGACAGCACAAGGGGTTTGGAAATCTCAAGAGGCGAGATTACCAATAAATATTTTAGAACTCCGTGCAATTCTCAGAGCTCTTCAGTTTTGGCCTCTGTTAAAGAGAGAACCGATCATTTGTTTTCAGACAGACAATATCACACCAGTGGCATATGTCAATCATCATGGTGGGACTCACAGTCCCCAAGCTATGAAAGGAGTATCTCGTATACTTGCTTGGGCGGAATTCAGCTCCTGTCTAATCTCTGCGGTGCATATGCCAGGTGTAGACAATTGGGAGGTGGATTATCTCAGCCGCCAGACTTTACATCCAGGGGAGTGGTCTCTCCATCCAGATGTATTTTCTCAGATTGTTCAGATGTGGGGTCTTCCAGAGATAGATCTCATGGCCTCTCATCTAAACAAGAAACTTCCCAGATACCTGTCCAGGTCCAGGGATGTTCAGGCGGAAGCAGTGGATGCGCTGACACTTCCTTGATGTTATCAACCTGCTTATATCTTCCTGCCTCTAGTTCTTCTTCCAAGAGTGATCACCAAAATCATCATGGAACAATCATTTGTGTTGCTGGTGGCTCCAGCATGGCCACACAGGTTTTGGTATGTGGATCTGATTCGGATGTCCAGTTGCCCGCCTTGGCCACTTCCGTTACGGCCAGACCTACTATCTCAAGCTCCGTTTTTCCATCAGGATCTCAAATAATTAAATTTGAAGGTATGGAAATTGAACGCTTAGTACTAAGTCATAGAGGTCTCTCTGACTCAGTGATTAATACTATGTTACAAGCTTGTAAATCTGTCTCTAGAAAGATTTATTATAGAGTTTGGAAGACTTACATTTCATGGTGTTCTTCTCATAAATTCTCTTGGCATTCTTTTAGAATTCCTAGAATTTTACAGTTTCTTCAGGATGGTTTGGATAAGGGCTTGTCTGCAAGTTCCTTGAAAGGACAAATCTCTGCTCTTTCTGTTTTATTTCACAGAAAGATTGCTATACTTCCAGATATACACTGTTTTTACAGGCTTTAGTTCGTATTAAGCCTGTCATTAAATCAATTTCTCCTCCTTGGAGTCTTAATTTGGTTCTGAAGGCTTTACAGGCTCCTCCATTTGAACCTATGCATTCTTTGGACATTAAACTACTTTCTTGGAAAGTGTTGTTCCTTTTGGCCATCTCTTTTGCTAGAAGAGTTTCTGAGCTATCTGCTCTTTCTTGTGAGTCTCCTTTTCTGATTTTTCATCAGGATAAGGCAGTTCTGCTGACTTCTTTTAAATTTTTACCTAAGGTTGTGAATTCTAACAACATTAGTAGAGAAATTGTTGGCCCTTCCTTGTGTCCTAATCCTAAGAATTCTTTGGAAAGATCCTTAAATTCTTTGGATGTGGTAAGAGCTTTGAAATATTATGTGGAAGCTACTAAAGATTTCAGGAAGACTTCCAGTCTCTTTGTTTTATTTTCTGGTCCTAGGAAAGGACAGGAGGCTTCTGCTATTTCCTTGGCTTCTTGGTTGAAACTTTTGATTCATCAAGCTTATTTGGAGTCGGGTCAAGCCCCGCCTCAGAGAATTACAGCTCATTCTACTAGATCAGTCTCCACTTTGTGAGCTTTTAAGAATGAAGCTTCAGTTGATCAGATTTGCAAAGCGGCAACTTGGTCCTCTTTGCATACATTTACTAAATTCTACCATTTTGATGTATTTGCTTCTTCCGAAAAGTTCTTCAGGCAGCTGTTTCAGTTTGATTCTTCTGCTTTTGATTTAAGTTTTTTTCTTTCAATTAAGGAAATAAAATTATTTTTTGGGGTTGTAGATTAATTTTTTCAGCGGAAAATGGCTGTTTTTATTTTATTACCTCCCTCTCTAGTGACCCTTGAGTGGAGATCCACATCTTGGGTATTGCTATCCCATACGTCACTAGCTCATGGACTCTTGCCAATTACATGAAAGAAAACATAATTTATGTAAGAACTTACCTGATAAATTAATTTCTTTCATATTGGCAAGAGTCCATGAGGCCCACCCCTTTTTTTATGGTGGTTATGATTTTTTTTATAAAGCACAATTATTTCCAAATTTCCTTTGTTGATGCTTTCTACTCCTTTCTTTATCACCCCACTGCTTGGCTATTCGTTAAACTGAATTGTGTGTGTGGTGAGGGGTGTATTTATAGGCATTTTGAGGTTTGGGAAACGTCTCTAGCTCATGGACTCTTGCCAATATGAAAGAAATGAATTTATCAGGTAAGTTCTTACATAAATTATGTTTTTTCACAAACTTTTTCACAAACTTTAGGTTTCTTACTGAAATTATTTACAAACAGCTTGTGCAGTTATGGCACAAATGGTTGTATGCTTCTCTGGGATCCCCTTTGTTCCGAAATAGCAGCCATATATGGCTTCTTGATTTGCTTTTTGGTAATTAGAAGGCCGCTAAATGCCGCTGCGCACCACACGTGTATTATGTCCAGCAGTGAAGGGGTTGATCAGAGAGCTTGTATGGAGCTTGTAGGGTTCATTTCAGGTTTAGTGTAGTGTAATAGACAACCCAAAGTATTGATCTAGACCCATTTTGGTATATTTCATGCCACCATTTCACCGCCAAATGTGATCAAATTTTAAAAAAAAAATCACTTTTTCACAAACTTTAGGTTTCTCACTGAAATTATTTACATGCTTCTCTGGGATCCCCTTTGTTCAGAAATAGCAGACATATATGGCTTTGGCATTGATTTTTGGTAATTAGAAGACCGCTAAATGCCGCTGTGCACCATACTTGTATTATGTCAAGCAGTGAAGGGGTAAATAAGGTAGCTTGTAGGGTTGATTTTAGCTTTAGTATAGAAATCAGCCTCCCACCTGACACATCCCACCCCCTGATCCCTCCCTGAACCCTCTCAAACAGCTCTCTTACCTCCCCCACCCCACAATTGTCCCCGCCATCTTAAGTACTGGCAGAAAGTCTGCCAGTACTAAAATAAAAGGCTTTTTTTTATTTTTCTTTTTTTAAATACATATTCTGCTGTGTAGGATCCCCCCTTAGCCCCCAACCTCCCTGACCTCCCCCAAACAGCTCTCTAACCCTCGCCCCTATACCTTATTGTCTGCTATCTTGGGTACAGGCAGATTTCTGCCAGTACCCAGTTTGCATAAAATTAGCCATTTTTTATAATTTATTGATTTTTTTATTTACTTTTCTGTAGTGTAGCTTTTTTCCGTCAATGACCAACCCCCACCCCCTCCCAGATTGCTTAGATAAAATTGTCCCCCCTCCTCTCAGCCTCCTTCCTTTAACAACTTTGGTCCATAGTGTAGGGCTCCCACCCGCTCCCGCCCCCATGCGCGCCCCCGCGCGTGCTCCCAACATCACTGCGTGTGATCCCGCCCCCCTCTGATGCAATCTACACCAGCGATGGACACCCACCCGCCTCCCTGCAATGGCTCCCACCCACCAACGATTTCACCATCACTGGCCAATGCAAAGAGGGCCACAGAGTGTCTCAATCTGCATTGGTGTGTCAAAAAAGGTATTGCAGTGATGCCTCAATATAGAGGCATCACGGCATAACCTTGAAAGCATCTGGAAGCGATCATGATCGCTTCCAGGCAATTTAAACCCCTAACGACATACAGGGTACGTCACTGGTCTTTAAGGACCAGTTTGTGTATTACGTACCCTGTACGACGTGTGTCGTTAAGGGGTTAAACTTATGGATTGTGGCTTAAATATCACTGTAAATGTTTAAACTATTACTTTTAGTAACTGCTTAAAAAGAATTGGCAATTTCAGTGCATCATTCTGTTAGATATACATGTACAGATTCATACCAATTTAAAAATACATTGTATCAGCTTGTATTTTTAACATAATAGGATATATGTGAGTATATTGGTGGCCGACTTAGGGCTTGTTTCCATTGAGCAGTTAAAAATGGTGTCGTAAGATACCTAAGTTGTTGGCAGCTAAAAGTAATTTACGGCTCCATTTTAATACCAGGTTTCCATTCAAAGGATAGCTCATTGTGTGCAGTCGCCCTTTTCGTGTAGATGTAAGTTAGCATTGTGTTAAGGCTTCCACCCGATGCTGGATTTCTTGAAAATTAATAGGTTACTATCGTAACCCGATCTTACACTACACTTACACTTAATCCCATATACGGCGCTGCATACAAGTATTTTACCCGTCGCTCGCTGTTATGATAAAAACAAACACCTAACGCATGTGCAATATTTACCTCTCAACCACCATCCTCCATCACAATAACTAATAAATGTATTAACCCCTAATCCGCCAACCCCCATATAGCAAAGTATCTATTAAAGTTATTAACACCTAAACTGCCATCCCCCCACATCGCAACGAACAATAAAATGTATTAACCTCCAAATCACCATGCCCCACATTTTATTTTGGGGTGGCTTTTTTGTTTTTTTAGGGGTATTAGATTAGGTTTAATTTTATTTCAATCCGGGAGCTACCATATCTAATGCTAAGTTAATTGCTATACCACTGAGATAAATAACTAACAGGTCATACTGAAGCTGAAGACAAACGTGTTAAAAATGGAGATGACACTACATATAAGGCTCCCTGACACGCGTTTCACTAGATCTTCTTCAGAACAAACTCTCTGCAACATGACAAGCTGAGGTGTCTGAGACAGTTATTCTATCCAGCAAGACACTTTACCCTAATAGATGTGAATATTTTACAATTACCAGCTTTAAAAAACTCTTTTGTAAGTGTACTTCCTAAGTGTTGCAATTGTAATTATTGCAATTACGTGTTGCTAGTGGTTCTCATTGGCTTGTGAGATATCTATTGTATGTGGGTACTTAAAGGGACAGTAAACACTAAATAAATTTCATTTACCTCCCTCTAATCATGGGTTCTGCCATTATGGTACCGAGGTTATACTGCAGGTATCTGAAGGAGAGTTGCTGCACATGTGCAAACAGCACTGGAATGTAGTGAAATACATATTTCAACATGGTAGCACCTATCACTAGAGGGAGATGTAAATAAGCTTGTGCTCTAAACTAACTAATCACTGTGTATAATGTTGCAGGGTCAGGTGCCACCATACAGGTGGAGGTACTCCTCTGGTGGAAGTGAAACAAGCATACTTTTCAAAGCAGAAAAAACAGGCAACATAAATAATGCATTATTGTTTCTGCAATTAAACATTTTTTTAGAGGAAAATTAAATATTGCATTTAATGCCCCTTTACATATTCTTATTCCAACTGTGTTAGTCAAATAAATAAGTTGATGTATAAACATGAAAAATAAAACCTATTTATAATATAATTTCATTATTTATCCTTGCACTTTCCCCCCCATAACTTAAGCCAGAAAATAGTGTATTTTGCCATTCAGAAAATTGGAAGTGTACACTGTAGACTTCACAAGCCTTACCCTGCCTGGCTACTCTGGTTAAAGTGAAAGTCAGCCCTACCGTTTTACAAAAGCTTGGATTGACTATTGAAACAAATAAAGGGGACTTTCATTCATGAGGTATAAATACTTCATGCAGAAAGCACCTTTATTTGTTTCAAGCGATCGCCGATCTGAGGCTGCTACGGCAGCACACGGCAGATTGCTGTTTTGCTTTGGAGGTGACGTTTTCACCTCTTAGCCAATAACCGTGCGGTAAATCTGGCTTGGCGCCCTTGGGAGCCGGATTTACTGTGCGGCTATTTGCTAAGAGGTGAAAACGTCACTTCTCTAGCAAAACAGCAATCTGCCGTGTGCTGCCGTAGCAGCCTCAGATCGGCGCTCGCTTGAAACAAATAAAGGAGCTTTCTGCATGAAGTATTTTATACCTCATGAATGAAAGTCCCCTTTATTTGTTTCAATAGTCAATCCTAGCGTTTGTGAAATGCTAGGGTTAACTTTCACTTTAAGGCAAGCGGTGGGGGAATTTGACTATTGAAAAACAATTGCTGTGAACAACTTGTTAATTTAATGAAAAAACTTTCACATTCACTCTTTTAGATAGGATGAAAAATATTTGTGAGCAATGTACCTTTAAATGGACAGGTGAGTGATAATATGCATGTTTTATATTTTAATTAAACATAGAAATAAGTCATTAACCATGTTATCTTTTGTTGTTTGTTTTATGGTGGAAATCATATGAAATACATTTTTTAGTTTTCATTTATAATTTATTCTAGAAAGGAAAGATATTAAATCCTAAATATTACAAAACCTGGAAGTAAACCGCAATGAGTACACATTCCATACCCCTGTCTAAACTCACAGCCCGGGTGCTCACCAGAACTCACAGACAGCTGGATTTGTAAACAGTGACTCAAGCAGTTAACCCCTACACTGTCTTGGGTGAAAAGCCAAATAGGAACAATCAAATACAAATATCAAAAACAATACACAGAATAGGCAGTACTCCCTTTAATGCAAACAGCTAGACTAAAAGTATAAAAGTGAAGAGTTTGTTGAAGCAATCCTACATTTCTGTGTTTTGGAAAGGTGAATAATTGCTAAACCGTGAATCATAAATTCTTTTTTTTTTTTTAAAGTGACTCTGGGCCGTATGTACTTACGGCCGTGCTATAAGGTTCTCAACTTGAAAGTCTGTCTAAAAGCCTTTGCATTGGATGGGCAGCGGACACTGTACGTTCACTGCCTGTATGTATCATTACACACTCGATTGAATATGTAACGCTGCCCTCTTTTCTCCCGTGACCAGTCACGTGAGAGAAGGGCCTGTCAATCACGCCGAGCGAGCATGTTCAGGGTGATTTCCATTCCCACCACAGAGATAGTGGAGAGTGCAAGAAGCAGCTTCTTCTTCGTCTTACATTGGACCAGATTACAAGTGGTGCGCTATTATTATTATTAGCTCAAGCGCAAACACATCGGGAAGAAAAGCCAACACGCACTAACCTTAGGAATTTTGATATTGTGGGGCCTATCTATCAAGCTCCGAATGGAGCTTGAGGCCCCGTGTTTCTGTTGAGCCTGCAGACTTGCCAGAAACAGTAGTTATGAAGCAGCGGTCTAAAGACCGCTTTTCCATAACCCTGTCCGCCTGCTCTGATGAGACAGACAGGAATCGCCACAATTTAAACCGATCGATTGGGTTGAGTGACACCTCCCTGCTGGCAGCCAATAGAATACCAGCTCAATCCTATTGGATGATTGGATCAGCCAATAGGATTGAAGTTCAATCCTATTGGCTGATTGCATCAGACAATAGGATCTTTTCTACCTTAATTCCGATTGGCTGATAGAATTCTATCTGCCAATCGGAATCTAAGGGATGCCATCTTGGATGATGTCAATTAAACCTTCATTCGTCAGGTAGTCGTCGTTGGAAGAGGATGCTCCGCGTCGGATGTCTTGAAGATGGAGCCGCTCCTCGCTGGATGGATGAAGATAGAAGATGCCGTCTGGATGAAGACTTCTGCCTGTCTGGGGGATCACTTCTCCCGGCTTGGATGAAGACTTCTCCCAGCTTCGTTGAGGACTTCTCCGACTTCGTTGAGGACTTCTCCCGGCTTCGTTGAGAAAGGATGTCGGATCTTCTAAACTATAAGTGGATCTTCAAGGGTTTGTGTTAGGATTTTTAAGGGTGTATTGGGTGGGTTTTATTTTTAGGTTAGGGCTTTGGGGTGCAATAGAACTAAATGCCCTTTTAAGGGCAATGCTCATCCGAATGCCCTTTTCAGGTCAATGGGGAGCTTAGGTTTTTTTAGTTAGGGTTTTATTTGGGGGGTTGGTTGTGTGGGTGGTGGGTTTTACTGTTGGGGGGGTTGTTTGTATTTTTTTTTTAGGTAAAAGAGTTGATTTCTTTGGGGCAATGCCCAGCAAAAGGCCCTTTTAAGGGCAATTGGTAGTTTAGTTTAGGTTAGGGCTTTTTTTTATTTTGAGGGGGCTTTTTTATTTTGATAGGGCTATTAGATTAGGTGTAATTAGTTTAAATATCTTGTAATTTGTTTTTTATTTTCTGTAATTTAGTGGGGGGGTTGTAATTTAGGTATTTATTTAATTGTATATAATTTAGGGAATTTATTTAATTGTAGTGTAGTGTTAGGTGTTAGTGTAGTGTTAGTGTAAGACAGGTCCGGTTTTATTATACAGGTAAATTTGTATTTATTTTAGCTAGGTAGTTATTAAATAGTTGATAACGATTTAGTAACTTTTCTACCTAATTAAAATAAATACAAACTTGCCTGCAAAATAAAAATAAACCCTAAGCTAGCTACAATGTAACTATTAGTTATATTGTATTTATTTTAGGATTTATTTTATAGGTAAGTATTTAGTTTTAAATAGGATTAATTTAGGTAATAATTTTAGGTTTTATTTAAATTTATTTTAATTATATTTAAGTTAGGGGGTGTTAGGATTAAACTTAAGTTTAGGGGTTAATAAATATAATATAGTGGCGGCAACGTTGGGGGCGGCAGATTAGGGGTTAATAAATGTAGGTAGGTTGCGGCGATGTTAGGGACAGCAGATTAGGGGTTAATAATATTTAACTAGTGTTTGTGAGGCGGGA
Source organism: Bombina bombina (assembly GCF_027579735.1). Classification (NCBI taxonomy): domain Eukaryota; kingdom Metazoa; phylum Chordata; class Amphibia; order Anura; family Bombinatoridae; genus Bombina; species Bombina bombina. The sequence goes on along the minus strand of NC_069502.1, from coordinate 420,291,947 downwards.
GTATGGCGGTTTAGGGGTTAATATGTTTATTCTAGTGGTGGCGATGTCCGGAGCAGCAGATTAGGGGTTAATATATTCATTATAGTGTTTGCGATGCGGGAGGGCCTCGGTTTAGGGGTTAATAGGTAGTTTATGGGTGTTAGTGTACTTTTTAGCACTTTAGTTATGAGTTTTATGCTACAGCTCTGTAGTGTAAAACTCATAACTACTGACTTTAGAATGCGGTACGAATCTTGACGGGATAGGGTGTTTACCGCTCACTTTTTAGCCTCCCAGGACAAGCTCGTAATACCGGCGCTATGGAAGTCCCATAAAAAAAAGACTATACGTAATTTGCCTAAGTTGATTTGCGGTAAGGCCAAAAAAGTGTGCAGTGCCCCTAAATCTGCAAGACTTGTAATACCAGCGGTAGTAAAAAAGCAGCGTTATGAGGCTTAACGGTGCTTTTTTACTCATAACGCAAGACTCGTAATCTAGCCGTTTATTTGCTAAAAAAAAATTAATTGTTCTGGCTATTTATAAAAAAAAAGATGCATTCATAGCAGTTAATATATCTTTAACGGGATATAAAACCCAATAATTTTCGTTCATGATTCAGATAGAGCAAAGGAAGGCAAGATGGCCACCGTCTTTGTAATTTCAAAACTGATCTCCGGTCTCAACTTGATGCCAGTGTGTCAGAGGGAAAATCAGCATTCTCTGGTTATTGGTTAGAAATCAAACATAAAGCCCCTATATTGTTGAGTCTGACTTCATAGCTAAATCGCATCTTATATCAATTTTAAAGCAATAGCAGTTGGAGCTCTGAATAAATGCGACCATTCATGCTTGCTGTCGGCTCGGCCCCCAAAACATAACTTTTATTGTGTAAAATTGATAAAAGAAAGGTGGACAAGTCCACTACTAAAATTAGAGTAATTAAAACCGTGTCAAAAATAACAATTGACACACAGGCTCCTCTCAAGATTTGGTACAGTGATCAATCTGTACCAATCACCAGCCACTACTATAAGTCACAATTGAACTGTTCCATATATATTGTAAAGCATGCCTAAGTCATAGCTAAATGGTAGCTGTTACCCAGTATAAATACAAAATATATATATATATTAGTGAGACGCACCACATACAGTATGTGGTCTCACATACAACGATGGTAGGATACAGTTAAGTAGAAAATTGCTCTGACTAGTATGGCATTTCACTAGTGATTCCTTTAGAGCATATTTTGATCAATTTAAAATGGTAACTCTTACACAGGGGTAGGTACTATTAGATCCCCGTATGGTCTCACATGTGAGACAAGTAATTGTGTTATAGCATAACATTAATAAGCATTGAAAATGTCAAATAGACAAAAGTATCACCATAAATATAATAATTACAAATCTACAAAATTGTAGCATGGTAACAGAAAGAAAAATAGCTAATAGATTCAACAATTAATGCAGCTTGAGATCATATATATAATCAAATTGCCCAGAGAGAGATACATAAGGGCTAAGAGCTCAGCCGAAGCGGTATAAAGTATCCAAAATTATTTCTAGAGGCATGCCAGAGCCAATTACAGACTCAAGTTTTTTTTACAAATAAAGTCTATGTTAGAACAAATGCCATAAGGACCAACAATATTAAGCTAAGTTATGAGCTGGTAGAGAGGAGCAGTGCGAACGCCTGATGCGCATTTTGCAACTGCTTTTTCAGAGATTCTACAACCACACATAGAATTTAAAGGACCTATGGCCAATCATATGGCCGATTGCATTATTGGATATTTACGCCAACCAATCGGCTGCCATGTGACAGAATCCGAGAGTGAAGATGTCAGATTGGGTCATGAGTGTATTGTCCAATAGTGTTGTGGGTGTGTGTCTCCATAGTCCAATCACAGTCGTCCCATATCACAGAGTGTGTACACTGAGTAACTGTCAAAACAATGACATGCTTTTCCCTGAGGTGATATAAGCTGTACCTTAGACATATTATTAAGACACATTAATACTGAGTCGGGGGTCATACTAAGAGTTTCTGATAACGTCAGTGATTACTAATGCTTAAACCGTACATTCTGATATCAGTATATTTATGGTAAAACATATCTGTGCTGTCCCTGACAAACGGAGATTACTTAGATACGAAAGACAATGGTTATCTCACATCCAAAATATGTATGGATAGGGAATGTTTATAAAAGTCTGGAATATACTACAAAAGACTATAGAGTCTAGAGTAGCTGCTTATCATGTTAAATGGAAATTACTCAAATAAGATGGACACAGGTTAACTAACCCCCCAAGGATATGTGTTTAGGAGATAATTCTGAAAGTCTGGAGTAACACTATCTAGCCTCTCAAGAAAATGGATTAGTAGTGTAATTCCTTAACATAAAATGTATTGATTAGTAACTTGTGCTTAAGTAATTCATTAGGCATAGATAAATTACTATCTAACCTGTATTATGTTTTACCACTAACTCATAGAAGTGGTTTACCAAGGCTATACAGTAATTTGTTTGGCTGTGTTTATTATAGGAATGCACTGTACGTTATCATTTCGTTCAATCCTAGGGGTGCCATACTTTGAAGCCAGAAAATCCATTTTGATTTTGCTCTTAATAGAGTATTTTCCATGTTGCCACCTCTTATGCCCAAATAGATTTTTTGACGTATCCAGCATTTAAGTTCTGGTTTGCTGTCATGGCAATCTAAGAAGTATTTCGCAACCAAAATTATTTTTTTGCCCTTTTCCAGATCATTTTTTGGCATTTCTAATATTCCCCAAGTGTTCCCCCAATCTTTTCCTAAGTTCCCTAGTGGACATCCCAATGTACTTTTTGGCACAACTAAATTGTAAGCAATAAATAATATTGTTTGTTCTACAATTGAAAAGTCCATTTATTTTCTTTGATCCTTCTGGGAAAATCGGTATATTCTTGACATTAGTCTTGTAAGCGCAGAACTTGCAAGTGCCACAGGGATAAGTACCAATTAGGCCATCCTTTCTGCGGTTTGTTTTCTTAATAAAGTGGCTTCTCATGATTCTATCTCTGATAGTTGGAGCTCTTCTCCAGCTAATCGCCACTTTTTGTCCCACACTTTTTGCCAGATCTTGATCAGTTCGTAATATATTGGCATGTTTATTAAGTTTATTAAGTATTGAGCTGTTTATTAAGTATTGCACTGATTTCCTTATTGTAGGTGCATATAAATCTGACTCTTGTGTCCTTCACTTGTTTTTGTTTGGGTAATAACAAGTTGTAACCTCTGTTTTTGAGTCGTAATTTGAGTTCTTTCTCTTCAACTTTAAATGAATCGATATTAGAACAATTTCGGCGTACCCTTAAAAATTCCCAATATGGGATAGCTCTCTTAGTGGATGGGTGATGAGCACTCATAAAGGATAATATTGAGTATGTGGCTGTCTCTTTTCTGTACAGACTATATTGAACTTGGCCAAACAAGTCCCTTGATATGGTCAGGTCGAGAAAGGTTACCTCTGTATGACTGATTTCATATGTTAGTCTGAGATTGAGATCATTACAATTTAAATTGTTTATGAATTCTTTGAATGTCGATTCCTCACCTCTCCATAGTATTAAGACATCATCAATATATCTTAGCCATAGTAAGACATTATCTGTATATTGTTCCATTTTTTTCTCCAAAAACAAATTCACATTCCCACCATCCAAGATATATATTGGCGTATGTGGGGGCACATGCTGTGCCCATGGTGGTAGCATGTGTTTGTAGAAATAATTTGTCGCTAAAGACAAAATAGTTGTGGCTCAAGACAAATTGCAACAGTTTGAATATAAATTGGTTCTTAGGTCTATTCACAGATGCTTCCATTCCCAAGAAATAGTTGACTGCATGGCATCCCTATTTGTGGTCTATGGAGGTGTAGAGTGACTCAACATCACAAGTTGCAAAGAAAGTTTGGTCATATAGAGACATACCTTCAATCTTGTTGAGAATGTCAATGGTCTCCCTAGTATAAGAACATAGTCTCAGATCGATATATCTGGATGCTTGTTCACATAAACTACCGATCCCGGACACAATTGGTCTCCCTGGTAGTGATCTCTGGTTTTTATGTACTTTTGGGAGTAAGTAGAATGTAGCTACCTTTGGGTTTGTATCTGTAAAAAAATTATTTTCCTTGATGTTGAATAGTTCATCTTTTTTAGCTCCTTCAATCAAGGTGTTATAGCTCTTCAGAAAATCTTGGGTAGGGTTACCTATCAGGGGTTTGTAGCATTTTTTGTCACCAAGTTGTTTCATGGCTTCGATTAGATACATCTCAGTAGGCCATATAACTACATTGCCTCCTTTATCAGAGGCCTTTATCACCACATTGTCCCATTTTTGAATTTCTCTTAAAGCTAAGGATTCTTGTTTGCTTATGTTGTTGATTGTATGGTCATGTAGTTTAAGAATATCTCTAATCACTACTTTTTGGTAAGTATCTATTTCTGAAAATTGTGATATTTGTGTCATATAGGTTGCCTTCTTAACTAGTCCCTTTTGCCAATCATTTATGTCAGTATCAGAATTTTCTCTCTCCTCTAACAGTGATATGAGATCCATGACTGCCTGTTTGTCTAGCTTGGTGCCATCATGTTTTGCATATAATTTGTTGAGGGCAATTTTCCTAGTAAATGAGTGAACATCTTTAACAATTTCAAAATAGTCTATATCATTAATGGGTGAGAAGGATAAGCCTTTGCCTAGTACACTCAGGTGATCGATGGATAATGTCTTATTTGATAGATTAATAATCTGTAGGTTGTTAACTTTCACCATCTCCGTCTCTTCGACCAATCTTCTTTGTTCCCATACCCCCATCTTGACCTGTTCCTTAGGTTCCGATCTGATCTTCGCTCCCCTTCTTTTTCTTTTGTTTTTGTTTTGTTTCCTGTCTCGTTTTTTTTTCTCACTCCTGGAGAGTATAGCTAGTCTTTTGTTAGCATTTGGAACTAATAGTGTCCTATTAGATAACTCCTCATCACCATCCTCAGCAGCTGAGGATTCGTACTCTGATGTAGATGCATCATCTTTGTTATTCTTAGCGGGTAGGTAATTTCTTCTGCTTCTAGGGATTTGTTCGTCCTATGTGAAAATTCGACCTTTTTCAAAATCCTTTATATATCTGCTTAGTTTCTCACATTTAGTTTTAATAATGTCTTTTTCCTTAGTGTCTAATTCATTGCGTAGTGTTTTATATGCGGCTTTGAAACTATCTAAGGTTTCATATTTTGTGAGTTTAGCTGTAGTATCTGAGATTTCTTTACTTAATTCTTCCACAATTTCCATTTCATAATCGGACAGTATGGCAACCAAAACTTCAGAACATGTAATTAATGCTTGTTCCCATCTGTCTCGTTAACTTTCAATATGGAAGCTGAAAGATGGGAAAAGTCTGACTCTCAGGCCTCTTGGAATGATATGCTTGGCTAGATATTTATCATATGCACTCTTATTCCAAACTGATCGTGTATGTTTCCTCAGTAATTCACCTAATTCCTTGAGGCCTGATTCCCAGTCATCAAACTCAGCTTTTTTATAACCCTCTGCTGATAGGTTGGCGAAAGTTTTATCTATAGTGATTTTTACGGTGCTTTTCTCTATTGAGAAAGTCCTCCATTAAATTAAAGGAGGCCATATTGCCCCCAGGAATGACTACAGAATAGTCTAAAGATAAGTATTATAGTGTAATTCCCTAAGGCCCCTAGGGAAAGAGGGGGGGTAGTAACAATATAGGTGGATTATCTCGACAGGCCCTCCTTGTGCAAACCTGAGTGATCAAGATGGGCAGTGCCTATGCTAATAGTTAAACATAGTATATTTAGAGAGAAAAGAGAAGAATATTGTGGGGAGTTAATCATACAATGGACCCAATCTGACATCTTCACTCTCGGATTCTGTCACATGGCAGTCGATTGGTTGGCGTAAATGTCCAATAATACAATCGGCCATATGATTGGCCATAGGTCCTTTAAATTCTGTGTGTGGTTTTAGAATCGGGCGCCTCTGAAAAAGCAGTTGCGAAACGCACATCACTGCTCCTCTCTACCAGCTCCTAATTTAGCTTAATATTGATACATATAGTAGAGAGAGGCTCTAACTAGACAGACTACATGTATAGCACTCAAAGGGTTAATATTGGGTGCATCAATAAGTAATAAGAAGACTCTATTACATAAGGCAAATCAGAGTTGCTGATTATTGAGTGAGTGTACGTGCTCTACGTTAAAACATAACTTTTATTAGATCAAAAATAAATAAAATACTGGAAAATTGTTAAAAACACACTCAGATGCTAAAAAAATGTTGAACAGCCTGAATTACGGTAAATTCAATATAGTAAGGTAGGTAATATTGTTGTGCTTAACGACTACTTGAGTTAGATTGTATCAACTTATTGTATATTGATACAGTCTTTAGTAGAAAGATTTTTAACTCAAATAGTTTGTTATAAGTAAAAGAATACTTTGTTTTATTTATTTATTGAGTTCTTTGTAAAGCTTCTTAAATTAATTATTAAACACAAGAGCCACTGAATGCTGTAGAGTTATAGTAGGTCCATATAGCTCTGATATTCAGGTTTCACCCACTATTAGTTTATGTGGGTCTTATATCCTATGAGCTTGGAATAAGCTGATAGATGTGCAATGCACCCAGTTTAGAGCTACTAGTCACTTAGTATTTATGCATGGGGAATTAACCCCCGGTTTGAGTATTGGAATATCAGTCTAATGCTCACTAGTTTGATTAAATATTCAATACATATACACTTTGCAGACTATTCCAGGTCGACTGGAAACTGTAGGTTTGTATATAATTCAAAGTATCAACAGTACCGCGTACCTATTATAAACTTATGTATTAAGAGTAACAGTTGTGCACATATATATGGGAGCAATAATCGTTAATTATATTAAAAGCTCAACATAGATACACATATATATAGGACCATTATCCGTTCGTGATACTGAAGGCTCAACATTGCTGATTTGATCTTTTTTATATACGCTGTATGTTGTACCCGCTGTGTATATGACTAGATTAAAGCTCTTTGTTGTATCAGTCCTTAACCGTTACTCGTTAAAGTTTAGTTAGTATGATTATATTGTTATAAAAACATAGAGTTGTGAACAGTGGTTATAAGTTTTGTAGCATTATAAATCAAAGATTAAACCTCCTGTCCAATGTTGAACTCTGATAGTGTTAGTATACCAGCCTCACTGACGTGTGGGTAGCTGTTTACCGGTACATGTGTTGACTCTTTACCTATTGCCTAGTAAAGCTATCTGCATATGGTCTGCAGTCAGCGTTGCTCATTATATAAAGCAACCGTGTGTATATCACTATCGTTTAAATAAAAGTGAGCCCCACTTCCTAATGTTGAGCTTAAATTGAAAAATAAACTCCACTGCTAAGAGTTTAGCATATACGGTTAAATGCTAAGTTCAAAAAGCTGAGGCTCGATACCTACAATTACACCTTTTAAGTAAATCAAATCAGGTCTAATATTACAGCATTAAAGCATTCTGAGGCTAATCTAAAATACAGGAGCTCCAGGACTCCTCACCATATCCATATCCCTAACGTCCCTAGTTATAGTAGGTCCATATAGTCTCTCTACTATATGTATCATATGTTGAACACTACATAGCACCTATCCGAGCTAACTAAATTTGAAAGGGAATAGTTCCCAGATTTCACTAATAGCGATACAGGGTTAAAAGAAATATTGAGTATAAAAGAAATACTTGCATAGCAGTGCCGTTGATACCCCCCTTTTTCTTTAGCTTAATATTGTTGGTCCTTATGGCATTTGTTCTAGCACAGACTTTATTTGTAAAAAACTTGAGTCTGTAATTGGCTCTGGCATGCCTATAGAAATAATTTTGGATACTTTATACCGCTTTGGCTGAGCTCTTAGCCCTTATGTATCTCTCTCTGGGCAATTTGAGTATATATATGATCTCAAGCTGCATTAATTGTTGAATCTATTAGCTATTTTGCTTTCAGGTACCATCAGTTTTGTAGATTTATATTTATGGCGATACTTTTATCTATTTGACATTTTCAATGCTTATTAATGTTATGCTATAACACAATTACTTGTCTCACATGTGAGACCATACAGGGATTTAATAGTACCTACCTCTGTGTAAGAGTTACTATTTTAAATTGATCAAAATATGCTCTAAAGGAATCACTAGTGAAACGCCATAGTAGTCAGAGCAATTTTCTACTTAACTGTATCCTACCATCTTTGTCAGAAATCAGAAATATATCAGAGCGCCACCCTGTGGAGGCTGGGTCTATATGAAGCTATGTATAAAGCGCCACAAATTACAAAGTTTATGTTGTTGACAATAACAATTTATTCAAGGTGAAATAACAAGTCAATAGTAAAATTTACAAGTAGAAAATGTCATGGATCCATGTAATTAATAATTCAAATAAGCTTAAAATAAACTTAAAACACTGTGTTTTACGTTTATTTGAATTGTTAATTACATGGATCCATGACATTTTCTACTTGTAAATTTTACTATTGACTTGTTATTTCACCTTGAATAAATTGTTATTGTCATCATCATAAACTTTGTAATTTGTGGCGCTTTATACATAGCTTCATATAGACCCAGCCTCCACAGTGTGGCGCTCTGATATATTTCTGATTTCTGACAAATGTGTTAGTTGACAACTAGGTGTCATCCTATCAGAGCCAGAGGTCTGTTAACCAGCAGGCGCTTAGTAAACCTCTCCATATCTCTGTATCCTACCATCGTTGTGTGTGAGACCACATATGTGGTGCCTCTCACTAATATATATATATATATTTTGTATTTATACTGGGTAACAGCTACCATTTAGCTATGACTTAGGCATGCTTTACAATCTATATGGAACAGTTCAATTGTGACTTATAGTAGTGGCTGGTGATTGGTACAGATTGATCACTGTACCAAATCTTGAGAGGAGTCTGTGTGTCAATTGTTATTTTTGACACGGTTTTAATTACTCTAATTTTAGTAGTGGACTTGTCCACCTTTCTTTTATCAATTTTACACAATAAAAGTTATGTTTTAATCACTACACTCCACACACCATACCTATTGTATGATTATCTCCCCACAAGTGTGCCCAATATGCTTCTCTTTTCAATCTGTTGATTTCTCTTAGTTATCACTATTTATATGTTATATCATGTATTTTGTTATAGAAATTTGCGCTATATATATTTTTCAATTAGTGTTACTATGGTGGTTTCCATAGAGATACCTTATCATTTCCGTTTCAGGGGAGGGCTTGTTGGCCTATATAGGCCCCCACTATTGCTCACTTATGTTTGGTCTGATGAAGGGGATGTTTTGATCCCCGAAACGTCATAATAAACCCTGTTTGATGTTTAAAAGTCCAGTGAGTGAGGATCTATATATTCAATATTGATACTTCTGTTCCTGACACCCTGGTTATTTCTGAAGAAGTGAGAGTGCTAATCCCACAACAACTTGTTTTATATATATATATATATATATATATATATATATATGTGTGTGTGTGTGTGTGTGTGTGTGTATTTGTGTGTATATATGGTCTGTAAACACATATATACACATATAAATACATACTGTATGTACACACACACATATATATATATATATATATATATATATATATATATATAAATCTCTAGACATGTATATGTATGTATGTCTATGTTAAAGCCCTTTGCCTGCCTTTTTTTTCTAACACCTATGTTCTCATAGCTTTGAGCCCTATAACTTTTTTTGTGCAATATTTTTATTAGATAGGCTTACTATGAGTAACTATATTTGTAATTTATTTTTTATGTGATTTGTGACACTTGTTTGTTTTGTGAAACAGTTAACCAGAGCTTTGAAGTCACAGTAATCATATTCTAGCTTAAACCATGATTGCGCTCAAGCAATCGTGTTTGCTTTCAACTCGTAATATGAGCAAAATGTCAGATGAGTGCAAACACCTGCAATAAACTCCTTATCGTTTGCACAAAGAAACGTCTGTGCTCCACTCATATCTGGCCCTATATGTATAATACAAATTAAATTGTAGAAATAATACTGGCTTGAAAAATATTTCTTAGCAACAAAACTTAGGAAATTCAGCACTTAAAGGGAAACTGAACACAATTTTTTAATTTTGTGATTCAGACAGAGCATGCAATTTTAAGCAACTTTCTAATTTACTCCTATTATCAATTTTATTTGTTCTTTTTTTATCTTTATTTGAATTAGTTGGCATCTAAGCTATTTTTTTGGTTCAGACCTCTGGACAGCACTTTTTTATTGGTGGATGAATTTATCCACCAATCAGCAAGGACAACCCAGGTTGTTCACAAAAATGGGCCGGCATCTAAACTTACATTCTTGCATTTCAAATAAAGATACCAAGAGAATAAAGTAAATTTGATAATAGGAGTAAATTAGAAAGTAGCTTAAAATGTCATGCTCTATCTAAATCACGAAAGAAAACATTTGGGTTCAGTGTCCCTTTAACAATGTAAGTTTTATTTGTGATATACAACCATTCACTAAATTCACTAAAACAGCCTACATAATAAAACAACCAGGGGTCAATCACAATCAGATAAAATATTTTTTTTTTTTTTTTCCAAATTTTTTATTGAGATTATAAGAGTAGTACAACCAATATATAACACCACTTAGTATACATAACATATGATACAACAAATAGATACATTCAAAACATCACGATAATGTTACGGTGGGTCTATGTGGGGAATCATTTGAAACCTCCTTTTTGATTTTATGGTTAATGCTATAGTGGGGTCCTCTATTGATAAGGAAGGTTACTCTTGAACCTTACGTATAGCTTATGTACATTTAGGGAGGAGCTTGGCAATTGAAGTGGTCACTTTTGGACCAAGTGTGGGGATAGAAAAGGTGGGGAAAAGCAACAGGCAAAAGCTGTTTGTAGAAAAGAAGAAGGAAAGGAAAGAAAAAGAGCGAGTGGGGGGGGTGAAATTGGGCCCCTGTTACAAGTGTGTTCTATCTAGGAGTGGAAAGATAAGAGAAAAGTAGTAAGTTGGTGGGGCACAGTTAAGTGAGATATTAAAGAAAAGGGTATGAAGAGCTAGAGGTGTAAGATTTTTAATAGTTAGCTAATTAAAATGTGTCCTCATAGTATTGGCTCTGCAGGCTAAAATTGTGTAGTACTTAGAGCTAGTGCTGGGGTATATTGTAGTAAGCTAGGACATATTTATCTGTATTAAGACTGGTATAATAACTACTCCTGGTAATATAACCAGTATCATGTGAGGTGATATACCTATGGCTCGTGGGTTTACTGGAGTCAGTTGTTGATCTCATTCATTTATAGTGATAATTAAACTATACCTGCAGCTGGAGCTGGAGTATATAACATACAAATACCCTATGATGGTGGGTTAATGCTATGTACACTGGTGTCGTTCAAAACTAAATCTGTAACCTACGGCAAGGAGGTGAGGGTATACTGATCTATAAACTAATGCTAACTAACTATGAGATTATCTCTAAACTGGGGACAGTGAGAACAGAAACAGGGAATATGACACCAACTAAACAGCGTGCCAGGGTGTCTTTGTTGTAGTACGATTGCTGAAAGGGGTTAAAACGTATACCAACATGCACAGCATCTCGTGAAAAGATATGTTCTATGCACTTCTGATTGAAAAATGTTCTGACCTCTTATGACAGGCTTGTCAGAAAGTTAGCCTCATAGAGAGGAGATAAGACTGCCCTGAATAAACCAGTGGGTTGATCTATATCTAAAGCAGAAAGTGTGAGGGCAGGGCAAATTTCTAGAGGAGCATATGTAAACAGAGAGCAACAGATAAGGTTTCTAACTTGCAATTGTCATGCTGTTGATCTCTCTTGTAAGTAATGGGTGCAGTATCTGAAAAGGGAGTGGGCGACTGGGAACACACGTATAAAAACTAGCACAGTATGGGGGTATTATCTCTAACTACAAACATGATAAAATAAAAATATGGTAGAGCTCCCTATTCTTTCATTACACTTACACTGGCTTAATATATCTATCAGACAATATACTCTATCAGTTATAGCTCCAATGGGCCACATTAAATTATCAAATATGCTTTACCACAATAAACACCATTTCATTACAACAGATGCTTACATTACAGGAGTAGATAGATGTGTTGTGACGCAATGTGCAAAGGTATATACTGTAGGCAAACTACTTTACATAAAATATATATTCATGAGGCTGCAGGATAGCAATAACAAGTGTGTCCATTTGAGTGTGAGCTTAGGCGAGGTACAATACAAGAGTGTATGTCTTTGTTTTCTAGGTAAGAGTTCTGTGCCATTGTGAGCTGCTAATATATGCCCATCGCATTGTCCTATAGTAAGCCAGGAGAGATAGCAAGTGTACCGCTGGTCTGGTACTATCCGATCCCCAATCTGTCTGCTGCTGGTGTGTTTAACAGAGGGGCCGGCATATTCTCACCTAGGCTTGAGGTTTGAGGGGTGTAAGAGTGTGTCCGTTTCAAAAAGGAAAGTCTGACTATCCCCAGCTCTGCTTCGGCTGATCGCCTCGGGGTGAGAATCCAGTGAGTAGTTGTGCTCAGGATATAACTGTCTTGGCTGCTCCCTGGGAGCGCTGTAAGCTGGGGGATTATCTTGTCAGCCTGGGGGAGGGGAGCATATAGAGCGCCGTTGCTCTCGCCCGCTTCCAAGCTGTGGGGGCTAAGATGTTGCGGGACACTTTCGGCCTCTGGTGGGCAAGCATCTGTGTCCTGGGTTTCTCCCGTGATGTCAGGCAGGTCATCCCCGATGTGAGTAAGGCACTGAATGAGTGAGTGAAACTGGGCATCCATACGCCTCTCCAGAGCTGCAAGTGCTCTTACCATTTGGTGCGCCATTTTCTGAGCTGGTTACCAGATCTAGCGTACTCCTCAAAGGTGGAAGTCAGGTGGGAGTCTGGGGTCTAGTATGTCAAGTCCAGACCTATATGGGAGAGACAGTCTCTAGGACATTATCTGCAGCATGGGACTCCCACGTGGCAGGGAAAATGGCTGCTCCCAGACGTCCTGTGTATCAGTCTGCCCGTGAAATAGCTGTCGGTCCTTTCATGTGGCTGCTACCCAGTGTCTCAATGATTCCTGGTCTTCTCTTTAAGCTCAGGGGTAACTGAAGTGTAGATTAAAGCTGGGCTGAACGGTCTAGAGGGTTAAATTATAAGCTGTTACAGCAGAGCTGTATTATAGTGCGACCGTTCAGATCCCAGGTTAGCTCCGCCCCCCCAGATAAAATATTTTAATGTTTTTCTACAGAATGGTTATCGACCCCCAGTAGGCTGGAAATTGTAAATGAAAAGACAATAAAAAATGTGCTTAAAGGGTCACTAAAATCAAAATTTGACTTTCATGATTCAGATGGAGCATATAATTTTAAACAAATTTCCAAATTTCCAAATTTACATATACATACAATTTTTATATTCACACTTTCTATGGCACCAGCTCCTACTGAGCATGTACAAGATTTTACACGGTATACGTATATGATTCTTTAATTGGCTGATGGCTGACACATGACCCAGAGGGCTGGCAAATGGAAATCATTTCAAATATATTAGCCACTTACAGGGACATTTAATATTGAGATTACAGTATAACTATAGTTTAAATGTGTGAAAAACAACTATACAATATAGTATAACTGCCCCCCCCCCCCACTCAGCTCCCTATACAATAAAGTAATGTACACCTCCTTGTTAGAAACAAAGTTTTTGTGCAAATGATGGATGTGTGGAATATAGTAATAAGGAAGAGGCTTTAAACCCTGATAAATAAAATTAGTTTAACATTGTTATCTTCCACACAACCACTGAAAGCTTTTTCTGTCCCTATTGTCTTAAGCAGAAGAGATAAGATAAGGGAAACCTAGGATACAACAACATGTCAGTGCCCGTTTATGGAAACTAAAGGAACTAAATATTTACTTTTAGTTCTTCAATATTTAAAGGGACAGTAAAGTCAAAATTAAACTTTCATGATAAAGATAGAGCATGCAATTTTAAAAAACTTTCCAGTTTACTTCTATTATCAAATTTGCTTAATTCTTTTGGTACCCTTTGTTGAGAAGCATTGCACTACTGATAGTTTTTTTAATTAATAAACCTTTGTTTCATAAGTCTAAATATTAATATATATATATATATATATATATATATATATATATATATATATATATATATATATATATATTTCTATAGCATTTCATGTTTTTGTTATGCAAACCAGCAAGAAATAATGGTTTCATTAAGGTTTCAAAAAGTTGTAAATTCTACAGCGCTATTTTGCAATGAGCTTAAGCACAATAGGGTGTGCTTGAAAAAAACGTTTCAGCCGTGTTAAAGGGACGTGAAGCAAAAAAAAATATTTAATGATTCAGATAGAGCATGCAATTTTAGATAACTTTACTATTTTCTTCTATTAGCTAATGTGCTTTGTTTTCTTGGTATCCTTTGTTAAAAAAGAATACCTAGATAAGCTAAGGAGCTGGGGGCTGAACATATATACCTTGTCATTGGCTTGCCTTTGTGTTCAGCTAGCTCCCAGTACTGCATTGATGCTCCTTCAGTAAAGGATACTAAGAGAATAAAGCTAAATGTATAATAAGAGAAATGGAAGTTGTTTAAAGTTGTCTGAATCATGAAAGAAAAAATGTGTTTCATGTCCTTTTATGATGCTTTGGTTAAAATATTTAACCATCCTTGTAATACTAGATTGCGTGTTATTCTTTGCATGAGGATGCTCAAAAGAAAACACACCCTGTGCTATTGATTGCACTCTACTTGTAATATAGCCCTAAATGTTTAAAACAATGCACTTAAAGGGGGGGTGGGGCAGAAGACCAGAGACATGTAGATATGAGGAAGTGCAATGTAAATAAGATGTAAAATTAGAATCTCCATAGACACTATTTATTTGGTAAGAGAAAAATATAGCAGTATTGTAATTGAATAATAATAATAATAGCTGTAGAAATAGTATCACATGGAAAAATATGTACAGGTAGCCCTCAGTTTACGCCAGGGTTAGGTTCCAGAAGGAATGGTTGTAAATCGAAACCGTTGTAAATTGAAACCCAGTTTATAATGTAAGTCAATGGGAAGTGAGGGAGTTAGGTTCCAGGCCCCTCTCAAAATTGTCATAAGTAACACCTAATACATTATTTTTAAAGCTTTGAAATGAAGACTTTAAATGCTAAACAGCATTATAAATCTAATAAAATAATCACACAACACAGAATATATAATTAAACTAAGTTAAATGAACAAAACTATTTGCTAAACAGCATTATAAACCTAATAAAATCACACAACACAGACTTCACTTGCATTTTTCTGCAAACAGTTCTTTCTATGCATTCCAATCTGGACTGATTTATAGACAGGAACATCTTGTTCCTTTGAAATCTGAAATCGATAGCTCAGGTCAGATTAAACTGATTAATTTCAGCTTGCTTAGCTTTGCTGCAACACAAGTGGACAGCTCCACCCATTGGCTATTTTAATAAATGCACTGCTTCTCAATGCTTTTCAATAGCAGTCACATGACTGGAAAAAAGGTTGTTATTCTGAAACGGTGTAAATTGAACTGTTGTAAAACGAGGGCCACCTGTATATTTATTAAGTAAAATATAGAATATCAATTTGTGTGGAAGAAAAATACAAGAAACAATTGAAAGTTATTTTTTACTTGTTCAACGGCTTTTTGGATTAAAATATATCCTGGTAAAACAAGTTCTAGGCAGGCGAGCTATCCACAATGATTAGCAAATAACTGTTATTGTAATGCAGTCATATTGAAGCTTGTTAGTTTATAATAGGGCAGGTAATGTTGGAGCAGCAATAGCAGTGTACTCATTTACAGGTCTTCTCTGCATATAAGTTCTCCTGACAACAGATGGAGGCAATGTTGAATAGCACAGAAATCTAGTATGCAACAAACAAGTATAGAAGGGCTGCAAAATACACTCACTGGCTGAGAAGATTACATGATGATGTAAAATACAAATCACATTTCAGCCTATGCACATTTCCCTCTATAAAAGAGACATGTTTTCTTCTGAGCTAACTAGGAAGGTAGAAGGTAATACTGGATGTAACATGATGGAGATCTGGAACCAATCTTGCAGGATATGCATTGCAGAAGGATATCAGGAACAAGCTGAAGTCATCACCAGATAAACAAGATCAAACATCAATCATCAAGGAATATTCAGAAGAATAGTAAGCAGCCAATCCAAAGCTTAATACCAAAGTATCTGTCTGGAACCAGATGTCACAGCAAAAGAAACAGGCAAAAGTATAGTCAAAAGTTCAGTTCTGTTGCTCATTTAACATTATCAGTCTACAGTTGAAGGTAAGGGTAAGGCTGGATGTCGTTCACAGGACGAGGATCCGTAAGAGGCGGAGCTACGCGTCACATGGGCGAGTAGTGTGAGTGCTCAGAGCTGCACGGAGTCCCAGCACCACCAAGAATACTGCGTCCTCTTGGTCTCCTTCTGGTCCCACCTGGTTTGGGAAGTGATCGAGGTCCCCTCCTGGAGGGGAGAACCGCACAGCCACACTACACGGCTGGTAGTGTCTGGATCCTTAAAGACACAGTCCTGGTCCGTGGTCTGGGCCTGATGTAAAATCTGCAGTTTCTTATTTAGGAACCCTCTGCAGGCGGACAAGTTGGGAAAACAGTGCGGGGAAAAGCGGAGGCAAAGAGAAAGTAGTGCCTGCCTGTCTTCTTGCCAAAACCCCAGCCGGTTCTGGGGTATACGCCATAAGTCTCCCTCTTGATATTCCTCTGCAAAATTGAGTGTTTTGGGGCTCTATCTGGGAAAACAACAAACTCAGTACAGCCTAGCGCTAAAGTGCTTGGCTCCAACACCGGTAAGACTGTTCCTTTTATTGCTATAAGGTTAATTTGTGATACGGAATCCTGAACAGTTTGCTGATGATGATCATATCACAAATTACTGCACATGTTAACACCAAAAAGCTGCACACCGCACTGAACTCTGACTAAATAGAAGATTTGTCTTAAGTATGTATTATCTAAAAAGCTCTGCACAAATAAATCTGAATCTCCTGTTTGGATAATATTCTATGAAAGACTGCCTGAAGGCAAGGCTGAAGTATTTTTCTCTTCTCTCTGTGTTTCTCCTCGCTGACTGAGTGATTGCTATGTTGAGAGAGGGAAGCGAGAGAAGAAGCTTATGCATTCATGTTGGTATTAAACACTAGTTATAACCTTAGTATCACCATTTAAAGGGCCACATTTACTAAGATTAAGCTCCCTATCTGGGCACCTCCCACTGAAGTTTTGCTTGAATAAAAGAGACTGCCTGAATCTCCATATTGCTGATTACATGAGAGTGTGAGAGTGCGGGACGAAAAGGGAAGAGAGGGGAAAGGAGTCTGCCTACCTCTGCTACAATCAAGCACCCTTGGTGACTCAAGTATTAATATTTAAAGGGCCAGGATTAACAGAATTGAACTTTCTGTCTAAGATAATAGCTTGGGAAACAGCTGTGGAAATTGCACACGCAAATAGATCCACACTAGGATCGACCTTATAAAGCGCAATCTGGCTCACTAGAAGATAAGAGTAAAGCTTGAAGAAACACTACCTTTAAAAAGCGACACTCAGGACAGAATTAAGCCTATACTACCCAGAAATTAATTGAAAGTCTGTCTTTTTATAGTTATTTTATTGTATGATTCATACATTGTTTTGCTGTTCTACCACTTTGTTCTCACTATGGGTAGGGGTTAAATGTGCTGACAGCCTTCTAAACCACGTCTTACCGTTTGTGTTTTTTCCTTTCTATATATTTTGTATTTTCTCTATGCTTATACATGGAAAAGTTTGTTCTTACAAGTAAGAGTAAATCTCCGGCCATGCCAGCTAAATGAAAAGAAAAGAAAAGTAAAAATATTAATGATATTGTAAACATAACTCCAAGTAACTTGGACTCACAAAGCATTGTTAAACAAATAGCTGAGCTACTACTCCCTCAGTTTGACCAGGTCAGACAAGATTTCTCGTTACTATCTAAAGAGGTTAAGCATTTCACCCTAAGGTTGAATGAAGCTGAGGATAGGATTTCTATTTTACAAGATACTAACCGCAAAATGGAACAGGTATTAAAATCTCAACTAGCTCGAAACAAAATGACTCAAATTAGGTTAGATGAACTTGAAGACCGGTCGCGTAGAAATAATCTCAGGATTATTGGGGTGCCGGAAACTTTGGAATTCCAAGATCTATTACAATTTGTAGCGGTCCGGCTCCCCCAAGTCCTGGGATTATCTCCTATGCAAATAGAAAGGGCTCACAGGATAGGCCCCTTAAGAGAGTCTAGGGAAGGTACCATAAAAGCATGCCCAGTAATTGCTAAATATTTAAGCTTTCAAGATAAGGTCAATATGTTGAGGAGCTACAGGAAAAAAATTCCCTTAATGCTTGGCATGAATAAGAAATTGTTATTCCAAGATTATTCTTCAGAAACTTCCCAAAAAAGCCGCAACATGGCACCAATTTGTACTAAACTAATCAATGCCGGTATCCAAGCAATTTTAATGTATCCAGCTAAGATTAAACTTACAAACAAGGATAATAAGTCAATTGTGTTAAACAATGTTGAAGAAGCCAATGTATATATTTCAGAACACTTTCCACAAGTCGCGGTTTAAAGTTTGTAATAAGATTATAATTGAAAATGTGGAACAACATACTACATGGCCTGGTTAATAGTTATGCTCTTTTTTTATTACTATTAACACTTACTTAAGGGGTAATGGAATTCCCTGTAAAGTTTGGGGAGAATTTAAGGATGGTTTTAACCATTATGAAGTTATTAAGTTAATTCACTTATTTAAAGCACTGTCTTTTAAATGGCCCGGTTTGTTTCTTCTTGATCACGCTATACATTTTAAACAATTTAAAAATGTTTTGCTTTCTCACTTTCTAACATTATTCAACAGGAGGAAAATACTAGATTTAAGGCCCGACAAGACCCCCTTTGGCTCACAAACTATAAGATATGGTTTTTGCAAACAAGAATTGATATGTATGGCACTACGCTTCTTCACTTTTTATATTTATCTAAGTTATAGTGTAATTTTTAATCACATTTTGAAACTATGCAAAGAAGGTGTAGGATGTTTCAGGAGGGTCTTGGTAACCCCCGGTTGTAATATAGATTTAATACAAGGATTATACTTATTATTTTGTTTTTACCTATGCACTTTTGATTTTCACTATGAAGGCATGATATTAAGAGACAACCTCAATCACCTTATTATCTACCGGTATAGAAGGGCTTTTCTTTTTCAATGCACTGGTAAATGGCAATTATTAACACGAAAAACTAGGTTTTGCAAATATTTTTTAATGCCTGGTTCTATACTAGATTTTGCTCTTTTTTCTGTTGCTATTTCTTTATTGCTACTAGGCTCTTTATGTAACCTTGGTGTTAAACAGAAAAATGACACCCCACAAGGTCTCAGTCATTTTATATCCACATTAACTTTGTACTGTTTAATTTTGAAACATGAAAGTGCTGTGAAATATGTTTTAAGGGTAAAAATTATAAAAAAAGAAAAATTCAAAAAAAAAATTTCTCTCTCTCTTCTTTTTCTCCCCCTCCCCTCTGCTCCTCTTCCATCACTCACTGCACTTATGTATGGATATTTAAGATCTGTTATTTTTCCCAGCTATAGTTTTATAGATGAGAGATAATATCAGAATAGCTTCTTGGAACGTGGGAGGCATTACCTCTCCAATCAAGCGCAAGGGTATCCTCAATTTACAAAAAAAAACATAAATCTGATATTGTCCTATTACAGGAAACCCATTTAAAAATACAAGAGATACCTAAACTAAAAACAAGTTGGGTAGGGGAAGTGGTGGCAACTCCCTGTACCTTAAGAAAGATAGGAGTAGCCTTTTTATTTAATAAACGCTTGTCTTATAGGATATTATCCCAGGAGCTAGATAGAGAAGAAAGATATATTATTTTACATCTAGAGGTAGAGGGAATTAAACTTGTTATATGCAATTTGTATGGGCCAAATAAACCAGATAAAATATTTTGAGATAATTTACAAATTAAGCTTATAGAATTTGGTCCTGAACATCTTATTTTTGCAGGTGATTTCAATGCAGTCAAGTTTCCGGCCCTGGATAGACTTAAATGGACCCAAAATCGAAATAATAAACTGGAAGCGAAGTTGTTGAGAGATTTTACCACCAATTTAGAGTTAAAAGATATATGGAGGATTCAAAATCCAGACATTAAAATGTTTACTTGTGAATCTAAGTCACATCAGACACTGTCTCGACTTGACGCGTTCTTTGTAAATGGGAAAGTTATGGGTTTAAAATCCAGAGTTGACATTAAAGAAATTGTCTTGTCAGACCATGCAATCATATTACTTGATCTAGATATATATCTAGATATACAATTTAAATAATATTGGGAGGGTTTTTTTCCCTAGGCACTTAATTTCTGATATCCAATTCAAAAACTGGATGCAGGCACGATGGAGGGAATTTTACAACTTTAATTCTCATTATATAAACAAAATTGAAATTTTGTGGGAGTCCTTTAAGGCTGTTATCAGGGGAGAAATTAAAGCATTTATGATATTAAGGAAACGTAAAATGCAAGCACAGGATGTTCAATTATCCAACCAGCTCCGCAATGCTTTTAATTTATATTTTAATAATTCGTCCAAAGAAAATTGGGAAAAATACATCCGTAGCAGACAGGAAAGGGATATCTTTCTGAATCAACAAGTTAAACTTGAAGATCTAAGATCCCGTTCCTTCTATTATAGGCATGGAGGTAGTGCTGGAAAATTTCTAGCAAATTTGGTTAAATATATACAAAAAAAACCAGTCAATTGATTCTGAAGGGTAATAAAATATCAGATATACAAGCTATAAGAACCTATATAAGAGACTATTTTGTCCAAGTTTTTTCTGATTCTCCAATTAATCAACAGGCTAAACAAGCCTTTTGTGATAAAATTAATATCCCACAAATTTCTAGTGATGATCTAGCTAAATGTAATGCTCCAATTTCGGAGGATGAGATAATGCAGGCTATAAAAGCAGCCCCCCCCCCCCCATAAAGCCCCTGACCCAGACCAATTGCCTATAGAACTATATAAGTTACTGGGGGAAGCTATTTGTCCAATGTTAGAGAAATTATTCAACCACTAGTTCATCTCAGGCACAATGCAGTCTTCCTTCTTTACATCTTCTTTAGTATCCTTGATACTCAAGAAGGATAAGGATCCGGAACAAATTGGCTCTTATAGGCCTATCTTGCTATTAAATAATGATTACAAACTATTAACAGGAATCATAGCACAGCGATTAAAGCCCTTCATGCATTTAATGATTCACAAGGACCAAACTGGTTTCATGACAGGGAGAAATTCAACTAACAATTTGAGGAAACTCTAGATCGTAATAGAATTTTTTTGGGAAAAGTTGAGAAAAGAGATCACAAAGTTACCAACTGATTTTGCTATCCTAACGGTTGACGCGGAAAAAGCGTTCGACACGATTACATGGGATCATTTGATATTTTCATTAGTAAGATTTGGCTTAAAGGGTGCACTATTGAGTTTCATACAGCTGATCTATTATAACTCCAAAGCTTCTATTCTTGTTAATGGATTCCCTACTGAACCTATTCTCCTTCAAAAAGGAAATAGGCAGGGTTGCCCCCTTTCCCCTTATTTGTTTAATTTGGCTATCGAACCGTTGGCAATACTGTTTAGAAAGGAACTTGAAGGGATCTGTATAGGTCATACCCAGGTAATACTCTCTTTATACGCAGATGATTTAATGTTTTTTTTAAAAGACTCAAGGAAGAATATTCCATTAATTTTAAAGATTTTTGATGAATACGGCTCGTTTTCGGGCTACAAGGTTAATTATAGTAAATCCAAATATTATGGTTATATAAGCATAAAAACGGTCTACAGGAAATCCCTTTATCAACAGCAAATAGTTTCATTAAATACTTAGGCCTAGATTTAGAGTTCGGCGGTAGCCGTCAAAACCAGCGTTAGAGGCTCCTAACGCTGGTTTTGGGCGCCCGCTGGTATTTGGAGTCAGTGATTAAAGGGTCTAACGCTCACTTTTCAGCCGCGACTTTTCCATACCGCAGATCCCCCTACGCCATTTGCGTAGCCTATCTTTTCAATGGGATCTTTCTAACGCTGGTATTTAGAGTCGTTTCTGCAGTGAGCGTTAGAGCTCTAACGACAAGATTCCAGCCGCCTGAAAATAGCAGGAGTTAAGAGCTTTCTGGCTAACGCCGGTTTATAAAGCTCTTAACTACTGTACCCTAAAGTACACTAACACCCATAAACTACCTATGTACCCCTAAACCGAGGTCCCCCCACATCGCCGCCACTCGATTAAAATTTTTAACCCCTAATCTGCCGACCGCCACCTACGTTATACTTATGTACCCCTAATCTGCTGCCCCTAACACCGCCGACCCCTGTATTATATCTATTAACCCCTAACTTGCCCCCCACAACGTCGCCGCAAGCTACTTAAAATAATTAACCCCTAATCTTCCGACCGCAAATCGCCGCCACCTACGTTATCCCTATGTACCCCTAATCTGCTACCCCTAACATCGCCGACCCCTATGTTATATTTATTAACCCCTAATCTGCCCCCCACAACGTCGCCGACACCTACCTACACTTATTAACCCCTAATCTGCCGAGCGGACCTGAGCGCTACTATAATAAAGTTATTAATCCCTAATCCGCCTCACTAACCCTATCATAAATAGTATTAACCCCTAATCTGCCCTCCCTAACATCGCCGACACCTACCTTCAATTATTAACCCCTAATCTGCCGACCGGAGCTCACCGCTATTCTAATAAATGTATTAACCCCTAAAGCTAAGTCTAACCCTAACACTAACACCCCCCTAAGTTAAATCTAATTTTTATCTAACGAAATAAATTAACTCTTATTAAATAAATAATTCCTATTTAAAGCTAAATACTTACCTGTAAAATACATCCTAATATAGCTACAATATAAATTATAATTATATTATAGCTATTTTAGGATTAATATTTATTTTACAGGCAACTTTGTAATTATTTTAACCAGGTACAATAGCTATTAAATAGTTAAGAACTATTTAATAGTTACCTAGTTAAAATAATTACAAATTTACCTGTAAAATAAATCCTAACCTAAGATATAATTAAACCTAACACTACCCTATCAATAAAATAATTAAATAAACTACCTACAATTACCTACAATTAACCTAACACTACACTATCAATAAATTAATTAAACACAATTGCTACAAATAAATAAAATTAAATAAACTATCTAAAGTACAAAAAATAAAAAAGAACTAAGTTACAGAAAATAATAAAATATTTACAAACATAAGAAAAATATTACAACAATTTTAAACTAATTACACCTACTCTAAGCCCCCTAATAAAATAACAAAGCCCCCCAAAATAAAAAATTCCCTACCCTATTCTAAAATACAAATATTACAAGCTCTTTTACCTTACCAGCCCTGAACAGGGCCCTTTGCGGGGCATGCCCCAAGAATTTCAGCTCTTTTGCCTGTAAAAAAAAACATACAATACCCCCCCCCCAACATTACAACCCACCACCCACATACCCCTAATCTAACCCAAACCCCCCTTAAATAAACCTAACACTACCCCCCTGATGATCTTCCTACCTTGTCTTCACCATGCCAGGTTCACCGATCCGTCCTGGCTCCAAGATCTTCATCCAACCCAAGCGGGGGCTAGACATCCACTGAAGAAGTCCAGAAGAGGGTCCAAAGTCTTCCTCCTATCCGGCAAGAAGAGGACATCCGGACCGGCAAACATCTTCTCCAAGCGGCATCTTCTATCTTCTTCCATCCGATGACGACCGGCTCCATCTTGAAGACCTCCAGCGCGGATCCATCCTCTTCTTCCGACGACTAGACGACGAATGACGGTTCCTTTAAGGGACGTCATCCAAGATGGCGTCCCTCGAATTCCGATTGGCTGATAGGATTCTATCAGCCAATCGGAATTAAGGTAGGAATTTTCTGATTGGCTGATGGAATCAGCCAATCAGAATATAGTTCAATCCGATTGGCTGATCCAATCAGCCAATCAGATTGAGCTCGCATTCTATTGGCTGATCGGAACAGCCAATAGAATGCGAGCTCAATCTGATTGGCTGATTGGATCAGCCAATCGGATTGAACTATATTCTGATTGGCTGATTCCATCAGCCAATCAGAAAATTCCTACCTTAATTCCGATTGGCTGATAGAATCCTATCAGCCAATCGGAATTCGAGGGACGCCATCTTGGATGACGTCCCTTAAAGGAGCCTTCATTCGTCGGTAGTTCGTCGGGAAAGGAGGAAGTTCCGCTTCGGCGGGATGAACATTCAAGACCCGGCTTCGACGATGACCTCGCCCGGATAGAAGACTTCTTCAGCGCCTCTTGGAAGATGACCTCGCCCGGATGGTTGATTTTTTCAGCGCCGCTTGGAGAATCACTTCATCGGATGGAAGATTTCTTCAGCGCCCCTTGGAGGATAACTTCTGCCGGTCCGGATGTCCTCTTCAGTTCCATCGGTGGCTCGGCTGAGTGAAGACAACTAAAGGTAGGATGATCTTCAGGGGATTAGTGTTAGGTTATTTTAACGGGGGTTTGGGTTAGATTAGGGGTATGTGGGTGGTGGGTTTTAATGTTGGGGGGGGTTGTATTTTTCTTTTACAGGCAAAAGAGCTGAACTTTGGGGCATGCCCCCACAAAAGGCCCTTTTAAGGGCTGGTAAGGTAAAAGAGCTTTGAACTTTATTTAATGTAGAATAGGGTAGGGCATTTTTTTATTTTGGGGGGGTTTGTTATTTTATTAGGGGGCTTAGATTAGGTGTAAGTAGCTTAAAATTGTTGTAATATGTTTTTAAATGTTTGTAACTTATTTTTTTTATTTTTTGTAACTTAGCTTTTTTTATTTTTTGTACTTTAGTTAGTTTATGTAATTGTATTTAATTGTAGTTATTTGTAGGTAGTTTAATTTATTTAATGATAGTGTAGTGTTAGGTTTAATTGTAAATTAGGTTAGGATTTATTTTACAGGTAATTTTGTATTTCTTTTAGCTAGGTAGTTATTAAATAGTTAATAACTATTTAATAACTATTCTAACTAGCTAAATAAATACAAAGTTACCTGTAAAATAAATATAAATCCTAAGATAGCTCCAATATAATTATTATTTATATTGTAGCTATATTAGGGTTTATTTTACAAGTAAGTATTTAGTTTTAAATAGGAATAATTTATTAAAGTATAGTGTAGTGTTAGGTGTAATTGTAACTTAGGTTAGTTTTTAGTTTACAGGTAAATTTCTCTTTATTTTAGCTAGGTAAGCTATTAAATAGTTAATAACTATTTAATAGCTATTGTACCTAGTTAAAATAAATTGAAAGGTGCCTGTAAAATAAAAATAAATCCTAAGATAGCTACAATATAATTATTATTTATATTGTAGCTAGATTAGGGTTTATTTTAAAGGTAAGTATTTAGTTTTAAATAGGATTAACTTAGTTAATAATAGAAATATTATTTAGATTTATTTAATTAATATTTTAGTTAGGGGGGTGTTAGGGTTAGTGTTAGACTTAGGTTTAGGGGTTAATAATTTTATTACAGTGGCGACGGTGTAGTGGGGGGCAGGATAGGGGTTAATAAATTTATTATAGGTTGCGGGGGTCCGGGAGCGGCGGTTTAGGGGTTAAACTATTTATTTATTTGCGGCGAGGTGCGGGATCAGCAGGATAGGGGTTAATAACTTTATTATAGAGGGCGACGGTATAGGGGGGGGCAGGATAGGGGTTACTAGTTATAATGTAGGTGGCAGCGGTGTCCGGGAGCAGCGATTTATGGGGTTAATACATTTATAAGACTTACGGCGGGGTCTAGGAGCGGCGGTTTAGGGGTTAGTAACTTTATTTAGTTGCGGGGGGCTCCGGGGGTGCCGGTATAGGGGGTAGAACAGTGTAGTTTAGTGTGAGTGCTTAGTGACAGGCTAGCAAGAAAGCTGTCAAACAGCCGAAGAGCAGCGAGATCGGATGAGTGATAACTCTCACAGTCCGCTGCTCATCGCCCCGCGGCTTTTTGACAGCTTTTTTTTATAACTTAGGCGTATTTTTTCAGGTCCGCGGCGGTGAAGGTAGGCGAGCTTAGGCGGGCGTATTGGGCCGGCGAAGGCAGGAAAGTAGACACGTTGATAACTACCCCCCCATGTATCTTAGTGCTATAGTATCTCTGTATCATGTAAGACCTTCTTGGCACATCAAAGTTTTACTGGTGTCCCATATTATATTACACTATGGACCTTTTTTATTCTATTGAGATACACAGAGGTGATCCTGAGCTTTCTTAGCTATTTATGAACATTAATTTCAGTACACATTTGTGTTAGAAGTAAATTGGAGAGTTGTTAAAATTGTATCTGAATCAGTAATGTTTAATTTACTTTCATGTCCATTTAAGCACACAAACAATTGTTTAGATCTTAGCAATAGTATAACAACTAGTCAACTTAATATTCTTAGGGCTAGAATATGTTTGGATGGCTAATGTTTGCATGCAAGCAACAAGTGGTTTATCGTGGGTGTTTGCACTCGTCAGGTTTACCACTGGTATTACGAGCTAAAAGTAAACGCGAACCCTTGAGCACTATCGTGATTTATGCTAGAATCATTATCGCGTCCTCAGAACACATCAAAAATACATTACAAAGTACAGTTACAGTCATAATAACACCATCTAATAAAAATGATCTCCCAAGAAAATATTGCACAAAAAAGTTAAAAAGGCTTAAAGATATAAGGTCTCGGGTGGGGAAAAAAAGCAGACAAGGGGCTTTAGCAAAGAGATACATAAATATACATGCTTGATGATAAATGAATCCACTCATTAAAGGCATTCCTTTCTTTTCTTTAGAGGTAATAATTAATTAGCTCAGGGTGCATCACCTTATCAGTATATGTTTTCACTGCATTCACAAAAATTATATAACTGGAACCAAAGGCAGAGTTATATAGAAATGTAGGAATAAGTTTAGTATGTATATTTAGTAGACTAACCTCTGATCTCACTTTAAGAAATGAGGCATTAATTCCTTCACCCAGCAATGATTTTAAATTTTGAGTAACTGAAAGGTCATTTGTAATTTGTGATGTCCATAAGTTGTACAAAATAAGACCATTCCTTTACAAGCTGAAATGCTCCAAATTACATTTTAAAGAAGATAAGATTACCATCTGTAATTCCATTATAGGCCATTCTAAAATATTTGTTATTCTCCCACCTTGTATATAAAAAGAGGCAAGGCTGTTTTTATCTTTATTATAAGAAGGATAATTTTCAACGGCTTTAAAAATAACTTAGAAATTGTAAAAACTATTGAGTATGGCACATGGTGATATGTGATGTATTATTATTACCAAGATACTAGACAGCATGTTGAGGTTTTTTTATTTTGTTAAAATATAAAAGTAGACAGTATTGTTAATTAACAAATGAGAACAAAATATGTAATTGTAAAAACACATTTGTTAACTAAATTGTTAGAAGTGTATTTCAGCAGATATATAAATGTTCCAAGCATGAGAAAGACATGTCTCCCTCTAATGGTGAGCTGGACAAACTACATTGTTGCATGCTGTCCTAGAATTACAATATGTACCATGACATCAATTCTAACCAGTTCTGGAAAGTATGATAGCATTGTTTACGTATATGCACATACCTATACAAAAGCGTATACATTTACTTAAAAACATGCACAAACAAACACATTTATATATGTTACATCAGATGCTATATTTATTTTTTTAAATTGAAAACAGAAGAAAAAACATAAACTGCATACTTCATACTTCCATCTATATTACATCAATGAACATCTCTATTTAGTAAATCATTTGTGGTATTACATCGTTTGTGCTATACAAATTGTCCTTCAATGTCAAATATTGCCTGCACATAATTATACAGAAAAAAAGGTTTCTTTGGAATATAAGGACAGAATAAGGGCACAGGAAAATATATAAATGTGCAAAAACATACACAATTTCATTTGTACATTGTGGTAAAAGAACTTCTGGGGTCATTATAATGCAATCATAAAATTCTCTAGTCTTTCAGAGTATTTTATTATTGGGTAAATGATAAAAAAGGGTTAACTATAAATCTTATGAACCAGACACCCAGCAGAGCCAGGGTATTTGGTGTCTATATGCAAATGCTGTCTAACTGTCTCACCAGCTATGCCCTGCTCAATAGCAGACTTTGGTTATGTGTTGATCCCTTTGCAAGTAAGGGAACTATTACATATACGGTGCAGGCTTCAGTGCAAGCGCAATTTTACCTCGCACATCGGGCTATTACATATACGGTGCCGGAAGTTCATAAAGTGTCGTAAGTCGGATAAACTAGCGATGTCCAGAAATGAGCGTAAATACAAATTTCTGGAGTCGTTAGTGACTTACGGCACTTTAGAAACTGCCGGCACCTAAGAAAACTAAACAAAAAATCTAATCTCCTGTAAAAGTCTAACAAGCCTCCCAAAAATAAGTCCGACACTTAAAACCTCTATATCCGCAATCCCCACTCTCACAACTAATAATAAATGTATAAACCCCTTAACCGACAACCCCCCACAACGCAATAAGCCTAATTAAACTATTAACCCCTATATCCGCCATCAAACCCAAACCGCAAGTAATAAATAAATTATTAACCCCTAAATCCGCCAACCCCAACATTGCAAACTACCTATCAAAAGTATTAACCCCTAAACCGCCGAAGCCCACAACTCAAATAGATAAATTACTAAGCCCCCTAGCCTAACACCCCCTAACCTAACACCCCCTAAATGAACCAAAATTACCTATATTACAAAATACTAAAGTTACTATTAAAATAAAAAACTAGCACTACTTTAAAAATAAAAATAAACTAAGTATAAATTAAAGGGACAGTCTATTCAAAATTAAAATTCTGGTGTAGACGGTCCCTTTAAACTAAAATTACAGAAAATAAAAAAATCTAAGATTACATAAAATAAAAAACAAAATTACCAAATTTAAAAAAATTATACCTAATCCCTATGAAAATAAAAAAGCCCCTCCCCAAAATAAAAACACCCCCTACTCTAAGAATAAACTACCAGTAGCCCTTAAAGGGGCTTTTTGCAGGGCATTGCCCAAGATAATCAGCTCTTTTACAAAAAATAAACAAAGTCCCCCCCTAACAGTAAAACCCCCCTATTCAAATCAGCCAATAGAATTTCAGTAGCTCTCATCCTATTGGTTGATTTGAACAGCCAATAGGATTTGAGTAGCTTTCATCCTATTGGCTGATTTGAATTTGAAGAATCAAATCAGCCAATAGGAATTCAAGAGACGCCATTTTTAATCACGTCCCTTGAATTCTCAATCCAGTGTACGACGGCGATCATACAAAGAGGATCCTCCACACTCCATGGCTCCGCGGTTGCCGGTTTTCAGTTCCAGGGTCGCCATATTCATCTCCGCCCTCCACTCCATGCTGGATTGTTCCTGGAAGAAGAGGTCCCCGCTTGGAAGAAGACTTCACCGCATGGGACAGGACCTTCTCTGCCAGTCTTCAGGAATGGTGAGTATTAACCTGGGAGTTAGACTTAGATTTTTTTAAATATTTTTTGGGGGGTTTATTTAGATAGGGTGGGCAGTAAAAGAGCTAAATGCCCTTTTAAGGGCAATGCCTACAAATGCCCTTTTCCGGGCAATGGGTAGTTTAAGTTTTTTAGTGTTAGGTTCTTTTATTTGGTGGGGTTTGGTGAGTGGGGGGGTTTTACTTTTAGGGGGGACTTTGTTTATTTTTTGTAAAAGAGCTGATTATCTTGGGGCAATGCCCTGCAAAAAGCCCTGGTAGTTTATTCTTAGAGTAGGGGGTGTTTTTATTTTGGGGGGGCTTTTTTATTTTCATAGGGATTAGGTATAATTTTTTTAAATTTGGTAATTTTGTTTTTTATTTTATGTAATCTTAGATTTTTTTATTGTCTGTGATTTTAGCTTAAAGGGACAGTCTACACCAGAATTTTGATTAGACTGTCCCTTTAATTTATACTTAGTTTATTTTTATTTTTAAAGTAGTGCTATTTTTTTTTTAAATTTTAATAGTATCTTTAGTATCTTGTAATTTAGGTAATTTTGGTTAATCTAGGGGGTGTTAGGTTAGGGGGTGTTAGGCTAGGGGGCTTAGTAATTTATTTATTTGCGTTGTGGGCTTTGGCGGTTTAGGGGTTAATACTTTTGTTAGGTTTATTGCGTTGTGGGTTTTGGCAATTTAGAGGTTAATACTTTAATAGGTAGTTTGCAATGTTATGGTTGGTGGATTTAGGGGTTAATAATTTAGCTATTACTTGCAGTCTGGGTTTGATGGCGGATATAGGGGTTAATAGTTTAATTAGGCTTATTGCGTTGTGGGGGGGTTGTCGGTTAAGGGGTTAATACATTTATTATTTCCGATGTGGGTTTGATGACGGATATAGGGGTTAATACAGTTTATTAGTTATTGCGGTGGGGGATTGCGGTTAGCAGGTAGATAGATATTGCACATGCGTTAGGTGTTTATTTTTGCAACCAGTTGCAGGAGATACGGTGCTCCCACACTCAGTGCAAGGCCTTCTGCAGCTGCCTTGTATGGCGAGGTGAAAATGGAGTAAGATTTTTCCATTTTCGCCATGTAAGTCCTTGCGTTGAATATTGGATACCGATTTGCGACGCGGTCCCATGTTAGCCTATGGGAGTAAAAATTGCGGACGACGGGTGAAATATACGTGCCACATTTATATGCGGCACTGTATATAGAATACCAAACACGCGCAAAAAACGGCATCGCTGGCTTTTGCGGGCAACACTGCATATGTAATGGAGCCCCTAGTGTGCAATAATGCTAAGCTTTAATCCTATACGGCAGAGATAGACAACTGGGGGCACTTGGGTCACATGTGGCCCTCTGCACTAGTTTTTGTGGCTCCTGGGATAAAATAGAAGAAAGAATGTGTTGAGGAAGTTAGATTTCCAAAACAAAAAATTCTGGACTCCTCAAAACTGACTACGTGGTATTTTGAATGTGAAAATAGTTGAAATACAATGGAAATCAATGCTATTGCTAAGTGAAATGCCACTAGCAAGTATTTCCCCTCAAGATGCAGTATAAATTAAAGTAGAAAAATACTTGCTAAGTGAATCTGTGCACTCGGATAAGTTGCCTCCTAATTACTCACCTGGTTTTCTAGCTAAAGCTCCCTACTAATTAGCACCAATTAAAAAGCTGCATTTCCTTTCATATTGCAGTTATTCCTAGTGACTAGTCTAGATGTGCGTTCTGCCTGGCTTTAAGAAAACCCCTATGATAAGGGGTAAAAATGATCGGCTAGGTTAGAGTTTTGCGTTATGAGCGGCTCGGTACTAACTTGCAAGTTATTGTCACCGCTCACCTCCCTATAGCGCTGCTATAACAGGTTTGCAAAAACCCGGCGTTAGATGGCAATATGTCAGCGTTGAGTAAAATTGAGCTTGTGCACGATTTCCCCATAGACATCAATGGGGAGAGCTGGCTAAAAAAAAGCCTAACACCTGCAAATAAAGGAGCGTAAAGCTCCGTAACGCAGTCCCATTGATTCCTATGGGGAAACAAAAGTTATGTTTACATCTAACACCCTAACATAAACCCTGAGTCTAAACACCCCTTATCTTCTGCCCCCGACATCGCCGACACCTACATTACACTTATTAACCCCTAATCTGCCGCCCCCGACATCGCCGACACCTACATTACAATTATTAACCCCTAATCTGCCACCCCCAATGTCACCGCCACCTACATTATACTTATTAACCCCTAATCTGCCACCCCCAATGTCGCCGCCACCTACATTATACTTATTAACCCCTAATCTGCCACCCCCAATGTCGCCGCCACCTACATTATATTTATTAAACCCTAATCTGCTGCCCCTGACATCGCTGACACCTACATTATATTTATTAACCCCTAATCTGCCGCCCCCAATGTCGCTGCCACCTACCTACACTTATTAACCCCTAATCTGCTGCCCCAATGTCGTCGCTACCTACCTATACTTATTAACCCCTAATCTGCTGCCCCCAATGTCGCCGCCACCTACCTACATTTATTAACCCCTAATCTGCTGCCCCAATGTCATCGCTACCTACCTACACTTATTGACCCCTAATCTGCAGCCCCCAACGTTGGCGCCACTATACTAAAGTTATTAACCCCTAACCCTAAGTCTAACCCTAACACCCCTAACTTAAATATAATTAATATAAATCTAAATAAAAATTACTATTATTAACTAAATAATTTCTATTTAAAACTAAATACTTACCTGTAAAATAAACCCTAAGCTAGCTACAATATAACTAATAGTTACATTGAGAGAGTGAGTGACAGTATCTTTTTTGGTTGAAACTGATAGTGTGCAAGGTACACAAACTGTCAGCCTGATAGAGAGCAAATTAACATTGAATGAGATGTAAGAAATATTTCCTTTATACACTATAAGTGTTTAAAACACAATAATCAGATTTGTAGCCTAGTTGAGAAACAAATTATAGGTGTCTCTCACTATGATTGAAAACACATCAATTAAATTAGTCCCACAAAAGCAAACAAATACCCTGAGGACAATTAAATAATTAGTCAAATTTAAAATTGATCTGTGTTTTTCATTAATTTCTTTCATACAGTTTACTAAACAGAAGGATTTATTTGATAACCCCTATGCATTACAAATCCATCATATGCTGCAAGTGGCACAGACTAAAATATGTTTGCAATAAAATCAAAGGATTATCATCCTGTTTATTGTAACCAAAGTGCTACAGCTAATATACCCACCGCTGGAAAAAAGGATAAACTGTGCAGAGTTAAATGTAATTACAGTTTACACTTAGGAGCCGAATTATCAAGCCCCTGTTTCCGCTGCTCCATAACTTGTCCGCCTGCTCTGAGGCCGCGGACATCAATCCGCCTGATCCTATACGATCGGGCTGATTGACACCCCCTGATTGGCCTCAAATCTGCAGGGGGCGGCATTGCACAAGCAGTTCACAAGAACTGCCTGTGTAATGATAAATTGGCGACAGCGTATGCTGTCAGCATTTATCGGTGTGCAGCGGACATGATGTGCTACATCGCATCATGTCTGCTGGCACATTAATAAATAGGCCCCTTAGTCTTTTTTTAGAAACCAGAATTCAGAGAAAGAGTATGTTAAAAATAACTCTGTAAATGCTGCCACTTGTGAACAGTATTAGTGATACCTTATCTTTGTGACCAATGCCCCGATATTCAAAGCTTCAACAGACTGACGAGAAAATACCATTCTGGATCTTGAAAAAGGCTTTGAGAGAGCTGAAACATGTAGATTACTGCTTCTTTCAGCTATATATCCAAGACGGAGGAATTGAGGATCCAGAAATTTAACTATCATATGAACTCCCATAACCGCAACGTTAGTTGAAAATAAAGGACTCTACCAATTAGAGAAGGTAAACTGACTAAGTGGTAGGAGTTTGAATAAATATTGGAACATTTACTATGATAGTGCTCGCACTAAGAATCAACAGCTGATTGGGTAAGAGAATACATGTGCCCTGACGCAACCCCCATGGTCTGAAACACACTTGATGGGTGGAGAACCATCTAGTGTCATAGAGACACAAAGTAAATACTCTGACACCAGAGGATATAAAGTGAACGGATAGAATTGCTCAGAATGCTAAACATACGGAGAAATACTAACACGTATACTACAATACGAACATTATTCCTGGCAGTCAATACTGTCTCTTTGAGAAAAAGTGTTCAACTGGGACATTTCTCGAACTGCAGTTTCAATATAGCGGACATTAAGATCACAAATTATTTCTTACTTTCAACATAATATAAAGATATTGCCATCAAAATAATATAGAGATTTTTCTATCAATTGAGGATAATTTGTCTTTTTTGGTTTTTTTTTAATTCTTTTTATTGAGAGTAACATAGGTGAAAAGCAACATTTACATCAGATTCACAAAAAGTCCATCCCAAACACAGTTGGGAATAGTGTCTTTTAAAAGTCTCTCAACATAACAATTACTCCAATGTTTGTCAAATATAAATGATAAAAATATTTCTCACACATAGTTAACTCTCATATTTTAAATTTCAAAACCCTTCCACAGTCCCGCCCCCACAGTCCTAACATCACTCTACCTATCCTACCCCAATTCCCTCTCCCACCCCACCATCCCGAAACCTAAATCACTGTAACAAAACACACAAACAAACAGGGGGCAACCAGTTCTACAAAAAATTATACTGAGAGTGAGCCTTAGCGTGAGTAGCAGTGTACGTTTATATAAGAGTTTTGTAAAATATGTGATAGCAGCCTGAGGTGCTAGGCATGTTTCCTGACATAACTGCTCCATATAATATAGTGACATGGTCTATGTTATTAGTATTGTAAACCTAGAGTATATTCAAAAATTAGTTTGGTCCTTGGTTAAGGGGAAAGAGCCATTGAGTCTCACTCTTATAACACTAATCAAGCACATATACAAAAATAAAATAACACAAATAGAACAGCGATAGCTGAGATAGAATGTGAGCACTTCTTCTTTTTTGAGAACAAGAATTATAACAGTATTGAGATAGGTATAGAACTGAGTTACTAAGGTTGCTATTCTCCGAAATTAAATTGTGTGGTCCTAAGTTTTAATTGTGAAGCTTAGTATGCTTTCACCAGACTAGTATACAGTCAGGCAACATGCGATATATTAGCTGCTATTGTGGAATAAGCAGACAATAAGCCAGTTATAGTGCATGAGCATGAGACATTTAACATGAGTTTCATTTCAAATGGCTCATACTGTATATAAGGCCAGTATGTAGATGTGCGTTTCATAAAAGCTGGTCCCAGGACTTAGATCAGAAGGCTAGACTACCACATAGATGTTTATCTGAACGTTGTGTTAAAATTTCATTCATGGATTTAGAAATAAGAACAACCGTATTGAGCACATCTAGATTACGTATGAAGTAGCCATGACAGGGGTTGAACAGGTTGGGGGGACCTAGATGAAGGAGCAAACCCTGTTGCTTGCCACATCTGTATAGGAATAAGAATAGGGAAAAGAGGCAGGACAATATCACAATACCCTGCAAAAACTCAAAAGGTCCCAGTGTGTGGAGATATAGAGATCAAACTGACTTTATCTAAAATGACTACAGCTTTGTGAGTAAGGGTAATTATCTGTCGCTAGCCACGGTGCTTGTTTTGCCAACTATATACACAGTGCACAAGAACAAAAAAACAAATATAATAGCATTGTTGCCAGAATTAGTAGAAATCAAGGTGCAAGTAAACTCACATCACAGTATTGCATGCAATATCTATATAGGGAGCATTTTAAACTGAAAAAAATTAAACAGCAATAGAATTGTGCAGCAGTTCAAATAAGCTTTTTTTTTTTTTATGAGTGGTGTAAAGTCCACACCTTGAAGGACTGAAGAAATGTTATTAGGAGCAAAAGGATGCATAACGTACATGTATGTCATAATTCAGCCGACTCCAGTAGATAAGCGTGATTCATGTTGCTTGAGGTTCCAAGAGAGCTGTAGCCTCAAACACAGGGTGTCTCCCCTCAATTGCTGCGTAAAGGATAGTATAGGTTGCCTGGGCCATGATGTTTCCAGGGAGTTAAGCCCTAATGTCTCCCCTTATTACAGAGGAAAATTAGCAGTTGGACGGTATGGTCCCTATATTCAGTACTGCAGCTAGATGCTTTCTCCGTGTGGCACCGGAGGGAAGTCACCGGGTCATAAAGAAGCAGAGCATTCAGCAGCGTCTCCAAGTTAGAGCATTGTGGCTGAGCTGTGAACATATTGTCTAGGTCTACCTGCATCCCACAATGCGGCATCGCTCCCCCCAAATCAATCTCACGTACAGTCCAGGGTCGACGCTCCACAGGGCAAATTGCCGATCTGTCGTCCGGTGCCGAAATAGGTGTGTGAACAGAGTCACAGGATGGGCTGGGTATCCATAATCCATCGCCGTCTAGGGCTTGAAGCTCAAATGCAGGGCATTTTCGCTGGTGATTGTCTCGTTCCGGCTCTGAAAAACACTGTAGTCCAGCGTTATGAACTATCTGTATTAGCTTCTCGCAGCTGCTAAGTAGGTGATCAAGATTAGGTGCAAAGGTTTCTAGAAGCATCTCGGCAATATCTCTTCCTGAATTCATTGCCTCATGGGTGATGGCGGTCGGCATAGACATAATACTGCTATCAACTGTCTCCTATCCACCGGGTGGGTGTGATAATGTTGGTAGGGGTTGCAGCCACTGCGATAAATTTAACCTGAGTTCCAGTATCAGCTGTTAATTCTAACAGTGTCTGAGTTAGCAGAACTGATGCGCCAACATGGCGGACCACAAGGGTTTCGTGAATTGCTCCCGGGGGCTAGGGCTGATGCAATGCCCTTCACTTTCAAAAAGTTGGCTAGCGATGACCAGTTCAAGGTCTCCCAGCAAGACACATAGCGTGGGGGGTTGGATGGCGGTGTAAAACGGAGAAGAAGCGTTGTTTGCAACTCAGACATGCAGAGCTCCCAGCACTTGCTTCCATCCAGCAATCCCGCGCACCGGAAGTCTCAAATTTGTCATTTTTATCACTCTATGTTATTTTCATTCTTATAGTTATCTGCTTAAAATTATTTGTTTGCGGAAAATATAAGTTTGGGAAAATGATCGATTTGTATTATATACTATCTATTTGAAAGAAGAATAAACTATTTATTTGCAGAACAAACTATCAATTTTTGATTAAAGATTTTTATGTATAGTTTGGTGTCAGTACAATGAATTCTGACTGCTGTGATTTATTGTTTTTAATCTAGACCAGTACTTTATGCTTATTTTATTAGAGAATTATATTTAAGATTTGAGACACTGGTGTCTTTATTAATTTAATATGTGGTGAGATATTTATATGTTATTATCAATAAAAAAAACGTATAATACGCAGCCAAATTTGGAGTATTTCATTTAATTTATAACAGACTGCCTTAGGCGCCACCCTCATCTTTTGTTTTTTCTGTGTAGTACGCTCACTAAAACCAAACACGGTTTCTGTGTCAGAACAAATCAAATAAAGCATGTGTGACTATATTTTCCCTAAACCTAAACTACCTCCCTCCCATTATAAAGGCTCGCCACTGAAAAGATGACAAACATTGCTGACACCCTACTCGTAACCTGTACTTCAGAGATTGGAATATATCGCACTGCTGGCTATGTATCCCAATCAAAGTACAGGTTACTCCCCCTCGAACTCTCCGGGTAACTCCCACACAACACTACATCATACTCTAGCTTTACTCCCCATGGAACACCCAGCAAACTCCTTAATACCATATACACCTACATCACATCTTAACTACAATCCCCTGAAATGTCCAGCTAACTTTCAGAGACCGCCTACACCTATGTCATGTCTTCCCTATACTCCCCCTGAAATGCCAGGCTAACTCCCACAGAACGCCTACACCTACGTCATGTCTTCCCTATACTCCCCCTGAAACACCAGGCTAACTCCCACAGATCGCCTAAACCTACATCATGTCTTCCCTATACTCCCCCTGAAACGCCAGGCTAACTCCCACAGACCGCCTACACCTACGTCATGTCTTCCCTATACTCCCCCTGAAACGCCAGGCTAACTCCCACAGAGCGCCTACACCTACGTCATGTCTTCCCTATACTCCCCCTGAAACACCAGGCTAACTCCCACAGAGTGCCTACACCTACGTCATGTCTTCCCATAATCTCCCCCTGAAACACCAGGCTAACTCCCACAGAGCGCCTACACCTACGTCATGTCTTCCGTATACTCCCCCTGAAACGCCAGGCTAACTCCCACAGAGCGCCTACACTTACGTCATGTCTTCCCTATACTCCCCCTGAAACGCCAGGCTACCAACCACAGAACACCTACACCTATGTCATGTCTTCCCTATACTCCCCCTGAAACGCCAGGCTAACTCCCACAGAACGCCTACACCTACGTCATGTCTTCCCTATACTCCCCCTGAAACGCCAGGCTACCAACCACAGACCAACCTACACCTATGTCATGTCTTCCCTATACTCCCCCTGAAACACCAGGCTAACTCCCACAGAACGCCTACACCTACGTCATGTCTTCCCTATACTCCCCCTGAAATGCCAGGCTAACTCCCACAGAACGCCTACACCTACGTCATGTCTTCCCTATACTCCCCCTGAAATGCCAGGCTAACTCCCACAGAGCGCCTACACCTACGTCATGTCTTCCCTATACTCCCCCTGAAACGCCAGGCTAACTCCCACAGAACGCCTACACCTATGTCATGTCTTCCCTATACTCCCCCTGAAATGCCAGGCTAACTCCCACAGAGCGCCTACACCTACGTCATGTCTTCCCTATACTCCCCCTGAAACGCCAGGCTAACTCCCACAGAACGCCTACACCTATGTCATGTCTTCCCTATACTCCCCCTGAAATGCCAGGCTAACTCCCATGTCTTCCCTATACTCCCCCTGAAATGCAAGGCTAACTCCCACAGAGCGCCTACACCTACGTCATGTCTTCCCTATACTCCCCCTGAAATGCCATGCTAACTCCCACAGAACGCCTACACCTACGTCATGTCTTCCCTATACTCCCCCTGAAATGCCAGGCTAACTCCCACAGAATGCCTACACCTACGTCATGTCTTCCCTATACTCCCCCTGAAATGCCAGGCTAACTCCCACAGAATGCCTACAAATACGTCATGTCTTCCCTATACTCCCCCTGAAACACCAGGCTAACTCCCACAGAACGCCTACACCTACGTCATGTCTTCCCTATACTCCCCCTGAAATGCCAGGCTAACTCCCACAGAACGCCTACACCTACGTCATGTCTTCCCTATACTCCCCCTGAAATGCCAGGCTAACTCCCACAGAACGCCTACACCTACGTCATGTCTTCCCTATACTCCCCCTGAAATGCCAGGCTAACTCCCGCAGAGCGCCTACACCTACGTCATGTCTTCCCTATACTCCCCCTGAAATGCCAGGCTAACTCCCACAGAACGCCTACACCTACATCATGTCTTCCCTATACTCTCCCTGAAACGCCAGGCTAACTCCCACAGAGCGCCTACACCTACATCATGTCTTCCCTATACTCTCCCTGAAACGCTAGGCTAACTCCCACAGAACGTTTACACCTATGTAAAGTCTACAATTTACCTGACTAATAAAGTAAACAAAATAAAAACCCTCCCTATTATAACTAAAGGATCTAATCCAATTATAAAATGATGTGCATGGCCATGTATAATGCATATTACACAGGCAGAGCATACTGTTTTAACAACTTTCCAAATCACTATTATGAAATTTGCGTCATTTTCTTGGTATCCTTTGTTGAAGGAGCAGCAATGCACTACTGGAAGCTAGCTGACCATCAGATGAGACAATAACAGTTGGCATATAAGTGCAGCCATCAACAGTCAGTTTCCAGCAGTGCATTGTTGCTCCTGAGCATACATCGGGAACAAAGCAAATTAGATAACATAAATTAACAGGGAAGTTGTTTAAAATTGGATGCACAATCAGGATTATGAAACTTTAATTTGTACTGTCCCTTTAAGAGCCTGCAATTGTGTTTTGTGCTTGCAGTGGAGTGAAGGGCTAGCCACATGATTTATTTCATACAACCATATTTTGAGAAGCAGAAAACCTATTTAAGGGAATTAAAAAATATTTTGTTAGAGAAAACAATGAACATTTGAATTGTTATGAATGATAACAACAGAAATATGACCCCATTTTCATTATCTAGACAAGATGACTGTACATTAATGATTCTCCTTTAAATTCAGCACAAAGTTAATGCTCGCTAGTTCTACAGATCTCCACAACCTTCGCCATTTTATCACACGTATTACTAAAGAATTACCACAGTTGCAAAGAAGTAAAAAAACATTTCCTCTATTGCTCTCCACATAATCCTTTAATTTATATTATTACATATGGCGTTAACATGTGATCTGGAGTCAATAAATATAGTGGAGACAGAACACTTCCTAAAACTAACATTGCCTGGGTTGGTCAGGCATAGCTTTGGATTTGTTACAAACAAAAAAAAAAACATAAAAATAAATATAAATAATATAAATAAAAAATGTAAATTATACAAACAGATGTATTATTTCTTTGTCATATGTCAACATTTACATGTAATGTACAATGCAGTGATATTATACAAAACAAGAGACATACGCTGAAAAGAATGAGTGAATGCAAGATGCTACAATTGTAACCATTCCTAATTATAATACAGTATAAATAATATTATCTACTTAGAATCATACAAATTATTTTGTTATGGTAAGATGTTTTGATGATGGTTACATGCTAAAGAGTGCTTCATAGTTCAACAACTTAGGATTTTAATGGTTCTAGAACTTAAAGGGACAGTAAAGTCAAAATAAAAGATTCATATTTCATGATAACATGATATTTTGAACAACTTTACAATTTACTTATATTATCAATGTTACTTAGTTCTCTTAGTTTTCTTTGTGAAAGAGTAATCCGAGGTGAGCTCAGGAGTGTGCACGTGTCTTTAGACATCTGGCAGCAGTGTTTGCAACAATGTTTAAATCAATGTCATATATAGTTGCAAACTCTGCTGCCGTAGAGTGTCTGTATCATTCTATGGCAGCATTGTTTGCAACTATGTATAACATTGCTATAAGCATTGTTGCCAACATTGCTGCCAGATGGCTAAAGACACTCCTGAGCTCACCTAGGATTACTCTTTAACAAAGGATACCAAAAGAACTAAGCAAAATTGATAACAGAAGTAAATTGCGAATTTGTTTAAAATGACATAATCTATCCAATCCATTTAAGTTTAATTTTGACTTTACTGTCCCTTTAACAAAGTGGGTGCAAAAATGTTGAACATAAAGCATATTAATAGTCCAGGGGAGCTGATTGGGACACTATGGGCGAGATTACATATACGGTGCAGGCTTCAGTACAAGCGCTGCAACCCGCACCAACCGTAATTTTACCTCGCACATAGGGTGCTGGCATTTCATAAAGTGCAGTAAGTCGGATAAATTAGCGATGTCCAGATAAATTAGCGATGTCCAGATAAATTAGCGATGTCCAGAAATGTGCGTAAATACTAATTTTAAGAAGAAAAAAAAATATATCAAATCTCCTGTAAACGTCTAACCCGCCTCCCAGAAATAAAACTAACACGTAAAAGCCCTATATCCCCCATCAAACCCACATCGGAACTAAAAAAAAGTATTAACCCCGAAACCGACAACCCCCACAACGCAATATGCCTAATTAAATTATTAACCCCTATATCCGCCATCAAACCCACATCGCAAGTAATAATTAAATTATTAATCCCTATATCGGCCAACCCCAACATCGCAAACTACCTAATGTATTAACCCCTAATCCGCCATTAACCCACATTGCAAAGTCCCTATTAAAACTATTAACCCCTAAATCACTACTCCCACAATGCAAATAAATAATTAAATTACTAAATCCCCTAACCTAACACCCCCTAAATTAACCCAAATTACCTAAATTAAAAAATACTATTACTATTAAAATAAAAAAACTAACATTACTTTAAAAATAAAAAAATCTAAGTTTAAATTAAGCTAACATTACGGAAAATAAAAAAATCTAATATTGCAGAAAATAATAAACAAATGATCAAACATTAAAAAATTAAACCTAATCCCTATGAAAATAAAAAAGCCCCCCCCATATAAAAACTCCCCCTAATCTAATGCTAAACTACCAATAGCCCTTAAAAGGGCTTTTTGCAGGGCATTGCCCGAAGTTAAACAGCTATTTTACATTAAAAATAAACAAAGTCCCCCCTAACAGCAAAAAACCCAACCCACCAAACCCCCCCAAAATAAAAAAACCTAACACTAAAAAACCTAATTTACCCATTGCCCTGAAAAGGGCATTTGTAAGGGCATTTAGCTCTTATGCTGCCCATCTCTAATCTAAATAACAAAATAATAAAAAAACCTGTCTAACCCCCAGGTTGGTACTCACGGTTCATGAAGTCCGGCAGAGAAGGTCCTGTTCCTGGCGGTTAAGTCTTCTTCCAAGCGGCGACCTATTCTTTCTTCTTCCAGGAACAAGCTGGCGTGGAGCAGAGGGCGGAGCTGAAGACTGATGACCGTGGAGCTGAAGACCGGCGACCCTGGAACTGAAGACCGGTGATCCTGGAACTGAAGACCAGCAACCCTGGAGCTGAAGACCGGCGACCGTGGAACTGAAGATCGGCGACCGCAGAGCAATGAAGCGTGGAGGATCCTCTTCGTACGATCTCCGCCATACACTGAATAGTGAATTCAAGACACGCGATTAAAGATGGCGTCCCTTGAATTCCTTTTTTTTTTTTTTTTTTATTTATATCCAACAATGTATACAGTTATACAAGTTATTTGTCTTTCGCGCCACGCAGGGCCAAGTATCATATAACATACTTAAGAACAACTATCATACACTATTAAATCCTTATTAACATTGTGTAAGAGATTTATATTTGTACACATCGCTGGCAGAAATCATATGGCAGAAATCTGCCGAGGGTAGGCTACAGCGTGGGCATTTTGGAGTTGTAGTAGGAAACATTTTATACATTCTATAAGGAGATATATAATAATTATTAAACATCTTCAAATGGGACTCTTTCCATGACTTAGAAACAAGACAATGGTTGAGAGCTAGAAAGCTACTACTAATTTTATTTTCATCCATGTCCGAAAAAATAAATATCCATCTATTAATTATTTTTCCAGTAGAAAGAGCACCTTGTTTAGCCAACATAACATCATAAATTAAAGAAATAGAAGCATCACCCAAGCTGAATTTTGAGCAACATAACTCAATCTCGGACC
Source organism: Bombina bombina (assembly GCF_027579735.1). Classification (NCBI taxonomy): domain Eukaryota; kingdom Metazoa; phylum Chordata; class Amphibia; order Anura; family Bombinatoridae; genus Bombina; species Bombina bombina. Next base: position 420,248,709 of record NC_069502.1, on the reverse strand, counting down.
GTGCTGATGACAAGGGGAAAGCACAACCCAATGTATTCACAAAATGTCGTATTTGTAAGTAAGCATAAAAGGTCTTATTAGGAATGCCATATTGACAAACTAAGTCTTGAAAAGATACAATCTGTCCACTTTCTGACAAAATCTGTGCTAAAAAATTAATATTCTTATCCCTCCAAATTTGGAAGGCTTTATTATAGATGCCTGGTGTGAATTGTGGATTCCCTATAATAGGGAGAAATTTGGAAATATTTGGGTCTATCTCAAGGAGAGAACAAAATTTCTTCCAAGCCAATACTATATTTTTGAATGAAATGAGACTATGGATATTAATAGGTAATATTTTAGGGGGACGGTGTAAAATTGCCTTTAATGAGAACGGAGTACAATAAAAGCTTTCAGTATCAAAAGAAGAAAATACACTAGACTCTGTAATCCAATCTATAGCTATCTTGATCATTGCTGCCCAATTATAACATTTGATATTGGGAAAAGATAATCCTGCCATTTCCTTCTTTAACATAAGGCTATCCAGGGATATACGTGGCTTTTTATTACCCCAAATAAATCTGGACATACAAGAGTATAATTTCTTCAAATCTTTATTACGGATAAAAACAGGCAAATTTTGCAGAGCATAAAGAACTCTAAGAAAAATAATAGTTTTTTTAAATTAATTTAATAAAAACGTCCCTTGAATTCCTATTGGCCAATTTGATTCTGCTTTTGCGGGCGACACCGCATATATAATGGAGCCCCATATCTTTTACCAATTCCTTTGTATTTTTTAAGCTCACATTCACCCCACCCAAACCCCCTTCTAACTCTCTGTGTGCTCAGCACAGACAACTTGGCATGTAAGAAAGGTATTACATTACAAAATAAGGGCACCTGACAACTTGGAGGTTTGGAGGTGCTACTGTAATGAATATATTAATGAATGAATGAATGAATGAAACCCATTGGGACCACCACTGATTTTTAAAGAAATACATTCATCAGATGTTTTCATAGGGCAGACAGCTAATACAAACTTATAAGCTATTGGGGGGTAGTTATCAAGCCGTCAACTTCAAATACGCTGGAATTCCGCAGCGTATTTGTGGCGAGGCTGATTCGCCTTAGTTATCAAAGGCTAGAGACCGGCAAAAGTAGAATTTTGTGACGTAAACTTCGATCCGCCAGACTCAGTCCGACACAGATCGATTCTTACGTCACTCCAGATGTTCCGCACACAAGTGCGGCACAATCTGACTACTTTTGCTAGTTATCAAAAAACTAGCAGGTACGCTCGGCACTTTTCCGGCCCAGCGTTCCTGGTTTTCAAACCGCCGCCCTGGAGGCTGCGGATCCCATAGGAATCAATGGGAGTCTGACCATAGCGAAAGTACAAGTTCGCTGCTGACAGACATCCCATTCATTCCTATGGGAGATGTCTGCACCTAACACCCTAACATGTACCCCGAGTCTAAACAACTCTAATCTGTCCCCCTACACCGCCGCAACTAAATAAAATGATTAACCCCTAAACCGCCGCTCACGGAGCCCACCGCAAGCTACTCTATACATATTAACCCCTAAACCGCCGCTCCCGGAGCCCACCGCCACCTACATGATACCTAGTAACCCCTTATCCTGCCCCCCCTATACCGCCGCCCTCTATAATAAAGTTATTAAACCCTATCCAGCCGATCCCGCACCTCGCCGCAAATAAATAAATAACCCCTAAACCGCCGCTCCCTGACCCTGCCGCAACCTATATTAAATTTATTAACCCCTAATCTGCCCCCCTACTCCGTCGCCACCTATAATACATTTATTAACCCTATCCTGCCCCCCACTACACCGCCACCATTGTAATAAAATTATTAACCCCTAAACCTAAGTCTAACCCTAACACCCCCCTAACTTAAATATTAATTAAATAAATCTAAATCATATTTCTATTATGAACTAAATTAATACTATTTAAAACTAAATACTTACCTTTAAAATAAACCCTAATATAGCTACAATATAAATAATAATTATATTGTAGCTATCTTAGGGTTTATTTTTATTTTACAGGTACCTTTCAATTTATTGTAACTAGGTACAATAGCTATTAAATAGTTATTAACTATTTAATAGCTTACCTAGCTAAAATAAAGAGAAATGTACCTGTAAACTAAAAACTAACCTAAGTTACAATTACACCTAACACTACACTATACTTTAATAAATTATTCCTATTTAAAACTAAATACTTACCTGTAAAATAAACCCTAAGATAGCTACAATATAATTAATAATTACATTGTAGCTATCTTAGGATTTATATTTATTTTACAGGTAACTTTGTATTTATTTTAGCTAGTTAGAATAGTTATTAAATAGTTATTAACTATTTAATAACTACCTAGCTAAAAGAAATACAAAATTACCTGTAAAATAAATCCTAACCTAAGTTACAATTAAACCTAACACTACACTATCATTAAATAAATTGAATAAATTAACTACAAATAACTACAATTAAATACAATTACATAAACTAACTAAAGTACAAAAAATAAAAAAAGCTAAGTTACAAAAAATAAAAAAAATAAGTTACAAACATTTAAAAAAACAATTTTAAGCTATTTACACCTAATCTAAGCCCCCTAATAAAATAACAAACCCCCCAAAATAAAAAAATGCCCTACCCTATTCTACATTAAAAAAGTTCAAAGCTCTTTTACCTTACCAGCCCTGAAAAGGGCCTTTTGTGGGGGCATGCCCCAAAGAATTCAGCTCTATTGCCTGTAAAAGAAAAATACAACCCCCCCAACATTAAAACCCATCACCCACATACCCCTAATCTAACCCAAACCCCCCTTAAAATAACCTAACACTAATCCCCTGAAGATCATCCTACCTTTAGTTGTCTTCACTCAGCCGAGCCACAGATGGAACTGAAGAGGAGACCCGGACCGGCAGAACTGATCCTCCAAGGGGCGCTGAAGAAATCTTCCATCCGCTGAAGTGATCCTCCAAGCGGCGCTGAAAAAGTCTTCCATCCGGGCGATGTCATCTTCCAAGAGGCGCTGAAGAAGTCTTCTATCCGGGCGAGGTCATCTTCGAAGCCGGGTCTTGAATCTTCATCCCGCCGACGCGGAACATCCTTCTTTCCCGACGGACTACCGACGAATGAAGGCTCCTTTAAGGGACATCATCCAAGATGGCGTCCCTTCAATTCCGATTGGCTGATAGGATTCTATCAGCCAATCGGAATTAAGGTAGGCTGATTCTATCAGCCAATCGGAACAGCCAATAGAATGCGAGCTCAATCTGATTGGCTGACTGGATCAGCCAATCGGATTGAACTTGAATCTGATTGGCTGATTCAATCAGCCAATCAGATTTTTCCTACCTTAATTCCTATTGGCTGATAGAATCCTATCAGTCAATCGGAATTAAATGGGACGCCATCTTGGATGACGTCCCTTAAAGGAGCCTTCATTCGTCGGTAGTCCGTCGGGAAAGAAGGATGTTCCGCGTCGGCGGGATGAAGATTCAAGACCCGGCTTCGAAGATGACCTCGCCCGGATAGAAGACTTCTTCAGCGCCTCTTGGAAGATGACATCGCCCGGATGGAAGATTTCTTCAGCGCCGCTTGGAGGATCACTTCATCGGATGGCAGATTTCTTCAGGGCCCCTTGGATGATCACTTCTGCCGCTCCGGATGTCCTCTTCGGTTCCATCGCTGCTCGGTTGAGTGAAGACGACTCAAGGTAGGATGATCTTCAGGGGATTAGTGTTAGGTTATTTTAAGGGGGGTTTGGGTTAGATTAGGGGTACGTGGGTGGTGGGTTTTAATGTTGGGGGGGTTGTATTTTTCTTTTACAGGCAAAAGAGCTGAATTCTTTGGGGCATGCCCCCACAAAAGGCACTTTTAAGGGCTGGTAAGGTAAAAGAGCTTTGAACTTTTTTAATGTAGAATAGGGTAGGGCATTTTTTATTTTGGGGGGGTTTGTTATTTTATTAGGGGGCTTAGATTAGGTGTAAGTAGCTTAAAATTGTTGTAATCTTTTTTTAAATGTTTGTAACTTATTTTTTTATTTTTTGTAACTTAGCTTTTTTTATTTTTTGTACTTTAGTTAGTTTATGTAATTGTATTTAATTGTAGTTATTTGTAGGTAATTTATTTAATTAATGTAATGATAGTGTAGTGTTAGGTTTAATTGTAACTTAGGTTAGGATTTATTTTACAGGTAATTTTGTATTTCTTTTAGCTAGGTAGTTATTAAATAGTTAATAACTATTTAATAACTATTCTAACTAGCTAAAATAAATACAAAGTTACCTGTAAAATAAAAATAAATCCTAAGATAGCTACAATATAATTATCATTTATATTGTAGCTATATTAGGGTTTATTTTATAGGTAAGTATTTAGCTTTAAATAGGATTAACTTAGTTAATAATAGAAATATTATTTAGATTTATTTAATTAATATTTAAGTTAGGGGGGTGTTAGGCAGTGGAGGCTCCTCCATATGTGCACTGTCGCACGTGAACCCCCAGGGGGCAGAGGAGGGGGGGAAAAATGAGCAGGAAAAAAAAATATGAAAATTTTAATTTTTTATTTTTTATGTATATTATTTTATATTGTATTTATTATATTTATTGTGCAGTGTGCAGTGTATACTATCAGTATCATGATCATGATGCCAGCTTAAGCTGCTTGCAATGCTATCACATCAGATATTTTCATTTTGGTACCAGGTACATTTGAGTTTATTAGGCAGGAGGCAGGAGCTAGGACCGGGTGGACACTTCAGTGTGTGCTGACGTCCGTGACGTCACACACACCACAGCACCACGGAGCTCGTCGCACTGCTGCCTGAGGGGGCTGAGAGAGGCTGAGTCTGTGAGTCATAGATTGACAGTCAGGCTCCAGTCTCCACCCCCCACTCGCACGTGCGGTAAGGAGCTCTATATGCCTGCACAGTGATCGCAATGTATTCACTGTGCAGGCGTAGCTCCTCCCCAGCTTCATGCCTATAGAGGCATAATCGCACAGGCTGAACTGTGCAGTCGTTCAGCCTGTGCTCTGTCTTCTCCCCCAGCCTCTCGATCCGGACTGTGTGATAGGCTGAGAGGGCTCCCTGGCTCACGTGATGGTCCCCACGAGGATCCTCCCGGCTCAACGGCACGAAAATCTTTGTGGAGATAGCCGTTGAGCTGAGAGGAGGCGTTTTGCATAGCTCTGTTGTGCAAAAATCTGTTGTGAAAAAACGAATTTGTTTTGCTGCCTGCTGGCAGCCATCAACAGTCAACACAGTCATATTTGCTGCTGCTGAGCCTAAGCTGCAGTGTGCAAATAGCCTTAGGGCTCCTTAGGCTAATTAATAAATATAGGCTAATATAGACAGTGAGTGAGTTAGGGTTCAGTTAGCCATTATTACATTTAGCTTAGCTTAGCAATAGAGTTTAGAACTTAACTTTAGATTCAGCTCTGTTGTGCAAAAATCTGTTAACTGCAAAAAACGATTTTGTTTTGCTGCCTGCTGGCAGCCATCAACACAGTCATATTTGCTGCTGCAGTGTGCAAATAGCCTTAGGAGACAGTGAGTGAGTTAGTTAGAGTTAGCCATTATTACATTTAGCTTAGCTTAGCTTAGCAATAGAGTTTAGAACTTAACTTTAGATTCACAGTCACTAACTACTAGTATTCTATTATCTATCTAGTAGAACATAGTTACTAATTAAATTTTTATACTACTATATTATATTTGTTCAGTAAGTTGTTTGACAGTTTGTGGGCAGATATTTTAATGATTTTTGCTGCAGGCCTGCAGTTTTTTATATAGAGTAACTGAGTGAGTTGAGTCTTGAACTACTAGTGTTGAAAAAAAAATCTTTTTTTTTTTCTACTTGTAATTTAAACAACAGATACAGTCTGAGTCTGAGATTGCTTTCTATATAGAGTAACTTGAATTGAGTCTTGAACTTGAACTAGTGTTAATAAATAAATAAATTCATTTTTCTACTTGTAATTTAAACAACAGATACAGTCTGAGTCTGAGATTGCTTTTGATATAGAGTAACTTGAGTTGAGTCTTGAACTTGAACTAGTGTTAAAAAATAAATGTATTTTTCTATTTGTAATTTAAACAACAGACACAGTCTGAGTCTGAGATTAGCAAGTTTAGGAGTATACTGGACTTTTAGGGAGTTCTTTAACAATTTAGTTCAACTTCTAGTTGATATTTTATAATAGCTGCAGAGCAGCAGAGCTACCTACCTACAAGTTATATATTAGATAACAACCGCCAAACTATTTAAACTATTACTTCAAGTTGAGTTGTATATTTTCTAACAGCTGCAGAGCGACCTACCTACAAGTTATATATATAATATTAGATAACAACCGCCAAAATATTAAACTATTACTTCAAGTTGAGTTGTATATTTTATAACAGCTGCAGAGCTACCTACCTACAAGTTATATATATAATATTAGATAACAACCGCCAAAATATTAAACTATTACTTCAAGTTGAGTTGTATATTTTCTAACAGCTGCAGAGCTACCTACCTGCTACCTACAAGTTATATATTACATAAAAACCGCCAAAATATTAAACTATTACTTCAAGTTGAGTTGTATATTTTATAACAGCTGCAGAGCTACCTACCTACAAGTTATATATATAATATTAGATAACAACTGCCAAAATATTAAACTATTACTTCAAGTTGAGTTGTATATTTTCTAACAGCTGCAGACTTTCGCAAAGGGTGTGGCTTTTAAAAATGGGTGTGGCTTGTTAAAAGGGGCGTGGTTTTTAAAAAGGGTCATGTTTTTCAAAGGGGCGTGGCTTTCTAAAAGGGGCAGGGTCTTGTGCACCCCCATTCTAAAACTTCACCAGCCGCCACTGGTGTTAGGGTTAGTGTTAGACTTAGGTTTAGGGGTTAATAATTTTATTACAGTGGTGGCGGTGTAGTGGGGGGCAGGATAGGGGTTAATAAATTTATTATAGGTGGCGACGGTGTAGGGGGGGCAGGATAGGGGTTAATAAATTTAATATAGGTTGCGGCGGGTTCAGGGAGCGGCGGTTTAGGGGTTAAACTATTTATTTAATTGCGGCGAGGTGCGGGATCAGCAGGATAGGGGTTAATAACTTTATTATAGAGGGCGACGGCAGGATAGGGGTTACTATGTATAATGTAGGTGGCAGCGGTGTCCGGGAGCGGCAGTTTAGGGGTTAATACATTTATAAGACTTGCGGCGGGGTCTAGGAGCGGCGGTTTAGGGGTTAGTAACTTTATTTAGTTGCGGGGGGCTCCGGGGGTGCCGGTATAGGGGGTAGAACAGTGTAGTTTAGTGTGAGTGCTTAGTGACAGGCTAGCAAGAAAGCTGTCAAACAGCCGAAGAGCAGCGAGATCGGATGAGTGATAACTTTCACAGTCCGCTGCTCATCGCCCCGCGGCTTTTTGACAGCTTTACTTGATAACTTAGGCAAATTTTTTCAGGTCCGCGGCGGCGATGTGAGACGAGCTTAGGCGGGCGTATTGGGCCGGCGAAGGCAGGAAAGTTGACACGATAACTAGAGGCCATTGTCTCAAGTCTGCTCAAAACTGAAATACAATATATTAGCATTTCAGATCAAGGTTCAACCAAAAATTTTAATAAATAACCTTTGACTAGATTTAAACTTCAATATTTATCATTTTAAATTGTTCAATTAAATGTAGTGGCTGGCAAGCAAAATAATTATCCTTTGATGTGTCTTTAGTTACAACTCCCAGCCTTTTTTGTCTATGAAGTACCTCAGAACTTGCTGTGGCTATCACTGTATGCGCTCTTTTACAGGTTTGTAACATAATGGCGCTTTATGCAGCTTGTGGAAAGTACCAGAAATGGTCTGTAAAAGTACATTTGCCTGGTAATGTCATTGTGTTTGCCAGTTAGGTGCACTTTTGCTTCCTCGAGTGTTCCAGTGAGTTTGAGTGCGTAATAGTATTTGTGTTTTTGTGTCATTGAGTGACTATGCACATCTCATTTGTGTGGAATTAATCATATGTGGAATTAAAGGATATATATCAAACCTCAATATATGGGATTCCTGGTTGTATACTTTGAATCTGTATATGAGATTACTTACTATATACATTAAAGTTTTTAAAAAATATTTGGAATAGTATGAGTTTAAAACATAAAATATTTAATTGTGTGCAGTTTAAACAACTTTACAATATACTTTCAACATTTATTTTTCTATAATTCCAAAATGGTTGGTTCTCTAAACTCCATTAAGTTTCTATAACGTAATGGGCGCATTCATGTTTTAGCTTAAGATTCCACTTATCTATCTTATGCCGCTGAGGACAGTTATGGAAAGATATAAAACAGGCAATTAAAGAGACTGTGAAAACAAAGCTGTGTGGAACATAGGATTATTTAAAAGTGTTTCCATATAGCATTGCTTGTAAACATAGAGATAACTTAAAAAATAGTTAAAAAATGGCTGTGCCCATTACTTTATAAAAAAAACTAAAGTAATTTATTGAAACTAAACCTTTCACCTTATATTTTCAATATTTAAGCAAATAATAGAATTGTAAAAAAAAATACAGTTACATATTAGTCTAATGCTAATCTTTGCTTTGAATACATCATTATATCTAGCGGGTATTTATGGCTAGATTACAAGTGGAGCGCTAATTTATTGTGCTCCCGCAAACTGGCAAATTTGCCCACTTGTGGGCGTGCAATAAAAAACAGTCATTACAAAGTGCTCCAGTTGCCCCCAAACTTGTGTTAGTTTTCTGTTTTAAAATCTATACATATAATAACACATAAATATATATGTATATAAGCATATTCAAATGTATTTATATTTGCTGCCCATCGCTGTTCAACTTACCCCCTTTGCTGTGCTAGTTCTTATGTTGTGTCTCACGGCATGAGAATGAGGCTCCCATTGGAGCCTATGGAAATGCGCTGTCATGAGTGCAATGCTTCCCTGCAATGCGAACGCAAGGCCACGTTCGCATTGCACCTCACCTGTAATACCAGTGCACATTTGCATGCATTGGTATTACAAAGTAAAGCGCCAATATCACTTTAGCAAAATCAATATTTTGCACTCGACTTTGAATCTGGCCCTTAGTGTTTAACATCCTTTTAAGTGTTGTTATCATTTTTATGCAAACCTGACAAGGATTACTGACTATGGGCTAGATTACAAGTGATGCTCAAACATAATATTTCCTTCTTAATATAAGGAGAGTCCACGGCTTAATTCCTTACTGTTGGGAAATAATGAACCTGGCCACCAGGAGGAGGCAAAGACACCCCAGCCAAAGGCTAAATACCTCTCCCACTTCCCCTATCCACCAGTCATTCTTTGCCTTTCGTCACAGGAGGATGGCAGAGAAGTGTCAGAAGATTTCGGAGTAGTTCCTTAGGAGGGGTATCTGCCCTTCGATATGGGACTGGAGTTTTAAGTAGTCTTGTCAGCCTCTCAGTGAGAGCATTGACAAAAGAGTCTGGAGATGCAGAGAGAGTCTTTCTGTGAGCCCATCCAGGCTGCCTGCTAACAGCTCCTTAAGCAATCAGTGTTGACTAGTTTCACTGCCTGCTCATTTTTTCACTCAAGTCCATTTCAGGAGCGATGCTACAAGACTGTCACACTTGAGAGGCTGTGTTTTTGTTCCACAGCAGGGATTCTGGTAAGATTGTTTAAATTTTTACATATGTTGAAAACACTAGAAGACAGGGTCACAGTGTATCTCCTGAGGGGGATTATTGAACAGTGGGAATTAATCAAATGTGATGCTTTGATTTTATGCTGCTTTACGTGTGAGGTTTATTAGGCTCATAGACTGTTTGTTATGTGGCTGGCGCACACAGGTTTTTACTTTCACTTTGAAAGCTGTACAGCTTGTAGCTTGTAGCGATTTTTCTCATAGCAGGGACGGTCCTGCCCTGCGCACCATGTGACCGGAAAAGGTTGCACTTCGTTTCCTCTTTCCTGACGGAGCTAGCTGTCAGAGAAGATGCTTTTTCTCTGTATTGTTTGGGGCCAGGAGATGGTGAGTGCCCCAACCATTGGGAGTATAAAGGTGCCATTTTTGTGAGAAATAAAAGATCGTAATTTTTCTGTGTCCTACTGTCATTAGCTTAAGCTATGGAGAATATTCTTGAGGGTACTCCCTCTATTCCAAATAGTAATACCTGTTTATATTGTGAGGAGGCCTTGGTATGCCCGCCCTCTCAACTAAGTTCAACATGCATCGAAAAGGTTGTTATGTCTAAGAAGCGTAACCCCTTTAATACCACTTAGCTGGGCACCTCTGAGGACTCGCCGTCCCGTGACGTGCATACCCATTAATCATCTCCCTCATCACATGCAGCTTCCTGTAGCACGTCTGATCCTCCATCTGGAGGGAGCCTTTTACCATCAGACTTAACCGTGCAGTTAAAAACGGCGATGTCTGATGCCCTTAGTGTCACGCTGCTCCTGGCTGTTGCCCTGGATGCGGCGCTTGCTGCTCTCGCCAGGGAAGAGTTGGCTCCTGTGTGCGTGCAGTGGTGATGTCATCACTGAACATCGCTTCCATCTGAAGATGGTCAGGACCTCCTGTGGCGCGAATCCTGCACCTATGTAAGTTCTTCACTTTCTTCCTATCACTGCCCAAGTATAGGTGTTACTGTGTGTGCTCCTGGGTATTATTATCTGTATATGCTGGATTGATTTATCGTTATTGAACTCTGCCTGTCTGACTACTCTGCTTGCTTAACCCTAAAGTACTGGATTGCCATAACATTATTGAACTCTGCCTGTCTTACTACTCTGCTTGCTTAACCCCAAAAGTAATGCATTGCCATAACGTTACTGAACTCTGCCTGTCTGACCACTTTGCCTGCTTAACCCTTGAACCATTGGATTGCTATACTGTTATCAAACTCTGCCTGCATTACCATTCTATTGGTTTATCCCTGAACTGTTATATTACTGGATTCCCTTTGTTGTTGATTCATGCCTATTTCCGGTTCTTCTATTTATCCTTGAACTGCCATACTGCTGGATTCCTTCCTATTTCCGCTAAGGACTGCTCTGCCTTCTGTGAGTATTGCTTAACTAATTTTACAAACATTCTCTGCTCTGGAATAATCACTCCACTTGACGCCGGGATAAGAAGACTACTGGCCAAGTTTGGTTTGATAGAGGAATATCCCACGAGTATTACATTATACTTGGGCCATGGACCCAAATGAGTTAGCAAGAGCAGTCTATCTTCAGGGACAGATGCGGGAACTTATGCCACTCAATTACAGAATGTGGATTCCAAACTAGAAGCTATATCTGCTATTCTATCTACTGCTAGTGCTGCACGTTCTTTACCTGCTCCAGGCAGTATACCCCGGATACCATTGCCTGACAAGTATGATGGTACTACTGACTGTAGGGGTTTTCTCAACCAGTGCAGGCTGCACTTCCGCAATGATCCTCACACCTTCCAGTCTCATCAGTCAAAGGTCACGTTTATCATTTCTTTATTGAAAGACAAGGTCCTAGCCTGGGTCTCTCCCCTTTTGGAACAGAGTGCTCAACTCCTGAACGATGCTGATGTCTTCATTTCTGCATTATCCTCTGTGTTTGGGACTCCTGGCCATGCTTCTGCAGCAGTGTTCTCTCTCTTGGATCTCCGCCAGAGTAATAGAACCATGGCACAATACGCCATCGAGTTTTGTACCTTGGCACTTGAGATCACTTGGGACAGCAGTGCTCTCAAGGCGGCCTTTAGGATAGGCTTGCATGAGTGCATCAAGGATGGGCTTACTTATCGTGACATACCTTCTTCCCTGGATTAATTCGTAACACTTTGTATTAGTCTATATTCACGCTTCCAGGAGAGACAAGCTGAGAGAGACAGAACTCACAGAATCCTTCCCTCTCGTCCTTCTACCTGTCCGGTCTCTAGACTATCCTCTACCCATTCTGCACCTCCAGTGACATCTGTAGAGGAACCAATGGATCTCTCCTCCCTCAAGCCGACAGAATCTGAAAGGCAGAGAAGAAGGAGATTGAGACTGTGGTTCTAACTCACACCAACTAAAGAACTGTGATATTCTGCCGGGAAAAGCCAATGTTTAGAGGATAAAACTGGGGTACCGCTAAGCGTGGTCTCTACTAAATCTCCTCACTCCTCTTGGATCCTGATACCAGTTACCATTACCTCCTTCAGAATTCTGTCCACGCTCAAGTCTTCATTGATTCAGGGGCAGCTGGAAATTTTCTGGATCTACGTTTTATGATTCAGGCAAAGTTGCCTCTTCTGCAGAAAAGACATTGTCTCAAAATAACTATTTTGGATAGCACTCCCCTTGGTTCAGGGTTAATCCATTTTGAATCAGCACCCCTAACCCTGACTGTGGGAGTCCTTCATTCTGAACAGTTGCATTTTGATGTCATTCATTCCCTAGCACAGCCTGTCATCCTTGGTCTTCTTCCTTGGCTTTGTGTACACAATCCACAGTTCGACTGGGCTGAGGGACAAGCAAGAATTGCTATCCCATTCCTTTGATCACTGAACTTTATGATTCACTTCAGAATGCCCACCACTTCACTAAAATGGACCTACGTGGGGCGTACAATCGGATTTGTAACTTCCCAGGGCATGAATGGAAGACCACCTTCAACACAAGATCAGGGTATTATGAATACCTAATAATGCCCTTTGGGCTGTGTAATGCCCCTGCAGTCTTCCAGGCATTTGTCAATGATGTCTTCCATGACCTCCACAATCGCACTGTCATTGTCTACCTGTAAGATATCCTTATTTTCTCCTCCACATTGGAGGAGCATCATGAACATGTGAGACAGGTACTTCAAGTAGCCAAACTGGAAAAACGTGAGTTCAATCAAGTTCAGATCCAGTTCCTTGGCTATGTCATCTAAAAGGAGGATTTTGCCATGGATCCTTCTAAGCTCACCGCAGTTCAGGAATGGCCTCAAACCACTTCATTAAAGGAACTACGGAGATTCTTGGGGTTCTCCAATTATTACAGCAAGTTTATAAATACCTTTTCCCAAATAGTCGCTCTACTCACTGAGTTGACAAAAACTGTAAAGATTGGCCTTCTGAAGTCATAAACTTTTGTTCTGCTCCTGTGCTCCACCATTCTGATCCTGAACTTTAGTTCACTTTAGAGGTTGATGCCTCTGAGATAGGAGCGGGAGCCGTCTTAACCGCCAAGTTGCACCCTGTAGCCTTTTTAGACAAGCGCTTTACTCCTGCTGAGAGGAATTACGATGTGGGTAATTGTGAACTCCAAGCCATTAAGATGGCCCTGACTGAATGGCGTCATTAGCTAGAAGGTACCACCAATCCCATCCAGATTCTCACTGACCACAAAAATCTAACGTACCTAGAGACTGCTCATCGACTCAATCCTCGATAGGCCAGGTGGGCCTTGTTCTTTTCCTGTTTTAATTTTGTGGTCTCTTATCTTCCTGGAACCAAAAACAAAAAGGCTAACGTCCTCTCCATCAGTTTCCTCAGTCTAATGATTCCTCTGAAGCTCCTATTGAACATATCATATGACCCCTCCTGTGTGGATCCTCAACTTAACACCTCTCTTCTTCAAAGACTGCAAAGTGCCCAGTCTAGAAAGCCACCTGAAGCCACTGCGGCTCCCGATATCTTCTTTGTACCTATAAACCTACACACCTCTGTGCTATCCTGGGCTCATGATAGCAAACTATCAGGACATCCTGGTTTGACAAGGAATTTTAAGCTTCTTTCCCAATATGTGTGGTGGCCTACCATGAAGTCTGATGCTCAGGGTTATGTGAAAGCCTACATGACTTGTGCTGCTAATAAGACCCCCCGGTCCCTCCCTTCCAGCTTACTACAACCGTTGTCCATTTCCAAAGCCTTGGACACACAACAATGGACTGCATTGTGGACCTCTCTTTTTCTGACCATCATACGGTTATCTGGGTTGTGGTGGATGGATTTTTCTGACTGACTCATTTTGTACCTTTAAAGAAACTTCCATCTGCCCTACAATTATCGTCCCTTTTTCTGTTACATGTGGTACGACTGCATGGCATTCCAGTGAAAGTTATTTCCAATAGAGGTCCACAATTCATCTCTGGTTTGGAGAGCCTTTTGCAAGTTGATCGGAACCACTGTTTCCTTGTCTTCTGGCTACCATCTTCAGACCAATGGGCTGACTGAGAGAGTGGATCAAGATCTCAAAGCCTATCTCAGAACTTTTGTTAATTCTCTCAACTGGTCTGAATTGCTACCCCTACCTGAACTGGCAAACACTCATTGGCACTCTTCTCTACGTTGTTCTCCATTTCAAGCCGCAGCAGGTTACCAACCTCATGTCTTTCCTCTTTCTGCTCAGTCCACAGGAATTCCTGCTGCAGATCGACACCTTACTAACCTCACTACTCATTGGCAACATATTCCCTCTCAGTTATGTTCAGCTGTCTCCAGATACAAGAAGTTTGCTGATCATCATAGAGCTTCTGTTCGAGCCTTTTCAGTAGGTGAGCGTGTCTGGGTCTCTACTCGACATATTTGTTTACGTCAACCCAGTCACAAATTAGGGCCTATGTTTATTGGCCCTTACAAAGTCCTTAAAAGACTGTCTCCTGTTGCCTACAAAGGGGCCTTGCCCAGAACCCTGCGCATACACCCAGTCTTCCACATCTCTCTACTCAAGCCCTACATCAAGAACAGATAAATTCAGTTACTACCTCCTCCTCTCCTGGTCCATGGTGACCATGAGTATGAAGTTGCTAAGAACCTGGACTCCAGATACAGGCACAGACAACGTCAGTACATCGTACATTGGAAAGGTTACTCTGTGGCAGATCGTTCCTGGGTTCCTGCCCGTGATGTGCATGCTCCATCTTTGGTTTCCAGATTCCATGCTGCTCATCCTTTGAGGCCAACTCTGGTTCCTGGAGGAAACCCTTGAGAGGGGGGCTATGTCACACTGCTCCTGGCTGTTGCCACAGATGCAGCACTTGCTGCTCTGGCCATTGCCAGGGAAGAGTCGGCTCCTGTGTGCGTGCAGCAGTGACATCATTGCTGCACGTCTCTTCCATCTAAAGCTGGTCAGGACCTCCTGTGGCGCGAATCCTGGGCCTATATAAGTTCTTCACTTTCTTCCTATCACTGCCCAAGTATCTGTTTTACTGTGTGTGCTCCTGGGTGTTATCTGTATATGCTGGATTGATTTATCGTTATTGAACTCTGCCTCTCTGCCTACTCTGCTTGCTTAACCCCTAAAGTACTGGATTGCCATAATGTTATTGAACTCTGCCTGTCTCACTACTCTGCTTGCTTAACCCCTAAAGTACTGGATTGCCATAACGCTACTGAACTCTGCCTGTCTGACCACTCTGCCTGCTTAACCCTTGAACCTTTGGATTGCTATACAGTTACCGAACTCTGCCTGCCTGATCATTCTATTGGTTTATTCCTGAACTGTTATATTACTGGATTCCCTTTGCTGCTGATTCCTGCCTCTTTCCGGTCCTTCTATTGGTTTATCCTTGACCTGCCATACTGCTAGATTCTTTCCTATTGCTGCTAAGGACTGCCCTGCCTTCTGTGAGTACTGCTTACTTCATTTTACAAACATTCTCTGCTCTGGGATATTTCCTATCACTCCACTTGACACCGGAATAAGAAAAGTACTGGCAAGTTTGGTTTGATAGAGGAATATCCCACGAGCAATACACTTAGTGCTTTACTTCGCACTGCCAAGCGCAAACAAAAGGTTAAACATATCTCTCCTGCCATGGGGTCATCAAGTGATTTATTGGATTTATCTGTTTCTCAATTATCCAAGGATGGGTCACACTCTGAGTCTTCAGAGGGTGAACTTTCTGTATCGGAATCTGCTACCTCTAAGCCTCCTGCTGCGGAGGAACTAGCCTTTAGATTTAAGATTGAACACTTACGTTTACTTCTAAAGGAGGTTCTGTCTACATTAGAGGTTCCAGAGCCCAAGTTGCCTGATAAACCTTTGATCCCTAAATTAGACAGAGTTTACGGGGACAGGGTAGCGCTGCTTACTTTTCCTGTACCTGTAACATTATTAAGAATGTGTGGGATATAATTGGATCTTTCCTGGTCCTGGACTCTCAACTGGAGTTGTGGGGTTCCGTCCCTAAGGTGGATGGCGCTATTTCCACGCTAGCCAAGCGTACTGCTATTCCACTTGAGGATAGCTGATGGATAAGAAGATGGAATTTTTCAGAAAAATGTTTCAGCATATGGGATACTTGTTTCAACTGGCAGCGGTTGTTGACTCGGTTGCTGGAGCTGCGGTCTACTGGTGCGACTCCTTAGCGGATTTGATCAAGGTTGAGGGTCCCCTCGACATTATCCAAGAAAGAATTAAAGCCTTGATAATTGCTAATTATTTTATCTGTGATGCAAACATGCAGATTATTCGCCTGAATGCTAAGGTTTCTGGTTTTTCAGTACAGACCCTTTGGGCACTCTGGCTAAAGTCCTGGTCTGCGGACATGACTTCTAAGTCAAGACTACTTTCCCTTCCTTTTAAGGGAAATATTTTATTTGGTCAAGGCCTGGACTCCATCATCTCCACAGTTACAGGGGGCAAGGGTGCCTTCCTATCGCAGGATAAAAAGAACATGTCTAAGGGACAAGGATCTAATTTTTGTTCCTTTCGTTTCAGACGCCTGGTTCAGGGACGTGCAGGATCCATGGGTCCTGGAGGTCATAGCTCAGGGATACAAGATAGGTTTGAAATCTCAACCACCCAAGAGTAGATTTCTCCTCTCAAGCCTGTCTTCAAAACCAGAAAAGAGGGAAGCCTTCCTGGGGTGTGTGCAGCATCTGTCCTCCTTAGGGGTCATTGTCCCGGTTCCTATTTTAGAAAGAGGTTTGGGATACTATTCAAACCTGTTCATGGTCCTGAAGAAGAAGGGAACTTTACACCTGATTTTGGACCTAAAGTTCTTAAAGAAGTTTCTAAATGCCCCCTTGTTCAAGATGGAGACAATAAGGTCCATCCTTCCTCTAGATTAGGAAGGACAGTTCATAACCACTATAGATTTGAAGGATGACTACCTTCACGTTCCAATCCACAAGGATCACTTCCAGTTCCTAAGGTTTGTTTTCCTGGACCAGCACTTCCAGTTCATTGCACTTCCATTTGGTCTAGCTACTGCTCCGTGAATTTTTACGAAGGTTATAGGGGCTCTCTTGGCTGTTGTCAGAACCCGGGGTATAGCAGTAGTGCCCTACTTGGACGATATTCTGGTACAAGCACCATCCTTTCGTCTGGTGGAGGACCATTCGGTATCTCTTCTCTCTCTTCTTTGATCTCATGGATGCAAGATAAACTTAGAAAAGAGTTATCATATTCCAAGCACCAGGGTAGAATTTCTGGATACTATAATAGACCCAATATCAATGAGTACATTTCTAACAGACCAGAGATGTTGCAAGCTAGCTTTTGCATGTCTTGCCCTCCGGATCTCCTTAAGGCCATCTGTGGCTCAGTGTATGGAGGTAATTGGTCTCATGGCGTCCAGCATGGACATAATTCCCTTTGCCAGGTTCCATCTCAGACCGTTACAGCTGTGCATGCTGAGGCAGTGGAAAGGTGATCATTGGGATCTGTCTCAACAGATTTCCCTGGACAACCGGTCGAGAGAATCGCTCTCTTGGTGGCTCTCTCCACATCATCTGTCCCGAGGGACATCCTTTCTAAGAACATCCTGGGAGATTGTGACTACAGACGCGAGTCTATCAAAATGGGGAGCTGTTTGGGGTGCCAAAAAGGCACAGGGCCTGTGGTCTCAGGAGCAACATTCCCTCCTGATCAACATTCTGGAACTTTGAGCAATCTTCAATGCTCTGAAGGCTTAGCCTCTTCTGGGTTTGTCCCAGTTTATCAGATTCCAATCAGACAATATAACCTCAGTAACTTACATCAACCATCAGGGGGGAACGAGAAGCTCCCTAGCAATGAGGGAAGTATTTCGGATTCTGGAGTGGGTGAAGGCCCACAGCTGTTCGCTGTCAGCATTCCACATTCCAGGTGTGGACAACTGCGAAAGGGATTTTCTCAACAGACAATCCTTTCATCCGGGGAATGGTCTCTCCATCCCGAAGTGATTGCGGAGATATGCAACAGGTGGGGGATGCCAGAGATAGATCTCATTGCATCTTGTCTCAATTCCAGACTGCCTAGATATGGGTCGAGGTCCAGGGATCCTCAGGCGGTGCTAATAGATGCATTAGCAGTGCCTTGGAGGTTCAGTCTAATTTACCTTTTCCCGCCATTACCACTCCTTCCTTGTGTAGTGGCCCGCATCAAGCAGGAGCAGGCATCAGTGATACTGATTGCTCGATCGTTGCCACGTAGGATGTGGTTTGTGGATCTGGTGGGGATGTCATCTTCTCCTCCATGGAAGTTACCTTGTTGCAGGGATCTGCTGGAACAAGGTCCTTTTGTTCATCAAAATCTAGATTCTCTGAGGCTGACTGAGTGAAGATTGAACGCTTAGTCCTAGCCAAGAGAGGCTTTTCTGAGAGAGTTATTGATACTCTCATTCAAGCTCGTAAGCCGGTTACTCATAGAATCTATCATAAGGTCTGGAGAACCTATTTATTCTGGTGTTAAGAGAGTGGATTTCCCTGGCATAAAGTTAAGATTGCCAGGATTCTATTGTTTCTCCAGGATGGACTGGAGAAGGGTCTATCAGCCAGTTCCCTGAGGGGACAGATTTTGGCCCTATCTGTTTTTCTGCACAAGAGGCTCTCGGTGCTTCCAAATGTTCAGTCTTTTGTTAAGGCTCTGGTTAGGATCAGACCTGTGTTCAGATCTAAGGCTCCTCCTTGGAGTCTGAATATTGTTCTTAAGGTTTTGCAGCGGGCTTATGCATGAAATTGACATTAAGTTGTCCTGGAAGGTTCCTTTTCTACTGTCTTTTGCTTCTGCACGCAGAGTTTCTGAGATTGCCACTTTGCAATGTGAGCCTCCTTATCTGGTGTTCCATTCTGATAAGGCTATCCTACATGCTAAGTTAGGTTTTCTTCCTAAGGTCATGTCAGACCGCAACATCAATCAAGAGATTGTGGTTCCTTCCTTGTGTCCTAATCCTTCTTCTTCAAATAAATCTTTACTTCATAATTTCGACGTGGTTCGCGCCTTGAAGTTTTATCATCAGGCTACTAAGGATTTTATACAAACCTCTTCCTTGTTTGTTGCCTGTTCTTGGAAGCGTAAGGGTCAGAAAGTCTCTTTAACTTCCTTATCTTTTGTTTAAGGAGTGTTATCCGCTTAGCTTATGAGACAGCGGGACATAAACCTCCTCAGAGAATTACAGCTCATTCTACTGTGGAAGCAGTGGCTTCCCCTTGGGCCTTTAAGAACGAGGCCTCTATGGATCAGATTTGTAAGGCGGCTACTTGGTCCTCCTTACATACGTTTTCTAAATTTTACAAGTTTAATATTTTTTCTTCAGCTGAAGCAGCATTCAGAAGAAAGGTTTTGCAGGCTGTGGTGCCCCCAGATTAGGGTCCGCCTCTCTTTTTGTCCCTCCCATTATCATTGAGTGTCCTCTAGAGTTTGGGTATAAGTAAGTAATGAAGCCATGGACTCGCCTTATATTAAGAAGGAAAACATAAATTATGCTTATCAGATAATTTCATTTCCTTCTGTATAAGGAGAGTCCACGGCCGTGCCCGTGTTCTCCGATGGGCAGCCCCCTAAATTATATTTTTCTTCTGGCACATTTTATACCCTGATATTTCTCCTACTGTTCCTTGTTCCCTCAGCAGAATGACTGAGAGATAGGGGAAGTGGGAGAGGTATTTATTTTAACTAGGTAAAATAGTTACTAAATAGTTATTAACTATTTAATAACTACCTAGCTAAAATAAATACAAATTTACCTGTAAAATAAAACCTAACCTAAGTTACACTACACTACAATTAAATAACTTACCTAAATTAAATACAATTAAATAAATTAATTACAATTAGCTAAATTACAAAAAAACCCCACTAAATTACAGAAAATAAAAAACAAATTACAAGATATTTAAACTAATTACACCTAATCAAGAGCCCTATCAAAACAAACAAAAAACTAGCCTAAACAAAACTATCAATAGCCATTAAAAGAAATCAGCTCTTTTACCTGACTCTTTTACCTAACTATTTAGTCACTATTCTACCTAGTTAAAATAAATATAAACTTGCCTGTAAAATAAAAATAAACCCTAAGATAGCTACAATGTCAGTTATGTTGTAGCTAGCTTAGGGTTTATTTTATAGGTAAGTATTTAGTTTTAAATAGGAATAATTTAATTTAATTTAATTTAAATTATATTTAAGTTAGGGGGTGTTAGGGTTAGACTTTAGTTTAGGGGTTAATAAATTTAGAATAGTGGCGGTAATGTTGGGGGCGGCAGATTAGGGGTTAATAAATGTAGGTAGGTTGTGGCGATGTTAGGGGGCAACAGATTAGGGGTTAATAAATATAATATAGGTGTCGGCGATGTTGGGGGCAGCAGTTTAGGGGTTAATAAATATAATGTAGGTGGCAGCGATGTCCGGAGCGGCAGATTAGGGATTAATAAATATGATGTAGGTGTCGGCGATGTTGGGCGGAAGATTAGGGGTTAATAAGTGTAAGATTAGGGGTGTTTAGACTCATGGTTCATGTTAGGGTGTTAGGTGTAAACATAAAATGTGTTTCCCCATAGGAATCAATGGGGCTGCGTTACTGAGTTTTACGCTGCTTTTTGGCAGGTGTTAGACTTTTTCTCAGCCAGCTCTCCCCATTGATGTCTATGGGGAAATCGTGTACGAGCATGTATAACCAGCTCACAGCTCACTTAAGCAGTGCTGGTATTGGAGTGCGGTATGGAGCACAATTTTGCTCTATGCTCACTTCTTGCCTTTTAACGCCGGGTTTAGAAAATTCTGTAATACCAGCGCTGCAGGAAAGTGAGCGGTGACAATATCGTGTAGGTTAACACCACACCCCTCATAACGCAAAACTCATAATCTAGCCGTAGGGGTGGTCTGCTAATCTAATAGGATAGCATATAGTAGGATATGCCATTATATGTTCATACCAGACTACACTTTAATACAATAGATATTGTTTAGTGTTTAGTATATCCTAACATGCTAGTTACTTCAATTTAACCAATTAAGGTATAGCTTGTTGTATTGGTGTGGCTATTTTAACCAACTAGGTTTATCAGGCTGTAATTAATATGTAATTAATATGTAGTACACGTAATGGTCTTTTAAATATGCCTAGTTTAACCTGTAGACATTAGAGATGATGTTAGGATACTATGTGCATCATGTCTAGATTGTTTTTTCCATTCATTTGTAAACCAGTATTGAATAACATGTGCCTTTCTGTTTAACTCCTGTTGCTATGCATGTCGTTTACATGACAACCATTTTAACAGTGAATTTATGACTGATTCTAGCTTTTTGTCCTTACTGGCACTCCTCATCGACCTTAGCGCATTTCTAGTTGCGCTATTCGGACGTGCAAGGAGCCAGCTGTTTGGAATCACACAGTGGAGGTTTCTGTATATATGGGTGAGTGTTTGTTTATTTTGTATTGGTCTGAGGAAGGGGGAGACCCCAAAAACGTTTACCGCTTTATTAAAGTGTTAAAATACAGCAGAGGGCCTTCCTGATTTTGAAGTTTATATATATATATATATATAGAGAGAGAGAGAGAGAGAGAGAGAGAGAGAGAGAGAGAGAGAGAGAGAGAGAGAGAGAGAGAGAGAGAGAGTAAAAAAAGGAGTGCACTCGCCAGGACTTTTCAGAAATTTATTCCGAATATGTGAACGTTTTCGGGGGTTTAGCCCCTTCCTCAGACAATGAGAGTGGCCCAATTAAAATTACAATGTGCAACAGCAGGATATTTAACTATATGCAAATAATCAACTGTACATAAATCAAAAGCAAGAAAGCAAAAAATGAAATGTTTGAAACAATAAACACATAAACCAATAAAGCAAAAAAATATTAAAGAGCAAAACAATTGTATGTTTGAAAAACCATAAATACATAGGTAAAGTGGTTAAGCACAAAGATAGAACAGGTCAGCACCTAAAAAGGATGGGTCAGATGAAATGGGCAACATACATATCATCAAAGGACATCTCTAAGCAGCAATGGCAATGTAGGATTATTATATACAAAGGGGATAAAGGGGGCAAGTTATTACCAGAATAGTGAAAAATAGCAACACATTAGCAGTACCTGGATCATAAAGAATAGCAGGCATATGAGACAGCATGATGTGCACATACATAGATACAAAGTAACCTACAAGCAGCCAAATAAAAGTAAAGTCAGGCGTTTACAAGAAAACACTTAAGAACACAGACTTGACATGGGGACTGATCGTTACTTTAAAAAACCGGGAATGTGCAGATTCAAAACTTAGCATAAAGGACCGGTTGCCATAGAAACCCGGTGTAAACAAGGCAGAGCGGAATGTGTAAACCAGGCGAGTTACATTGGGGCTATTTGAGGACACTATATGTAATAACAGAATTGCCACAGTATAAGAGATAGAAAATAGGTATGCGCTGAGATATATCAGAAATGATTATGAATGATTATGTTCAAGCAATCTACGGCATGCCCCCAAGAATGTGTACAAGGTTGGATAGGTAGTGCTAATAGCAAAGGGAAACCCTTAGCAACACAATAGCAAAATATAAAGCCTGGTTCAGGTAATCCCGGTCAATAATATTAAAGCAGCCGTGTACATCAGCCCATAAGAGGTATTGAACAAAACATACATACAGGGGACCTCACAGGGGCAGGTAACACAAAAGGCACAAAAAAAGAGACACAAAACACCAACCTAAGTGACCAGCCAAACCTAGGGTATAAAAACAGCATAATATGCCGGTTGTGCATTTAACAATATTCATTCCCAAATCAGTTCAAAACAGTAAAAGAACAAATCCTAATAATGAAAAGGCAGAGAAACCACATAAAAGAAATACATATTATAGTTTAGATTATACATGGCTAAATTTATAGGCACACCTGCCAGTCCAAGTGCGTATTGAGTCCTTCGGGTATAAATGTCTCCAAAACAAAAGTCCAGCAAGCTTCTTTCCTCAGTAGTAGGGTATTTCTGTCACCACCCCAGGGGGGGGGACATGATCAATGATAGTGTATATGAGGTCTTTGACAGTATGGTGGTTATCAGCAAAATGGCATGCCACAGGTTGTTCGGATGTCCCTTTCTTTAGTGCCATTCTGATGGCAGACCGATGGTTAGCCATCCTAGTGCGTAAGTCATCCGTCGTTTTTCCCACATAAAAAAGCCCACAAATGCAGTGCAGTAGATAGACTATGTGGGTAGTGGTACAAGTCAATCTATATTTATGGAAAAATTTCTGCCGCTTATGTTGATGCGTGAAGTAGTTTCCAGTTATTAATCTTTAGGTTAATAAGCACTCTTACCAAACTGGTCAGGTAGGCACCAGGGTGCAAAAAAGAATAGACTAGCAAGAAATAAGCACTCTCTGGTTTTGTAAAACAAATAGTATGTTTAACTAACGTGACATTTCGAGGAAGTTTCTTGCTAGTCTATATATATATTATACTTTATTTATGAAGCGCCATCATATTCTGCAGCGCTGTCCATGGATACAATTCATTTAAATAAAACAAGAATATAAAACTTGTAAGAGACAGGACAACATTTATAAACACATGCAGGAGGAATTGAGGGCCCTATACCCATGGGAGCTTACAATCTAGAAGGGTAGGAGGTTGATAAACAGGAGGTGAGGACTGCAAGATTGAATGAGGGAAATGTTGTTAGGTAAGAGAAATATTATTGAGTTGGGTGATAGGCTTCTCTGAACAGAAAAGTCTTCAGAGAGCATTTAAAGAGCAGAAAAAGATTAGGGCAAAGCCTGACAGCATGAGGGAGAGTGTTCCAGAGGGTAGGTGCTGCACGACAGAAGTCCTGCAGTCTAGCATGAGAAGAGGTGATAGTCGCAGATACAAGGAGCAGGTCATTGTTGGTTCTTAGTGGGCGGGCTGGAGTATACTTGTTTATTAGAGAGGATAGGTAGTGGGGAGCGGTGTTGGTGAGCGCTTTGTATACAAGGGTGAGAATTTTGAATTTAATTCTGCTGTGAATGGGGAGCCAATGAAGGGACTCGCAGAGAGGTGCAGCACATAAAGAGTGACAGGAAATGTGGATCAGCCTGGCAGAGGCATTTAGGATGGATTGAAGGGGGAGAGGCGGGAAAGAGGAAGGCCAGCGAGTAGGTTATTGTTGTAGTCATATATAGGTATGGAAATATATTTTATAAGAAATACATCAGATATTTATAGAAATATCTGTTTAAAAATAATTTAAGCATTTTCTTCTACGTGAAGAAATTTGGAATGTAAAATATGCATTACTATCTTTGGCTTAGTCCAGTTGGTCTTATGCGTGTCGGGTTAGAGCGTGTTAGGTTTTTTCCAGTTTGTGCTCTCTCAAAGTATATGCAGAGAAGAAGTTAGCACAGTCATGATATCTGAAGTCCTCAACTTAGCGCACTTTAGTTTATGTTTGTACAAACATTTTACTTTCAACTTGTAATACGTGCGCTAACCCACGTGCGTTAAAAGTTTTCTTTTGCCGGGGGGCAGAGCCAACAGCCAGGATGATCAGACGTGCGTACCCTGAGCTCCTAGGCCATATCTAATTAAAGTTACTATTCACAGAAACGGAATGAGCTAAATTTATATGTAGACATGTATTAGCTGATTCACAAGGGAAAGACGCTATGCATGAGTCAATCTGTGGAGCTAACTCTGTGTTTGGTGCCCATATTGTAGAGAGCTGATATACCTCGAGTGTTGAGAAGCTTGGGCCTGCCTCCGCTATCATTTGCCTGCAGATCTAAGCCTGAATTTGTCTTCAAAATGGAAGAGACTCCGGAACTGCTCTATACTTTACTACAAGGTCTGGATCAGCAGATTGTAAACCGCTTTACCGATCTTTAAGACACACTTAGTTCGGCGAGGAGAGGCCAGAAACGCCCATGGAGGCACATGGAAAGATTTCTCGCTGACAGATCCCTCAACAACACGTCGCCAATTGCCACTATGTAGTACTGGCGATAACGATATACCTTACCCATCGCAAGGCCAATACAGCATGCTGCCAGCTGATAATACAACGGCTACCGTGAGTACTGCAGAGAAAGCCACCTCCAACATACCACAGCATTCCTGAGAGACCGGAGGCTAAATTGGCAGAAGCGGTGGCCCTACATTTCAACTTTCAGCCTTTATATTCTACTACAGAGGAACTTACTGTAGTCCCAGCTGGAATTGGGTGAGATTATATTAGCAGCGCTGGGAGTGCAGGATTGTTTGAGAGAGTTTAGGCTGATTCATAGTCAAATGACTGTTCCTTAGAGGATGTACGATGCAGATTTGTCAGCAATAACTTTTGGTTTTCATCATTGCCTGCTCCTATACTTATACAATCCTTGGTCCCCTGTAAGAGACTCGCATATCACAGATGTTACTTTTAGTAGACTTTCATAGTCACCTTGCGCTATCCACTTCATTGCAGCCCAAAGTTATCCTGTTGTTATGTCTATACATCAGATACTGTCATTTTGCAAGGATCAAATATGTTTTAAGGCTTTCTCTGTAAAAGTACATAGGTTCAGTTAAATGTGTTTATATTTTTTTTATGTAAGGTCCTTTTGTTTATATCTTGTATGTATCTTACTAGAAGTACCCCCTTATAGTACACCCCATCCACTGTTACTTATGGTATTGATGTGTCACCGAGGTGACACGCTTACTCTCCTAAAGTATACTTTGGGGTGGTGCGTAGATAAGCTTCTGGGACCTAACACTATTTGATTTAACTGACTAAATGTATGTTAACACTTTTTGATTACGATTATTTATAGATAATCATTGCAGTCATGTTTAAATTAGATGGACAAACTCATACTTATTCCCTTCTATATTCAGACTTTGATATCATGTAGAGAGACGCTAACACTGGATCTCTTATTCTACCCTATCTTATATATTGATAATTTCAGCTGGACTCTTAACTTTGGTTGTAGGTGTCACGCCTCCACTTGAGTATTGCATCATACAGGTGTGTTTTTGTAACTGACAGCTAAAGCTCTGGAAGGGGTCCATCTTTAGATTACCTTCAACACTCTCTACCTGAGATCACCTATATACCCCTATTTTAAAGGTCATAGGGTTTAATAGATTGTCTGATATGTATAAAATATTTATATCTGTTGTCATCTTAGAGAAATATCGGTAATTGTCCTGCACAGTATATATCCGTACTACCTCCCCCCCCCCCCTCCAGGTTAATGAGCGTTCCTGAGGGGTAATATTATTTTATTTTAAATATTCACCCAGCCTGGTGAATATTTCAGCGGTATTAATCCGCTCTATAACACTAATTCACCTCGTTCATATTACACACCTTTTTAGGTATAAGTGCTACCCTCTATGTCACAAGAGGGAATTGGTGTTTTAATTTGATAATTGTTGGATTTTATATTATATCTCTACCCCATGTTTACTTTATCTAAAGCAGCACTACGTATATTAGGGGGAAAAATTTATCTCTCATCAGTGTTTATAATTCCACATATGTCTGTTGGTAATATCACTCTATTGGACAGAATATCACGATAAAGAGGTACTATAGTATCTTATCATAAAAAAAATAAACCAATAGGGTATCAATGTAAATCTTGCAGTATATTTACCCGAGGTATGCTAGTCAGACGGTAGGGTATTCATGTAATTTAAAATGTATTTCATGATTTACTACTGCTTTTAGATATGTTCAGTATGAAATGACTTGTTTTCTTGTTTGTGTATGAACATGATTTTGCTAAATACCCTAATAAAAATCTTTGATTGAAAAAAAGTTTTCTTTTGCCAATGTTTGCGTGTAAAAGCACTAAATATTATGCCACTTGTAGTCTGACCCTATATATGCACCACTGTATTTTGAATTAGTATTTATTTAATTCCTATTGTTACATTTATTTTCTTTGCATACTGTATGTCTAGGTGATTATTGTTTATATACCTGTAGTCTATGGGGGATATTTATCAAAGGTCTGTCGGACCTTATCCGACAGTGCGGATCAGGTCCGACAGACCTTGCTGAATGCGGAGAGCAATAGGCTCTCCGTATTCAGCATTGCACCAGCAGCTCTTGTGAGCTGCTGGTGCAATGCCGCCCCCTGCAGACTCACGGCCAATCGTTAGCAGGGGGGTGTCAAGCAAACCGATCGTACTCGATCTCTGTCCGCCTGCTCAGGGCAGGCAGACAGGGTTATGGTCTTTAGACCGCTGCTCTATAACTTGTGTTTCTGGCGAGTCTGAAGACTCACCAGAAACACGGGCGCTCAAGCTCCATCCGGACTGTATGCCTTTCACTTGTACTGTATATGGGAAGGCAACCTTTGTATGGCAGTACTAGATATATACTGCCGTCAGTATCATATTTTTGAGCTTAAGATGTAAATTATATTTTTAGACTAAATGGAATTGCTTCCAAATATTTCTTGAACAAAATGAGGCCTCCAGCAAAGTATTCTTAACGCCGTAATAAGCAAAAGCAATATTATAAAAAGGATATAGATAGAGAGACAGACAACCAACACCAATAAAAGGATCCCCTGATTGTACAAATTCTGCACACACCTATGTATAGATTAGCTGCTATAAACCTCCCACCACTGCACCACTTGTAGTTCCACCCCTGAATCCTACTATTCTACATAGTTCTAGTTAAAACCAATCTTTCTTCTAGCATCCCTATTCCTCTCAAGGTGTCATTTAATCAGATGTTATAGACAAATACTGTATGTTTTTAAAAATATGGCAAATTGCTCCTTTTTTACGCATGAGTTCCATGTAATTGCTGAAGGGTGCTAAGATGAAGAACTGTGCCATAAATTAAACAGAAAGGTTTTGTCTGTGTTCACTGCTATCTTGGCTGTTTTTCACACATTGCTTATAAAGGAGTTCATCAGCTTGCAGATGGGAAACATTTGTAGTGTGTGTTGACATGAATCAGCTAGAGTATGACAAATATTTTTGTTTTTAAATTACAATTCACACAATTGGCTCAGAATGGCATTCAAAAAGTGAGAATACAAACACGCATGTATTCACTCTACAGATCTTCTCCATGTCCTTGTTAGTGACCACCATTATAAGCATTGGAGGAAACAGAGCCAGACAGCATAATTTTTTGTCTAATTATAGATTTAATATTTTTTATGATTTTGGGCACACAATGGATCCCTTAAGATAAAGTAGAAAAAAAATTGAACATAAAAAAAAATTGTGAATGCTAGTGTAGAGCATACAGTACATGTGCTTAAAACATCTTAAGGGGTATGCTGCCTGACTGAGACATGAAGCTGGTGCTGTGTGTGAGTGTGCAACATTGTTGCCAATGTTGGGGTGGAGATTCCTTACAGTATATAAATGCATGGATGCTGGATCACTCCCTCTTTTCTTGTCCCTGACTGTTAGAGAAAAGCTTTTTCTGTTGTAGTTGGCATAATGGTTCATCCCAGACGTCAATCAGTACCTCCAAAACAGCTGTGGGAGTCTTCACCTGTGACAAAGCGAGTATCTGTGGGGGGGAGAGAGGTTAGGTCTGGTTCTGAGGAGGAGGGCCTCATTCCTTCTCGGCAGGATGTGATTTTGCCATCAGGCCTATCCTCTACCCCCTCTATTTCCCCCTTAACCCAGGGAAGGGATCTGTTTGATTCAGGGGTGGTGCATGGATTAAATGATGAGGATGGCGAGGATGCGGCCCTGGGTGGTTCTGTCAGCCTCCCAAGGGCCTTGGTTGGTGGAGATGGTGAGAGGGGGTTGGCGCAGGCCGGAAGGTGTAATCAGGGGCCAGAGGGCACTCAAGGGGTTATCTCTGGGGATCCGGGGCTTGGGGTGGTAGGTAGCGGGCCTTTAGGCCTTAATCTCAACCAGTTTTCGCCTAGTGGCCTAGCGGCCTTCCCCCCTCCTACTCCTTCAGGGAGTAATCTAGGCAGCGGCCTAGCAGTTTCAACATCCTGCATTGGTAGTTTCGGTGGGCCTGGTGGCCTAGCTGGCCCTTCTCAGTTAGGATACTCACCTAACTTACCTCTTTCCGATGCAGCGCTGTCATCGGTTGTGGCATTGCTCCAGGCCATCTAACGTCGGTATCTGGTCGGGCAGGTCGGCGGTGTCCATCTGGGTCCTTCCGGTGTCAGAGAGGCGAATCGTCCCTTTGCTGGCATTGGGCCTTCTCTGGGAGCGGCGAGCAGGGCGTCCTTCTCTGTCGGCGACTTCCGGTCGGTGTGGTGGTCATGACGTCACTACCGGTAGTCGCGGTGGTGACATCATTTCTGGTCATGGGTGTGGCAGAAGCAGAGCAGTCGTGCAACGAGTTGGAGGTGATGGCGCAGGTGAGTCGGGAGTCTGGGGATCCAAGGTGGGTGGCACCGGAGGCAGGCAGTTGAAGGCTGTCAGGCGGCGGTAGATGTTGGTCCTTTAGCTCCTGTGGCACACTATGGATCAGGGCAAAGGGGGAGCTTGGCCTGGATGCAGTGGTCAAAGGTGGTGCGCATGGCACGAGAGAGAGTCTTGGGCACGGGCAATTTATTTCTGGGGGCTTTGGTCAGTTTGGAAATAATGTGCAAATAGGAGAGGATCTGTTTGTAGTTGGGCATGAGCCTCTGGGGAGAGGACAACAGGCAGTGATGGGGGAAATTTTTCGGCTAGCTTCCATGTTAGCGCAGGACGCAGGGGGTTTTGCCTTAGGGCCATTTTTGGTGCTCAGCCATGCAATGGCGCCATACGCTCAGGGTAGCATGGATAGTGAGCAGTTGGGCAGGGGCCCTCCTGAGTTTGTGATAGTGAGTGCAGCTTGATAGTTGCAGGCTCCAGTTCTCGGGTCAGAGGGGGTGATCCTAGTCCAGGTGGGGGCATGGCACCCATTCTCTGATTCTTGGTACTCCCAGCTCTTGTTTCTCATTGCAGGCAGGTGTCAGCTTGGGCAGCTGTTCAGTTGTGAGATGTGAGGAGGCTCCAGGACCGTCAAGGCTTTATGGACCTGGAATACATCCTGTGGGTCTGGAGAGGCAGACACCTCCACTTTCGGCGTCTGGAGCAGATGAGACAATTATTCAGCTGGAGGCAAGGGGTGGGTGGGGATGGGTCATCTAGTGATACTGGCTCAGAGAGTGATGACTCCTTGGGGCCAGTTTCAAAACCTAAAAAAATGGGTATTGAAGTATTTACATAGATTGGTGGCAGGGCAGGAGAGACAGGAGTCAAGGTTAGCACCAGGGTTAGCCGGGGCTCTGACAGTGAGTACTAGTCAAGGGGAGAGTGGGAGTAGTGCTCCCATAGGGTCAGGGGCTGTTAGCTTGGCTGTAGCAGAAAGAAAGGTAGTGTTGCAGGGGGATGCATATCCCTGCAGTGTCCATTCATTCCATTCACATCTTAAGGCCAAGGTGGTAAAGAAGAATAGAGAAGGGAAGTATGTGAACATCTTCGATTTGTCGCTTGAGGCCCATAAGGCGAAGGAGCGGAGCGAGGATGGCACTGGTCCAAAAATGGTCAAAAGACATGAAACTATGGATGAGTGGTGGACTTGCTTTAGAATGCTGGCATCTTGTCTTAGTGCGGCAAAACCTGAACTGCATTTAGATGTGTTGAAGTATATGAAAACTATAAAGTTTATTCATAAGACTTATAAAGAAGGGGTATGGAGGTCTTATGACGCTAATTACAGAAGGAAGATGGTGGGAAACCCGTTGTTGACCTATGGCACAACAGATTTTCATTTATGGCAACGCCTGGGGGTGGTGCAATCTTCCTCTCCCCCTCCAGGAGGGAGGGCGGGTTTGAACAGACAACCCGGGGGTGTGAAGAGAAAAGGACGGGAGTGTTGGAAGTTTATCAACGGGAAGTGCGATAGAGGAGTGAACTGCTCCTTTCGTCACTCCTGGTTATACTGCTGGGCAGCTCATCCAGGGACGGAATGCTTGAGGAGAAAGGAAGGAAGAGGCGCATGTAGAGGAGCGACAGGTTCAAAGGGCTCCAATGCTACTGAAGCTGGACACCCTTGAGCTGTGGCTCAGGGCTTACCTGAACAGGGAGGCAGCAGAACTATTGCTGTCTGGTTTACGTGAAGGCTTTTGCATTCTTGTGTCGGGTGAGGTAGTAGGGGCTCAACAGAAGCGAAACTTGAAGTTGGCTTATGAGTACCCGAGGGTAGTTAGGTAAAAGTTGGACTAGAAGTTGAAGTTGGGGTGCATGGCAGGACCATTTAAGGAACCTCCTCTGAAGGGGCTGGTGGTCTTTCCGCTGGGGGTTGTGCCAAAGAAGGAGGCAGGCAAATTCCAGTCCAAAGGGTAAATCTGTGAATGATGCCATTGACCTGGAAGTTAGATCCATCCATTACCAGTCTTTTGACCAGGCAATGGCTTTGGTACAGCAGGCAGACGTGGGGACTGTCCTGGTGAATCTGGACATTGAGTCGGCTTTCTGCTTGTTGCCAATTCATCCGGAATCCTTTCGGCTGATGGGGTGCTGGTTTGAGGGTGCCTACTTTGTGAAGCATTGTCTACCAATGGGCTGCTCGGTCTCTTGTGCTTTCTTTGAGGTGTTCAATACATTTTTGCACTGGGCAGGTCTCAATCTGCGGCCGGATGGGGCTTGACTTTTTGTTGGTAGGTAGGGCTGGTTCATCGAAATGCACAAGGCTCATGTCTGTGATGAGGACGCTGCTCTTTCATTTTGGGGTTCCTTTAGCAGAAGACAAGACCCAGGGACCATGCACTTGCCTAACGTTCTTGGGTATTGAAATTGATACACAGGAAAGGCAATGTCTGTTGCCAGCGGATAAGGTGGCACGGATGCTTGCTGCAGTTGCAGCTGCAGCAGAGTGGCTCCCGTCAAGAGAGCTGCAGTCACTGCTGGGTCTGTTGAATTTTGCTTGCAAGGAGTAGCGTGTTCAACAGGAGGTTGGAAGGCCCATTGAAGAGTGATGGCAGGGAACGCAGGCAGTGTAAGATTTCAGTGGACATGAAGGAAGATTTGAAGGTCTAGAAGTTGTTCTTAGAGGACTTTAATGGAACATTGTTGTGGAGGCAGGGTAGAATGTCGAGTCAGGTTTTGCATTTGTTCAAGGACGCGGCTGGTGCGCATGGCTATAGGGCATATTTTAAAGGCGCATGAAGCGTGTAATTTTGGCCTCGGCCGTGGGCAGACAAGGGCTTGACCAGGAATCTAACTCTTTTGGAGTTGTTTCCCATTGTAGTAGCTATCGAATTATGGGGGCAGCAATTGTCCAATAGAAATTGTATCTTTTGGTGTGACAATATGAGCATAGTGTTTGCTATCAACAATCTTTCAGCCTCTTCCCCTATTGTTGTGAGGTACGTATGGTGGTTAGTGCTGAGGTGTTTGCGGCACAATGTTGACTTCTTGGCATGACATGTGCCGGGGGTGAATAATGTAGTTGGCAGATGCGCTGTCTTGTGGTCAGTGGGATCTGTTTAAGAGGCTGGTTCCGGGGAGTGGATGTAGTTGGTGCTTCTTGTCCTTCATTTCTTTAGCAGGTAGCCAAGGGAGGTACATGCTGAGTTCGCTGGTGAGAACGTCATTGGCCCCTGCAACTTGGCGGGCCTATGAAAAAAACTGAGCAGAGTAGGAAGTCTTCCTGACGGGTAAGGGTGATCCTTTAGTACCTGGCTCTCCAGCATTGTTACTTGAATGGATGGTGCATTTGAAAGAGTGTGGATGCAAAAAAGGGGCAATGCAGGGGAAGTTAGCAGCTTTAGCATTCTTAAGCAAATGGTGGGGCCTTCCAGATTGTATGGGTACCTTCTTGGTTAGGCAAGAGATGAAAGGTTGGTGTAGAATTGAGGTTTGGCCGGTTGACAGGCGTGAACCGATTACAGTGCAGAGGTTAGCGGCTTCGTTGGCAGTCCTGCCAAATGTTTGTGCAGACGATTACGAGGTTTGTTTATTTAGAGCAGCATTTTCAGTAACGTTCTTTAGGGCTCTCAGGATAGGGGAATTGGTAGCGCAGTTCAGGGTGTCAGTAGGAGCAGAGATACAGGTGCTACATGTCAGGTCGACTTGCAGGCATTACTATTGTTCAGAGCGTTGTCTGGTTAAGCTTGTCTCTGAATACTCTGGGAGAAGACAATGGAATTCAGAGCAACTAATAAAAGTTATTAACCTCTATTCCGCAGCTCCCTGACATTGCCGCCACTATAATAAAGTTATTAACCCCTATTCCCCCGCACCCAACATCGCTGACACTATAATAAAGCAAGTAACCCCTATTCTGCCGCTCCTCGACATCGCAGCCACTAAATAAAGTTATTAACCCCTAACCCTCTGGTCTCCTACATCACTGCCACTAAATAAACCTATTAACCCCTAAACCACCAGCCCCCCACATTGCAAAAAACTAAATTAAACTATTAACCCCTAAACCTAACAACCCCCTAACTTTAAATTAAAATTACAATATCTTAAAATAAATAAAAACTTACCTGTGAAATAAAAAAATTAAGTTTAAATTAACAATTAACCTTTTTAGAGATAAGGGGTTGGGGGGAGTAGAGTTATACAAATAGTACCAGGTTTTACCAGAATTTACATATTACAAATAATATTCAAATACTAGAATCTTCGATTCTGCAAAAAAGCAAAAACCTGGAGTGGATTACTCACTGAAAGAACTGACAACAACTAGACAAACTAGTTTTAACTGAGAGTACAACAAAGTTTTAAAGAGAGAGTAAATCCACTTATGTATTTATAAAACTTTTTACTCTACTAGTTTCATAAAGTGTTCAAAAATAATAAAATCGTTCCCAATCATTCATACATTATAGTTTATTAATTCAACTAAGGAACTCACACTCATACAGTAGCAAAAGCTGTGAATTAAAACCACTTAAACTCTGTGGTTAGCATAATAGCCATTAAGTCAATATGTCACTATTAAATATCCTCAATCCTAGTGAGTTAAAGTTAACTAAGCCCTTACAATCCAAGGGCTGTATTAATTTTTACATATGCAATAAAGGATAAGAGGATATAGTATTAACTACTTAGTAAATTGATTTTCCACAAGAGTAAGCAAAATTAAAAACGGACGATAGGAGAGACAAAACTGCCCCTATCGGACCCCTGACTCAGAGGAGGAAGCGTTCGTGAAACGCGCGTCAGGGGTCCGATAGGGGCAGTTTTGTCTCTCCTATCGTCCGTTTTTAATTTTGCTTACTCTTGTGGAAAATCAATTTACTAAGTAGTTAATACTATATCCTTTTATCCTTTATTGCATATGTAAAAATTAATACAGCCCTCGGATTGTAAGGGCTTAGTTAACTTTAACTCACTAGGATTGAGGATATTTAATAGTGACATATTGACTTAATGGCTATTATGCTAACCACAGAGTTTAAGTGGTTTTAATTCACAGCTTTTGCTACTGTATGAGTGTGAGTTCCTTAGTTGAATTAATAAACTATAATGTATGAATGATTGGGAACGATTTTATTATTTTTGAACACTTTATGAAACTAGTAGAGTAAAAAGTTTGATAAATACATAAGTGGATTTACTCTCTCTTTAAAACTTTGTTGTACTCTCAGTTACAACTAGTTTGTCTAGTTGTTAACAATTAACCTTACTATTATACTAAAATTAAAATAACTACCAATTAAATAAACTAAATTACACATTAAAAAACATAACACTACTTAAAAAAATTAAATCTAAAATTACAAAAAACAAAAAATACTAAATTATAAAAAATAACAAACACTAAATTACGATTGATTTGAATAGCCAATAGAATTTCAGTAGCTCTCATTCTATTGGCTGATTTGAACAGCAAATAGGATTTCAGTAGCTCTCATCCTATTGGCTGTTCTGAATTTCAAAAATCAAATCAGCCAATAGGAATGCAAGGGACGCCATTTTGAAAAGGCTACCTTGCATTGAAGATTCAGTGTACAGTAGTGACCGTATGAAGAGGACACTCCACGCCGGATGTCTTCAAGGATGGACCCACTCCGCGCTCGCCGGGATAAAGCTAGAAGATACCGTCTGGATGAAGATAGAAGACGCAGCCTGGATGGATGAAGACCTCGCCGCCTGGATGAAGACTTCTCGCCACCTGGAGGTCCGGACTTCAGAAACTGTAAGTGGATCATCGGAGGTTAGTGTTATTTTTTTTAAAAAAAAACTTTTTTTGGGTGGTTTTTTTTTTTAGATTAGTGTTTGGGCTTTTAAAAAAGAGCTGAATGCCCATACAAATGCCATTTTGAGGGCAATGGGTAGCGCAGGTTTTTGCTAGGGTTAGGTTTTTTATTTTGGGGGGTTGGTTGGGTGGTGGGTTTTACTGTTGGGGGGGTCTTTGTATTTTTTTTACAGGTAAAAGAGCTGATTTATTTAGGGCAATGCCCTACAAAAGGCCCTTTTAAGGGCTCTTGATAGTTTATTGTAGGCAAGTTTTTTTATTTTGGGGGGCTTTTTTATTTTTATAGGGCTATTAGATTAGCTGTAATTGTTTTCATTTTGGATAATTTCGATTGTTATTTTTTGTAATTTAGTATTTTTAAATTTTTGTAATTTTAGATTTAATTTTTTTAATGTGTAATTTAGTTTATTTAATTGGTAGTTATTTTAATTTTAGTATAATAGTTGTTAGGTTAATTGTTAGTTTAAACTTAGTTTTTTTTAAATTTCACAGGTAAGTTTTTATTTATTTTAAGATAGGGATATAGTAATTTTAATTTAAAGTTAGGGGGTTGTTAGGTTTAGGGGTTAATAGATTAATTTAATTTTTTGCAATGTGGGATGGCGGTTTAAGGGTTAATAGGTTTATTTAGTGACGGTGATGTGGGAGGCCAGAGGTTTAGGGGTTAATAACTTTATTTAGTGGCGGCGATGTCGGGGAGCGGCGGAATAGGGGCTAATAGCTTTATTATAGTTGTTAGACTAAGGGTGGTGAGGGAGGTAAAAATGGGTTGTATAGTAAAAATTCAGGGGTTAAATCAAATTATAATATTACTTGTAACCCCAGAATTCCACAACCTTGAGCAGTGATATACATCAAAATGTACAAAAATGTATGCAAAAAGGCTTGCAACACAAAGAGAAAGAATGCAGGTTACTCGACTAGTATAATACTAAAACCCACTTGAAATTAGGGTCAGACAAAAAGAAATAGAACAATCTGTGGATCAAATTACACAAACATACCCATTCATACTAGATAACTTTATTGGAGAAAAAATAAAAGTCCAACTGGACTCA
This sequence comes from Bombina bombina, assembly GCF_027579735.1. Classification (NCBI taxonomy): domain Eukaryota; kingdom Metazoa; phylum Chordata; class Amphibia; order Anura; family Bombinatoridae; genus Bombina; species Bombina bombina. The sequence goes on along the minus strand of NC_069502.1, from coordinate 420,212,309 downwards.
TACTCATGCACACTCACACATACAATTAAAACTAGCTGAAACTCAGAAAAAATAATTTTCTATCAAAGAGCACTCAAATGAATAATAATTTGTTGCTGCCAAGGAGTATTAAATGTATTATAATAATTCAACCCTGGGAGTCCACAAATAATTATAGACAGTGTGAAAATATATCTGGTCAATTTATAAGTCTTTTCAAGAACGCCACCTCAGAGTGAGGAATAAGTACAATATTCTGTGATTTTGTGTACTGGGAGATCAATGTATAAAAAATAGCTATCCCTACACAAGAATGCATATTATAGTAGCTTATTCACAAACTAGGTGATAGTTGCCTATAATTGTTTTTGCAAAAGTTGCAACTGGCGATTATAAAATCTTTAATATATAGGATACACCAATGTTTTTATATCAACCTTTGATTGGTCATAAGGTGTGGTATATACCTTTAAGGCAGATATTCAGCGTTGCAATTGTTGTGTATAACTCACCGCTTTTAATTTTTGTATCTGTAGATAGTGCAGTGTAGTTTGTTTCTTAGTCAAATGCATACGTTGCTATTTGCAGTAAAGATATTATAGCAGTAAGTGCAATAAATCACCTCAGAGTGAAGAACAGGCACAATATTCTGTAATTTTGTGTGCTGGGAAATCAATGTGTAAAATAGCTATCCTCACACAAAAGTGTATATTATAGTAGCTTATTCACAAACTAGGTGATGGTTGCCTATAATTATTTTTGCAAGATTTGCAGCTGGCGATGATAAAATCTGAAATATATAGGGTACACAAATGTTTTTATATCAACCTTTGATTGGTCATAGGGTGTGGTATATGCCTTTAAGGCAGGTATTCAGCGTTGCAATTGTTGTGTGTAACCCACCGCTTTTAATTATTGTATCTGTGGATAGCTCAGTATAATTTATTTCTTAGTCAAATACATACGTCGCTATTTGCAATAAAGATATTATAGCAGTCAATGCAATGAATCACTGTCAATGGCTATTACTATCAGATATTAAGTCTGGAAAGAATTGTAGCTAAAACACTGAAACCAGCTCCTATTGTGATAAATACCGGTGAATAGCCATATAAGCTAAATGTTAGTTACAATATAATAAAGCTTCTTTTTGCAAGTATATTAATTACATAACATTGTAACCTGAAATTATAGTGCTTACAATATGCGGAATCAACAAGTGTCTTTAAAGTCAGACCGTTGCTGGTCATATGGTGTAATTTGAAGCAAATATTAAGGTAGTTGTAAATTATATATTTTGCACAAAATTCAGTTATCACTGAAGCCTAAGATAAAAGCTTCTTATGTTCGTTAGTGCAAGCGTATTTCTATTCACAACACCTGCACGAATCCACAGGTGTGAGCTAGCAAATCTTATTGATATGTATTGCCCACCAGTATTAATGCTATGTAAATAAGACGCTTAAATAGGTATCCTTTTAAAATAACATATACACACTACTTGTTGCAGATAATATGCCGCAATATTGAGTCACATTAAATTATAGCGAAACACTGGCACCATTAAAAGTTGAAATAGTAAATGAAACCAAACATAAGATCCCATATAAAACTATTGTTATCTGAGACGCCAACCAATAGGCAAAATTAGAAAATCAGGAAAAGACTAAGCTTCAGAAAGGTCTCTTCTATAGCGGAGACCTGAATAACTTTTAACTGTCTATTTTTGGTAAAGACCGTGATAAGAGTGCTTTAACTGAGTCAGCAAATTAAAAAGATAGAGGTTCCATAACCCCGTGCTAGTGCCCCTGACGCACGTTTCACATTACGCTTCCTCAGAGGGGTACGCGCCTGCCGGACAGAGCGGGTAATATGAAAATCTAACACCCGCCCCTGTTCTCTGATTCGTTCTCCAAAGGTACGCTATGTAACTTCTAATTGGTCGGTATTCGTAGGAGGATGATTAGACTGCGTTGGACATGTTAATTCAAAGAGTTGGCTCATTCATATATATTGGAAAGATTTTAAAGAATGTGTTGAGGCAAGGGCCAAAATGTGTATCTCATACTTTAATAGCGCATAGAAGGGGAAAATATCGGATATATTTTGAAACATGGGTCTCAAAATTTTAACTTAGCTACCAAGCATTTTACAGCGGAGTATGTAGTTCATTAGTATCTATCTGCCTGTGACTTAATTTCCAGATCTGAGCAGGCGATTGAGTTGTATAATGCCATACTTGTACTTTGTACATCTAATGGATGTTTTACTTTGTTATTAGCAAAAATCTACATATGATGTCATGAATACTACTTGTTTTCCATGTATTGGGGCATTATATCGCTGCTGCGTTTATCATTACCTGAAGTTTCCATATACTGTAAAGTAAATTTCCCATTATTCTAACTAAATAAATAAAACTGTATCGATGCTCTGTAATGAAAAAAGTATCTCTGTAATTAGACCATAAACTTCCGTGATTTGCAAAAACCGGTGAGTCTTATCTAGACATATATGAACAATTATTATAAAGGCAATGAAAAATAGAGTAAAAATAAAAAAGGGTGATAAACTATAGTCTATAATGTATATGCTAAAAAGGGTGAAAGTGAAAGTGTGCTGTAAGATGAAAATATCGTTTCTTAAATCACATTCTATTTTTTAGTTTGGAAAATATTCATAAAATATAGGAATTACAAATTAATTCTAAAAAATAAAACATAAAAAATAAAATGAAGTGAATTGATAGTGAATCAATATTAAGTGAAAACAAGATTTTTAAATGAAAAGAGGAAAATATGTTGGTAAAAAAGTGTTTACTTGAATTTAGGAAAAACGTGAAGACAAGGTGCTGTTCTTCTTTAAAAAGTGTAAGAAGAATGGTGAACGTGTAACTGGTGTTTGCATAGATATACTATAATGAATTTAAACCTGGGAAAATAAGTATTTATAAATATACATTATAATTATTACATTCATTTAATCCATGTGGGTATACAGTGTTAAGCAGGTGTATCCACCGACATTCTGCTTTCAGTAATGAATCTTCAAGATTACCCCCTCTTATGCCTAGGGAAATTTTCTGCAAAACAGAACATTTAAGATGATTACTTTGACCTCAGTGTTTCAATAAAAAGTGTTTTGCTACACTCGTGATCTTTTTTCCTTTTTGTTGGTCTTTTTCTGCGTTTTTGATATTATTTTTGTGTTCTAGAATGCTGACTCTTGCCTCTTTAGTAGTCATGCCTACATAGGCTTTATCACATTCACAAAAAATGATATAAATGACTCCTGAGGATCTGCAAGTGAAATGATGTTTAAGTTTTTGGTTCTTCCCATATTTGTCCTTAATATTTGTTATTTTTCTGACATGAAGACAGACAGAACATGTGCCACAGGGGTACATGCCAGGGTCAGTATCACTTTTATTCGGAGTGTGTACATAATGGCTTTGTACCAATTGATCCTTTAGGTTCCTTAGTCTCTTATATCCAATTTGCACTCTGTCTCCTATTGTGTCCTTGAGCTCAGGGTCACTAGTAAGGATGTGCCAATTCTCATTGAGTATCTTAATCACACTCTGCATTTGCGGATTGTACGTAGTAATCAGTCTAGGGATAATTGTGGAATTGTCTTTAATTTTGGGACACAATAATGTATCCCTAGAGGTTTTCAGAGCTTTGAATTTAGCTTGTTTGATGGTTCAATTACTGTAGCCTCTTTGTGACAGTCTGGTAGTGAGAAGTTTACTATCATTTTTGATAATTTTTTCTGAGTTTCAGCTAGTTTTAATTGTATGTGTGAGTGTGCATGAGTATGAGTCCAGTTGGACTTTTATTTTTTTTCCAATAAAGTTATCTAGTATAAATGGATATGTTTGTGTAATTTGATCCACAGATTGTTCTATTTCTTTTTGTCTGACCCTAATTTCAAGTGGGTTTTAGTATTATACTAGTCCAGTAACCTGCATTCTTTCTCTTTGTGTTGCAAGCCTTTTTGCATACATTTTTGTACATTTAGCTTTATTATAGTGTCGGCGATGTTGGGGTGCGAGGAATATGGGTTAATAACTTTATTATAGTGGGGGTGATGTCGGGGAGTGGCGGAATAGGGGTTAATAATTTTTATTAGTTCCGGCAATGTCGGGAGTGGCAGATTAGGGGTTAATGTCTTATAACGCAACTTTTGTTGCGTTTGTTTCGCACCCTCTATAGTGCAAAACTTGTAATCTAGGCGACAGAGATTTAAACATCTTTATGAAAACATTTAACAAAACTATACATTCTAACGTTTAAGTGAAAAAACCTGCAATCTTCATCAATACTGAAAAAATGAAATATGGGCTCCTTTTATGAAGCTGTGGAATAGGGATTAATAGCTTTATTATAGTGTTGGCAATGTTGGGATGCGGGGAATAGCGGTTAATAACTTTATTATAGTGGTGGCGATGTCGGGGAGCGGCGGAATAGGGGTTAATAACTTTTATTAGTGGCGTCGATGTCGGGAGCGGCACATTAGGGGTTAATAACTTTATTATAGTGTTTGCGATGCTGGAGGCCCTCGGTTTAGGGCTTAATAGGTAGTGCATGGGTGTTAGTGTACTTTGTAACATTTTAGTTATGAGTTTTGGGAAACATTTTTGTTGCGCAAAACTCATAACTACTGCTTTTAGATAGCGGAACAGATTGTGTCGGTATAGGCTGGAATGCAAGCATTTTAGCCTCACTGCACAACCTGTAATACCAGCGCTATGGAAATCCCACACAAAAACGTCATTTTTTTGAGCGACTGACGTTGCGTTACAGGCTAAATGCTTGCGGTATAGCTATACAGACAAGACTCGTAATGGCTGCATTACTGTTTTTATGCTGAAATGGCCTTTTTTTCAGCGTTAAAACCGTAACGCAAAACTGGTAATCTAGGTGTATGAAAATTTAAATGATAGTATTTAATTTGTGGTATTGGTATTTTACAAGTGAAATTTAAAATATATTTTTAACTTTCTAAACATTTTAATATGTGAGAAGACATCCAGAAGAACATTACAAGAGAAATACAAAAGCCTAGAGAATCCATGCAAATAAGTTCATGCATACGCACTATTTTATGTTTATCCAAAGCTTTATTAGATAACATTAAACATACTTGACTAAAGATGGACTTATGAGTATGTCCTGTGTTTGCCAAAACACATTAGACAGCACTTGTTACATTAATTGCCATCTTTATTCAATCATTTTTATTATATTTGAATAAAGCTTTGAATGTTTTAAACATAGTATTTTGAATATGAATGTATTTTTTGGAGTGAAGGGACTCCAATTCCTATGAGCACTTTTGCCAGGCATCCAGAACTATGTGCCAGTTCCCAGGTGTTGTTTTGCTGTAAGTCTTTGTGAGAACACACATATTCAAGTGGATCCAGATAAAGTTGGTAAAAACAACAGGAGGATGCAGTGTAGTAGCATTAGAACCTCTGGCTATAATTACTCCCTGCAGTAGCAAGAGTTTGTAGGTTGCCAGTTGGAAGAGATATATCCATCGTCTGGATATTCCTCTGGGGTAGAATTAGGTGAGCCTTCATTAAGCAAATTCTGTAAATGTTTTTAATTTGTTTGCTTAAACATGATGTTTACTGCACAGGGCTGGACAGGGAATAAAAAGCAGCCCTGGAAAAATATGAAGACCAGCCCTATTTCCGTTAAGTCGGTAGAATGCACATGCCACATTTTTCTCAAAGGGGATTACTGGGACACACCATTCCCAGTATTTTCTCAGAATTAAATTAGATTAATTTTTTACTAAATGCAAATGTCAGATTGATGTTATATAGCAGCCTTACAACCCAATTGAAACCATGAATCACCCCTTTAAATTGTAGCTTTCCAGCCCCAGCTGCTGCTGCCCATCGGGAACTCTCCTGGTATCCTGGTAGGCCAATCCGGCCCTGTTACTGGAGAATTATTACACTACACTTGTGTTTATTTACATATAATACATAATAATGGATATTATTTTACAGGACTACGCGAGAATCATTTGCGTTTATAGAACATCCAAGAGATCAACAGGTCCAAGGTGTTTATTTGCAACATAATTTCAAAAACCCTTTGAAAATCCCTTTTAAAATCTGGTGGAAAAGAATGTTCTTACTGATGAATTGCAGTCATATAAGGTACAGTAAATGGGCAGATTTTGTAGTACAAATGCATTTGAAACACAGGATACATGGTTTGTTAATTGATTTTCAAACAATTTAGAAAGGGCTTAAGTTAGAGAAACAAACAAAGCATTGGGAATTCTAACTGATTGAGATATAAAACATGATGTTTAACCCATGAAAAGGAGATAAACACAGTTAAAGTCACATAAGTATGCCACTCCTCATTGGTTTAAATGGTTTATCAGTTTTGTCCTTCACAGGAATAAAAATTTATTAGGAGTGTAACTTTAATTACATGTTCACCTCTTGCATGTTAGAATATTTTGGGTCTGATTAAGAGTGGAGCACTATCGTTAGAGAGATGAGTGTAAACGTAATTACGGCATTCTTTATGATCTTTGCGGTGTGGGGGTGTAGCATTTCATTACAGTAAACACACCGCCGATCCTCCGCTCACATCTCCTGCTTTCATTAGCATATCGAAGACAAATCTGGCTTCCTTCAATAATTGCATGCCCCACACAAAAGGGGGCACACAACGAGTAGAGGAAGCTGGATTCATCATTGTTCTGCTCAACACTGAATGCGATGCGGGTGGAGTATTGGCAGTCTATTTACAGTAACAAAATGGCAAGTATTTTTAAAAAGAAGCGTCATTGTAAAGTTTAATGATTTAAAGTGTCCATGTTTTAAACAGTATTTTTAAATACTGGGCTTTAAATCATTCAACTTTAAAATCACTTTAATTGTATGTGGCAGCTGGGCTGTGACATATTGCACAAGATTTGTAATAATGTATTGATTGTACACTATGGCTGTGTCACTACAGTGCTACAGCTCTCATGTAGCTGTTGCTACCTTATTTAAGTCTGCAGATACTTTTAGGATTTTTGCATATTTTTAAGTTGTGCAAGTTCTATACAGAGCAGATTAAAAAATACACTGAAACTCAAACTTAAGCTTTAACTGCGCTAGAAGTAAGCTTTTGTGCGTGTTGGGTTGCACTTGTATTACAAGTTTAAAGAAAACAGTTTTTGCTCTCTCGCGCTTACCCGATGAGCATAAAAAGCCAAACTTACAATATCATGCGCGTGATAACGTATTTCCCCATAAAAGTCAATAGAGCAAAAAAGTGGAAGAAAACTAACATCCTATTTGCAAGCAAAAACGATCACATATTATCAAGTGTGCTAACCCGATATGAAAATATTAATATTTTACATTCCAATGTTCCTCACCTAGCAGAATATGTTGTATTTATTCATAAATACATATTTCTACATATATATATATATATATATATATATATATATATATATATGTGTGTGTGTGTGTATATAATACCAACAGAGAGATGCACACTTTCAGTAACGAACAACCAGCTCAATAACTTGTTAGTTTGCTCTATTGTTATTTACTACCTGGGTGCAGCTTCTTTTCAGACCAGTAATGCTTTTCACAGATTAGAACCCTCCTTTAGTATATCAGTCTGACCCCACCTATTAAGGTCAGTCCAGCACCAAAATACCAGGCAATTCCTCCAATCATTGCAGCCTTCATTGGGCCTCATCAATGAGGATCAGCTATATTCCTCAAATTTTGACTTTTTCCTATCTTTAAAATTGAGTGGACTGGTAACTTTTTCCCTCTGGGCTAGTAACTTTTAACGCCTGTCTAGTAAACTATGCTAATATTAGCTCTGTATATATAAATAATGGTGATAAATGGTAATAGGCGGCTGTCTGTGAGTCTCAAGAGAGGAAGGCCCAGTTGTGGGCTAAAACATTGGGATGTAACTTACCTTATTAAAATAAAGATGATGTTCATGTTCAGGATATAAATTTATAAAGAAGGACTTGGCAGTATAACAGGACGTGATGTTCTGAATCCATTTGGAATATATATATATATATATATATATATATACATATATATATATATATTTCATATTCTGAAGCACTGCAAAACAACAACACAGCAAACATTACTACCCTGTAACCACGCCAGTAAGAAACAGCTGTACTTAAAGAATAACATGTAGCAGACCTTTGCTACTTTCAAGGGTCTTGACCCTCCTCACACAGCCTGGGGAATGCTCAAATGTGTAGACCACATATAAAGAATATGCTAGGGCATGATAGGTTCCTTTTAGTTATTTTTCTCTGAACAGTTTTATGTAGCCAGAATGCAACATTAAGATATTTATCATAAGAGTAAATAAAAGAAGATATGAAGCAACATTGAATGGACCTAGTACAGCTTCAAACCTGCTCATATAAATAAAATATGTTTTCCTTATCCATGTAATAACTGCTACGATTTTAACACAAGAAGCACCTCATGTCTCCCCACTTCTGAACCATAATGAATGGTTTGCTCTTGTTGGTAGTTCAAATCTAAAGTTAACATGGTCACAAAATTGAAATATGAAATCCAGAATATTACTCCTATGTGCCAGAACTTGTTACTATGGGCACCAGATATTGGAACAAACAAAGCAGAAAAGAGATTAGGACATTAAGATAATTGCAGTGTTACACTAGAAATATCAGTGAAACATAAACTAATTTAGAAATAAGAGTATTTTGACTGGTGTTTTATGCCGAGGCCAGAAAACATTAATGTTTCTGTCCAAATGTTCCTTTGAAATAACGTTTAATTCCTGGAAATCATTTTATGAAAAACTGGGTGGTTTATGGATAAGAAAAGTCAGTTTACAAATCACCAATAACTTCAGCAAAATAAATGTCAAGGATCCAGATAAAAAAAAAACGTAACAGCCAGAGAAAATTCAGATGGAAATTAGATGTATTCAAAACAGGCTCGTCAGTTCTCAAAATTGTTAATTTATGTCAAGTTCTGATTAATTGTGACAAATATTTTGGTTTTGCAATTGTACGTTATTAACTTAAAGACGTACAGTATAAAGGTGCAATTATAGTATGATGAGGCCTTTGAGAATGCTGTATTTTATTGCGATTCCCAATATAAGTATATAAAAATAGTAACTAGATAAGCAAGTAGGCTTCCAGGGCAAACTGAGAACCCATGGTGCCCCAGGCAAAAAATAAAATAAAAAAGCCCCCTTCACCCCAAGCTGGTCAACCCTCACCCAACCAAGGGGTCAATTTATTATGCCCCGAATGCTAATATACAGGTATGCAGCTGTTTCCACACGAGCCTTTTGGCTCAACGGAAACATAACAGTTAAGACGCAGTGGTCTTAAGACCGCTGCTCCATAAATCGTCCACCGCCTCAGCAATCCGCCCGGTCGCATATGATCGGGTTGATTGACACCCCTTGCTAGCGGCTGATTGGCAAAGCAGGGGGGCATTACACAAGCATTTCACAAGGAATGCTTGTGCAATGATAAATGCCGACAGTGCATGCTGTCAGCATTTATCGATGCCTGGCAGACATGATCACTACAGCAGATGATGTCCGCCAGACACATGATAAATTGGCCCCCAAGTTTCCTTTAAGCACTGGCAGAGATATGCAAAGATGACTGCTTCCAGTAAAAATTGCCAATATGCAATACAATGGCAGTGCATCTCCAATGACATCTGGCAGCCAAGGCAGTTTGTAGAGAATCATGCTTTTTTTATAAGCTTTTCACAACAGGAGACTGCTAGTTCATGTGGGCAATATAGATAACATTGTGTTCACGCCCGTGGAGTCATTTAAGAGTTAGCACAACACAGCACTAATTGGCTAAAACACAGAGAGACAGACATTTGTTTTATTATAGATTAAAAGAGGCATGAAATTGTGATTTAAACTACAGTTTTATATAAGGCATGATGGTAGCTACACTGAAATTTTACAAGCTGCCATGGTAAGCAAAAAAAGCAATAAAAATGTGACCTAAATAAGGATATATTAAGGATTAATTAAAATTTTCTAATCTAGGATAATCTAAGATAACCATTAAACTGGATGGTCATTCTGATGCTAACTTGTATTGCACACATGTACTAGCCACAAATATGACTGGTTACACCACAGTAAGCATTACTAGGCAACCTCTGCAAGACATATGGAGCATACACACTCCCTTACACTGTAGGGCTCAAATGTTTTTTTATTTATTAAAGCAGGGCTTGAGAAATATATTTCAAACCTAGGAGCCAGCCCAAAATCCTAGGAGTCAGATTTGTTTGGAGCATGTGTATATAGGCACTGACATGGGTATACACAGGTTTTATACTAGTTTCTGGTGTATTAAATAAACCTGTAGAGAATGACCAACAGATCATTGTGTAATAACATCTTGCCGCTCTATTTCACATCAAGGAAACAGATGGTCAGAGGGCCAATGTGGGTCTTCCCCCCAACCCCAGGCCCATGGATTATTAATCTGCTTATATGTAATATCTGCACAAACAGTACTTACATAATGTCCCAATGATCAATAACTGTGCAGAGCAGGTGCATATATCTAGGCAATGGGCCAACTAGTTAATTACAACTTTAGTATTTGTTCTGTTGGAGATTGGTGGCTGTTTTTACCATTTTTTTCTCCTCATAGTGTTGCAACTGCCTTTAGGATTTCAAAAATGTAGCCACAGAAACTGGAACCACACTGTTGTGAATGGGTTTTGCCTTTGTGGTCACAAAGGTGCAAACAGATTTGAAATCCTGGTCACGAAAGCATGATCCTGTTTCAAAGACCAGATATTAAAATGGGTGCTCTGACAAAATGCAGAAGGACATTTGGCAAAAGGACATTTGGCAGACGGACATTTGGCCGACGGACATTTGGCTGACAGACAGAAAGCTAAAGAATGTTTCGATTTCGGCCGAGGGCAGATACGTTCCAGAGTGCTCTGTTCTAATCAGAGCCTCGGGCGCCGCAACTGCCTCTGGGAACCTTACCATGGGTCCCAGGCCGCACGTTTTGTAATTCTCTGTCTGGGAAATTATCTATCTATCAAATCTATCTATTTATCTATCAAATCTATCTATCTATTGTATCTATCAAATGTATCTATTGCATCTATTGATCTATCTATGTAATCTATGTATCTTTCTATCTATCAAATCTATCTATCTCGTGGCCGGACTGTTATCTGACAGCCACTTGTGTTTCAGCCAAATGTCCGTCGGCCAAATGTCCGTCGGCCAAGTGTCCGTCGGCTAAAAGTCCGGCCACGATTAAAATGCCTGTACTAAAATCACAAACATGATAGTGTCCATTGGAAACAAACATTTACAGAAATGGACTGCTACATGCAATTTCTAGATGTTAGAGTCCTGATCTCACTTTTTCCTGGAGACTCCCTTACCTATATGGGGTATTACCTATTGAATACAATTTCCCAAATGGAATTTACAATTGCGATGAATAGAGCTTTCATGAATCTAGACCATGTACACGAATACACCCTTAAAATGTTAAGTGTCTTATTCATGAACAACATAATAAAATTATTCAGTTGTCTTGGAATTCTTGAAAATATGTCAAAATGGCCAGTTTGGGGCATGTTAAAAACAGGGGCAAGTTGAAAAACCCAGAAACAACAGAAAATCCGCTATTATGAAAGGTGCAAATGAAAAGTAATCCTGTCACATCTCAAGCGCCTTTTTTCTAGAGTAAACAGACCCAGTTTGGTTAACCTCTCCTCATAGCTTAAATTCTCCATTCCCTTTATTAGTGTTGTGGCTAGTGATGTTGCGAATAGTTCGCCGGCGAATAGTTCCCAGCAAACATAGCATGTTCGCGTTCGCCGCGGACGGCGAACATATGCAATGTTCGGTCCGCCCCCTATTCCTCATCATTGAGTAAACTTTGACCCTGTACCTCACAGTCAGAAGACACATTACAGCCAATCAGCAGCAGACCCTCCTTCCAAGACCCTCCCACCTCCTGGACAGCATCCATTTTAGATTCATTCGCAAGCTGCATTCTTAGTGAGAGGAGGGACAGTGTAGCTGCTGCTGATTTAATATGGAAATCGATAGCTAGGCTAGTGTATTCAGTGTCCACTACAGTCCTGAAGGACTCATCTGATCTCTGCTGTAAGGACAGCACCCCAAAAAGCCCTTTTTAGGGCTAGAACATCAGTCTAATTGCAGTTGCCTGCCTGCCAGCGTGTGAGTCAGGCTCACAGCGTATACTGTGCCCACTTGCCCAGTGCCACCACTCATATCTGGTGTAACAGTAGTGTACATTTAAAAAAAAAACAACACTTTTTTGACTGTGAAATAATAGCAGACAGCTGCCAGTACCCAAGATGGCCACCAATAAGGCAGATGGGGAGGGTTAGAGAGCTGTTTTGGGGGGATCAGGGAGGTTGGGGGATAAGGGGGGATGCTACACCACAGCATATGTAAATATGCTAAAAAAAAATTCAAAAAATTTAAAAACCTTTTATTTTAGTACTGGCAGACTTTCTGCCAGTGCTTAAGATGGCGGGGACAATTGTGGGGTGGGGGAGGGAAGGGAGCTGTTCAGGGGGTCTGATGTGTCAGGTGGGAGGCTGATCTCTACACTAAAGCTAAAATTAACCCTGCAAGCTCCCTACAAACTACCTAATTAACCCCTTCACTGCTAGCCATAATACACGTGTGATGAGCATTTAGTGGCCTTCTAATTACCAGAAAGCAACGCCAAAGTCATATATGTCTGCTATTTCTGAACAAAGGGGATACCAGAGAAGCATTTACATTAATTTGTGCCATAATTGCACAAGCTGTTTGTAAATAATTTCAGTGAGAAACCTAAAGTTTGTGAAAAAGTGAACAATTTTTTTTTAAATTTGATTGCATTTGGCGGTGAAATGGTCGCAGGAAATATACCAAAATGGGCCTAGATCAATACTTTGGGTTGTCTACTACACTACACTTAAGCTAAAATTAACTCTACAATCTGCCTACATGCTCCCTAATTAACCCCTTCACTGCTGGGCATAATACACGTGTGGTGCACAGTGGCATTTAGCAGCCTTCTAATTACCAAAAAGCAACGCCAAAGCCATATAAGTCTGCTATTTCTGAACAAAGGGGATCCCAGAGAAGCATTTACAACCATTTATGCCATAATTGCATAAGTTGTTTGTAAATCATTTCTGTGAGAAACCTAAAGTTTGTTAAAAAGTGAACAATTTTTTTTTATTTGATCGCATTTGGCGGTGACATAGTGGCATTAAATATACCAAAATGGGCCTAAATCAATACTTTGGGTTGTCTACTACACTACACTTAAGCTAAAATTAACTCTACAAGCTGCCTACATGCTCCCTAATTAACCCTTTCACTGCTGGGCATAAAAAACGTGTGGTGCGCAGTGGCATTTAGCAGCCTTCTAATTACCAAAAAGCAACGCCAAAGCCATATAAGTCTGCTATTTCTGTACAAAGGGGATCCCAGAGAAGCATTTACAACCATTTATGCCATAATTGCATAAGTTGTTTGTAAATAATTTCTGTGAAAAAACTAAAGTTTGTGAAAAAGTGAACAATTGTTTTTTAATTGATCGCATTTGGCGGTAAAATGGTGGCATGAAATATACCAAAATGGGCCTAAATCAATACTTTGGGTTAGAAAAAGCAAGAGTACTAATGGCACTGAAGATATTTACAGATTAGGGTAGCCTATTATCCACTGGAAATAATAATAATCTATGTGCATTATATTTAGATAATCCAGATTCACTATTATCCAAATTGGCTAAAGTGCTGTGTACTGGTACTTTTAGAAAAACAATATCAATCCAAAGATTGATCAATTGTACACCTGGATAGCACTCATCCCCTAATCAATGGTGGCTATAATTTTGGACAAGATTTAAGGTATCCTAGGAGAGGAAGTGCGAAGACATTTTATTAAAATATAACCTTTATTAGGTAATTTTAAAAGAAAAACAATGAAATACCACACACACTCAAGAGATAAAAACACAAAGTTGGGTCAATTGAAATATAAACCTAGTATTCACGTAATATGAAAAGTGGTTGTGTATCACACTAAATCTAGCAAACTTTAATAAAAGTTTTGCGTCAGGAAAAAACTCAGTAAGTTTGTGGTAGACATGGACACATAGGGGTTAATAGATATGTATTGGACTATTGTCACTCTTTTATCCACTGCTGTGTTGCAATGTGGTATTGGAAATTCAAGAATTTGGTTTAGTAATGGTTCTTAGTATAATGTGTGCAGATACAGATTATTTTCCCCTTTATGATAGATCAGAGGGAAAATTTCCACATATTGGAATCTGAGGGGTTAGAATAAGTTCCCTGTTTACCTCTAATTCTGTTCAGTTATCAATTATTTGTATCCCATAGGGGATTGAATTTATGTTAAACAAGAACAGAGGAATTAACAGTTTTGAGAGTACTGTTGGTATAACACCACACTGATCTGTTATAGGGTCAAATCCACCAATGTTGAATATATACTGTAATGTAGTCTGTAAGTTATATGTTAACTATACATTCCTGGGTCTTATATATTGGAAGGCTTGATATGGTCAGAAACAGTTCTGAAAGTCACATATCAAGAAGTAACTTATTTCACCCAAGTAACGGAATTAAGTTTATTGAGAAGTTCTTTATATTTTATTCAGAAACAATGCTGAACCTTAAATTTCATATTATATAATAGATACTTATTACAGCGAGCAGCGGATAGCGATAACCCTGTGTTGTGTCTCAAAATGTCTAAAGTGGCTAGCTATTCAGTGAGAAAATATACTAGTCCATGTGGCTGATAGTATTTTGATATATAGTCTGGCCAAAAAAGCTGTACTATAGTAAATTAAAATATAACATATCATTGTTACTAAAGTGGAATTAACTTTATGTTACAATGTTGTTGTATCCATTAAATACATTGAGTTGGAATATGTTGTATATCTCAGGATGATACTTAGAAAGAGAATATATTTCTAAGTAAGATTTTTATACTGCCACAGAGCATTATAGCTTTTGATTTATTAATTATTTATTATGAACAATAAGTACTTGGATTGAAGTAAAAGCAGAATGTTACTAGATGAAAATAATTGTAACATGATGAAATTTTCTTGTCAACAGTACTAGGAGATAGCTGATCACAGTAACACTTTGCTTGCGTAACACTTTGCTTGCTTTTATTCAATATTGTTTAAATCAATTCAATTTGGCAACTGGCCTTCAACTCGATCTGCTATAGTAAGATAGCTGATCACAGTGACGCTGGTTTGCTTTAATAAATTCAAATAGCAACTAGTCATCTGATAGATTTGCTATGGTAACATTCTGGGTATTTAGGAAATTATTTATTTTCCACTGACGATTTAGCAAGATGGCTCATAGTCGCAAAGTTATATACGTTAAAATATGTTATAAATAATTTGTGGTGGTCCGAAACAGTCACTTACAACGGGTCACCCAACTACACCACTATATAAATACACTAAATATTGGGGGTACTATGAGTAAGTTTCAATGCCCCATAATAGTGATATAGTTTGAATGTACTGTGGGCGTCCGTTAGCGGTAAATGTCAGCTGTCGCGGTTTAAAATAACATACCAATTAAGTGTTGCTATGACCGCTCGATAATAATCACTGAATACTGCTAGGGTTTTCCTTTAACCAATAAGTTTGCTAGAGGCTATTAACAACCACTGTATACTATGATATATTATAATATTATGACCTCAATCTCTGCAAATTAAAAAATGCTAAAGGCATTTACACAAAACAATTCCCTAACATGTTTCGCCACTAACTTGGCTTTTTCAAAGGGTCTACTTTGGGTTGTCTACTACACTACACTTAAGCTAAAATTAACTCTACAAGCTCCCTACATGCTCCCTAATTAACCCCTTCACTGCTGGGCATAAAACACGTGTGGTGCGCAATGGAATTTAGCAGCCTTCTAATTACCAAAAAGCAACACCAAACCATATAAGTCTGCTATTTCTGAACAAAGGGGATCCCAGAGAAGCATTTACAACCATTTATGCCATAATTGCATAAGTTGTTTGTAAGTAATTTCTGTGAGAAACCTAAAGTTTGTGAAAAAGTGAACAATTTTTTTGTATTTGATCGCATTTGGCGGTGAAATGGTGGCATTAAATATACCAAAATGGGCGTAGATCAATACTTTGGGTTGTCTACTACACTACACTTAAGCTAAAATTAACTCTACAAGCTCCCTACATGCTCCCTAATTAACCCCTTCACTGCTGGGCATAAAACACGTGTGGTGCGCAATGGCATTTAGCAGCCTTCTAATTACCAAAAAGCAACACCTAAGCCATATAAGTCTGCTATTTCTGAACAAAGGGGATCCCAGAGAAGCATTTACAACCATTTATGCCATAATTGCATAAGTTGTTTGTAAGTAATTTCTGTGAGAAACCTAAAGTTTGTGAAAAAGTGAACAATTTTTTTTTATTTGATCGCATTTGGCGGTGAAATGGTGGCATTAAATATACCAAAATAGGCCTAGATCAATACTTTGGGTTGTCTACTACACTACACTTAAGCTAAAATTAACTCCACAAGCTGCCTACATGCTCCCTAATTAACTCCTTCACTGCTGGGCATAAAACACGTGTGGTGCGCAGTGGCATTTAGCAGCCTTCTAATTACCAAAAAGCAACGCCAAAGCCATATAAGTCTGCTATAATGGCATGTCTGGCACACAGTGTTGGGGCAAGGGTCCACCTGACCACTGATACCTGGTCTGCAAAGCATGGTCAGGGCAGGTATATCCCCTACACTGCGCACTGTGAAGTGGGCGTAACCCTTACACTACCTGATGACCTAGGTCACCAGAGGGTGCTCACTATACACAGCATATGGAATAGAGTGAACAGTTAGCAACATAAACTTATAACAATTGTATCTTAAACGCTACTATATGACCAAACAATTTGTACAATAACAATTATTGATAATGAAAAGGTGAACCTCATTAAATGGCGTTAGATTCAATGTCCATATGTGGTTGACAAGATTTTGAATGTAGAATCCTTGAAATCCTAAAGGTCCCAATCGGTCCCAAGGCTAGGAACACTTTCCCACGGCTGCACTCTCCACAACGATCCCAGGATGGAAAACGTGTTTGCTGAAAAGATGGTGAGAAAAGAAGAGAGGTGCACAAATGTGTATATCAATCGGTAAAACTCGGCATACACTCCAAATATTGTGTGCACAGGGTACTCACACTTTAGCACAGCACACCAGTGTGCTTGTGGAAACGGGCTGGCACTCAGAGCTGACCAGCTGGCTCTCTCCGGCTCTTTCCTGGAAATGACGGATTTCCTGTATGATAGACTGTCTGGTAGTGATGTGCTTGTATTCAAACTCCAGGCTCAAGTTATATTAAAACAAATTTAAAACTTTTATTGCACAGGGTTGACAAGCACATAATAAAATAGGTACATATAAAATATTGCTACGCGTTTCTCGGCCCTCCTGGCCGTTTCATCAGGCATATAAAATGAATTAAAAAAAAACGGCTTTTTATTACCGCCACTACCAAACAGTTTCAAACAAACCCTCCCCTTTCTTACTGGGTGTGTACAGATGAGCCTATCACAGTTAGTACATTTAAAAGCAAGTACTGACTAACAAGTGTATCAAATTGTTATGATCCATATCTCTTTCTAGTGAACATATTACTCCTTAATTGCGAATTGTGACAAAGATCGTTATACAATGATAGTAACTTGATATTAATATATACTTTTGTATCGGAGACACATAATATGGAAACAAAAATAGTCCCTTCGATAGGTGAAAAAGCTGACCAATATACAATATTTGGAGTGTATGCCGAGTTTTACCGATTGATATACACATTTGTGCGCCTCTCTTCTTTTCTCGCCAAAGCCATATAAGTCTGTTATTTCTGAACAAAGGGGATCCCAGAGAAGCATTTACAACCATGTATGCCATAATTGCACAAGCTGTTTGTAAATAATTTCAGTGAGAAACCTAAAGTTTGTGAAAAAGTGAACAATTTTATTTTTATTTGATCGCATTTGGCGGTGAAATGGTGGCATTAAATATACCAAAATGGGCCTAGATCAATACTTTGTGTTGTCTACTACACTACTGGAAAGAAGGGATTGTTTCAATACTAAGATTGAAAAATGTACACTAATTAGCACTCACATCTGAAAGAATGTGGCTTATAAATTAGAACATGTAGTTCCAAAGGGAAGACGGTCTATGCCGTGATAATTAAAATATAACCTTTATTAGGATTTAATAAAAAATAGGGTCCACAAAACAAACACAAACATATATAGATAAAAACACAGAATGTTGAGGAGGATACTGTGTACTGAGTATATATGCTAAACGTAGGCAAATGCACTGAGAATTGACTCTTAACCCAGGATTAGAATTTCCTGGTCAAGAGGATATTCCCTTATTGTAGCAAATTTAGTATACAGTATAGTGTTTGTGAGTATAAGTATGTGTGATTCTTAAACTTAAACATTCAATTTTACATGGTCATAGTATTTCTACTTCTAATAAGATGATATATGTACTTCACATCTTATTGTGCTCTTAATTCTATTGGTGATCCAGTATTGTAGTCTTTAAATTACTCTTTTTATTAATACAGCCGGGTTTGTTAGCTGGGTTGTAGTTGTTAGATTATGGCCGTTATTTTAAAATAATATTGGCTCTGGTCACACTATAGTATAGAGCAGAGTGCCCACTTGATTTGGCCCTTAAGGATATTTACACAATAAGGTTCCCCTTTCGGGTTAGGTTGTATAGATACACGATCTTTTAATAAATAGTACGCATTGATGTTAGTACTTATAAACCGTTAACTGCTGGACATGCGGTGAGTGTCATGTACCGGTATTATCCTTGAATTATAGTGACAAGTGTGGCTATATTCTTAATAGGGTTATAATAATGAGTTACGTTGCAAATGCATGTGGTGTACACAGGTTGTAGTAGGTAGTATAACTAAATAACGGCTAGATTTAGAGTTTTGTCGGTAACGACCCGCGTATCTAACGCTGGCTTTTTTCTGGCCGCACCTTTAAAATAACTCTGGTATTGAGAGTCCACAGAATGGCTGCGTTAGGCTCCAAAAAAGGAGCGTAGAGCATATTTAACGCAACTTCAACTCTCGATACCAGAGTTGCTTACGGACACGGCCAGCCTCAAAAACGTGCTCATGCACGATTCCCCCATAGGAAACAATGGGGCTGTTTGAGCTGAAAAAAAAACTAACACCTGCAAAAAAGCCGCGTTCAGCTCCTAATGCAGCCCCATTGTTTCCTATGGGGAAACACTTCCTATGTCTGCACCTAACACTCTAACATGTACCCCGAGTCTAAACACCCCTAACCTTACACTGACCCCTGCATATTATTATTAACCCCTAATCTGCCGCTCCGTAAACCGTCGCTACTTACATTATCCCTATGTATCCCTAATCTGCTGCCCCTAACACCGCCGACCCCTATATTATATTTATTAACCCCTAATCTGCCCCCCACAACATCGCCTCCACCTGCCTATACTTATTAACCCCTAATCTGCCGACCGGACCGCACCGCTATTATTATAAAGTTATTAACCCCTAATCCGCCTCACTAACCCTATATGTAGAAGTCTTCATCCAAGCGGGGCAGAAGAGGTCTTCCATCCGATGGAAGTCTTCATCCAAGAGGCATCTTCTATCGTTATCCATCCGGAGCGGAGCGGCAGCATCCTGAAGACCTCCGACGCGGAACATCCATCCTGGCCAACGACTGAACGACGAATGACGGTTCCTTTAAATGACGTCATCCAAGATGGCGTCCCTCGAATTCCGATTGGCTGATAGAATCCTATCAGCCAATCGGAATTAAGGTAGAATATTCTGATTGGCTGATGGAATCAGCCAATCAGAATCAAGTTCAATCCGATTGGCTGATCCAATCAGCCAATCCGATTGAGCTTGCATTCTATTGGCTGTTCGATCAGCCAATAGAATGCAAGCTCAATCTGATTGGCTGATTGGATCAGCCAATCGGATTGAACTTGATTCTGATTGGCTGATTCCATCAGCCAATCAGAATATTCCTACCTTAATTCCGATTGGCTGATAGAATCCTATCAGCCAATCGGAATTTGAGGGACGCCATCTTGGATGACGTCATTTAAAGGAACCGTCATTCGACGTTCAGTCGTCGGCCAGGATGGATGTTCCGCATAGGAGGTCTTCAGGATGCTGCCGCTCCGCTCCGGATGGATGACGATAGACGATGCCTCTTGGATGAAGACTTCAATTGGATGGAAGACCTCTTCTGCCCCGCTTGGATGAAGACTTCTACCGGATGGAGGACCTCTTCTTGCTCCGCTTGGATGAAGAATTTGGCTCGGCTGGGTGAAGACGACTCAAGGTAGGGAGATCTTCAGGGGCTTAGTGTTAGGTTTATTTAAGGGGGGTTTGGGTTAGATTAGGGGTATGTGGGTGGTGGGTTGTAATGTTGGGGGGGTATTGTATGTTTTTTTTTTACAGGCAAAAGAGCTGAACTTTTTGGGGCATGCCCCGCAAAGGGCCCTGTTCAGGGCTGGTAAGGTAAAAGAGCTTTGAACTTTAGTAATTTAGAATAGGGTAGGGCATTTTTTTATTTTGGGGCTTTGTTATTTTTATTAGGGGGCTTAGAGTAGGTGTAATTAGTTTAAAATTGTTGTAATATATTTCTAATGTTTGTAAATATTTTTTTATTTTTCGTAACTTAGTTCTTTTTTATTTTTTGTACTTTAGTTAGTTTATTTCATTGTATTTATTTGTAGGAATTGTATTTAATTTATTTATGATAGTGTAGTGTTAGGTTTAATTGTAGATAATTATAGGTATTTTATTTAATTAATTTATTGATAGTGTAGTGTTAGGTTTAATTGTAACTTAGGTTAGGATTTATATTTATTTTACAGGTAACTTTGTATTTATTTTAACCAGGTACATTAGCTATTAAATAGTTCTTAACTATTTAATAGCTATTGTACCTGGTTAAAATAAATACAAAGTTACCTGTAAAATAAATATAAATCCTAAAATATCTATAATATAATTATAATTTATATTGTAGCTATATTAGGATTTATTTTTAGGTAAGTATTTAGCTTTAAATAGGAATAATTTATTTAATAAGAGTTAATTAATTTCGTTAGATTAAAATTATATTTAATTTAGGGGGGTGTTAGTGTTAGGGTTAGACTTAGCTTTAGGGGTTAATACATTTATTAGAATAGCGGGTGAGCTCCAGTCGGCAGATTAGGGGTTAATATTTGAAGTTAGGTGTCGGCGATGTTAGGGAGAGGCAGATAGGGGTTAATACTATTTATTATAGGGTTAGTGAGGCGGATTAGGGGTTAATAACTTTATTATAGTAGCGGTGCGGTCCGCACGGCAGATTAGGGGTTAATAAGTGTAGGCAGGTGGAGGCGACGTTGAGGGGGGCAGATTAGGGGTTAATAAATATAATATAGGGGTCGGCGGTGTTAGGGGCAGCAGATTAGGGGTACATAGCTATAATGTAGGTGGCGGCTCTTTGCGGTCGGCAGATTAGGGGTTAATTATTGGTAGGTAGCTGGCTGCGACGTTGTGGGGGGCAGGTTAGGGGTTAATAAATATAATATAGGGGTCGGCGGTGTTAGGGGCAGCAGATTAGGGGTACATAAGGATAACGTAGGTTGCAGTCTGCAGATTAGGGGTTAAAAAAATTTAATTGAGTGGCGGCGATGTGGGAGGGGCTCGGTTTAGGGGTACATAGGTAGTTTATGGGTGTTAGTGTACTTTAGAGCACAGTAGTTAAGAGCTTTATAAACCGGCGTTAGCCCAGAAAGCTCTTAACTACTGACTTTTTTCTGCGGCTGGAGTTTTGTCGTTAGATTTCTAACGCTCACTTCAGACATGACTCTAAATACCGGAGTTAGAAAGATCCCATTGAAAAGATAGGATACGCAATTGACGTAAGGGGATCTGCCGTATGGAAAAGTTGCGGCTGAAAAGTGAGCGTTAGACCCTTTTTTGAATGACTCCAAATACCGGCGGTAGCCTAAAACCAGCGTTAGGAGCCTCTAACGCTGGTTTTCACGGCTACGCCAAACTCCAAATCTAGGCCTAAGAAAACCACAGTGTCTAACACATAAGTGTAACAATTTCAAGGGTGTGTATAAATTCCACTAATTGATACAAATGTTGCCTTTTAAATGTAGCGGTTATAAGAGTCCATACAGCGTGGGTTTATACACAGATTGTTATATCGTTTTTCTAAGGGTATTTAACTCAAATGCCCAAGGGCTTCACACAAGCGGTATTGAATGATTAGGTACTAATAACATTGCATGCTATTGTTATGCAATGCACTACAGTTAGCTTTACGTTTCATATTACTGGCCCATTAACTTAGTTGTAAGACAGTCCACCATTCATTCATACAATTAGCTGTTAGCCATTCTATATTGTATTGGCGTGGTTTTAACAATGCTGCAACGTACTGCTATACGGCTAGATTTAGAGTTTTGTCGGTAAGGACCCACGTAGCTAACGCTGGCTTTTTTCTGGCCGCACCATAAAAATAACTCTGGTATTGAGAGTCCATATAATGTCAGCGTTAGGCTCCAAAAAAGGAGCGTAGAGCATATTTAACGCAGCTTCAACTCTCGATACCAGAGACGGACGCGGCCAGCCTCAAAAACATGCTCGTGCACGATTCCCCCATAGGAAACAATGGGGCTGTTTGAGCTGAAAAAAAACCTAACACCTGCAAAAAAGCCGCGTTCAGCTCCTAACGCAGCCCCATTGTTTTCTATGGGGAAACACTTCCTACGTCTGCACCTAACACCCTAACATGTACCCCGAGTCTTACCCCTAACCTTACACTTATTAACCCCTAATCTGCCGCCCCAGCTATTGCTGACCCCTGCATATTATTTTTAACCCCTAATCTGCCGCTCCGTAAACCAGATCAGATTGAGCTCACATTCTATTGGCTGATCGGAACAGCCAATAGAATGCGAGCTCAATCTGATTGGCTGATTGGATCAGCCAATCGGATTGAACTTGATTCTGATTGGCTGATTCCATCAGCCAATCAGAATATTCCTACCTTAATTCCGATTGGCTGATAGAATCCTATCAGCCAATCGGAATTCGAGGGACGCCATCTTGGATGACGTCCCTTAAAGGAACCGTCATTCTTCAGTTGGACGTCGTCGGATGAAGATGGGTCCGCGGTGGAGGTCTTCAGGATGGAGCCGGTCCTCATCAGATGAAGATAGAAGATGCCGCTTGGAAGATGATGGTTGCCGGTCCGGATCTACTCTTCTTCCCGGATAGGATGAAGACTTTGGAGCCTCTTCTGGACCTCTTCAGCCACCGGATGATGGATCGCCAGCCCCCGCTTGGGTTGGATGAAGATTTTGGAGCCAGGACCGATCGGTGATAACCGGTGAGGTGAAGACAAGTAGGATGATCTTCAGGGGCTTAGTGTTAGGTTTATTTAAGGGGGGTTTGGGTTAGATTAGGGGTATGTGGGTGGTGGGGTTGTAATGTTGGGGGGGGTAATTGTATGGGTTTTTTTACAGGCAAAAGAGCTGAACTTCTTGGGGCATGCCCCGCAAAGGGCCCTGTTCAGGGCTGGTAAGGTAAAAGAGCTTTGAACTTTAGTAATTTAGAATAGGGTAGGGCATTTTTTATTTTGGGGGTCTTTGTTATTTTATTAGGGGGCTTAGAGTAGGTGTAATTAGTTTAAAATTGTTGTAATATTTTTCTTATGTTTGTAAATATTTTTTTATTTTTTGTAACTTAGTTCTTTTTTATTTTTTGCTATTAAATAGTTCTTAACTATTTAATAGCTATTGTACCTGGTTAAAATAAATACAAAGTTACCTGTAAAATAAATATTAATCCTAAAATAGCTATAATATAATTATAATTTATATTGTAGCTATATTAGGATTTATTTTACAGGTAAGTATTTAGCTTTAAATAGGAATAATTTATTTAATAAGAGTTAATTAATTTCGTTAGATTTAAATTATATTTAAGTTAAGGGGGGTGTTAGTGTTAGGGTTAGACTTAGCTTTAGGGGTTAATACATTTATTAGAATAGCGGTGAGCTCCAGTCGGCAGATTAGGGGTTAATAATTGAAGTTAGGTGTCGGCGATGTTAGGGAGGGCAGATTAGGGGTTAATACTATTTATTATAGGGTTAGTGAGGCGGATTAGGGGTTAATAACTTTATTATAGTAGCGGTGGCGGTCCGCTCGGCCAGATTAGGGGTTAATAAGTGTAGGCAGGTGGAGGCGACGTTGAGGGGGGGCAGATTAGGGGTTAATAAATATAATATAGGGGTCGGCGGTGTTAGGGGCAGCAGATTAGGGGTACATAAGGATAACTTAAGTAGCGGCGCTTTGCGGTCGGCAGATTAGGGGTTAATTATTGTAGGTAGCTGGCTGCGAAGTTGTGGGGGGCAGATTAGGGGTTAATAAATATAATATAGGGGTCGGCGGTGTTAGGGGAAGCAGATTAGGGGTACATAAGGATAACGTAGATTAGGGGTTAAAAAAATTTAATCGAGTGGCGGCGATGTGGGGGGGCCTCTCGGTTTAGGGGTACATAGGTAGTTTATGGGTGTTAGTGTACTTTAGAGCACAGTAGTTAAGAGCTTTATGAACCGGCGTTAGCCCAGAAAGCTCTTAACTACTGACTTTTTTCTGCGGCTGGAGTTTTGTCGTTAGATTTCTAACGCTCACTTCAGACACGACTCTAAATACCGGAGTTAGAAAAATCCCATTGAAAATATAGGATACGCAATTGACGTAAGGGGATCTGCGGTATGGAAAAGTCGCGGCTGAAAAGTGAGCGTTAAACCCTTTTTTGAGTGACTCCAAATACCGGCGGTAGCCTAAAACCAGCGTTAGGAGCCTCTAACGCTGGTTTTCACGGCTACCGCCAAACTCCAAATCTAGGCCATAGTTAGCTAAATCTTTTGTATTAATGGCCTATTGACTTAGATGCAAGTAAATTCCACCATTCATTCATACATTTGGCTAATCGCTATTCAAAGTTATAACAACATGGTTTAGATAACGCAGCTAAGTGCTGTATCTTTTCTCAACATTCGCTGATTAAAAGTTTGACTTAAAGCCTAACAACAATTCACTGCCCTAACATGTTTCGCCAACAGCGTGGCTTTTTCAAATATGCTAAAAAAAAAATAAAAAAATAAAAATTTTAAAAACCTTTTATTTTAGTACTGGCAGACTTTCTGCCAGTACTTAAGATGGCGGGGACAATTGTGGGGTGGGGGAGGGAAGGGAGCTGTTCAGGGGGTCTGATGTGTCAGGTGGGAGGCTGATCTCTACACTAAAGCTAAAATTAACCCTGCAAGCTCCCTACAAACTACCTAATTAACCCCTTCACTGCTAGCCATAATACACGTGTGATGCGCAGCAGCATTTAGTGGCCTTCTAATTACCAGAAAGCAATGCCAAAGTCATATATGTCTGCTATTTCTGAACAAAGGGGATCCCAGAGAAGCATTTACAACCATTTGTGCCATAATTGCACAAGCTGTTTGTAAATAATTTCAGTGAGAAACCTAAAGTTTGTGAAAAAGTGAACAATTATTTTTTATTTGATCGCATTTGGCGGTGAAATGGTGGCATTAAATATCCCAAAATGGACCTAGATCAATACTTTGGGTTGTCTACTACACTTAAGCTAAAATTAACTCTACAAGCTCCCTACATGCTTCCTAATTAACCCCTTTACTGCTGGGCATAAAACACATGTGATGCGCAGTGGCATTTAGCAGCCTTCTAATTACCAAAAAGCAAGGCCAAAGCCATATAAGTCTGCTATTTCTGAACAAAGGGGATCCCAGAGAAGCATTTACAACCATTTATGCCATAATTGCATAAGTTGTTTGTAAATAATTTCTGTGAGAAACCTAAAGTTTGTGAAAAAGTGAACAATTTTTTTTATTTGATCTCATTTGGCGGTGAAATGGTGGCATTAAATATACCAAAATGGGCCTAGATCAATACTTTGGGTTGTCTACTACACTACACTTAAGCTAAAATTAACTCTACAAGCTGCCTACATGCTCCCTAATTAACCCCTTCACTGCTGGGCATAAAACATGTGTGGTGCACAGTGGCATAACAGCCTTCTAATTACCAAAAAGCAATACCAAAGCCATATAAGTCTGCTATTTCTGAACAAAGGGGATCCCAGAGAAGCATTTACAACCATTTATGCCATAATTGCATAAGTTGTTTGTAAATAATTTCTGTGAGAAACCTAAAGTTTGTGAAAAAGTGAACAATTATTTTTTATTTGATCGCATTTGGCGGTGAAATGGTGGCATTAAATATCCCAAAATGGACCTAGATCAATACTTTGGGTTATCTACTACACTTAAGCTAAAATTAACTCTACAAGCTCCCTACATGCTCCCTAATTAACCCCTTCACTGTTGGGCATAAAACACGTGTGGTGCGCAGTGGCATTTAGCAGTCTTCTAATTACCAAAAAGCAACTTCAAAGCCATATAAGTCTGCTATAATGGCATGTCTGGCACAGAGTGTTAGGGCAAGGGTCCATCTGACCACTGATACCTGGTCTGCAAAGCATGGTCAGGGCAGGTATATCCCCTACACTGCGCACTGTGAAGCGGGCGTAACCCTTACACTACCTGATCGATACAACATCATACCTGATGTTTTAAAGCACGTTATTCCAAACAATTTAGGAATGTTAGGTGATTTATGCCCTTTATGGATTAAAACCAGACTCTGCATCAACTATGTAATTTTCCATGGGAGTTTTGCCATGGATCCTCCTCCGGCATGCCACAGTCCAGGTGTTAGTCCCCTTGAAACAACTTTTCCATCACTGTTGTTGCCAGAAAGAGTCCCTGTGGGTTTTAAAATTCGCCTGCCTATTGAAGTCTATGGTGGTTCGCCCGGTTCGCGAACATTTGCGGAAGTTCGCGTTCGCCGTTCGCGAACCCAAATTTTTATGTTCGCGACACCACTAGTTGTAGCCCTTCTCTGAAGGTTTTTTAAATCTGCACTGTATTTTTTTGAGATTAGTCCCCAGAACTGCACTCCATCAAGTCTTACCAGGTATATAGTGACAGAATTATGCTTTCCTCCACTGCATCAATGCCTTTTTAATACATGCTAGTATCTTATTAGCCTTAGAAGCAGCTGCCCTGTATTGTGGACGCATCTTTAGCTTATTATCTATTACTACTCCTAAATCCCTTTCCTCCTCTGTGTTGATAAGTCTAGTCCCATTTAAATAATCTAATTTTCCATTTATCTGCGCATTCTTCTCATTTTTGCAGATCCCCTTGTAACACTAGTTCATCCTGCACTGACCTAATGACTTTACACAACTTTTTATCACCTGCAAAATAGAGATGTTCCTATTTAATCCTTGCTCTAAGTCAGTAATAAAAATATTAAAAATAACAGGGTCCGGTACTGATCCCTGTGATCAGTTTACTACTGCTTGTTGCTCCCTGTCTTTTATCCAGTTATTTATCCATGAGCTAAGATTTTCAACTATTCACAGTCACTTAATTTTGGATATTAATCTCTCATGTGGCACTGTATCAAAGGCCGTTGCAAAATCCAGTATATCACATCAACTGATTCCCCATTATCTATATTTTTACTTCCATCCGTATAGAATCTAATTCAATTAGTTTGGCATGATCTATTTCTCATAAAGACATGCTGATTCGAATTTATAATGTTGTTTACATGAATTTACACATCAATATAATCCATTATAATCCCTTCAAGTATCTTCTCCACAATTGATGTCAGACTAACTGGTCTATAGCTAAAATTAACTCTACAAGCTGCCTACATGCTCCCTAATTAACCCCTTCACTGCTGGGCATAAAACACGTGTGGTGCGCAGTGGCATTTAGCAGCCTTCTAATTACCAAAAAGCAACGCCAAAGTCATATAAGTCTGCTATTTCTGAACAAAGGGGATCCCAGAGAAGCATTTACAACCATTTATGCCATAATTGCACAAGTTGTTTGTAAATAATTTCTGTGAGAAATCTAAAGTTTGTGAAAAAGTGAACAATTTTTTTTTTTTATTTGATCGCATTTGGCGGTGAAATGGTGGCTTTAAATGTACCAAAATGGGCCTAGATCAATACTTTGGGTTGTCTACTACACTTAAGCTAAAATTAACTCTACAAGCTCCCTACATGCTCCCTAATTAACCCCTTCACTGCTGGGCATAAAACACGTGTGGTGCACAGTGGCATTTAGCAGCCTCCTAATTACCAAAAAGCAACGCCAAAGCCATATAAGTCTGCTATAATGGCATGTCTGGCACACAGTGTTGGGGCAAGGGTCCACCTGACCACTGATACCTGGTCTGCAAAGCATGGTCAGGGCAGGTATATCCCCTACACTGCGCACTGTGAAGTGGGCGTAACCCTTACACTACCTGATCGATACAACATCATACCTGATGTTTTAAAGCACGTTATTCCAAACAATTTAGGAATGTTAGGTGATTTATGCCCTTTATGGATTAAAACCAGACTCTGCATCAACTATGTAATTTTCCATGGGAGTTTTGCCATGGATCCTCCTCCGGCATGCCACAGTCCAGGTGTTAGTCCCCTTGAAACAACTTTTCCATCACTATTGTGGCCAGAAAGAGTCCCTGTGGGTTTTAAAATTCGCCTGCCTATTGAAGTCTATGGCGGTTCGCCCGGTTCGCCCGTTCGCAAACATTTGCGGAAGTTCGCGTTCGCTGTTCGCGAACCCAAATTTTTATGTTCGCGACATCACTAGTTGTGGCCCTTCTCTGAACGTTTTCTAAATCTGCAATGTATTTTTTCGAGATTAGTCCCCAGAACTGCACTCCATCAAGTCTTACCAGGTATATAGTGACAGAATTATGCTTTCCTCCACTGCATCAATGCCTTTTTAATACATGCTAGTATCTTATTAGCCTTAGAAGCAGCTGCCCTGTATTGTGGACGCATCTTTAGCTTATTATCTATTACTACTCCTAAATCCCTTTCCTCCTCTGTGTTGATAAGTCTAGTCCCATTTAAATAATCTAATTTTCCATTTATCTGCGCATTCTTCTCATTTTTGCAGATCCCCTTGTAACACTAGTTCATCCTGCACTGACCTAATGACTTTACACAACTTTTTATCACCTGCAAAATAGAGATGTTGCTATTTAATCCTTGCTCTAAGTCAGTAATAAAAATATTAAAAATAACAGGGCCCAGTACTGATCCCTGTGATCAGTTTACTACTGTTTGTTGCTCCCTGTCTTTTATTCAGTTATTTATCCATGAGCTAAGATTTTCAACTATTCACAGTCACTTAATTTTGGATATTAATCTCTCATGTGGCACTGTATCAAAGGCCTTTGCAAAATCCAGTATATCACATCAACTGATTCCCCATTATCTATATTTTTACTTCCATCCGTATAGAATCTAATTCAATTACGGCTAGATTTAGAGTTTGGCGGTAGCCGTCAAAACCAGCGTTAGAGGCTCCTAACGCTGGTTTTGGGCTACCGCTGGTATTTAGAGTCAGTCAGGAAAGGGTCTAACGCTCACTTTGCAGCCGCGACTTTTCCATACCGCAGATCCCCCTACGCCATTTGCGTATCCTATCTTTTCAATGGGATCTTTCTAACGCTGGTATTTAGAGTCTTGGCTGAAGTGAGCGTTAGAAATCTAACGACAAAACTCCAGCCGCAGAAAAAAGTCAGTAGTTAACAGCTTTCTGGGCTAACGCCGGTTTATAAAGCTCTTAACTACTGTGCTCTAAAGTACACTAACACCCATAAACTACCTATGTACCCCTAATCCGAGTTCCCCCCACATCGCCGCCACTCGATTAAAATTTTTTAACCCCTAATCTGCCGACCGCACACCACAAGCTACGTTATACTTATGTACCCCTAATCTGCTGCCCCTAACACCGCCGACCCCTATATTATATTTATTAACCCCTAATCTGCCCCCTCAACGTCGCCGACACCTACCTACACTTATTAACCCCTAATCTGCCGACCGGAGCTCGCCGCTACTCTAATAAATGTATTAACCCCTAAAGCTAAGTCTAACCCTAACACTAACACCCCCCTAAGTTAAATATAATTTAAATCTAACGAAATAAATGAACTCTTATTAAATAAATTATTCCTATTAAAGCTAAATACTTACCTGTAAAATAAACCCTAATATAGCTACAATATAAATTATAATTATATTGTAGCTATTTTAGGATTAATATTTATTTTACAGGCAAGTTTGTAATTATTTTAACCAGTTACAATAGCTATTAAATAGTTAATAACTATTTAATAGTTACCTAGTTAAAATAATTACAAAATTACCTGTAAAATAAATCCTAACCTAAATTACAATTAAACCTAACACTACACTATCAATAAATAAATTAAATAAACTACCTACAATTATCTACAATTAAACCTAACACTACACTATCAATAAATTAATTAAATACAATGCCTACAAATAAATACAATTAAATAAACTAACTAAAGTACAAAAAACTAAGTTACAAAAAATAAAAAAATATTTACAAACATTAGAAAAATATTACAACAATTTTAAACTAATTACACCTACTCTAAGCCCCCTAATAAAATAACAAAGCCCCCCAAAATAAAAAAATGCCCTACCCTATTCTAAAATTAAAATAGAAAAGCTCTTTTACCTTACCAGCCCTTAAAAGGGCCATTTGCGGGGCATGCCCCAAAGAATTCAACTCTTTTGCCTGGAGAAAAAAAACATACAATACCCCCCCCCCCAACATTACAACCCACCACCCACATACCCCTAATCTAACCCAAACCCCCCTTAAATTAACGTAACACTAAGCCCCTGAAGATCTTCCTACCTTATCTTCACCACACCGGGTATCACACCGATCCGTCCTGGCTCCGATGTCTTGATCCAAGCCCAAGCGGGGGGCTGAAGACATCCATCCTCCGGCTGAAGTCTTGATCCAAGCGGGCAGAAGAGGACATCCGGACCGGCAAACATCTTCATCGAGGAGGCATCTTCTATGTTTTTCCATCCGATGACGACAGGCTCCATCTTGAAGACCTCCGGCACGGATCCATCCTCTTCTTGCGACGTCCTAAGTCCGAATGAAAGTTCCTTTAAATGACGTCATCCAAGATGGCGTCCCTCGAATTCCGATTGGCTGATAGGATTCTATCAGCCAATCGGAATTAAGGTAGGAAAATTCTGATTGGCTGATGGAATCAGCCAATCAGATTCAAGTTCAATCCGATTGGCTGATCCAATCCGCCAATCAGATTGAGCTCACATTCTATTGGCTGTTCCGATAAGCCAATAGAATGCGAGCTCAATCTGATTGGCAGATTAGGGGTTAATAAGTGTAGGTAGGTGGAGGCGACATTGGGGGCGGCAGATTAGGGGTTAATAAATATAATATAGGGGTTGGCGGTGTTAGGGGCAGCAGATTAGGGGTACATAGGGATAACGTAGGTTGCGGCGGTGTACGGAGCGGCAGATTAGGGGTTAATAATAATATGCAGGGGTCAGCGATAGCGGGGGCGGCAGATTAGGGGTTAATAAGTGTAAAGAAAAGAAAAGGACGGTTTAATGCAACAGAAGAACAATTTACTGCTTTAAATTAAAGTTCAGATATGGAAAAACATATAAACTCTTTTTGTAATCCCAGTGGTAATCAAAGTTGCAATGTTATGCCTCCCTCTCTCTTGGAAATGATAAAGATCAAAAATATGTAAGCGTTACAGTTCATGTATTTTCCATTTGCATGATACGCTAATCATTTACTGTGTTACTGTATTCAGCATATCCCCAGTTTACGACATATGTCCCAATATGGCCAATTTAACCAGTAGCACTCAAGGAAAGTCCTACAGATATGGCAAAGTCAGGGAAGTAATCAATCGAGTAGTCCGTAATCAATTATATTGCCCATGTACACTATGCGTACCTCCGCTCCCTCCGTGCCCCAGTACCTCAGACCTGAACTCCTTGTTCCTTCTATGCGCTGTTCCGGACCCTCATCCGTCCACAACATGCGGATTCAGCATCTTCCGTATCACCCACGTGTGGCATGATGTCACTTCCGGGTCTTCCTGTCTGTTTGCGGTACTTGATAGGTGTACAGTGAAAGGGGCCTGAGGGAGCGCGGACCAATTGGCAAGTTCCTCCTGATTACCTTGCAAATCCCACTGTATGTTGACAAATGGGAACAAATGCTGTTGTGTTGTGACTTTGGGGAGCCGTAGAATCTTTGTCCAGAGAGAGGGTTTAGGCAAATCCGGACTGCAGTGCAGCTTAGGTAATGCAACAGCAACTGACCTGGGCAAAAAATTCAGCTCAAAGAATAAATCGAAATGTCAGTTGCTGTTATTAAGTTAATAAGTGTAAGGCTAGGGGTGTTTAGACTCGGGGTACATGTTAGGGTGTTAGGTGCAGATTTAGGAAGTGTTTCCCCATAGGAAACAATGGGGCTGCGTTAGGAGCTTAACGCTGCTTTTTTGCAGGTGTTAGGTTTTTTTTCAGCTCAAACAGCCCCATTGTTTCCTATGGGGGAATCGTGCACGAGCACGTTTTTGCAGCTGGCCGCGTCCGTAAGCACCGCTGGTATCAAGAGTTGTAGTGGCGGTAAATATGCTCTACGCTCCCTTTTTTGGAGCCTAACGCAGCCCTTCTGTGAACTCTAAATACCAGCGGTATTTAAAAGGTGCGGGGGGGAAAAAGCATGCGTAGCTAACGCACCCCTTTGGCCGCAGAACTCTAAATCTAGCCGTTAATTTGGCATGATCTATTTCTCATAAAGACATGCTGATTCGAATTTATAATGTTGTTTACATGAATTTACACATCAATATAATCCATTATAATCCCTTCAAGTATCTTCTCCACAATTGATGTCAGACTAAATGGTCTATAGCTTCCTGGATCAGCCTTGCTTCCTGTTTTAAAAATGTGGCACCACATCAGCTTTACGTCAGTCCTGGGGTACTATGCCTGTGGATAATGAGTCTTGAAAAATTAAGGAGTAGAGAATTGGCAATAACAGTTCCCATAAAACCATTGGGTGTATTTCATCTGGGTCTGGCATTTTATTTACATTAAATTTATCCAGTTTTTTCATGATATCCTCTAGAGCAGCAGTCACTAACCAGTGGTCCGTGGACCACTGGTGGTCCACGAGAAGATGTTGGTGGTCCTTGACACCATCAAGCAGAAATTAATCTCCTCTAATGGTGTTCCCCCGTCGTGCCGCAACTCCCTACAGTGCCTGGCTGGACATCAGTGAAAACCAATGGAGGAGGAGTTAAATTAGTTCAGTTCTGTCATTCAATTAATTCCAAAAAATAATTTATAAAAATGTGTAAATATATACATAATGTAAACTTAGCTATGGTTATACTATTTATGTATATATATATATATATATATATATATATATATATATATATATATATATACACACACACACACACACACACATATACATACACACATATATATATATATATATATATATATATATATATATACACACACATATATATATATACATACATACATATATACATATATATAGATATATATATACACACACACACACATACATACATACATACATACACACACACACATTATAGAGGTTTGTACCTTTTTTAAAAAAAATCATGTTAGTGGTCCACGGGATTCAAAATTGTGAGTTTAGTGGTCCCTGAGGTCTGAAAGGTTGGCAATCCCTGCTCTAGAGATAACCCAGCTAATGGTATGAGCTTGCATGTTCTAGTTTGTTTCAAAGTATCTCCTCCTTTTGGTTCCTCTCTTGTGTATACAGAAAAAAAGAACTGGTTTAGTACCTCAGCCTGTCTCCCTGTCACTGTTAAACATGTTACTCTTCACACAATTTAATGTACCTATATTTTCCTTAGATTTTTTACCATTTATGTACTTAAAAAAAACTTTTATGGTTTGACTTATTTTGCATGCTTTGTTACATTCCTTATTTATTTGGAATCTTTAGGGATCGCCAAGATATATTTTTTCTGAGCTTTCTCTGTGGAGAGTTCTTTGTGTCTCTATCAGAATGTGTTCCACATTTGCCTCATTTCAATGTTGCTGAAACTACAAATTATTCTGCAAATTAAGACAATCAGCCCTTACCTTCTGTCTATTTTATCCCTTAATATATCTAGATTGCAAGCTATTAAAAGCATATCAGCTCATTCTGTATTATTTGTATCATCAGGTTTAATAGTTGAATTTAACACTATATGTGAGAGTATTGTATACCACCTTCCCCGTGTATTCAAGCACTAAAAAGATAGGTGGTTTTTAGAAAGATGATGGAGCAAGGAAGGAGTCTGTAAAGATTGTCTATGATATCCAAAAGTGTCCAGAGACCTTCACTGGGTACTCAGCCCCCTATCACAGATATAGAGTTTTCAGTGGCAGACAGTGAAAAATTACTGGGATCACCTGGCCAGCTTGTGATACATCTCTACTGTTGTCACCAAAGCCACACAGTTTTTAATAATTCTTTTTCCATTAAAGGGACAGTCAAGTCCAAAAAAATATTTCATGTTTCAAATAGGGCATATAATTTTAAACAACTTTCCAATTTACTTTTATCACCAATTTTGCTTTGTTCTCTTGGTATTCTTAGTTGAAAGCTAAACCTAGGAGGCTCATATGCTAATTTCTTAGACCTTGAAGGCCGCCTCTAATCTAAATGCATTTTGATAGTTTTTCACCACTAGAGGTCATTAGTTTACGTGTTTCATATAGATAACATTGAGCTCATGCACGTGATTTTACCATGGAGACAGCTCTGATTGGCTTAAATGCAAGTCTGTCAAAAGAACTGAAATAAGGGAGCAGTCTGCTGAGGCTTAGATGCAAGGTAATTACAGAGGTAAAACGTGTATAATTATAACTGTGTTAGTTATGCAAAACTGGGGAATGAGTAATTAAGGGATTAGCTATCTTTTAAAACAACAAAAATTCTGGTGTTGACTATCCCTTTAAGCTTTTACATTGGAAGAAAACACAAGGGGGAAAAATGTAATCAAACACTTTACGTCTCCCTGTTCCACATAGTTACTGAGTGTTATATGTGTAAAATACTCAGTGTCCATCTTAGCACAATTTCTTTGCAATTTTTCCTTTCAAATATGTCTTTTATGTATGGCGCAAATTTATATACTGTGGTAGCTTAGGAAACAGATAAGTATCAGTTTGTCAGGGTGCCAGGGATCAGACTGAGACGAGAAGTGCAAAAATAATCAAACCTTTATTAATAGCAAAAAATAATAAAAAATCCACAAGTCAAATAACAAGCCAGGAATCAAAACCAGAGCTGGTAGTCAGACGAGCAGAGTCAGGAGCCAAAGCGAGTAGTCAGACGAGCCGGAATCAGGAACAAGGAGAACAGCAGAGTCAGGAACAAGCCAGGGATCAGGAACAAGGAGGGACGTCAGACAGCCAGGTAATACACAGGAGCTCTCACAAACAGGACTGAGACAACGCAAGGGCAAAGCATACTGAACAGAGGCCCTTTAAATAATAAGTGATGGCATCACAATTCTGAGACTGCATCCTGTCTCACACGGATGATGTATACCAGTCTGGCCATAAAAGGAAGTGCAGGAAATGAGCAGCATCACACAGTATGCACCAGAGTCAGCAAGAGAAGAGTAAAATGGCTGCCAGCAGCACATGGCAAACAAAACAGGGAAAAAACTCTGACAGTACCCTCCCCTCAACGACCCCTCCCTCGCGGGAGGACAAAAGGCTTATTGGGGAAATGGGCATGGAAGAGGGCATGAGCATGAACATCAGAGGAGCGAACCCATGAACGCTTCTCCGGACCATAGCCCCTCCAGTGAACCAAATACTGTACGCGGCCCCTGGACATACAAGAGTCAATAATGCTGCTGACCTCATACTTCTCATGGTTGTCAACAAAGATAGGGTGGGGACGAGGCAACACAGTGGTAAACTAATTACAAACCAATGGTTTCAAGAGGGAGACATGAAAAACATTGGAGATGCGCATTGCAGGAGGAATGTCAAGAGCGTAGGCCACAGGATTGACCCGTCGGAGTATTCGAAAAGGACCAACATAATGGGGAGACGCCTACGATCAGCCTGGAACTTTTGGAGCTGCATAGAATGATGAGACAGTCCTGAATCTGCACCCACTTGGAACGGAGTTGCCGGAGATGCTCCTCCAAAGTCGGAATACCCTGAGAAATTAATGAATCGGGAACAAGGATGGTTGAAACCCATAATTCGCCATGAATGGGGATAACTTGGAGGAAGCATTAATAGCACTATTACAAGCAAACTCTGCCCAAGTTAACGGTTCAGACCAATTATTGTGGTGATCTGAGACATAGCAACAGAGAAACTGTTCCAGAGCTTGATTAGACCGTTCCGCAGCCCCATTGCATTGAGGGTGATATGCCGAGGAGAAGGAAAGCTGGATCCCCATTTGAGCACAAAAGGAACGCCAAAATCTGGAGACAAACTGGCTACCCCGGTCCGACACTATCTCCTTGGGTAACCCATGTAAATGGAAGACCTCCCAGGCAAAAATTGAAGCAAGCTCCTGAGCGGTAGGCAACTTCAAGGGAATGCAATGTGACATTTTAGAAAAACGGTCAACCACCATAAGGATAACCGTATTGCCATTGTAAACAGGGAGCTTGACAATGAAATCCATGGAAAGATGTGTCCAAGGACGCTCACCATTAGCAATAGGTAGAAGAAGACCCACAGGAAGACGATGAGGAGTCTTATTCTTTGCACAAACTGAGCAGGAGGCAACATATGCAGCAACATCAGAACGAAGACCTGGCCACCAGTATTGTTGAGTGACGGACCAAATCATTTGGTTCTTGCCTGGGTGACATGCGGCTTTAGGATAGTGGTAAATGTGCAAAAGTTTAGTTCGAAGACTCTCATGAACAAAAAACTTACCACTAGGTTTCTCAGGAGGTGCATTGGTTTGTGCAGCCAGGATCTCCTCCCCAAAGGGAGAAGTCTAATTAGTACGTATGGTAGCCAAAATATGGTCAGGAGGTATAACTGGAGTAGGTACAGACTCCACCTTGGACAAAGGCAAAAATTGTCGAGAGAGGGCATCAGCCATAACATTCTTACTACCAGGCAGGTAGGAGACCAAATAATTAAACTGAGACAAAAATAGCGCCCATCTGGCCTGTTGGGGCGACAAACATTTTGCTTCAGATAGATAAGCTAAATTCTTGTGGTCAGTAAGAATGAGCACTGGCACGCTAGTACCCTCCATTCCTTGAGTGCCAAAATTATGGCCAGTAATTCCCTGTCACCAATTTCATAATTGCACTCCACTGGAGACAATTTCTTAGAGAAGAAACCACACGGATGCAAGGAACTGTCAGGCGTTGGACGTTAAGACAAGAGGGAACCTACTCCAGTCTCAGACGCATGGGCCTCAAGAATGAAAGGCAGGACAGGGTTAGGATGAGCCACAACTGGAGCAGCAGCAAAGGAAGTCTTAAGACTATCAAAGGCCTTAATGGCAGTAGGTGACTAATGGAGTGGATCATTCTCTTTACGGGTCATGTCTGTGATAGGTTTGACCAAGGAAGAAAAGTTTTTAATAAACTTTCTATAGTAATTGGCAAACCCCAAAAAACGTTGAATAGACCGAAGACCAACTGGGCGAGTCCACTGCAGAACTGCAGATAACTTTTCAGGATCCATGGAGAACCCTGCTACAGATATAACATAACCTAGGAAGGTTACTTGAGTCTGATGGAACTCACATTTCTCGAGTTTACAAAACAGGCCGTTCTCACGTAGTCTCTGAAGAACCCGTGTAACATCAGAATGATGAGCCTCAAGTGTGGGTGAGTGTATGAGGATG
This sequence comes from Bombina bombina, assembly GCF_027579735.1. Classification (NCBI taxonomy): domain Eukaryota; kingdom Metazoa; phylum Chordata; class Amphibia; order Anura; family Bombinatoridae; genus Bombina; species Bombina bombina. The sequence continues at coordinate 420,174,213 of NC_069502.1, read as the reverse complement.
TCGTCTAGGTACACCACAACACACTGTTGCAACATATCTCGTAGGACATTATTAATAAATTCCTGGAAAACAGCAGGAGCATTACAAGATACTCATAATGCCTGCTCCTGGTGTTAAATGTTGTTTTCCATTTGTGGCCCTCCTTGATCCTAATGAGATTGTACGCTCCTCTCAAATCAAGTTTAGTAAAGACCATAGCTCCCTTGAGGCGGTCAAAGAGTTTCGTAATGAGTGGAATAGGGTAAGCATTCTTAATGGTAAGATGATTAATACCCCTATAATCAATGCATGGTCTTAGCTCGCCACCCTTTTTCTTCACAAAGAAGAAGCCAGCCCCTGCAGGAGAGCAGGATTTGCGGATGATCCCCGTGACAGAGCATCAGCAACATACTCCTCCATAGCACAATTCTCCACAACAGACAAAGGGTAAACCTGGCCCCGAGGAGGAATGACTCCGGGTTGCAGGTCTATGGCATAATCGTAAGACCGGTGAGGAGGCAACGTACCGGCACGCACATTGTCAAAAATGTCTAGGAACTCTCGGCACTCCTCTGGCAATTGAGATACCAAAGAAGTGCACAAGACTTTAACTGGTTTCCGAAGACAAGTGGAAATACATTGCGTAGACCACAACAAAATTTCAGACCTGCACCTGTCGAGACTGGGATTGTGCTTTTGGAGCCAGGGATAACCCAGAACAACTGGAAAATGCGGAGAGTTTATCACCTGGAACTGGAGGGTTTCATAATGGAGAGCCCCAACAACCATGGATAACGGAGCAGTTTCGTGACTAACAAGTGCGGGCTGAAGGGGCCTGCCATCAATGGCCTCAATAGCAAGCGGAACGGACCGAGGCAAAACAGGAATAGAGTGCTTTGATACAAAAGCACTGTCAATGAAATAGCCTGTAGTACCGGAGTCAACAAGAGCCTGGGTGACTATGGAGGAGTCCACCCAGGAAAGGACAACCGTGACCAAAGGTTTCTCCTTTAGCGGTTCCGGGGATGGGGATAAACCACCCAAGGTCTGCCCCCGACAGGACCTTAGGTGTGAGTGTTTCCCAGCCGTGTAAGACAAGACTTCAAAAGGTGGCCCTGTAACCCACAATAGAGGCAGAGCCCCTCCCTCCTCCTAAAGGCCCTCTCCTCTGCAGAGAGACACGTGAATCCCAACTGCATTGGCTCAGCAGTACCTGGTGACTCGGGACCAGGAGGCATGGGAGGAGACGGAGGCATGGGTGGGAACGAACACGTAGGAGACAACGGAATAGTGCTTCTTGAAAAAGGGGCCTCTCGCTTAGTCTGATGTCAATTAGGATCAAAAAAGACATCAATGCCTCGAGATCTTCTGGTAAATCTCTGGCAGCAACTTTGTCTTTAATCGCATCAGAAAGCCCATGAAAGAAGGCGGCAACAAAGGCTTCATTGTTCCAAATTGTTCTCTGCGGCAAGCGTACGGAACTCAATGGCATACTGAGCAACAGATCTTGTACCTTGCTGAATGGTCATGAGTCGTTTATCAGCAGAGGAGGAGCGAGCCGAAACATCAAATACCCTTCGAAAGGAGGCCACAAATTCAGGGTAATTTTAAATCACAGGTTTATTAGTCTCCCACAAGGGATTAGCCCAGGCAAGAGCTGTGTCAGAGAGCAACGAGATGAGAAATCCCACCTTAGCTCTGTCAGAGAGAAACGCCTGAGGTAACATCTCAAAGTAAATGCCCACCTGGTTCAAAAACCCTCTGCACTGATTAGGATCACCTCCATATCGCTGAGGTAGAGGTGCAGAACCAGACATGCTCCTGGTAGGACTAGGTGCAGCAGCGAAAACAGGAGCAGCCATAACTTGCGGGACACATTGGTCCAAATGGACAGTGCGAGTCAGCAGGGTTTGCAGGGCTAGTGCAAATTGATCCAAGCGGTGATCCTGTTCATCCATCCTGGAAATTATGGCAGGTAAAGGTGGATTATTAGCACCATCGGGATTCATGGCCCTTGCGTAATGTCAGGGTGCCAGGAATCAGACTGAGACGAGAAGTGCAAAAATAATCACACCTTTATTAATAGCAAAAAATAATAAAAAATCCACGAGTCAAATAACAAGCCAAGAATCAAAACCAGAGCTGGTAGTCAGACAAGCCGGAATCAGGAACAAGGAGAACAGCAGAGTCAGGAACAAGCCAGGGATCAGGAACCAGGAGGGACGTCAGACAGCCAGGTAATACACAGGAGCACTCACAAACAGGTCTGAGACAATGCAAGAGCAAAGCATACTGAACAGAGGTCCTTTAAATAATAAGTGATGACAACACAATTCTGAGACTGCATCCTGTCTCACACGGATGATGTATACCAGTCAGGCCATAAAAGGAAGTGCAGGAAATGAGCAGCATCACACAGTATGCACCAGAGTCAGCAAGAGAGGTGAGTAAAATGGCTGCCAGAAGCACATGGCAAACAAAACAGGGAAAAAACCCTGACACAGTTCCAGTGGGAATTACTTCCTAACAGATAGTGCCCCTTTCTGTTATACTATATAGGGGCCAATTTATCAAAGCTTCAACTGTGAATGCGCTGGAATTCCACATCAAATTAGACCCCAAGATGATCCACCATATATAACACAGCGTCAATGTTGAAATGTTCGACATAATATATGCTCCGGCGAGATAAATCCAATGCAAATTGATGCTTGCATTATTCAAGCGTAATACTGATCATCCGCCTTCATATTTTACTCTATTCGAACCTCTTACCAATTTATCAAACATTCAACAGGTACACTTGCATCTGTTCCGACACAGCATATCTATAGTTCAATCCTCCACCTCTGAGGCTGCGAATGCCATAGAAATCAATAGGAGTTTGAAAAGGTTTTGTTTTATGCTGTTTGTCATCGTAGACAGTTAACAATAATCATGCAGAAAATGTTTAAATTTGCAATACTTTTATGATGCGGAAGGAGGATATTAATAAACCACCTGAATCATGAAGTATAATAAAAATGTTTCATGTCCCTTTAACCTTTTGTGAAAAAAAAAATATATATATTAAGATCTGCCCTTATTACTAAATAAAATCAAGTAGGGAGATGTTACCCTACTTATGGGTTATGTTAAATCTTTGTCTCTCTCTGTCATAGAGTTCATTACAAAGCAAGGGGACAAGTTACTATTTATACAGGAATGAAAGGAAGGAACACAGTCCCTGATGTTTTCAACACAGAAGGAGGAGATTAATAAACCAGCAACATGCTGCACACGTAGATGTGCGTCCACAAATACGCATAAGAGTGCCAAGAGTATTTCTCCCAAGAATTGGTCTATATCTTTGAGTGAAAGGGATGAACTCCTTTCACCAGTAGACACTGTCAAACATATAGGGATAAAAGAGAACAAAAAAGATATTACATAATATATTTAGATTACCAAAGAGTATTACTTCATTTGTTAATACATTTTTTTGCGTCATGTTTAACGCATGGAACAACTACTCCATAGTTGAAAGAACTCTCACAGCATTTCTGTTCCTTCTTCCACGCAATACTCCAACTAAGTCAATTATCAACCATGTTTTATTGGGAAATGCATAATCATGTAAATAAGCAAATCAAAAGTTGACATACGTTTTATACTCTCAATAACTGATCAAATTGGTCAATACTGGTGGAATTGGTGTCGCAGTAGTAGTTAGTGTTAGAGATGACAAAAAAAGGGATTATAACATTCATTAGTCAACATTTGTAAGAGTATTATAATCAAATAAAATCTAGAAATTATGTTTGAGTCAATATAATCTTACGCAGAAAGGGATAGTCTACATAAAATTAAACTGTCATGATTCAGATAACGCAGCAATTATAATCACCTCTATAATGTTTTCCTATTATCATTGTTTGATTCCTTCTCTTGAACTATTTCAGAATGTAAAAGTTTAATCTAAAAGGCCAGCCCATGATTTTAACACCTGTGTAGTATTGGTCTTGAAATAGAGACTCCAGTCAGGAAACAATACACAGGTGTAGCACAAAAACTGGGTCCAGCACTTGTACTTGCATTATTTTTGAATTAAAAGATAAATAAGACATGTAAATATGTTTGCAAAACATTTCAGAAATAAAACATATACACACAAGTATGTGCAAAGAGATATGTACGTACATATTCGAGCATTAAAGAATCATATAAAATTGAGTATAAAAAGTAAGATAGAAGCTTTTTGCAAAAAAATTTATATCCACAGATACATTTCTATGAGATTTATTGTTTGTTCATGTATAAACAGAGCTATTTAAAAAACATAAACAAAGAAAAAATTAAAATAAAGATTTAGAGAAATGTTATTCATGTACAGGAAAAGCAAATAGAAGAAAAAATTTCAGAAAATACGATTCATCAGATGAACATAAGGATCTCTGCGACATTGATAGTTCAGATTTATCAATGGTTCGATGCTATTCGTGTCAGACTTGCCGCACGTGTTTTTGACAGACATGTTGATAAATAAGGCCGTTGAATGTAGATATGTATGGCGAGCATATAGCCCATCACAAATGCTTTGAGATTGACACCTTGATAAATCGGCCCCATAGACTCAAAACATTCATAAACATCATGGAGAAATTTGCTTTGAGCAGCAGTATGGGTGCCCTATTACACATAAGTCTATGATATGTAGAGTTAAATAAGTGAACGGATTAATACATTAAATAGTACAATTTATACACAATTGTTTAAGTTGATGCCACACCACACTATACCCCCAACAATTCTCTTTTATTCTATACTAGTCAATAAGCCTGCCCAGAGGGCAGTATAATTATTTTTTAAACTACAGATGTAGAAACAACACATGCAGTGTTTGATTGACACTGACGTATATGTTAATTCCTATCCCCGTAAAATATATTCGGAAGTTGCAATCAGCAATTTCCGTAACTCCGCCCACACATAATTTATACTGTATCAATGCATAGTTACTGTATCAATAATGTAGACTCTGACACAGAAAAAATAGGCATTAATAAAAATTTCAGGCCTAGATTTAGAGTTTGGCGGTAGCCGTGAAAACCAGCGTTAGAGGCTCCTAACGCTGGTTTTAGGCTACCGCCGGTATTTGGAGTCAGTCAGGAAAGGGTCTAACGCTCACTTTTCAGCCGCGACTTTTCCATACCGCAGATCCCCTTACGTCAATTGCGTATCCTATCTTTTCAATGGGAACTTTCTAACTCCGGTATTTAGAGTCGTGTCTGAAGTGAGCGTTAGAATTCTAACGACAAAACTCCAGCTGCAGAAAAAAGTCAGTAGTTAAGAGCTTTCTGGGCTAACGCCGGTTTATAAAGCTCTTAACTACTGTGCTCTAAAGTACACTAACACCCATAAACTACCTATGTACCCCTAAACCGAGGTCCCCCCACATCGCCGCCACTCGATTCAATTTTTTTAACCCCTAATCTGCCGACCGCCACCTACGTTATACTTATGTACCCCTAATCTGCTGCCCCTAACACCCCCGACCCCTATATTATATTTATTAACCCCTAACCTGCCCCCCACAATGTCGCCGCCACCTACCTACAATAATTAACCCCTAATCTGCCGACCGCAAAGAGCCGCCACCTACATTATAGCTATGTACCCCTAATCTGCTGCCCCTAACACCGCCGACCCCTATATTATATTTATTAACCCCTAATCTGCCTCCCTCAACGTCGCCTCCACCTGCCTACACTTATTAACCCCTAATCTGCCGAGCGGATCTCACCGCTACTATAATAAAGTTATTAACCCCTAATCCGCCTCACTCCCGCCTCAATAACCCTATAATAAATAGTATTAACCCCTAATCTGCCCTCCCTAACATCGCCGACACCTAACTTCAATTATTAACCCCTAATCTGCCGACCAAATCTCGCCGCTATTCTAATAAATGTATTAACCCCTGAAGCTAAGTCTAACCCTAACACTAACACCCCCCTAAATTAAATATAATTTAAATCTAACGAAATAAATTAACTCTTATTAAATAAATTATTCCTATTTAAAACTAAATACTTACCTGTAAAATAAACCCTAATATAGCTACAATATAAATTATAATTATATTATAGCTATTTTAGGATTTATATTTACTTTACAGGTAACTTTGTATTTATTTTAACCAGGTACAATAGCTATTAAATAGTTAAGAACTATTTAATAGCTACCTAGTTAAAATAATTACAAAATTACCTGTAAAATAAATCCTAACCTAAGTTACAATTAAACCTAACACTACACTATCAATAAATTAATTAAATAAAATACCTACAATTAAACCTAACACTACACTATCAATAAATTAATTAAATACAATATCTACAAATAAATACAATGAAATAAACTAACTAAAGTACAAAAAATAAAAAAGAACTAAGTTACAAAAAATAAAAAAATATTTACAAACATCAGAAAAATATTACAACAATTTTAAACTAATTACACCTACTCTAAGCCCCCTAATAAAATAACAAAGACCCCCAAAATAAAAAAATGCCCTACCCTATTCTAAATTACAAAAGTTCAAAGCTCTTTTACCTTACCAGCCCTTAACAGGGCCCTTTGCGGGGCATGCCCCAAAGAATTCAGCTCTTTTGCCTGTAAAAAAAAACATACAATACCCCCCCCCAACATTACAACCCACCACCCACATACCCCTAATCTAACCCAAACCCCCCTTAAATAAACCTAACACTAAGCCCCTGAAGATCTTCCTACCTTGTCTTCACCATGCCAGGTATCACCGATCGTTCCAGGCTCTGAAATCTTCATCTAAGCCCAAGCCGGGGCTAGACATCCATCATCCGACGGCTGAAGAAGTCCACAAGAGGCTCCAAAGTCTTTATCCTATCCGGGAAGAAGAGTAGATCCGGACCGGCAACCATCTTCTTCCAAGCGGCATCTTCTATCTTCATCCGATGAGGACCGGCTCCATCTTGAAGACCTCCACCGCGGACCCATCTTCTTCCGACGACGACTTCCCGACGAATGACGGTTCCTTTAAGGGACGTCATCCAAGATGGCGTCCCTCGAATTCCGATTGGCTGATAGGATTCTATCAGCCAATCGGAATTAAGGTAGGAAAATTCTGATTGGCTGATGGAATCAGCCAATCAGAATCAAGTTCAATCCGATTGGCTGATCCAATCAGCCAATCAGATTGAGCTTGCATTCTATTGGCTGATCGGAACAGCCAATAGAATGCGAGCTCAATCTGATTGGCTGATTGAATCAGCCAATCGGATTGAACTTGATTCTGATTGGCTGATAGAATCCTATCAGCCAATCGGAATTGGAGGGACGCCATCTTGGATGACATCCCTTAAAGGAACCGCCATTCGTCGGGAAGTCGTTGTCGGAAGAAGATGGGTCCGCGGTGGAGGTCTTCAAGATGGAGCCGGTCCTCATCGGATGAAGATAGAAGATGCCGCTTGGAAGAAGATGGTTGCCGGTCCGGATCTACTCTTCTTCCCGGATAGGATGAAGACTTTGGAGCCTCTTCTGGACTTCTTCAGCCGTCGGATGATGGATGTCTAGCCCCCGCTTGGGTTGGATGAAGATATCGGAGCCAGGACGGATCGGTGTGATACCCGGTGAGGTGAAGACAAGGTAGGAAGATCTTCAGGGGCTTAGTGTTAGGTTTATTTAAGGGGGGTTTGGGTTAGATTAGGGGTATGTGGGTGGTGGGTTGTAATGTTGGGGGGGGTATTGTATGTGTTTTTTTACAGGAAAAAGAGCTGAATTTCTTGGGGCATGCCCCGCAAAGGGCCCTGTTCAGGGCTGGTAAGGTAAAAGAGCTTTGAACTTTTGTAATTTAGAATAGGGTAGGGCATTTTTTATTTTGGGGGGCTTTGTTATTTTATTAGGGGGCTTAGAGTAGGTGTAATTAGTTTAAAATTGTTTATTTTTTGTAACTTAGTTCTTTTTTATTTTTTGTACTTTAGTTAGTTTATTTCATTGTAGTTATTTGTAGGTATTGTATTTAATTAATTTATTGATAGTGTAGTGTTAGGTTTAATTGTAGGTATTTTATTTAATTTATTTATTGATAGTGTAGTGTTAGGTTTAATTGTAACTTAGGTTAGGATTTATTTTACAGGTAATTTTGTAATTATTTTAACTATTTTAGCTATTAAATAGTTCTTAACTATTTAATAGCTATTGTACCTGGTTAAAATAAATACAAAGTTACCTGTAAAATAAATATTAATCCTAAAATAGCTATAATATAATTATAATTTATATTGTAGCTATATTAGGATTTATTTTACAGGTAAGTATTTAGCTTTAAATAGGAATAATTTATTTAATAAGAGTTAATTAATTTCGTTAGATTTAAATTATATTTAAGTTAAGGGGGTGTTAGTGTTAGGGTTAGACTTAGCTTTAGGGGTTAATACATTTATTAGAATAGCGGTGAGCTCCAGTCGGCAGATTAGGGGTTAATGTTTGAAGTTAGGTGTCGGCGATGTTAGGGAGGGCAGATTAGGGGTTAATACTATTTATTATAGGGTTAGTGAGGTGGATTAGGGGTTAATAACTTTATTATAATAGCGGTGCGGTCCGGTCGGCAGATTAGGGGTTAATAAGGGTAGGCAGGTGGAGGCGACGTTGTGGGCGGCAGATTAGGGGTTAATAAATATAATATAGGGGTCGGCAGTGTTAGGGACAGCAGATTAGGGGTACATAGGGATAATGTAAGTAGCGGCGGTTTACGGAACGGCAGATTAGGGGTTAATAATAATATGCAGGGGTCAGCGATAGCGGGGGCGGCAGAATAGGGGTTAATAAGTGTAAGGTTAGGGGTGTTTAGACTCGGGGTACATGTTAGAGTGTTAGGTGCAGACGTAGGAAGTGTTTCCCCATAGCAAACAATGGGGCTGCGTTAGGAGCTGAACGCGGCTTTTTTGCAGGTGTTAGGTTTTTTTTCAGCTCAAACAGCCCCATTGTTTCCTATGGGGGAATCGTGCACGAGCACGTTTTTTAAGCTGGCCGCGTCCGTAAGCAACTCTGGTATCAAGAGTTGAAGTTGCGTTAAATATGCTCTACGCTCCTTTTTTGGAGCCTAACGCAGCCATTCTGTGGACTCTCAATACCAGATTTATTTTAAAGGTGCGGCCAGAAAAAAGCCAGCGTTAGCTACGCGGGTCGTTACCGACAAAACTCTAAATCTAGCCGTCAGTGTCTACATTATTTATACAGTCACTATGCATTGTGACTGTATAAATAATGTGTAGACTGAGCCGTCTCCCAATAATAAACCTAACATTTCTTTACCTATATTTCCGCCAACCCCAAAAAATCGCAAGTAAAACTAAAATGAATAACCCCTTAACCGTCAACCACCCACATTGCAATACACCTAATTACCCTATTAACCCCTAAACCGCAAAACCCCCACATCGCAATAAACCTAATTACCCTATTAACCCATAAACTGCGAAACCCCCACATCGCAATAAACCTATTTACCCTATTAACCCCTAAACCGCAAAACCCCCACATCGCAATAAACCTATTTACCCTATTAATCCCCTAAACCGCAAAATGACTGCATCGCAATAAACCTATTTACCCTATTAACCCCTAAACCACAAAACCCCCACATCGCAATAAACCTATTTACCCTATTAACCCCTAAACTGCAAAACCCCTACATCACAACAAACCTATTTACCCTATTAACCCTTAAACCGCAAAACCCCTACATCGCAATAAACCTATTTACCCTATTAACCCCTAAACCACAAAACCCCTACATCGCGATAAACTTATTTACCCTATTAACACCTAAACCGCAAAACCCCTACATCGCAATAAAACTATTTACCCTATTAACCCCTAAACCCCTACATCGCAATAAACCTATTTAACTTATTAACCCTTTAAACCGCCAAAACCCACAATGCAAATAACGATTTAAATAACTAAGTACAGTACACTAACCTAACACCCCCTAACCTAACAACCCCTAACCTAATACCCCCCTAACCTAACACCCCATTAAATAAACCCAAATTACCTAAACTAATATATTCTAAAGTTACAAAAAATAAAAAAAGGCTAACATTACAGAAAATAGAGAAATAAAATTACCAAATTTAACAAAATTAAACCTAATCCTTATGAAAATAAAAAAGACCCCCCCAAAATAAAAACACCCCCTACTCTAAGAATAAACTACCAGTAGCCCTTAAAAGGCCTTTTTGCAGGGCATCGACCTAAGATAATCAGCACCTAACACAAAGCCCCACCTAACAGTAAACCCCCATACCCACCAACCCCCCCCCCATAAAAGAACCTAACACTAAAAAACCTAAACTACCCGTTGCCCTGAAAAGGCATTTGTTTGGGAATTGCCCTTAAAAGGGCATTAAGATTTTTTCTGCCCATCCATAATCTAAATAAAACAAATACCCCCAAAAAACCTTAAAAAACCTAAGTCTAACCCCCAGGTTGGTACTCACGGTTCCTAAAGTCCGGCGGAGAAGGTCCTGTTCCAGGCGGTGAAGTCTTCTTCCAAGCGCAACCTCTTCTTCCAGGAACATCCTGCGCGGAGCAGAGCTGAAGACCGCAGAGCTGAAGACCGGCGACTCTGGAACTGAAGACCGGTGACCGCAGAGCCATGGAGTGTGGAGGATCCTCTTTACATGATCTCCGCCGTACACTGAATAGTGAATTTAAGGTACGGGATTAAAGATGGCATCCCTTGAATTCCTAATGGCTGATTTGATTCTTCCAATTCAAATCAGCCAATTGGATGAAAGCTACTCAACTCCTATTGGCTGTTTAAATTAGTCAATAAGATGAGAGCAAGTGAAATTTTAATGGCTAGTCAAATAAGTTTATTCTTAGAGTAGGGGGTGTTTTTATTTTTGGGGTTCTTTTTTATTTTCATAGGGATTAGGTTTAATTTTGTTAAATTTGGTAATTTGATTTTTTATTTTCTGTAACTTACGCTGCATCCCGGTGGATTCTAAAAAAGGCAGGGTGGTGAAAGAATCCACCTTTGGTGGATTCTTTCACCACCCTGCCATTTTTGGAATTCACCCAGATGCAGCTTTGCTGCATCCAGGTGAATTATTTTGTCCTCGCGCTGCCAACATTCAATTGAGGATGTGTGCGCAACTGCCGACGGCGACAGACATTACAAACGCAATTATAGTATAGACTGTAGTTTTAAATTGTTCTTCACTATGATAATGAAATTTGCTTCTTGTTATGCTTCATAATATGTTGTATTTTGTTAAAGGGTCATTTGTACCTATTTATTTTGCTTTGTTGAGATTATCTTCAGCATAGTTTACTTAAGGAGCATAGCAGATAACAGTCTATAATAATGTGCTTTTAAAATGAGTAGCAGTCATTTTTTGAGTAGGTTGCAGGTACTTGTGAGGCATGATTGTTAACCAATATGTTGGAGCCGGCCAGCTAACTTGTCACAGCTGTAGAAAATTAGTTTTCACTGTAGACTTCTCTGTCTCAGGACTTTTGCTCAAGGGAAGGATTTTGTATTTAGAGTTAAATTATATCATATAGCTGCTAAACTGTACACATATCCTATGTCAAATTTATGTTAACATCCTTCACAAATTGTTACAGTGCTGTGTGTTTCACTGAACTGAATATTTTGTATTCTTAATACAATGGATACAACTAATGGAACATTCAGTGGAATGTAGCTCATATTCAAGTTTATGTATATTAATAGTTTAATTTTAGTGTAATCTTTGCAGTGTCAAGGCATTAAACAGTTGGTTTACTGTTGTCACATCCATTAAAGCAATTTGGGAGAGATGAGACAGTGTAAAAAAATAAATATTGGGAATACTGAAAGCACATATTCGTTAAAATAAGATAACGTTTCACATTTACTATCTTACATACAACACTGTTGAATAAAAACACACTTGAAGGCAAAGTTCATTTTTTTCACATTACTCGTACATGCTGGCTGGTAATTCTTCTTGGCATGACACTTTTGCTTATACCTAATTATGATCAAAGCCCAAGGAGACATTTAAACCTGCACAGAGACTTTCACTGGGTACTAAGCCCTATATTACACATACAGAGTCAGATATCAAGAGACAATTAGAATCCGCCATGGTTAGTTTATCGAACCACTCTACTGTTGTGTAACCTGCTGGTTCATCACCAAAAGTGAAGTATCTGTTAATTCTCTCTTAATCAAATGAGTATATGATACATATTAAAGCTTGTTATTCTAGTCATTTGAACTACATCTCTCTGTCTAAAAGAGCACTTTGCCCTGAAATAGGCATATCAGTCATAAAAGTGAAAATATTATGTGGAATGGAAAGAGGATTTTAAGGGATAAAACCCTATCTCTAAATATAGCAAAAACTCCAGCCTTAAACTTTAGTCATAATCCCATCCCTAAACTCTAAACCTGGTGCTATAGCCTAGCTCAAACTGAGCATGTACACTTTAATTGTAATTCTGCCCTAAACTCTCATGCAAGCCCTAACTCTACTGCAATCTTAGCCCTAAACTTTAACCTTTACCCTAGCCTTCAACTCCAGCCCTAAACTCTCACCTCAACTCTGACCCTTAACCTAGTGTTAAAGATAAGCTCTAACTCTAATGGTTCAGTTTCATTGTAACCCTATCACTAAACTCTAAATCTAGCCCTAAGCTTTTACATTTACAGTATCCCTAAACTCTAACCATATCCTTAAACTTTAGCCCTACCCCAAATGCCCCTTTAGGGACAATGGGTAGCTTTGGTTTTTTTTAAACTTAGGTTTTTTTTTATTTTGGGGGGGTTGGTTGGGTGGGGTGGTTCTACTGTTAGGGGGTAATTGGTAATTTTGTTAGGTAAAAGAGCTGTTTAACTTAGGGCAATGCCCTACAAAAGGCCCTTTTAAGGGCTTTTGGTAGATTAGTTTAGATTAGGGATTGTGTTTATTTTGGGCGGGCTTTTTTATTTTCATAGGGGTATTAGATTATTTTTGATAATTTTGTTTATTTTTTGTAAATTGTAGATTTTTTTAATTTTAGTTTTTTTTTATAACAGTATTTTTTATTTAATGTAATTGGGGTTAATTTAGGGGGTGTTAGGTTAGGGGGCTTAGTAATTAAATTAGTTATTTACATTCTGGGGGTTAATGGCTTAGGAGTTAATAGGTTAATTAGGTTTATTGCGATGTGGGGGGTTTGCGGTTTAGGGTTTAATAGGTTAATTAGGTTTATTGCAATGTGGGGGTTGGCGGTTTAAGGGTTAATATTTTAGTTATGTTATTTGCGTTGTTTAATTTGCAGATTAGGAGTTAATTACTTTATTATTTTGCGAAGTGGAGGTTGTCGGTTTAGGTGCTTTAATATTTCTTGCGGGCGCTTAGGTACATTTTTGTTAATACTTTGTATGGGAGGTTAGGGGTTTTTTTTGTTAATAATTCGTGCTGGCGGTTAGGTTTTACTATTTTGTGTGGGCGGTAAGGTTTTTTTGTTATTTCGTTCAACCGGTTATGTGTTTTTTTGTTATTTCGTGGGGGCGGTTGTGTGTTTTTTTGTTAATATGTCGTGCAAGTGCTTAGGTGTTTTTTTCTTGATGCTTCGTTTGGCTATGCTGCATCCAGGATGATTCTTTTAGCTGCGCGCCAAGCCAACATTTTTTTGGCTGTGCGCGCAGCCAACATTCCTTTTTGAATGTGTGCGCAACTGCCGACAGCGACGGATGCATTACAAACGCGATTATAGTATAGATTAGTGTATTTGAATTATTTGGCTTTAGAGCAACTGTACATGTTAAAATTCAGACATTAATTCAAAAAGGGATTTTTTTTTTTTTTTAAATATATACACCATATTAAACATGGCTATGTCCAATAGACTAGATTCAATAAAATCTGTTTGTGAAATTAATATCTCATGGTTTGTACCCGCCCCTTGCTTAGGTTTGCCACCTTTCTTGGGAAAAAATACAAGCATTGCTCATTAGCATAAATATCCATAAATAATTCTGCAACACAACTAAAAAACTGAAGTTGCTAGAATGTATTTAACCCTTTAAGGACCGGAAATTTTGGAGAAAAAATGTTGCCCAAAGTACCAGAGATTTATTAGCATTTGTCAATCACTCCATTTATATTTTTAGTAGACAACCCAAGGTATTGATCTTCTCCCATTTTGGCAAATTTCATGCCATCTTTTTGCAGCAAAATAAAAATCCTATTAAAACAATTAATAACTTTTTCCAAATTTTTGCGTTACTTACAGAAATTATTTACACACAACTAATGCAGTCATAAGACAAATGATTGTAAATGTTTCTCTGGGGTCCCCTTTGTTCAGAAACAGCAGACATGAATGGCTTTACCATTGTTTATGGCAATTAAAAGGCCACTAATTTCAGCTGGGCACCACTTTTCTGAAATTATTGGTAGTGAACAGGTTAATGAGGTAGCTTGTAATGTTAATTTTAGCTACAGTGTAGAGATTACACCTGAACCCTCACACCTCCTGATTCCAACCTCATTCCTCCAAAACAGCTCTCTTCCCTCCATCACACCTCACTGCTCACCACCACCCTAGGTAATGGCAGACAGAATGCAGTTTAGGGAGAGGTTTTTTTGTTTTTTTTAACATGTATATATTTTTTTAATTTCTGTAGTTTAGTGATCAATGGTTTCCCCCAAAAAGTTCTCTAACCCACTCCCCTCTCTCTAGGTGCTGCCATTGTAAGTACTGGCAGCTGTCTGCCAGTACTCATTTTCTAGTTTTTTGGGTTTTTATTATTATTTATATAAAAAATGTTTCTGTAGTGTAGTGATCCCCCCAACAAATTGTACGGAGGACCCCCTCCATCACCCCTTTCCATGGTGTAGAGAACCCATCCTTCAACCTCCCTTACTAAACTTTTAGGGCCAAATTACGAGTGGCGTGAAAACAGTTATGCGCAAGCAAAGAGAAGTTTATCGCAGCTGTTTGCACATGTTGGGTGTAACACTCGTATTACAAGTTGAAAGTAAACACAATAGCTTGAGCACAATTAAAGTTAACCGATGTTGGGATAGCAAATCCTCAGATCACTGGTTAACTGTTTTGCAAAACAAAAGAGTATCACAAAACACATCATATACATTGAAACGTACAGCTACACTCATAATAACACTTAATCTAACAAAATTATTTTAAAATAAATTGCACCAAAAATGTATAAAAATTTATTTCATCAGATTAAAATAGACAAACGTTTCGGCACTGCATTGTGCCTTTATCAATGTCAAAATACAAACAACACACAAAACAGAGTGCAGCTCTACACCCAAAGAAAATCAATCTATACATGGTTAAAAACACATAGTTAAATACTTAACCAAACTCCCTATGTTTTGCCGCCAAACCTCCGTACTGCCATCCTGGAGGTCCACTGGTGACGTCACACTGACACGCTGATCGTGCCTAGCGTGATGACGCATGGCACGGCGTTGCCATAGCAACGTCAAGGCATCCAATGACATAATGGCCAGATGGTAGGGGATATCCGGTGCTGCTGTGCGCATGTCAAATAGTAAGCGCAATGACTCACAGCACTGTTGCTGATGGCAACAAGTAAACAACAATCTTGCGCAACAGCAGAATCACCGGGTATTCCCTACGTAAGGCTGCTAATGATGAACATCTAATATTTAGCATTTGCCCAAATCGTCAGGAACAATTAAAGTCAGAGTTAACCATATGTGGACCAAAAAGCACAATCAGAGTCAGATCGTGATATATACCATATCCTTAATGTGATTTTGTTTAGCAAAAAATTCACACATAGCTGAGTTGCTAGATCTATAACTCAAAACTATTCTGCTCCAATATCACCTTGGTCCACACATAGAAAACCCATACAATGTTAGAGAAGAGCTACAAATCCCCTACTTACTTCAGGCAAAATGGAGTATAGTAGAACAAATACATATATGTAATATCCATACATATAAAGCAAGAGGACACCCTTAAATTACCCGATCTACTGGGAGATGAAGAAATGTTTAGTAGAAAGGGCTAAAATCCAGAGTAGTGTTAAGTCCCTTCGGGGCCAGAGTGTCCAATTTAAAAATCCATCGGCTTTCACGTTGGAGTAACTTCTTTCCTCTATCCCCTCCCCTTGGACTAGGGGGGATATGATCTATAAGCATAGATCTAATGCTGGACACAGAGTGTTTCAGTTGTGCACAATGGCGTGCCACAGGTTGGTCCGACTCTCCGTTTTTTTAATGCCTCTCGGATGGCATAACGATGGTTTGCCATCCTGTCTTGGAAGGAGGTTATCTTCTTTCCAATGTACACTAGGGCACACGGACAGGTGAGCATATAGACCACATGTGTACTTGTGCAACTCAGGCGATGATTTATTTTATACCGCTGATTTTTATGGGGATGCTGGAAAGAATCTCCCTTGCACATGCTGTTACATGTGGTACAGCTCCCACAAGGGAAGCATCCCTTTTTCAATGACTTCAGCCAAGTCTCTGTTTTATAGTGGTCCACAGGGTCAGATTTAACGAGGATGTCCCTCAAATTCCTAGACCTCCGATACACCAACCTTGGCGCTGTCATACTCTGAAATCGTAAGGTGGGGTCATACCAACCACAGGCAAGTGGCGGCGTACAGCATTTGATATGCGTTCACATCCAGGTGTGAATGTAGTGATCAGGTTTAGTTGCTCCGATGTCTCCTTTTTATGGATTTTGGTGTCTGTTTTTGCATCTGGCCCCAATAGTTTTTCTTGGATGTCCCAAATCTCTTTCATAGGGTAGTCCCTCTTTTTCAATTTCTCGCCCATCTCCTGGACTTGAATCCTCTGTAAGGGTGTCTCGCTATTATTTCTCAGTGCCCTGGTGAGCTGGGAGGTGAGAACACCCTTTTTCTGGTGTTTAGGGTGAAAGCTACTAGCATGTAATATATATATATATATATATATACACACACATACATACATACATACATACACACACTGTATGTTTATATGTATGTTTTTATATGTGTCTAAATGTATTTATATACACATATATCACATATATTAAAGTGCATTAGAGCCCTTTAAAGTCAAATGGAGGAAAACATGTAAATATTTCACATTACAATGTTCTGCATATAGCAGAATATGTTCTAAGTATTTATAAATAGATATTCCTAAATATGTCTGTATATCTATAACTATATATAATCGTATATAAATATAATCATGTGTGTGTATATATATATATATATATATATATATATATATATATATATTAATATATATATATATATATATATATATATATATATATATATATATTTGTATGCAAAAGTTTAGGCACCCCTGACAATTTCCATGATTTTCATTTATAAATAATTGGGTGTTTGGATCAGCAATCCATGTTTGATCTATCAAATAACTGAAGGACACAGTAATATTTCAGTAGTGAAATGAGGTTTATTGGATTAACAGAAAATGTGCAATATGTGCAACATCAAAACGAAATTAGACAGGTGCATAAATTTGGACACCCTTGTCATTTTGTTGATTTGAATACCTGTAACTACCTAGCACTGATTAATTGGAGCAAATAATTTGTTTGGTGAGCCCATTAAGCCTTGAACTTCAAAGACAGGTGCATCCAATCATGAGAAAAGGCATTTAAGGTGGCCAATTGCAAGTTGTTGTTCTCTTTGACTCTCCTCTGAAAAGTGGCAACATGGGGGCCTCAAAACAACTTTCAAATGACCTGAAAACAAAGATTATTCAACATTATGGTTTAGGGGAAGGCTACAAAAAGCTATAGCAGAGATTTAAGCTGTCAGTGTCCACTGTGAGGAACATAGTGAGGAAATGGAAGACCATGGGCACAGTTCTTGTTAAGGCCAGAAGTAAAATATCGGAGAGGCAAAGGCAAAGGATGGTGAGAACGATAAAAAACAGCCCACAGACCACCTCCAAATACCTACATCATCTTGCTGCAAATGGTGTCACTGTGCATCATTCAACAATTCAACGTATGGGAGAGTGATGCAGAAGAAGCCTTTTCTGCACACACGCCACAAACAGAGTCACTTGAGGTATGCAAACCATTGAATATCATTGAAAATCTGTGGGTTGATTTGAAACGGGCTGTCCATACTCAGCAACCATCAAACCTAACTGAACTGGAGATGTTTTGCAAGGATGAATGGTCCAAAAATACCTTATTCCAGTATCTAGACACTCATTACAGGCTATAGGAAACATTTAGAGGCTGTTATTTCTGCTAAAGAAGACTAAATATTGATAAGATATTTCTGTTGAGGTGCCCAAATTTATGCATTTTGATGCATATTGCACATTTTCTCATAATCCAATAAACCTCATTTCACTACTGAAATATTACGTAGTGATGTGCGGTGAGATCAGAGGCTGGTGAGGCACTGGCTATTATACACCCAAGAAACGCAAACACACACTTCTACAAACTTTGATTTTGTTGGTCTTCTCTAATGTGAACCCCCCAGCACTTTATAATATTCCATGACAGTATATTAATTGGGTTGTTAGTTTATCTTTAACCCCCAAATATAATACAGACTGTCAAACAAGTAGGCAGGCCCCACAGATTTTTTTCTTATTATTATTTGTTTTACAAATAATCTAGGTCTCTGCAGCACCTTAAGTAAAATTAGCTGATATCTACATAAATAGCTGAAATACAGTTCACTAGATAATATGGTGATTTTGAAAAAAGACTGGTTTGCAAAATAATTACTAATTGCTAACTGCCAGTTAAAGGGACACTAAACCCATTTTTTTTTCTTTAATGATTCAGATAGAGCATGCAATTTTAGGCAACTTTCTAATTTATTCCTATTATAATTGTTTCTTCGTTCTGTTGCTATCTTTATTTACAAATCAGGAAGGTAAAGCTTAGGAGCCAGCCCATTTAAGGTTCAGAACCTGGCTTGCGTTTGCTTATTAAGTGTAAAGAAACCAACTGTTCTTGTAGGTGGAATTTTTTTTTAGGACTCCTTATTTAGCTTTGTGGCAGTTAAAGAGCTGACACATAGAAAAAAGTTGGTCAGGGTTCAACTGGGCACTAAGTACATAAGTAGATGCCTTAAACGCTATGAACTGATCTCAGGAGGAGTCTGAAGAAGCACGAACATTACCGTCAGCTCAGAGGCTTCACAAGTTTCCACAAATCCAAAAACATATGTTCACGTAGTTCTACAAATATTAAATTTGTGCTAAGCTGTTTCCTGTGTATTTTCTGTACATCTTTGGTTTGCGCATGCGCACTTCACAGGGAGTCAAACAACACCGGTCATGTTCTACTGGTGCTGTCAATCCCCAGGAGAACATACATGACCGGCTCTCATTGACTAAGAGGCCGCATTAGAGATGCGTCCTATATTAACCGCACTGCAGCAAATAAAAAAAAAACGAAGGATGGCGTAGCTGATCGTCTACAGGTAGCAAAGCATGCTACAATATTGTGCAATATAGAGAGAAAGCTGACCCCTATGCAGCCTCTCTCTATTGCGCAATATAGAGAAAAGGAAAAAAATGGGGGGGGGGAAAGTTGTTGTTTTTTTTATTGATTTTTAAATAAAAAATGCCCCAAATGTCAGGTGCGGCAGTGCCTCACCTGCCTCCTATGACTGCACATCCCAGTGTCCTTAAGTTATTTGATAGATCAAAATTAAATTGCTGATCCAAATACCCAATTATTTATAAATGAAATTCATGGAAATTGTCAGGGGTCCCTAAACATTTGCATATATATATATATATATATATATATATATATATATATATATATAGCAATAAAGAAAACGAATTGCAGAAGACTTTTTGCAGATCCAAAACTTGATTTATTTCAGTTTAAAACAATCCATGAATACATAATCAAAACGGCATGTCTCACAACACCAGCAAAACTTGTAGGAAAACTGCTGCTGACATGTTTCGCCGCTCACGGCGTAATCATAGCAACAGGTAAAATCCCGGCTCACCTGTTTAAGGTGGCTGGGGAGATCCAATTGGTTAAAAGTTAATTGGCAAGAAGTGCTGAGATAAATACTTAACCCTATGTGAACTGTGAACATTTTGCAGCTGGAAATATTTTTTGCAAAAGTATACTGAAGCCCTGTATAATGTTGTGCAGGAAAATTCCATATTAGCATAAATCAAATGGTTAAATTATTTAATTTAACTTTTAAAATCCATTTGAAGATATATGAACATTATAAATATACACCAAAATACATAGTTTAGTGCAATAATCAGGCTAAGTTAAAGAAAGGGTATTAAACCCTATGTTCACAATTAACATAAGGTATATATCTGATGCCCGTTATTGAGCAATAAAACAGTTCATGACCACACAATGTAGGTGAATTATATCACACAAAATTAACTCTAAAAGTTGGCTTAAGATCATTCAAACTTGGTGCAAATTTACACAAAAAGTTAAAATTGTGTGGTATCTGAATTAAAGGGACAAATGAGGAAGTATTGTCTTAATTTATCTTAGATGTTACTTATCCTGAAATTGCAATGGTTTAGATAAAGATATTGACACTTTCCAAATAGTAAACTTCAAGTAATATTGCATATTGATATTTGATATACAGTAGTTATCAATCTTATTAATCATATTATAGAAAAAGACAAAGCATGTGTGAAAATACACAAATGCTACTGCATGAGATATAAAATAAGAAAATGAAAGGGGGGCGGAGCGAGCAGCACTTCACTGAGGCTCTGACTGCGGGCCGGGTATAAATGCTTTTAATCACGACTTAACGCTCAAATAAAAAGCCCACAACAACTACAAGATATTCCTAACACCTGAAAACTTGATCGGAGACTCGATGGTCCTGCTCCTCTACGTGTACGCTGCCGTAGCGACTCCTTAGGCTTTCGGCCTTCACCACAACAAGCGACAATATTAGACCACGGACCTAACAGTACACGGACCGGAACATCCAGGATCAACACCCAGGACCGAGATCAACACTTGATGCTTGCATCACAAACCTTCGCAGCTCATACTAATATGCACCTCTAATGCTGCAGCTCATGACATCTCCCTCAGACCGGACTTCGCTCTACAACACCCGGTAAGGCCTGCACGCCATATTTTGCCCTATCCGCAAAACATCACAGGGGGGACACACTTACAATCTCTTCCAGAAGGCTCCCTCTCCAACCTTAAAGCCACGTGGAAATACCCCAAATTAGGGGACACATCAGAATAACTAGTAACGCTGTGTTTAACGCCACGTGCGCAGCTCTTGGTGCAACAGATGGGAGAAGGTTACCCTGCATGCTGCCATAATACCACAGACGCTGCTTTACTGACACGCATGGTCATAGCCTAATGAAAGTTTCAATATTTTCCTCAATAAATGGACAATCTTTTCAAGAATATAATTGGGGCCTAACCTAACTCTTTGGATATTAAACATTAGAACCTCTGACCATTGAAGGTTGCCACCCTTTCCTCAGTACTAACGATATACATAGACTGTATGAATCTCTTGGCTGCAGGCAAATTATCTAAGCACATATACCCTTGACTCTGGGTCCCTGATTATTGGGCACTACACGCACGTACCCCCGCTCCCTTTCCAGCCACACCACGGTGTGACGGGTCATACCCCATCTACCCTTCACCGTGATCGCCCTGTGAGGGCAAAACCCCTAGGGGGTACAGTGTGCGACAACACTTTCAGTTAACTCCGGTGCCATAACACCACCTCCAGACACTATGTCGCAAAGAAAGAACACTCGTCAAGATAAACCCCAAAAGCTGCAACAATCAACCCAGCCTGCAGTTCATGCTTTCTTTAAGCAGACAGACCAACCGCCTTTGACTAAAACAACAGAGTCCATTTTGGACGCTATAGAAGAAGAGCAAGTCAATAGTCCGCCTACAAACATTGAAGTGGCACCCTCAACTATGACCCTAGAGGAGGACACACCAATAACATATAAAGCTATTGTAACTCTAATTGAGCAGGTTAAGACATGCATCAAAGAGGAATGCGCTGATTTGAAAAAAGAGATCAGTGACCTGAGCCATAGGGTTGACAACCTAGAAGAACATGAGTTTGTGGTAGCACAAAAACTTGCACATCTCTCCACGAGTCAAACCCAACAAGACCGTCATATTTCAGAACTCGAAGATAAAATTGACGATTTGGAAAATCGCACCAGAAGGGGTAACCTTCGCTTCAGGGGGATACCAGAGTCTGTATTGAACAATGATATCCGAGACTTTCTACAGGCTCTCTTTGCAGACATTCTTAGAGAAAACTCCCCTGAAAACCTAGACATTCCACTAGACAGAGCTCACAGAGCACTACGTCCGAAGCCCCCAGATGACTCCCCTCCAAGAGACATTGTGGTACATTTCCAAAATTACTGTCAAAAAGAAGAAATATATAACACCGCCAGGAAAAAACAAAACATACACTTCCAAGGTCATCGAATTCAAATCTACCAAGACCTCTCACTCAGAACATTGCAGAAACGACGGGACTTTCAACCCCTAACAGCACACCTCCGTTCACTTCACATTCCATACAGATGGGGATTTCCTACCTCAGTAATAGTGGTGAAAAACGGGAAGAAGACGGAGTGCCCTGCTCCCTCTGACATTCACAGATTCTGCAACATTTTAAAAATTTCAGCGCCTGACACAACAAACCATCAATCATCTCAAAGACCCCAAGATGGTTCAACAGGCTTTAAATCCCAGCGGAGACCTGATCCAGACACTGACTATAACCAAACCAAAAGAAGACAAATATTTTCCAACAACTCAGGCACCTCGGACTCAGACTCCATCAGATGAGTAAATGCAATGCAATGTACTGTCTATCTGTATATGCCTCCCTTTTTTTTCTCCTCTTCCTCCTTTATTAGGCCTTGATTCCCAGGCATGAGATGCCCAACACATATAGACTGTAGCATCTCAACCTCTTATGAGCAATATGATCTGCTGGTTTAGAATTATGTTCAAAATGAAGATAAGTTCCATTCTGCTATGTTATGATATCCACAAAGTTTAATATGTTATAAATGTTCTGTTGTTTATTATTTCCCTACAAATGTTGACATACCGCTACTAAACTTTAAACAGGCCACTAGACATTATCTCTCCTCCACTACACACCTGACCGTACTTATAGGCCCAACCACTCCCTCTTCCTAGGCCCTCAGCGCAGACCATGGACAGGTGACTCTCATAAAGAGGCGTCGTTACAAATTTATCCACACCTCATTATACAACCAGGGCCCCTATCGGGGTTCATATGCATATGACTCTCATAGAGAGGTGCCATAACAAATTTATGCACACCTCATCACACAGTCAGAGCCCCTACCGAGATTAAGGGATGACACAATACTTCGACTACTTAAATGACCGTGACTTCCAGACTTTAGACTCGGCTACAATAACTCAGACAGCATGTATACTTCTCAATTACCCTGAAAAAATGAACACACCTCAACAGTACAAGACCTCCACATAATCCCCTTAGCCAACCCCCACAACCTACCAGGCAGAATACGGTGACACTGAACAGACCTTCTGAATCAAAGAGACACCATGGACCCAGGGATACTGAGCTTTGTTTGTATTACATTATGCCTTCTGTTAAGGCAAAATTTACTGTATTATGTTATGGAATTTATTGAGTTCGATATGTTTTACCTGCACTGATATTTTACATTTCCCTGTAAATGTTCCCACATTGCTTCTAAACTCTTGACGTGTCATACGACATTAACTCACCCCAACTACGTATTTAACCTCACTAACAGACCCACCCATCCTCCTACCTAAGACCCCGAAACTGAACATATACCTCAGTTCCTCTTAGAGGAATTCCCTCTTAGAATCTATTAAACCTCCTGTACATATCCTGAGACTTTTACTGAGTTATAACGACACCACGACACACTAACTATTTAAATGTCCGCGACTTAACATCGCCTGACCTAACTCTAGTGGCATGGACAGCACGCATACACTCCAACCTCATTGAACATCAACTACACTTCAACTAATAGAATAAGGTCCCCATATGACACTTCCTACTAATCCCCACACTCTTCCAGACAGGATATAATAAAATCAACCGGGCTTAGCTGAATTAAGGCATTGTAGAGAAGTTATGAGCCCCTACATAATAGAACAATGCCACTTAGAATCAGTCGACCACCACACTACCTTACTCTACCCAGATACCCGGCCTGTAATAAAGACCCCCGAGACCAAAGATCAAAGTTCAAAGATCAAAGTTACAGGTTTTGAGCTGAGACTCTATTGCATAATTTTCTTCCCTCTCTTCTCAGCGCAATACTTGTATTTTGCATTTTACATTAATGTTGATTGAATTACTATTGTTATAAATATTGTTATTTACTCTAATATTGTTTTTTTTTAAAAAAAGTCATAACCTCTCTTTCCTTCTCTCCCATTTCCTCTGACTCCCACTAACTAACCTTTCTTTGGAAACTCCTCTTCTACAACACTAACAGTAGATACCCTTTTCCTCTCCCACTTGGTGTCCCATCTGGTCCCTTCATACCGAAGAGTAGGTAGGTGCTAGATACCCGACATTACGATGTCTCATACAGCACACCATAAAGAAGAAACATTACACATAGCCACCCAGAATGTTAAGGGCTTTCTTTCAGCCTAAAAACGCTCTATAGCGTTCCATGACTTTTATAAACGGAAAATTGACGTTATTATGGTCCAAGAAACACACTTTAAGAAAAGTAACGAACCCACTTTATCCAAAAGATATTTTGACCAACACTACTATAGCTCCGGTACAAATAGGAAAAATGGGGTCAGCATTTCATTCAGACGAGGCTTCCCATTCGAACTACTACAGAAACATACAGACACTGAGGGTAGGATCCTAATCCTTGTCGGTTTATGTTACGGCTCCCCGGTCACATTGGTAAACACTTATGCACCAAACAGACCCACCCCCAACTTCTTCAAAACCCTGGTTAACAAAATACTAGACCGAGCTAAAGGACCCATCATTGCGGGTGGAGATTTTAATTTCCCCATGAACCCAATACTAGACACCTCTAGTGGAAAATCCTATCTGCGTAATAATACTCTCAACTCTAATTGTGCAGCCATACGATCTATTAACCTATTTGACACCTGGCGAGTAGTACATACCAACAGAAAAGATTACACTTTTTTCTCACATCCACAACACACGTACTCCAGGTTGGATTACATACTATGTGATCAGGCTCTGCTTTCTGCCCTTGTACATTCTAAAATCACGCACACTTCTTGGTCTGATCACAGTATGGTACATACAGAATTCAAATGGGCTAGCAAACCACATACTACATTCAACTGGAGACTCAATGACCATTTACTGACTAACCAAGCAACAGTTGATGACATTAAAAAACTCTCGGCCGAATTCTTCGCCCTAAACAAACCCGAGGACACGACACCCGCGAACAATTGGGAGGCATATAAATGTTACATCAGGGGGGTAATAATAAAACACACCGCCACACAACGCAAGATTCACAATGCCCAGTTCACCTCATTATCTGACGAACTAACTACCTGTGAAACCACTCTTAGAGCGGATCCATCCTCCGCAACCAAACTCTCCAAATTAAATGACGCTAGAGAAGCCCTAAATAAATTTCTCATTCAAAAAGCCCATATGAGAGTGTTAACTACTAAATCTAAGTTTTTCATAGAAAGTAATAAATCAGGTCGCCTACTGGCCAGGTCCCTTAAAAAACAAAGGCTCTCCAATTTCATTAAGACAATCCATCACCCATCTGGTGAGACAACCCACAAAAATGAAGAAATTGTCAACTCATTTGCTTCTTACTATAAGCAACTATATAATCTAGCAGATTCCGCATCACAAGACAGGAAAGAGAAAATAGAAACATACTTGAACACTGTCCCTTCAACCTCTATCACAGATGTCGATAAACAACTCTTAGACTCTCCCATCACCCTGAGAGACATCAATTTAGTTATTAAGTCCTTACCAAATGGCAAATCCCCAGGCCCAGACGGCCTCACATCTAAATTTTACCAGCTCTTACAAGAACACATAAACCCCCAACTCCTGTCACTTTTTAACGATATAGATCAGGGCGCTGTTTTGCCCAGCTCCCTTCTAGAAGCAGTAATCACGGTGATTCCTAAACCGGGCAAACCCAATGATGTAGTCAGTAACTATAGGCCAATTTCCCTTATAAATATTGATATGAAAATATATGCCAAAATTTTAGCCAATCGCATGAATGAAATATTGCCCAACATAGTCCACCCCGATCAGGTGGGCTTCATTAAGGGGAGAGAGACGAAAGATAACACTACTAGATTACTTCACTCACTCCAACAAGCCCACCTTACCCGCACACCCCTAACCGTGCTTTCAACGGATGCTGAGAAAGCATTTGACAGGGTGGACTGGCAATTTATGTGGTCCACCCTGTCAAAGTTCGGCTTTTCCGAGCTCTTCATTTCCAGAATAAAGGCCCTTTATCACAACCCGAGCGCAAAAATTAAAGTCAACAATAATATTTCCCAACCTTTTCCCATTTCCAATGGCACACGTCAAGGGTGCCCGCTCTCACCCCTACTATTCGCTATTACAGTCGAAATACTGGCACTACAAATTAGACACTGTCATCATATACAAGGCCTAAAATTCGGAGACACTACTCAAAAATGCCTCCTGTTCGCGGATGACGTGATATTCACCTTACAATCCCCAACTACCTCCCTCCCCGCTCTCATACAAATCCTAGACACATACAAACAGGTTTCCAACTTCTCTATTAACATGGAGAAGTCGGGTCTATTGCCAATAAATCTAACCCCTCAAGAAATGCTGTACATTACGCGACAAACAAAGTTCACACTACCAGATAAACTTAAATATCTAGGTCTGACGATCTCCAAAGATCCACACACACTCTTTCCAGATAACTTTATCAATCTCCAAACGAGCGTTAAATCCTCATTGGAAAACTGGCATAAACAGGGACATTTATCATGGCTAGGGCGCATCAACACGGTGAAGATGATGATAGTCCCCAGATACTTATATCTGTTTCAGGCCCTCCCTCTGACCTTACCAAAACCCTTTCTCTCAGCACAACAAAAAATGATTAACTCCTTTATATGGTCATATAAGCGTCCAAGGATAGCTCAGCACACCATGTATTTGAGTAAAGAAGATGGAGGCCTTGGCGTCCCTAATCTTTCTAATTACTATAAAGCCGCACATTTAGCCAGGGTTATAGCTTGGAATCATGCCAACCCCTCGAAGCTCTGGATACAGATGGAGGGCCACCTAGCTCAGGCTAACCCCATAAGAGACCTCCCCTGGATTCCTAAAGAATCCAGACCTCGCACTATACAAGACAATGACTATATTAAAGCTTCCTTAGAAGTGTGGGATGATGTACTCACTCACACAAAGGGAATCTCTACTGTACTTTCCCCCCTGACCCCCCTCCTTCGATATCACCTCTTTCTCAAGCACGACCTACACTCTCACAACTCAACTAATAGACCTCATGGGTCCCTACCAGTTTATTTAGTGACCGACACCTCGGGAGTCAAAGACAGACTTACCCTTAATGAAGAACTAGGCCCACCCTTCCACCGTTGGTACTCCTACCTACAGATTAGGCACGCGATCATCCACTGCCCGCACAAAGAAATGATACTTAGACCCTTGACCACTTTTGAACGGTTATGCACCAACCCGAATATAAATAGAGCACACATCTCTCTAGCGTACAAAATACTCAGGGGCTCTTTCCCTGAAAAAAGACCTACATATCTCACTAAGTGGGCAGTTGAACTCCAAGATGACCTTGACACTGAGACCTGGAGACAATGCTTTCGACATACACATTCTGCCTCCCTATCCTTGACCATATCTGAATTAAACTACAAAATATTAGCTTGATGGTATTTAACCCCTCAGCGCCTGAGGATCATATACCCTACCGCCTCCTCCAGCTGTTGGAGATGATGCAGTGAGGAAGGTACCCTCACCCACATATGGTGGTCGTGCCCCCTCCTACATACCTTCTGGAACCAAGTAGAAAGACACATAGCCTATACTCTGGGGGTACCAATCACACTTTCCCCATCAATTATAATTCTTAATCTAATCCCTAAAATCGCTTGCGTTTACCGCAGAAAGCTGCTTCTCTTAATGCTCTCTTGTGCTAAACGCTTAATCCCTAGGAAATGGAAGACATGTGAGATACCGTCTATTGCCCAATGGAAATCTGAAGTAGATCATGTCCTCACGCTAGAAAGGATGCATTACTGTTATCTAGGTAAACAAGACACAATCTGCAATATCCAATTTATATGGGATCAAGGGTCTTATGTTGACCACACTTAAACAGTCCCCCCGACATTCTATACCCAAAACTTTTATAAGTTACAACTACTTTCCCCCCCATGACTTTAAGGAGGGTAGGCCAGGCGGGACACCATCTTCTCCCCTTCCATTCCACCTCTTAACCCCTATCTCCCTACCCCCGCTTACTAGCACCCTCTATATTCTTTTATATCTTCCAATGATATGTTATGACTCACTTTTTCCTTCAAAAAATCCCAAAAATCCTTATGGAAATTGGATTAATCATTAATGATGACTGTCTTCACCGTGAACAGCTATGAGACTATTGTGATGTAACTGAAACTATATATCTTGTTCATTTTCAATGTACCAATTTTCAATAAAAATCATTTAAACAAAAAAAAAATAAAAAAAAATAAGAAAATGAAAATCTCCAATGCACGGATGGAAATATGGAATAGGGAGAAGGAAAAAAGGGGGGGGGGGGGAGGGGGAGAAAGGGGGGAGGGGGAAGGGGAGGAAAAGAAGGGATGGGAGGATAAACATCCAATCCTTCTTTAATCAAGCCACTGCAAGAGAGGGAGATGAACGACCATATAATTATTTCCAGAAATTGATTAACTCATATTCGGAATTCAGACCCGACGGTACTCGAGTCTGAAGTTTAAAGATCCAATACATCTCCCTCTTTTGCAGTAGCCGATCGCGATCACCCCCTCTAGGTGGGCAACATACTCTTTCAATAGCCTGCCATCTAAGACTTTTAATGTCCTTATTATGGCATCGTGAGAAGTGTCTAACCAAAGGTGTACTGGCTTCTCCTGCTTGAATGGTGGACAAATGGTTGCGAATACGAACCTTTACTTCATTTGTTGTTAAACCTACATACTGTAGGTGACAAGAAATGCAGGTGAGTACATATACAACATAGGTTGAAGTACATTTCAGGCAGCTGGTGATAGGAAAAGTTTCACCAGTAACTTCAGATTTAAAAATGTTTGATGCCAGAATGTTCTCACATACCCGACATTTAAACAAACCCTTGTGAACTAACCAAGCACTCGTGGGTCTGTTCAATTCAGGCAAAGATGAAGGTGACAATGCATTGGCTAAAGTCTTAGCCCTTCTATAAGAGCATCGTACACCAGCCCTAACACATGTCTCCAATTTGTCATCCGCAGAAAGAAACCCAAAGTGTTTCTTAATGATCTTACATATTTCAGTATATTGTGAACTGTAATCGGTGACAAAGGTTACACCTTGGAAATGTGTATCTGCGCTGGGCAATGTTTTTGAATGTTCCTGAACTAAACTGTTCCTGTTAAGTTTCTGAACTTCTTGTTAGGCTCTGTGAACAACATGGTTAGAATACCCTCTTTTCTTTAATCGATTGCTGAGTTCAAACGATTGTTCCTGATAAGTATGATCTAAAGTGCAATTGCGTTTAACCCTTACAAATTGTCCCTTTGCAACAGCAAAAGGAACATGCCGGGGGTGACAGCTGTGAGCATGTAACAATGCATTGCCAGCTGTGGGCTTACGATAAATACTACTGATGATTCTACCTTGTTCAGTACCTTCCAATGAAATATCCAGGAAATTAATGGTATTCTTACTTAACTCAAAGGTAAATTTAATACCAACGGTGTTATTATTCAGAGAGTCAACAAATGAGAAGGAGATCGTCAATATAACGTCCATAAAAATGGATCATATGCCTATGGGAGTTACTATCTCCATAGATGTGGGACAGCTCCCACCAACCCATAAAAAGGTTGGCATAGGAGGGGGCAAACTTGGCCCCCATAGCTGTCCCACATCTCTGGAGATAGAACTCCCCCTCAAATTTGAAATAATTGTGGGTGAGCAGGAAACCCAGCACCCTCAGAATGTACTCTTGGAAGTTTTCACTAAAATCTGAATAATTATTAAGAAAAAATGCCACAGCTTCTAAACCTTTCTGGTGAGGGATTGAGGAATAAAGTGCAACTACATCAATGGTTGCCCATTGATATAAGCCAAAATTCCAATCCATCGGTTCCAATAGTTTGATCGCATGCTTCGTATGACTGAGATAACTGCATAGGGATAGTACAAAAGGTTGAAGGATGCTATCCATCCATTGGGATACATGCTCTGTCAAAGAACCAATCCCACTGACAATGGGGCGTCCCTTCACATTAGTGAAAGATTTATGTATCTTTGGAAGATGGTGGAAGATGGGCACTATAGGATGGTCAACACACAAGAACTCAAAGGTATCTGTGTCAAAGTGCCCATCCTCCAAACCATCGTCCAAGATTGCCAAAAGTTCAGGTTTGTACATAATAGTAGGATCACCAGACAGAAGGGTATAATGCTCAGGATTCTGTAGTTGGCGTAGTGCTTCTTGAACATAATCTGTTCTATTAAGAACCACTATTGAACCACCCTTGTCTGCTGAGCGCACAACAATGTCCTCCCTGCTTCTAAGATCCTCCAAGGCCAATTTTTGTTGGTTAGTTAAATTAGATGTGATCTTGCTTCCTGATGTTTTCAGAGCAGTTAGATCACATTCAACCCTTTTAAAAAAGGTCTCTAAAACTTGGCCTCTGGTGTGTATAGGATAAAAATCTGATGGATTCTTAAATTTACTGCAGGAATTGATTTTGTTAGTTTTGGTATCAGAGCTACTCTCTCTCAGTAAGTGTTCTAATGTGAGAGTATCACACACTTCACTGAATGTTTGTTTTTCTCTTACATCATATATATATATATATATATATACAGTGGATATAAAAAGTCTACACACCCCTGTTAAAATGTAAGGTTTCTGTGATGTAAAAAAATGAGACAAAGATAAATCATTTCAGAACTTTTTCCACCTTTTAATGTGACCTATAAACTGTACAACTCAATTGAAAAACAAACTGAAATCTTTTAGGTAAAGGGAAATAAAAATAAAAAAATAAAATAATATGGTTGCATAAGTGTGAACACCCTTTTATAACTGGGGATGTAGCTGTGTTCAGAATAAAGCAATCACATTCAAAATCATGTTAAATAGGAGTCAGTACACACCGGTCATCATTTAAAGTGCCTCTGATTAACCCCAAATAAAGTTCAGCTGTTCTAGTAGGTCTTTCCTGACATTTTGTTAGTCGCATCCTACAGCAAAAGCCATGGTCCGCAGAAAGCGTCTAAAGCATCAGAGGGATCTCATTGTTAAAAGGTATCAGTCAGGAGAAGGGTACAAAAGAATTTCCAAGGCATTAGATATACCATGGAACACACTGAAGACAGTCATCATCAAGTGGAGAAAATATGGTGCAACAGTGACATTACCAAGAACTGGATGTCCCTCCAAAATTGATGAAAAGACGAGAAGAAAACTGGTCTGGGAGGCTGTCAAGAGGCCTACAGCAACATTAAAGGAGCTGCAGGAATATCTGGCAAGTACTGGTTGTGTGGTACATGTGACAACAATCGCCCGTATTAGAGTGTTTTTGCAAAGAAGAGTGGGCAAATGTTGCCAAGTCAAGATGTGCCATGCTGAAAAACTCATACCCAAAAAGACTGAGTGCTGTAATAAAATCAAAAGGTGCTTCAATAAAGTATTAGTTTAAGGGTGTTCACACTTATGCAACCATATTATTTTAGTTTTTTATTTTTATTTCCCTTTACCTAAAAGATTTCAGTTTGTTTTTCATTTGAGTTGTACAGTTTATAGGTCACATTAAAGGTGGAAAAAGTTCTGAAATGATTTATCTTTGTCTCATTTTTTACATCACAGAAACCTGACATTTTATATTTATATATATATATATATATACACACACACACATACACACACACACACATACATACATACATATACATACACACACACACTGTATATATATATATATATATATATATATATACATACACACACACACACACACACACACATACATACATATACACACACACACCTTTAAGTGACATCATCCAAGATATCATCCCTTACATTCCTATTTGCTTGGATCAGCCAATAGGATGAAAGCTCAATCCTATTGGCTAATTGCAACAGCCAATAGGATTTTTTCCCCTTTAATTCCTATTGGCTGATAAAAATATTTCAGCCAATAGGAATTTAAGGGACGCCATCTTGGATGACGTCACTTAAAGGGAAGTGTATATGTGTGCTACAGAAGCTAAGGGGTTGTTATTTTTAGTCTAGTAAATCCCTAATTTAAATTATATTGATGCACAGAATTTTATAAATGGTGGATATTTATTGCTATACAAAGTTGCTATGCACTTATTTCTAAAAGATCTTTTTTTACTAAAAAGTACACTTCTACACTTAAAATAATGTGATATACACAATTCTGAAAAATAGTATAATACATACAATTCAATAGTGTGATATACACACTTGCACAAATAATTTCATACACACATTGGCTCCCAACATATAATTAAACAATACTATTTAAAACACTTCTGTTAAAAAGGTATCCACCCTAATGTTGTGAATATATCAGTACCCACAGTGTGGGAGTTAATATGAATTTGTAAGAGTTACCACCTTATGTTTCACAAATTGCGCATCCTTGTTGCTATTATTAAACACTTTAAAATAATGTATTTTTTGTTGAAAGGTTTGTTTGTTGTTTACTACGTGAACCTTTGTTGATATATATATATATATATATATATATATTATTATTATTATTATTATTAGCATTTATTTGTATAGAGCCGCCAAATTCCGTAGCGCTGGGTACAATGATAGGGGTATACAATGACAAAGATTTGTGATACAATACAAAACATAACAAGACTAAACAAATCTAGCACAGGAGGAAGAGGGCCCTGCTCCGGAAAGCTCACAGTCTATAGGTTTAGGGTGCAGAGACATAAGGTTGGGGTAGCTTGTTACAGCAGTTGTATTTGCAGCAGTGAGTCAGGCAGTTCATGTACATGTATTAGCTTGGTTCGGATGCGGGATGGAGGAGAGATGGTAAGCCTCTCTGAATAGGTGGATTTTCAAGGATCTTCTGAAGCTATACAAGGTTGGATACAGTCTGATGGAGCGGGGTAGAGAGTTCCAGAGGACAGGAGCAGCACGTGCGAAGTCTTGGAGGCAGGAGTGGGATGTAGAGATAACAGGAGTGTAGAGACGTAGGTCAGAGGTTGATGAAAGAGGACGGGATGGGGAGTATTTCACGATAAAAGAAGAAATATAGTTGGGAGTTAGACTGTTGAGTGCTTTGTAGGTTAGAGCTAATACTTTAAATTGTATTCTGGAGTGTATGGGGAGCCAGGGTAGAGACTGGCATAGCGGAGCAGCTGATGTAGATCGTCGACTTAGGTGGATGAGTCTAGCAGAAGCATTCATAATAGATTGGAGGGAGGAGAACCGGTGTTTTGGAACGCCATTTAAGAGTAGATTGCAATTATCAATGCGTGACAGGATGAGGGAATAAATAAGTATTTTTGTAGTCTTTTGAGTAAGGAAGGGACGAATTCTGGAAATGTTGCATAGGTGTGAACCGCAGGATTTGGTAAGCATTTGTATATGTGGGTTGAATGTGAGTTCTGAGTCTAGTGTGACCCCAAGGCAGCGGACCTGGGGTGAGGTGTTGAGAATAGAGTCTCCAACCATCAGAGAAATGTCAGGTTTTGGATGTCTCGAAGAGGGGGGAATAAGAAGCAGCTCAGTTTTGGACAGATTGAGTTGGAGGTAGTGTGAAGACATCCAAGAGAAAATTGCAGAGAGGCAGTCAGAAATCTGGTTGAGTAAAGAGGGAGAGAAATCAGGAGAGCAAAGATAGATTTGGGTATCATCAGCATATAGGTGGTACTGGAATCCAAAGGAGGCTATAAGTTTTCCAAGGCAGGATGTATAAAGAGAGAAAAGCAAGGGACCCAAGACAGAGCCTTGCAGTACTCCAACTGAGAGAGGCATAGGATCACAAGATATGTTGTTAAAGGAAACTGAAAACAAGCGGTTTGAAAGATATGATGCAAACCAGGAGAGGGCTGTGTCTCAGATGCCAAATGAATGTAGTATTTTTAGGAGGAGAGGATGGTCAACTGTGTCAAAAGCTGCGGACAGGTCAAGAAGAATTAATAATGAGTAATGGCCTTTTGCTTTGGCTGATAACAGGTCATTTGTTACTTTAGCAAGAGGGGTTTCTGTTGCATGTTTAGGGTGGAAACCAGATTGTAGTGGATCAAGTAAGGAGTTAGTTGTGAGAAATTGAGTTAGACGATTATAGACTAGTCGTTACAATAATTTTGAAGCAAAGGGAAGTAAGGAGACCGGTCGATAGTTAGAAGGCGTGGAGGGGTCAAGCTAGAGCTTTTTTAGGATTGGTATGATTGATGCATGCTTGAATGTGTCAAGAAATGTGCCAGCAGTGAGGGATTGGTTAAAGAGATGAGTTAGGGTAGGGGTTAGTGAAGCAGAGAGAGGGGGAATAAGTCATGAAGGAATAGGGTCAAGTGGGCAGGTTGTGAGATGAGCCGAGGATAGGAGTGCAGAGACTTCTTCCTCTGTTACAGGAGGGAGATAGCATAGATTTTTGTTAATGGAAGGGGTGGGTAGGATCGCTGGGTTTGCGGGGTGCGAGGTGCAGATCTCTTTTCTAATGGAGTCAATTTTATTTTTGAAGTGATCAGCAATAATTTGAGCAGTGAGGTTGGTAGTGGGCGGGGGGGCAGGCGGACGTAGAAGGGAGTTAAAGGTTGAGAACAGTTTTCTGGGGTTGGATGTGTGAGATAACACGAGGGAGGAGAAATAGACTTGTTTTGCCAGGCTGAGCGCAGAGTTGTAGGACTTAAGGGTGAATTTATAATGTTGGAAATCAGCAAAGGTGTGTGATTTCCTCCACTGCCGTTCAGCGGCCCGTGAGCATCGCTGAAGATATCTGGTCTGTTTATATATATATATAGTGGAAATATCTTCCAAGGGTATACTATACAGTTTTTCCTGACTTCTTACTGGGTTGTTAATATGGAATTTTTCAAATAAATATCCAATTCAGTATACAGTCTTTCCTGACTTCTTACTGGGTTGTTAATATGGAATTTTTCAAATAAATATCCAAGTCCCAAGTCCCTTAGTGTTTTTCTTACAGACTGGTCTTGGATAGATATTCCAACAAAGTGTCACACTGTAACGGGCTAATACAAGAAGTAGTTTGATGATGATAACTCTGCGCAGAGTTTGTTGATTCGTTTTCAAGGAAACAGAAGTCCCTTCTTTAATCCGTCTCAATCCTTTGAGTCGATTAAACAACTTGAATGTCAGCAATCATTAATCGGATCATCAACGCGTTTCACCATTTTACACGGCTTTATCAAGATGGTTGAAGGCTATTTTCAGTATCCTTATAAACATATGTCTTATAGGTGATTGTTTATAAGGATACTGAAAATAGCCTTCAACCATCTTGATAAAGTTTTGCTTTATTAAAAACAACCAGAATGTTATCTTATCTTACATCAGTAATGCTCCACATTAATAAAATTGCTTGGATAAAAAGTTCTATAAAAGCAGAAAAAAGCCGTTTCGGTGGATCCACCACCTTTCTGAAAGAGTGGTAAAAAATGTTTCAATGAGCTAATTTTTTTAGAAGACTTTATGTCTGTTTAAATGAAGTGATGGCAAAAATGTTCTGTTTTTTGTATGGAAGTTTTAGTATGAAATGGGGTTAACTGGTGGTTTTAAACATGGAAAACATGTGAATCTAAATTCAAATTTCCATCGATGAGTATCACAAAATATATTTAAAGAGACATTAAGGACCTTGAGATTTTAATATAAATAGTTTAGTTATGTTTGATTAAACAACTCTGTAATATATTTTAATTATTTATTTTGCCAGCTTTCATGTAATTTGGCTCTTAAAATTGAGACATTTCTAATTCTCAGAACTTGAAATGCACCCTGCTTTCTTCTCAGGGATTTTTCCATTAACAACAGCAAAACATTGCACTTTCTGCTAACTTTATGACAGAGGTCTGTCTTTGCTGTTTGTGTACTAAAGACCAGATTGGCTCCTCCATATAAGGCAAATGGTGGCATTTGAAAATTAATTGTAGTAAAATAGGATATCAATTTGTTTTTAAAAAAAACATTTTTACTTGGCTGATAAGATTTTTCTGTTGTGTTGCTATAGAATAACATATTTTATCCCTTTAATTTTAAGGGTCATTAAATGCAGCTGTGCAGTCATAATTTGTTGTTTATGTGCTATTTATACCATCATAAGATATTTGGATGAAGACTCCTATCTGTATCTAAAGTTTACTCTGTGTCATATCATAAATGACAATATTTAGCCATTATTAAACATATTGCAGCTAAACATATTGTTTAAACATTTTGTTATTTTCCTTCTTTCTTTAAATAGATATTGCGATCTTCCCAAACTGTTTTTGATTAGGATTCAACGATATAAGGAAGATAACATCATATTACAATAAATACCGTGTGAGAAACTGTAGATAGAGTTTCCATAAGTTATAAACTCCTGTTCAATTTAATTATGTAGATTCACTAGCACTAGTGTGTAATGCTCAATGCAAAACATCTGTAGACCTTGTGTCATGCTTGATTTTGCAAATTAACTCGGCAAACCTATTATAAGACGGGAATGTAAAGCACCAAATATCTCCATTAACAGACTGAAATAAATCAGGTCACCAAAATCCTAACCTTTTTATGTAAACCAATATTAAATTGGATGCACAACGACTGCAA
Source organism: Bombina bombina (assembly GCF_027579735.1). Lineage (NCBI taxonomy): Eukaryota > Metazoa > Chordata > Amphibia > Anura > Bombinatoridae > Bombina > Bombina bombina. The sequence goes on along the minus strand of NC_069502.1, from coordinate 420,137,047 downwards.
TAACAACAGAAAATTTAGAACCTGTAGATTATAAGCTCTTCAGACAAGGGGCATCCTTCTCTTGCATTAGTCATATTTCTTTACCATAAACTAGTGACCTTGAGCTAGATTCATAATGCTGCTGAGTTTACTTGTTTAGGCAAGATCATTTTCGGAATTAGTTGAGGCTCATTTCATGTCTCTTTTACAGCCAATCACAAGTGGACGTACCTGCCATTAAATATATAATTGTGTTAAATGGACCACATTAAACCTGAAACACAAAAAATAAACAAAAACAATAAATACAACCACAACACTTTGGAAAAACATGGTAGATTTAATGTGTGTAATCACTAAATATTTGCATGTTTACTTTATTATATTGAGGTTTGTGAAACCCACATTTTTTCTTTAATTAATAAGATAAGCGCATGCAATTTTAAACAAATTTTCAAATTACTTATATATTAAATGTGCTTTGTTCTTTTGTTATCCTTCATTGAAGGTGTGAGTCTGGTTTGGTGACAAGAGGCTTATATGTGCAACCACCAATCAGCAGCTAGCTTACAGTAGTGCATTGCTGCTCTTGAGCTTGGCTATGTATGCTTTTCAACAAAGAATATCAGGAGGACAAAGCAAATTAGATGATAAGTAAATTGGAAAGTTGTTTTGACTTTACTGTCTCTTTAAAGGAGTCTCGCTGGATAGAATGGTGTTTCTATCTTGTAAACGTAAATAATAAAGTGGTTGAGCATGGGCATTTGGGGGCATATTTGAGATTTTTCATCTAAAGAGCAACTCTGCATGTGTTATTTAAAGGGATAGTCTAGTCAAAATTAAACTTTCATGAGTCAGATAGAGCATGCAATTTTAAGCAACATTCTAATTTACTCCTATTATCAATTTTTCTATGTTCTATTGGTAAGGTAAGCTAAGGAGCCAGACCATTTTTGGTTCAGTACCTGGGTACCGCTTGCTGATTGGTGGCTACATTTAGACACCAATCAGCAATCGTTACCCAGGTGGTGATTTTTTTTTTTTTTTTTTATAATAGGAGTAAATTAAAAAGTTGCTTAAAATTGCATGCTCTATCTGAATCATGAAGCAATTACCCTATTAAAGTATCTTATCTTGTGGTTGTGTCTCAGTATATCAACACTGAGAAGGTCATCTCTTTTTATTTACTTTTTAAGTGTTCTTTTGGACATGTTAGAGGGGATTGTTTTATAGAGACTGTAATTTGTTATTTGTCTGTTTAGTAAAGTTTTTAAGATATTTTTATTATGGCGGTATCCTTAGCAGTAAAAGTGGTTGTATGCCACAGGAAGTTAACGGTTCCAAGGTAAAATTAGTGAAGGCCTGAAGAAACCACATGCATTTCATAGCTTGGGGCATGGTTTGTTTCCCCCCCATGATTGTACATTTGAACTATGGAGTTGCTGGTCCCTCCTCTTTAACTAAACAAGGAAAGGGGATCCTACACTGCAGAAAATAAATACATAAATATTTTTTTTATAGTAAAACTTATTTATGGCAGACTGTCTGCCAGTACCTAAAATGGTGGTCAGAAGTTTTGGTGTGGGGGATGTTTGGGAGGGATCAGGGAAGTGGAAAATGTCAGTTGGCCTTACCCGCTAAGTAATTAACTACTTCACTGCCAGGAATTTCAGAAGTGTAGTGCGCAGTTGCAATTAGTTGTTTTCTAATTGCCAAAAACTAATTGCAAAGCCATGCTATTTCTGAACAAAAGGGACCCCAGAGAACCTTTTACAACATTTTTTTTATGAAGGCAGTAGTTGTGTGTAAATAATTTCAGAGAGCCCAAAAGTTTGTGAAAAAGTTAAAAAAAATTAAAAATGTAATATGATTGCATTTGGCCGTAAAATGGTGGCATGAAATATAGCAAAATGGCAAAATGGGTCTAGATCAACACCCTGCTGGGTTGTCTACTAAATTACATATATATATATATATATATATATATATATATATATATATATATATATATATATATATATATATACAGAAAAGATCAGCACTCACCAATGTAGTAACCACTCAAGTGCACGGCCAGAAGATAAATGTAAAAAGAAGTATAAGCATAAAGACAGGACCTGGTGATGATCCCTGTAGTCCCACGCCAATAAAGCCAGCACTCGAGATTTAAGCAACACACCTTACTTTAATATCAACAAAGCATAACGTTTCAGCTCCCACTGGAGCCTTGATCACATGCAGTAGTTCATGCCTGATTTATTTCTATGAACTACTGCATGTGATCAAGGCTCCAGTGGGAGCTGAAACGTTATGCTTTGTTGATATTAAAGGAAGGTGTGTTGCTTAAATCTCGAGTGCTGGCTTTATTGGCGTGGGACTACAGGGATTATCACCAGGTCCTGTCTTTATGCTTATACTTCTTTCTATATATATATATATATATATATATATATATACATACATATACACACACACATACACAAAAACAACTACAAGAACAGGGGGGCACTCAGATTTAAATTCTATGAATGTGATTCATTTGTGCTAACAGTCCCAAATAGTTATATACCATTTAAAGAGATAGAGTTTTATATTATTATATGAGAACCAAAGAAGGACAAGGCTGCACTGGATATCACTTAAACCAAGCGTTCATTTAAGAAGTGGTAAAGACACTGGGTCTGCCTTTACAAATTAATTAATGTTGTGTACCAGATAAAAAGTGAACCAGATGATTAGTGCTGCCGAATCTGTTGGCGCTCGACAAATAGCCGATAATAATAATAATAATAATAATAATTGTACTCCACAATAAAAATAGATACAAACTACCCCCCTACATGCTAGCATGTTACTAAGCCGGCCAACTAACAGTCTGTGAGATATTCCGGGCACATAGTGTTAAAACACGCTCCGGTAGTATATATAGACAAATACCGTTCCTTATCTCTCCTAGAATCCGGGCACTGAAGTGTGAACACACGCTCCGGTAACAGGGTATAAGTCCGGTCTCTCCTATGTGTCAAACAGAACTGTTGAGAAACTTCCAGCAGGGCAACAATTCACCAATTGGTGGAGGCGCATGTCGCCCTATGGCTGTAATTTGTGGATGATAATCTGGTACAGTGGAAAAGTGATGCTGAGTCTGCGGGTATATTCGTAGATAAGATCAATAGCAACAATAGGAATCTATACTTGACTTATCAGATCAGTGATAAGGAGGCCACCTTCCATGATTTGAAGTTAACCATAAGTAATGGCATGTTACAGACTAAAGAGACAGCAACTAATAGCTTGCTGCACACATCTAGTCATCACACAGAAGCCATTAAAAATGGGATACCAGTAGGACAATTTTTAAGACTAAAAAGGTGTTGTTCTACTGAGAATGATTTTAAGGAACAGGCGGCTGAAATGGCTGAAAGATTTTTACAAAGGGGTTATTGAAGAAGACAGATAAGTAAAGGCTGGATTAGAGCCAGACACACACCGAGAAGTCAGCTGTTGTATAAAAAAAGTGACTCACAGTTTCCTGAGAACCAAATTCGATTCATCACAAGATACAATTCCCACTGGAATAAACTTTGTGGTATACTCGATAAACACTGGCATGTTCTGTCCAGCGATAGCTCTGGAGTTAAGTACATATCGGATTATCCACTAATGACTGTTAAAAGGGCATCAAGTGTCAAAGACAGATTAGTGCACAGTGAATTTCAAAAAGAGATTCCCAAAAACTGGTTAACTAAATCACAGGTTGTAAAAGGCTGTCAACCTTGTGGTCATTGTGTATATTGCAAATTTATTGAAAAATCATCTAATTTTTGCACAGAATCTGCAGACAAAATCTACTATATTAATGAAAGCATTGCATGTAATACTAAGATTGTGATTTATATGTTACATTGCTCATGTCCTAAATATTATATTGGAAAAACGACACGTGAATTGAAAGACAGAGTCAGGGAGCACAGGGATAGCATTAAGGATAATGATCAGGACAGTCCGGTGGCTAGACATTTCCAAATGCTCCATAACTCTGACTTTACACAACTGAAAGTGCTAGGAATTGAACATGTCAGGCCTAGAAGGAGGGGAGGCAATATTGATCAAATATTACTCCAGCACGAGTCACGTTGGATGTATAGACTTAACACATTGTCCCCTTTTGGCCTTAATGAAAAAATTGAATATGCCTGCTTATTGTGAATCTTAAGTGTAATATGAACAACAATGTAAAGTATTATTATGGAATACGTTATATGCTGCGTTATGTTTGTACAGACCTCATAAGTGTATTTATTTTAGATATTTAAAACATTATTATGCTACTATACACTAATAATTAGTCCACGATTGGTGTCATCTCCACTGTGCTTTAATATTGTATGTACGCATATTTAGCATGAAGTACCAGATAAAGTATACTAAATGGCGCAATGTCCCTTTGAAACATAGTAACAAGGGATGGTTAACATTGTAACAGAATCAGTACTTAAACACCACGGAGAGTGGTAACATCATACATCTGACGAAGCCTCAAGTTCAACCCAGAAAGGGGAGGGGCAAAACGTGTAATGAGTGGATTGTAACTTTACAGCACGGAGAACGCCATCATGGTGGAGCAGCTCTGTTTGTACCTGTTCACAAAGGTCATGGCTACTGAGGTTAGCAAGTGAAGTCCCGCACCAGCATCTGCATCGCAGCATCACAGAATCACGGAGGTAATCTGTAGCCGTATGGCACATGCCCCATGTATTTGCCAAGTGAAGGTAAGCCGTGCGGTGCAAAGTCTTGCAACCGGTAGAAATCCCTCATTGCTGGGTTGTGAATTGTTGCCCTGCTGGAAGTTTCTCAACAATTCTGTTTGACACATAGGAGAGACCGGACTTTTACCCTGTTACCGGAGCGTGTGTTCACACTTCAGTGCCCGGATTCTAGGAGAGTTAAGGAACGGTATTTGTCTATATATACTACCCGAGGGTGTTTTTACACTATGTGCCCAGAATATGTCACAGACTGTTAGTTGGCCGGCTTAGTAACATGCTAGCATGTAGGGGGGTAGTTTGTATCTATTTGTATTGTGAAGTGCAATCATCTGGTTCACTTTTTAACTGGTACACAACATTAATTAATTTGTAAAGGCTTGGTTTAAGTGATATCCAGTGCAGCCTTGTCCTTCTTTGGTTCTCATATAATAATATAGAACTCTATCTCTTTAAATGATATATATATATATATATATATATATATATATATATATATATATATATATATATATATATATATATATAGTTTTGATAGGTAAATAATCTATTTCTGTTTAAATGGAGTGATGGCAAAAATTCTCTGGTATTTTGCGCAAGTTTTTCTCTGAAATTCCCAGTAGCGAAGGGGTAAATTGCTGTAATTTTTTTTAAATGTAGAACTTATATTCAGGAGGAATTTTTATTTCTCCACAACTGACTATCTCAGATACAATTTAGATTAGCAGGTGTTTTAGAACAAATGATTCATTATTCCAACTCACGAAACAAGTCTTCAGATTTTGTTTCATGGCAAAATGATTACTATGTTTATATACCTTTCTGTGCTTACTTTAATGTGTGCAGTTGAGATGCACTCTTCAGCAAAAATAAAGATACAAATCGTTATCATATACAAAGCAATAAAATGTTAATACAGAATCAGTTATATAGTTATTTGTATTGTTGTTAAAGCATGTGGACACCACACTTAACATTTTGTACAGTTTAGCTTATTGCTCAGTTATTTCAGAGGGAATGGTACAGTGAGATATATATCTCACTGGCATGCATTTCCTGGGAAGGTAAAAGGAAATACAGTAATTTGCCTAGTCAAGACTTAAAACCACAAGTCAATTAAATGATTTATACGTTTATTATGTGTATTCTAGTTCCAAAAACTGACATATTTCCTGAGGTTTGGAACTGCTAAATTGAAAAACAGAGGTAAAATGAAATGAAGATTGTAATTACAGATTATTTACAATCATGGGCAGTGATATTTTTGTTTTTTTATAAATACAGCATAAATTTACTCATAGGTCAGATACATCTCAAATTAATCCATATATTCCTTCAATATTTTAGTAAGACAGACACTAAAAATATAATAAATATTCAGTAATACAATTATATTTGTCATGTCCATGCTGAGGAATCCCATATACAATAAAGAGGTGTAAAAAAAAATAATAAAGAGAGAGAAAACAGAAAGTGGAAAGATTAAAATAAAGATCAGTGGAAAATCTCTGAAAATGATGTAACAGTAAGCAAAGTCAGGGATTGGTGAAGGGTTGTTGGAGCAGCCTCTATAAAATCTCACAGGACAAGCTCAATAACAGGGATTAGGTTGGAGGAGGAAGAAACAGATCAGAAACAGCTAAAGTGAAAGATAGTTGAATCTCAAGGTAAGGATGGGGGAAATAGCATTTTCTCAATAATATGTATGTTAATCTGTATTTCTGGGAATTTGTTATCTACAATAACACTGTGGTAAAGACAGTGCACACTATATTTTAGCTGCAAGTATTCTTTATAATTCATATTGTTATTTCAATATATTTATAATATTTGAATACTGTTAAAATACCATCAGATTTTATATTATACACACATTGAGTACAGATTAAATTATAATAATTTTAATGGGTTATTTTATTTATAAAAATTGGTTTAAAATGGGTAACCGATAAGCATATATATTTTAAAATATATTCTTTCACTATATAAAATTTAGTTAATTCGCATTTAGAGATTGTGTAGAATTTTGCTTTTTTTTTTTGTAGATTTATATTTATGTGGAAGAAATATGTTAAATATTTATGTACAGAAATAAGTATTGAATTCATTAGTTAGAATTGTTTAATAGGTGCAATTTTTTTTAAGATATTGTGACTTACATGATTTACTTATAAACTATTGTCAAGTAATTCCATTTAGATATAACACCTGCTGGGGTTTAGTTCTGACAATCAATTACAGAACATGTAACCAGTAAAACTTTACTTGGATTGTAAACTTTTGCAAACAGAGATATTTTCTTATTTTTGCAAAAATTTTGTTTAATATATTATGTCATAAGATAGGAAAACATTGGCCATGAATTGGGGTGCCATAATTTAAAGACACTGATGCAGAAAAAGTTAAATTTAGCATAAATTACATAAAAGTAAACCACTTCGTCTGTATATGTAGATATTAAATTATGTTTCTTGCACTATTTACTCATTATCATAATTAAATTCTCAATGTTAAAATAATAAGTGAATTTGTCATTGTTCACTTTGTTTTGGTAATATCTGTGCATCTTTGCCCAACCATGTGATCTTTTTGTTTGCAATTTTTTTGTAATAAATGTGTGGGTTTCTTTTAACTTGCATGAAACTCTTTGTGCAGTAGATTCTGTTATATAATAACAATTTCTTATATTGGTTTAGTATTTCCATACATTCATATGAATAATAAATCCTTGCATAGTGCAATATTTCTGAAAAAAGCATTTTGCTAGATTGTAGAATTTGGTCTTAGACTGAAATTAAAATAATCTATTTTTGCATTACTATAGGAATATACATCTTAACATTTTGCATTAGATATCTTATTTTGATGCGATTTTTTATAATTTAGTAAATTAATCAATTAATAAACAAATCAGTCAATAAATATAGAACACATGTTTAAATGTTCTGTAACCAAAAATATGGAAGTTTAGGTGGAAATGATGAAAAACTAAATCCAATCATTTATAGAATATGTTGTTTGTTTATTATAGCTTGCTTGCATCACCTATTTGTAATTTTTACTTTCTGTAATTTTAATTATTGTTTTAATACAAAATAATCAATTTTTTTTTAATATTATTATATGTTACATATGTAATAATATAGTAATAATATAAGTATTATATATGTAACATATATCATATATTTCTGTCCTGTCTCAATTTTTTTTTAACTTTGTAGTAGGAGTGAAACAGAAAGTAAAATGAATTCACTTTGAGACGTTTTTAGTCTGCACATTGTTGTACACATCTAGAGCAGTATCAGGTCTTTACATTTTCCCTAAGATAGGGTATGACAAACCTTTTGTATATATTTGTATATTTAGCAACTTGTAAATGCAAACATAGGTACATTACTTATAAAAAAATGCATTATAAAATATAACTTTAATCAAGCAATGACTAATATATGTATTGCACATGTAGGCTAATTTGATGTAAAACACAAACCTTGATGTATAGGTGCACTTGACAAAAATGACAAACAATTACATGTTTTTTAGGAAAATGTAAAGAAGTATTGACATCCGACAAGCCCTAACACGGCTGGTCAGCCACCATTATATAAATTAGATTATTTTACAAGCTGTCTTCATTTCTGATATGAAATACCATAATTGTATACAACATTACCTTCTTTTGACTTTGTAGGAAACTTGGAAGTGGTTCTTATAGCTGAATAATACAAAATATTACTTTTATCATATATTATTGATTTATTTATAATGTATTTTATAAAAAAGATTCATAACTGCAAAGCTGATTAGTCAAAGGCAGATACTGAACTATAGAGAGTTATGACTTAGTCTCTTTCTGTAAGCCAGCTTTACATGAAATGATCTTCTGGACAATGGGCTCATTAGTTTACATGCCAAATGATGGACATGGGGAGAGTTGAGGGGAACAGTGAGGGATGAGAGGCAAGTTAAAAAAAAATGAAAAACATTTTACTGTAATTTGTATACTTACCTGAACAGATGGGTTTATATGGAATGCTTAAAACTTTAAAATGTAAAGAGGCAAGTTTCTCAGGTCAAGGCAAGGAATTCCACAGAAAAGACTAAGCTCTAGAAAAGTTTTTAGATGGGAATGTGAGAAAATAATGATAGAGAAGGAAATACACAGGTAATAATCAGACTGTAAAGCGTACTGGGAGCATATTGGTAGACAAGAACACAGATAGGATGAAGTGTTAGGGTCAAGATTTGTAATTGTACTTTGAGCTTAAAGAGACACTGAACCCAATTTTTTTCTTTCGTGATTCAAATAGAGCATGACATTTTAAGCAACTTTTTAATTTACTCCTATTATCAAATTTTCTTTATTGTCTTGGTATCTTTATTTGAAATGCAAGAATGTAAGTTTAGATGCCGGCCCATTTTAGGTGAACAACCTGGATTGTTCTTGCTGATTGGTGGATAAATTAAACCACCAATAAAAAAGTGCTGCCCAGAGGTCTGAATCAAAAAAGAAGCTTAGGTGCCTTCTTTTTCAAATAAAGATAGCAAGTGAATGAAGAAAAATTGATAATAGGAGTAAATTAGAAAGTTGCTTAAAATTGCATGCTCTATCTGAATCAAGAAAGAAAACATTTGGGTTCAGAGTCCCTTTAAGAGAAGCCAATGGGGACTGGCAGAGAGGTACAGGAGAGACAACACACAAGGAGAATTAGCCTGATAGGGGCTCCCACGATTATAGCTTGGGAGACCAGGGAGGACAGAACTGGTGTAGATTAGGTAGAAATTGACAAATGAGTGGAGATAGCTGAGCCTTGTATGAGGAAGTGACAAATGTTCAAGATATTTTAAAGGTGGAAATAACAGGAATTATCCAAAGGCTAAATGTTACCTCAAAAAAAAAAAGTTTTAAATCCAATTTGGTCCCAAGGCATGAGTGGGCATGATGTGGTGAAGGGTTATTCACATAAACTGAGATTTGAGGAGTAGGGAAAGTGAAAAAAGGGAGAAAAAACATATCAGTGTTAGAGATGCTGATCTTTAAGTAATGGCATCCAGCATAAGACAGGTTTTGTTGACAGGAGTGAGCAAGGAATGTAATATGTCTGGTCAAGAGCAGTAGATTTCAGTGTATCAGCATACAGATGATACAGAAACACATAAGATAAGAGTGATATCATATGAAGTGAGTTCCAAAAGAACTCACAACACTGGCTGAGCATGCAAAGCTTTTGTTATCCTGGATAACTGGGGGCTCTATGATCAGGAGGCCACTACTTCCTCCTTAGGTTTACTTCATTAAGCTGAATTCTATTGGTTATTTGGGGGGAAATGGTGGTTTTAAGGACACCACTTAATGCAGGGACAAAGTAAATAATTTTGGAAACTGGGAGTTGTGAGTCAGTTTTAAGGACTATGCTACTGTTTATGTATTAAATGAGTACAATTAAAGCCTTCTTGTTTATTTATTTTTATACTTTATGAAACACAATGGCCTCTATTTATGAAAGGTCTTGCGGACCTGATCCGACAGTGCGGATCAGGTCCGCAAGACCTTGCTGAATGTGAAGAGCAATACGCTCTCCGTATTCAGCATTGCACCAGCAGCTCACAAGAACTGCTGGTGCAACGCCACCCCCTGCTGACTCGCGGCCGCCAACAGGGAGGTGTCAATCAACAGGACTGTATTCGATCGGGTTGAATTGCGGCGATTCCTGTCTGCCTGCTCAGAGCAGGCGGACAAAGTTATGGAGCAGCGGTTTTTAAACTGCTGCTTCATAACTGCTGTTTCTGGCGAGTCTGAAGACTCGCCAGAAACACGGGCCATCAAGCTCCATTCAGAGCTTGATAGATAGGCCCCTATATAGTTAGTATGAAGATTCAGAAAGAGCATGTAATTTTAAACAGCTTTCCAATTCTATTTAATTTGCTTTCTTCTCTTGGTCTCCTTTGTTTAGAAGCATTGCCATGTACGCTCAGGTGCAGCAACGCATTACTGGGAGCAACTGCTGATTGGTGACTGCATATAAATGCTTCTTGTCATTGGCTCACCCAATGTTTTCAGCTAGCTCTTAGGAATGCATTGCTGCTTCTTCAACAAAGGATACCAAAAGATTGAAGCAAATTTGACAATAGCAGTAAATTGGAAAGTTGTTTAAAATCACATGCTCTTTCTGAATTATGAAAGAAAAATGTTGAGTTCCATGTCCCTTTACGTTATCAGTGACCTGATTTAGATTAAAGGCACACAAAAAACTCAAATTGATTTCTCAATAAACTGCTTGAGAGCAGTGTACTTTTACTATTTATGTTTGTGTTTTTCCAGTACTTACAAAAGGTCGAGATACATACTCCAGACTTCAGAAGTCTAACCGAGTTGTATTCTGCACAGTGATTGCCTAGTGAATGTATCCCTATTTGGTTGCAACAGTATATATATATATATATATATATATATATATATATATATATATATATAATTATTATTATTATTATTATTTATTTTTAATAATGATGATTATTACTAGTGTACAGCAATTGTATTATATAATATGTAACATCTAAAATGTTTTTATGATTCTCCAAAAAAACAACAACATTGTAAGGATGGACGTAATGTGGTTTATAAACTAGTTACAGGGGATTTTTACTCTGGTAACTCATCAGATACATGTGGATTGATATTTTTAAAACTTTACTCTCTGGGCAGCAATACATATCAAACTAATAGTATGACATTTTTGTATTGTATAAAAAAGAAATTAAAACAAGATCATGTGATCCATTGATAAACAAAAGGATAGGACAGGTATAATGAAATGTTACAAAAATTGTTGTTTATTTTGTCTTTCGTTGTTTTTAATTTTGTGATATTTTAGTGGATTTCCTGTTTTCCCATTTCTCCTATTCTCTTTTGCAAATAAATCTCAAAGTAATGTGAAGTACTCTAGCCTTATAACCTAATATAATTATGTAACCTAATACATAATATTTTGCTATTTTTATGTATACTTGTAATTACTCCATTTCATTACAAAATATCATTGTTATAGGGAAGATGTACTCAAAAATGCATCAGAGCATCATCTACACATGTTGAAAATATTTTTTGCCTGAAAAAATAAGTAAAATCTGTAACGCTGCAGTATTGGATTTGTACTTCCTATTAACCCTTACTGGCTGATAAAGACAACTTTTTTTTTTCTGGTGGAGAGGGACACTCCTCTGAAAGAATTGCAAGATAATTTTGGTTTATTGAGGAGAGGAACATGAGTTTTAGATTAAACAAGAAACCATTGACTACAATGTTGTTTTTAAACAAAGACAAATGTGTTCATTTAACCTGTCACTGTTTCAATGCAGTATAAAAACAGAATTGCTTCTAACAGAAACAAAAATATAAAAATAAAGGGACATTGTAGGGCATAGTTGCTAATACTACAATTGCATGATCTAATACATTTGGACATGTAATTTTAGCACTAGCAAAGCTGCAAGTCTATGTTTTGAACTCCTTTAGAGAAGGTTAATGTACTGCTTGCTAGCTGAAGAGCACTGCTGGTCACAAGCAGGCACAGCCATTGAGCCAATCAGCAGTTGCAGTCACACAACGACATAGACTTGCAGGGTTAGTTGTGCTAAAATTATATGCTCTAACAAATTAAAGGGACAGTCTACTTGAAAATGTTTATTGTTTAAAAAAAGATGGATAATCTCTTCATTACCCAATTTTGCATAACCAACACGGTTATATTAATATACTTTTTACTCTGTGGTTACCTTGTACCTAAGACTGTGCAGACTGCCCCCTTATCTCAGTTCTTTTGACAGACTTGCATTTTAGCCAACTAGTGCTGACTCATAAATCACTCCACAGGAGTGAGCACAATGTTATCTATATGACACACATGAAATAGCAGTGTCTAACTGTGAAAAACTGTCAAAATGCACTGAAATAATAGTCGGTTTTCAACAGCTTAGAAATCAGTTTCTAATCCTACCTAGGTTAAGCTTTCAACAAAGAATACCTAGAGAACAAAGCAAATTTGATGATAAAAGTAAATTGGAAAGTTGTTTAAAATTGCATTCATGAGAGTTTAATTTTGACTAGACTGTCCCTTTAAGACATGTATATTTTGCTCAACAAATCCCTTCAAATTACATTCCCAAATTACTTTTTGTACTCTAAGTAATTGGATGTTAAATGGTAGCTGCATTTAAGGTTAAATTTATAAAGGCCATGAAATCAATTATAACAGTCAATTTTAATTACTTAAGCAAATGTCTGCAAATTGCAGTTTATAATTTGTTTTATGTTCTGCAAAATTCTTTCTCCTTATAAGCCATTTTTACTAATAAACTTCCCAAAAGACCACATTTAGCACCATATTTTCCCTTTTATAATAGTGTACAAACTATTAAAAAATATGTTTTAACAATGTAACATCTTATTGGATATACTTGATATTTTTAGAAGTTAATAGTATGGAGGTAATAGTAAGGAGGTTGCAATGACATATGAGGGTTAAAACACCTCTCTAAATGTTTGAAGGTTAAGGGCATATGTTATACCTAACAAAAAGTGCTGTAGTTTAGGCATGAGATAGTCAGGATGTGCTTTGTAATGAGGAGAAATATTATATTTTATAATACTATATATTCCCTGTGCCTTTTTGTATTGATTGTGAAATATTTCTGTAGATGGGCAGCTATAACAGGAAAACTGTAATAAAGAAACTAATACTGTTTTATTTTAAAAGAAACATAAATCGTTTTGTTTTTGAAAATATTTCCTCTTTAATTTATTGATATGTTTGCTACATTTAATAAAATATAGACCATACAAATAAAAAATCTATTCAGTATAACAATATTAATTCTGTTGCAAGACACTAAAGACAAACGTGATACAAGGGAGCAACACATATTGAGATTCAGTACAAATAATTATAAACTAAGGATTTTACAGGCTTTGATTTATAAAATAAAATGTACATATACATGAATGGAATAAAATATTATGTAGTACGGAAATGTGTATACCTACTTGTTATTTGCTCACCACCTATATCCTTATTGGGAAATCACAGGTGCACAACTTTGACAATTTAATTACACATTTGCAGGGATTAAACACATAGTAAAAATGAGTAATATGACTTAAAAATAAAATTCTCTAATGAAAAAATGCAGCTTATTTTTTTTCAGCAGTGTCCCTTCAGTAAAAATCAAGTAGAATAATTAAGTCAACTATTCTGTAAATGTAGTCACCCAACACATTCTTATTGCACAGTCATTAAGGAGTTTTTCTTAATAGCCCTCTTACATTTAGGAGTAAAGCAACATTCTTATTTATAATTAACCAACCTGCAACCGATATACCAATATGTCTCATCCAGCTAACTTTAATGCAGTTATTTAAAGTCACATATACTGTATCTGCCCACTTGATTATGAACCTAATTATAGAAAGTCTTAGCTTCCAAAATGTATCAGGTACATCTGGTGGACATTAATTAGGATAATTTACATGTATAAATATATATAAAGAGACACTAACCTCTACATTTATGTATCTTAGTCTGTTAAGCACATGTAAATTATTCTATTTTTGCCTTTGCAGCCACTCCTGTGTCCATCCATATGCTTACTTGACCCCCATGTAAGGATTACTTACAATAGTCCACTTGCTGACAAGCGCTAAAGTGTGTTGTTGGTTTTTTTTTTTTTTGGGGGGGGGTTCTTGTTGTTGTTTCCAATGCCTGTAAGCCTCTCCTCTGCTCAGTCACATTTGCAGGGGTTAAACACTTAAAATATCCAAGCAATAGTAAAATGCTATAACATTTTCTTTTTGTACTTTATGTCCTTTTAAATTATTTTGGGGATTTGTTTTCATTTTGGTCAGAAACATTAGTAATCAAAATTAATATTAATAATTATTATAATAATAAATTAAACAGAATGTTAAAGGAATGGTCTACTTGAATTTTTTTTTTTTTTAAAGATAGATAATCCCTTTATTACCCATTCCCCAGTTTTGCACAGCCAACATGGTTATATTAATATACTTGCTACCTCTGTGATTAACTTGCATTTAAGCCTCTGCAGACTGCACCCTTATTTCAGTTTTCTTGACAGCTTAGAAGTTAGCATATGAGCTGACCTAGGTTTAGCTTTCAACACAAGAATATCAAAAGAACAAAGCAAATTGATTATAAAAGTAAATTGGAAAGTTGTTTAAAATTGCATGCCCTATCTGAATCATGTGTTTAATTTTGACTTGACTGTTCCTTTAAAGGGACACTGAACCCAAATTTTTTCTTTCGTGATTCAGATAGAGCATGCAATTTTCAGCAACTTTATAATTTACTCCTATAATCAATTTTTCTTTGCTCTCTTGCTATCTTTATTTGAAAAAGAAGGCATCTACGCTTTTTTTTTGGTTTAGGACTCTAGACCGCACTTTTTTATTGGTGGATGAATTTATCCACAAATCAGCAAGAACAACCCAGGTTGTTCATCACAAATGGGCCGTCATAGAAACTTACATTCTTGCATTTCAAATAAAGATACCAAGAGAATGAAAAATTTGATAATAGGAGTAAATTAGAAAGTTGCTTAAAATGTCATGCTCTATCTGAATCATGAAAAAAAAATTTGGGTTCAGTGTCCCTTTAAGTATTTGTGTGACTTACAATGAAAAATTGCCTTACAAAATTTCTAACATGCGCATGGAAATGAAAAAACAAAACATATTATAGGTATCTTATATGAGAATATGATAAGTAAAAGATTATTAAATGCATGTTACTAATACTGCAGAATGTTTACTGAACGTTAGGGGTAACTCCACAAACTTGACAAGAAGTTGATTTAGTCAGCAATGGTTTATCTGTTTTTCATTATAAAATACTGTAGTACAATTTAAAAAAATCCCTTTTTAATTGATGGAACGTGGAAAAATGAATCAAAGGGCATAACATTGTATCCACTATCAGCCCTGCAAATCTATGTTCAACCCTAAAGTCATACCTACTGAGAGAGAACTGCTGCTCCGGAGTCATCACGATTAGTCCTACGATTAGCACTGCTGATTGGCTCAAAAGCAATTTCAGCTTGGGCCAACACTTTTCTGTGGCTCCTTTATATATGTATTTAAAATCTTTGTGCATGTTACATGCATAGATTTGCAGGGTTGATACTGAGAAAACGACACACTGTAACAAATGTGAGCATGTCATTTTTTCTCCCTATAATGGTCCTTTAAATAAAGATGTATTTAAGTATTTGTTACTAATGTTTTCTCTCACGAGTCATATGATACCTGTGATTTGTATTTCTTTTCCCTTTTTTGTTTTTAGAGAATTTAGTCTTATCTGAATTTATTAATGGTTTCAGGAATAAGTAATATATGTAGTTTATCTAAATTCTGGTAAAGCAATTTGACAATTCATAAATGACATTATCTTTTATAAGATTTATTTAAAATTGTCTGGTTTATGCATAAGGTTTAAGAATGAATTATACCTACAATTTGCAAATATTTAATTAAAACATTGGACAGATTAGATGAGTTTGCCTGGTTCTCTTCTGTCAAA
This sequence comes from Bombina bombina, assembly GCF_027579735.1. Lineage (NCBI taxonomy): Eukaryota > Metazoa > Chordata > Amphibia > Anura > Bombinatoridae > Bombina > Bombina bombina. The sequence continues at coordinate 420,120,708 of NC_069502.1, read as the reverse complement.
ATCTGTTTGTATATTTCAGTTATTATATATTATGAGTTCTCCCACAAACAACTATTTAACTAATATTTTATATCAAAAGAATGTTAAGTAAAACTGGAGATAACTACAAGTTACAGACACATTATCTAAATGTTTTGGCTTTTATTTTAACCTTACATTATTTGACCAAATACTAACTGTCAAGTATCTTTGCTTATGAGTACCTTGTCCCAGAATTAAAGGGTCATTATAGTCGAAAAATTACATGCTCTAATTTGTTAGAGCATGTCATTTTAAGAGTAGCGATTCTGCAACTCTATGGTTAAACACACAGTAGAAGTACTCCCAGGACCTAGGTGTGAGTGGAGTAAGTAGAGCGCTGGAAACAGTGATTCCAAACACCTCACAGATTTCTTAAGCTTTCACTAGCGCCCTCACGCCCCACTCCCCCATTCTCGTACAAGGGGGCGTGGCCGGCTGGCGTGGCAAGGGGGTGTGGCCTCGCGGGAGCGCGCGGGAGGGGCGTGGCTGGCGGGAGAGACCCAAGAAAGCGAGCAGAAGAGGGGGGAAGAGCAAAAGAGGGAGAGAGAGCGCAAGAGAGTGGGAGAGAAAGAGGGGGGTAGAGAAAGTGGGGGGTAGAGAAAGAGGGGGGGGGGAGAGGGGGGGAGAGAGAGGGGGGAGAGAGAGAGGGGGGAGAGAGAGGGGGGGAGAGAGAGGGGGAAGAGAGAGCGCAAAAGAGGGAGAGAGAGAGCGCAAAAGAGGGAGAGAGAGAGAGCGCAAAAGAGGGAGAGAGGGGGAGAGAGCGCAAGAGAGGGGGAGAGAGCGTACAAAAGGGGGGGAGAGGGGGGGAGAGAGAGCTTAAAAGAGAGGTGGGAGAGAGAGCGCAAAAGAGGGAGAGAGAGAGCACAAAAGAGGGAGAGAGAGAGAGCGCAAAAGAGGGAGAGAGAGGGGGAGAGAGCGCAAGAGAGGGGGAGAGAGCGCAAGAGAGGGGGAGTGAGAGAGCTCAAAAGAGGGGGAGAGAGAGAGCTCAAAAGAGAGGTGGGAGAGAGCGCGCAAAAGAGAGGGGGGAGAGTTTAAAAGAGAGTGCAAAAGAGGGGGGAGAGAGCGCAAAAGAGAAGAGGGAGACAGAGTGTAAAAGAGGGAGAGAGAGAGCGCAAAAGAGAGGGGGAGAGAGCGCAAAAAAGAGGGGGAGAGAGCGCAAGGGGGAGACAGCACAAAAGAGAGGGGGAGAGAGCGCAAAAAAGAGGGGAAGAGAGCGCAAAAAAGAGGGGGGAGAGAGCACAAAAGAGTGGGGGGAGAGAGAGAGCTCAAAAGAGAGGGGGGAGAGAGAGCTCAAAAGAGAGGGGGGAGAGAGAGCTCAAAAGAGAGGGTGGGGGAGAGAGAGTTTAAAAGAGAGGGGAGAGAGAGGGTGCACAAAAGAGGGGGAGAGAGAGTGCAAAAGAGAGGGGGAGAGAGCGCAAAAGAGAAGGGGGAGAAAGCGCAAAAGAGGGGAAGAGAGAGTGCAAAAGAGGGGAAGAGAGAGCAAAAGAGAGGGGGAGAGAAGAGAGAGCGAAAAAGAGGGGGAGAGAGAGCAAAAGAGGGGGGAGAGAGAGAGCAAAAGAGGGGGGAGAGAGCAAAATAGGGGGGAGAGAGAGCAAAAGAGGGCGAGAGAGAGCAAGAGGGGGGAGAGAGCAGATGAGGGGGGAAGAGAGAGAGCGAGCAAAAGAGGGGAGAGAGAGCAAAAGATGTGGGAGAGAGAGAGCAAAAGAGGGGGGAGAGAGAGAACAAGAGGGGAGAGAGAGCAAAAAAAGGGGAGAGAGAGAGAGCAAAAGAGGGGGAGAGTGCAAAATAAGGGGTAGAGAGAGAACTCAAAAGAGAGGGGGGGAGAGAGAGGGAGCGCAAAAGAGAGGGGGGAGAGACAGAGGGAGCAAGGGTTGGAACCGCGGTACCTAAAAAATTGGCCCGTGTACACAGGCTTTAGGACTAGTTTTATCTATTTAACAAAGTTTTAAAGTTACAAAAATGACTCCGGAATAATACAGAGCAATGCAGCAGCTGCAAAAAATGTAACACCCTGCTCTGTATTGTGCACACAAGCCTGAGGCATATGATGCAGGTTTAAAAAGTCTAAAAAAATGTGCATTGCTTCTGTCACAGGGTTGTTTGAATACCTAAACTCCAAGACTGTGGTGCCCAGCATCTGGCACAATTAGGTCACTATTAGGCAACTTTAGGGTGTTACTATAGGAGAACAGCTTTGAAGACACATTATGGAAAACAATAGCATAGTGAGTCGTATCTACTCTCTTGTAGTTGTGTCCAGCAGTCTAATGTCCCTTTAAGATGATCCTTTCACATCAGCAATTTCAAACCATTGTTACTACAATAATATAATTCCTGTTTATGTTGCAGGATGCAGAAGCATGAAATCGTTTAAAGAAAATAACGACTGTAGCTGTAGTGTGAGAGCCAATAGCTAAATTTAAATTTCTTCTGGCTGCTATAACAGCCATATATATGGTTTGGATGTTATATGTTTTTCTGTGTCACTGTTGGATATTGACAGCTTTCAGATTCACTAAAGCTCACAGGGTTTACAAGATAGGAATTTATACAAATCCCAGAAGCCAAGACTCTCACAGGGTCACTAAGAAAACCATTTTTTAACTGACCCTGAAACAAATGCATATAAAGAAAAAAAGCTGTTAATGGGGTTTACTGTTTATCACACTCGTTTTGGGTTTATTATTTTTATAACAAAGTATGAATTGTATCTCCTGTTTGAGACAACCTCACAATCAATTGTTGAGAAAGATCTCCAAGGTCAGACTTAGAGACCATAGAAAGTGTGCCAGGTATGTACTTTAAGGTGAATAACGCTGCAAAAAGAAAATTCTCTAATGCTCTTGAACATTTGCTAAAACTATTGTTTGCCTATACATGTGTGTTAATGTCTGTAAAGGAGTTAAACACATTGTTAAAAGGGACCTGAAACCAAACTTTTTAATTCATGATTTAGATAGAATACTATATTAAAGGGACATTCCGGTCAAAATGTAAATGCACATAGATGAAATACATATTTCCATACAAATATATTTGCAATATTCATGTATTAGCAAACATGCTTCTAGTAAAAGTTATCCCTGTTTTAGTGCTAACATTTTCTCTGCACGTGCATGTGAAGTAAAGTTAGATATTCTCAGTGCACCAGGATTGTAAATACTGCAGTTGCAGGCTACCAGTGGGGGCATGTATGATGTCAGCAATTAACAAATTGAGTCATTACCAGATGTACAAGCAACTTAGGCTATGTGAAGAGATGCTGTGTTTAATATGCTGGTACACGGAGCATACATAAATACATATTTGAAACAGTTACAGCTTTTATTAGAAGCATTTTTGCTAATACATGTCTATTACAAAAATGTTTCTATTCAAAACTGAAATGCATCCATGTGGATTCCAATTTTGGCTGGAATGTCCCTTTAAAAAGTTTCCAAATTACTTCTATTATTATTTGTTTTGTTCTTCTATTATTATTTATTGAAGATATATCTAGATAGAAAGTGTGCACATGTCTGAAGCATTACATGACAGCTCTTGCTAATGTATAACATTCTTTTGGGCACACTCCTGAGCTTACCTTCCTGCTATCAACAAAGGATAACAAGAAAACTAAGAACATATGATAATAGAAGTAAATTGAAAAGTTTTTAAAATTGTATGCTCTATCTGAATCATGAAAGAAAAATGTTGCAATTTATATTCCTTTAAAGGCAATAAGGACAGCTGCCAATCCTGTGTTGCAATTGGAAGTTCCTGCATTGTGAAATGTACTTATAAAGCAACATTTGTTTAAAGGAAGGAGTCCTCTACCTCTTCTATTATAAACTATTGTAAACCCAAAAGCTGGGGAACAGCAGCCAAAACAATCAGGCACAGGAGTAAGCCACCCCTCTGTATCAGCAAATCTTGAAAGAAAAGTTACTCCAGCCTTGGCAGATTTCATAAAAGAAAGACCTTTATTGTACCATGCTCCACACAAAAGCAACAACGTTTCAGACCTGTGCTAGGTCCTTATTCATGTCTGCAAGTGTATATACAAAGGCTACCTTTATACCTGTACACAGGTATAGGTCAACACACATTAAGGGCTCTATTTATCAATCATTTGGGGAATTCTCCTTTCTGTTCTCCTATCAGTTCTCCACAGCTCTCCTTAGGAGAGGAGTACATGTGCGCCCATATTTATCATAAAAAAGTAGTTTTTTCTCCATGGGAGAGCTGAGGAGAGCTGGGGAGAACTAATGATAAATTTCTCCAGTCGGATTAGTATCTTCTCCTTATTTATCACTAAAAATAAGCAACTATTCTCCATGTCAATCATATATAAACCAATAGAAATCTTTATACAGCCTTCCTAGTAGCTTTGTTAACGCCCCTCTTCAGCAAACTTTCGTATAAGAAAATAGATCTACATTTTCATTGTTTTTGTGCTTCAATTTTAGCGCTTTTTTATATCTTATTTTTATGCCCCAATAGATATCATTTTTGTGCTCTGTTATATATTATTTTGGTGCTCCATTATATATTTTTTTTTTACTCCATCATAAATTATTATTGCGCTCCAATAACCATTATTATTGTGCTTTGTTATAGATAATTTTTGAACCTTGTAGAGCCCTTTTTGTGTGTGTAACTGCTTCTACAACTGGTATAGAATAGATTTCTAATGCTGTTCTCCACTGTAGCTATGGAGAACTTTAAGGTAGGAACTTGCAGGAGAACTTTCAGTCCTCCACAGGAGAATATAAATGATAAATTTGTAAGTAGGAGAATTATTAGGAGAACTATATGAAATACGACTAAAAAGATCTAATTTAACCCTTTTTTGGAGAACATGTTCTCCAAGGAGAGTTAGAACAGAGTAGGAGAATTTTACAGTCGAACTTGCCCAATTTTAGGAGTATTATTGAATAATAAATAGGAGAATTATTTCTCATGAGAACTTTTAGGAGAAAATATAGGAGAATTGGAATGATAAATAGAGCCCTAAGTAACAGCGCCACCTATTGGGTATTATTCATATTTCTTTACAAAAAGATGTTTCTTATCTTAAAGTGACAGTCCTAAATGGATGATACAGACAATTGTTGAAACACATCAATAAAAATACATATAGCCACAATGTATACAATTAAAAAATGGGAAGCTGCATAGTGTATATGTGGATAGCACCCTTAAATATAGACGTCCAGATTCCATACATAGTTCAACTAAGAGAATATCTTGTAATGCATCACACAGTTTACTTATCTTACCATAATTGTTGTTGCTGATCTTCTGTATTCAATATTTTGTATATATTTGTTGATATATGATCAGATATGCAACTTTAAATTTTTTAATTGTATTTATTGTGGCCATATGTATTTTTATTGATGTGTATCAAGAATTGTCTGTATAACCCATTTAGCACTGTCACTTTAAGAGAAGAAACATCTTTTTGTAAAGAAATATGAATAATACCCAATAGGTGGCGCTGTTACTTAATTAATGGGTGTTGACCTACACCTGTGTACAGGTATAAAGGTAGCCTCTGTATATACACTTGCAGACATGACTAAGGACCTAGCACAGGTCTTAAACGTTGTTGCTTTTGTGTGGACCATGGTACAATATAGGTCTATTATGAAATCTGCCAAGGCCGGAGTAACTTTTTTTTCAAGATCAGCTATTGTAAACCCACAGGGCTGATTTGTCACGGCCCGAATGGGGCCGTATACCCTTGTTTCCGCGTGAACCTTCAGGCTCGCCGGAAACAGGAGTTAAGAAGCAGTGGTCTTAAGACCGCTACTCCTTAACTCGTACGCCTCCTTTGAGGCGGTGGACATCAATCCACTCGATCACATACAATTGGGTTGATTGGCACCCCCTGCTAGCGGCCGATTGACCACGAATCTGCAGGGGGTGGCATTGCACAAGCAGTTCACCAGAACTGCATGTGCAATAATAAATGCCGACAGTGTTTTCTGTCGGCATTCAGCAATGTCGGGCGGTCATGATCCGCTACAGCAGATCATGTCTGTCTGACAATTAGTAAATCGGCCCCACAGTATCTTCTTAGCCAATTAATTTAGAAATAGAACTTCCAAAAGGCTTAACCCAAGTATAAGCAAAGTCTCCCCAATCAATGCTGGAATACAAAATACCATTTCATTTTCTCATTTATTTTTTTAACTATTGCTATAAGAACAGTACAAAATGCAGTCTTAACTGAATACAATTTGAGTACTATATTTGTCTCACCTAACTGAGAAAAGTAGATAATGTCCAGCATAAATAGAGCATTTACTTGTACAGAATGCTTTAGCAAATAGTTTAAGTATGCTTGTACTTATATCTTATATTAGTACCATGTAACCTTTCGTGAGCCTAGGTAATGAACTGCTTTATGTTGCTTTTTCTTGCCAAGTCTCATTTTCAGTTAAAATGGTGACTTCAAATGGTAAATTAAATCATTAAAATGCATTTATTTTATTCCTCAGACTATGATAAATTCCAAGCATAGAGAACAGAGTACTTGTGGTCTACTCACCTCACTCTGAGTCAAGCCTTTACAGTAAATTACAAATTGGGAATTTTAAAGACAAAAGACTGAAGACAACATTTTTATATGAGTATTTGGGAAAAGGTCACAATGCAATGATGAATATTATTAAAAGGTATCTATATATTATTGTTGTGCAATTCTAGGTTTAGCATTTTTGGATTTAAACAAAAATTTTGTACAGATGAAAAACAGACTCTGTTCTATGAAATAATATTTGGAGCTTTATAGCCCAGGGTGATTAATTAATGGAATAAACTTCCACAAGAGGTGGTAATGACAAACACTGTGGGGGACTTTAAAGTGATGGTAATCTCTTCCATTTATAAAAACAAAATGTTAGTGATATTTTAGACAGAGTTTAATTATTCAGTTGTAAAAAAGTTGCACTATAACTTACTTTTTAATATAGATATGAAATTCAAATACTCTGCACTTCAAATGTAATATTTTTTTCTATAATCTAAATAACACTAACATTCCCGATTGGTTTTTATAAAGGGGAGAGATAACCATCACTTGAAGAATTCCTGGAATAAGCATCAGGCTATCCTACAAACTAGTTAAGTTTATACTCTTAGGAAATATCGAGCAGACTAGCTAGGCTTATAGCTCTTATCTGCCGTAAAAATCTATCTTTCAATAGTTAATATTGAAATAAATATGAGTTGTTCAAAAACAAGACTGGTATTATTAGAGCTTGTAAGGAAGAAGATATTGGCAAGCTAACTTATAATATACAGTAAAATATATAAAAATGTAATACATATTGAAATACCCTATTTTACTCTTTTAGTTGTAGCAAAGAAAAAAAATACTTTTGTGTTGCTTTCAGTCTGTTAAAAGTCAACTTAAAGGGGCAGTCTAGACCCAATACTTGTTCTTTATTACTTATTGTTACATACCAGACAAGCATCTTGCAACGGGTTCCACATCTATTAGCTTGTAAGAAGTACATGAATTAATGAATAATCATCATTTGTTTGCAGCCCACAGCTTTCTTCTTATTCACTTAGCTATTTTCTTTTATAACAGTTTAGCAAGTGGAACGCTAAATATCGCTCTCTTGAATGCGATATTAGCACTCCACGTAGTAATACCAGTGCACGCTAATGTGCGCTGGTATTACAAATTCACAGCAATGCAAACGCAAGCTTGTGTTCACATTGCTGAAAAGCATTGCGCTCACAAGACCACGCTTCCATATGCTCAAATGGGGGCCTCATTCTCATGCCGTGACCCATTAGAACTAGTGCAGCAAAGGGGGTAAGTAGTGCAGCAATGGCAACAATTTGTAAATCTATGTGTATATTCTTATATACATATATATTTATGTATATATATATATATATATATATATATATATATATATATATACACATAGTAACATATAAATATACTGCATGTATAAAAGCATATAGATATATATTTACTGGGAACATACACTTCCCATAGACCGCAATGTAAAGGCACTTTTTAGTGCCGTTTTTTTCTAACACCCCACTCCCACCAGCTTTAAAGCCATAAAACTGTCTAGCGTAGTTCTTTGTTATTTAAAATAAAAAGGTATTTTTTTTTATTTATTTTTTTAAATAAAAAAATATAATGCATTTGGGGCACTTTTAGAAAATTAACTAGAGCACCACTTGAAATAGCTGGTTATTTAGCACGCGCCCCTCTTGTAATCTAGCTCGTATTATTTTTCAGTAAGCAATTTCAAATTGCACATGAACAAATCAGAGTTTGCAAGTAGGAAAACATATTTTTTTTTTTTTTTTTTTTTTTTTTTCCATCATAACTTACATGTGATAGGCTGCTTTTTTTTTTTTTTTATGTAAATTTTTATTTGAGGTTCAAGAGAAGGTATACATAGAATATATAATAGAGTAACATAGTAAGCATATCGTAATGTAAACAATATTGAGCAGAGCATTGTAAATTGGTGTTATGCATTACATAAAAAGGTAAAGAAGAAAAGGACTTAATATGTACATACTGTAGTATACCAAATATGCTATATACCTCCACAATGATAAATGAAGTCACTTTTGGACCTCCAGTTTATGTGACAATGTTATTGGGGGTATGCACCAACTAAGGAGACCACTTTTGGATCTCCACTGAACAACCTCATGTTTTATCTATATTATAACATAAGCATAGTCAAATATAACCATAGTAGCAGTAAGCAAAATAGCACATTCTTTAGACTCTAAGGATGTCATTATATGAAATAAGGGAGTAACTGTTAGTTAATAAGTAAACAGATATGGGAACAAATTCGCATGAAGCTTGCGAGAGACACACACACTGACCTTAAAGGACTATATAACCTGAGTGAAATTTACACGTAGAGATATATAAATATAAATGTGGCGCACTTGTGAGTAGTAATTACAAAGAGGATATGTAGATATCCTGTCTAATACTGTTTGCCTATATGGTAGTTGTCAACTTTGTGAGCAGAATAATTAATATTGGCAGTGGTACGCCCAATCAAGTAAGGTTGTGAGTCGCCAGTCGTACCAGTCCCTATATGTCTATATAGCCTAAGTAACAGGTACTCATAGGAAAATATTATTGTAGGGCACGAATAAGTGATAGAGAGAAATGGAATGCACACCAATCCAGTCTAGTTATGTACATATATATAATAGTTGGCGTTGCTAGGAGGAATGTAGTTCAACAGGCCAAAGACCTTTTGGGCATATCAAAATAAATATGTCTGCTGATAAATTACGTGTGTTGCATCCCTGCAGGGCCTCTCATGCTAGATAATACTAGTCTGTAAAGGGGTTGTAGTGGAAAACATTTGTTAGGATAGGCTATGAGCCCTTGAACTATAAACAGTATTTATGTTGGTAGCGAAAAGTTACTCCACATTAAGGAACAAACAACACACTAGCACTCCGTTCAGCCATGCGTCTCATAGAGCTGGCTGCTATAGAGAGTCCATGGAGTCGTAAGCCACAAGACAGTGTTTCATGAGGCCGCTGTGAGACATAAAAATTAATTTCACACCCAAATGTTCTCATATATCTATCTTCCCTATGTGAAACTGAACAGAAACACTTATATGTCCCAACATTTAGCACAAGTCATCAATAAAGGCTTCTCAGTAAGCAGTCTCCCAGCATGGGGAGACAGCCATATAGTAAACTCTTAACAATTACAACCGGAGCAGTAAAGTTGCCTCCATACCTCCCAAGTGTCCTGAATTACAGATCGTATCAATAAAGTCCAGGTCTATATGCTTTAGAAGGTTGTGTCTCTAGTATGATCAACCAGCAGGGCAGTACTAAGTATTTAGTAATTCTGTCGGCAAACAGAGTAGTGTCCCAGGCTAGAAAATCAGTCCGGTAAGAAAAGGCTCTACCCTACCCCTGTTACCGGTATTCGGCTATCTGGACGGTCTTGGTTCAACCAACGACAGGGCCATCGCCTTTGAGGAGCGCAACTTTCCAAGCTCCCTGCCTTATCTAGTGTGAGTAGCTTGTGTAGCTGAACAGTGGGATGCCGTCGGTCCGGTGAGTCGCAAGGTGGGGCAGAACAGTGCAGCGTTTTTTTTTCTTGTCTACTCACGGCACTTCCAGGGATTCCCAGGCCCCTCTGTTTCAACCCCAGAACACTGCATGTCCACTCAGGAGACCCCGAGCAGACTACAGGTCTGTATGCTTCTTCCAATGTGGGACGCTCTGCCAAAGGTTGTCGCCAGTCCCCAGAGGCATCACTCCGGTCGGTCTCTGCGACAGTTCCGTTGTCATCTGCCGCTATGGAGCACGGCACCAGGGATATCAAGTAATCTCCACCCATTGGGTCTGCGGGAGAAGTATCATCCTGCCTGGATGTTAGAGTAAAGTGATTTGTAGGCCGCACAGTGGGTTTTCGCTCCAATGGAGTTGTTGTATGCATCCGATTCTCTCTGATGGCTATGCATATCTGTGAAAGTGTCCCAAAGCTGTCTGCAATGAGATCCGACAAGTTCCGAAAATGCTTGTCTAGTAGATCCGCCACTGAGTTCTCAAGGTGCTGCCACTTAGGTGTCATAGTGCTGTTGTCTAGGCGGGTAATAGAAGATATGAGAGTATATCCCCTAGAGTCTATGTGCTGTTAGATAGAGAGGGAAAAGAACAGCTTTCAATATCCTTTTATAGGATCCCGTAACCCCGGTAATGGGGGGGGTAATAATGCGGCAGTCCCAGGCCTGCGTTCCGTGGTTCCCACAGCGCTTAATGTTCGTAACATGCAGCTGCTTACAATATGGCTTCCAGGCCTGTGAGAATGTCTGTCACGCAGCTGATCCCAAAGAGCATAGGCAATAATATAGTCAGAGAATCCACTCTTGAGGTAAATCTAGACTCCAAACATATAGAAATGCAGTCTGATAAATTAAGACAAGATTTTGTAGGTTTTGGTATGAACAAACTGCAAAATAATAGCTTAAACTCAGAGAGCTTCATTGAGACACATCTTGCCGCTTTGAGAGTAGACTCCGCCCCCCAGGAAAACATATTTAAGAGTCGATCGTGGTTAGAGAAACTTATACTAAAATATACACGCAATAGGTGGGCAGAGCTTAACAGATGTTTTTTGCTCCTTACAAGCTTATAGATGTGGGACCAGTTACAGGATGCGTCCCTGTTATGCAACAATAGGTAATAAAAATGATGTATTCGGTCTAGATTGTCCCTTTAAGAGAGCCAACTTGTTTTACTGACTTTGATTGTCAGCAGAGTATGACTAACTTGTAATTCAGTTTGACTAAACTGAAATGTGATTTGCCTTTTTTCATCTTTTAACTGACTTTACACTTTTACTTTAAAATGAGCAATGTCAGCAAAAAATGACAAACAGTATAAAGTTTGTATAAAACTGCTTTAAACCGTTTCACTTTTTTTTTTTAAAACAATTGAACAAAAAATAATATCAGAATAGTATATTTATCTGTAAAACTACAGTCAGTAAAAAAGGATATGAATTTGTTAAAGTTTATACTTGAGGCTTCTTGTTATATTATTATGTTTTAACTATAGCAAGTTGGCAGATGAAGAGTACACAACTTGAAATCCCCAACCTTATTTATAAATTTGACTGAATTTAACCTCAAGTTGGTTGCAAGTGGATAGTTTCTTGTAATGGACTTGCATTTAGAGAATAGCCAAATAAGACATTTTTCTCTGAGCTGAACATTTAAACTAATTTTGCCTAGTTCAGGTCACAAAAAAGTTTAAACCAGAAAGAATAGCAGACAGTGAAATCATTCAAAGTATTATGTTATCCTAGTGAGATTATCAGAAGGCAATTTATAGCTAAATTGCTTTACCAGTGTTGAAATTCTCTTGCTAATTATTTTTAATACTTAAGTTTGCTTTTGATCTGTTGTCCAATATGTGTTTTCATTTAACTACACAGGTCTGAAACATGACTAATACCAAATGGCCAGTTATAGGTTATACAGCCTACTGTAAATGTTGATGGGTTTGAGAGCATATTTTAACACGTCTAATGTGTTTTCCTTGATTTGAATTTACAGATAAAAGGGGTGTGAAATGTATATCTAAAAAATGTACTGTAATATTAATGCTCATTGGTGTGGGAGTTGCATGGAAGATGGTATATATTCTTTTTTTACAGTGTAAAAGAGAAGTCAAAAGAGGTCACAGCAAATAAGGATTTCCCCCAAAAGTTCCAAAAATAGCAAAGGGAGCTAAATATAATTTTTTTTTTCTTTTCTAAATTGCCTTTAACCTCAACATTTTGTTTTGGGCGCCAAGATGAGGAAGTCAGAGACAGCAAAAGATACACCTACAAATTTCTGCACGCGTCTTGTTTCAACCGCTTAATCAAGTGTCTTTTGTAAGGCAGGTGTTAAGGTTTATTTTTGTTAGTATACCATATCCTATTTTTAGAAATTTGGTCTTTTGGATGAATAAACCCAAGCAAGCACATTAAGCCATATTAAATGTGTGTATTTAGGCTGGACGTTTATTTTTACGTTCTCACATCCAAATAATCAGGATGTGGTTATCGGATGGGTGATAGGGCCTCTTTATACTTCCACAAGCATAATATAACTCTTTTTTTCATGGGTACTCTATTGTAGAAAGTAGCTTTAAGTAGTGGCCTTGATTTTCTGGAGTGCAAAAATAAACAAAGTATTATTTTGTGCAAAATTCAGAGGTTAACGTAGGATGTAAATATCTTGTTTAATATGAGACCTCTTTCAACACCATACATTTAAATCTCTACAGAAAAAATAGGTTTAGAATGAAATCTTTATATAGGAAACATAAGTTACACTTGCATCTCTGCATAGAAATATCTTTCAATATTTTCATATAATTTACCACTTCTTAAATTGTATTTTTTTTAATAGTATGTAAGTTGGGATCTATATTCTATGTTAATAATATAATAAAATAAGATTAAAAATGAAAATATTTGCTTCTCCACACTGGATAATGCTGATCATTGTTATACTAATAAACATTTTTTTTCTTTTTTTTTAAATTGTGGTTGCACTTACCCATTACATACTCCTTCTCCATCTCTCCCTATCAACGTACAATGTGCTCCTCATATCTACAACGTGTCTACTGCTGCTGTCTCTGTGTGGGTCCAATGTTTATATTTCTTGTTTCTTCTTTGTTTGTATATGTTGGTTTGTGGCATCTATCCGGCAGAATTACACCTTTAATAAGTGTCTATATAGAAGTATGTATATTCTTTTCAATTTTTAATAGGTTGCACACCCAGGTTGTAAATCTCTATAATAGCAAAAAAACATTATTCATCTTGAGAGTTAATTACTAACAAATTTAGTTTTTCTTTTTTTCATTAAATAACTAAATATTTCAAACACAGTTAATTATCTACAAACCAATAAATTGGCGAATTTCATATATTTCAGTACTGAAGTCTAATAAAGTATGGAGTTCTGTATATGCACTCTGTGTACTAAAATCTATAATCTGAGTGTTGTGTTTTTCAGATGCTGGAGTGGACCAATTTGAGTGCCTGTATTTTCCTTGCTGTTTCTCTGCTACAGTGGACTTCTACAAAGGCTATTCTTTCAGAGGCTTCGACAGGGGTAGGAGTAAGTAATATACTAAACAATACTATGCTGTATAAAATAGTATAGTGAATATTAGCTATCGGAAAGCAAGGTAATGGATGCCTATATACGATATGTGCCATTACCACTTCATAATTTGGAACATTACCTGCTGCAATAACTTTATACAAGCTACAATTACACTTTTTTTTACACAGAATATACAGAAAAATTCAAATTTTGTAACAGCAAAACATACCACAGCTAGTCAATAGGCAAAACAGGGTCATATATTATTAAGGAACACAAACTGCTTTGTCTAAGATATGTTCACGGAACACAGGTTCCAACATAACAAGGCAAAATGGGAAAGCAACAGGGTTTTAAATTATAAATCTTTCAAGGTCACCTTGTGCTCCTTTTCTGGAAAGTATCAAAAGTCAAATTTGTCTCCTGCATTTACACTGCCTACACTGCCTACACTGCATTTACACTGAGTGCATTATGCTCCTGTGCATTAGCTCAGTATTCAATTGGTTGAGCGCCCAGCTATTGTCATTACAGATTCTATATTTAAGTAATGCAAAGGAAAGCTATTTAGGATGGCAGTGGGAAATGCTGGAGGCAGTAGTATCTTATTTGCTTTCCATAACTGGAAAGTAAGATTGTTTTTTAAATATGAGGAATATTTTTTTTACAGAAAGGGTGGTGGATTCATGTAATAAACTTCCAATAGAGGTGGCAAATGCCAAGACTGTAAAAGAATAAAAAAAAACCTGGGGCACGCATAAGACTATCCTAAGAAAAAAAGTAACATGCAATATGGGTAAAAATAAAATAGACTTGATGGGCCTTTTTTGGTTCTTATCTACTATCAAATTCTATGTTTCTATGTTACAGGAAAATGCTATTTTTATTGTAAATATATATTTCTCTATAAATAAAATAATAATAATAAATAAATAAAAAATTCTATGTGAAGAACATAGGAATGTAAAATCTGCGTAACGCTCTTCAGGTTTCGCAATGTAGGTCCAACACAGTGTTGGGTTAGCCCACATGCAGAATTAATTATCTTAAGGCACATTATTGAAATATTAAAAAATATTAATAATTATTTATTATAAAAAAGTATTATTGATACTATAAAGAATATATATATATATATATATATATATATATATATATATATTCTATGGACTAATTAGAATTTATTACAGTATCTATAATAATTTTTAATGATTATTTTAAAATAAATTATATTTAATATTTCAATAATGCGCCTAATTTATAAAATAAAAGGAATTGTTATTGTTTAAAAAGATAGATAATCCCTTTATTACCCATTCCCCAGTTTTGCATAACCAACACGGTTATATTAATATACTTTTTATCTCTTTGATTACCTTGTATCTAAGCAGCGGCAGACTGCCCCCTTATTTCAGTTTTTTGGCAGAGTAACATTTTAGTGCTGTCTAGCAGTGGTGTCACTAGGGAGTGGCGGGGGGGGGCCACACCCGGGTGACACCCTCCAGAGGGTGACACCAAAAAAAAAAATGTTTTTTTTTTTTTTTTTAATTTTATTGAAATTCAAAGAAATACAATGTTGAGATGCATAGATTTTTTTATTAGAGGGGCTGGCATTTGTGAACATTGGTGGGACTGGGGAAGTTGTAGACACACAATTTTTTTGCCCCTTGAGCCAGTGCTGCAATTTCAACAAATAGTTTTCCCGGCTGCTTTTGCTTGTTTGTACTTTGCTTCTCCCCTGCCCAATTTCTCTATGAATGTTGTGGGCGTGCCGTGGGGCTTGCAAAGTTGCGCTGCTAGCCTAAACCTGCCTGCCTATCTGTGCTCACTGCTCAGTGACATGTGGAGCAGTGGAGTCACTCACTGCTGTGCTGTCTCTCTAAACGGGAACTGGCAAATTATGAGGGGATGCCTGGCACCTGACCGCATGACTGTTTGACACTGTCTCTAAAGTGAAGGAGCCACGTATGATGCCCACCAGACCATTACGGTTACGGTACACTAAGTGCACACTGAACAGGTAGGAAGGCGGGCGGGCACAAGTCTGGGGGTGGGCAGAGTGCAGAGGTGATTGGCCATAAGAAGCGGTAGGCACGCGGCCCGGGGCTGTGCACTGACAGGCTTGGAACAGAGTCAGAGAGCAGAATTTTCATAGTTTGCGCCTAAACCTTTGCTTTAGTGATTTATTTTTAGAGTGCTCTGTTTATCTTTCATTTGATGCTCTGCTGAGCCAGGGAGCAGCTCTAGGCATGCGCTTTATAATTAATGCAGTGCAGTTTACATATTTTGTATGTGTGTGTCTGAGTTTTTGTGTGTGTGTGTCTCAGTGTTTTTGTGTGTGTGTCTGAGTGTGTTTCCGAGTGTTTGTGTGTGCATCTGAGTATGTTTTTAAGTGTGTCTGAGTTTTTGTATGTGTGTGTGCCTGTGTTTTTGTGTGTGTCTGCTTTCTGGGGGGGGGGGTGACACCATAACTTACCGCACCGGGTGACACCAACCCTAGTGACGCCACTGCTGTCTAGCTGTAAAAAACTGTTTAAATGCAGATAAGAGGCAACCTTCAAGGTCTTAAAAATTAGCATATGATATGATCCTACTTAGATTTAGCTTTCAACAAAGAATACCAAGAGTACAAAGCAAATTTTATAAAAGTAAATTTCATGTGTGCTAACCTGACACTGCGTTAAACCTACATTGCAAAACCTAAAGCCCGTTACACATATTTTAAATCTCTATGTGCTTCACATAAAATGTTTTTTTTATCTTTATTATTAAATATATACTGTATGTGTGTGTGTGTGATAATGTTAATGTAAAACATAAATCTATAGGTATATACATATATATAAAATATGTATTTACAATAAAAATAACTTCCTTTATGTGAACATTGAAATGTTAAATATTTATAGTAAATACGCAATGAAACACATTTTTAAATAATTATTATTTAGACATATATATATATATATATATATATACCTGCATATTTTAATGTATTTATGTTGTGTTGGCTGCAACTTTTATTTATTTTTTATTCCTAATCCTTTACAGGAGGTCTTTAGTCGTGCTAATCCAATGCATGTTAAATTTGATTGTGCTCAAGTAAACAGATTTACTTTCAACTTTTAATACGTGCACAAATTAATACACTTGTGATATTCTTATATCGCATGCATGCTAATGTTAGCACACCACTTGTAATCTAGCCCACAATGTGGTAGCCTTTTACTTAGAAATAATTACAATAAATTTAAAGGGACATGAAACCCACATTTTTTCTTTTATGATTCAGAAATAGCATACAATCTTAAACAACTTTCTAATTTACTTATGTTACTTATGTTATCAATTTGTCTTCACTCTCATAGAACCCTTTGTTGAAGGAGTAGCAAAGCACTACTGGGAGATAGCTAAACATATCTAGTGAGCCAATGACAAGAGGCATGTATGTGCAGCCACCATCCAGCAGCTAGCTCCCAGTAGTGCACTGCTGCTCCTGATCCTAGGTATGCTTTTCAATAAAGGGTACACAGATAATAAGCAAAATAGATAATATAATTAAATTAGTATGTTGTTTAAAATGATGTGACAGATTTATGAAAGATACTTTTTAGGTGTTATTTCTCTTTAAAAATAATATAATGATAAAGATGCATACACATAATTAAAATAACCACATGCAATTGGAGTACAAAAGCATATAGCAGTGAAATAAAAAAATTGTAAAGGTTTTAAGCATGTATTTATTTTTAACAATTTGAAATGGAATGATTTTACTTCCAATTATAGATGACTTAAGCATGCATATCATATGGATGCATTTAAAAGAAAAATGTTGTCAGTATACATGCTCAGATAGTTAGCAGTGGCTTGTATTGTATCAGCAATTAAAGCAAAGGTCACAGACTGGTCACAATGTACAGATAAGATCATGTTCAAAATTCACTGATGCTCTAGCAACGCTGAAAAGCAATAAGTATATATAAGACATGCGCTTTTGGAGATTCATTATATAAAAAAATGCCAAATATGGCTGGGGGTAGTGGCTTTCGGGTATTTTCAATGCCTAATATATTTGTGTGCAAGTGCAACCCACAAAGATCTGTGCAAGTCCAGACCTTTGTGTATTGCACTTTCAGATAAATAAATTCAGCGCCTAAAATACTTGTATGCCACTTCCTGCGGCCAATAAAAAAGGTGTCTTGTGATCTCACAAATAAGGGACTTGCTGGGGACATTCTCTTTCATTCTGGATGTTTTAGACTTTTTACCTACACTTAGGTCTAGCAAGGAGGATTTCTAAAGACTCTAATGGTCTTGTGAATTACCTTATTTCATGCGATTTTTAAACTGGAAAAGTTCTCTAATTTTTTACTTACTGTTTTCAAGTTTTCTTTTTTGCATGGACTGTTTTATAGATAACATTTCCTTTTTTGTTTGCATTTGTTTGAAGGCGTTTTTATGGCACTGGCATCCACAAAAGCACATTAAACACTTAATAAACACACAATAAATGCTATATAGAATGAAGCATTCAAAGAAAACATTAGTTTAAAAATACATCTACATGTTAATCTCAAAGTTTCATAAGTTGTTTAAATATTGACAAAATAAGTGTAAAGTTTTAGTGTCTATAAAACAATGGGAGCTGCCATGTTGTAACTTAGGTTACCTTCTCTGCTGTGGCCAATTAGGGACAGTTATAAATAGCATGGTTTACTAGCATTGGGAGTTGTGTCTGCAAAATTCAGATTTACCTCCGACAATATAAAAAATTCAGATTTACCTCCGACAATATAAATACAGCCAAAAGAATGCAAGTTTCTGTTTCTGTCTGACAACGACCATGTTTGAATTGTTATTGTTAGATGTCATTGTGGATGCGCTGTTATTGTGTGCATGTGCATTGGCAATAATTCTGTCTGTGGCCGTCTTTGATAACAGTAATAACTAGTTCACACTCTCTCCCCTAGCATCTGCTATTTACACCTACTGCACTCTCTCCCCTGACTGCCAAGATAAATAAAAAAAAATAAAAAAAAAAAAGTACATGCCTGGGCTGTGCACACAATTAAAATTCATGTGCACTCTGTTCCCTATGCTCTCCATATGATTTACTTACTAATTTTATTGCATATCACCTTCCCTGGCTTTCTGTTTTGGTTTTCAGGATAGTTAAAGGGGCAGTAAAGTCAAATTAAACCTAGATTATTTGTGTAGAACATGACATTTTACACAACTTTCCAATTTACTTCTATAATCAGGATAGTTAATGAGACAGTAAAGTCAAAATTAAATTTAAATTGACTGTAAAAAACACAACTTTCCAATTTACTTCTATTATCAATTTTGCTTAGTTCTTTTGCATCCTTTGTTAAAAAGTAATCCTAGGTAAGCTCAGGAGCATACACATGCCTCTAATCATCTGACAGCAGTGTTTGCAGCAACGTTATACTTACAGTTATATTTACACTGCTGCCACAGAATTCTACAGACACTATGGGGCCCATTTATCAAGCTCCGAACGGAGCTTGTGGGCCCGTGTTTCTGGCGAGTCTTCAGGCTCGCCAGAAACACCAGTTATGAAGCAGCGGTCTAAAGACCGGTGCTCCATAACCCTGTCTGCCTGCTCTGATGAGGCGGACACAAATCGCCGGAAATCAACCCGATCGAGTACGATCGGGTTGATTGACACCCCCTGCTGGCGGCCCATTGGCTGCGAGTCTGCAGGGGGCGGCGTTGCACCAGCAGCTCTTGTGAGCATTCAGCAAGGTCTTGCGGACCTGATCGGCACTGTCGGATCAGGTCTGAAAGACCTTTGATAAATGGGCCCCAATATAACAGCAAAGTTTGCAATTGTGTATAATATTGCTATAAACGTTGCAAACTCTGCTGCCTAATGGCTAAGGACATGTGCACGCTCCTGAGCTCACCTAGGATTACTCTTTAATAAAGACTCCCAAAAGAACAAAGGAAAATACTTATGTATGATTGTGTGTGTGTGTATATATATATATATATATATATACAGTATATATATATATATATATATATATATATATATATTAACATTTTAAAAGTTATAAATGTATTAACATGCTTTGAACATCGTGAAAGCCTTAGTTCATTTACAAATAAAATATCACATATTTAAATACATAAAGGATATGTATTTTGTCTTACAATCCTACATATTTTATATGATTTTATATGATGTCTTTTATAGCTTTTATTTCTTCCCTTTAATGAATTAAAGATTTAATTGCTTTGATTAATTAACCAACCAGCTATGTATGTCCTGTATTACATTTCATTTGAGATACCTATACTTTTTTTACAGTCGATAGGTATTTAAAAGCAATGCAATTTCCCCCAAATAGCTTGTATTCCTGCCTTTACAGCATATATTATTTACAAAGAGTTAGCAAAGAGAATTATAAATATATTTGCTGAAAATGAAATGCTGACATGGTTTTCTTTAATACAACTATATTTTACATGTAATCACAAAACAAACCTCCTTTTTGGATCTCTATAATACAATTATTTTAACAGCAAAGCCACAAATAGCATTATTGTTGAAACCCTGTTTTTACTTTAAGCTTTATATTTCATTTAGCAGTCATTTGACTCCACCATTGTTTTGGACGCAAGTTCACGTTCAGTATCCAGCGAAGAGAAGTCAGCGACAGATTTGGCAGCGAAGCTTTTACTTCTGGATGAGTTGGTCTCTTTGGAAAATGATGTGATTGAGCCCAAGAAAAAAAGGAGCTTTCCAGGTTTTGGTACTCCTCTTGACAGGATTTCAGTAGGTTCCACAGAATTAAAGGCTAAACAGAGGTGAGTATTATTTTTATGATGCTGCTATCAATTATACTCAAAGAGCTTGATGATCTAAAGTTCTCTACATGATCTAAAAAGTCTCACCAGTATTGCATGGTCCCTAGCTTGAATGATCTTTATTTCGCTATCCATGGTTCTGTATGTGAGGAAGAGATTCCTACATGTGCTACAGGCAATTAAGATAGGGTCAAATTACTGCTGTGTGTGTGTTACTGGCAGTCAATGAGGCAGAATTATAGATTTATGTTACTGGTAGCCATGGGGTATATGTGTGTGTGTGTGTGTGTATGTATGTGTATATATATATATATATATATATATATATATATATATATATATATATTTATATATATATTTCAGAAAGAAAATACAGTCACCTCCTCTTTTATTTGCTTTTACTTTTGATTGTTTTTTAATTTAAACCTGCTTATTTTTCATATTATAAAAATATAAACTTCTTAATAAAGTATCACCCAAATAGGGCAATTCTTAAAATGCCTTATAAAAATAAGGATAAAAGTTATCTGCAAATCATGAGTCAAAGAAAAGAAAATCTGATATATATGAAAAAGTAAATGAAACTATTAAAAGTAAAGCATAAGCCATAGATGTGCCAAACAATGCATTGTTCTATAGCTCTCTATCTGGTGTTCAATCCCCCTAAATCTGAGTTCTTCAAATTTTCACAAGAGCCACATACCTTTGTGATCCAGTTTTTATGCTTTAGCTGAATATTTCTGAAGTAACATACAACAAGATAGCTGCAATTTTTAGCAAAGCAACTAAAGTGTGTGTATGCTTTATTCCTGGCAGAAGTCAAACTTGAAAGCACTCTTTAAGGTAATAATGCACACGCATACCACACTCTCATACAACGCACACACACCACACTCTCATACAACACAAACACACATACCACACTTTTATACAACACACACACTCTCATACAGCACACACACCCCACTCTCATACAACACACACACACCATACTACACTCTCATACAGCACACACACACCCCACTCTCATACAACACACACACCATACTACACTCTCATACAGCACACACACACCCCACTCTCATACAATACACACACACATACCACACTCTCATACAGCACACACACACACCACTCTCATACAACACACACACACCATACTACACTCTCATAGAGCACACACACCCCATTCTCATACAATACACACACACATACCACACTCTCATACAACACACACTCTCATACAACACACACACACACACCACTCTCTCATACAACACATACACCACACTCTCATACAAATCACACCACACACACTCATATAATGCACGCCACACACACTCATATAATGCACGCCACACACACTCTCATACAACACACAACACATCCTCATACAACATACACCCCACACATACACTCTCCTACAACACACACAAATCGTAACCCATTAAACATGGTGTTGCAACAAAGTAATGGGTTCCCAATCAGTGGTTTAAAGAACCCTGCCCTAAATGAATCATGAACCTACAGAGCATGTGTAAGATTTCCAGAATATATGTATTTGCATTTTGTGATTGGCTGATGGCTGTCACGTGTTGCAGTGGGAAGGAAAATAAAACTAACTTTAAAATTTGTCAGAAAAAAATCCACTACTTATGGGAAATTCAAACTAAGTGGTTTTGCATAGTCTATTATGCATTTATTGATTATGCTATTCTACTGTGTGTTTAGTGGTCCTTTAAATGGACAGTCAACATCAAAATTGTTATTGTTTAAAAAGATAACGCCTTAACTACCCATTTCCCAGCTGTGCACAACCAACATTGTTATATTAATAAACTTTATAACATTTAAACTTCTAAAGTTCTGCCTGTTTGTAAGCCACTAGATACAGCCTCTTATCACATGTTTTTTTACTTGTTTTTCACAACAGGAGACTGCTAGTTCATGTGGGCCATATAGATAGCATTGGGCTCACACCTGTGGAGTTATTTAAGAGTCAGCTCAACACAGCACCTTTTTGGTTACTTTTGTTAGCATCCCAAATCTTGCTGATGAACCACCGATGGTTCTACACCATGGGGCCGATTTATCATTGGTCTGTCCAACATGATCCACTCAGCGGATCATGTCCAACAGATATTGATGAATGTCGATAGCATATGCTGTCAGGATTTATCATTGCACAAGCAGTTCAATCAGCCTATAGGATCGGGTGGATTGATGCCCGCAGCCTCAGAGCTGGCAGACCAGTTATGGAGCAGCGGTCTTAAGTCTTTTTTAAATATTGGAAAAAAAACAAGTGTAAAGTTTAGTGTCCATAAGGCAAAATGCACTGCTATGTTCTAGCCCAGGTTTTCTTCCCTACTGAGGCCAATTAGGGACAGTTATAAGCGGATCACTAGAGTGTGCAGCGAATGACTGTATGGGGTATAGCAGTGTTATACCTGGAGTCTACATTTCCACTTTTAACAGGAATTGGAAAGTCCACAATTTTTTAAATTAAATTACAGGAAAAGGGGACAAAATAAATAATGAAAGCTGTAGAGGACACCTACTCAACAGAGGGCCCTGGTGCAAATGCTTTTCTCGGGGGTCTCTCAAATAGGGTTATCCAGTATTCAACTGCACAGTCCAATATTTTAGTAGACTGTCAAGTATAATCTGTACAAATATTCTGGACACCTAAATGTCCCTGAGTGGTAGCTAAATATAAAAGGTCCTATATCTCAATGCATTACAAATATGGAAAACAAAAATATGAAGGGGCAGTTTAGGGGGTCTAATTACTTCTGTTTATGTGTGTTACTGTTTTTTATTTACTGGCCTCTAAGGCATAAAATGACTGTTCTGTTGGGAAAATATACATGGAGGGATCAAGGGCTAAAGTAAAACATTTTTTAGGGGGAGGGGGGGTTGTGTGATCTTACTTACCATTGTATTGAGTCACTGACAGATTGTCCAGTATTTTTGCGGAGGTCAGCTGTTACCCCACCCCCAAAGGTAACTCAGCACTAAGCAAAAGTAATAGTATACATGATGATTTTGAGTATATACAGATTCTGCAAACAGCTATGTATAGACTGGCTGCTATGGACCCCCTAGCATTTGGGCCCTGGTGCCTCTGGACCAATGGTAGATCTACCCCTGAATGAAAGTATATTGCAAAATTGGTTTATTATGTATATTTAAAATGCTATATTACAGTCTCAAGGGGTTTAATGTCCCTTTTAAGATCTCTGTGAATACATTTTTTCTCATTTTTGCAAACATAATAAATACACTTTAAATAAAAAATGATATATGGAATTGCTTAAGTATGTATATAAATATATATATTTTTTGTAATAACAAGTCTACAATTTAACTGGCCCCGTAAGTGTGAAAAATAATAATGATATGAAATAGTTGAACACTGTTTATGGACTTGGCACATTGTGTGCGGGTGGATTTCCTTATACCCTCTTGAACTTATGAAAGTGTATTGTTCCAATGTCAATATATTTCTGGCGCCATTGATGCCGGTTCTCCAATAAACTTTACTATTATGTGGTTTTCAAAATCTACAATAATGAGAGGGAGCCACAAGAGGGAGCTCACAATCAGCAAACTGTAATACATTATTTATTTATCTTTAATATTTACCTGTCACATTGGCAAAAAAGATAATACAATATGGGCTTGATTACAAGTGGCGTGGTATTTTATTTTTTCGCAATTGCGAAAACTCTGCTAGGATTTACATTTTTGCGCTTGTCGGGTTGCATTCGTATTACAGGTTCCAAAAAAACGTATTTTGCGCTAGCGTTAACCTGAATAGCGCGATAAAAAATAAACGTGCGCGTGCATCTTTTCCCCCATAGAAATCAAGGGAGAGAAAAAAACCTAACACCAAAATCGTGCAAATTCCATCCCATTTTCCCATTCCCCATAGAAGTCAATGGAGAGAGATTTTTTTTTTTTTAAAAAAACACCTATCACGCAAACAACATAGCATATTCACATTAGCAAATGTGAAATATTTACAGTAAATACATAGTTAAAATCTTTATCAAATATCAATATTGCATATATATGTTTTCATGGTTTTATCTGCTTAATGGCAAAGGGCTCTAATGCATTGATACATGTGATTATATATGTGTATAGATAAGTGTATATATGTGTATATTTATATATTAATGTTTTTATGTGTAGATATGTGTACATATATATATTAATGCTTTTGTATGTGTATTTATGACTTTAAATACATATATACACATATAAATACATTAATATATAAATGTACACATATATACACTTATCTATACACATACAAATACATATTTAGCAATGTACAGGTATACTGCATGTATCTTTCTCAATGTTAAATGTTTTTTTCTAACACCTGAGATCTCCAATCTTTGAGCTGTTATAACTTTTTTGTGCAATATTTTTAATAAATATGTTAATATGAGTGCAAGTGTACTTTGTAGTGTCTTTTTGAAGTGTTTTGTGCAACTTTTTTTGTTTCGGGAAAATAGTTAACCAAAGCTCTGAGATCGCAGTAAGGATCCACTTGTAATATCAGTGCAATCAAAATGGCTTAGAAAAACATGATTGCACTAGCGCAAAACCGTTTGAGCCTCACTTGTAATCTAGCCCTATATATTTTATAAATTCATTTTTTAGACAATACATTATTTTCAGTTTTCTAATTCTTCTACTCTTTACATGGATTTGGTAAAATTATAACAGTCGTTTTAAGTGTGAGAATATTGAATAATCATAAAGTCAATGGGGAATTTATTAAAGTGTAAATGCATCAATTTGTCAATTCAGAGAATAAAAAATCAGCTCCAAAGGCTACAGTGAGGCCTTGGATTATCACTGTAATAATGCAACTAGAAGCTGAGCATCCCACAAAGGAGGTTTATGTATGATGGGCCCATTTCTTTCGTATAATGAGTAGAGTTCATGGGTGTCCATAGCATGTGGGATATAATTCCTGCCAGCAGGTGGAGGTCAAGAATCCTCACAAGAGCTTTCAATCCCTTGCAACTCTACAGTTTGTTCTTTGCCTCTGAGGTGAGAGGTTGAGTGAAGTGCTCTATTAAGATTTTTTTTATAATAAATTGGGAGCTCAGACCTGACGTGAGACCCTATCCCCCTCTTTAAGTTTTCACTAGAAGATTAGAAGTAGTTTCTGAAACAGAGGTTGAGGATTAACTCTTTTATGGCAAAGTCAGTACCCTCATGGGTAAATCTGCCCTTTGGCCCCATCCCTCAGCCTCCACCAAAGTGGTTACAGGCATATCTTATCATATTGTCTGCAGTATTTATACTTGCACTGGATGGGCTCTCTACTGGAACAGCGTTTCTGTGAGGGAGAAAGGCCTCAGCAAGCTGGTAAGATCAGGAGAGATGCTCTGCAGTCAAGGTGACTAGCCCATTCACTATCCCTGGTATCCTAGTTCATAGATATTATATAGTCTGGGTACTTTACCTATGTGCTTAACACACACAAAAATAAATTTCTTTTGGGAGCAGATTCTGACACTTTGGCCATTCTTTACATCAGATCCTGTCCAACAAACTTGAGTCCACCTACACCGACTTAAACTGAGGCCTATCCTCTACCTGATGCCTCACTACAAAGTTCAACTGTACCAGAAGGGCCGGAGGGTCAGGGCCCCGCTCCGGAACAAGTTCTGCAGAGAAGGAGGCAAGTGCAGTGACTGAGGACACAAAACTCAAGTCGGCGTATCCCCCACATGACCGCAACCGAGCAGAGAACTAAATATACCTGACAGGCCTCAGTTGATGGTTGCAGCGGACCTGAGCCTGCTCTTTGTATTCCTGAGGGAAGAGGCCTAGAGACCCGCATGCTGTTCAAGGAGCTCTTAAGCATCTCTACTCCCTGCATCATAGACCAGCCTGGTGCCGGAGCCATGAAATAGACAGCACCTTAGTGCCTCTGGTCACAGAAAATCTGGCCTTCTACTGCAAACGTCTGCTGAGATCCTTTTCCTCCCTGTGTGACTGCAAGTCACAAATTTGGCCCGACAGCTTTATCACCTCCCATAACTTGTCTGCAGATTAAAAGCAAATACCCGGGACCACCACTGGGAAGCTGCAAATTGGGTGAGATCTATCGCAAACTGCGGGTACACGGGGAGATAGGAGTCCCTCAATTCAACCTTTCTCCCCTTTGTGCTATAGCCCTGTAATCCTTTGGTGGACATGCACCCTACTCAAGCTAGCCCTGTTACCTTAATATAATTGATCTGGGCAAATTACCACCTTAAATATGATGATTCTAACCAGTGTTCAGCTGCTACACTCCCTTTGCACATCCTAACGTTCAAGGATAGTGAAGACAGCAAGGACTATATCCAGTTTAACTGTAGAGCTTAAACTACCTTTGTGAGTCTGAAACTACTACAGATCTGGACTCCAAATAACATCCCAGAAGTCATTTACTGCTGAATCTTAGAGAACACTTACGTGTAAACTGTATTACATCATTGTTAAACAGCATTTACTTTTGTCTGCTAGTAAATTGTGTTTAGGTGTACTGTTGTTGTTTGTATATTAGATTGCCTTTAGTCTATATATTCGCTGTACAACTTGTCTCCCGCCCTGCTCCTGCCCCGCTTGTCTGGGTTGGTAACATCCCCATCCCCTTCCTTCGGGTCGTATCCCTCTATCCCCAAAGTGGGGGTCAAGTTTCTAGGATAACTCTGTTTTGACTCTGAAATACTGCGGTTCACCCTCCTCTATGCTGTTTTACTTAGTACTAGACAGTAGTCTATAAAAACCTGTACACCACACCCCCCTGCTCCTGCTCCAGGTACCCTGGGGTATTCCTCCCCTCTGTCCCCTGACAGGCTCATCCAGGTGGGCCATCTCCCCTCTCCATTTCTCCCTTCCGATTGGAGTGTAGTACCCATTGCCAGGAGAGGAGTACCTTGGGTCCTAGTAATCTGTGAGGATCTAACATCGTGTGTGTCCCCATACTGTATACAAGGTGATTTCACCCTCTGATGCAGTGAGCGGTGAGGTGCTCTGTCTGGAGTGGGTGCCCCACCATAACAATGTCTGAATATTTTTATGCAACCATTTAATGTCTAACTAATGTCCTTACTTTATTGACTATACTTACATACCTGCCCTCCTGAGACCACTCTCTGAGACTTTACTGTGCTTAGTATAAATTACAACCATCTCCAGAAAATGCCGCATTCATCACGACAACAATCTAAAACTCCTCTCAAGACCAAAAAAACGGTCTTAGGCCACTTCTCTCTACATGTCATCTTACAGATCAAGACTCTCAGGATGAAGATTCCCAATCCAGCTCCCACTCTTGCAATGCCTCTGTGCATTACCTCACAAAATCTACTATGCAAAAGATGCTTGCACTCAAACGTTATCCATCATTCAGGAAATCCAACGCAGCTCGGCTGAGTTGTGAAAAGATATTTCAGAGGTGGGTGAGAGAGTGTGGACGCCTTAGAACGTAAACAAGATGATTTGGTGGTCGACCATACCAACCTATTGGCGTACTCTAAATCCGTTTCTGAGCAAGTTACACAACTCAAACTGGCAGACCAGGAGGACAGATCAAGAAGAAGCAATATCAGATTCAGAGGAATTCCTGAATCTGTGGCTACCCCAGACCTGCAGGACTTCTTGATGGATCTCTTTGGGAAGCTCCTGGGGTCCTTTGAATGCACTTCCAACACCTTGGAACTATGCCATCGTGCTCTACGGCCTAGATCGATTGCCTCAGAGTTACCCAGAGACGTTATCATATGTTTCCACAGTTATAGTCTCAAAGACCGGATTATGCAGGTGGCTTTTCGCAAACCAACCCTTTCTGAGAAGTACAGCAGTATACAACTCCTACAAGATTTATCTCCATATACTCTATAACAGAGGCGACTGCTCTCCCCAGTTACTGAGGTCCTAAGACGTAATGACATTAAATACAGATGGGGATTCCCCACTGGAATCACAATCACAAAGGATAACCAAACACATAACATCAATACTCTTAACCAAGGCCTCACTCTTTTGGAATCTTGGGGCCTATGCCCAAAGGAAGATTACCCTCAGCAGCCTCCTCATTAAAAATTGAGGGCATCTGCTTTGGAGTGGCAGGTAAAGGACCAGAGACCTAAGCGCCAAAAGCATTAAGGACTCCAACAGGACACTAACCCTTGAGTCTCCCTTTGGGTTGACTTTCCTTGGCAACTGCTTTAAGGCTCCTTGGGACTTTAAACCTATACAGATTTGGACGCTTTTGATTTCTGCATCTAAACTATGCACTTTGATGCTGGAAAGTTGTTATGGTTATATATCACTTATGTTTACTGTTAACTTATAAGTTGATGTTTATTATTCTTTTTCTATGCCCTGGTGGTGCATACCACTCTAGCTAAGTAGATAAGCTAGACCCCCCTTATAGCCCTTTATAAGGCCCCTGTTTGGTGTACTACTTCCACCACATCTTTCTTTAAAAAAAAAAGTTTCAACAATGCATTTGTCTGTTTTGCTCTTTCTCTTTCCTCCCACTTCCTTGCTCCCCCCTCCTCTAAGCTCTGAATACCCTTATCTCTCTTAACTAAGCTAAATGCCTGACCAACCAAAGATTAGATTCTTGATGCATGATGATAGAGGCCTGAACTCCCCGGGCAAGAGAAGTATATTCCTTCGATCCTTAGCTCACCTTAAACCGGATGTAACTTTTATACAGGAAACTTATTGGAAAATTAACGAAACCCCTAGACTCATATCTAAGTCATACACTAATGTCATTTATGCCCCATTTACTACTAAAGCTAGAGGTGTAGCTATTCTTATACATAAAAGACTCCCCTGTGAAATTCTGCACATAGAAAAAGACCCTCAAGCTAGATATTTGTTAGTGATATGTAAACTTAACCAAAAAATGTATACCCTAGTCTCAATATACCTTCCAAATACAGGACAGAACAAATGCCTCCACAAAATACTAGAATTGGTAGACAAAAACAAACAGGGCAAAGTGATACTATGCAGGGACTTTAATATGATCTGGGATCCTCACAAAGACAGGAAATCGAACAGACCCAACCCTAGAACTAACAGACAAGATAATTCCTCATCAAAATTTAGAAGCTTAAAGGGACATAATACTCATATGCTAAATCACTTGAAACTGATGCAGTATAACTGTAAAAAGCTGACAGGAAAATATCACTTGAGCATCTCTATGTAAAAAAGGAAGATATTTTACCTCACAATCTCCTCAGCTCAGCAGAGTAAGTTCTGTGTAAAAAGTGATACTAAGCTGCTCCCAGCTGCAGATAAGAAGAAAAAGAAATGAAGAAATGAACAGCAGCCAATCAGCAGTGCTGAGGTCATGAACTCTTTTACTGTGATCTCATGAGATTTCATTTAACTCTCATGAGATTTCATTGTAAACTTCCCTAAACTGAATAGGGACATAACATGAGAGTGCACGAGGCTCATCCCTTCAGCTGTCCCGGGACAGACATACTAATATGCTGCTTAGAAATCCTTTACAATGGTATGTGGCTACTGATGAACTTTTGAGGTAAAATATCTTTTTTTTTTTACATAGAGATGTTCATATGATATTTTCTAGTCAGCTTTTTACAGCTATGCTGCATCACTTTCAAGTGTTTAAACATTTGCGTATTATGGCCCTTTAATGCTCAAATTTGGGTTCTACAACGCTTGGAGGACCTTCCATACTTTAGACAGAGATTACATGCACTTCTCACACTTCTACCCTGTGTACTCGAGACTGGACTACATATTTACTCGGGCCCATATGCTAGACTACACCAAATTGGTGGAAATACATGTCTGCCCTTGGTTGGACCATGACCAGGTATCCCTAACACTATGTGATAATCGCTATAAACAACACTCCCCAGCATGGAACATGCCACATAACATACTCTCTGACACCCTATTCCGCGAAGAACTACGCACAGACATAAGAGAATTAATAAACCTCAATGACAATAACTCTGTACCTGATGACACATTTTGGGGAGCTCTGAAAGTCTCTATTCACAGTCTTATAATAAAAAACAAGCTATGATACGGAAAGCTATAGGCCTTCTCTTGTCCCAAGCCTTATGTGAACTAAAAAAATTGGAGATCCAAAATAGAACATCCCCTTCTGCAGATTTAACTTCTAAAATTAATGATTTGAAAGCTCATATATGTCAATTAGAACTTAGACGCATTCCAACAGCATTTACTCAAAGTTAAACAACTATTTTACTATAAAAGTAATAAGGTGGAAATGCTATTAGCCAATAAAATTAGAAATAAAACTAGGCTTTCACGTATCCAACTTCTGAAATATAAAGGTCAGTCCTCTTCCCTACCAAGCCAAATTGCATCTTTTTTTGCCTCATATTACGACTCACTGTATAACATTAGTGCCTTGGAAAACCCTGACCGCACTTCTAAAACAGCCATTCAGCAACTCCTGCAAAGGCTTAAGATACCGACTCTTTCAGCTGACCAGCAGGAAGCTCTGAGTGATCTTATATCCCTTACTGAGATTAAGCGCATTATTAAAAACCTAAAGCCGTTAAAGGCACCAGGCCCTGATGGCTACCCATCACTTTTTTTACAAAATCTATATATCTGAACCTTCTCCGATCCTCCAAAGGGTCTATTACATGGCCGGCACACAAGGCTCCTTTTTTAAGGAATTTCTTGTGGCTTGCATCATTACTATCCCCAAATGGGACAGAGATCTCTCCCTATGCCCTAGCTACAGACCCATATCCTTAATTAATACTGATATAAAGATATATTACAAACTTTTAGCCAACCATATCTCACATCTACTCCCTTTTCTAATAAATGAAAATCAGGTAGGCTTTATTCCCAATAGGGAGGGCCCTGATAATACCAGGCGTCTCCTCAATATTGTTATGGAGGCCACTTGACTAAACAAGGCCTTCTCGGTCATCTCACTCGATGCCAAGAAGGCTTTTGATCAGATCCGATGGGACTATCTATGGGAAGTCCTAGAGGTCTTTAAGTTTCCAAAAGAGATCCAAACTGGAATAAGGCTTTGTACTCTGCCCCTACTGGAAGAGTCAGAGGATTGGGCTTCTGTTCACCCCTCTTCTCCCTCTCTAATGGTACAAGACAGGGATGTCCACTGTCCCCCCTCCTATTTGTCTTTGCTATTGAACCCTTAGCCGAACTAATGCAACAAGATCCCAACCACCCCTTACACTATTAACCCCTAAACTGCCACATAGCCCACACCAAATTGCGCCACTATACTATTAACCCCTAAAAGGCCACATAGCCCACCGTAAATTACCCTGCTACACTATTAAACCCTAAACCCCCACATTGCCCACCACAAATTACAATGCTACACTATTAACCCTGAAACCTCCCTAACCTCCTAACAGCTATCCCCCCAAAATCCCTAACCTGAGACCCCCTAAGTTACAAAAAAAGCTACACATACAAAAATAAAAATCACTAGCATTGCAAAAAAATTTTTTGCCAAAAATAAAAATCCACACGCAGTAAGACCTATCCTAAAACTAAAGTCCCCTTAAAAAAAAGCCTGCCCCTAAAAAAATATAAACTAACACTAAAAGCTACTCTACAATTTGTTAAACAGTACCCTAGTTGAAGTGATTAGCTATTTTGCATAAAACAAAAATCCTATACTAACACCAAAGTAATACCCCCCCCCAAAAAAAAACCTATCTTTAAAAAAAACTATCCTAAAAAAAGATTTTTTTTTTTTTAAAAGAGCATCAGTGATTACGCACTTTTGCAAAAAATAATTCAAGGACTAAGAATGAAAAAAATCAGCCAATAGAAATGCAAAAGCACCCTTGTATAATGGGGGAACCTCGCATTCAAGCTTCAGTGTGCTGAGGTGACAGCATGAAGAGGACGTCGGATGGAAAATCGGAAGAAGACGGATATGAGATAGAAGAAAAGGACACCCCCAGAAGAGCGCCACCATGGAAGAATACAGAAGAGGAGAGCTGCCCACCTAAGGAGCCGGATTCAAGATGGTGAGTCTTAACCTTTGTAGTTCAATGTTACAGATTTTTGGGTGGGGAGTTATTTTAGGGTTTGCAAAAAAGCATAATCACTGATGCCCTTTTCAGGGCATCTTTATTTAGGATAGGGTTCCTAATTGTTTTGCAAAAGAGCATAATCTCTCATTCCCTTTCCAAGGCATCTTTTTTTAGAATAGTTTTTTTTTAAAGAGGTTTACTTTGGTTTTACAACTAATAGCTTCAACTAGTGCACTGCCTGACAAATGCCCTTTTTAGGGCAATTTTTAGAGTAGGTTTTAGTGTTAGCTTAGGGGGTTTTTAGGGATGGGCTTTTTTTAAGGGGACTTTAGTTTTAGAATAGGTCTTAGTCTTGTTGTGTTTTTTAAAAAAAAAATGTTTATAATGCTATGGTTTCTTATTTTTGTTAATGGTAGTGTTTTTTAACTTTTTTAACTTAGGTTATTGATCTTGAGGGGTTAGCTGTTAGGAAGTTGGGGGTATTTTGCGATGCGGGTTGTGGTGGTTCGGGGTTTAATAGGTTAGGGCTGGGAGCATTATGCAATGGGGGTTTCAGCGGTAGGGGGTAAATAGGTTAAGGGGTAGCTTGCTATAGGGGTATTGGTGGTTTTGGGGTTACTAGTATAGGGAGTTTATAGCAGTGGGCTATGTGGCGGTTTAGGGTTACATGTGTAGGGAGTTTATTGCAGTGGGAGTTGTGGAGGTTTAGGGGTTATTAGAGTAGTGGGACTTATTGCAATGTCATTCCTTTCTGCACCAATCCTATCTTTTAGAATCTGTGTAGTTTTTCCCACATATAACCATGGTGAATGAACAAAACTGTAAATAAATCACCCCTCAGTTACAGTTAAAAATTAAGAACCAACAATGTATATGTAAAGGTATTGTTTATAAATATGCATATGTATAAATATGTACAGAATATATTACATTCATTTTTCACAATTTAATTTGATATATGGGTTAGTGCAAATTCCCATTACACTTCTATCTATCTAACATCTAGCTATCTAGTTATTATCTATAATATAATCTATACTATAATCGTGTTTGTAAAGCGGCCGTCGCCAGTTGCGCATGCATCCTCAAAGGAATGTTGCACGCGCAGCCAACAGAATCCATCGGGATGCAGCGTAGGCAAATCCGAAGCCTTAAAAAAAAAATATACAACCACCCGCATGAAATAACGAAAAAACACGCGACCGCCCTCAAGAAATAAATAAAAAAATCACACGTAACCACCCGCACGGAGTATAACAAAAAAAATAACCTCCTGCACGAAGTATTAACAAACACCTAAACTGCAAACCCCCACATCACAAAATAATAAAGTAATTAACCCCTAATCCGCAAATAACATAATAAAAATATTAACCCCTAAACCACCAACCCCCCACATTGCAATAAACCTAATTAACCTATAACCCCTGAGCCGCCAAACCCCAACATGGCAATAAACCTAATTAACCTATTAACCTCTAAACCGACAAACCCCCACATTGCAAAAACTAATTAACCTATTAACACCTAAATCACCAAACCCCCCATAACGCAAATAACTAATTTAATTACTAAGCCCCATAACCTAACACACCCTAAATTAACCCCAATACTAACTTACACTTAAATAAAACCTAACATTAAATTGCAAAAAATAATAATCTAACATACAAAAAATAAACTCTAAAATTACAGAAAAAATAAACAAAATGATCAAAAATAAAATAATTATTACCCCCAAAATAAAAACACCCCCTAATCTAAACTACCAATAGCCATTAAAAAGGCCTTTTGCTGGGCATTGCCCTAAGTTAAAAGCTCTTTTACATTTAAAAATACTAAGTCCCCCCTAACAGTAAAAACCTCCCACCCACCAAACCCCCGCAAAATTAAAAAAAACTAACACTAAAAAAAACTAAACTTCCCATTGCCCCTAATTGGGCATTTGTATGGGCATTGCCCTTAAAGGGGCATTTAGCTCTTTTACTGCCCTTAAAAGGCCAATCGGCTCTTTTGCAGCCCATTAAATCCCTAATCTTAAAATAATTTTTTTTTTTTTTTTTAAATCCTAAAACTAAACCCCAAATAGGTACTCACCGTTCCTGATGTCCGGCGGAGAAGGTCTTCTTCCAGGCGGCTACATCATCTTCCATCTTGAACCAGAGCGAAGGCAGCACAGAGCGGAGCTGTGGAGCTGGCTTCCCTGATGCACGGATCCTCAGCGGCGGTCCTCATCGACAGTCTTCTGCGGCGGCGGTCCTCAGCAGCATGGATGCTCCTCTTCATGCGATCGTCCGTCGCACACTGAAGATTGAATGAAAGGTACCCCACATTTATTGGGGTACCTTGCATTACTAAATTTTTAAATCAGCCAATATGATGAGAGCTACTGAAATCTTATTGGCTGATTTGAACAGCCAATAGGATTTCAGTAGCTCTAATCCTATTGGCAGATTTCAAAATTTCAGCCAATAGGAATGCAAGGTACCCAAAATTGAATGCGGTACCTTGCATTCAATTTTAAGTGTGCAATGGACATTGAATGAAGAGGAGCCTCCACGCCGCCAATAATCGCTGTCACTAAGGATCGCCGCTGAGAACCGCAGTTAAGGACCGTCGCTCCAGCTCTGTGCATCGGGGAAGACCACTCCGCACAGGATGAAGATAGAAGATGACGGAGCCATCTGGAAGAAGAAATTCTCCGCCGGACTTCAGGAACGGTGAGTAGTATGGAGATACATAAAATATATATGTATACGTGTGTGTGTATAAATGTATACATGTACACATATATACACATGTGTTTATATACACACACACACACAGACATATATATATATATATATATATATATATATATATATATATATATACATTTTTGAGCCCTTTCCAATTAAATACCTGGACATATGAAAAAAAAAGTTTTGAATTATATTTAATATTTAATCATGTGTTTTACTGTGTATGTACTGTAAATATTTTACATTCCAATGTACATTCACATAGGGGAAAATGTTGTTTGTATTTCTATATGTATCTGTATATCTATACCTGTATATATTCATATAGATATAGGTATAGCTATAGGATAAAAATAACATTTTATCCTATGTGAAGAACATAGGAAAGTAATATATTTAATGCTCACTTCGGGTTAGCACTGTAGGTTGAACACGGTGTTGGGTTGCACTCTTTATTGAAGTCTATGGGGAGAAGTTAGCACGGTACGGGTTTCGTTTGCATGCTAACTTTTTACTTTCAACTAGTAATACATGAGCTATCCCAAGCGCGTTACAAGTTTACTTTCAGTGCTATTAGTGCTAAATACCGCTGCACTTGTAAGCTGGACCTAAATGTTTTAAAAGTATTTAAAACCCTTATTTTTATTTGTTTATCTAATCCCCTTTGCTGTGGTCAATTAGGGATGGATATAAATGAGATTGTCAAACAGCTGTGTGGCATGTAGTGGCATGTAGAAGATGTCAGGGTTCTTAAAGCATACCAGCCTCTCTTGGGGAAGTGAAAATTACAACTTCGTATTTAAATTATATACAATTAAATGTATAAACAATAAATAAGAGTGCATATTTTATGAGAATTCAATTGTGAATTTAATATGACAAGGTTTGTAAGAAACAAACACCTAGATTACGAGTTTTGCGTTAACAGGGGTGCGGTGCTAACGAGTAGTTTATGCTCACCGCTCACTTGCAGCGTTGGTATTACGGGTTTTTAGAAACCCGGCGTTAACCGCAAAAAAGGGAGCGAAGAGCAAAATTTAGCTCCACATCTCACCTCAATACCAGCGCTGCTTACGGTAGCGGTGAGCTGCTAAAATGTGCTTGTGCACGATTTCCCCATAGGAATCAATGGGGGAGAGCCGGCTGAAAAAAACCCTGCAAAATAGCAGCGTTCAGCTTCTAACGCAGCCCCATTGATTCCTATGGGGAAATACTTTTTATGTCTACACCTAACACCCTAACATGAACCCCGAGTCTAAACACCCTTAATCTTACACTTATTAACCCCTTATCTGCCATCCCCAACGTCGCCACCACTATAATAAAGTTATTAACCCCTAAATCTAAGTCTAACCCTAACCCCCCTAACTTAAATATAATTTAAATAAATCTAAATAAAATTAATACAATTCACTAAATTATTCCTATTTAAAACTAAATACTTACCTATAAAATAAACACTAAGATAGCTACAATATAACTAATAGTTACATTGTAGCTATCTTAGAGTTTATTTTTATTTTACAGGGAACTTTGTATTTATTTTAACTAGGTACAATAGTTATTAAATAGTTATTAACTATTTAATAACTTCCTAGTTAAAATAAAGACAAATATACCTGTAAAATAAAACCTAACCTAAGTTACAATTACAGCTAACACTACACTATAATTAAATAAATTACCTAAACTAAATACAATTAATTACAATTAAATAAAATTATCAGTACAAAAAAACAAACACTAAATTACAGAAAATAATAAAATAATTACAAGATTTTTAAACTAATTACACCTACTCTAATCCCCCTAACAAAATAAAAAAGCCCTACCCTATACTAAATTACAAATAGCCCTTAAAAGGGCCTTTTGCGGGGCATTGCCCCAAATTAATCAGCTCTTTTAAGGGCTATTTGTAATTTAGTGTAGGGTAGGGCTTTTTTTTATTTTGGGGGGCTTTTTTATTTTGTTAGGGGGATTAGAGTAGGTGTAATTAGTTTAAAAATCTTGTAATTATTTTATTATTTTCTGTAATTTAGTTTATGGAATTATTTTAATTATAGTGTAGTGTTAGGTGTAATTGTAACTTAGTTTAGATTTTATTTTACAGGTAAATTTGTCTTTATTTTAACTAGGTAGTTATTAAATAGTTAATAACTATTTAGTAACTATTGTACCTAGTTAAAATAAATACAAAGTTGCCTGTAAAATAAAAATAAACCCTAAGCTAGCTACAATGTAACTATTAGTTATATTGTAGCTAGCTTAGGGTTTATTTTATCGGTAAGTATTTAGTTTTAAATAGGAATAATTTAGCTAATTATAGTAATTTTATTTAGATTTATTTCAATTATATTTAAGTTAGGGGGTTAGGGTTAGACTTAGATTTAGGGGTTAATACATTTAATATAGTGGCAGCGACGTTGGGGTCGGCAGATTAGGGGTTAATTAATGTAGGCAGGTGGCGGCGATGTTAAGGCCAGCAGATTAGGGGTTAATAATATTTAACTAGTGTTTGAGATGCGGGAGTACGGCAGTTTGGGTTAATATATTTATTATAGTGGCGGAGATGACCAGTTCGGCAGATATTTATTTTAGTGTGTGCGATGTGGGGGGGGGCCTCGGTTTAGGGGTTAATAGGTAGTTTATGGGTGTTAGTGTACTTTTTAGCACTTTAGTTAAGAGTTTTATGCTATGGCGTTGTAGTGTAAAACTCTTAACTACTGACTTTAAAATGCTGTATCAGTCTTGACAGGAGAGGCTGTACCGCTCACTTTTGGTCAGACTCGTAATACCGGCGTTATGCAAGTCCCATTGAAAATATAGGATACGCAATTGACGTAAGTGGATTTGCGGTATTTCAGAGTCTGTCCA
This sequence comes from Bombina bombina, assembly GCF_027579735.1. NCBI lineage: Eukaryota > Metazoa > Chordata > Amphibia > Anura > Bombinatoridae > Bombina > Bombina bombina. The sequence goes on along the minus strand of NC_069502.1, from coordinate 420,082,521 downwards.
AAAAAGTGAGGACCTCTCAACGCTGCTTTTTAACCCTAACGCACAACTCGTAATCTAGCCGAAAGGTTTTAATCACAATCTTGTTCTTGTTTCCAGTAGATACGAATTTTTGAATTTCATCTCATATAATCAGTGTGTTTTTCCAGTGATCAAAATCCTAAAATGCTTCTGCCATTAATATCCCTAAAATCTGAAATGTTTAACTTCTAAAAACAGCACATAAATGTTATGCTTGTTATTAATCTCCATATTGGCAATCCAAAACACCAATATGCAGGATTAAAGACAAAAAACAAATGGGGACTTTTTATGCTTTAGTGATGACATCTCAGGTTGAAAGATTGATCCCTTTTAATAGTGTGAAGTGATGCCAAAATGTAACGTGCAATTAACCTCTTGTGTGCCAATACCCTAGAGATATGTGTCTATGGATTTGAACATGGGCATTTAATTTTATTCTTTTTTTGCAAAAGAAACAACTTGGCCTTTTCAAGATATAGCAAAAAGTTAGGTTATTTTTACATTGCACATTTAAAAGCACTATATGTTTTTGGCTGTTTGCTACAGGAAAGTTGTCAACCTTCCTAAAAGAAGATTTGGTATTCCCCTTGACCGGATTGGCATGAATCGCATGACTAATACCAGAGGCTAAGAGTTGTAACTTGTAAGTATACTTCGTTTTTAAATTATATAAATGAGATATGGGAAGGAGTTTTGAAAGTAAAAATTGCCTTTAAAGGGACAGCCTTTGCATAACCAACTCATTATATTATACTTTTTATCTCTGTGATTACCTTGTATCTAAGCCTCTGGAGACTTTCTGTTTATGTCAGTTGTTTTGACAGACTTCAATTTTAGACAATCAGTGCTGACTCCACTGGGGTGAACACAATGCCATCTATATGGCACACATGAACTAGTGTTATCTAGCTGAGAAAAACTGTCAAAATGCACTGAGAAAAGAGACAGCATTCAAAGGCTTAGAAATTGGCATATGAGCCTACCTAGATTTAAGCTTTTACAAAATGCTGAATTTTTTACAGAATGCCAAAAGAACAAAGGAAATTTGATGATAAAAGTAAATTGGCAAGTTGATTAAAATTGCATGCCCTATCTGAATCATGACTGTTTTATTTTGATTAGACTGTCCCTTATACTGATAAAAATTGGAAAACAGTGAATTTTATACTAACATTATGACCATTGCTAACCTTGTTGTCTACAGACTAAAGCCCTGATTGGCTGCCCCAAATGAGGCAAATGGGGGGTTAGATTTGACTATTGAAAAACACTTGCAGCAAACAATAGTTCAATTTTGTTTTAAAACTTTTAGACTGCTAAAATGTTATTCTATTGAAACACAAGAGAACAATTCACAACAGAATTTTTAACAAATATGTTTAACGTTAAATTAACATACTCTAATTCTTTTATAGATACTGACCCTCTTAAATGTTGATTGTACAAAATTTATTTTACAGATCACCTGCAGTTTTCATATTTTTTATTAATTATTTCACTCTTGCCAATTGTCATGATGGATGAATTAATGGGGTAGGAAAGTTACAAGTAAACCTGCATGATTCAGATAAGAGCATTTCATTTTAAGCCACTTTTAAATGAACTTCTGTTTTCAAATGTGATTCATTCTCTTGGTATCCCTTGTTGAAAAAGAATACACACATATCCTACACTAGTGGGATCTAACTGCTGAATTGTGCCTTTATACATTTGTTTCTTGTGATTGGCTAACTAGATGTTTTCAGCTTGCTGCCAGTAGTGTAATGCTGCTCCTTCAGCAAAAGATAACAAGAGAATGAAGCAAATGTGATAGTAGAAATAAATTGGAAAGTTGTTTAAAATTGTATCGTGAAGAAAAAAATTGCGGTTTCTTGTCCCTTTAATACAACTCACTTCTAATGATCCCTTCCATTATCCAACTCTATTTTTCTTCCCAAATCATTGCACTTAGTTTGTGATATTTCTTTTTCTGCTTTTTCAGTCTGTTCCACATCATTAAGTTACGGTACATAAGTTCCTTTAATGGGACATTAAAATGCTGAGCACAACTACAAAAGAATAGTAACTAGTTACCATTTCCTCCTGTTCCTGAAGCTATTTACAAATAATTTATCTTGCTTTACTAGCTTAAAGGGATATAAAACCCACATTTTTTTCTTTCATGTTTCAGATAGAGTATGCAATTTTAACCCCTTAACGACTGACGATGTACAGGGTACGTCCTACAAAAAAATGGTCGTTAATGACCAAGGACGTACCCTGTACGTGGTCAAGGGTTTCAAGCGGTGGAAGCGATCCTGATCGCTTCCTGCCACTTTCATGTTATTGCAGTGATGCCTCAATGTTGAGGCATCCTGTAAAAACATTTTTTAGGCATCCGATTTAGAGAGAGACACTCTGTGGCCCTCTCTGCATCAGCCATCGATGGTGCAGATCGTTGGTGGGTGTGAGCCATTGCAGGTAGGCGGGTGGGCAGCCATCGATGGTGGATGTTCGTCAGAGGGAGGCGGGATCCTGTGCGGGAGCACTGGGAGCGGGCACGGGGCGGGGGCGCTCGGGAATGGGTGGGAATGCTACACTATGAGACTAAGTGTTAAGCAAAGGAGGGAGAAGGGAGGGGAGGGGGGAAATTGCATCTAAGGGATCTGGAAGGGGGTGGGGGGTAGGTTATTGAGGGGGGCTACACTACAGAAAAAAATGCTTTTATATTTAAAGATAAAACAAAAAATACCAAATTGTATGGCAAACTGGGTACGGCAGACAGCTGCCAGTACCCAAGATGGCAGACAATAAGGTAGAGGGGGGAGGGTTAGAGAGCTGTTTGGGGGGGATCAGGGAGGTTGGGGGCTAAGGGGGGATCCTACACAGCAGAATATATATATATATTTTTAAAAAATAGCCTTTAATTTTAGTACTGCCAGTACTTAAGATGGAGGGGACAATTGTGGGGTGAGGGAGGGAAGAGAGCTGTTTGGGAGGGATCAGGGGGTGGGATGTGTCAGGTGGGATGCTGATCTCTACACTAAAGCTAAAATTAACTGTACAAGCTCCCTACAAGCTACCTAATTAACCCCTTCACTGCTGGGCATAATACAAGTGTGGTGCGCAGCGGCATTTCGCGGCCTTCTAATTACCAAAAAGCAATGCCAAAGCCATATATGTCTGCTATTTCTGAATAAAGGGGATCCCAGAGAATCATTTACAACCATTTGTGCCATAATTGCACAAGCTGTGTAAATAATTTAAGTGTGAAACCTAAAGTTTATGAAAGTGAACAATTATTTTTATTTGATCGCATTTGGCCGCATTTGGCGGTGATCAATACTTTGGGTTGTCTACTACACTACGCTAAAGCTAAAATTAACCCTACAAGCTCCCTAATTAACCCCTTCACTGCTGGGCATAATACACGTGTGGTGCGCAGCATCATTTAGTGGCCTTCTAATTACCAAAAAGCAACGCCAAAGCCATATATGTCTGATATTTCTGAACAAAGGGGATAGGGGATCCCAGAGAAGTATTTACAACCATGTGTGTCATAATTGCACAAACTGTTTGTAAATAATTTCAGTGAGAAATCTAAAGTTTGTGAAGAAGGGAACGCTTTTTTTTATTTGATTACATTTGGCGGTGAAATGGTGGTATGAAAAATACCAAAATGGACCTAGATCAATACTATATACATACAATATATACATTTTAAGGGATTCCTGGCAGATATCAGTGTTCCAATGTAACTATTGCTCATTTTGAAAAAAAAAAAGTGGTCTGGAAAAGCAAAGTGCTATTTGTATTTATTGCCCTATAACTTGCAAAAAAAGCAAAGAACATGTAAACATTGGGTATTTCTAAACTCAGGACAAAATTTAGAAACTATTTAGCATGGTTGTTTTTTTGGTGGTTGTAGATGTGTAACAGATGTTGGGGGTCAAAGTTAGAAAAAGTGTGTTTTTTAAATTTTTTCATCATATTTTATCATTTAAAGTCCATTTAATGGCGAGAAAAATGGTATATAATGTGTGGGTACAGTAAATGAGTAAGAGGAAAATTACAGCTAAACACAAACACAGCAGAAATGTAAAAATAGCCCTCTTCCCAAACGGTCAGAATATTGAAAAGTGCTGTGGTTACTAAGGGGTTAAGCAACTTTCTAATTTACTCCTATTATCAATTTTTCTACATTTAGCCACCAAGCAAGTGCTACCCAGGTGCTTAACCAAACCTAAGTTTACATTCCTGCTTTTCAAATAAAGATACTAAGAGAATGAAGGAAAATTGCTAATAAGAGTAAATTCGAAAGTTGTTTAAAAATTGCATGCTCTATATATATCATGAAATAAAAAATTGTGCTTCATATCACTTTAAAGATGCAATGCACACTCACAGATCAATAATATTACCCTCTTTTTGACAGCTGTATCCTTTGTTTAGCGTGCATGATATATCATTGGGGGCTTTCCATTTTTCCAATTTTTAAACAGTTTAATAGTTGAACAGTTTACTTTTATCATCAGATATGCTTTGTTCTCCTGGTATACTTTGTTGAAAGCTAAAATTAGGTAGGCTCATATACTTATTTCTAAGCCCTTGAAGACTGCCTCTTATCTCAGTGAATTTTTACAGTTCTTCTGTGCCATATAGATAACATTGTGCTAAATCCCATTGAAATAAGGAGGCAGTGTTAGATACAAGGTAATCAGAGGTAAAAAGTATATTAATATAACCATGTTGGTTATGCAAAACTGGGAAAATGGGTAATACAGGGATTATCTATCTTTTTTTAAACAATACAAATTCTAGAGTAGACTGTCCCTTTAAAAAAAGCACTTAACAATTTTATAGAGCAATGCAGCCACTGTAAAAATGTACAGCTTCTGTATGCACCCTAACCTGAATCAAATTATTAATAGTTTTTTTTTATTTTTGGGGGTTTTGTGGGGGGGCGGTTACTATTAGGGGGCTACTTAGTATTTTAAATTAAAGGTAAAAAAACTGTATAACTTAGGGCAATGCCATACAAAAGGCCCTTTTAAGGGCTATTGGTAGTTTAGATTAGATTGGGGTTGTTTTTATTTTGTAAGGGCTTCTTTCTTTTCATAGGTATTAGGTTTAATTTTTTTATTTTTGCTAATTTAGTTTATTTTTTTCTGTAATGTTAGAATTTTTTATTTTAAATTAATTTAAACTTAGCTTTTTTATTTTTAAAGTGATGTTATGTTTTTTAATTTTAATTGTAATTTAGTATTTTTTAATTTTAGGTAATTGGGGTTAATTTATGGGGTGTTAGGTTAGGGGTCTTAGTAATTGAATTAGTTATTTGTGTTGTGGGGGGTTGGTGGTTTAGGGGTTAATAGGTAAATTAGGTTTAATGCGTTGTGGGGGGTTGGCGGTTTAGAGGTTAATAGTGTTGATAGGTACTTTGCGTTCTGGGGGGTTGGCGGATTAGGGGTTAATAATTTTATTAAGTAGATTGCGAAGTGGGTGAATGGTAGATTAGGGGTCAATAGTTTTATTAGGCAGTTTGCAATGTGGGGTTGGCTTATTAGGGGTTAATAGTGTAATTAGGTAGTTGGTGTTGTGGGTGAATGGCAGATTAGGGGTTAATACATTTATTAGATTGCGATGTGTGGGAGGATGGGGGGATTAGGGGTTAATACATTTATTAGTTAGATTGCGATGGGGGTGGATGCTGGATTAAGGTTTAATAGTTTAATTAGTTAGATTGCGATGTGGGGGTTTGGCGGATTAGGCGTTAATACATTTATTAGTTGATTGCGATGTGGGGGGATGGCGGATTAGGGTTTAATAGTTTAATTAGTTAGATTGCGATGTGGGGGTTTGCGGATTAGGCGTTAATACATTTATTAGTTAGATTGCGATGTGGGGGGGTGGCGGATTAGGGATTAGCAGTTTAATTAGTTATATTACGATGTGGGGGTTGGCGGATTAGGGGTTAATACATTTATTATTAGTTCTGATATGGGGGTGATGGCGATATAGGAGTTTTACATGTCAGATTCGTTTTTGGGAGGTGGGTTAGACTTTTAAGGGAGATTTGACATTTTCTTTAATTGTCTTAGGAGCCGGCAGTTTCTAAAATGCCATAAATCACTGGCACATTTTGGACATTGCAAGTTTATCCAATTTACGTCAGTTTATGAACTGTCGGCGGGTTTATTGGATTCCCCGATGTGCAAGGTGAAATTACGGGTGACGCGGGTTTCAGTAGTTACGCTGAAGCCTGCGCCGTATATGTAATCTCACCCTTAGTATCCCTTTAATAGTAACCAGCCTAGAAGTTTTATGACATCAGGCTAAGATAAAACTTCCTGCAGAGGGTCCCTCTTCCTTGTAAGGCTGTGACAGGAAGTAAAGGACACTGCACAAATGTAGGGAAAAAATAAATAAAAGGTGAAATCCATATAATAGATGAATAATACATATTACAATTATTTCTATTAAGTATAAAACATAGCTTAGTGCTTTTTTTTTTATTCCAACAATGAAAAAGACTGTTTAAAATCCTTTTAAAGTTTACAGTGTATACTTTACCCTGAGTCAGTTTGCCAATTTACACATTTTTATTTGTATCTTGATATTCTGCGGCAGGGCTTACCTGCTTTTTCTAGATTAAGAAAATTACTGAAATAAGATGTTGGCTTTCATTTTATTCAGGTTTTATTAATTAGTTTATGCATATAGAACAAATATTTAAACTCATGCAGAGGTCTGGGTGCAAACAATCATGTTTATATTAAATGGACAACTTACTCACAAATTATCTCTGGAGGTTTGTCTAAAAGAAGTTATTTCAAAATCTATTACAATTCTTTTTTTTTTTAAAAGTGATGTTCCTGTTCTGAATAAACCTACTTTTCTGTGGGAGTTTTTCCTATTAAGCAGTGAACAGTAGACATGTGCATTAGTTTTTGAACAAATACGTTTTTGTCCAAATATTGGTCCATTCGATGCACACTAAATGAAAATGTGACCGAATGAGGAGCGTAACAACATTTTCCATGTTTATTAGTGACATTCGTTTTTGTTTAGAACATTCGGCACATAGTGACATTCGTTTTTGTTTAGAACATTCGGCACATAGTGACATTCGTTTTTGTTTAGAACATTCGGCACATAGTGACATTCGTTTTTGTTTAGAACATTCGGCACATAGTGACATTCATTTTTGTTTAGAACATTCGGCACATAGTGACATTCGTTTTTGTTTAGAACATTCGGCACATAGTGACATTCATTTTTGTTTAGAACATTCGGCACATAGTGACATTTGTTTTTGTTTAGAACATTCGGCACATAGTGACATTCGTTTTTGTTTGGAACATTCGGCACATAGTGACATTCATTTTTGTTTAGAACATTCGGCACATAGTGACATTCGTTTTTGTTTAGAACATTCGGTACATAGTGACATTCATTTTTGTTTAGAACATTCGGCACATAGTGACATTCGTTTTTGTTTAGAACATTCGGCACATAGTGACATTCATTTTTGTTTAGAACATTCGGCACATAGTGACATTCATTTTTGTTTAGAACATTCGGCACATAGTGACATTCGTTTTTGTTTAGAACATTCGGCACATAGTGACATTCATTTTTGTTTAGAACATTCGGCACATAGTGACATTCATTTTTGTTTAGAACATTCGGCACATAGTGACATTTGTTTTTGTTTAGAACATTCAGCACATAGTGACATTCGTTTTTGTTTAGAACATTCGGCACATAGTGACATTCATTTTTGTTTAGAACATTCGGCACATAGTGACATTCGTTTTTGTTTAGAACATTCGGCACATAGTGACATTTGTTATTGTTTAGAACATTCGGCACATAGTGACATTTGTTACTGTTTAGAACATTCGGCACATAGTGACATTTGTTTTTGTTTAGAACATTCGGCACATAGTGACATTTGTTATTGTTTAGAACATTCGGCACATAGTGACATTTGTTATTGTTTAGAACATTCGGCACATAGTGACATTTGTTATTGTTTAGAACATTCGGCACATAGTGACATTCATTTTTGTTTAGAACATTCGGCACATAGTGACATTTGTTATTGTTTAGAACATTCGGCACATAGTGACATTTGTTATTGTTTAAAACATTTGGCACATAGTGACATTTGTTATTGTTTAGAACATTCGGCACATAGTGACATTCATTTTTGTTTAGAACATTCGGCACATAGTGACATTTGTTATTGTTTAGAACATTCGGCACATAGTGACATTTGTTATTGTTTAAAACATTTGGCACATAGTGACATTTGTTATTGTTTAGAACATTCGGCACATAGTGACATTTGTTACTGTTTAGAACATTCGGCACATAGTGACATTTGTTTTTGTTTAGAACATTCGGCACATAGTGACATTTGTTATTGTTTAAAACATTTGGCACATAGTGACATTTGTTATTGTTTAGAACATTCGGCACATAGTGACATTTGTTATTGTTTAGAACATTCGGCACATAGTGACATTTGTTATTGTTTAGAACATTCGGCACATAGTGACATTTGTTATTGTTTAGAACATTCGGCACATAGTGACATTTGTTATTGTTTAGAACATTCAGCACATAGTGACATTCATTTTTGTTTAGAACATTCGGCACATAGTGACATTTGTTATTGTTTAGAACATTCGGCACATAGTGACATTTGTTATTGTTTAGAACATTCGGCACATAGTGACATTCATTTTTGTTTAGAACATTCGGCACATAGTGACATTTGTTATTGTTTAGAACATTCGGCACATAGTGACATTTGTTATTGTTTAGAACATTCGGCACATAGTGACATTTGTTATTGTTTAGAACATTCGGCACATAGTGACATTTGTTACTATTTAGAACATTCGGCACATAGTGACATTTGTTATTGTTTAGAACATTCGGCACATAGTGACATTTGTTATTGTTTAGAACATTCGGCACATAGTGACATTTGTTATTGTTTAGAACATTCGGCACATAGTGACATTTGTTATTGTTTAGAACATTCGGCACATAGTGACATTTGTTACTATTTAGAACATTCAGCACATAGTGACATTTGTTATTGTTTAGAACATTCGGCACATAGTGACATTTGTTATTGTTTAGAACATTCGGCACATAGTGACATTTGTTATTGTTTAGAACATTCGGCACATAGTGACATTTGTTATTGTTTAGAACATTCGGCACATAGTGACATTTGTTATTGTTTAGAACATTCGGCACATAGTGACATTTGTTATTGTTTAGAACATTCGGCACATAGTGACATTCATTTTTGTTTAGAACATTCGGCACATAGTGACATTTGTTATTGTTTAAAACATTCGGCACATAGTGACATTTGTTACTGTTTAGAACATTCGGCACATAGTGACATTTGTTATTGTTTAGAACATTCGGCACATAGTGACATTCGTTTTTGTTTAGAACATTCGGCACATAGTGACATTCATTTTTGTTTAGAACATTCGGCCCATAGTGACATTTGTTATTGTTTAGAACATTCGGCACATAGTGACATTTGTTACTGTTTAGAACATTCGGCACATAGTGACATTTGTTATTGTTTAGAACATTCGGCACATAGTGACATTTGTTATTGTTTAGAACATTCGGCACATAGTGACATTTGTTACTGTTTAGAACATTCGGCACATAGTGACATTTGTTACTGTTTAGAACATTCGGCACATAGTGACATTTGTTATTGTTTAGAACATTCGGCACATAGTGACATTTGTTATTGTTTAGAACATTCGGCACATAGGGACATTTGTTATTGTTTAGAACATTCGTCACATAGTGACATTCATTTTTGTTTAGAACATTCGGCACATAGTGACATTTGTTATTGTTTAGAACATTCGGCACATAGTGACATTTGTTATTGTTTAGAACATTCGGCACATAGTGACATTTGTTATTGTTTAGAACATTCGGCACATAGTGACATTTGTTTTTGTTTAGAACATTCGGCACATAGTGACATTTGTTATTGTTTAGAACATTCGGCACATAGTGACATTTGTTATTGTTTAGAACATTCGGCACATAGTGACATTCATTTTTGTTTAGAACATTCGGCACATAGTGACATTTGTTATTGTTTAGAACATTCGGCACATAGTGACATTTGTTATTGTTTAGAACATTCGGCACATAGTGACATTTGTTATTGTTTAGAACATTCGGCACATAGTGACATTTGTTATTGTTTAGAACATTCGGCACATAGTGACATTTGTTATTGTTTAGAACATTCGGCACATAGTGACATTTGTTATTGTTTAGAACATTCGGAACATAGTGACATTTGTTATTGTTTAGAACATTCGGCACATAGTGACATTCATTTTTGTTTAGAACATTCGGCACATAGTGACATTCATTTTTGTTTAGAACATTCGGAACATAGTGACATTTGTTATTGTTTAGAACATTCGGCACATAGTGACATTTGTTACTGTTTAGAACATTCGGCACATAGTGACATTTGTTTTTGTTTAGAACATTCGGCACATAGTGACATTTGTTATTGTTTAAAACATTTGGCACATAGTGACATTTGTTATTGTTTAGAACATTCGGCACATAGTGACATTTGTTATTGTTTAGAACATTCGGCACATAGTGACATTTGTTATTGTTTAGAACATTCGGCACATAGTGACATTTGTTATTGTTTAGAACATTCGGCACATAGTGACATTTGTTATTGTTTAGAACATTCGGCACATAGTGACATTCATTTTTGTTTAGAACATTCGGCACATAGTGACATTTGTTATTGTTTAGAACATTCGGCACATAGTGACATTTGTTATTGTTTAGAACATTCGGCACATAGTGACATTCATTTTTGTTTAGAACATTCGGCACATAGTGACATTTGTTATTGTTTAGAACATTCGGCACATAGTGACATTTGTTATTGTTTAGAATATTCGGCACATAGTGACATTTGTTATTGTTTAGAACATTCGGCACATAGTGACATTTGTTATTGTTTAGAACATTCGGCACATAGTGACATTTGTTATTGTTTAGAACATTCGGCACATAGTGACATTTGTTATTGTTTAGAACATTCGGCACATAGTGACATTCGTTTTTGTTTAGAACATTCGGCACATAGTGACATTCATTTTTGTTTAGAACATTCGGCACATAGTGACATTTGTTATTGTTTAGAACATTCGGCACATAGTGACATTTGTTATTGTTTAGAACATTCGGCACATAGTGACATTTGTTATTGTTTAGAACATTCGGCACATAGTGACATTCATTTTTGTTTAGAACATTCGGCACATAGTGACATTTGTTATTGTTTAGAACATTCGGCACATAGTGACATTTGTTATTGTTTAGAACATTCGGCACATAGTGACATTCATTTTTGTTTAGAACATTCGGCACATAGTGACATTTGTTATTGTTTAGAACATTCGGCACATAGTGACATTTGTTATTGTTTAAAACATTTGGCACATAGTGACATTTGTTATTGTTTAGAACATTCGGCACATAGTGACATTTGTTACTGTTTAGAACATTCGGCACATAGTGACATTTGTTTTTGTTTAGAACATTCGGCACATAGTGACATTTGTTATTGTTTAAAACATTTGGCACATAGTGACATTTGTTATTGTTTAGAACATTCGGCACATAGTGACATTTGTTATTGTTTAGAACATTCGGCACATAGTGACATTTGTTATTGTTTAGAACATTCGGCACATAGTGACATTTGTTATTGTTTAGAACATTCGGCACATAGTGACATTTGTTATTGTTTAGAACATTCAGCACATAGTGACATTCATTTTTGTTTAGAACATTCGGCACATAGTGACATTTGTTATTGTTTAGAACATTCGGCACATAGTGACATTTGTTATTGTTTAGAACATTCGGCACATAGTGACATTCATTTTTGTTTAGAACATTCGGCACATAGTGACATTTGTTATTGTTTAGAACATTCGGCACATAGTGACATTTGTTATTGTTTAGAACATTCGGCACATAGTGACATTTGTTATTGTTTAGAACATTCGGCACATAGTGACATTTGTTACTATTTAGAACATTCGGCACATAGTGACATTTGTTATTGTTTAGAACATTCGGCACATAGTGACATTTGTTATTGTTTAGAACATTCGGCACATAGTGACATTTGTTATTGTTTAGAACATTCGGCACATAGTGACATTTGTTATTGTTTAGAACATTCGGCACATAGTGACATTTGTTACTATTTAGAACATTCAGCACATAGTGACATTTGTTATTGTTTAGAACATTCGGCACATAGTGACATTTGTTATTGTTTAGAACATTCGGCACATAGTGACATTTGTTATTGTTTAGAACATTCGGCACATAGTGACATTTGTTATTGTTTAGAACATTCGGCACATAGTGACATTTGTTATTGTTTAGAACATTCGGCACATAGTGACATTTGTTATTGTTTAGAACATTCGGCACATAGTGACATTCATTTTTGTTTAGAACATTCGGCACATAGTGACATTTGTTATTGTTTAAAACATTCGGCACATAGTGACATTTGTTACTGTTTAGAACATTCGGCACATAGTGACATTTGTTATTGTTTAGAACATTCGGCACATAGTGACATTTGTTATTGTTTAGAACATTCGGCACATAGTGACATTCGTTTTTGTTTAGAACATTCGGCACATAGTGACATTCATTTTTGTTTAGAACATTCGGCACATAGTGACATTTGTTATTGTTTAGAACATTCGGCACATAGTGACATTTGTTACTGTTTAGAACATTCGGCACATAGTGACATTTGTTATTGTTTAGAACATTCGGCACATAGTGACATTTGTTATTGTTTAGAACATTCGGCACATAGTGACATTTGTTACTGTTTAGAACATTCGGCACATAGTGACATTTGTTACTGTTTAGAACATTCGGCACATAGTGACATTTGTTATTGTTTAGAACATTCGGCACATAGTGACATTTGTTATTGTTTAGAACATTCGGCACATAGGGACATTTGTTATTGTTTAGAACATTCGTCACATAGTGACATTCATTTTTGTTTAGAACATTCGGCACATAGTGACATTTGTTATTGTTTAGAACATTCGGCACATAGTGACATTTGTTATTGTTTAGAACATTCGGCACATAGTGACATTTGTTATTGTTTAGAACATTCGGCACATAGTGACATTTGTTTTTGTTTAGAACATTCGGCACATAGTGACATTTGTTATTGTTTAGAACATTCGGCACATAGTGACATTTGTTATTGTTTAGAACATTCGGCACATAGTGACATTCATTTTTGTTTAGAACATTCGGCACATAGTGACATTTGTTATTGTTTAGAACATTCGGCACATAGTGACATTTGTTATTGTTTAGAACATTCGGCACATAGTGACATTTGTTATTGTTTAGAACATTCGGCACATAGTGACATTTGTTATTGTTTAGAACATTCGGCACATAGTGACATTTGTTATTGTTTAGAACATTCGGCACATAGTGACATTTGTTATTGTTTAGAACATTCGGAACATAGTGACATTTGTTATTGTTTAGAACATTCGGCACATAGTGACATTCATTTTTGTTTAGAACATTCGGCACATAGTGACATTCATTTTTGTTTAGAACATTCGGAACATAGTGACATTTGTTATTGTTTAGAACATTCGGCACATAGTGACATTTGTTACTGTTTAGAACATTCGGCACATAGTGACATTTGTTTTTGTTTAGAACATTCGGCACATAGTGACATTTGTTATTGTTTAAAACATTTGGCACATAGTGACATTTGTTATTGTTTAGAACATTCGGCACATAGTGACATTTGTTATTGTTTAGAACATTCGGCACATAGTGACATTTGTTATTGTTTAGAACATTCGGCACATAGTGACATTTGTTATTGTTTAGAACATTCGGCACATAGTGACATTTGTTATTGTTTAGAACATTCGGCACATAGTGACATTCATTTTTGTTTAGAACATTCGGCACATAGTGACATTTGTTATTGTTTAGAACATTCGGCACATAGTGACATTTGTTATTGTTTAGAACATTCGGCACATAGTGACATTCATTTTTGTTTAGAACATTCGGCACATAGTGACATTTGTTATTGTTTAGAACATTCGGCACATAGTGACATTTGTTATTGTTTAGAATATTCGGCACATAGTGACATTTGTTATTGTTTAGAACATTCGGCACATAGTGACATTTGTTACTATTTAGAACATTCGGCACATAGTGACATTTGTTATTGTTTAGAACATTCGGCACATAGTGACATTTGTTATTGTTTAGAACATTCGGCACATAGTGACATTCGTTTTTGTTTAGAACATTCGGCACATAGTGACATTCATTTTTGTTTAGAACATTCGGCACATAGTGACATTTGTTATTGTTTAGAACATTCGGCACATAGTGACATTTGTTATTGTTTAGAACATTCGGCACATAGTGACATTTGTTATTGTTTAGAACATTCGGCACATAGTGACATTCATTTTTGTTTAGAACATTCGGCACATAGTGACATTTGTTATTGTTTAGAACATTCGGCACATAGTGACATTTGTTATTGTTTAGAACATTCGGCACATAGTGACATTCATTTTTGTTTAGAACATTCGGCACATAGTGACATTTGTTATTGTTTAGAACATTCGGCACATAGTGACATTTGTTATTGTTTAGAATATTCGGCACATAGTGACATTTGTTATTGTTTAGAACATTCGGCACATAGTGACATTTGTTACTATTTAGAACATTCGGCACATAGTGACATTTGTTATTGTTTAGAACATTCGGCACATAGTGACATTTGTTATTGTTTAGAACATTCGGCACATAGTGACATTCGTTTTTGTTTAGAACATTCGGCACATAGTGACATTCATTTTTGTTTAGAACATTCGGCACATAGTGACATTTGTTATTGTTTAGAACATTCGGCACATAGTGACATTTGTTACTGTTTAGAACATTCGGCACATAGTGACATTTGTTATTGTTTAGAACATTCGGCACATAGTGACATTTGTTATTGTTTAGAACATTCGGCACATAGTGACATTCATTTTTGTTTAGAACATTCGGCACATAGTGACATTTGTTACTGTTTAGAACATTCGGCACATAGTGACATTTGTTATTGTTTAGAACATTCGGCACATAGTGACATTTGTTATTGTTTAGAACATTCGGCACATAGTGACATTTGTTATTGTTTAGAACATTCGGCACATAGTGACATTCATTTTTGTTTAGAACATTCGGCACATAGTGACATTTGTTATTGTTTAGAACATTCGGCACATAGTGACATTTGTTATTGTTTAGAACATTCGGCACATAGTGACATTTGTTATTGTTTAGAACATTCGGCACATAGTGACATTTGTTTTTGTTTAGAACATTCGGCACATAGTGACATTTGTTATTGTTTAGAACATTCGGCACATAGTGACATTTGTTACTGTTTAGAACATTCGGCACATAGTGACATTTCTTATTGTTTAGAACATTCGGCACATAGTGACATTTGTTTTTGTTTAGAACATTCGGCACATAGGGACATTTGTTTTTGTTTAGAACATTCGGCACATAGTGACATTTGTTTTTGTTTAGAACATTCGGCACATAGTGACATTTGTTATTGTTTAGAACATTCGGAACATAGTGACATTTGTTATTGTTTAGAACATTCGGCACATAGTGACATTTGTTATTGTTTAGAACATTCGGAACATAGTGACATTTGTTATTGTTTAGAACATTCGGCACATAGTGACATTTGTTTTTGTTTAGAACATTCGGCACATAGTGACATTTGTTTTTGTTTAGAACATTCGGCACATAGTGACATTTGTTACTGTTTAGAACATTCGGCACATAGTGACATTTGTTACTGTTTAGAACATTCGGCCCATAAAAAAGGGGCAGAAAACACAGGAGAGGAAGGATCTGAGATTGTTTGAAAAATTAGCTACTTCATTTGCACTTATGTACACGGGTCTGAGCATTCATTTGTACAACGTCTCCTGTCCAAAATCCTGACAGAGCACCACTAAATGATTGATGTGAAGGTCAGCAAGTCAGGCATTAAAGGGAGAGTCAACACAAAAGTAGATAACGCCTTTACTACCCATTCCCCAGCTTTGCACAACCAGCATTGCTATATTAATATACTTTATAACCTTTAAACCTCTAAATTTCTGCCTGTTTCTAAGCCACTAAGGACAGCCTCTTATCAAATGCTTTTGTATTTGCTTTTCACAACAGGGGAGTGCTAGTTCATGTGAGCCATAAAGATAACATTGTTCTCACGCCCTTGGGTTGTGCACAACACAGCACTAATTGGCTTAAATGCAAGTTAATAGATAATAAATAAAAAGTCATGTGATCAGGGGGCTGTCAGAAGATGCTTAGATACAAGGTAATCACATAGATAAAAAGTGTATTAATATAACCATGTTTTCTGTGCAAAACTGGGAAATGGGTAATAACGGGATTATCTATATTTTTTTACTTGACTGTCCCTTTAAATATCAAACAAACTTCTCCAATCCACTGTTAACCTAGCATAGCGAGTTGTTAGTCTTAGTGAAATCATTTTACTTCAGCTTCTGAGCAGTGCAGTAGTGTGTGCCTGTGTCAGCTTGCAGTGCTGTTTTTTTGTGATGTAAAATTGTGCAGAATAGTTGTTTGTTTGTGCAGTGTAAACTGAACACAAACTGCATATTTGTATTATTCTGTGGAGCTGGGAATAATATTTTTTCTTAATTTTAGTGTTAGATTTGTAGCTTAATATTAATATTGCAGTTGGGGTATTGCTGTGACTGATAGTTATTCAGGCCTGCTGTCTTTATTTGGGGGGGATTAAGTTTAAACCTTTGTGTGCAGAAACAATCTATTTTCCTGAAGATAGTTTGAAACTACACAAACTGGCTTTTTTAGGGGGGTATTTTTTTTTCAATTTGTTTAATCATTTGTGTGCAGAAACATTTCTATTTCCTTGAAGTTAACTGCATGTTTAGATTATTAATAATGATATTGCTGTGGAGCCTATGACTGATAGGTAGGACTGCTGACTTTTATTCAGCCCTTTATGTGCACAAACATTTAGTTTTAAACTGCAAATTTAGATTATTAATTGCTGTGGGGGAATCTCCTGTGACTGATAGGTAGACATGCTGACTTTTTTGGGGGTAAACAAAAGTATAAATTAAAGTTTAACCCTTTGTGTGCAGAAACATTTTTATTTTCTTGCACACAATTTTAAACAACTTTCCAGTTCACATCCTTGATCTAAATATGCACCATCTTTTTATATGCACACTTTCTGAGACACCAGCTCCTACTGAGCATGTGCAAGATTCACAGCATATACGTATATGCATTTTGTGATTAGCTGATGCTTGTCACATGATGCAGTGGGAAGGAAAATAAAACCAACTGAAATTTGTCAGGAAAACATCAGGTACTCATGTGAAATGTAAACTAAGTGCTTTTGCATTGTCTGTTTATTATGCATTTGTTGATTATGCTATTCTTCTGTGTTTAGTGGTCCTTTAATTGGCTCTCCCTGTCCATACTGCTTTGATATTGACTGACAACTGTATATTTTAACCATTTTTACATCAGAGACTTGCAAGTCAGTAGATAATGATCAGTGTTAGCATTAAAGTTGTCTGGAATTGAAAATATGGCCTTAAAACTGTTTCAATTTTTTGCCAAATTTCTATACTTCTATTGTTTCTTTAAATATCACAAATTTTATTACAGCTATAGAAATACATATCTTAATTTCTTACTCATATATATATTTGCCTACGAAGAGAGAAGTGCTCTTACCAGGAACGAACAACAGCTCATCAGCTAGTTCTATGGCGATTTACCACCTGGAAGCAGCCTCTTTTAGACCAGTGTGCTTTTCACAGAGGAAAACTTTCTTGAAGTATATCAGTCTGATCCCGCCAAGTAAGGTCAGTCCAGACCCGAAATACCGGCAATTCTCCACTGAACAAGGAACATGACAATCCCAGACGATCGTTTCGGCCTCCTATGGCCCTCGTCAGTGAGGTGCAGCCACATTCCTCTAAGCACACTGGGCAAGAAGTCCATGTCTAGTTTCCCCCATCACCCATAGGGAGACTTCCCCTGGGTCATATTAATTTGCATACAAAGAGAGAAGCGCTCTACCAGGAATGAACAACAGCTCATTAGCTAGTTCTATGGCGATTTACCACCCGGAAGCAGCCTCTTTTAGACCAGTGTGCTTTTCACAGAGGAAAACTTTCCTGAAGTATATCAGTCTGATGCCGCCAAGTAAGGTCAGTCCAGACCCGAAATACCAGGCAATTCTCCTCTGAACAAGGAACATGACAATCCCAGACGATCGTTTCGGCCTCCTATGGCCCTTGTCAGTGAGGTGCAGCCACATTCCTCTAGGCACACTGGGCACACGTCTGGTTTCCCCCATCACTAGGCTGACCATATTGCCGCTTTAAGAAGGAACACATATGAAAAATGCATATGTCAGGGTTCTTAAGCAAAACATATATTTAAACAGCCCTGAAAACAGCCCTGACATGGGTAGGGTGACCATATTGCCGCTTTAAAAAGGGACTCATATGAAAAATACATATGTCAGGGCTGTTTTCAGGGCTGTTTAAATATATGTTTTGCTTAAGAACCCTGACATATGCATTTTTCATATGTGTTCCTTCTTAAAGCGGCAATATGGTCACCCTACCCATCACCCATAGGGAGACTTCCCCAGGGTCATATTAATTTGCATACGAAGAGAGAAGCGCTCTACCAGGAATGAACAACAGCTCATCAGCTAGTTCTATGGTGATTTACCACCCGGAAGCAGCCTCTTTTAGACCAGTGTGCTTTTCACAGAGGAAAACTTTCCTGAAGTATATCAGTGGTCTAAAAGAGGCTGCTTCCGGGTGGTAAATTGCCATAGAACTAGCTGATGAGCTGTTGTTCGTTCCTGGTAGAGCGCTTCTCTCTTCGTATATATATATATATATATATATATATATATATATATATATATATATATATAATCTAAACCAGGAAGAAAGCACAGCACTCACAGGATTAGACAAAAAGTATAAAACATCTCCTTTATTTCATAGTTTAAAACTCTAAGTTGGCAAATCAGATAAAACACCTAATCCGTGAAGGGGTGGAGCTGACCAGCTGTGAAGGGGCAGAGCTGTGTCATGAAGGGGGCCGAGCTAGACGTGAAGGGGCGGAGTCTGAGCGTGATGGGGCGGGTCCGGGTGGGAGCTGCTGTTGCTGTCTGAGTGTCTGCATGAGAGAGAGCAGCACAAGAGGGGAGATATAGAGCAAAAGAGAGGGGTGAGAGAGAGCAAAAGAGAGGGGTGAGAGAGAGCAAAAGAGAGGGGTGAGAGAGTGCAAAATAGAGGGGTGAGAGAGCAAAATAGAGGGATGAGAGAGAGCAAAAGAGAAGGAAAGAGAGTGCAAAAGAGGGGGAGAGAGCGCAAAAGAGAGGGGGGAAAGAGCAAAAAAATGAGAGAGAGAGAGCAAAAGAGAGGGAGAGAGAGCAAAAGAGAAGGGGGGAAGAGAGAGAGCTAAAGAGAGGTGGGAGAGAGAGCAAAAGAGAGGTTGGAGAGAGAGAGCAAAAGAGAGGTGGGAGAGAGCAAAAGTGAGGTGAGAGAGAGGGTGCAAAAGAGAGGGGGGAGAGAGTGCAAAAGAGAGGGGGAGAGAGTGTAAAATAGAGGGGGAAGAGAGAGCAAAAGAGAGGGGAGAGAGAGCAAAAGAGGGGGTGAGAGAGAGATGAAAAGAGAAAGGGAGAGAGCGCAAGAGGGGGGAGAGAGAGAGCAAAACAGAAGGGAGAGAGAGAGCAAAACAGAGGGGGAAGAGAGAGAGCAAAATAGAAAGGGGGGAGAGAGCAAGGGGTTGGACTGCTGTACTGCAAAAAATGGCCCGTGTACACAGGCTTTAGGACTAGTGTATATATATATAATATGGTACAGACCACACTCCTGACTTTCTTTCAACATTGAACCAGGGTGCAGCAAAAGGTGAGTCCAGAAAATAAGACAAGCGTACTCCAATGGAATTTTTCAAATATCACTTTACTGTGAAAGTTTTTGGACCAATAGGTCCGTCCTCAGACATACAAGTGTTACAAAGCAGCTTACCCTCCACCTTACTTGTAAAGTGCACCAAGGCGTCGTGCTCCACGCTCTCCTGGGTAGACACGCCCATCCTCTGACATCATCATCCTGGGCAACATGAATCCAGACGTCTGTTAACAAAACAGAAATTTTTCAAAACATAAAAATCTATTGTACAAACATGAATACAGGGTACAATCTAGTATCGACAAGCAGAAAGGAGCCTCAACTTAAAGCCATAGTATTAATACTTCCTCTGCCCCCACTACGATATACCACGTCCAAACGTGCGTTACCATAACAACTGAAAAAAACAAAAACAGCTGATAGGACCGAGAAAATCTCGATAAAACTTAAAAGTGGCAGGGGATGTAGAAATAAATATGGCAAAGTACAGTACAAGTAGAATAGTTACCTCATAAGAGTACCTATAGTACAATCTAGTATACTACACCACCACTGGCCATATAAACTGGAAAACGCATAATTTATCATTTATAGTTGATAAGAAAGATGATGTCATCTCATCTCACATATGGCATACTAAGTCAGGGGGGATATGGTAGGGGACACGCAAAAAAGGAGACTATAATAAAAAGTGAGACTATAACAAATAGTGACACAAATATAGGGCTAAGGTACATAGAACTCTAGTGGAGGCATATAGGAAATCTGACTGGCTATATCCAGCAGATCTGGCCATATTAGAGTCAATGAATAGATTTAAAACAAAACATAATATCACTGCCCTAAAAAAGGGGAATGAAAAAGAATAGAAAAAAACAGAGAAAAACAAGGAAAAACAAAGCTTAAGAAAAAAGGATGAAAGATAGAGAGTCCAAATAGACAATGGCTTTCATTTTACAAAAATGGCTCTCATTTTACAAAAAAGCATGCCAGTCCAGATGAGTGTTTAATCCTTTAGGGATTAGTGTTTCCAAATTATAAGTCTATAAGGCTTCTTTTTTTAATAATATCTTATTGCGATTACCCCCTCTATTCAGGGGGGGGGACATGATCAATAATCGTGTACATTAGGTCAGTCACGCTATGTTGAAGTTGTTGGAAGTGACATGCCACTGGTTGTTCTGAGGAGCTTCTGTTGATCGCTGTCCGCTGTCGATGATTGGCCATGCAAGTCCAGAGGTCGTCGCAGGTCTTGCCCACGTAAAAAAGGCCACAAGTGCAGTGTAATAAATACACAATGTGTGTTATTGTACATGTTAGCTGGAATTTATGTTTATAACTTTTCCTTCTATATGGATGAGAAAAGGAGGATCCAGTAATAAGGCCCCCACAAGTGGTTCAACCCAAACAGCGGTAGACTCCTGTTTTCTTAGTATCTAGCCAGGACGATCTCGTGTAGCAATGTTGAGGATCTGTTTGAATCAGAATGTCCCGTAAGGACCTCACTCTCTTGTAGCCTATACGTGGTGGTGGCATGTTCACCAGGGGTAGTGATGGATCTGAGCTGATGATATCCCAATGCTTGCTTAGTGATGAGTTTATCCCCCTCTTGTCACCAGTGTAAGTAGTCACAAAGGTCATTCTGTTTAATACATCCTTTTTATTTCCAGTGTCTTGGGACTCCAAGAGTGTTTCCTGTTGTTCTTTTAAAAGCTTTGTTGGATAATTTCTCTGTTTAAAGCGGCATTTCATCTCAGCCAGTTGGGTATCTCTGTTGTTCTTCTCTGTATTATTTCTAAGAACTCACTGCAACTGGGACTTAGGTAATGCCTTTTTGAGTGCCGGAGGATGACAACTAGTGAAGTGTAGCAAGGCATTGCGGTCATTGTCTTTTCTATATAGTGTTGATTGTATCTTTCCAATTAACACTATTGTATCTCTTTTGTATAATCGTACATCCAAGAAGTCAATTTGTGATTGATCATATTGCATTTTAAATTTTAATGCTTCATTAGTGGAGTTCAGTTCTGTAAACCATCTCTCTAGATCCTGTTTAGTCCCTGTGCAGCTGATAAACAAGTAATCTATATACCTTCTGAACAAACTAATCACCTGCGTTTTGAATAGATCAGTACCAAATTCTTCAAAGATGGACATAAATAAATTTGCATAGAATGGGGCCAGATTGGACCTCATCGCTGTACCAGTTAGTTGTAGGTAGAATTGGTTTTCGAAACAAAAATAATTAGTTCTCAAGCAAAATTCAAGAAGGTATAGAAGGATTTCGGGAGGTGGCCCCACATAGGGATATCTTGCAAGTTGTATTGCAATAGCATGAAGACCCTCAGCGTGGGGAATGACTGTATATAAACTTGTTACATCAAGAGTGATTAATATGTCATCATCACTTATCCCATCAAGTATTCTTAAGGAGTTTAAAAGCATGGAAGAATCCCTAAGATAAGAGGGCATGTTCATAACCATGGGTTGCAGATAGAAGTCCACAAAAGTTGCTATGGAATGTTGGATGGACCCAATAGCAGAAACGATAGGTCTAGCTGTTTATGTATCTTAGGCAGTGAATAAAACACTGGTGTCCTGGGATATGTGACAGTCAAGTAGGCAAGGGTATCTTTATCCATAAAGCTTTGTTTAAATGTTGCCAAAAAGATACTGATATCTTCTTCTTAAACCCAGAAGTGGGATAACAATGCAATTTCTTGTAGGTGGTCTGATCCGATAGCTGTGATAGAATTTGTGCCTTGTAGTCCTTATAATTCATTAGTACTACCGCGCCGCCCTTGTCTGCTTCGCGTATAATCATCAATCAGCTATACGGACAGCTATCAACAAAAGCTTCTCGGGAACAACCAGTGGCATGTCACTTCCAACAACTTCAACATAGCGTTACTGACCTGAAGTACACGATTATTGATCACGTCTCCCCCCCTGAATAAAGGGGGTGATCGCAATAAGATATTATTACAAAAAGAAGCCTGATGGATTTATAATTTTGAGAAAGTAATCCCTAAAGGATTAAATAAACATCTGGACTGGCATGCTTCTTTGTTAAATGAGAACCATTTTTGTAAAATGAGAGTCATTATATATTTGGACCTGCCTAGACTCTCTATCTTTCATCCTTTTTTCTTTTTTTTCTTTCTCTTTGTTTTTCCTTGTTTTTCTCATTTTTTTTCTATTCTTTTTCTTTCCCCTTTTTTAGGGCAGTGATATTGTGTTTTGTTTTGCTTTCACAACTTTTGTTTTATCTGTTTTTTTTTTAAGTCTCTTCATTGACTCTAATTCAGCCAGGTCTGCTGGATATAGCCAGTCAGATTTCCTATATGCCTCTGCTAGAGTTCTATGTATCTTAGCCCTATATTTGTGTCACTTTTTATTATAGTCTCACATTTTGCGTGGTCCTCTACCATATCACCCCTGACTTAGTATGCCATAGTGAGATGAGATGACATCATCTTTCTTATCAATTATAAATTATAAATTATGCATTTTCCAGTTTATTTGGCCAGCGGTGGTGTAGTATACTAGCTTGTACTATAGGTAATCTTATGAGTTAACTGTTCTACTTGTATTTGTACTTTGCAACGTTTATTTCTACTTCCCCTGCCACTGTTTTTGTTTATGTCAGTTGTTATGGTAACGCACGCTTGGACGTGGTATATCGTATTGAGGGCAGAGGAAGTATTAATACTATGGCTTTAAGTTGAGGCTCCTTTCTGCTTGTCGATACTAGATTGTACCCTGTATTCATGTTTGTACAATAGATTTTTATGTTTTGAAAAATTTCTGTTTTGTTAACAGAAGTCCGGATTCACGTTGCCCGGGATGATGACATCAGAGGATGGGCGTGTCTACCCGGGAGAGCGTGGAGCCCGGCGCCTTGGTGCACTTTACAAGTATGGTGGAGAGTAAGTTGCTTTTAACACTTGTATGCCTGAGGATGGACCTATTGGTCTGAAAACGTTCACAGTAAAGTGATATTTGAAAAATTCCACTGGAGTGTGCTTCTCTCTCTCTCTCTCTCTCTCTCTCTATATATATATATATATATATATATATATATATATATATATATATGATATAAAAAGTCTACACACCCCTGTTAAAATGTCATGTTTCTGTGATGTAAAAAAATGAGACAAAGATAAATCATTTCAGAAATTTTTCCACCTTTAATGTGACCTATAAACTGTACAACTCAATTGCAAAACAAACTAAAATCTTTTAGGTGGAGGGAAGTAGAAATAAAAAACTAAAATAATATGGTTGCATAAGTGTGCACACCCTTAAACTAATACTTTGTTGAAGCACCCTTTGATTTTATTACAGCACTCAGTCTTTTTGGGTATGAGATTTTCAGCATGGCACATCTTGACTTGGCAAGATTTGCCCACTCTTCTTTGCAAAACACTCCAAATCTGTCAGATTGTGAGGGCATCTCTTGTGCTCAGCCCGCTTAAGATCACCCCACAGATTTTCGATTGGATTCAGGTCTGGGCACTGACCGGGCCATTCCAAAACTTTAATCTTCTTCTGGTGAAGCCATTCCTTTGTTGATTTGGATGTATGCTTTGGGGCGTTGTCATGCATAAAGATGAAGTTCCTCTTCATGTTCAGCTTTCTAGCAGAAGCCTGAAGGTTTTGTGCCAATATTGTCTGGTATTTGGAACTGTTCATAATTCCCTCTACCTTGACTAAGGCCCCAGTTCCAGCTGAAGAAAAACAGACTCAAAGCATGATGCTGCCACCAAAATGCTTCACTGTGGGTATGGTGTTCTTTTGGTTATATGCAGTGTTGTTTTGTTTGCCGAACATATCTTTTGGAATTATGGCCAAAAAGTTTAATCTTGGTTTCATCAAACCAGAACACCTTTTGCAAAATGCTTTTGGGAGATTTCAGATGTGTTTTTGCAAAATGTAGCTGGGCTTGGATGTTTTTTTTTTTGTAAGAGAAGACTTCCATCTTACCACTCTACCCCATAGCCCAGACATATGAAGAATACGGGCGATTGTTGTCAGATGCACCACACAGCCAGTGCTTGCCAGATATTCCTGCAGCTCCTTTAATGGTGCTGTAGGCCTCTTTGTAGCTTTCCAGACCAGTTTTCGTCTCATCTTTTCATCAATTTTGGAGGGACGTCCAGTTCTTGGTAATGTCACTGTTGCACCATATTTTCTCCACTTGATGATGACTGTCTTCACTGTGTTCCATGGTATATCTAATGCCTTGGAAATTCTTTTGTACCGTTCTCCTGACTGATACCTTTTAACAATGAGATCCCTCTGATGCTTTGGAAGCTCTCTGTGAACCATGACTTTTGCTGTAGGTTGTGACTAAGAAAATGTCAGGAAAGACCTACTAGAACAGCTGAACTTTATTTGGGGTAAATCAGATTCATTTTAAATGATGGCAGGTGAGTACTGACTCCTATTTAACATGATTTTGAATGTGATTGCTCAATTCTAAACACAGCCACATCCCCAGTTATAAGTATTAGTTTAGGGTGTGCACACTTATGCAACCATATTATTTTAGTTTTTTATTTTAACTTCCCTCCACCTAGAAGTTTCAGTTTGTTTTTCAATCAAGTTGTACAGTTTATAGGTCACATTAAAGGTGGAAAAAGTTCTGAAATTATTTATCTTTGTCTCATTTTTTTTACATCACAGAAACCTGACATTGTAACAGGGGTGTGTAGACTTTTTATATCCACTGTATATATATACAATGGATACAGTATATATATAAACTGCATATATATATATACTGTATATATACAGTATATATGTGTTTGTGTGTATATATATGTGTATATTTATAAAATTGGCCAGTAACTGAAGACAACCTTGCTTTTTTATCACCAGTAAGAAGGCAGCAAAAATATTTTAACATTTTTACTGAGTATTTTAACCTTGGCTGTTTTTTCTTTTACAGGTATGTACACCCTGGATGATATATGATACATCTCAGTTGCGACCAAAACACTTCTGATGCTTCAGAGACCTTCTGCTGTTGATTTATGTTTCAATGTTTAATGAATTGTCCATCTATAAATCTATTTCACTTTCCCTGCCGAAACAATAAGAGATTCAATCCATCAGATCACAACTTTTACAGCCAGGGTGTATCTGGTCAGATCACAGGGTAAAAGTGTGTATACTGCACTGCATAAAATCATACTTTTTAGATGAGAAACTACGCAAACATGCTTTGCTATCATTACTTTATTAGGAGTTAATGCAGGAATTTCACACTGATAATTAACTCACTGATAATTTAGTATAATTGGGTATTTTTAATATACCTCCAGGCACCACACCAAACTACCTGGCTCATCTATGCTGGGTTTGTAAAATGTATTTAAGACCTATATTATTGAGCAATTAGTTCAATTATGACTTTAAATAATGACATTGTATTATGAGCTGAAATTAACATGGCTGCTAGAAAGCAAATGTTGCTCTCAATAAAAATTCTCACTAGTGATATCTATTATATTAGTTTAATATACCCACCACAAAGACAAATCTTTGTGGACTTTTTTTGTCCTCTTATTCTGTCCCATAACAATTTCAACACAAAAATTCAAGGTAAAAATATTATAAAACACAAAAATAGGTATACATGAGCTTCATCAGTTAATATGAATTCTACTAAAAGTCATTAGACCAGGGGTATACATGAGCTTCATCAGTTAATATGAATTCTACTAAAAGTCATTAGACCAGGGGTATACATGAGCTCCATTAGTTAATATGAATTCTACTAAATGTCATTAGACCAGGGGTATACATGAGCTCCATTAGTTAATATGAATTCTTCTAAGAGTCATTAGAACTGGGGTTCATCCATCAGTTAATATGAATTCTATGAAGAGCAATTAGACCTGTTATATACATGAACTCCATCAGTTAATATGAATTATACAGATAACCATTAGACTTTGGATATACATGAGCTCCAACAGTTAATATGAATTTTACCAAGATTTATTAGACATGGGGTATACAGTATATTAGATTCATCATTTAATATGAATTTCAAAGAAAGTCATTAGACCTAGGGTATATATTAGCTTTGTCAGTTAATAGGAATTCTGACGAAAGTGATTAGACTTGGGATATACATGAGTTCCATCAGTTAATATGAATTCTACCGAGACTCATTAGATGTGGGGTATATATTAGCTTTATCAGTTAATATAAATTCTACTGAGAGTCATTTGAGATGGGGCATATATTAGCTCCATCAGTTAATATGAATTCTACAGAGAGTCATTAAACCTGGGATATACACGAGTTCCATCAGTTAATATGAATTTTACTGAGAGTCATTAAACCTGGTATATACATGAGCTTTATCCGTTAATATGAATTTTACTGAGAGCAAATTGACTTTGGAATACTTGAGTTTCATCCGTTAATATGAATTCTACTGAGAGCCAATTGACCTGGGTATACATGAGTTCCATCCGTTAAAATTAATTCTACTGAGAGCCATTTGATCTGGGGTATATGTGAACACTAACAGTGAAAATTGTATTTGACCTGTTTAAAATGTTCCTAAAATATTTATTATTGTCATGAATTTGATGGATTTACTGAAAAATGTTGAGTGACACTGTAGATTTATCAGTATAATACAACCTTGTGTTCTGTTTATACACTATTAAATGGTTATTAATATAGCAATAAGAAAATGTTCTATTACCTTAGAGCATTTTCTTAGAGCAATATTGTTTGCTTGTATCCATGTGTTTAAAAAGGGTTAAATACATAACCAATGCCATCTCCAGACTAGTGATACACTAACAATACACATACTGTATGTATACTTGCTGCCAGTCACCAGATGTGTTTTGCTAGGTCCCAGTAGTGCTTTGCTGCTTCAGAGCTAACTTTAACTATGTTTGTAACCCCTTTGCAGGATAGAAACAAAACAGAGCATTGGCATTAATTCATTAAATATTTAGATAACTATCTATTGAGACAGCTCCTTTGAATCTCTATTTAGAGTTTTCTGCGCTGTATTAACAAATATGTTCCATTAAAGGAACATAATACTCATATGCTAAATCACTTGAAAGTGATGCAGCATAACTGTAAAAAGCTGACAGGAAAGTATCACCTGAGAATCTCTTTGTAAAAAAGAAAGATATTTTACCTCACAATTTTCTCAGCTCACCAGAGTAAGTGTTCTGTAAAAAGTTATCTTTCAGCTACTGCCCATCTGCGGGTAAAAAAAAAAAGGAAGGAAGAAATGAACAGCAGCCATTATGCATCAGCAGTGCTGTGGTCATGAACTCTTTTACTATGATCTCATGAGATTTCATAGTAAACTTCCTTAAACTGAATAGGGAAATAAGATGAGTGTGCATGAAGCACGCTCCCTTGTCTGTCCCGGGACAGGTATACTGATTTGTTGCTTAAAGTCCTTCACAATGGGGTGGGAATACTTAGGGCATTTTAAAGTAAAATATCTTCCTTTTTTACATAGAGATAATCAGCTTTTTACAGCTATGCTGCATCACTTTGAAGTGTTTCAACATTTGGGTATCATTACCCTTTAAATAGCATTGCAATAGCAGCGATGTCTCTTTTTAGTTTAGTTATCTTTTAGGTCAGGGTGTGTTCTTATTAAACCACAGGGGAAGACAAATAAATAAATATTGATTTTTTTTTCCAAATTGGGCTAAACACAGTGCAAAAATAAAGTAATAACTAACCCTGAATATCCCCAGAGTAATAAACAGTGTCGCTTAATCTCTAGGAACAATGTCTTAAAACAGAATGCAAATCAATTTAATTTGGAGCATAAGTAAACCGTATACAAAATATTATTCCACCTTATCTCTCTAAAAAGGTAGACTTTAGTCAATTTAAACTTCATTCGAGTAACTTGATAATGTGGAAGTTTTTTTAGGAACCATTCTAGTGAGCCAAAATGATATGATCATGATCTGTGGTACTCTCATGCAAGTACTAATATAGAAACATACATTATATATATATATATATATATATATATATATATATATATATATATATATATATATATATATTATTTTTATTTTACTCTAAACCAAAAGAAATGGATATGCATGTGCCATGTTGATATGGTGTGGCTGGACCACAATGTTATAAATGTTGTGCTTTTGTGCTTGCTTTGGCACAGCAAAACAAAAAAATCTATCACATCTCTAAGATAGAATTGTTTATAAGGTACCAGGTTCATAATACACTGTATATCAGGGATATACAACACAGTATCTCTCTTTTAGAGAAAATCATACAGGTACTAATAAAAATTTTACATTAGCACAATGTTATTAGTTTGCGAACAACAGGTCACTAGTTTACAAAGTTTTACACAATACATAAGGCTGCATGTCATACTGTGGATTAAGAAATACTGAAGCAGGACTTATAATAGTGTGTTTCTTAGCATGGATATGCAGTCAATTTACTGTGTTACATTCCTTAAAACTGTATTTACTAGAGGTTTTTATGTTTCAAAAATGCTGAAAAACATGACCCATATAATCACAACAAAGGTCACTTTAATCTAAGGAAACTTTACTGTAATGTGTAGTGTGTATTTTCTTCTTAGCACACATGCCCTATTTAGAAGTTTTTAAATGAAAAAAATATTCTGAGAAGTAATTTGACTGTTATGTCTAGTCCACATTATAAAGTTAGAAGATTATTCACATATCCTTCATTATAAAAACCAGGGTACACAATAAAAAAAAAAGCAACGCAAAACTCAAAAAACTGCCACTCTCTGGATTTATACCACAAACTTTATTGTAGTGTTTAAGGGGAAAAGAGGTGTTTGGTTTCCTTGAAATGTGATTTTTTTTTTCTTGTGGTATAAATCCAGGGTTTAATGGTGTTATATATATATATATATATATATATATATATATATATATATATATATATAAAATATATAGCCGGTAGCCCAGCACTCCATCCACACAGGTGTAGCTACTTCCTGGGTGCTATCCTCAAATTAATATGTAAAGTAGTGTTGATGTTGGAGGGCACTCACAGGACTTGTTGTAAAGCTAATGAATATACAACTTTATTTCCAAATTAGTTTCATATTAATAAAATGTTGACGTTTTCGACCCATCTGTGGGCCTTCTTCAAGACAATTATCATTTTGTTTAGTGCAAACAGCACTCCATGCAACGGCGTTCAATGCCGGACTCCCAGTGAAGATATTGGAGATCTTCACTGGGAGTCCGGCATTGAACGCTGTTGCATGGAGTTCTGTTTGCACTAAAAAAAAATGATAATTGTCTTGAAGAAGACCCACAGATGGGTCGAAACGTCAACATTTTATTAATGTGAAACTAATTTGGAAATAAAGTTGTATATTCATTGGCTTTACAACAAGTCCTGTGAGTGCCCTTCAACATCAACACTACTTACTTTATATATATATATATATATATATATATATATATATATATATATATTTAACAGATGGGAGTGGACCCCATAGTTCCTAGATGAATTACTGATCTGCTATGGCTTTTCTGCACGCTGATGTTTTATCTTTGGTATTCTTGTATTATTTTTACTTTTCAATGATATTTAAATACTTGTTCCCCTTCAGGAATGAAACCATTTATTTTTATCAGTTACCAATATTTTTTGACACCCGTTCTTTCAGAATGTCAGATTGTAGATATCTTGTTAGTCTTAACCACTACTAAAATACAGTACAAGAAAATCCATATTTTAGTTTAGAAAGATACTTTTTTTATAGTTAATCAAATTTTCTGTTGGCTCCTTTTAAATTAGCAGTTACATTGCAATGCAATGTAAGTTTTCAGTGAATTACAACCTACAACCCACTTGCCTTATACATGTAATTGTGATGTCACCAAAAGATTTGTTTTAAAAAAAATACACCAACAGAAAAAAAAATTGTTTTGGCAGCTTGCCAATTACACTGATGGTGAAATCTGAAATGAAAATGTGCCTTCTCCTATACTTTGTTACATAAAAAGGAAATCAACTGCAGGTTTAAATTTGTAAGGTAAACAATACCATTCTTAAAATGTTTTGCCTCCAAAAGTCACCATTAAAATGAGTTTTGTAAATAATTTATATGGTAGAATTTTCAACTGGAATATAATCTACCACATTGTCAAGAACTGTGGTTTTGGCCAAATGGTAAATTCAACATTATTTCCTAAATATTTGTATAAAAAAAAGAATCTATGGGCTAGATGCACTAAAAGCCTTAGCTCTGGTAAGATTACATCCAACATACCTCACTTCCCAGGGAAATCTGATTTTCTTAAAAATAAAACTTGTAACCTCAGAGTAGCTGTGAAATATGAACATAGTCCCATAGAAACAAATTATCCAAATATTCTGCAATCTTTAAGGGCACCAAGACAAAATATATTTTTTAAAAGACAATGACATTGCCTAAAATTTAAAATAGTCATCAAATTAATAAAAAAAAATTACATAAAATTTTAATAAAAAATTTATTTGAGTCTACCTCGCAAGATTTTGGATTCCTATTTTATTTGTAAATACATAAGGAAGAAAAATACATTTAAATAGTCACAATATTACACACTTAGCCTTGGCACAATTAAATGCAAAAAATGTAAAATATGAGATTTAAAGAAATCACATACATATTTCAATAAATTTAATGTAATTGTTCTCACTTTCTACTTCTGAAAAACAATGGTTGCACCCAATTAATCAGGTTTTTTTTCATTGGGACTTTTTTTTATGAATTTCTCATGGGACCTCACAGTAGTAGTTCATTTGTCAAATGAGCTTTATTGCATATGGTCCCGAGTGTATTAATGTTGATGTATTTCATTATATTTGAAAGATTGAGAATCCTTTGTCTAAAGAAATTTAAATAATATGCAAAGCTAAGATAAAACGATACCTGTTTGCAAATGACCTTGCTATGTTTATTATGATAAACCATTCGCTTAGGAGATAGAAATTAGTATTAGTTATGTATCTATCATGTTTCCTATAAGAAGACACATGTATGAATCCTTGTGTTTGCCTAGTTGTATTTTGTAAATCCTAAAGAAACTATGATTACTGTATGTTTAAGTATTTTAATTACCAAAAATATGAATAATCTTCAATATTTAGTATTTAAAGCAGTGGGCTTGAAAAAAATGTATATTTTGCATCTGAATTATCTGTTAAAATAAAATGTGTTATAGAAAATTGTTGTATGTCCTTTTTTAAGTATCACATACTAACAAATTTAAACCTGATCTAGGCTGTTAACACCATATCATGCAGGGGCGTAACTATAGGGGTCTCAGGGTCTCCACTGCCACTGGGCCCATCCTTTTAGGGGGTCTGTCCACTGCTGCTCAAGCAGAATTAGTTTTCAGAACAGCTTGTTTAACAGGCTGCAGTTTTTCTAATCACCATTAGTGGCTGCTAACCTTGTAGTGATTGAAAAACAACCAGGAAAAAGAAAGAAAGCTCTGAGCAGAAAGCAGGCAATTTGCTGTGGTGAGTGTTTGTATTAGTGTTGTAGTGTTTGTTAGGGGTGTTTTCTAGGCTGTGTATCAACTACCTTGTGTGTGTGCATGTGTTTGAGTATGTGCAAGTCTTTGTGTTTGTGTGTATACGTGTGTGCGTGTGTATGTGTTTGTGTATATGCGTGTGTTTGTTTATATATGTGTATGTGCACGTGTTTGTGTGTGTATGTATATATATATTGCTCATTAGCTATGCTTTTGAAGGGGTGCTTTTCCAATAAGGGGGGCCCTGCCTCAGACTTTACCCTAGGGACCGGTGAGTTCTAGTTAAACCTCTGATACCATGTTCTTTTATTAACAACACATTTTTGTTTTCTTAGAGTAAGTGACTTAGATATAGGTAAGGGCCTAGTTTCTCAGCCTGGGGTACTTGGATCATGGGATAGCTAATGGCCTTGCCCACTATAGATACAAAAATGCAAAGTGCAATGTCATCTATGATGGATAGCTAGTATATCACAGGAGCTCATTTATATCTGTTCCTAGTTGGCCACAGTAAAGGTCACAAGAATACAGCACTAAGGAGAATTCTCAAGGGGTGCGTCCCTGGGCTGCAAAAAAGCATACAATTTGCTAACAGTAGGACAGTTTTAAATGCTTTCAAAACAGTTATTCTGTATGCAGATCTTTTGCAGTTAAGTGATTATTTTTGGATGCACACTTACAGCATTAGGCAGACAATAATGTAATGAATTAGTACAGGTTTTATGTAGGCTGTTTTCTGATAGTGTGCACTTTAAAACTTTCTACCAAATTACTGTAAGCACAATGAATGAGATCCATGGGTTCTTTCAGCAAGATGTGTGTTTAAGGAGGCACTATGGGGCAGCAAGTCTGAATAATGCAGTTCCCTAGGGACTAGATTCATGAAAGCTCCTTATGCTGCCAGGGAGTCTCACTCATGTTCACAATTCATTTATGTTCACTTCACCTATCTCTTTGCCAGTGGGTGTTCCTGCTATGATATCTTGCACAGAAAGTGAGTACAGAGACAAATGCAGAAAAATATCTTAATTTGTTTGTTTCAAGATGCTTTTGATATATTTTTGTAATATTGGTATCTTGCACAGTAAAGCATTCAGTGCAGGGAAAACTTAACAGCAGTGAGCTCAATTCTTTGCAGTAGAGATGATCTCACAACTGGCCATTCTAATGAAAGGCTGGTACAAATCTCATTGAATCTCACCATTTTTATTTTCAAGTGTTTTCCAGCCATATATTTGTGTAAGAAACACTTTTATTAATCTAGGCCATTAATTTGAGTCACCTTTGGGTCTAATTTTGACTTGTTTCAATATCCCTTTGTTTGACCCCTGCCTTTCATTCTAACCTACAGCTCCTGGACTCTCTATCTCTAATCCTGCCTATAACCCCACCTCTCTCTCTCTCTCCAAGCCCCATGTTTATTTGCCCACTCTCTCCTTCTGATTTTAGCTTCCCATGTTTTTTCTTCCCTTTTAACTCTTGTTTATGTCTCCAGCTCTTTCCTTTCTGTATGAGCTCTTTCTCCTCTGACCCCTTCATTTGTTTGTCATCTCACCCCTTCTGACTTCGTCTTTCCTATGATCAAGTTGGAAAATTGAGCACCGCTTCACCTATCTTCTCGAGTTTTTTGCTAGTTGAAATTCCTGCCTTTAACATTCTAGTTGTGTGAGCCAAGGTGCCCAATACATAATATTTCCACTAGCAACATGGAAAAAAATATGTATGTAAATGTAAAATATTCACATGTCCAATTTATTATAATGAAGTGGCCTCAATGGATAGAATGAAATGTAGCTCCAGAGGCTGGCTGTGGGCATTCAGTACTTTTTTGCCCAGTATGGGGAATTCATAAAATTCTATTGCCCCTGAGTATCTTATCTTGAGGTCCTATCTTGCTAGGTCAAAGCTGACAAGTTTGTCTTTATTAATTTTTTTTTATTATTATTCTTTTTTATTTCTCTTTCAATGTTTTCAACTTTTTATGTGCATAAGTTAGGGTGGAATGCTTTATATCTGGAGGTATTTCCCCCCCCCCATTTTTAAATGTATTTGTTCTGCATGATTCTGATTCAGATTTCCTTTCTCTGATCTCTCTCCCTCTTACTCCCTCCTACAGTGTTCTCTCTCACTAAACTCTTACTTCTGTTCTCATTAAACTCATCCCCTCTGTCTCCTGCTCCCTTTCAATCAATCCCCTCTGACTCCTACTTCATCTGATCATTGCTTCTCTCCTAATAACCTCACTCTGACCACGCCCTCACTCCAACTAACCCACTCTGACTCCTGCTTCTCTCCAATCAATCCCCTCTTACTCCTGCTTTCCTCCCACTAGCCTCCCACTGATCCCTGCCTTCCTCTTACTAACCTCTCTCTGATTCTTGCCTCCCTTTGATCCTTAGGCTCCCTCCCTCACTTTCCATCCTTGTGTTTTCTGTCTACCTACCTATGATTTCTTCCTTTATGACTTTGCCTCCCTCACTCTGACATCTGTCTTTTTTCCTCTACCATTCCTCGCATGAACGTTTTTCTCTCCAGCCCTTGATCATTGTCTCTCTCTATGACCAATTTTTTTTTTTTTTTATCTAAAAGTGATGGCAAACTTTCCCTTTTGTAAAAACAGATCTGTAATGTTTGCTATATTTTAGATGGAGTTTAACTCATCAGTTGTAATGAAGATACTCTTAAACTTACTTTTTAATGTAGCACTGAAATTCAAATACCCTGTGCTCTGGCTGCCCACTTCGAAAGCAATATTTTTTGTGAACTAACAGTTTAAACTGTTCTTCAATTGAATTGTTTGAGTGCCGTATGGCTAGAACTCCGATTGTAGAACAATTATTCCAACCCTTAGCTCACAAAAAATAAATCACTTTTAAAGTGGACGCCTGGAGCACTGGGTATTTGAATTTCAGTGCTACTTTAAAGAGTAAGTTGTAGTGTATCTTTATTACAACTGATGAATTAAACTCCAACTAAAATATCGCTTGTTACAGTTTATACTAAGGAGAAAATTAGGTGAGTGTCCCACAAATCATATTTATATAATGTACACTTATAAAGTATAAGGGGGGTAGTTATCAACGTGTCAACTTTCCTGCTTTTGCCGGCCCAATACGCCCACCTAAGCTCGCCTACCATCGCCGCCGCGGACCTGAAAAAATTTGCCTAAGTTATCAATAAATCGGTCAAAAAGCCGCGCACCAAGTACGGGGCGATGAGCAGCGGACTGTGATAGTTATCACTCATCCGATCTCGCTGCTCTTCGGCTTTTTGACAGCTTTATTGCTAGCCTGTCACTAAGCACCCACACTAAACTACACTGTTCTACCCCCTATGCCGGCGCCCCCGGAGCCCCCCTTCAACTAAATAAAGTTACTAACCCCTAAACCGCCGCTCCTAGACCCCGCAGCAACTCTTATAAATGTATTAACCCCTAAACCGCCGCTCCCGGACACCGCCGCAACCTACATTATACCTAGTAACCCCTATCCTGCCCCCCCTATACCGCCGCCCTCTATAATAAAGTTATTAACCCCTATCCTGCTGATCACGCACCTCGCCGCAACTAAATAAATAGTTTAACCCCTAAACCGCCGCTCCCGGACCCCGCCGCAACCTATATTAAATTTATTAACCCCTAATCTGCCCCCCCTACATCGTCGCCACCTATAATACATTTATTAACCCCTATCCTGCCCCCCACTACACCGCCGCCACTGTAATAAATTTATTAACCCCTAAACCTAAGTCTAACACTAACCCTAACACCCCCCCTAACTTAAATATTAATTAAATAGATCTAAATAATATTTCTATTATTAACTAAATTATCCTATTTAAAACTAAATACTTACCTTTAAAATAAACCCTAATATAGCTACAATATAAATAATAATTATATTGTAGCTATCTTAGGATTTATTTTTATTTTATAGGTAACTTTCAATTTATTTTAACTAAGTACAATAGCTATTAAATAGTTATTAACTATTTAATAGCTACCTAGCTAAAATAAAGAGAAATGTATCTGTAAAATAAAAACGAACCTAAGTTACAATTACACCTAACACTACACTATCATTAAATAAATTATTCCTATTTAAAACTAAATACTTACCTGTAAAATAAACCCTAAGATAGCTACAATGTAATTAATAATTACATTGTAGCTATTTTAGGATTTATATTTATTTTACAGGTAACTTTGTATTTATTTTAGCTAGTTAGAATAGTTATTAAATAGTTATTAACTATTTAATAACTACCTAGCTAAAAGAAATACAAAATTACCTGTAAAATAAATCCTAACCTAAGTTACAATTAAACCTAACACTACACTATCATTACATTAATTAATTAAATTAACTACAAATAACTACAATTAAATACAATTACATAAACTGACTAAAGCACAAAAAATAAAAAAAGTTACAAACATTTTAAAAATATTACAACAATTTTAACATAATTACACCTAATCTAAGCCCCCTAATAAAATAACAAAGCCCCCCAAAATAAAAAAAATTCCCTACCCTATTCTACATTAAAAAAGTTCAAAGCTCTTTTACCTTACCAGCCCTTAAAAGGGCCTTTTGTGGGGCATGCCCCAAAGAAAACTGCTCTTTTGCCTGTAAAAGAAAAATACAACCCCCCTCCAACATTAAAACCCACCACCCACCTGATCGGAACAGCCAATAGAATGCGAGCTCAATCTGATTGGCTGATTGGATCAGATTTTTCCTACCTTAATTCCGATTGGCTGATAGAATCCTATCAGCCAATCGGAATTGAAGGGACGCCATCTTGGATGACGTCCCTTAAAGAAGCCTTCATTCGTCGGTAGTCCGTCGGGAAAGAAGGATGTTCCGCATCGGCGGAATGAAGATGTATCCTGAAGAAAGAAGATTGAAGACCCAGCTTGGAAGATGACATCGCCCGGATAGAAGACTTCTTCAGCGCCGCTTGGAAGATGACATCGCCCGGATGGAAGACTTCTTCAGCGCCGCCTGGAGGATCACTTCATCGGATGAAAGACTTCTTCAGCACCCCTTGGAGGATCACTTCTGCAGCTCCGGATCTCCTCTTCAGTTCCATCGGTGGCTCGGCTGAGTGAAGACGACTTAAGGTAGGATGATCTTCAGGGGATTAGTGTTAGGTTATTTTAAGGGGGGTTTGGGTTAGATTAGGGGTATGTGGGTGGTGGATTTTAATGTTGGGGGGTTGTATTTTTCTTTTACAGGCAAAAGAGCAGTTTTCTTTGGGGCATGCCCCACAAAAGGCCCTTTTAAGGGCTGGTAAGGTACAAGAGCTTTGAACTTTTTTAATGTAGAATACGGTAGGGAATTTTTTTATTTTGGGGGGCTTTGTTATTTTATTAGGGGGCTTAGATTAGGTGTAATTATCTTAAAATTGTTGTAATATTTTTAAAATGTTTGTAACTTTTTTTATTTTTTGTACTTTAGTTAGTTTATGTAATTGTATTTAATTGTAGTTATTTGTAGTTAATTTAATTAATCAATGTAATGATAGTGTAGTGTTAGGTTTAATTGTAACTTAGGTTAGGGTTTATTTTACAGGTAATTTTGTATTTCTTTTAGCTAGGTAGTTATTAAATAGTTAATAACTATTTAATAACTATTCTAACTAGCTAAAATAAATACAAAGTTACCTGTAAAATGAATAATAATTACATTGTAGCTATTTTAGGATTTATATTTATTTTACAGGTATTTCTTTTAGCTAGGTAGTTATTAAATAGTTAATAACTATTTAATAACTATTCTAACTAGCTAAAATAAATGCAAAGTTACCTGTAAAATAAATATAAATCCAAAAATAGCTACAATGTAATTATTAATTACATTGTAGCTATCTTAGGGTTTATTTTACAGGTAAGTATTTAGTTTTAAATAGGATTAATTTAGTTAATAATAGAAATATTATTTAGATTTATTTAATTAATATTTAAGTTAGGGGGAGTGTTAGGGTTAGTGTTATACTTAGGTTTAGGGGTTAATAAATTTATTACAGTGGCGGCGGTGTAGTGGGGGGCAGGATAGGGGTTAATAAATGTATTATAGGTGGCGACGGTGTAAGGGGGCAGATTTGGGGTTAATAAGTTTAATATAGGTTGCGGCGGGGTCCGGGAGCGGCGGTTTAGGGGTTAAACTATTTATTTAGTTGCGGCGAGGTGCGTGATCAGCAGGATAGGGGTTAATAACTTTATTATAGAGGGCGGCGGTATAGGGGGGGCAGGATAGGGGTTACTAGGTATAATGTAGGTTGCGGTGGTGTCCAGGAGCGGCGGTTTATGGGTTAATACATTTATTATAGTTGCGGCGGGGTCAGGGAGCTGCGGTTTAGGGGTTAATATGTATAGAGTAGCTTGTAGGGGGGTGTAGGGGGGGCAGATTAGGGGTTAATAAATTGAATATAGGTTGCCCCAAAATAAAAAAATTCCCTACCCTATTCTACATTAAAAAAGTTCAAAGCTCTTTTACCTTACCAGCCCTTAAAAGGGCCTTTTGTGGGGCATGCCCCAAAGAAAACTGCTCTTTTGCCTGTAAAAGAAAAATACAACCCCCCCAACATTAAAACCCACCACCCACCTGATCGGAACAGCCAATAGAATGCGAGCTCAATCTGATTGGCTGATTGGATCAGCCAATCGGATTGAACTTCAATCTGATTGGCTGATTCAATCAGCCAATCAGATTTTTCCTACCTTAATTCCAATTGGCTGATAGAATCCTATCAGCCAATCGGAATTGAAGGGACGCCATCTTGGATGACGTCCCTTAAAGGAGCCTTCATTCGTTGGTAGTCCATCGGGAAAGAAGGATGTTCCGCGTTGGCGGAATGAAGATGGATCCTGAAGAAAGAAGATTGAAGACCCCGCTTGGAAGATGACATCGCCCGGATAGAAGACTTCTTCAGAGCCGCTTGGAAGATGACATCGCCCGGATGGAAGACTTCTTCAGCGCCGCCTGGAGGATCACTTCATCGAATGGAAGACTTCTTCAGCGCCCCTTGGAGGATCACTTCTGCCGCTACGGATCTCCTCTTCAGTTCCATCGGTGGCTCGGCTGAGTGTAGACGACTCAAGGTAGGATGATCTTCAGGGGATTAGTGTTAGGTTATTTTAAGGGGGGTTTGGGTTAGATTAGGGGTATGTGGGTGGTGGATTTTAATGTTGGGGGGGTTGTATTTTTCTTTTACAGGCAAAAGAGCAGTTTTCTTTGGGGCATGCCCCACAAAAGGCCATTTTAAGGGCTGGTAAGGTAAAAGAGCTTTGAACTTTTTTAATGTAGAATAGGGTAGGGAATTTTTTTTATTTTGGGGGCTTTGTTATTTTATTAGGGGGCTTAGATTAGGTGTAATTAGCTTAAAATTGTTGTAATTTTTTTTAAAATGTTTGTAACTTTTTTTTTTGTAACAGCTTTTTTTATTTTTTGTACTTTAGTTAGTTTATGTAATTGTATTTAATTGTAGTTATTTGTAGTTAATTTAATTAATTAATGTAATGATAGTGTAGTGTTAGGTTTAATTGTAACTTAGGTTAGGATTTATTTTACAGGTAATTTTGTATTTCTTTTAGCTAGGTAGTTATTAAATAGTTAATAACTATTTAATAACTATTCTAATTAGCAAAAATAAATACAAAGTTACCTGTAAAATAAATATAAATCCTAAAATAGCTACAATGTAATTATTAATTACATTGTAGCTATCTTAGGATTTTATTTTACAGGTAATTTTGTATTTCTTTTAGCTAGGTAGTTATTAAATAGTTAATAACTATTTAATAACTATTCTAACTAGCTAAAATAAATACAAAGTTACCTGTAAAATAAATATAAATCCTAAAATAGCTACAATGTAATTATTAATTACATTGTAGCTATCTTAGGGTTTATTTTACAGGTAAGTATTTAGTTT
Source organism: Bombina bombina (assembly GCF_027579735.1). Classification (NCBI taxonomy): domain Eukaryota; kingdom Metazoa; phylum Chordata; class Amphibia; order Anura; family Bombinatoridae; genus Bombina; species Bombina bombina. Next base: position 420,041,837 of record NC_069502.1, on the reverse strand, counting down.
TAAATAGGATTAATTTAGTTAATAATAGAAATATTATTTAGATTTATTTATTTAATATTTATGTTAGGGGGGGTGTTAGGGTTAGTGTTATACTTAGGTTTAGGGGTTAATAAATTTATTACAGTGGCGGCGGTGTAGTGGGGGGCAGGATAGGGGTTAATAAATGTATTATAGGTGGCGACGGTGTAGGGGGGCAGATTAGGGGTTAATAAGTTTAATATAGGTTGCGGCGGGGTCCGGGAGCAGCGGTTTAGGGGTTAAGCTATTTATTTAGTTGCAGCGAGGTGCGGGATCAGCAGGATAGGGGTTAATAACTTTATTATAGAGGGCGGCGGTATAGGGGGGGCAGGATAGGGGTTAATAGGTATCATGTAGGTTGCGGCGGTGTCCAGGAGCGGCGGTTTAGGGGTTAATACATTTATTATAGTTGTGGCGGGGTCAGGGAGCTGCGGTTTAGGGGTTAATATGTATAGAGTAGCTTGCGGTGGGCTCTGGGAGCGGCGGTTTAGGAGGTAATATCTTTATTTTGTTGCGGTGGTGTAGGGGGGACAGATTAGGGGTGTTTAGACTCGCGGTACATGTTAGGGTGTTAGGTGTAGACAGCTCCCATAGAAATCAATGGGATGTCGGGCAGCAGCGAACTTGTACTTTCGCTATGGTCAGACTCCCATTGATTCCTATGGGATCCGCCGCCTCCAGGATTGAAAACCAGGTACGCTGGGCCGGAAAAGTGCCGAGCGTACCTGCTAGTTTTTTGATAACTAGCAAAAGTAGTCAGATTGTGCCGAACTTGTGTGCGGAACATCTGGAGTGACGTAAGAATCGATCTGTGTCAGACTGAGTCCGGCGGATCGAAGCTTACGTCACTAAATTCTACTTTTGCCGGTCTCTAGCCTTTGATAACTAAGGCGAATCAGCCTCGCCACAAATAGGCTGTGGCATTCCAGCGTATTTGAGGTTGACGGCTTGATAACTACCCCCCTAAATATGTTGTTTGTATAGGTAGATTTTTCTTAGTATTTCTTTATCATCACCTCTATCCGACAAACCAACCCCTGAATTTGTTCCTCTAACTTCTCTCAACCAATCTTAGCCCAGTGTCTTTTTTTATCTCTTAGTTTTCAATTTCTCTGAACTTTCCATCCCTCTGACCTCTGTGTTTCCCTATATTGCCTCCTTTCCTTTGACTTTTATCCTGCATCTCTCCCTTTGCTTATCATTTTATACCTCTGTACCTTTCCACTCACCCTTTCATCTTATGCCTGTTTTAGCCTACACGTTTCTCTCTCTGAACCAAATCTCTTCCCCTATTAACCCTCTCTTAACCTTTCGGTCCTATGTCCTCTCTACATTTGACCTTTCAGCCCCTCTACCCTGCCCCCTCTCCCTTTGACACCTATCTGTTTAAGCCACCTTTCCCTGTTACATTTCTCATTCTGACTCTTACCTCTGATCCTTGCCTGTCTCTTTTTTTTAATGTTTTCCTCTGTCTGCTCCCCTTTGGCTTACCTTTCATTTCCTCTGGCCAGACTCTCACTCCCCCATGTTTCCCTAAATGGGGAATATTTCTCATTGTTTTATCCCTCTTCCTCATTTAACTCTCCCTCTAGCCCTTTTATTGTCCCCCCCCCCCTCTCATTCTCATTCTCCCTTGGATGTGTTTCACTCCCGCTTGCTTCTGACCATGTGACACCCTCTGTTCCTCTAAATTTTGTCTCCACCCTTAGATATCACTGTTACCTTTATCCCTCTGGCCATTCTCTCACTTGACCATCCCTTTCCTGTTGGCCCCAAATTTATCCTTCATTTGATCCATATTTTTATAGCTCTGACTTCTCTGACTCTAAACACATTCTCTGTCCCTCTGATTCTTTCCACTGACTTCTCTACCAGTTTGGCACAGTTTGGCTCCTCTTTTTTTAAATTTCCGTCTTTATCTCTGTCTATTGCTTTTGCCTCGTTCTCTCTTTTGATCTCTCAAACCCGTGCCTCTTTTCCTTTTGACTCCATAACTCTCTTATATTATAATATGTGTTTTTAAAGGGATATGAAACCATTTTTTTTTCATTGAGCATGTGATTTTAAACAACTTTCCAATTTACTTCTATTATCTAATTTGTTTTCTTCTCTTGGTATCCTTTGCTTTAAAGGATACCTAGGTATGCTCTGGTGCTGTTGATTGGTGGCTGCACATATATGCCTCATGTTATTGGCTCACCTGATGTGTTCAGCTAGCTCCCAGTAGTACATTGCTGCTTCTTTAACAAAGAATACCAAGATAATGAAGTTAATTAGATAGCAGAATTAAATTGGAAAGTAATTTAAAATGGTATTCTCTATCTGAATCAAGAAATATTTTGGGGTTTAATGTTTCTTTAACAGTGTGGTTTTGTGAATACCTCTATTTATTCTTTGATACATCTTTCTTTTTCTTTACTTCTGTCCTCCACTCTGCCCTCCGTTTCTCACTTTCTCTGAGCTTTCTACCATTCTAAATTCTCCATTTTTTCCTTCCCTTTGGATCTTGCCTCCTTTCCTCTGACTTATCTTCTACTGAGCCCTGTATCTTTCCCTTTGAGCATTCTTTCTCCCTCAGACCTCTTTATCCCTCTTATCTTCTCCCTTCTGATTTACCCTTCCCTTTAACACCTCTGTTATAAGCCCCTATATTTTTTCCTCTTACCCACTCTCTTGTTTCCACTATGACCTCTCTCTTCTTCTTGCTTACTGTACCATGTACCACTATGACCTCTCTCTTCTTCTTGCTTACTGTACCGTGTACCACTATGACCTCTCTCTTCTTCTTGCTTACTGTACCATGTACCACTATAACCTCTCTCTTCTTCTTGCTTACTGTACCATGTACCACTATGACCTCTCTCTTCTTCTTGCTTACTGTACCATGTACCACTATGACCTCTCTCTTCTTCTTGCTTACTGTACCATGTACCACTATGACCTCTCTCTTCTTCTTGCTTACTGTACCATGACATGTCACTAACTCTCCTTATCACCTCTCCCTCATTCAGAGCTGGCACTTCCAAAAAAATGAAAAGATGTGCTGCTTTTTTCTACCTTACTCCCAGCTGTTTTCCAAAATAGTCCATGTGAAAGGAGGACAGGCAGGCCAAAATAGGACAGGTGATGGGGAACCCACTATGCTGTATGACCAATGTTATTGGTCTGGGTTTTTTTTAACACGATGTACATATGTTAAATAATGTGTGAATTATTTATTAAATTGTAATCATTATTATAATCAACAACAAATATACTTTGTGACTGCAGAGAAGGATTTCTTCCAACTGAGTACACCTCAGAACAAAGAATAAATGGTGTCAGCTTATTTATATACATATAGCTATATATAAATTTTATTCAACTAAGGCAAAAAAATAATCATTCATTACTTCTCTCTGACAAATAAATATAATACATAGCATAATATATACAGTCTAGAAAAAAAACTATACACGTGTTATTGCAGCTGAGTTTTAAACACTTCAATTTCAATTTTAGCACATCAATAAATAAAATCTGTTCCAATTAAACGGACAAGCGATGCTCCACTCCAGAATACTTTTTGCAGATCTTGAACCAGAAGTTTAATAGCCAAATTTCTCCATTTACTTTTTCTACTATAATGAACATCAGCAATACACAAATTAATAACAAACATTGCTAAAAAAATAACTATAGTTTGTCTTGTTTTTTATAATAATAATAATATTATTTCATAGACTGAATCTCCTTGATGCTTTTCACACACAGTATTTCCAAAAGCAAGCTGTGGAAAGACAAAAAGTCATCATTAAAATAAATATATAAATATATTTAAACAAAGGATAAATATGATATAGCCCAATTAGTCTGACCCTTTTTCTTTCTAAAACATGAATTTAAAACAATGTAAAAGCCCTGATATTGATAAAGTTTGTTAGATTTTTGCATTACAAATCCGTATTTGGTGTGCATAAAAGTCCTGCATTGCTGTTCAGGAAACATTGTATTATGGTTGCATCCATGGCTAGTTGTGGGCAGAATTGTAATCAGTCAAGACGCAGTGGTGCCTTTGGTGCTTGCCATAAGAGCAACAGGGGACTTCTGTATAAGGCAAGCATGCAGGATGTGCCTTTGTACTGTAGAAACTTTAATGCCACTAATCCTCAGCCTTATGAACAGGTCTTACATTCCTTTTCTGTATCTGACCCCACTATTTCTGCTGAGAGGCTCTTCAATGTAACAAATAGCCTTTCTGTAAATAAATATTTATGCAGATTTTTAGTGTACCAGCTACCCTCAAACTTAAAGAATTCCTTGTTCTATTTATTTTTAATAATACTTTCATCCTAAAAATGATTTAATCTGTTAATATAGTCAAAGGTTTTTATAATACAATCCTTCTCCATTTTCTTTTAAAATGTAGTCATTATTATATCTTGTGATTTTTTTTTTGGATGTGCAAATAATACATTGAACTAATTAGATTTATAAAATATTTTATATTGTTTATATAAACTTCCTTGAAGGATATGATAGTTTTCATATTACTAGTTTGGCTATGACTCCTTAACCATTAATGGATAAAGCAGAGTTTAGGATGAAGTGAATATAACATTTTGTGGCAGTTAAAGTCATGAGTTAGATGAAATATGTCTGTGAATCTGATGCACACCTCGTTTGTTAGGATGTGAGGATGACAGTCCGTCCACAGCATAGGATACATCTGCAGACTTCCCTTCCAAAAACTGCTCCTTTAGTTTTTCCAGCTATCAAAAATATAAGAAAATGTTATTTTAGTTGTCAGACTGAATTAAATGAATATTAATATTAGTTATGCAACCTAATTTTATTTCTGATTTTTTTTTATAAGCATTATTTCATTTTTTTTATTTTATTTTTATTTTGGATCCAATTATGAAATTGTGCAATATATGTGTTCACTCATCTTAAATTAGAATAGCCTACAATTATTGTTTCACCTACTGTTCTCTTCCATTTATCTCACTGTAAAGAGATTTTGAACAATATTTACTGTTTAATATGTAAAGGGACATGATACTCAAATGTTGAAACATTTAAAACTGATGCAGCATAGCTATAAAAAGCTGACTAGAAAATTTTCACCTGAACATCTCTATGTAAAAAAGAAAGATAATTTAGCTCAAATGTCCTAAGTGTTTGCACCCCACTGTAAAGAAACTTTAAGCAGCCAGTCAGGATGCTTTTCCCAGGACTTGCAAGGGAGTGTGCATATGTCATATGCAGGCACAATCATGTTAATTTTCTATTCAGTTTAAAGGGACAGTCTACACTTATAACAACCTTAGTCCATCCATTAGATTCTTTTCCGATTTTCATTACTCACCCCTGCAACCATATCGAGTCATCTACCTATCCAGAGTTATTCGCAATGAAAAGCTATATTCCGACGGTTTGAAATGGCCGCTCTTCTCCGCCTACCCAATACATCACAAACTCTCTTATTTTCCACTGTCCAATCAAAAATTGATCACTTATTAAAATACTGTATTGCGCTTTTAGTGCTTCGCACATGCGCAACGGCTCTAGGAACCAACTATCTGAACCAAACTTTCTCTCAATGTTTCTGCCGCATTGAAATATCATAAGTACCCGTTATTATGCGTTTGTTTATTAAGAGTGTTTGATAATCGCTACAAAGGTGGTAAGATTAGCAGTTGAGAATTACCTAAAAGAAAATTCAGAGTGTCAGAATTGCTGCAACTGCGGAACCGCAAACATAGGGAGCATTTTTGGGTTTGCTTCGATAACACTGACAGACTTCCGGTTTCGAGCTGTATCTCATCTCGCATGCGTATTAGAGTCCTATTACGTCACTCGGTGCTTCGCGCACAAGTGTTTTAAGGAAGGAGAACCACTCGATAAGGTAGGAGGAGAAGCTATTGGGAGGAGTTTGGCGGCCATATTTGATTAATAAAATATAAACCTCTTTTAAGAAAATGTGGGTGAGTGAACAATTGAAAATACGGATGCAGGGGTTCAATACAATGGTCAGCCAGAGTTTGTAGCTATGGACTAAGGTTGTTATAGGTGTAGACTGTCCCTTTAAGTAAATTCTATGAAATTTCATGAGATCACAGCAAAGGCAAAGCATTACCTCAGCACTACTGATGCTGATTGACTGCTATTTTTTTTTTCCAACTTGCAGCTGAACAGCAGCCGAACTATAACTGTTTACACAACACTTACTCTGGTGAGCTGATGAGAAATTTTGAGGTAAAATATCGTATAGATATGCTCAGGTGATATTTTGTTTTTACAAGTGATTTAGCATATGAGTATTATTTCACATTAAAGGGATATAAAAGTGCAAAAAATGCTTAATGTGTTGGATCATTTTATTATTTAACTGTTTCTTGCATTTTAATTGTGTTTAACCCCTAAACAGATGTTAAATACATAGTTAAAATAAACCCCAGAGCAGCAATGCAATCTGGGAGCTAGCTGAACATCTCCCTGTAGTGCATTGCTGCCCCCTAAGCATACCTAGGTATGCTTTCCAACAGGCAAAATGTTACTGAATTTTAAAAGTGGTTTGTTATTGACTAGAGCAGATAAGATGAGTAAAATGTTAATAAAGTCTCTTTCATGATTCAGACAGACCATGCAAAAATGTTCGTCTATTGCCCTATTTGTTTTGTACTCTTGTTATCTTTTGATGAGAAACAAATAAGGTGGACTCAACAGCAGTAATGGACTACTACAATGCACTACTGGGAGGTAGCTGTGACTTGTGGCTGCACATATATGCCTCTTGTCAGTGGCTTACCAGATGTGCTCAGCTAGCTCTCAGAAGGGCATTGCTGCTCTCTCAACAATGAGAATGGAGAACATTTGATAATAGAAGTAAATTGGAATGTTGTTTTAAAGTGTATGCTCTATCTAACTCATGAACTAAATATTGTATAGGTTTTATGTCCCTTTAAAGCTCCTCAGCCTACTTAGATATCCTTTTAAAAAAATGATAACAAGAGAACAAAACAAGTTAGATAATAGTAGTGAAATGGAAAGTTGTTTAAAAGCACATGCTCTATTTGAATCATTAAAGAAAAAAATGTGGGTTTCATGTCCCTTTAAGGAGAAGTTCCGGTTTTTGGGCCCTCAACAAGCACAGAGCTGTTTAAAGGGTGCTGTTTCGTTGAGTGCATCACTAGTGATTTCTTGTTACACTAAGTATATTTACTCTACCTACAAATGCAAAACCACACACCCTTGTGCATCTGAAAATGCTGCGCTGAGTCTGTCCTATTATGACTACTGCTAAAACAAAGGAGAAACCACACACCAGGAGGCAATGCTATTGTGGTCTCATTTCTAGATTTCATGTTTACCTATATATGCATAGGACCATTAATTGTATGTAAACTCCATTGGTATGTGTCCTCCAGTTCATTCTCATTTCATTATTTATAAGGAAAAACGTTTTCCAGGGAACATTTATAGTTTGTTTTAATGCTAGTTTTGTACTTTTAATGCTGCACATTGTTTCCAGGTTAAAACAAAAACAAAAACCTATGGCAGTATGTCAGTACCTAATTCTGCTCCCTCTGTTTCAGCCCTTGGTATTGCAGCCAGAATGGAGACTTTTTACCCTATTCAAAAAGTAACTTTTTTTCTCAGTGGTTTGTGTGCAATTTAATTCATATATTCATATTCATATAAAATAATGGGCATTCTGGCCTCTCAGCCTCCAATTGTGCCCATGTGTGTTTAGCCTGATTAAGTTATAAGATAGCCAATTTTAGCTTGACAGTTATTTCTTCATATTACTTGTTTATATTCTAATCACTCATAGGCATATTATATATATATATATATATATATATATATATATATATACACATACATACATACATACATACATATACACACACACACACATTTTATGTTACAGTAAAAAAAAACACCCACCACACCCCCCAAAATAAAAAAACCTAACACTAAAAAAGCCTAAACTATCCATTGGCCCTAAAGAGGCATTTGTATGGGCATTGCCCTTAAAAGGGCATTTAGCCCTTTTACTGCCCTTAAAAGGGCAATCAGCTCTTTTACAGCCCATTAAATCCCTAATCTTAAAAAAAAATTAAAAGTAAAAAAAAATCCTAAGACTAATGCCCCAAATAGATGCTCACCATTCCTGAAGTCCGGCGGTGACGGTCTTCTTCCAGTCGGCTCCATCATCTTTTATCTTCATCCGGAGCGAAGGTGGCATGGAGTGGAGGTGCGGAGCTGTGTTCCCGATGCCTGGATCCTCAGCGTCGGTCCTCAAGGGCGACGGTCCTTGGAGGTGGTCCTCGGCGGCGGCTGTCCTCAGCGGCGTGGACACTCCTCATCATGCGATCATCAGCCGCACACTGAAGATTGAAGGCAAGGTACCCCATATTTATTGGCGTACCTTGCATTCCTATTGGCTGAAATTTTGAAATCAGCCAATAGGATGAGAGCTACTGAACTCTTATTGGCTGATTTGAATAGCCAATAAGATTTCAGTAGCTCTCATCCTATTGGCTGATTTTAAAATTTCAGCAAATAGGAATGCAAAGTACCCGAATAAATATGGGGTACCTTGCTTTCAATCAGTGTGTAGCTGACGATAGCATGAAGAGAAGCCTCCACTCCACCGAGGAAAGTCGCCGCCACCGAGGACCGACTCAGAAGACCGTCACCGTTGTTTTCCTCCGCTGAAGATCCAGGTATCTGGAAGACAGCTCCACACCTCCGCGCCGCCTTCACTCCAGAAGAAGATAGAAGATGATGGAGTCGCTTGGAAGAAGACCTTTTCTGCTGCACTTTAGGAACAGTGAGTATCTATTTGGGGCTTAGGTTTAGGCTTTTTTATTTTAATTTTTGGGTGTTTTTTTAGATTAGGGCTTTTTGGGCTTGAAAAAGAGCTGATTGCCCTTTTAAGGGCAGTAAAAGAGCTGAATGCCCTTACAAATGCCCCTTTAGGGGCAATGGGTAGTTTAGGGTTTTTTTGGGTTATTTTATTTTTATTTTGGGGGGTTTGGTGGGTTGGGGTGTTTTACTTTTGGGTGGGACTTAGTATTTTTTAGAGGTAAAAGAACTGTTTAACTTAGGGCAATGCCCTACAAAAGGCCTTTTTAAGCGCTATTGGTAGTTTAGATTAGGGGGTGTTTTTATTTGGGGGCTTTTTTATTTTCATAGGGATTAGGTATAATTTTTTTATTTTTAATAATTTTGTTTATTTTTTTCTGTAATGTTAGACTTTTTTATTTTTTGTAATTTAATGTAACTTTTTTAAATTTTAATTGTAATTTAGTATTAATTGGGGTTAATTTAGGGGGTGTTAGGTTAGGGGACTTAGTAATTAAATTATTTATTTGCGTCATGTTTTTTTGGTGGTTTAGGGGTTAATATATTAGTTAGGGTTATTGTGATATGGGGTTTTGGTGGTTTAAGGGGTTAATAGGTTAATTAGGTTTATTGCGATGTGGGTGTTTGGTGATTTAGGGGTTAATAAGTTAATTAGGTTTATTGCAATGTGGGGGTTTGCGGTTTAAGAGTTAATAGGTTAAATAGGTTTATTGCAATGTGGGGGGTTTGCGGTTTAGGGGTTAATAGGTAAATTAGGTTTATTGCGATGTGGGTGGTTGACTGTTAAGGGGTTAATGTTTTAATTATGTTATTTGCTGATTAGGGGTTAATTGCTTTATTATTTTACGATGTGAGGTTAGTTTTTTGTTGTTAAACTTCGTGTGGGCGGTTACGTGTTTTTATTTTTATTTCTTGCGGTCGGTTAAGTGTTTTTTAGTTATTTCGTGCAAGTGTGTGTTTTTTTAAGGCTTCGGGTTTGCCTAAGCTGCATCCAGGGAATTCTGAAAATGGCAGGGTGGTAAAAGAATCCACCAAAGGTGGATTCTTTCACCACCCTCTTTTGAAATCCACCTGGATGCAGCTTACGCTGCATCCAGGTGGATTCTTTTGGCTGTGCGCGCAGCCAACATTCCTTTGAGGATGCGTGCACAACTGGCGACGGATGCGTAAGCTGCATCCAGATGGATTCTTTTGGCTGTGCATGCAGCCAACATTCTTTTAGCTGCCTCGCGCAGCCAACATTCCTTTGAGAATGCGTGCGCAACTGGCGACGGTGACGGATGAGTTACAAACGCGATTATAGTATAGATTATGTTACTTTAATTGCCTGCCTGTTGTATAATTAAATACATATCTTTCAATCATCTGATTATTATGTAATTTATTACTAAAGCTTAATGGTATATCTCAGCCAGTGTGAGTTAAGGATATTCTATTGGTCAAATGATTAAACAATTGAGAATACTTTTATCAGATGGGCAACATATTCATTACATACTGTATGTATTGACAAATGTATGGCACCTTGGCTATAAATATAAATAATAATATCTTACCTTTTCCAGTTGTTCCAGTTTGTTTTCAAGTTCAACTTCTGTAAACCAAATAAATATAATTGCTTATAGTTTTTGTTAACTGAATAAAAACAGCAACTGATAATAACTGCAAAAATATAGTAGCACTGACTTATGCTAATTTCTACAGAGCTTCCATTTGCACCTGTAACTAATTACACACACATTTTATATGGATTTATATGCAGCAAACTTCCATTGGGATCAAATGTAATGTTATAGCTCTCTACTTGGCCTGACCTTAGCAATAATGTAGCAATTGTTACCTCTTTCTTCTCCTCTTGACCTTTGCAATAATATAACAGTTGTTTTATATCTCTTCTTCTCTTGGTGTTTGCAATGAAAACTTGATGAAAAACCTCTCAGTGCCACTTCAATCAAGTATTAAAGTAGTAAAGGGCCACTTGCAACTCCTGCTTTATAGACTTTCAGAGGTTTTTGTAGCCACATATTTTATTCTGGTGCAGGAAGACATGGCTTATAATACCTCGTTGGTCCTACATAACATGTTCAACTGCCCTTTTCCTTTGCAAATTTCCCAAATTTAGTATTTTTTGAGGGGCCCAATGTGAAGCTAATATTATTTTACATGACTGCTAAAGTTGTCCTGTCACTGGAGTACAGACAGAGTAGCATCATGCTAGTATCTTTCCAGAGAGATCTTGCTATTCATAGATTAAAAATGCAGACCCCCCATTCCATTCTATTAGCATTTGCCAGACAAAAACTTAGAGTTTGCCATATTCAGCTTAGCTGGTTCTCTTCTTTTTCTTTGGCATTCCAGTCCATTAGAATTGGCTCCATTGAAATGAGCTAATCTGCCAGAATTATGAAAATAATATAACAGAAATATTGTTTTTTGTTCTATTCTGATAGGGTAAATGTGAGAAACTATAGGTCTTTTTGTGTTCATTAGCAGGGTTTTTGGGGGTTTCCACACAGCTACATAGAAGCAAAATATGCATGGTCAATGCAGTAGTAAAACATGGCTACCACTTAACTAAATATTGATTATGGCTTTTATCCTCCAAATTCTTAATTCCAATCATAAATTCACATTCTGATTGTCATATTTTAGTTGTGTAAAATTTTCATAGTTTAAAAATGGAATTTGAGCTGTATTTTTATTAAACCACAAAACTATCATTTTTTTAATAGGTTAGCGAAACATAAATAAAAACTAAGCTGTTATTTAAAGGGATATGAAACCCAAAAATGTTTGTTTGTGAAATCCAGCAATTTTCTTATGTGGTTTGGACAGAGCATACAATGCACGTGCACGCTACTGAGCTTTTTTTGGCGAAATATACCAAGAGAATGAAAAAAAATGATAATAGAAGTAAACTCGAAAGTTGTTTTAAAATTGCATGCTCTGTCTGAATCATTAAAGAAAAATTTTGGGTTTCATACCCCTTAAAAACGGTCCCAATTTGGTTTCATGAGGTCAAGTTTGTTAAATTAACACAATAACACATGCAATATTATTATTGAAAAGTGTGTTCTGATTAATTACACACTGCTGTTAAATTCTCTCAAGAAGTTTATGTAGTGCGAAGGCCAATTTGGAAATCCTCTTTTCCAATAGATTAGGAAGGCCTCACATTTCAAAACTCAGAGAAAATCACACATTTTCTAGTGTATTGCAATATACCTAGGAGCTACAATCTTGCAGAAACATCACATTTGTCAACAGTTTATAGCAGACGTGCACAAAAATAAAAAAGTAAATATATCATAATCTAGCAAGCTGTGTGTTTCCTTGTTTCTTCACTGTCAATTATGATAACCAAATCTCAGGTTAAAAACAAAGGTAAAAATATATTCTGCACAAACAAAACAAAACTATGACATAAAAAAACAATGATTCAGTAATGCGCCTTTAAAACTTTAAGGGCCAGATTACAAGTGGAGCTCTAAATATATTAACGCTCCACTGACTAATGCCAGCGCATGCTAATGTGCGCTGGTATCACAAGTAAAGAGCAAAGCGCAAGCGAGCTCACGTTCGCATTGCTAGGAAGCATTGCGCCATAGGCTCCTATGGGAGTCTCGTTCTGATGTGGTCAGAGATTATTTACATATTTATTTATGTTATTATTTGTATATACACATATTAACACATAAATATATATGTACATAGTCATATACATATATATTTACTGAGAACACACACTTACCATAGACCACAATGTAAAGGCACTTTTCAGTGCTGTTTTTTTTTCTAACAGCCTACTCCCACCAGCTTTAGACCCCAAAAACTGCCTAGTGCAGTTATTTTTTTATTTAAAAAAAAAAAGCTAGATTTTTATAATAAAAAACTATAATGCCCTCTATTTTGAGGGCATTTGTGAAATGTTTAGAAAATTAACCAGAGATCTAACCTTACGGTAGCTCACGGTAGCAATAAACAGCCACTTGTAATGGGCAAATTTGCCAGTTTGCAGGAGTGCAATAATTTTGCGTTACACTTGTAATCTAGCTTTAAATGTGCAATACAGGTAGGTTTATATCTGGTGCATGCAACAGAAGATTACATAATATGCAGTATATATTCTAATCTTTTTCTACAAAATGTTCATTAACATCTATGGGAAAATATGAAGATAGATAATTAGATAAGAGTTTCTAAAATATGAGAATTATACTTCACAATCAGTAGATCCAAGTTCCATTTGATGTCTGGGTATTCAGAATTTATAACATACAGAAATTCTAGGGATACAGCTTTTTAAAATGAAACTTATTTTACTTTTATTCTCAAGCTCATAGAATAAAATGCAACACTCATAAATTAGCGTTAAATTAACATTTCTAGTGTTGCCAGTTTAAAAGTGTGAATATTAATATCAGAAACATTCTATTTAGCCGACACAGCTCTTTCCATATCACCATTATATTTACACTAAGGTACTAAGCACTATCTTGTGAAAGACTAATATTGCTAATTATTAATGCAATTTGCACTGAGATTTTCTCACCAAAATGTGATGGTCTTCTTAATGGAATATGTTTATTCAAGAGGAATGTAAGCAACATGTCCTGCTGATTCATCTCATCTTTCTCAGGAAATAGTTCATTATCTAGAAAAACAGGGTTCAGCAAATATAATAAAATAAAGCAAATCATAGAAATGTAACAGAAAAAAGGAAGTTCATATCAATTAATTCCATAATTATAACATTTGTATATATTCAAAAATAAATACCATAATTTGCATTATGAGAAAAATATATGTTATATTTTTATTGTGAAACCAATTAAATACAATACATAACTAAAATAAGTGTAAAGCTAAAAAGAAATATATACATATATATGAGTGTGTGTAAACCTCTAGATAACTCTAGGGAATGTGGGGTAAAGATAACTACACACAAGGATAGCAGCAACGTTTCGGGGTGTTACCCCTTAATCATGTGAATAGGTATTCACATGATTAAGGGGTAACACCCCGAAACGTTGTGGACTTTTTTCTTGTGCCATAATAAATTGGTTATAATTTATGCTGCTGCTATGCTTGTGTGTATCTGTTTGGGGGTTTGCAGGAACACTGGCAGCGAGCATTGGGCATTTAAGGGTGCTGGACTTTTGACTGTTTGCTGGGTAAAGATAACTAGCCTCAAACCCCCTTAAATAATTCTATGTATATAAAGGAAGGTAGAGCCTAATGCCATAAGATTTAGATTAAGAAAAACAAGAAGAAAAAGAAAAGCATTTGATGGCACACTTAAAGGGACACTGAACCCAATTTTTTTCTTTCGTGATTCAGATAGAGCATGCACTTTTAAACAACTTTCTAATTTACTCCTATTATCAATTTTTCTTCATTCTCTTGCTTTCATTATTTGAAAAAGAAGGCATCTAAGCTATTTTTTTTGTTCAGGATCATGGAAAGCACTTGTTTATTGGTGGGTGAATTTACCCACCAATCAGCAAGAACAACACAGTGTGTTCACCAAAAATGGGCCGGCATCTAAACTTATATTCTTGCATTTCAAATAAAGATACCAAGAGAATGAAAAGAATTTGACAATAGGAGTAAATTAAAAAGTTGCTTAAAATTGCATGCTCTATCTGAATCACAATAGAAAAAAATTGGGTTCAGTGTCCCTTTAAGGAGGGTAGTTATATACAATATGTGCTGAGTAGAGTGTAGGTTAATTAAAACTTAACATTTAATAAATAATAGTAAAATATATGTGGACCATGCCACCCAATGTTTAAAAAATATTTAAAACTCAAAAAATAGAACAAGACACTGCCTCCTCTGGCAGAATATACAAGATAAACCTGTATGAGTTCAATATATCTTATGTGGAGCTTGCAGATCAAAATGATCAAAGTTTACACTTAACATGCAGGCAGGGGAAGGTCCAGAACAACAATCACCGGTTAACCTTGCAGGGAAATTATCTATAAGTTTAAAGGGAGAGCCCTCAGGATCTGCCCAACCGTTCCTAGAAAAGGTCCCCCCCCCCCGTTAGCAAATACTATAAGGCTCAAGGTCTACAAAATTGCCAATTAGGGCCAACAATTTAACCTAAAGTCAAGGAGAGAGGAGGCAGTGTGAACGCCTGACGCGCATTTCGCATCTGCTTTGTCAAAGGTCCTTTGACAAAGCAGATCTTGTTTTATTTTTTGAGATTTAAATATTTTTTAAACATTGGGTGGCATGGTCCACGTATATTTTACTATTATTTATTAAAGAGACAGTCAACCATTGAATTGTTATTGTTTTAAAAGATAGATAATCCCTTTATTACTCATTCCCCAGTTTTGCATAACCAACACAGTTATATTAATGTACTTTTTACCTTTGTGATTACCGTGTATCTAAGAACCTTCTTCCAGCCCCCTGATCACATGACTGTGACTGTTTATCATCTATTGTGTTAAATTTAGCATTGTATTGTGCTAGATCTTAAATAACTTTCTGTGCCTGAACACAGTGTTATCTATATAGCCCACGTGTACTTTCTGTCTCTTTGTGTTGAAAAGAGATTTAAAAAGCATGTGATAAGAGGCAGCCCTCAAAGGCTTAGAAATTAGCATATGAGCCGACCTATGTTTAGTTTAACCTAAGAATACCAAGAGAAAAAGGCAAATTTGATGATAAAAGTAAATTGGAAAGTCGATTAAAATTAAAAGTCCTATCTGAATAATGAAAGTTTAATTTATACTTGACTGTCCCTTTAAATGTTAAGTTTTAATTAACCTACACTCTACTCAGCACATATTGTATATAACTACCCTCCTTAAGTGTGCCATCAAATGCTTCTCTTTTCCTTCTTGTTTTTCTTAATATATATATATGTATATATATATATATATATATATATATATACTGTATATATATATATATATATATATATATATATATATATTGCTTTTCCCATTCAAAAACACTTACATTGGTTTATGGCCTATTTTCATATGTTTCTTAGCATAAAATACTTCCAATTTCATGATATTGCTGGTATAAATAAACCCTAAAAATCCAATCTATAACAAAATTATTATGGAAGGCCCACCTCCCTGGTGTTTACATGTTGCATAATATTGGAGACCAAGGTGCAATTAACAAGGCTGTTGTATAACTTTAGAACTAACACTACACTGTAAGTTTTCTTTTTTTAATTTTAATCTAGGTTACATTATTACATCTTTTTGCAACCTAGCAAACTTACTTGCCCTGAACATAACTGTATACAATATGTACCTACAGTAAACATAGCTTTCATTTATCAAAACACTGACTAACTTCTATAAACTATAACACCTCAAAAGTGATAGACAGCTGAAAATGTGTAATAGACGTATAAAGTATAAGGTGTTTTTGGTATTAGAATAGGCATTTTGTTTTTATACCATGAAAAAATAATACACTATGGATGAAACATCTTGTATGCCAAAAAATGTAAATAAAACATACTTTTAGACTTAAAGGGACATGAAACACAATTTTTTTCTTTCATGATTTAGAAAAAGTACACAATTTTAAACAACTTTCTAATTTACTAATATTATCTAATATGTTTCATTCTCTTGATATTCTTTGCTGAAAAGCATATCTAGATAGGCTAAGTAGCTGCTGATTGGTGACTGCACATAGATGCCTCCTGTGATTGGTTCACCCATGTGCATTGCTATTTCTTCAACAAAGGATATCTAAAGAATGAAGCATAATAGATAATAGACGTAAATTGGAATCTTGTTTAAAATTGTATTCTTGACCTGAATCATGAAATAAAAATGTGGGGTTTAGTGTCCCTTTAAACCATACACATGTGCAATTGTATAACACTAAACATATTTAGCACAACACATACGTTTTGTCAGTCTGCACATAATCCTTAAAGGGACACTGAACCCAAATTTATTATTTCGTGATTCAGATAGAGCATGCAATTTTAAGCAACTTTCTAATTTACTCCTATTATTAATGTTTCTTCGTTCTCTTGCTATCT
Organism: Bombina bombina; assembly: GCF_027579735.1. NCBI lineage: Eukaryota > Metazoa > Chordata > Amphibia > Anura > Bombinatoridae > Bombina > Bombina bombina. Next base: position 420,024,919 of record NC_069502.1, on the reverse strand, counting down.
TTATTTGAAAAAGAAGACATCTCAGCTTTTTTCTTGGTTCAGAACTCTGGACAATAGTTTTTGATTGGTGGGTGAATTTATCTACCAATCAGCAAGGACAACCTAGGTTGTTCACCAAAAATGGGCCGGCATCTAAACTTACATTCTTGCATTTCAAATAAAGATACCGAGAGAATAAAGAAAATTTGATAATAGGAGTAAATTATAAAGTTGCTTAAAATTTCATGCTCTATCTGAATCACGAAAGGAAAACGTGGGTACAGTGTCCCTTTAAGATAGCCTAATTCAAATACCATTTATTATTGAAATGATATGAGCTATTTCTTCTCAACAGTTACCTTGGAGGGCTATTCAATGTATAAACCACCCTTTCTGTAAAGAAGTATTTCTACAATTGACTCCTGCGCATAATAACCTCCAGCAAATAATCCCTTTTTATGTTAATCATCTATGTGTTTAATGTTTTCCGTCTGAACTAAATTTAATCTGTTTGTAAATCTGAATCTTTCCATATTACCTATCTCCCTTCCATTTGCTGACAATTCACAATATTTGATGGTAATATAAACATTTTGATCTTAAATATCTGACTTAGTAAACTTACCTTGTAACAAATAAGGTTTGGCTTGTGTAGACTGCATGGAAATCACAATTAGGAATGTCAGTGTTCCAAGGCACAGATGAAAAGAAAATATTTTGTCCATGTTATAGTATCGGCTCTGGCTGCAATAGCAGTGTTGAGAGCTGAAGATTTAAATGTGAATCTCATGTAGCTGAGCTCACTTTTAAATGGTTTCAAGAGTAGCTGTTGTGTCATCTCCCAAAATCGCCCAATGAAAATAATTCATCCTGTCATCGTTATTCACTTCTTGGAAAACTGACAGATGAACTGAGTGAATTTCTGACGTCAAACCTATGTCAATCTATCTTGAATATTACCAATAAAATGAGAGTATGGATGCCCATGCTAAGTACAATGAAGAGACCAGTGGCTGAATCATTGTAATTTATGGCTACATTTCCATGCTCTCATTTTAATTATGTTGAGATCGTTGCAATGAATACCAAAATGAATCCTCAAGAAGCACTAATTAAATTGATTTTAGGATCCAGACCTTTAATATGACTTGTGTCGCACATAGCCTTGTGGCTATGGGATTAATTCTGAGAGAAAGAGGATAGAATGGGGAGTGGAGTTAAAAAGAAGACAAATATGAAATTCATCAAAGCGACATAACAGTTCTTCAGAGGTGACATGATAGCTTGTAATACATTGCAATTCTTAACAGTACACAGATAGGAATTGACCAGAACTTTGATTAATTTAAGATGAATGGATGTCCTTTGCCGTTGATGACTTCAGGTGTGAATGTACTTCTCTTTGATTTTTGAAAGTCATATGTCATTGTCGTGTTTCTAATCTTCTCCGCTAATGTTTGTGACTAGAAAGAAGATGAAATAATCTATGGTTTAGATCCAGAATATATAGAAAAAACAAATCTAATAGACATTAAATGTGCATATTTTATTTGATTTTATTATAGATCTATTTGAGGATATCAGTTTAAAATTCACTGTTACTACATTTTATCTATTCTAGTTCATCTCAACTACATACTTTAATATTTGGGAATGACAATTTGTTTAGTAACCCAACTGTTGCAGTTAAATTCTCACGCCTCGATTTAGAGTTTTGCGGCCAAAGGGGTGCGTTAGCTACGCGTGCTTTTTTCTGGCCGCACCTTTTAAATACCGCTGGTATTTAGAGTTCACAGAATGGCTGCGTTAGGCTCCAAAAAAGGAGCGTATAGCATATTTACCGCAACTTCAACTCTCGATACCAGCGGTGCTTACGGACGCGGCCAGCTTCAAAAACGTGCTCGTGCACGATTCCCCCATAGAAAACAATGGGGCTGTTTGAGCTGAAAAAAAACCTAACACCTGCAAAAAAAACGCGTTCAGCTCCTAACGCAGCCCCATTGTTTTCTATGGGGAAACACTTCCTACGTCTGCACCTAACACCCTAACATGAACCCCGAGTCTAAACACCCCTAACCTTACACTTATTAACCCCTAATCTGCCTCCCCCGCTATCGCTGACCCCTGCATATTTTTTTAACCCCTAATCTGCCGCTCCGTATACCGCTGCTACCTACATTATACCTATGTACCCCTAATCTGCTGCCCCTAACACCGCCGACCCCTATATTATATTTATTAACCCCTAATCTGCCCCCCTCAACGTCGCCTCCACCTGCCTACACTTATTAACCCCTAATCTGCCGAGTGGACCGCACCGCTACTATAATAAAGTTATTAACCCCTAATCCGCCTCACTCCCGCCTCAATAACCCTATAATAAATAGTATTAACCCCTAATCTGCCCTCCCTAACATCGCCGACACCTAACTTCAATTATTAACCCCTAATCTGTCGACCGAATCTCGCCGCTACTGTAATAAATGGATTAACCCCTAAAGCTAAGTCTAACCCTAACACTAACACCCCCCTAAGTTAAATATAATTTAAATCTAACAAAATAAATTAACTCTTATTAAATAAATTATTCCTATTTAAAGCTAAATACTTACCTGTAAAATAAACCCTAATATAGCTACAATATAAATTATAATTATATTATAGCTATTTTAGGATTTATATTTATTTTACAGGTAACTTTGTATTTATTTTAACCAGGTACAATAGCTATTAAATAGTTAAGAACTATTTAATAGCTAAAATAGTTAAAATAATTACAAAATTACCTGTAAAATAAATCCTAACCTAAGTTACAATTAAACCTAACACTACACTATCAATAAATAAATTAAATAAAATTCCTACAAATAAATACAATTAAATAAACTAACTAAAGTACAAAAATAAAAAAGAACTAAGTTACAAAAAATAAAAAAATATTTACAAACATAAGAAAAATATTACAACAATTTTAAACTAATTACACCTACTCTAAGCCCCCTAATAAAATAACAAAGAGCCCCAAAATAAAAAAATGCCCTACCCTATTCTAAATTACAAAAGTTCAAAGCTCTTTTACCTTACCAGCCCTTAAAAGGGCCCTTTGCGGGGCATGCCCCAAATAATTCAGCTCTTTTGCCTGTAAAAAAAACCATACAATACCCCCCCCAACATTACAACCCACCACCCACATACCCCTAATCTAACCCAAACCCCCCTTAAATAAACCTAACACTAAGCCCCTGAAGATCTTCCTACCTTGTCTTCACCATGCCAGGTATCACCGATCGTTCCAGGCTCCAAAATCTTCATCCAAGCCCAAGCGGGGGCTGGCGATCCATAATCCGGCGGCTGAAGAGGTCCAGAAGAGGCTCCGAAGTCTTCATCCTATCCGGGAAGAAGAGGCAATCCGGACCGGCAACCATCTTGATCCAAGCGGCATCTTCTATCTTCATCCGATGACGACCGGCTCCATCTTGAAGACCTCCACCGCGGACCCATCTTCTTCTTTCGATGACTTACCGACGAATGACGGTTCCTTTAAGGGACGTCATCCAAGATGGCGTCCCTCGAATTCCGATTGGCTGATAGGATTCTATCAGCCAATCGGAATTAAGGTAGGAAAATTCATCAGCCAATCAGAATTTTCCTACCTTAATTCCGATTGGCTGATAGAATCCTATCAGCCAATCGGAATTCGAGGGATGCCATCTTGGATGACATCCCTTAAAGGAACCGTAATTCGTCGGGAAGTCGTCGGAAGAAGAAGATGGGTCCGCGGTGGAGGTCTTCAAGATGGAGCCAGTCGTCATCGGATGAAGATAGAAGATGCCGCTTGGATCAAGATGGTTGCCGGTCCGGATCGCCTCTTTTTCCCGGATAGGATGAAGACTTCGGAGCCTCTTCTGGACCTCTTCAGCCGCCGGATTATGGATCGCCAGCCCCCGCTTGGGCTTGGATGAAGATTTTGGAGCCTGGAACGATCGGTGATACCTGGCATGGTGAAGACAAGGTAGGAAGATCTTCAGGGGCTTAGTGTTAGGTTTATTTAAGGGGGGTTTGGGTTAGATTAGGGGTATGTGGGTGGTGGGTTGTAATGTTGGGGGGGGTATTGTATGTTTTTTTTTAAAGGCAAAAGAGCTGAATTATTTGGGGCATGCCCCGCAAAGGGCCCTTTTAAGGGCTGGTAAGGTAAAAGAGCTTTGAACTTTTGTAATTTAGAATAGGGTAGGGCATTTTTTTATTTTGGGGGTCTTTGTTATTTTATTAGGGGGCTTAGAGTAGGTGTAATTAGTTTAAAATTGTTGTAATATTTTTCTAATGTTTGTAAATATTTTTTTATTTTTTGTAACTTAGTTCTTTTTTATTTTTTGTACTTTAGTTAGTTTATTTAATTGTATTTATTTGTAGGAATTTTATTTAATTTATTTATTGATAGTGTAGTGTTAGGTTTAATTGTAGATAATTGTAGGTAGTTTATTTAATTTATTTATTGATAGTGTAGTGTTAGGTTTAATTGTAACTTAGGTTAGGATTTATTTTACAGGTAATTTTGTAATTATTTTAACTAGGTAGCTATTAAATAGTTATTAACTATTTAATAGCTATTGTACCTGGTTAAAATAAATACAAAGTTACCTGTAAAATAAATATAAATCCTAAAATAGCTATAATATAATTATAATTTATATTGTAGCTATATTAGGGTTTATTTTACAGGTAAGTATTTAGCTTTAAATAGGAATAATTTATTTAATAAGAGTTAATTTATTTAGTTAGATTTAAATTATATTTAACTTAGGGGGGTGTTAGGGTTAGACTTAGCTTTAGGGGTTAATCCATTTATTACAGTAGCGGCGAGATTCGGTCGGCAGATTAGAGGTTAATAATTGAAGTTAGGTGTCGGCGATGTTAGGGAGGTCAGATTAGGGGTTAATACTATTTATTATAGGGTTATTGAGGCGGCAGTGAGGCGGATTAGGGGTTAATAACTTTATTATAGTAGCGGTGCGGTCCGCTCAGCAGATTAGGGGTTAATAAGTGTAGGCAGGTGGAGGCGACGTTGAGGGGGGCAGATTAGGGGTTAATAAATATAATATAGGGGTCGGCGGTGTTAGGGGCAGCAGATTAGGGGTACATAAGGATAACGTAGGTGGCGGCGCTTTGCGGTCGGCAGATTAGGGGTTAATTATTGTAAGTAGCTGGCGGCGACGTTGTGTGGGGCAGGTTAGGGGTTAATAAATATAATATAGGGGTCGGCGGTGTTAGGGGCAGCAGATTAGGGGTACATAAGTATAACGTAGGTGGCAGTCGGCAGATTAGGAGTTAAAAAAATTTAACTAGGGGTACATAGGTAGTTTATGGGTGTTAGTGTACTTTAGAGCACAGTAGTTAAGAGCTTTATAAACCGGCCTTAGCCCAGAAAGCTCTTAACTACTGACTTTTTTCTGCGGCTGGAGTTTTGTTGTTAGATTTCTAACGCTCACTTCAGCCACGACTCTAAATACCGGCGTTAGAAAGATCCCATTGAAAAGATAGGATACGCAAATGACGTAAGGGGATCTGCGGTATGGAAAAGTCGCGGCTGGAAAGTGAGCGTTAGACCCTTTCCTGACTGACTCCAAATACCGGCGGTAGCCCAAAACCAGCGTTAGGAGCCTCTAACGCTGGTTTTGACGGCTACCGCCCAACTCTAAATCTAGGCCTCATTTTGTAAACTGAAGTCTGGACATGATTAAAAAGATCAATAGGAACTACAATTGTGAACATCTTCATTTCTTGCAAGAATACACATATTAAAGGGGCATTAAACATTAAATAAATTATAGATGGAATGAAACATTAAAAAAAAGATAAGTCTGAGAATAACATGTAGATGTATTTTTGAAAATGTCATTAGCTGTTTAAATATTGACAAAATAAGTGTAAAGTTTTAGTGTCTATAACACAATGGGAGCTGCCATGTTGTAACTTAGGTTACCTTCTCCACTGTGGCCAATTAGGGACAGTTATACATAGGTCACTAGAGTGTGCAGCCAATGGCTGTGTGGAACATAACAGTGTTCTGCACTTCCATTTCTAACAGGAACTGAAAAGCTCACAATTTCAGAATGGAATTACAGGAAAAGGGGACAACATATAAAATGAAAGTATATTGCAGAGTTATTTATTTATATATATATATATATATATATATATATATATATATATATATATATACGATTTATCATTTGATATTACCATCAAAAAGTGTTTTTTATAAATACAAATGCTTAATTACCTAATGAAAAATAAGTGTTTTCTCAATGGCAAATTAATGGTCTGTTTTTGCTCAGTGTTGCTAAGGGGCCCACAAGAAAATCCTTGGAGGGCCCAATGTGTCCCTCAAGCTGTAGTTTGGACAGCCCTGTTCTATAATAATGCCAGATGTTCCAGTAATACATTGAAGCAGCAGAATCAGATGTACAAGGAGAATAAAAATGTGATCATTTTATAAATTAGTTTCTTTGGGCTCCATGTACTAAGTGGCAGGCGGACAGCTTCTCCACTCACGAAGCTGTCCGCCCACCTTCACTACACACAGGCAGCTGATCTGTTGATCCGCTTGCTCATATGTATCATTACACACTCATCAAAGTGCCCGCCCCTTCATTCGTGCTACCAATCGCGCGACTGAAGGGGCTGTCAATCACTGAGAGCGAGTGAGCTCTCTGTAATTTTCCCTTGCCACCTCAGAGGTGGTGTAAGGTGTAAGGAACAGCAGTCTAATGACCGCTGCTTCTTACATTGCGGGAAGAAGGCTCACATATGTGAACCTGCCCCGCAAGGGCTCCAGAGCAGTTTAGCTGCTTTGTACATGGAGCCCTTTGTCACTTAATTGTCAAAGTACAATAAAGTATGTTGGGTCTGCAAGAAAGCAGTTCAAAATACTTAAAAGAAATGATAACCATGGGATTAAGTAATAGAATGGGTGGAATTTTTAAAAGCTTGCAAGCTGATTTCTATAAACTCAATAATGTGTGAAAACAACTCTCAATTGAAATGTACTAAGCGAATTGCAATGCCTTAGGAATGATTTTATTTATGCTCACATTCCAATGCATTATTTTTCTAGTATTGTTATTGAAAGAATGGTCCCTTATGTTAGTCTGTAAGAAAAGCTCTTTGAACATGTTTTCAATGAGTTTTCAAATTTAAGACCATTCTTATATACCAGAAAACAAAGTTTTTGCCTGTTTTTTTCTAATGGTTTCTCATGACTTTGCATTAAGAAAATCATCAGAAACTTTCCTTGTGACCCCTTACTACAACTACTATTTACAGCTGTTTTCACACCACTACTGATTAGATCGCTGTCAGTTTCTGCTCTGAACCAGCAGTTCTCTGTGGCTCCTGAGCAGTACATATACATTGTGTTTAACTCATTTCCATGGTTAAACACATAGGGCTAGATTACAAGTGGCGCGCTAACTGATGTGCATGAGCCATATTGGATTTTGCACAAATAGGCCTCTAGTTATCAAGCCGTCAACCTCAAATACGCTGGAATTCCACAGCGTATTTGTGGTGAGGCTGATTCGCCTTAGTTATCAAGCCCTACACACCTGCAAAAGTAGAATATAGTGACGTAAGCTTCGATCCGCCGGACTCAGTCCGACACAGATCGATTCTTACGTCACTCCAGATGTTCCGAATGCAAGTTCGGCACAATCTGACTATTTTTGCTAGTTATCAAAAAACTAGCAGGTACGCTCGGCACTTTTCCGGCCCAGCATACCTGGTTTTCAATCCCATAGGAATCAATGGGAGTCTGACCATAGCGAAAGTTCATGTTCGCTGCTGCCCGACATCCCATTGATTCCTATGGGAGATGTCTGCACCTAACACCCTAATATGTACCCCGAGTATAAACACCCCTAATCTGTCCCCCCTACACTGCCGCAACTAAATAAATGTATTACCCCCTAAACCGCCGCTCCCGAAGCCCACCGCCACTCTAATAAACTGATTAACCCCTAAACCGTCGCTCCCAGACCCCGCCGCCACTATAATAAATATGTTAACTCCTAAACCGCTGCTCCCGGACCCGGCCGCCACCTACATAATACCTATTAACCCCTATACTGCCCCCCCTACACCGCCGCCACTATAATAAATTTATTAACCCCTATCCTGCCCCCCCTACACCGCCGCAACTATAATAAAATTATTAACCCCTAAACCTAAGTCTAACCCTAACCCTAACACCCCCTAACTTAAATATTAATTAAATACATCTAAATATTATAACTCTTATTAACTAAATTAATCCAATTTAAAACTAAATACTTACCTTTAAAATAAACCCTAATATAGCTACAATATAAATAATAATTATATTGTATCTATTTTAGGATTTATTTTACAGGCAAATTTCTATTTATTTTAACTAGGTACAATAGCTATTAAATAGTTATTAACTATTTAATAGCTACCTAGTTAAAATAAAGAAAAATTTACCTGTAAAATAAAAACTAACCTAAGTTACAATTACACCTAACACTACACTATACTTAAATAAATTATTCCTATTTAAAACTAAATACTTACCTGTAAAATAAACCCTAAGATATTTTAGGATTTATATTTATTTTACAGGTAACTTTGTATTTATTTTAGCTAGTTAGAATAGTTATTAAATTGTTATTAACTATTTAACCTGTAAAATAAATCCTAACCTAAGTTACAATTAAACCTAACACTACACTATCATTAAATTAATTAAATAAATTACCTACAAATAACTACAATTAAATACAAAAAAAAACTAAGTTGCAAAAAATAAAAAAATAAGTTACAAACATTTAAAAAATATTACAACAATTTTAAGCTACTTACACCTAATCTAAGCCCCCTAATAAAATTACAAAGCCCCCCAAAATAAAAAAAAATGCCCTACCCTATTCTACATTAAAAAGTTAACAGCTCTATTACCTTACCAGCCCTTAAAAGGGCCTTTTGCGGGGCATGCCCCAAAGAATTCTGCTCTTTTGCCTGTAAAAATAAAATACAACCCCCCCCAACATTAAAACCCACCACCCACATACCCCTACTCTAACCCAAACCCCCCTTAAATAAACCTAACACTACCCCCCTGAAGATCATCCTACCTTTAGCCGTCTTCAGCCAGCCGACCACCGATGGAACAGAAGAAGACATCCGGAGCGGCAGAAGTCATCATCCAAGTAGCGCTGAAGAAGTCTTCCATCCGATTGAAGTCATCATCCAAGGGGTGCTGAAGAAGTCTTCCATCCGATTGAAGTCATTGTATCTCTCTCTCTTTCTCTAACCCTCTGTGTGTGATTGTGTCTCTCTCTCTTTCTCTCTCTCTAACCCTCTGTGTGTGATTGTCTCTCTCTCTCTCTCTCTAACCCTCTGTGTATGATTGTGTCTCTCTCTCTCTTTCTCTCTCTAACCCTCTGTGTGTGATTGTGTCTCTCTCTCTTTCTCTCTCTCTCTCTAACCCTCTGTGTGTGACTGTGTCTCTATCTCTCTCTTTCTCTCTCTCTAACCCTGTGTGTGTGATTGTGTCTCTCTCTCTTTCTCTCTCTCTCTCTCTCTCTCTCTCTCTCTCTCTCTCTCACCCTCTGTGTATGATTGTGTCTCTCTCTCTTTCTCTCTCTCTAACTCTCTGTGTGTGATTGTGTCTCTCTCTCTCTCTCTCTAACTCTCTGTGTGTGATTGTGTCTCTCTCTCTCTCTCTCTAACCCTTTGTGTGTGATTGTGTCTCTCTCTCTTTCTCTCTCTCTCTCTCTCTCTCTCAACCATCTGTGTGTGATTGTGTCTCTCTCTCTTTCTCTCTCTCTCTCTAACCCTCTGTGTATGATTGTGTCTCTCTCTTTCTCTCTCTAACCCTCTGTGTGATTGTGTCTCTCTTTCTCTCTCTCTAACGCTCTGTGTGTGATTGTGTCTCTCTTTCCCTCTCTCTCTAACCCTCTGTGTGTGATTTTGTCTCTCTCTCTTTCTCTCTAACCATCTGTGTGTGATTGTGTCTCTCTCTCTTTCTCTCTAACCCTCTGTGTCTTTCTCCCCCCGTCTCTCTCTCCCTCTCCCCCCGAGTGCTTTTCTGTGTTTCTGTCTACCTTTTATTTATTTAATTAATGAATTGGTAGTGCCATCTGAGGATGTGGCTTTATTTAAAGGGGTGGGGTCAAGCGCCCCACCATCTTTAAATTTTACCAGCTGCCACTGGATCAAGACATTTTTATATTTACTGAATAATGAAAGAATCTATAAGCATAATTTGCAGCATTGAAGTAAAAAGTATGTTTTAAACATATTTTAATGGGCCTGGATTTCTAGATCTCATAATCAGAGCAAGCATTTTGTTATCTAGCAAGAGTTTCTGTTACAATCCTTTAGACTAAAATCAGATGTTTACTAAGTTGACCAGTTTTCCAAGACACCATTTAAAGGGACATGAATCCCATATGTTTTCTTTCATGATTTAGAAAGAGAATTCAATTTTAAATAACTTTCCAATTTACATCTAATATCTAATTTTCTTCATTCTTTTGATATCCTTTGTTGAAAATCATATCTAATTATGCTCAGTAGCTGCTGATTGGTGGCTGCACATAGATACCTCATGTGATTGGCTCACCCATGTGCATTGCTATTTCTTCAACAAAGGATATCTAAAGAATGAAGGCGTATCCTAGCCACTGCCTCACCAGCCTCTGATGTCACTGCACACCACTGGGCTCCAGTGCACTTTAATATTTATATGTATGTTTCAATATAGACATTTATATTTACATACATCTTAAGACATGTATATGTATGTATCTCAATGTTAAACCACTTTGGCTGTCTTTTTTTTTCTAACTCCTGAGACTTCCTTATTTTTTAGAAATAATTCTCTAAATAGAAGGCAAAAATATTCAAACAAGTTTGTAAGAATTTGAAACTCCATGATATATGGCGCCTACAATATCCAGACACGAAATCTTTCACGTTTGATTCTAAGGCCCCAAGTTATCAAGGTCTGTCGGACCTGATCCGACATCGCAGATCAGGTCCGACAGACCTCGCTGAATATGGCGAGCAATACGCTCGCCATATTCAGCATTGCACCAGCAGCTCACAAGAGCTGCTGGTGCAACGCCGCCCCCTGCAGACTTGCGGCCAATAGGCCGCCAGCAGGGGGTTGTCAATCAGCCAGATCGTACTCGATCGGGTTGATTTCTTGCGATGTCTGTCCGCCTGCTCAGAGCAGGCGGACAGGTTATAGAGCAGCGGTCTTTGTGACCGCTGCTTCACAACTGCTGTTTCTGGCGAGCCTGCAGGCTCGCCAGAAACACAGGCCATCAAGCTCCATACGGAGCTTGATAAATATGCCCCTAAATCTCATGGCTCTCTATCCAGGATAGATTTTTTTTTATTATCAAGTTCACTAATTAAACTAGAAGTCAAGGCAAAGATATATGATATAGTTATCTCTGACACAAAAATAAAAAAGTATTAAAGAACATCCTTTCCAGGAGTCTTCTAGTATTAAATATTTAGGAATACATCTACATCCAGATCCAAACCAGTGGTATAAAAATAAATTTTTTCAGAAAAGCAACTGAGAAATTACAGAGATGGAGTGTCTTTCCTATTTCTCTTTCAGCTAAAGTGATAATCGTCAAAACTATTCTAGTCCCGCAATTGATGTACATTATGCAAAATGTTCCTTTTTTTATATTGAACCAAGATATTAAGAGGTTCAACAGAGAGTGTGCTAAATTTTTATGGAGCAGCAGGAGACACATGCTATCTACAATAAAAGTAACACTTAGACCAGAAGATGGTGGCCTGTCCCTCCCAGATATTAAAAAATACAATATTGCTACATTAGCGCGCTTTGCATTTGATTGGCTAACGGAAGCTAACTATCTTACACTTTTACCAATGGAGGAGGAACTGTCTGCTCCATATTTATTGAAAGCCTTGCTTCATTGTACAATGTCACAATTGCCAAATCATATTAAAAATATGAATATAATACGAAATACTATTGAAGCATGGCAAAAACTTAATATAATGCTAGAAGTAAATTTAGAAATATCTCTGTTTCTCCCGATACAAGGTAACCCAAAATGTATTCCCGGCCTATCTTGTGAGACCTATAATATTTGGACCCAAAAAGGACTGTCTTATGTATATCAATGTCTAGATAATCTGTTTCAAATGAGATCTTTTGAAGACATTGCTAGAGAATTTAGTTGATCAAATAAAAATATCTTTGCTTACCTGCAGATAAGACATTATATAACGGGAATCCAAAAATTAAATTCAGAAATTGCTGGATGGGGGGAAATTAAAACTTATATAGTGAGTTACAAAGCTGGCAATCACAGTATAGCTTTATTATACAAAATGATGCTGGCAAAACAGGGTCAATTAATATCTAGCAAATTATTAGAGAAATTGAGCACTATATGTCTATAGAATTATTGAATGCAAGTTTCAAATGGGTTAAGAGTGCTACCATCCCTACAGTTTGGAAAGAATCCCATATAAAATTACTTAATAATGCCTATTTGACACCTTGGAAAATGTCTAAATGGAACATTAATATTATTAATAATTGCCCCAAATGTAATAATTCAACTGCAGATATAGTACATTGCTTTTGGGCTTGTCCCAAAATCGTACAGTTCTGGAGCAAAGTGGAATTTTGGCTTAATAAAATCTAAAAAATAGGGTAAAAATTAAATCCAAAGATATCTTTTTTCTCTTAGTTAAATAGCCTAATAGAGTAAATGCTAATCTTATAAATATTGGGCGCGATCCGATATCGATCGCAGTTTGCGGCGCAAGCGAGGGAACCGGCGTCGCCCGCAGTTTCAGCTCGCAACTCCCATATAGGTCGCCGTCAGATGCTAACGTGCCGTAAGTCTCACAAACCAGCGATGTCCAGAAATCTGCGTAAGTACAAATTTCTGGCGTCGCCAGTGACTTGCGCCACGTTAGAATCTGCCGGCGCCTATAAAACCTGATTAAAGTCTAAAACACACTAAAGTCTAAAACACCCGCACTGTCTAACACGCCTCCCTAACATAGCCCGCACTGATTGGATCAGCCAATCAGATTGAGCTCGCATTCTATTGGCTGATCGGAACAGCCAATAGAATGCGAGCTCAATCTGATTGGCTGATCCAATCAGCCAATCGGATTGAACTTGAATCTGATTGGCTGATTCAATCAGCCAATCAGATTTTTTTAACTTAATTCCGATTGGCTGATAGAATCCTATCAGCCAATCGGAATTCGGCGGACGCCATCTTGGATGACGTCATTTAAAGGTACATCATTCCAAGTTCAGCAGTCGGCCGGGATGGATGCTCCGCGGCGGCGGAGCGAAGAAAGAAGATTGAAGATGCCGCCGGAAGAATGAAGACTTTGCTGCCGCTTGGAGGAAGACGTCGCCGGAGGAAGAATTCTTCTTTGCCGCTTGGAGGAAGACATCGCCGGAGGAAGAATTCTTCTTTGCCGCTTGGAGGAAGACATCGCCGGAGGAAGAATTCTTCTTTGCCGCTTGGAGGAAGACATCGCCCGGATCGGATCAGGAGTTCGGCCCGGTGTGGTGAAGACAAGGTAGGGAGATCTTCAGGGGGGTAGTGTTAGGCTTTTTTAAGGGGGGTTTGGGTGGGTTTAGAATAGGGGTATGTGGGTGGTGGGTTGTAATGGGGGGGGGGGGTATTGTATTTCTTGTATGCAAAAGAGCTGAATTCTTTGGGGCATGCCCCACAAAAGGCCCTTTTAAGGGCTGGTGAGGTAAAGAGCTTTGAAATTTGTTGAATTTAGAATAGGGCAGGGAATTTTTTTTATTTTGGGGGTTTATTATTTTATAAGGGGGCTTAGAATAGGTGTAATTAGCTTAAATATCTTGTAATCTTTTTTTTATTTTTTGTAATTTAGTGTTTGTTTTTTTTTGTAATTTAGTTTAGTTAATTTAATTGTATTTTTAGATAGATGTTAGTAGTTTATTAAATTTATTGATAGTGTAGGTGTATTTGTAACTTAGGTTAGGATTTATTTTACAGGTAATTGGGTAATTATTTTAACTAGGTAGATATTAAATAGTTAATAACTATTTAATATCTATTATACCTAGTTAAAATAATTAACAATTTACCTGTAAAATAAATATTAACCCTAACATAGCTACAATGTAAATATTAATTATATTGTAGCTATCTTAGGGTTTATTTTATAGGTAAGTATTTAGATTTAAATAGGAACATTTTAGTTTATAAATGAATTAGATTAATTTAATATAAATTTAGTTAGGGTTAGATAGAGTTAATATAGTTAATATAAATACTATAGTAACTATATTAACTATATTAACCCTAATATAATTAGGGTTAATATAGTTAATATATATAATGTAATACCTATATTAACTATAATATACTTAGGGTTAATATAGATAATATAGCTGGCGGCGGGGTAGGTAGATTAAATTAGGGGTTAATCATTTTAATAGAGATGGCGGCGGTGTAAGGGGCTTACATTAGGGGTTAATCATTTTTATATAGGTGGCGGCGGTGTAAGGGGTCAGATTAGGGGATAGATAAGGTAGATGGCGGCGGTTTTAGAGGCTCACAGTAGGGGGTTAGTTTATGTAGATGGCGGCGGGGTCCGGGAGCGGCGGTTTAGGGGGTAATAACTTTATTAGGGATTTCGGGGGGGGGGGGGGGATCGCGGTTGACAGGTAGATAGACATTGCGCATGCGTTAGGTGTTAGGTTTATTTTAGCAGATCGCGGTTGACAGGTAGATAGACATTGCGCATGCGTTAGGTGTTAGGTTTATTTTAGCAGATCGCGGTTGACAGGGAGATAGACATTGCGCATGCGTTAGGTGTTAGGTTTATTTTCTAGTTAGTTTAGGGAGTTACGGGGCTCCAATAGTCAGCGTAAGGCTTCTTACGGCTGCTTTTTGTGGCGAGGTGAAAATGGAGTAAGTTTTCTCCATTTTCGCCACGTAAGTCCTTACGCTGCATATTGGATACCAAACTGCGCGGGTTTGGTATACCTGCCTATGGCCCAAAAAACTGCGGGCGACGGCAGAAATATACGCGCGTAACTTCTAGGTTACGCCGTATATGTGATACCAAATCCGCGCAAATATTGGCGTCGCTGGCTTTTGCGGGCGACGCTTTATATCGGATCGACCCCATTGTGATTACCCTGGGTCGTAGCCGGATATTGAAAAATTGGAAGAATAAGAAGGCACCCACATTGACATGCTTTATATACTCTATTTATTTCCAGATAGTTTTTGAACAATTGAATATATCACCTTTACATAATAAAAAGATTAAAGAATTTTTCACGAAATGGTTAAGAGTTATCTTATGTTACCCACTGTCTATTCAATTTCTTCTCATTCGTAATTTTCATAGAACAGAATATTTTGAATCTTTAATCCTACTAAATGTTTTTCCATCTGAATGGTATTAATTCTTGTTGGGGGTATGGGAGAGGAGGAGGGTTATGAGTGCCCTGTTTTTTTTTTGTTTTGTTTTTTTTTTTGTGTGTTTTTGTTTTGTTTTGCTTTTTGAGTGTATTGTGTTTGTGTCTGGTACGCTAACTTCCACGGAGGAGAGAAGGGAAAGAAAAAATAGAGAAAAACCACAACTAGGGTACTAGAATGTTTTCTTTTCTGTAAAATATTATGTTAAGCAAGAAGAAAAGTAGCAGAAATGAATTATTATGCATTGATTACTATTTTATATGATTTACTGTCACAGGCTTTACTGTATAAGTATACTTTAATTTTCTGTTTTGTCTGGTTGTACTCAAAACTGTTTAAATAAAGATTTAATAAAAAAAATAATAATAATTTTTATTAGACGGTGATATTTTTTTAATGTATTTTTTATGTGTTTTATGACACTTTTTTGTTCTGCAAAACAGTTAACCACAGCTCTAAGGACAGAATACTATGTTGATTGTTATAGTCCTTATTTATGCTACACCTTCTGTAGAATCATATGCAATCCATTTATTAGCAAACAAAACAAAACAAAAACACTTTGTATGTGTTAAGGTGTTGCATTCTGTATTTGCCTCTACATTCCATTTTGAATAGAGATAAAAAAAAGAATCAGTCCCTATGTTATTATTAGAGATGTTCAGTCATTTGTTACGTTAGTTTTCCCTCAACAAATATCTGAATTAATGCGCCAACAGAAATGAAACAAAAATGAATTAATATTGATGAAATTTGTCAGTATTCATTAATTTCCTTTAATGTTTTTTAAGGGTTAATACTTACCTTTTGCGTGCTGGAGGGTGCGCTAACCCAATCCTCTTCTTGCCAGAGTCTGGCTGCGTTAACAGGAGGCTTAGCGCAGTCGGTTCCCAGGATCTGCACTAAAGTTAGTGCAGGCCCTGAGAGTCGAGCATGTTAAACCTGCTGTTAGCAAGGCCAGGGCTCTGGCAAGACGAGGATCGGGTTAGCGCACTAGTTATAGGTGAACGTTTTCCCCTGTAGCTTTGAAGATTTACATTCATTTTAACAAAAACCTATGTAAATGTTTAACTAAAATTCAGTATTCATTTTGTTATAAACAAAACAAATACCAAATAGTGCAGCCAATGAACATTCGGGAAAACAAATTTCCCTGAATATTCAATTTTCTTGATTGCACAAGTCTAGTTATTATACTTAAGCAAAATTTAATGAGCATTATTTGTATTTTCAAACGCAGACCAAAGAAGTTTTCATCCAGGAAAATATCTATTAAATGCTTCACCACAAAACTCATTAAAAGAGGACCTAGGAATTATTTAAAAACGTATGTCTCTTTAAGATTTAAATTGTTTGCATTTAAATTGAATAAAATATATGTTGCATACTAGCAGTATCACAAAAGCTAATAAGGTGAACTGTACCTCAGATGTAAAGAACTGATGTCACTAGGAGGGTGGGACTTTCCATTTGAACTGCACGTATTGCTTGTAACAAATGCCTGTTATATGGCATTTTTTACATTGTACTGTACTGTGTAGCAATTGTATATGGTTATAAAATCCTAGGATAACTAGGTGGCGCTAGTTTCCTTAAATCCCCAGACTGAATCGGATTCAGAAAAAAACTAATATATAAAAAAATATATAATGATAAAATATATAAAACAGGAATGTCCCACAGAATCCTTTCACATGGGCATGAAAAGTCAATAATCACACAATTTGGTGCAACACGTATGTACACATGCAGCTCCTCTTCAATCTCCAACCCCGGACTTTAGAACTCTAAAAATGCAAACGGACAAAGAGGGCACCTCATGTGTTTATCAATAGTTTCTTCCACTTGTTCATCAATATGAGGGTACAGCTGTACTCACATTTAGTGACAGCACCCTGATGTGCTGATAAAGCCGTACTAGAGGTTCTCAGTGCTCCAGCTCACTGGACCCAAGCTGCTGGTTTTTCATTAGTATTATGATTTCTCAAATGATCAATGGTAGCAAAGCAACTGATGTACTCTTTTCAATTTCAAATCAAATTTTAATAAAACATAAGAAAAAAACAGTTTAAAATACAAATGTTACGTCAAAGGGGCAGCTTACAATCAATACCACCATGCAACGCATTTCGTGGCTTCTTTGCCATTTCATCAGGCAAGTATAACACAGTCTTAATGCTACCTTAAATATAACTAGTATCCAATCATATCTTTTTAATTAAAACCCAGCTGTATATGCTTAATTGTCAAAAATCAGATTGTCTTACCTCGCGAGCTCCTCCCACACTCCTGCAATACACCCACTTTGCGTTTTTTTAGAATTGTATATGGTTGTACCCCATTGTACCCAAGTTAATGAATATATTTATTTTACCCCTATTTGATTCCTGTTTGTCTTTGAGCCTTTTGAAGAGTAGGTTGTTTTACGCGGTCACACTTTAGAGCTAAATTTTAGCTCAGAAGAATGTAAATAAGGCTTCTTTTGTATTTCAGTGTATATTTGATTACATGCTTCACTATTGCCAGTCATTTTCTCTCTTGGAGGTTACCAGATAGTGAAAGAAGACCACAGAACGGTGGACCATCAATTACTGGCACTATACCCTTTGGTGCACATTATTACACATTTTTATTGTATTTCTATTTTTCCTTTTATTTGTGTGTGATATAAGTTGCTTTCTTATTTGTTGTATTATACCAGCAGTATCATTCTCATTCTTTATTGAGCACCAGAACAAATATTGCAATACGTTTTTACAGTATACTTTTTTAGGAGGAAAAAAAGACAATCTTTATTTTAAAACGTATCCTGTGGTACGTGAGATGGCAAGAAAAATACATACTGATTTTTTTATACATATCTGGTGATGGCAAGGTTGTGTGCATGCTCCTGAAATTTTCTTACTATATTGCAGATCTTTTGATGGTGGAGGGCCCTCTAGTGAGCCTGTAGCAACATTAAGAGATAGCCAACTTGAAGTCTGGAGTGTTCTAAGTTATGTTGTTACATTGTTGCATGTTTGGAGGCGGGTGTTTGTGCTTACCTTTATAGGGTCTTGCAGCAGTGATCTCGGCCTCTTCCTGTTCCAGACTTCAAGGAGAAAGTTTCTTCACTGACTTTGAGGGATTGAAGAGGGTAGATAATGGATAGAGCCAGGAGGAAATCAATGCCACCAAAGAGATATCGGGAAGACATGGAGCTGGCGGGAAGGAAGAAGGGACCTGCAGGAGAAAGAGGAGATCAGAGCAATGATGAGGCAGTATCCCCCACTCCCCAAAAGGCCCCCCTTTTTATAAGGGCAGGAAGGTGGTGAGGGGGGAGTTGGACCCAGCAGGCCAGGAATGGGGTTGTTCTCCAGGGCAGGGGCATAGGGGAAGCTCAGGAGAGGCAGGGTTAGGGCCTAAATTGGGTCTTTCACCATCAGAGGTTCCCCCTATTGCCCACGGGGTCGCGGCACATCAGCTTGTCCCTCCCAACCTAGCCATTAGAGAACCTCGTCCAGTGCCTGGGGACTCAGGTGCGATGCAGTTGGGGCCTAAAGGGGGGTCGTGGTGCAGTCATTACCAGCCTTGCCCCCGGCAGCAATGGCTGCTGTCTTGGCCCTCCCCCAGTCCTTGGCAGTGGTGATATGCCTGGAGGGGATGGGGCAGGGCCGGGATGGCTCCAGAGCAGGGGGTGGCTGTTGCAGTTAGTCGTGGCCTTCTAATTCCATAGGCCCATCTTGTGCATTAGGCCACGCTCCCTTGCTTGGCAGTTCTCGCACAACTTCCCCCTCTGACTCATCGGGAGGGGAGGAGTGTGGCCGCCATCTTGGGGGCCGGACTATCGCCGTGCAGTTGGCCCATGCGACCGGAGTACTCCAGGTAGGTTGGGGAGTCTCCGGGTCACAGATGGGGCCACAGGGGTCAGGGGTGACTCTGGTAGGGAGCAGTTTCAGCCAGATAGCTGCCCGGTGCAGCAGAGGCAAGGTGCTTGGGTTGACAAAGAGGTCCAGGAGAGCACTGCAGGGCAGCATGAAAGGTGTGGTAGAGAGAGAGTGCTGCAGGATGTCTCTGTGGTTTCACAAGGTGGATGGTCAAGGGGGATGCTATCTGAAGGGAATGACAGTTTAGTGTCCCACATGGCAAATGAGGATATTGTGAGCATGGGTTCGAGGGCCACTGGGGCAGGAGATGCGCTGCAGGGGCAGGAGAATTTGAGAAGCATGAATATAAGCATGGTGTGTACATGGGTAAGCCCGGGGGTGCATGGTGCGCAGATGAGACATGCTTGTGCGAGGTCACAGAGTGAGTGAGGAAAAGATCAGGATGACAGTAGAAGCAGCCCTACATGCTGGTGCTAGGCCATAGTCCTTTCCTAGGTTATATGTGAACGCTCAGGAGGGAGGAGTGCAAGAGGAAATTATTAGAAGAGCAGTAGCAGCAGCTCTGGGTATGAATGAACGTGACGGGCAAGGTGTGGGGAATAGGGGCAGCCCCCCTGGGGCCTCACTCTTGATATAGATTACTCCCCATAATATTTTTTTCTTCACAGACTACCGAGAGATGTTCGACAGGCATGGAAGCTGGGGCATCTAGTGTTTTGGTGGTCGCTGGGACTAGCAGGGAACAGACTGTAGAGGTTGTGGCAACATTGCAGACAGTGAAAGATGGAGCACAGGACAAAGCGGCTGCTAACAGTGAGTACTGCTTACCAAACATCACACACGCTGACACAGGGTCATCTACTAGTGACTCAGGTTCAGAGAGTGGGGAGGACCTGGGACTAGTGGGTAAAGGGCAGCAGCAAATGTTCAGATGGATTAATAAAATGGCATCGGGATATTCCAAAGCTAAAGTAGGAGTTACAGGGTTAGTCGAGGTTCCTACAGGGGTTTCTGCAGTAGGGAGTGTAAGACAGACACAAGGTCAGGTGGTGGCTAGGAAGATAGCAGCCCAAGGGGACACATATCCTTGCCTGGTGCATTCTTTGTATGGTCACCTTAAGGCAAAAATAGTGAAAAAGATTCACGAAGGTCGCTGCCCTTAGCTCTCATTATCTCCAATGCATCATCGAATGATTGGTAGTGTACCAAGCTAAGTTCCGGATCAATTGCGTCATTCACTGACGACCCTTTCGGGTATGACAAATGATGAATCAATCTAAACTTCCCTAACTCTTTTTTTGGTACTACTCCTAAGGGGCGAGACTACCAGGTCAGGGAAAGGAGGGGCCCCACGGGCCCGCAATTCTACCAAATTCCAATTCATTTCTCAATTTCTCCCTAACTACCTGGGGGAATTCATACGCTGTTTTCAAATTTCTGTGCACAGTTGACTTCACTACTATTTGAACGGTCGCTAGCCGCATATAGGGCTAAAGAAGGGGCGGCCAACGGCACTGGTCCTAAGAAGGTACGCAGGCCAGACACTTATGAAGAATGGCAGAAGTGCTTTTGAGTCTTGGCTGCTTGCTATATGGTAAAATAGCCGTTGCAGGGACACAATCTATTTAAATATCAGGATACCATTGACGATATCCATAATAGATTCAAGGAAGGGGCATGGCGTAATTATGACATAGCCTTCCACAGAAAAATGGTGGATAACCCGTTGCTGCATTTTGGAATGCAGGACATGCACCTGTGGTCAAAATTAGGGTTGGAGGGGGCCACTTCACCACCCACAATGGTGCGTCCGGGAGCAGCATGCTCCGGCCTTCACCAGAAGAAGCGGGGAAGGGAGTGCTGGAAATACCAGGACAGGCAGTGTGACAGAGGAACTAGCTGTTCCTTTTGTCACATCTGCAATTACTGTAGCAGCCCCCACCCAGGAATTGAATGCAGCAAGAGGAGGGAACAAGGGGCAGAGAGGCCTACCTCTAAGCTTGCTGCAATAATGCCCTGGCTGGCACATTACCCTGATCAGGGAGCGTCAGAGTTGCTCAGATCAGGGCTAGAGGAGGGTTTTAGGATTCCAGTGCTAGGCCAGGTAGTGAAGTCAACTCTGCACAGAAATTTGAAAACAGCGTATGAATTCCCCCAGGAAGTTAGGCAGAAATTGGGAAATTAATTGGAATTTGGTAGGGTTGCGGGCCCATGGGGCCCCTCTTTTCCCTGACCTGGTAGTCTAGCCCCTTAGGAGTAGTACCAAAAAAAGAGTTAGGGAAGTTTAGATTGATTCATCATTTGTCATACCCGAAAGGGTCGTCAGTGAATGACGCAATTGATCCGGAACTTAGCTCGGTACACTACCAATCATTCAATGATGCATTGGAGATAATGAGAGCTAAGGGTCTGGGGGCATTGATGGAAAGGTGAATATAGAATCCGCTTTCAGGCTCCTGCCCTTTCATCCGTCTTCCTTTAGGCCGATGGGGATGAAGTTTGAAGGGGCATACTACGTAGACAGATGTTTACCCATGGGGTGCTCATTATCTTGTTGACTGTTTGAGTGCTTCAGCTCTTTCCTTCACTGAGTGGTGCAGAAGGCGTTCGGGGGAGGGGCTTTGGCACATTACCTAGACGACTTCTTGTTAGTAGGGAGAGCAGGTTCCACTGAATGTGACAGGTA
Organism: Bombina bombina; assembly: GCF_027579735.1. NCBI lineage: Eukaryota > Metazoa > Chordata > Amphibia > Anura > Bombinatoridae > Bombina > Bombina bombina. The sequence continues at coordinate 420,002,879 of NC_069502.1, read as the reverse complement.
AATGAAGGTAATGCAGGACATGATGGCTGAATTCGGAGTGCCGCTTGTAGATTATAAAACGCAGGGTCCATGCACCTGTCTCACCTTTTTAGGTATAGAGATAGACACTATGCGATTTGTGTGCAGGTTTTCATGGGACAATGTCGACCGCCTCTTACAGGTGGTACAAAAAGTGGGTACAGATGACAGGGTCTCCATTAAGGATCTTGAGTCTATGTTGGGACTCCTTAATTTTGCTGGAAGAGCCATACCTATGGGTAGGGTGTTTAATCATCGCTTGGAGAGTCAGCTGAAGGGTCCCAGAGGTCAGCATAAGTGGGTTAAGGTCACGACAGAAATGAGGGAAGATTTGGGAGTGTGGAAAAGATTTCTGGTCCACTTTAATGTAGTATGTATCTAGAGGTGGTGCCCATATCAAACCAGACGTTGCATCTATTTACAGGCACAGCATGAGGTTTCGGTTATGGAGCAAACCTAAATGGGGAATGGAGCACGGCTCCATGTCCCAAGGATTGGATAGTGGCACGCTTGACTAGTAACCTGACATTGCTAGAGCTTTTCCCAATTGTGGTTGCCACTGAGATTTAGGGGCGTCAATTGAGAAACAGGTCAGTAGTTTTTTGGACGGACAATATGATTGTGGTTTACGCCATAAACAGATTGTCTGCATCCTCTCCTGTGGTGGTGACTTACTTAAGACAGTTGGTGCTACACTGCTTGCAGCTTAACATTTGCTTCACTGCCAGACACATCCCGGGGGTGCATAATGGTGTGAAAGGTACTTGTTGGTTAAAGGTGGCGGCGAGAGGAAATTTAGTTATTTCCTCTTGTGGTGGTCGGGCAAGGCCCTGGGAGCGGGCATTAAGAGAGAAGAGTGACGGTTTGGGAACAGGGAGGGGAGATGCCCAATAGGTGCTGGCCTAGGGGTTCTCTCCCTTATGGATAGCAGACCGAAGATCTCTACACATCACAGCTCTTTCTCTATGCCATTGAGCGCGAACAGCCAGGGGTCATACAGCAAACACCAGAGGGGTTAGGATAGTTTTAGATGCCGCCAGCAGTTAAGACGAACATGATACAAGTTTGAGTTATGTTTGGATTAAAGAGTGCCTAATATAAGATAATATTAGCCATAGTTAAATCCGTTTATTGAATAAACATGACCGTGACTGGTCTTTTGTTCCAACCAAGTTGTTGTGTTTTATTTATTAAGGTTATATTAGTACGGATGACGTAATAGGGGGTTTATCTCTTATGATAGTGGTGGGCCCTCTAGTGGGCCTGTAGCAACATTAAGAGATAACCAATTTGAAGTCTGGAGTGTTCTAAGTTATTTTGTTACATTGTTGCATGTTTGAAGGTGGGTGTTTGTGCTTACCTTTACAGGGTCTTGCAGCAGTGATCCCGGCCTCTTCCTGCTCCAGACTTCAAGGAGAAAGTTTCCCTGCCCACCCAACCCCGAGGCAAAGATTGTGGCGACAATGGTGAGGCTTAGTAGAGGTATTAGAAGCAGCTCGGCCTGGGTAGGTTTAATTGAGCTAGCCTTTGTAAGACCTGGCCTTTAATATAGCCTTCCACCCCTTTCAGGAGGATTGTACGATTTGCCTGTGGGGGTCACCTTATTGGGTTGGTGAGGATATGCCCTAGCGGTTGGTCGGGCAAGGCAGTGGGGACGGGCATTGAGAAAGAAGAGTGACGGTCTAGGAACAGGGAGGAGAGACGCCCACTAGGTGCCGGCCTAGGGGTCCTCTCCCTTACGGATTGCAGACTGAAGATCTCTACACATCACAGCTCTCTCTCTATGCTATTGAACAGCCGGGGGTCGTAATGCAAACACCGGAGGAGCCTTGTCCGTCTGTCAGTAGGGGTTAGGATAGTGTTAAATGCCACACCCAGTTATTACGAACTTGATACAAGTTTGAGTTATGTTCGGATTAAAGAACATCAGCCATAGTTAAATCAATTTATTGAATAAACGTGTCTTTTCTCCCAATCAAGTTGTTGTGTTTTATTTATAAAGGTTATAGTAGTAGAGTACGGATGACGTAATATGGGGTTTATCTCTTATGAAATAATCAAACATATTTTATAAATTAAACACCAATTTTGAATACAAATTTGGCGTTGAGGAAAAAATTGTATTTAGCTCTTAATAACTCATATCAAGTTGACCAGTAGAAAGCTGTATTATTCACTGCACTAATCTCTCTTTGCCTAGGGGAATAATGAAGAGACATCTCTGTCACATGTCAAGAGGATGTACTTAATGTCAGATGCACTTCCTTACTACTGAAGGTAATGCTACAGGATTGGCAGTTCCCTGCACCAATAAACACCCATATATAGAAACTTCTTTAGGTTTATTTAAAAAAAAAAAAAAAAAAAAGGAGACAAAGGTTAATGAAAACCCTATTTTGTCTGATCTAACAGAAGGAACATCTTGACTATGAATTGTTAAGTTTTTCTTCTCTCACTTCAGAGATTGATATAATCTATTCAGGATGTAAACCTGCGCAGCTTATGTTCGCACATACACACAAACCATAAACACACTACACAGATACACACTAACACACTACAAACACACACACTACACACACACACACATATATACTACACACACAACCACACTACACACAGACACATACACACACACCACAAACACACACAAACACACTACACACACACACACACACAAAACACACACACACATACACACACATATACACTCTCATACACACTCACACACATACACACACTACACACACATACATACACACTCACACACACACTAAACACACATGTGCACATTCAAACACATACACACACAAACTACTTACACACATGCCCACACACACAGACATACGCACCCACACATACACACCCATGCACACATACACACCACTCACACACACATGCACACATTACACACAGACATGTGCACACTACACACACACTACACACACATGCACACAGTCATACACACACAAAATACACACATGCAAACACACTCATACGCACACACATACACACACTACACACACATTACACACACACATGCGCACACACACACAAACTACTCACAGACATGCACATACGCACACACAAACATACACTCACACACACATGCATGCACATACACTAAACATGCACACACACACACACACTACACACAGACATATGCACACTAAACACACAAACACACATGCACATACATACACACAGACTAGGGTTGCCACCTTGGCCATGTTTTCCTGGACACTTATGAGTTACACATGCTGTAGGGTGTGCAGGGAGAAACATGTTCATCAGCAGTAACCGCCGTGTCCCTGGCAACAGCCAGAGCGGCGTGACAATACCTGTTTGATAATTTACAACATTTCTATCTAGCAAAACCCTTGTGATTAGAATGTGATCTATATTCTAAAAAATTAAACCCACTTCCTTCACCCTAAATAACTTCCCCATACCCTCTATTTCACAGATTACTGTTTAACTTTTTTTTCTCATATACATTTTATCCCATAGTTCCCCGTCTCATTTTCAAAAATCAGCTTTCCCTATCCAATCCTGCTCTATATTTCTTCCTCAGTCCTTTCTATATCATTTCACATAAGATTTTGTATTTACTTCACTTATTCCCTGCTATGTGATAGCTATTTATTCAATTTTCTACACTAGCATAACCCATGTATATTTCCTCACTTATCTGTAAATACTTTCCAAATTGCCCTCTGCAATCCCCCTCCAACTTACATTTTTTTATGATTTAGTGTCATTTAGTGACCTGACTCCAAATAAGCCTGATGTATCAAAAGCTTTAACCAAGATGCCAAGGAATTGGCAAAAGCTTTCTGACCTTTCCTAGAACCAGAAAAGATAACAAATAGACTTGAAGTCTTCCTGAAATTTTTAGTAGCTTCCACGTAATATTTCAGAGCTCTTACAACATCTAGAGAATGTAAGGATCTCTCCAAATAATTCTTAGGATTAGTACACAAAGAGGGAACAACAATTTCCCTATTAATGTTGTTAGAATTCACAACCTTAGGTAGAAATGTAAATGAAGTCTGCAAAATTGCCTTATCCTGATGGAAAATCAGAAAAGGTGACTCACAAGAAAGAGCAGATAATTTGGAAACTCTTCTAGCAGAAGAGATAGAAAAAAGGAACAACACTTTCCAAGAAAGTAGTTTAATATCCAAGAAATGCATAGGCTCAAAAGGAGGAGCCTGTAAAGCCTTCAAAACCAAATTAAGACTCCAAGGAGGAGAAATTGATTTAATGACAGGCTTTATACGGACCAAAGCCTGTACAAAACAATCTTTCTTTGAAACAAAACAGAAAAAACAGAGATTTGTCCCTTCAAGGAACTTGTGTATGCTGAGACATTTTACTTCTTTTAACACTGTGGCCCCTAGTTATCAAGCCATCAACCTCCAATACGCTGGAATTCCGCAGCGTATTTGTGGCGAGGCTGATTCGCTGTAGTTATCAAGCACTACAGCCCGGCAAAAGTAGAATTTAGTGACGTAAGCTTCGATCCGCCGGACTCAGTCCGACACAGATCGATTCTTACGTCACTCCAGATGTTTCGAACACAAGTTCGGCACAATCTGACTACTTTTGCTAGTTATCAAATGACAAGCAGGTACGCTCGGCACTTTTCTGGCCCAGCGTACTTGGTTTTCAATCTGCCGCCCTGGAGGTGGCAGATCCCATAGGAATCAATGGGAGTCTGACCATAGCGAAAGTTCATGTTCGCTGCTGCCCGACATCCCTGTCTACACCTAACACCCTAACATGTACCCCGAGTCTAAACACCCCTAATCTGTCCCCCCCTACACCGCCACAACTAAATAAATGTATTACCCCCTAAACCGCCGCTCCCTGAGCCCACCGCCACTTTAATAAACTGATTAACCCCTAAACCGCCGCTCCCGGACCCCGCAGCCACTACAATAAATATGTTAACCCCTAAACTGCTGCTCCCGGACCCCGCCGCCACTATAATAAATATGTTAACCCCTAAACCGCCTCTCCCGGACCCCGCCGCCACCTACAAAATACCTATTAACCCCTATCCTGCCCCCCTACACCGCCGCCACTATAATAAATTTATTAACCCTTATCCTGCCCCCCCCTACACCGCCGCCACTATAATAAAATTATTAACCCCTAAACCTAAGTCTAACCCTAACCCTAACACCTCCCTAACTTAAATATTAATTAAATAAATCTAATTATTATAACTCTTATTAACTAAATTATTCCTATTTAAAACTAAATACTTACCTGTAAAATAAACCCTAAGATAGCTACAATGTAATTAATAATTACATTGTAGCTATTTTAGGATTTATATTTATTTTACAGGTAACTTTGTATTTATTTTAACTAGGTAGAATAGTTATTAAATAGTTATTAACTATTTAATAACTACCTAGCTAAAAAAAAATACAAAATTACCTGTAAAATAAATCCTAACCTAAGTTACAATTAAACCTAACACTACACTATCATTAAATTAATTAAATAAATTAGCTACAAATAACTAAAATTAAATACAATTAAATAAACTAAAGTACAAAAAATAAAAAAAACTAAGTTACAAAAAAATAAAAAAAAACATTTCAAAAATATTACAACAATTTTAAGCTACTTACACCTAATCTAAGCCCCCTAATAAAATAACAAAGCCCCCCAAAATAAAAAATGCCCTACCCTATTCTACATTAAAAAGTTAACAGCTCTATTACCTTACCAGCCCTTAAAAGGGCCTTTTGCGGGGCATGCCCCAAAGAAATCAGCTCTTTTGCCTGTAAAATAAAAATACAACCCCCCCAACATTAAAACCCACCACCCACACACCCCTACTCTAACCCAAACCCACCTTAAATAAAGCTAACACTAACCCCCTGAAGATCATCCTACCTTTAGCCGTCTTCAGCCAGCCGACCACCGATGGAACAGAAGAGGACATCCGCAGCGGCCGAAGTCATCATCCAAGGGGCGCTGAAGAAGTCTTCCATCCGATTGAAGTCATCATCCAAAGGGCGCTGAAGAAGTCTTCCATCCGATTGAAGTCATCATCAAAGGGGTGCTGAAGAAGTCTTCCATCCGATTGAAGTCAGATTGAGCTTGCATTCTATTGGCTGATCGGAACAACCAATAGAATGCAAGCTCATTCTGATTGGCTGATTAAATCAGCCAATCAGATTTTTCCTACCTTAATTCCGATTAGCTGATAGAATCCTATCAGCCAATCAGAATTCGAGGGACGCCATCTTGGATGACGTCACTTAAAGGAACCGTCATTCATCGTTAGTCCGTCGGTAGAAGAGGATGGCACCGCGTCGGCTCGTCTGAAGATGGCTCCGCTCTGCTCCGGATGGATGAAGATTGAAGACACCGCCTGGATGATGACTTCGATCGGATGGAAGACTTCTTCAGCGCCCCTTGGATGATGACTTCAATCGGATGGAAGACTTCTTCAGCGCCCCTTGGATGATGACTTCAATCGGATGGAAGACTTCTTCAGCGCCCCTTGGATGATGACTTCGGCCGCTGCGGATGTCCTCTTCTGTTCCATCGGTGGTCGGCTGGCTGAAGACGGCTAAAGGTAGGATGATCTTCAGGGGGGTAGTGTTAGGTTTATTTAAGGGGGGTTTGGGTTAGAGTAGGGGTATGTGGGGGGTGGGTTTTAATGTTGGGGGGGTTGTATTTTTTTTTACAGGCAAAAGAGCTGATTTCTTTGGGGCATGCCCTGCAAAAGGCCCTTTTAAGGGCTGGTAAGGTAACAGAGCTGTTAACTTTTTAATATAGAATAGGGTAGGGCATTTTTTATTTTGGGGGGCTTTGTTATTTTATTAGGGGGCTTAGATTAGGTGTAAGTAGTTTAAAATTTATTTAATTGTAGTTATTTGTAGGTAATTTATTTAATTAATTTAATGATAGTGTAGTGTTAGGTTTAACTGTAACTTAGGTTAGGATTTAATTTACAGGTAATTTTGTATTTCTTTTAGCTAGGTAGTTATTAAATAGTTAATAACTATTTAATAACTATTCTAACTAGCTAAAATAAATACAAAGTTACCTGTAAAATAAATATAAATGCTAAAATAGCTACAATGTAATTATTAATTACATTGTAGCTATCTTAGGGTTTATTTTACAGGTAAGTATTTAGTTTTAAATAGGAATAATTTAGTTAATGATAGTGTAGTGTTAGGTGTAATTGTAACTTATGTTAGTTTTTATTTTACAGGTAAATTTGTCTTTATTTTAACTAGGTAGCTATTAAATAGTTAATAACTATTTAATAGCTATTGTACCTAGTTAAAATAAATTGAAATTTGCCTGTAAAATAAAAATAAATCCTAAGATAGCTACAATATAATTATTATTTATATTGTAGCTATATTAGGGTTTATTTTAAAGGTAAGTATTTAGTTTTAAATAGGATTAATTTAGTTAATAAGAGTTATAATATTTAGATGTATTTAATTAATATTTAAGTTAGGGGGGTGTTAGGGTTAGGGTTAGACTTAGGTTTAGGGGTTAATCATTTTATTATAGTGGCGGCGGTGTAGGGGGGCAGGATAGGGTTTAATAAATGTATTATAGGTGGCGACGGTGTAGGGGGGGCAGATTAGGGGTTAATAAGTTTAATATAGGTTGCGGCGGGGTCGGGAGCAGCGGTTTAGGGGTTAAACAATTTATTTAGTTGCGGCAGCGTCTGGGATCGGCAGGATAGGGGTTAATAAATTTATTATAGGTGGCGGCGGTATAGGGGGGGGCAGGATAGGGATTACTAGGTATAATGTAGGTGACGGTGGGCTCCGGGAGCGGCGGTTTAGGGGTTAATACATTTATTATAGTTGCGGCGGGGTCTAGGAGCGGCGGTTTAGGGGTTAATAACTTTATTTAGTTGCGGGGGGCTCTGGGGGCTCCGGATAGGGGGTAGAACAGTGTAGTTTAGTGTGGGTGCTTAGTGACAGGCTAGCAATAAAGCTGGGAAAAAGCCAAAGAGCAGTGAGATCGGATGAGTGATAACTATCATAGTCAGCTGCTCATCGCCCCGTACTTGGTGCGTGGCTTTTTGACAGCTTTATTGATAACTTTGGCGAGATTATTCAGGTCCGCGGCGGCGATGGTAGGCGAGCTTAGGTGGGCGTATTGGGTCGGCGAAGGCAGGAAAGTAGACACGTTGCTAACTAGGCCTCTTTGGCTACACTTTACTTTACAGGATTTCTATAACCCGGGTTATCAATTATTTCTTGATCCTGTAAAATAACAACTGCCTGCGTGCACAGCACTAAGTGCAGGCGAAAGCACTGATACACTCTTACTAAGAGGTTAACATCATCTTCCACTGGACAAGAGGACCCCTCTTACCGCAGAAAGATTGTTTGTTGGGCCAAGACGAGCCCCCCGAGTGTCACCTGTGATGTCAGACGCCAAAGTCACGTGGGGTGAACTTGTGGTTGATTAAGAAACACACAGCCGACACATAGTACCAACTTCTCAGTGGTATAGAAGTTTAAGGTAACAACTTTTCCTTTTGCAAACTGTATAATTCTATCGTAGGATCACCAGTTACTCTGCTGCAATACTGTTCCACAAGTCATATGTTTTCTCCAGAGTGATACATTGCTTACTCGGCCACCAATATTGCTTTGCTACTCAATATGTACTTTTATGTTCCAAAGACGCTATTGTGGACATTTCATGTTGTAACTATTTGCTTACTAGTAACCCAATCCTTATGGTTAACTTATTGCTGTTTGTATCAGTCTGACTCTTACGATATTGCATACACTATGAGAGTTACATGCTAATGTCATTTTAGACTGTTATTTCAGACTGTGTATATTAACACCTGATGATTTTTTAGCCTGTGTACATTCATTAGGGAGACATCCCTACTTTTAATTACTTTTCTTTGGTATTTATTTTTCATCCTGATGTCTCAAAGATTTTGCTACTATTAAATGAATTTTATTATATGATCTTTTCAGATATTTTTCATATGAATGTTTATTTTAATATTATTCATTATTTTGTATTCACTTTTTAGTTAGAATCCCATATAATTTCACTTGTATGTACCCCTTAGCTTTTATATCTCAGATATCTTTAACTTTTTTAGTGCCCTTACTTTTTTATCACTTGTAAATTTGTTTCTGAATAGAACGAAGGATCTATTCATCTGTAAGGAGTTTGATATCTTTGACCTTTGCGCTCTTCTCGATCCCCTCCTTTTTTCACCCTTCAAGGAACTTGCAGACAAACCTTTATCCAAACCATCCTGAAAAAACTGTAAAATTCTAGGAATTCTAAAAGAATGTAAGGAGAATTTATGAGAAGAACACCATGAAATATAAGTCTTCCAGATTCGATAATAAATCTTCCTAGAGACAGATTTACGAGCCTGCAGCATAGTATCAATCACTGAGTCAGAGAAACCTCTATGACTAAGCACTAAGCATTCAATTTCCATACCTTCAAATTTAATGATTTGAGATCCTGATGCAAAAACAGCCCTTGAGACAGAAGGTCTTGTCTTAAAGGAAGTGGCCAACGTGGACAACTGGACATCCGGACAAGATCCACATACCAGAACCTGTGAGGCCATGCTGATGCTACCAGAAACACAAACGATCGTTCCATGATGATCTTGGAGATTACTCTTGGAAGAAGAACTAGAGGCAGGAAGATATAAGCAGGTTGGTAAAACCAAGGAACTGCTAACGCAACCACCGCCTCAAGTTACCTGGACCTGAACAGGTACCTGGGAAGTTTCTTGTTTGCATGTGAAGCCATCATATCTATTTCTGGAAGACCCCACATCTGACCAATCTGAAAAAACACATCTGGATGAAGCGACCACTCCTCCGGATGTAAAGTCTGACTGCTGAGATAATCTGCTTCCCAATTGTCTACACCTGGGATATGTACCACAGAAATTAGACAAGAGCTGGATTCTGCCCAAGAAAGTATCCGAGATACTTCTTTCATAGCTTGGGGACTGTGAGTCCCACCCTGATGATTGATATATGCCACAGTTGGGATATTGTCTGTCTGAAAACAAATGAATGGTTCTCTCTTCAACAGAGGCCAAACCTGAAGAGCCCTGAAAATAGTATGGAGTTCTAAAATATTGATTGGTAACCTCGCCTCTTGAGATTTCCAAACCCCTTGTGCTGTCAGAGATCCCCAGACAGCTCCCCAACTTGAAAGACTTGCATCTGTTGTGGTCACAGTCCAAGTTGGATGAACAAAAGAGGCCTCTTGAACTATATGATGGGGATCTAACCACCAAGTCAGAGAGAGTCGAACATTGGGATTTAAGGATATTAATTGTGATATCTTTGTATAATCCCTGCACCAATGATTCAGCATACAAAGCTGAAGAGGTCTCATATGAAAACGAGCAAAGGGGATCGTGTCCGATGCTGCAGTCATGAGACCTAAAACTTCCATGCACAAAGCTACTGAAAGGAATGATTGAGACTGAAGGTTCCAACAAGCTGAAACCAATTGTATTTGTCTCTTGTCTGTTAGAGACAAAGTCATGGACGCTGAATCTATCTAGAAACCTATAAAGGTGACCCTTGTCTGAGGAATCAAGAAACTTTTTGGTAAATTGATCCTCCAATCATGTCTTTGAAGAAACAACACTAGTTGATTTGTGTGAGATTTGGCAGAATGTAAAGACTGAGCTAGGACCAAGATATTGTCCAAATAAGGAAACACCCTGTTTTCTGATTACAGAGAGTAGGGCACCGATAACCTTTGAAAAAATCCTTGGAGCGGCCAACTAGAAAAGCAACAAATTGGTAATGCTTGTCTAGAAAAGAGAATCTCAGAAACCGATAGTGGTCTGAATTAATCGGAATATGAAGCTATGCATCCTGTAAGTCTATCGTGGATATATAATGTCCTTGCTGAACAAAAGTCAGAATAGTCCTTATAGTCACCATTTTGAAAGTTGGCACTCTTACAAAACGATTCAAAATTTTCAGATCCAGAACTGGCCTGAATGAATTTTCTTTCTTTGGGACAATGAACAGATTTGAATAAAACCCCAGACCCTGTTCCTGGAACGGAACTGGTATGATTACCCCTGAAAACTCTAGATCTGAAACACACTTCAGAAAAGCCTGAGCCTTCACTGGATTTACTGGGACGCGTGAGAGAAAAAATCTTCTCACAGGAGGTCTTACTCTGAATCCTATTCGATACCCTTGAGAGACAATACTCTGAATCCAATTATTTTGGACAGAATCTGCACCAAATGTTTTGGAAAAAATTTAATCTGCCCCCCCACCAGCTGAGCTAGAATGAGGGCCGCACCTTCATGCAGACTTGGGGGCTGGCTTTGGTTTCTTAAACGGCTTGGATTTATTCCAACTTGAAGAAGGTTTCCAATTGGAACCAGATTCTTTGGGGGAAGGATTGGCTTTCTGTTCCTTATTTTGTCGAAAAGAACGAAAACTATTAGAAGCTTTAGATTTACCCCTAGATCTCTTATCCTAAGGTAGAAAAAACTCCCTTCCCCCAGTGACAGTTGAAATAATCGAATCCAACTTAGATACCATGCCAGCATTCCAATATTTGAGCCACAAAGCTCTTCAAGCTAAAATAGCTAAAGACATCAAAAATGGCACCACAGATAAAATGATTAGCATGTTGAAACAAGTGAACAATTCTAGACAAATCAGGGTCTGTTTCCTGTTGCGTTAAGCTTTCCAACCAAAAAGTTGATGCAGCTGCAACATCACCCATATTAATGGCAGGCCTGAGAAGATAGCCAGAATATAAATAAGCTTTCCTTAGATAAGATTCAAGTTTCCTATCTAAAGGGTCCTTAAAGGAAGTACTATCTTCCATAGGAATAGTAGTACGTTTAGCAAGAGTAGAAATAGCCCCATCAACTTTGGGGATTTTTTCCCAAAACTCCAAACTAGCTGCTGGCAAAGGATACAACTTTTTGAACCTAGAAGAAGGAATAAAAGAAGTACCAGGCCTATTCCATTCCTTTGAAATCATATCAGAAATAGCATCAGAAACTGGAAAATCCTCTGGAGTAACCACAGGAGGTTTATACACAGAATTTAAATGTTTACTAGTTTTAGTATCAAGAGGACTAGTTTCCTCAATATCCAAAGTAATCAACACCTCTTTTAACAAGGAACGAATATACTCCATCTTAAAGAGATAAGAAGATTTGTCAGTGTCAATATCTGAGGTAGGATCTTCTGAATCAGATAGGTCCTCATCAGAGGAGGATAATTCAGTATGTTGTCAGTCATTTGAAATTTTATCAACTCTATGAGAAGTTTAAAAGACCTTTTATGTTTATTAGAAGGCGGAATAGCAGACAAAGCCTTCTAAATCGCATCAGCAATAAAATCTTTTATATTCACAGGGATATCATGTACAATGGATGTTGAAGGAACAACAGGCATTATATTAGTACTGATGGATACATTCTCTGCATGTAAAAGCTTATCATGACAACTATTACATACCACAGCTGGAGATATAATTTCCGCTAATTTACAACAGATACACTTATCTTTGGTAGAACTGTTATCAGGCAGCAGGAATCCAACAGTGGTTTCTGAGACAGGATCAGATTGAGACATCTTGCAAATGTAAGAGAAAAAACAACATATAAAGCAAAATTATCAATGTCCTTATATGGCAGTTTCCGGAATGGGAAAAAATACAAACAGCATAGCTCTCTGAGCATAGAAAAAAGGCAAGGAGCATATAGGAAGTGGGGTTTAAATAAATAATTTATTTGGCACCAAGTATGATGCACAACGCAAAATGAAATTTTTTGGCGCTAACAACATCCAGAAATCATGCAACTCGCGTCATGGCAGACACAACCTTGTGAAAGGAAACCTAGCATCAACTAAGACACCAGAAATTATGAATTTGCATCACTGAACGTACCTTTGCGCCAAAAAAAAAATTCTCGCGCCAAGAATGCCTGCGAAAATTAATGAATTAGCAGTCAGTTTGAAGAAAAGACTATACCCCAGGTAAGAAAAAATAACTTCCTAAATATATTTTCCCAATTTTGAAACTGATAGTCTGCAAAAGGAAATATACATAAACCTGACTCATGGCAAATATAAGTACAATACATATATTTAGAACTTTATATTAATACATAAAGTGCCAAACCATAGCTGAGAGTGTCTTAAGTAATGAAAACATACTTACCGAAAGACACTCATCCACATATAGCAGATAGCCAAACCAGTACTGAAACAGTTATCAGTAGAGGTAATGGAATATGAGAGTATATCGTCGATCTGAAAAGGGAGGTAGGAGATGAATCTGTATGACCGAGAACCTATGAAAATATTTCCCGTGAGGAAAACCATAGAATTCAATAGGGGATACTCCCTTCACATCCCTCTGACATTCACTGTACTCTGAGAGGAATTGGGATTCAAAATGCTGAGAAGCGCATATCACAGAAGAAAATCAAGCACAAACTTACTTCACCACCTCCATAAATTGTGGGTGTGGTGAGGGGTGTATTTATAGGCATTTTGAGGTTTGGGAAACTTTGCCCCTCCTGGTAGCATTGTATATCCCATGCATCACCAGCTCATGGACTCTTGCCAATTACATGAAAGAAATAATTGTCATGTACTCTGCTATTTATTTAAACACATTCCTTTCTTATGCAGACTTTATCCTGGCCATGGGTATCGTGTGTCATCTCTCACATCTTTGTTAACTTTGGATCTGTGTCTTTCTGTGGCATCGTCTTGCATGCACATATGAGAAAATGCTAGACTTTGAACCCTCTAATAATGCTGAAATTATTGATTCTATTACGATTTGTCACTGAGGCAGCGTGTACATGCTTCATTTTGACAACCAAACTGAGACTAAATTCTTGCCTTCCAGAATCTCCTGTATTTGGTTATTATGATACCTCAGTGCCAGTGTCCCTATCTCCTAGTTATCTTTTGTGAATACCTTGTGTACATTTTACCTTCTGAAACTCCTGGGTCCTGTTGTTCTCTGGTTCCTTGACACTTTGCTTTCTTCCTGATTTTTGTTTTTGGATTTGGCACCTTAGCCTTTCTGCTGTTCGGACTGTCCTGTGGCAATTAACTCTGACTACATTTTTACCCTGAATCTGGCTGCTCCTTCTTTTGGACTGATTTCCCGGCTTGACCTCAGCTTGTTCCAGACCCTACTGATTTATGGCCCCCGTGCCTAAAGACTTTTTCTGGAAGTCCTGTTCCAATCCAGGTGCTTCTCAGACACAGTGTGTGTAAGGGTGGTTTTCAGTTCAACAACTCAAAAGTAAATCTTTACAATTATAATATAAAATGATGTGATCATTTTCTATAAAGATATTCTTTTTCTTGAAATGTGATAACATTCATGAAATAAAAAAAGGAATATGGTTTGTATAATAATCATCATTATGTTCAATCCTCTGTTCATGCAAGATAGCTAAGTTTGTAACTTATACCAGCCTTAGCATTTATCGTGTCTAAGTTTTTGTTAAATAGAGTGTGCTTTTAATGCAGTATTAATCTACTATATAAGTCCCACTGTTACAAATCAGTCACTCTGTAATCAATATTAATCACTCTTCTGTATTAACATAAAATTATGTGATCTCATCCTCATATATCTCCTCTAAATTGTTATGTGCTTATGATTTTATAGCTACTCCCAATGTATTTAATGAATAATCTAAATTCCAATGTTTTGCTGATGATTGCAAATTCCAACAATGTTTACAGGAGTGTTTAATCTAAACTAAATAAAACCAAAGCAAAACTACAAATGCTTTAAGCCAGGTATATTAGGCCTCCAGAACTGTCAGAAGTATGCCATATGGTAACCAGTTTTGTGCCTGGTTACGAAATGTGTTTACAGAATATTTTATGTGGTCTTGTCATTAATGGAATAAAACCTGGTGCTGATCTGTGGAGCACTAATTTATTGTGTGCCTGAAAACTGCAAATTTGCCCATTTACATTTACGGGCGCACGATAAATAAACAGCCATTACAGGTGGCTGATTAATGCTTCAACATGCTTGCGGTAGCCCCCCAAATAAAGTGTTAGGTTAAAAAACAGATTTTAACAAAGAACTGTTATTATTAACAATTGAGAAACTGTACTGTCTTAACAACTGTTAGGAAAAATTCCCCATTGTTGCCTAAATAATCACATGTGCTAATGCTACACTGTAGGCTAGATTTTGAGCATATATATATATACATACACACACACACACACATATATATATATTTATATATATATATATATATATATACAGTATATACAGTATATACATACATATTATGTATATGTATGGATCTCTGTTAAAGCCCTTTTTCTCTAACACCTAAGACCTGGGGCACGATCCGATATACGGCGTAGTTTTCGGCGCAAGCAAGGGAACCAAAGCCGCCCGTAATTTCATCTCACACATCGGGGTATCCAATATACGGCACTGTCAGATGCTAAAGTGGCGTAAGTAGGACAAACTGGAGTTGTTCCGAAAAGTGCACAAATACACATTTTAGTCATTGCAAGAACTTACGCCAGTATTTTGTCCATGTAAAGTCTCAATAAAGTGTAGTTTTATGCAAATTAGGCTAACACTCGTAAAAATTACCCGCAAATTCATCTAAAAATGCGCAACGTAATTACGCTATTCAAAATTCATATATAAACCCATGTGCAGCCGCCATTTTCTTCAGTGTGTTTGGATGGTTCGTTGAGCTACAGCACACTACAGTGGAGTTGAGAATTAGTTAGAGTAGAGAGAGAGGCGCAAACAGAGGAGTTAGTTAGGTCGCATTGTTAGTTGGGTAAGCTTGTACACTTACACATCTTTTTACATATTGCACACATTTTGCATACATATACACAACACTTTTTTTCTAACACCTCACACATTTTTTTTCAATTTTACAGTGTGATAGGCTGAGTGTTTGGTTGTGATTGTGTGTGATTTAACTGGGAGTGAGTGTGTGAGTGTGTGTAGTGTGAGGATGGTAGGGAGAGGTAAGGCGGAGGGGAAGAGGGGAGAGGAGTGGCAGGGAGAGGAGTATTGTAGCGGACAGGAGGAGCAGCGGGGTCCCCGTCAGGGAGTAAGTGGAGTGGGGAGAGGGAGAGCTAGAAGGGATGATGGGAGGGGAGATGCCCAAGAGCCCCAGAGACCAGGCACATCAAGGAGAGGGACAGAGGGTGCACATGGGGACAGAAGGGGAGAGGAGGGAGAGGATAAGGAGGAACCCACACCAGGGACATCGCAGGGAGGAAGCCAGGTGTCCACAGAGGATGAGAGGATGAGATGTCCTAATTTCTCATTCTCTGAGAATGTTGCCATAGTCTAGGCCATCATGGACAATCACAGTGCCCTCTTTGGCCAGGAGAAGGGCAAAGGTGTTTCCAGAAGGCGGAAAACAGCATGGTTGGCGGTAGAGGATGCCGTCAACAGTGTGGCCCCGCAGAGGAGGACTGTTGAGGGCCTTAAAAAAAGATGGAATGAATGTAAGATGCGGGTGAAATAGAAGTTGGGGCAGGAAGCCATGCACCAGAGGGGAACAGGCGGTGGTCCACCCTTGGAAGCAGAATACAACACCTGGCAGGAGATGATACAAAGGTCCCTGAGTATCACAGCAGTCCGTGGACTTCCAGGGGCTCGTGACTCAGGGGCTGCAACCACAGCACCTCATGCTGGTGAGTAACATCCCACACACCAGTATGATATGTATTTGAGATATAACATCCTTTAATGTCACACATTCATGTACACAATCAGGAGCATGGTATTTGGCCTACTAACAAAAACATCTACAATTATATTTCACATTAATGCTACTTAACACAATGCAATTCATGATATGAGGTGGAATAGTGCAATACTAACATGTCTCAGAGTAACACAGGCCACAAGCCACATGTAGAGTTTTCAGTAAATGGACACTAAAGCCATCACAATACTTTTAGCTCAGAAAGCAGGTTCTGTGCCTACATCAGGCTAAAGTAAATTGTGTGACCATAGTGTCACTTAAAGAACACATTTTCTCCATCATTGACATGTACACATAACTATTGTATGAAACACATACCTGTATACTGTGCAGATTAAAATCCCTCATATCACATATCACATTGTGCACATGCATGTTATAGAGTTTGACATGAGAATGAGTATAGGCCCTAGCATGTATCAATGTACATTGTATGCCCACATGGACATATATATGACTGTACTAATCCCTCTCATCATGTAACTCCTCCACAGAGCCTCCTGTCACGAGGCTGCAAACAGGCATGCCACCACCTCCACTACCACCACCAGTCACAGGCATGTAGCCACCACCACCAGTCACAGGCATGCAGCCACCACCACCAGTCACAGGCATGCAGCCACCACCAGCAGTCTTCAGACAACAGCTTGAACATTATGCTCCCAGGCATGAGCAGGGTTGGATGGCGTCAGTAGAGGACCCGGAAGTGATGCCACCACCATTGGCATATGACCCCTGGCCAGAGGAATACTCTTCTTTTGGCTTTGAGGGGGAGCCAAGTCAGCCACAAAGGGTACATATGTCTTTACCCCCCCCCCCCCAACACAATATCAGGGCAGTCATGGATTATATACACAAGGTATGTCCCAAGAAGTGCAAACTGGACAGGCTGAGTGGTCACACACTGCTCATCAATGGGACTACCAATCCACCCTGAGAGCTCCACCATCCTCTTCCCTTGGGAGAGCTCCACCATCCTCTTCCCTTGGGAGAGCTCCACCATCCTCTTCCCTTGGGAGAGCTCCAGCATCCTCTTCCCTTGGGAGAGCTCCAGCATCCTCTTCCCTTGGGAGAGCTCCAACATCTGCAGATGAGCATATAGCTGGAATTACTGAAGCACCAGCAGATGCAGCTGAGGATGTCCCACCATCAGATGCAGCTGAGGATGTCGCACCATCAGATGCAGCGGAGGATGTCGCACCAGCAGATGCAGCTGAGGATGTTGCACCAGCACCAGCAGAATCAGCTGGACCTGCACATCAAGCACCTAGAAGCCCTGCTGCTGAAGAGCCTGTGGATGTTCTGTATTCTCCCCTGGGTGTGGAATACATTTCACTACAGAGGAGGCTCATAACAAGCTGCGAGAGCATTCAAAGAGGCCAACAAAGGTTTCACAGGAGCCAAGAGAGGTTACTCAAGCGTAGCATAGAGCTGCAGAGGGACATTGCAGCATCATTAAATGGAATAGTACAAAACCAGTCACAGATGATGAGAATTCAGTCTGATATGCAGATGCAGATGGACAATAGATGGCGGGAACAAAATCAACTCTTGGGTGTGTTGGTTGAGCACTTTACACACCAGCAGGACACTGCCTCCAGCCTATCATCTGTGGCAAGCACACCAGCAGAAACAGAACAATCCTCTCAAACCATGAGAACAAGGAAATCCACTACAGCCACCTCAGCTCCCTCATCCAAGAAGACAAAAAAGAAATAAATATTCTTATAGTTCACCATAAATCTTGTCCTCTGTTATTTACCATATAATTGTCATCCACATCCATGTGAGGTGTGTTTTAGTACAGTAGTATTGTTAAAACATATAATAAGACCTGTGTGGAAATGGCCCAAAAAAGGTCATATTATCATGTTTATGACATATTCATGTTCTATAAACCACATCACATAGTTGTGTATGAAGGGTACATATAGTAATATTCACTTATAAGATGTAAATCAAGGTTTCTCACATCCAATATAAATTGACACATGGGTATATCTAAATAATAATGTATTTACAGAAGGTGTGAACATAAGGTATAAACATCCATTTTGATTCTTATTAATGATAGTCAATAAATCATAGTGACCTAAACATGAATTAAACAAATGTGAAATTTACAGTAATTAGGGTGGTTAAGGGAAGGGGGGTGGGATGTAGTAGTTTCACTTACATGCAGTGGAAATCCGCAGTATGTAATTCTGCAAGACATGATATATACACATGCAATGGTTGGTGAGGTACAGTCAAACATCATAATACATGTGAATGTTACGGTTTACTGTACTTATGAACAAGTAACTTACAGGTGAAGTATTCGGGGATCACAAAGTCCCTCACTTCATTCCCCCTCAGTGTCCCCCTGTCCACATCCTCAGGTACAGGAACCAGCTGCTGTTCTTCTGGTTCCATGTCCCCCAATATACATGTGTCCACAGCAATGTTGTGTAGAATACAACATGCATTGACAATGGAACACACTTTGTTGGGGTTATACTGTAAAGCTCCGCCTGTCAAATCCAGACACCTGAATCTGGTTTTGAGCAGGCCAAAGCTGCTTTCGATGACATTTCTGGTCCGTATGTGGGCCTCCTGGTACCTGAGTTGTGGCTCTGTAAGGGGGTGCACCAAGAGGGTTAACAGCCATGGTCTGCAGCCGTACCCTGCGTCACCTGTCATGTAACATATGTATTCTGATTACTACAGGTTTATCATGTGCTTAAAGAGACATAACATGGATTTCATTTAAAAGATATTTTTTTCAAAAACATTAAATTGGTGTATTGTAAGCTATCTACTTTTATACGAATCCAAACAAAGTTAAAGGGCCACTAAACCCAAAGTCTTTCTTTCATGATTCAAATAGAGAATACAAATTTAAACAACATTACAATTTACTTCTATTATTTATTTTGCTTCATTTTTTAGATATCCTTAGTTGAAGAAAAAGCCATGCACATGGGTGAGCCAATCACACAAGGCTTCTATGTTCAGCAACCAATAAGCAGCTACTGAGCATATCTAGATATGCTTTTCAGTTAAGAATATCAAGAGAATTAAACAAATTAGATAATAGAAGTAAATTAGAAAGATGTTTAAAATTGTATTCTCTTTCTAAATCATGAAAGAAAAAAAATATGGGTTTCATGTCCCTTTAAAGGGACACTGAACCGAAATTTTTTGTTTGGTGATTCAGATAGAGCATGTAATTTTAAAAAACTTTCCAATTTACTTTTATCACCAACTTTGCTTTGTTCTCTTGGTATTCTTAGTTGCAAGCTTAACCTAGGAGGTTCATATGCTAATTTCTTAGACCTTGAAGGCCACCTCTTTTCAGAATGCATTTTAACAGTTTTTCACCACTAGATGGTGTTAGTTCACGTAATTCATATAGATAACACTGTGCTCGTGCACGTGAAGTTATCTGGGAGCAGGCACTGATTGGCTAAACTGCAAGTCTGTCAAAATAACTGAAATAAAGGGTCAGTTTGCAGAGGCTTAGATACAAGATAATCACAGAGGTTAAAAGTATATTATTCTAGCTGTGTTGGTTATGCAAAACTGGGGAATGGGTAAAAAAGGGATTATCTATCTTTTAAAATAATAAAAATTCTGGTGTAGACTGTCCCTTTAAGAAAATGTCCTTTAAGTGAAAAACTATTTATAGTATACTGTCCCTTTAAAGGGACATGAAACACATATTTCTTCTTTCATGAGTTAAAAAGAACCTGCAATTTTATTCAACTTTATAATTTACTTCTATTATGTAATTTTCTCCATTCTCTTGATATCATTTGCTGACAAGCATATTAGATATGCTCATTAGCTGCTGATTGGTGGCTGCACATAGATGCCTCATATGATTGGCTCATCTATGTGCATTGCTATTTCTTAAACAAAGGATATCTAAAGAATAAATCAAATGAGACAATAGAAGTAAATTGTAATGTCGTTTAACATTGTATTCTCTATCTGAAACATGAGATAATTATTTTGTGGTTAGTGTCCCTTTAGTAGAAATATACATACAGAATGGAGGTACTCACCAAGCAGCCATCCTCCCGAGAGTGTGCCAGATTCGAAAAGCTGGAATAAGGAGGTCTGGCGCAGGATGTAGGAATCATGTGCACTACCTGGAAAGCCTGCATACACATGTGTGAATTTCAGAGTGGTATCGCAGACCATCTGGCAATTCAACAAGTAAAAGCCTTTCCTGTTAATATAGAGGATTGGCTCCTCATGTGGGCCCACGATACGCACATGTGTGCAATCAATTGCCCCCATGACATTGGGAATACCCCCCAGTCGATAGAAGCCTTGTTTAAGACGGTTCCATTCCTGGGGAGTACGGGGGAAATGAATGTATTGCTGTGTCTGGTTATCTAGAGCAGTCAAAACCTCCCCTAGAATCCTGGAGAAGGTGGACTGCACTAGGCCAGACACAAGGCCCTCTGTTGACTGGAATGAGTCGGATGTCAGGAAGTGTACAACACACAACAGCTTCTGCATACCAGTCAGAGCTTGGTTCCTATTCGCTTGAGGGTCAATATCATCCTTCAAGACCTCATATAGGTCAATGAGGCTTGCAGAAGTCAAGCGATACTTTTCCCTGACCTCCACTTCTGTCATCCCAAACCAAAACAGGGTGACCCTAACCCTGTGTATCCTTGATGCCCTTGCTCTTCCCCTCTGCTGATGCCGACGTCTTATAGGCCCTGCTGGCCTATGACCAGCTGCAGCAACAACAGCAGCAGGGGCAGCACCAGGAAAAGGGACAACAGCAGGAGGAGCAGGGACAGCAGCAGCAGGACAGGGACGGCTACAGCACCATGACCAGGGACCTCAGCAGCAGTTACATCCTCCACAACAGGGGCTTGTAGGGCTTCCAGCACCCCTTGTGCCCCACGATGCTGTCTGTGTATTTGATGCAGAAAATGCAGGGGAAACATGGTGGTGGTGGCTAATGAGGGTGTGCATTGCCAGGTGTTTTAAGGCTGCAGGTGAGAGGTTGTGCTGTTTGTGATTGGTTTTACACACTTGCAGGGGCAGGAATTAAGAATGCTTAGAAGAGGTTTAACTGTTTGAGGTTTGCTGCTGATATGTATGTGATTGCGCATGCGTTTGTTAGGCCTTCAGGGAGTTACAATGGTTTTTAGTCAGTGCAAGCTTCCTGCGCCTGCAATTTGTGGCGAGATGAGAATGGAGTAGATTTTCTGAATTCTGCGCACGTAAGTCCTTACGCTGTATATTGGATACCAAACTGCGCGTGTTTTCTATGTCAGTCTATGGGCAAAAAAACTATGGCCGAAGGGTGAAATATACGAGCGTAACTTCTATGTTACGCCGTATATAGGATACCAAACCAGCGCAAAATTTGGCGTAGGCTTTTGCGGGCGACGCTGCATATCGGATCAGACCCCTGATATCTTTGAGCCCTTATAACTTTGATAACGTTTTCTGTGCAATTTTTTTATCAAGCGTAACAGTTAACCAGAACTCTGAGGCTGCACTAACCCGATGCGTGTTAAATTCAATTGTGCTTGAGCAAAAGCGTTTTCTTTCAACAAGCACACTACTTTTAATAAGCACTCAACTTCCTACGTGCACAAACAGACGTGATAAACCTGATATCGCTTGCGCGCAACTGTTAGCGCACCACTCGTAATCATGTATATTTACCTATATATAGGGTCAGATTAAAAGTGGTGCGCTATTAAGCGCTTTCTCTCTCGCTTCTTTTTTAATATATAATTTTAACCAAGTATTTTATTCAATTAACATTAATTTTAACACTGGACAAACTATTATAGCTTAGGGATGAGCACCTTCTTAGAAGGTTTCACATGGGTTGGGACATCTGCCAGCATCCCTCCTACAGCTTCCCATGTCAGAGCAAGAGGCCCAGTTTCCTGGGACAGCCACAGGCCATGACACACTCATCTATGCCTGACCCTACCCATGACATGCCCAGTCCCACCCAAGACACAACCACTGCATGACCCTCCTGTCACAGCTCCACCCACACCAGTGGATCACCGCTCACTAGTCCCCAGGTACGCAGGTTACTAAGCAGGAAACATTTTGTCAAAACAAGCACATTTGGGGAATGAAAGGTAGCAGAGTCTCCTGTAATGGAGTTAAGGGATGAGCTGACAGGCTAGAGAAAATTCCAGTGCAGTGTAGTAGCAACAATGTTGCAAAGTGAGGGGAGGTCTTATACTTACCATTTATAAGGGAAGTTCTGGAACAATCTGGCCTCTTCCACCTGGGATTTTCAAGAAGAAAGTTTCTGTGCCATCCTTCAAGTGAAGATGCCTCGGTCCAGGAGAAGTGCTGCGGTGCCCATTCGCTTCAGGGAGTCCCCTAGGAGATCCCTGAGGAGTGCACCTAGAATAGAGGAAGAGGATGAGGATGTAGTGCCACCAACTCCTGCAGAAATAAGGCCTGTATTATCTTCTATCCCACCCAGTCATGTAGTACCCAGTTCCCCAGCCCCTGAGACTGCATCTGCCGGACCTGGTACTGCTATGGTTGCAGGCCAGGCGGATGCAGGGAGTTTAGGCCCCTCTAATTTGGACAGGGCATTGGAGGCCGGCCTGGGGGCTCTCACAGCCTCCGGGATGTCTCAAGAGGCGGCGGCGGCCGTGGTGAGCCTGTTTAAGGCTCTTACGGCCGCCGTTTTGCCTCCGGTAATACACCAGGTAGAAGCGGGGCCTAGCTCCCCTCATCATCTGGGGCCTAGTGCCGCGCATCAGCCAGGGCCTAGTGTTTCTCACCATCCGACCGGGCCTCTCAGGCCCAGTCCGGATGCCGCATTGGTGGCGCAGTCCGCCGCTGCAGTGGGACCCACTGGCCGTAACCCTCTTACCACCCCGCAAGGCCCCGCTGCTGGTCCGTCATTGGTGGCTGAGTCGGAGCCTGCTACTTCTAGTGCAGGCTCCGGTTGCGGCCTTGCGTCTGCCGCGCCCACTTCCGGTCCGTCACATGACGCGTGTGACGTCACTTCCGGTGTCGCAGCAGTCAAACAGCCGGAACGTGTTCATGGGGCCAGGAAGAGGCCTAGCCAGGTACTCTCCACAGGTGAGTGGGGAGTATCCAGACGGGCCTGCTCCGCTGCGCAACAGGTTGGCTTGCAAAGGGGGAGGCTAATGGGAGGCTAATGGGGCCCAAAGTTAACAGGCAGGCCTATGGGAGAGCGTGCAGTTCGCTGAGGGGGCGCCAGTGGCCAGACAGGGGGGGGTGCCAGTAATACATATGTGCCCCAACTGGGAGAGAGTGTGTTTGCGGATGGCGCGCAGGGGGAGACAATGCAGCAAGGAATCGCAGGGGTGCTGGGGGGCTCAAGGGCTATTGCTACAGGTGCTCAGAGCGCGAACACAGATAGGGCGCACGGAGCCAGGGCCTTAACCACTGTTACAGGGACAATGAATGAGTGGAGTGGAGAGATGGATGACGAAGGTGCTAGAGGGGTCACAATTAGGGCCGGGGTCAGCACTTCCACCCCAGTTAGGGGGGGCGGTCAAGGCGGTCGTGTGGCAGGTCTGGATACTCCCCTCTCGTTTGTTTCTCCCCCACAGGATACAATGGCGGCAGCGCCAAGGGCGGAGATCTCCAGCACAGCAGGAGCTGGGACATCAGTCCAGACAGCAGGAGGAGGAACAGTGGGAGCTGCACCCGGATCATCAATACCTTCCACATCTGCAGTTGGTGAGAGAAATTTACTAAATTTGTCACACACCATTGACACTGACTATAGCACTGATTCAGACTCAGATGGGGGGAGGAAATTAGGGCTCAATAGCAAGGGGCAGCGTCGCATGTTCAGAATGTTGAAGCTGCTGGTTGGAGAGCGTATTCAGGCTAAGGGTTTATGCAGCGTGGATCGGCCTTTGCTGCCAGCAGGGCAAAGCGCATCGGCGGTGGGAGTGGAGAGTGTAGCACAGCCGCAGGATATACCAGTTAACGCTAGGAGGATGGCTCTGCAGGGGGACTCTTACCCCTGTAAGATCCACTGTCTGCATGCGCATCTCAAGCCCAAGACGGTGCAAAAAATTCGAGAACACGCAGCGCAACAAGGAGCGTAGTGAGGATGGTACTGGATCCAGCGTCCTGATACCTTTGAAGAGTGGAGGCGGTGCTTCAGGGTATTCTCCTCCTGTTACATAGAACAGAGGCCAGAGGCCGCTGTAGATGTAATCAAGTATGCGGAAATTATAGAATGTATCTAAAATAGATACGGGGAAGGCATGTGGAGGGCCTACGACAGTGAATTCAGGAGAAAAATGGTCGGGAACCCAGTACTGAACTTTGGGGTGAAAGACTTGGACCTGTGGTCCCTGCTCATACCAGAGAAAGGGGGGGCAGGGGGATCTCTGCTGCGGGCAGGGCCCCCTAGACTGCAGAGCCTGGTCAAGCGTTGGGGCAGGGAGTGTTGGAGGTACAACGAGAAGCAGTGTGATAAAGGGGCTTCCTGCTCCTTTCATCATGCCTGCATGTACTGCAGCGGACAACACCCAGGCGTCGAGTGCCCCAAGTGGAGGGATGGCGGAGCCTTCCGTGGGGCAAATAAAGGGGGGTCTGGACAAAAGAGCTCCAACATCCCTGAAGCTGGACGCAATTAGGCCTTGGCTAGCGGCCTACCCAAATAGGGTGGCGGCTGCCAGTCTATTGGCGGGGATTAGAGACGGTTTTAAAATACCAACCATGGGGGTGGTAGTTGGGTCGGCCTCGCACAAGAATTTGAAGTCGACTTATGAAATGCCAGGGGAAGTACGGGCGAAATTGGGCAAAGAAATTGCTCTTGGGAGGTTTGCAGGTCCATTTGAGCGACCTCCCATCCCTGACCTGGTTATTTCCCCACTGGGGGTGGTCCCTAAAAAGGAACCGGGGAAATTTCACCTGATTCAGCATTTGTCTTATCCGAGGGGCGGGTCTGTCAATGACGAGATCGACCCAATGATAAGATCGGTGACCTACCAATCCTTTGACCAGGCATTGGAGTTGGTTGTAGCAGCGGGGCCGGGCGCGCTGCTAGCCAAAATGGACATTGAGTCCGCCTTTCGGCTGCTCCCCATACACCCATCATCGTTCTGGCTGATGGGGTGTAAATTCGAGGGCAGTTATTTCATTGACAAATGCCTGCCCATGGGTTGCTCGCTATCTTGTGCTTACTTCGAAGAATTTAGCTCATTCTTACATTGGGCTATCGTGGCGGCGGCCGGCGGGGGAGTAGTCGCCCATTACCGCAATGACTTCCTGCTGGTCGGCAGGGCAAATACCCGCGAGTGCGATCGGCTAATTGCAGTAATGCGGGGATTAATGGCGAAATTCGGAGTACCGCTAGCTGAGGAAAAAATGCAGGGCCCCTGTACAAGGCTCACGTACTTGGGGATTGAGATTGACACTGCTGCAAGGCTATGTCGTCTTCCCACCGACAAGGTGGAAGCCATGCTCTTAGCGGTGTGCAAGGCGATGGCGGCAAGGAGAATGCCATTGAGGGAACTACAGTCAGTACTAGGGTTACTCAATTTCGCATGCAAAATCATACCCATGGGCCGCGTATTTAACAGGAGGATGGAAGCTATGCTTTCCACCCCCCATGGTGCGCGTAAGGTTGCGGTTTCAGAGGACATGCGGGAAGACCTAAGGGTATGGGAGCGTTTCCTGAGAGACTTTAATGGAACGCTGCATTGGCGTGCTCCTCGGGCTTCCAGTCAGACAGTGCACCTGCTGATGGACGCAGCTGGGGCAGCCGGTTATGGCGCTTACCTGGACGGGCAATGGAGCGCCGAGCCATGGCCCCTATCCTGGGTCCAAGGGGACCTGACGAGGAATCTGACACTCCTGGAGCTTTTTCCCATAGTCTTGGCTATGGAGCTCTGGGGGCCGGCCTTAAAGGACCGATTCATTGTGTTTTGGACGGACAACGCTAGCGTTGTGTTCGCCATAAATAGATTGTCTGCTTCATCACCTGTAGTGGTTAGGTATTTGCGTCAGCTGGTGCTTAGGTGCTTGCAATGCAATATTCAGTTTACCACAAGACACGTCCCCAGGGTCAATAACACCCTGGCGGACACACTATCAAGGTTTCAATGGGAGCAGTTTCGCAGACTGGCACCTAACGCAGCCGTACTTGGCTTACCTTGTCCCCACTCTATTTGGCAGTTGGCGGAGCATGGAGGTCCGTAGGGCACCTCGTGAGGGCGTCCCTGGCACCGAATACTTGGAGAGCTTATTCACAGCACTGGGTGGAGTGGGTAAGTTATTGTCACGAACAGGGCGCAGCGGCAGGAGAAGCCCCTAGTGAACTGTTCTTGAAGTGGCTTGCAGAGAGGAACAGGCAGGGAATCTCGAAAGGTGCTATAGCTAACAAGATAGTGGCTGTCTCCTTCTGCAACATGTTGGAATGGCCCAACATCACTAAGGGATTCCTGGTGAGGCAGGTGATTAAGGGTTGGGGTAGACTCTAAGGCAGATCGAAAGATGCTCGTGAACCAGTGACGTTGTGCAGATTATCCAAGCTGCTCAACGCCACCGGGGACGTTTGTTTCGAACCCGGAGAAAGGGAGCTGTTTCAGTGCGCCTTTTCTTTGGCATTTTTTGCTGCCCTTAGGCCGGGGGAGCTGGTCGCTGCTTCAAAGGATGCAGTTAAGTCTGGAATGCAGCTGGCCCATGTTAAATGGGCGGGGGATAATTTGTTACTGTTTATCTCGCATTCAAAGATGGACCAGGAGGGGAGAGGGGTATGGTTGACCCTGACCCCTTCAGCCTCGGGTGCCTGCCCAGTTTTGATGACAAGGTCTTACATTGCGCAGCGACCGCGAGGCCCTTCTCAGTTCTTGGTGCACTCTGATGGATCCAATCTTTCTCGGTACCAGTTCGCAGTGGTGCTCAAAAAGGTAGCGCTTGTGGCAGGTTTGGGGACCTGTAGAATCACTCCTCATTCCTTCCGGATAGGGGCTGCTACCAGCGCTGCGGCGCTGGGTTGGAGGGGGGAACACATCCAGAAGTTGGGCAGGTGGAGGTCCCAATGTTATAAGTCATACGTGGGCCCACCAGCAGAGGCGTAGTGGTTTAAAGGGGCCTGGGTAAGAAATCATTGCATCTTTGCAGTTATCTGGTTGTGTTGTTTGTTTATGGGTTCAGGTCATTAACTCTGTAATCCGTTTTTAGGTGTGGCTACAGGTCCTACTCGAATCTGGATCATAGGGCACTCTTACGTGCACTGGGCAGCACTGAGGGCTCATTCTCTTCCTGAGGGGCAGCAGTTGAGTCTACCGACGTCAAAGGCATCAATACAGTGGTTGGGCCATAGAGGCTTACAGTGGGATGGTTTGCCTGCCCTCCTCCAGAATGCTAGACATAGATGGGGACAGCCCCACATCATCCTCCTCCACATGGGGGGGAAAGATATAGGAAGTGCACTGGCTTTGGACCTCATCAATGCGATGAGGTCCGATGTCAAGTGGATCTGTACCACGTTCCCGGGGGTTAGGTTGGCTTGGTCCAACATAATTCCCCGGTTGCGTTGGAGATTTTTCCCCACACCTAGAGTAGCTTATAGGGTTAGGAAAAAAGTTAACAGGGAGCTGGGTAGAGCTGTGCTGGCTATAGGGGGTTTTGTGGTCCGCCATGAACTGATCTCAGCGGACAAGAAAGGGCTGTATCGCCCGGACGGGGTGCACCTGTCCGATGATGGTCTGGCGATCTTCCTGGTGGACCTCAAAACGGCCTTGGTTAGGAATATTTAGCGGGTGGCGGCAAGAGCCCGGTTTTGGTAGTGCCTGTCTCTTGTGGCGGGAGGTCGTAGCCATCAACAATTGAGGGCGGAATCTGCAAAGGTAACAGTCAGGCTAATGAGCGGGGGTGATGTCCTCAGGTCATGACCTGGGGGCCCCGCCCCGCGGGTCTGCTGGCTGAAGATCCTTTAGGACGTCCGCGCCTATTAGACGGAATGGGGTGGGGCCACATTTGGGGCCCACCCTTGGCATTTGCAATTCCACAACATCTGGCTGTGACCTCTTGTCATATGGAGCTAATAGTGATCATTTTACTAGGCCTCGAATGCCGCCCCAGGTTAAATATTTGAAGTGACTTCCGTTGAAGTCAAGTTAATCTTTGTTAATAAATATGACCATTGACATGGTCTTAAAACCCAGCTATCTGTGTTGTGTGTTTATTTCTTAGAATAAGTAGTTAAGTGGTTTTGTAAGGGGTTGGATCTACCAAATACAGCATCAGCCCTTATCAATTTTTTTTTTATATTTATACATGCATTCTGCAAAATAGTTAAAGGTGAGCTGCCATTTCCACTGAAAAATAGATTATCTTAGTAACAACTTTCTTTCCTCCATGATCTTAACTGCATAGTACTTTAAGCACACAGAAAAATCACATACTTATCCAAGATAAATGTTTCCCTTACATTAATGTAAAGCATACAAATAAGGATAATATTCTGAGAATTCAATAAACATTTAAAAGGATTACGTTTTCTTTTTTTCATTTATTGATTTCAACTACACAATGAAAGAGAGATGTCAACAACAGAGAAGTTAGAGGTACAAAATCTTCTGTCAATTAAAATAAAATTATGTTTTTTTAATACTGTCAAAACTTATGTTAAAAATTATATAGTTGTTATAGAAACAGTGCTTCTGGCCCCTTTGACAGTCATATGTTAACGGAAATTTTTCTAGAAGGATACAGTAGTCAAAAACTTCATCCATATAAACTACCTATGTTCCCCTAAACCGAGGTCCCCCCACATCGCCGCCACTCTAATAAATTTTTTTAACCCCTAATCTGTGCCGACCGCACACCGCCGCAACCTACATTATCCCTATGTACCCCTAATCTGCTGCCCCTAACACCACTGACCCCTATATTATATTTATTAACCCCTAATCTGCCCCCCCCAACGTCGCCGCTACCTACCTACACTTATTAACCCCTAATCTGCCGACCGCACACCGCCGCAACCTACGTTATCCCTATGAACCCCTAATCTGCTGCCCCTAACCCCCGCCGACCCCTATATTATATTTATTAACCCCTAATCTGCCCCCCCAACGTTGCTGCTACCTACCTACACTTATTAACCCCTAATCTGCCGACCGCACACCGCCGCAACCTACGTTATCCCTATGTACCCCTAATCTGCTGCCCCTAACACTGCCGACCCCTATATTATATTTATTAACTCCTAATCTGCCGCCCCCAACGTCGCCGCCACCTACCTACACTTATTAACCCCTAATCTGCCGACCGGACCTCACCGCTACTATAATAAAGTTATTAACCCCTAATCCGCCTCACTCCTGCTTCAATAACCCTATAATAAATAGTATTAACCCCTAATCTGCCCTCCCTAACATCGCCGACACCTAACTTCAAGTATTAACCCCTAATCTGCCGACCGGACCCCACCGCTACTCTAATAAATGTATTAACCCCTAAAGCTAAATCAAACCCTAACACTAACACCCCCCTAAATTAAATATAATTTTTATCTCACGAAATAAATTAACTATTATTAAATAAATTATTCCTATTTAAAGCTAAATACTTACCTGTAAAATAAACCCTAATATAGCTACAATATAAATTTTAATTATATTGTAGCTATTTTAGGATTTATATTTATTTTACAGGTAACTTTGTATTTATTTTAACCAGGTACAATAGCTATTAAATAGTTAATAACTATTTAATAGCTACCTAGTTAAAATAATTACAAAATTACCTGTAAAATAAATCCTAACCTAAGTTACAATTAAACCTAACACTACACTATCAATAAATTAATTAAATAAAATACCTACAATTATCTACAATTAAACCTAACACTACACTATCAATAAATTAATTACATAAAATACCTACAATTATCTACTCTAAGCCCCCTAATAAAATAACAAAGCCCCCCAAAATAAAAAAAATCCCTACCCTATTCTAAAATAAAAATAGAAAAGCTCTTTTACCTTACCAGCCCTTAAAAGGGCCTTTTGCGGGGCATGCCCCAAAAAATTCTGCTCTTTTCCCTGAAAAAAAAAACATACAATACTCCCCCAACATTACAACCCACCACCCACATACCCCTAATCTAACCCAAACCCCCCTTAAATAAACCTAACACTAAGCCCCTGAAGATCTTCCTACCTTATCTTCACTACGCCGGGTATCACCGATCGGTCCAGAAGAGCCTCCGAAGTCTTCATCCAAGCCCAAGCGGGGGCTGAAGAGATTGATCATCGGGCTGAAGAGGTCCATCATCGGGCTGAAGAGGTCCTTCATCGGGCTGAAGTCTTGATCCAAGCGGCGGCTGAAGAGGTCCATCATCAGGCAGAAGTCTTCATCCTATCCGGGCAGAAGAGGACATCCGGACCGGTAGACATCTTCATCCAAGCCGCATCTTCTATCTTCATCTATCCGGAGCGGAGCCATCTTCTTCCAGCTGACGCGGATCCATCCTCTTCTACCGACGCCTACTCGCCGAATGACGGTTCCTTTAAATGACGTCATCCAAGATGGCGTCCCTCGAATTCCGATTGGCTGATAGGATTCTATCAGCCAATCGGAATTAAGGTAGGAAAATTCTGATTGGCTGATGGAATCAGCCAATCAGATTCAAGTTCAATCCGATTGGCTGATCCAATCAGCCAATCAAATTGAGCTTGCATTCTATTGGCTGATCGGAAAAACAGCCAATAGAATGCGAGCTCAATCTGATTGGCTGATTCCATCAGCCAATCAGAATTTTCCTACCTTAATTCCAATTGGCTGATAGAATCCTATCAGCCAATCGGAATTCGAGGGACGCCATCTTGGATGACGTCATTTAAAGGAACCGTCATTCGGCGAGTAGGCGTCGGTAGAAAAGGATGGATCCGCGTCAGCTGGAAGAAGATGTCTCCGCTCCGGATGGATGAAGATAGAAGATGCGGCTTGGATGAAGATGTCTGCCGGTCCAGATGACCTCTTCTGCCCGGATAGGATGAAGACTTCAGCCCGATGATGGACCTCTTAAGCCCGATGATGGACCTCTTCAGCCCGATGATGGATCTCTTCAGCCCCCGCTTGGGCTTGGATGAAGACTTCGGAGGCTCTTCTGGACCGATCGGTGATACCCGGCGTGGTGAAGATAAGGTAGGAAGATCTTCAGGGGCTTAGTGTTAGGTTTATTTAAGGGGGGTTTGGGTTAGATTAGGGGTATGTGGGTGGTGGGTTGTAATGTTGGGGGGGTATTGTATGTTTTTTTTTCAGGCAAAAGAGCAGAATTTTTTAAGGGCTGGTAAGGTAAAAGAGCTTTTCTATTTTTATTTTAGAATAGGGTAGGGCATTTTTTTATTTTGGGGGGCTTTGTTATTTTATTAGGGGGCTTAGAGTAGGTGTAATTAGCTTAAAATTGTTGTAATATTTTTCTAATGTTTGTAAATGATTTTTTTATTTTTTGTAACTTAGTTCTTTTTTATTTTTTGTACTTTAGTTAGTTTATTTAATTGTATTTATTTGTAGTTATTTTATGTAATTAATTTATTGATAGTGTAGTGTTAGGTTTAATTGTAGATAATTGTAGGTATTTTATTTAATTAATTTATTGATAGTGTAGTGTTAGGTTTAATTGTAACTTAGGTTAGGATTTATTTTACAGGTAATTTGGTAATT